>NC_138128.1:69770529-71005161 GCF_964188305.1 Podarcis bocagei
CAGCTGGTAGCTCAGCTGCGCTTCTATCTGCACAGGGATAGCCTAACTTCTGTTGTCTATGCTCTGGTAAACTCTAGGTCAGATTGCTGCAACACGTTATACACAGACAGTTCGGAAACTATGGCTGGTGCAGAATTCAGCAGCCACTGGGGCAAGACGGTTTGAGCATATTACACAGATCCTGGCCCAAGCGCACTGGCTGGCAATTGGTTTTTGGTCCCAATTCAAATGGCTGGTTTTGACCTATAAAAGCCTTAAATGGCTCAAGACTGCAAACACCTCAAGAACCGCCACTCCCCATATGGACTGTCCTGAGGCCCTTCCTCATGTGCCTCTTCCACGAGAGGCCTGGATGGCGGCACCATGGAAACAGGCCTTTTTCTGTGGTGGCTTCCTGTTTGTGGTATACTCCCCCCAGGGAGGCTCACCTGGTACCTTCATTGCATGTTTTAGACACTGGGCAAAAACATTTCTCTTCAACTGATTTAACAGTTTGTCGCTTCTTAAATGTGTCTATGGGAATGGGGGGGTCTTGGTTTGTTTTTATTTTATTCTGTATTTTGTACTCTCATTTTGTACTTTTATGTTGGGAACTGCTCTGGGATCTTCAAATGAAGGATATGCAAATTTGAATAAATAAATAATTTTGTCCTTTGGATCAGGAAGCAAAATGTTTTGGGTTTGCCCTTCAGGTGTTGTTGGACACCATTCCCATCAACCCTGACTATTGGTTCTGCTGTGAGCTGGAATCTGACAATGTCTGGAAGACCACAGGGCCACTATTCCCGACTGGTGCATCGTTATGAAGGTTATGTGCTATATCTCCAAAGCAACTGTGGTTTGGAGGAATAGATTAGTTTCCAACGAGGTTCCAATTGAATGTCATTCCTTCATTCTTGTCCTTGCTAAAATTAAAAGTTCTTCAGTGTTAGTTGGCAAACCTGATGTTGTTGTGTTGTTGTTTTTTAATCATCCTGGCACTGGGCTCTTTGAATAGGTAGCAATGTAAGCCAGCAGTGCTAATTACCAAGTTACCATCACAGAGGTTTCTTGGGGAAAGAAAAATGACACGGCTGATACCCTTGTGATTCCTCATAAACCACATTATGTTCTGCTCCATCAGTCTCTTCTGCAACACGCTATTATTCTGCCAGCCGCAGAAGCAGGCCATCATAAATCAGGTGCTCAGAATATTTCCTCTAAACGAGATGACGCAGAACCAGGATGACAAGGTTTTGAAGCAATAGGGCTTGAACGCCCAGGCATTACTGCAAGACAGGAAAAAAGCACTAAACAGAAAAGTATGCCTAAGAGATAGGAGTAAGTGCATGGGATCTTCATCAGCTGGTGTTTTGCCTCAGAGATAAAGTCAATGTCAGTATAAGCAGACTTGGCTTTGGATCAAAGAACTTAGGAATCTTCTTAGAAAAAGTTGCCCAAGCAGTCACAAAGCACAAGCAGCATGGGACAAAACCAGGGGTGATATATCCAATGGCAGGGCTGGCTCCAGGTACATTGACAGCTGGAAAGTTGGTGGGGGGAGGGGCAAAATGCTATCGTATAGTGTAGTGTAGTATAGTGTAGTATAGACTGGTCATGTTGTGTGGATGCCTGATGATTGCCTTCCAAAGCAACTACTCTATTCCAAACTTAAAAATGGAAATCGTAAGGCTGGTGGTCAACAAAAGAGGTTTAAAGACTATCTCAAGGCAAATCTAAAAAAATGTAGTATAAACACCAACAATTGGGAAAAACAGGCCTGCGAGTGCTCCAGTAGGAGAACAGCCTTTACCAAAGGTGTCATGGACTTTGAAGACACTCAAACTCAGGATGCAAGGGAGAAATGTGCTAAGAGGAAGGCACGCTTGGCAAATCCACACCGTGATCAACTCCAGCCCAGACACCAATGTCCCCACTGTGGAAGGATGTGTGGATCCAGAATTGGCCTCCACAGTCACTTACGGATTCATTGTTAAAACCGTGTTTCGGCTACGAGTGATCGCCAAAGAAGAAGATACAGTGGTACCTCGGGTTACATATGCTTCAGGTTACAGATGCTTCAGGTTACAGACACTTCAGGTTACAGACGCTTCAGGTTACAGACGCTTCAGGTTACAGACTCCGCTAACCCAGAAATATTACATTGGGTTAAGAACTTTGCTTTAGGATGAGAACAGAAATTGTGCTCCGGCGGCGTGGCGGCAGCTGGAGGCCCCATTAGCTAAAGCGGTGCTTCAGGTTAAGAATAGTTTCAGGTTAAAAACAGACCTCCAGAACGAATTAAGTACTTAACCCGAGGTACCACTGTAGTACTATTTTTCTGGGGAGCTGGGGAATTAAAATGGCAGAACCAAAAAGTTTAACTGCACAGATTGGACTCTTCTGCCAACACCGCTAGCTGACTGTCTGGCACTGCATTGTGGGAGAATTAAAATGGCTGTGCCAGAGACTCCAGGCAGTTGCATGGCACTGGAATTGACAGTTGCCTGGCAAAAGGAAAAAAGGAGAAGAGGGCAGACTGGACCCTGTGGGAATATCCACTGCCACAGCTATAGATGTAAAGGAGAAGCAGAGCTATGTTTCACCAGCGTATTGCTGGCAACCTACTCCAAAACTTTGTGGTTTCATATAGTTGCTTGCTATACAAAAAAGAGCTCCAAACAACCTGCAACATGTTTTGGAGCATAAGAAGGAGGTAAAAACTTATAGGAAGAACGCATGCAATTCATAAAATCTACAGAGCAGTGTCAAAAGCAGCAGCTAAAAGCTTCAGCAGGACAGCTAAAGCAAAAAAATACCAATGTAAATCCAGACAGGGCAATGAAGGAAAGTAGGACAAAAAAGATCAACATGTTAGAAAAGATCAACAGGAGGAAACTTAAAAAGTTTAAAAAGAAAAAAAATAAGGGAGGTACAGCCAAGACCTGAAACCGATAAAGAAATCTAATCCTGTCAGTATGTTTATCAGGATGAAGCAACAGCGGAAAAGAGAAGACCAGCAAAAGAAAATGCAGCAGAATTAACTATCGGAAGGAGATAGTCAAGTATTAGGGAAAAAACAAAAATCCAAAAGAACGCTTATAAGACAATGGAATGAAGCAGAAGAAAAGGTATTGAAATCAGATGTAAATAAGCAAAGGAGGACCGAGTTTAAGACAATTGTCAACAGATGATAGAAACCACAAGTCAGTAAACAAATATGAAAAGACAGAAGCTGCTTAACACCAGTATGAGTCAACTGGGCAGAAAATGAGAGCGGATGCCGATTCTGCAAAAACATCTACAATAGTCAGCCAAATTATGACACTGAAAAACTCAGTACAACTCAGTTGAGGGAAACTTGTGCTAATTTACTGGAATTATTCTCTAATACACATCTGAGGCAGGGAAAGGGGTTAGACTAAAAATATTGAATTTAATATTTAATTAAATTCAATATTTAATTTTTTGTTATAAGGTAGAGAATAACACAAGCAGAGTCCTGTTGGATCAGGCCAAAAGGGCTCATTAAGTGGCGTCTTTATGATATATGGTTTATTGACACATATATACAACCTGAACCTGAGACGGAGGGGCTCACAGCATTAACACCCTAAGAGGGTCTTGCTTCTCCCAGGCCCACAGCCTTGGATCCCAGCAGAAATCAGGCCTGGCTGTGTCTCTCAGCTGCCCAGCCTGATTCTAGCTTCCAGCTCTCACACCTCAACTCCAGCTTTTGTCTTTGTAGCTAACAGTCAGTTGAGGGAGGGGGCCCCACCTTTCTAGCACAGACCCACTCCCTTTGTGACCTTATTGAACTGTACTTCAGCCATTACCCCAAAAAAACCTTGCCTGGCTATTCCAGGAACTGAAATCTTATTGGATCCAGGAATTAGAAGGGACCAAGGCATACAGGCTACCCCCCAAAAAAACCAACAACACACACCCCCCTCACAACAATATCATGGCAATAAAATCAATTTCATTTCAGCCAAAGAGGTACAAAAACCTCACTAGCTTCTTGTCAAATACAATTTCCAGTAAATGGCTCACTGTTTTCATCCACCAGAGTAAAATATGATTCTAGGAAGAAGCTTAGCTGAAGCTGCCTGGGCATCTCAGACTCACAAGTAGATCCCACAGAAGCCACAGCCTTTAGATGGGAGCCAGGCAAGTAAACACCCAGCTGCCAATGGTGAGAAAACAAGTTCCAGGACTTGGTATCTGTGCCTTATTAACTTCCAAGCTTGAAATATTCTGACTGGTTTATTTGCTGCTTGATGTGTCATTGCTGCACTGTTTAATGTCTAATGCCCGGAGCTATAAACTTGCAGTGGTAGGAGACTGCTTTTGCAGTTTGTATATTTCTCCAGCAAGCAACCTGGCAATTCATTGGAGGTTAAGTACAAGGTGTTTCTTTTATTAACATGGCTCTGTGAAGGCTTCCACAGGCAGAGCCACACACTACTCAGTAACAAAGCATGAAGAAGAGGGACCCCATTCACCACCGAAGCAAATGCAAAAAATTCATCCCAGTGGTGTGACATTATCAAACAGGGCAAAAGCTAGTTTTATAATAGCAGGGTTAAGTGCGCCAGCAATGAAATCCAAACCCAAGATCTTCTGGGATGAGAGAGTTTGGTTTGGCATATTTGGGCTTTCCTAGTCATCTTGGTTCAGGCGGCAATACGCCTACAGGCAGGAGATCCTTCATCCTAGCTCAACTGGGGCTTAGCCGGCAGAACTGAAGCCAGTGTAACTTATGCCAGCCTTAGTCTTTAAAAGGGGGTGTGGCAGGGGCATGATGGGATACGGAAGGACTTGCACCTATTCCAAACCCCTTTCAGCTCAGTCACGTGATCTAGCAAGCCTGGGGAAATTAGCTGTCAAAAAAAGATGGTATATTCCTCCTCATCGGAGTTAGGAATAGTCTTCTTCAACAGCATCTTCACATTAGATCAATGGCAAAGAACAAGACCTGCTCATGTCCCTACACACTGCAGTATACATACCTGTGGTGGAGGTAAGCCAGGTTCCCTGTCCTCATTCAACATTAGCAAATCTCATGTTGCAAGTACAATTATCAATGATCTTGAATCAAGAAATAGAATCAAAGATAACTTAACTCCTTAACTCTTGCCTTTGCAGGTGGTCAAACGAGAGCGAGACATCATCTTAAAGTCCTTGGGTGGAATAAGAGACTGACCCAAACAGGCTTCAAGCACCATTGTTGGGTTTGTTTGCATATTCCGGGACCGTTGTTGGCTGCTGTTTTATACTGTGTTTTTGTTGTAGATAGCTTTAATTTTGTTAATAGCTTTTTAAAGAAGAAAGCTTTCCCTAAAGTGTGACCCAGTCACTTCATGGAGTTATAATCGCACAACTGTAGAAGTGGCTTTATTGCTGTTAGTTTACTGAGTTTGTAATCTTTTATTTAGCAGACCTGCAACTTACATGAAGGGTTACTTTCTGAGGATAGTGCACAAAGCCAAAATCAAGTATAGTCAAAATATTTTGGGTGCAATGGCGGGAAGGATTGCCAAAATCCCCTTTCCCCATACACCTTCCCCCTTTCAATATATATATTATTTTTTTTGCTAAGCACAAGTTACATGTAAGCAGGTTGCAGGTCTACTGTATTTTATATTTGACTGTGCACTGTTTCTGTTACTTTGAGTTGCGAAACAGCTTATAAATCTATAACTAAAACAGAATAAATAGCTCTTACCCACTTTGAGATCAGGAAAGTGATGAAGGGTGGGGATATAAATCTAAATAAGTGCAATAATAAAAGTCCAGTTCAGTTATAAATAGTTTCCAGGCCTGTTGGAATTGATGGAAAAGCTTGCATAACTGTGCACTGGATTGAAGCCCAGATGATAATAGAAACTGGAGGACAGAAATTTTGGAACAGGCGTCTGGGCCACAGCATATTAAAGAGACTGTACAAAAGGCACATACGGGGAAAAATTATATGTATTTTCAGTCACATGCAGACACTTAACACATTTCATTAAAGATACAGCTCAAGGACCATTATGTATTCTGCCAGCACCATTAAAATAAACGGCGCAAAATCCATTTAAGTAGCAGGTTGGCTTATGGATATACGAAAGCAACTGTTCATCTTTTAGTACATGTGAACCCTTATTTAAATATAATCTGGGATGGAGGAAGCATAGGGTGGGAGGAATGTAGTCCTGGTAAGGCAAGGCAAAAGAAAAAAGAAAAAAAAGAAAGGAAGTTTGTTTTGAATGAAGCCCTGACAGATGACCAGCTGGCAAGGCCTTTTATGGCCAAAAAGAGATGCTTTTCTCACACTGGCTGCACACACACACACACACACACACAAACTACCCTTCAATTTTGTTTTGACAAAATAGTTATAAAACCTGTTTTAGAGACGAGTTTGTTATTATAAGGCAGCCCATGAAACCAGCCTCAGAAACTGACTCTCTGCATTGTTATGGCAAGCTCTTAGACCGCAGGCACAATAGTTCTAATCGCTAACTAATAATAAATATATACCGTCTCTTAAATAGAAATCTAAAATTAGAAGCAGCTCAGTCACTGTCCTCCTATCAACACCGCATTCCTATCAAATAGCTTTTCCTGGTTTGCGTTGGCTTCATTAGTCCCTTGTCCTGTGGTGACCCCTCCTGGAAACTAAATGTACTGCAACCAACTCTAGGAAGGCATTTTTGTTTTAATTTTGATAAAGCTCATAGACGTTTCATCAGTTTTTGTTTTACAGAGGCAACAGATTTCCCACCTGCCCCCCCCATCAAACACCTCTCTCTCAGCTGGCTCTACCCCACCATCCCACTCCCTCCTAAGGATAAAACAGAAAGTAAAAGTATGAATAAATAAGAACATGAAATCTGAGGAACAAAGAGTGGATTAAGGAGGTTCCTTCAGAGACACAGGGAATTTTAGGACTGTTCATAAGACTGCAATTCTCCCTTCAGCCTGCTGCAGCCTCTGTGCCTCATTCACTGTGCCACAGGGGTTAGAGTGACAAACTAGGACTCATGAGACCTGGGTTCAAATCTCCACTGTGGCATGTGGGAGTCAACTGCAATTACCTGGGGAGGGAATTCCACTAGTGAGGTGCTGCCATCAAGAAGGTTGTTCTCTCTGGTCTGAGCTACCACTTTCTTGATGGCAGCTCCACAAGCCATGCCCACCTAATTGCTTGCAAGCAGGGCCTCTCCTGGTGATGTCAGAACACAGGTCAGTAGGCACAAGAAGGCACTCATTTATGTAAAAGTAAAGGTAAAGGGACCCCTGACCATTAGGTCCAGTCGTGACCGACTCTGGGGTTGCGGCGCTCATCTCGCTTTATTGGCCGAGGGAGCCGGCGTACAGCTTCCAGGTCATGTGGCCAGCATGACTAAGCCACTTCTGGCGAACCAGAGCAGCGCACGGTAACACCGTTTACCTTCCCGCTGGAGCGGTTCCTATTTATCTACTTGCACTTTGATGTGCTTTTGAACTGCTAGGTTGGCAGGAGCTGGGACTGAGCAACGGGAACTCACCCCGCGGGGATTCGAACCGTCAACCTTCTGATCAGCAAGCCCTAGGCTCTGTGGTTTAACTCACAGCACCACCCACGTCCCTTCTCATTTATGTACTTGGGTCCTAAACCATTTAGGGCTTTGTCTGCCAGTGGCAACACCTTGAACTGGGTCCAGTAGCCAGTGCAGAACTGCGAGGACCAGTGTCACATGGCCTTATATAGCTGCCCTGTTTCACAGCTTGGCAACCATATCATGCACTAGCTGCTGCTTCTGGACCATCTTCAAAAGTACAGAGTGCATTGAAGTGATCCACTTATGAAGTTATTAAAGCACAGATCAGAGTCCAAACTGCATGTCTATAGAGGCAGTGAACCAGCAGTCTACAACACTTAGACTACCTACACTTTCAATGACACCTTTGAATCAAAGGGAACCCCCAAGGTATGGAGGTGTTTTTTCCCCCAGGAGGCATGAAACTCCATTTCAAAAAGACCTTCTCCCTGGACCCACATTTGCCCATCTAAGTCCCAGACCTACTCACACCACCTCTGTTTTATCAGGATGTGGCCTCAATCCAGCCCATCACTGCCTCCAGGCATTGGCTAAGCATCTGCTCAGTCTCTCCGGATTCAGAAGGAATAGAGAACGAGTGAGCGAGAGCTAAATGTTTTCAGCATAGCATATCAATGAACACCCCGCCCCAAATCCTCAGATCAAAATCTATTTTAATTTTTTACAATCCATTCCCTTCATTCATCCACTATGTGCAATAATTCAACAGAGAGATGTTGAATAAGAACTGTGAAGGTTCTGATTGCTAGATGCAATCAGAGCTCTCACGGAGGTCAACTTTACATGGGAATAGATTGCGACATAAAATTGCAGATGTAGTCTCTAGTTGCTTTCATCAGCTGGAATGGACAACAGATACAAAGACCAATTGGAATACCGCTCTGTATCACATGAAAACATTTTTTCAAAATATGAAATGGCTTTCAGATTGCCATTCACAGGTTTAAGGTAACAAATCATAATTCTAATTGTGAAATAAAGGCATTGCCCTAATATGGATTTTTGGACTTAATTCCCTCAGTTTCACAATCGCTT
Source organism: Podarcis bocagei (assembly GCF_964188305.1). Taxonomy (NCBI): domain Eukaryota; kingdom Metazoa; phylum Chordata; class Lepidosauria; order Squamata; family Lacertidae; genus Podarcis; species Podarcis bocagei. The sequence goes on from NC_138128.1 coordinate 69,779,136, forward strand.
CCTCTTCCTTGCTGTATGTTTACAGTGTAAGATGAATGCATCCCCGAGGCAGCTCTGTGAAAAGTTCAGATTCGAAAAGCTATTTAGAGTGGCGGCTTTAGTGTAATGCAACAGTTTGTACCAATCCCCGCAACGACTCTTTGAGCCTCCAAGCACCAGCAATCAGGCTTTGCCCAGAGTCTATATTTTAACATCAGCATCACCTGGGAAGCTTTTTGTGTGTGTGTGTCATGTGCCAAGGCTGTGGAAGAGCACATCTCCTTAAGGAGCTGTCAGCTATAAACAGAGAAGAAAAATGGGTTGTGAATCATTCATTAGCAAGCAATGGGAAAGTTCAGGCGCCATTTTGCTGAATCACCACTTTTGTTTTCTAATGTGAAGGTAAGCAGGCCTAGAATACTCCACTCGTGACGACATTTCAGTGTCATTCGAAGCTGTGAAACAGAAGCCACTAAGGGCAAGGGACACTTACCCTCAAAACCAACGAACCTTCATAATCATTTATCTCAAAGAGGGTCATTGGGATTAGTAAACAATTTCACAGGTGGCCACAGGCCCAGTGTTGGCCGTCTGTCAGGTTGGGCGCTGGCTGAGGGCCTGATGGAAGGTTCCCTCACAGATCTAGACCTGACTGTACTCTGCCTCTCCTCAATGCTTTTGATTGGTTGGTGGATAACGAATGCAAGCCAAGCCCATCTTCCATCTGTGGTGACTGCACACTGTTTTGAATTATTCAAAATGTAATGCCCAGGCCCATGTCTTTATGAAATGTATTGGTTTCCTAGACCTATAATTTGGGCATGTAGTCATTGTATAACAGGACAGCTTTGTTCTACGTATAGCCATAAACCTTTCAAAAAAGTTATGATTAAAGCCTTTAAGAGAGATTGCTAATTATGGCTGGTATGGTAACCTTACGCAAACACACGACTTGAAAATGGAGGTGAACAAAAGGAGGGTTATCAAAAGGGAATTGCCTCTTTTCTATAAGATTCCCCCAAATGCATGCTTGAAATTGTATTTGCTGTTCCAGGTCTATGGTTTCTGCGACAATAAATCCGATTATAACATTCAATGTAAGATAATGGTATTTTACACCATGGTTTTAAAATAGCTCCGTTTATAAAATAGCTAAGGGTTTCTGCTTGTCGTTCAATAATTCTCTATAGTGAACTGAAGTATCACTTTCTCCTTCAGAACAAAAGTGATGACAGCTTCCCATTAAAAAAACACCAAACCAAACCTGGATTTTAGTGAAGCTGTGTCTGAACATTAGCCTGGCTACCAGAAACAAAAGGCAGCATTAAAGATGGAGCTTTATGTTCTTTTTAACTTGAGCCTTATTTCATATAAAAATAATGTTTTCTAACTTTGTAACAGACTTTACAGTTGTCTTGCCAATGTGAATAAAGCCCATTGTTATTTACCCTCTACTGCAGGTACCGTATTTTTCGTCCCATAGGACGCACCTAGTTTTTTGGGGGGGAAATAAAGGAAATTTTTTTCCCCTTTATTTCCCCCTCAAAAGCAGGTCGGGGAAACCGAACCAGGTCGAGGAACAGCGGGAACCTCCCGCAGGGCTGCCTAGGCTGCGGATGTCTTCCTGAAGCCAGGAGAGCAAGAGGGGTCGGTGCGCACAGACCCCTCTCGCTCTCCAAGCTTCAGCGAAAGCCTGCATTCGCCCCATAGGACGCACCCAGATTTCCCCTTCATTTTTGGAGGGGGGAAAGTGCGTCCTATAGGGCGAAAAATACGGAACTTCGCTCTTTGGGCAACAAGACTCCCGGAGTGGATTAAGAATCACAAAATCAAGGTGGTCTCTGCCCCCAGGTTTTCAATCCAAAAGACACAACCCAAAAGGAAAAATGGATGAGGAGATAAGAGGAAAGCAAACAAGTTCAGTTATCAATTCTTAAAGTTACAGTAAGTAACATTACCTTTTAAGTTTCTATTATCATGGTGCACTCTACACATGCTTAGAGACACTTATATTTATATATAGACACACACACACACACACACCCAAATAAATAGATAAATAAATATATGAATGATCAGGACTGATCGAGCCCAGATTCCTCCGATCACATGGGGGGAGCGCCACACATACACATTAGTAAGTGCATTTTAAAGATTTTTTTCAATCTTAAATTGAGTTATTCACATTTCCACAAGTCTGCATTTTAAAAAAAATAAAGAATTCATGAAAATTCATCTAATTACATCTAATATACTTGCTTTTGGATGCAGCTTTGCCTAATATGTTGCATTTAGTGTGCTATTTCCACTAACGTATGCATGTGCTCATTTGCAAAAGCTGTGTATCTGGCCTCTCTTCTGCAGAGCAAGAAAATGGATGCTGCTGTCATTCGTCATCTCTGGTAGAGTTCATAACCACCATCCCTAAAAGGTTGGCACTTCCAAACCCTCCATAATTCCATTATTTCCACAGAGTATGTTTCATTCTTAAAACTTAAATGGCACAAAAGGATTTCTCCGAAGCTTGGAAAACTACCAGGGTCAAAGCAACAATGCACAATGACAGTGAGTCGCCCTTCCTGGGAAAATGGGATAGAAAAGGTTCTGCAAGCCATAGTAATTCTCAATTATGAAGCTCCCAATTTATTTATGTACAAGGGAGCCCCATGCCATGAAGCTCTGCCAAGACATTAGCTGTTCCTGTATAACAAAACCCGAGAGCTCCACCATGGGACCCAGCACAACTAACAGGTAAGAAAAGAGTCCAGGTGTCTTGGATGTATCAATCTACAGAAACAAGTGCAGCCAGCAGAGCGTAATTGGCTTTGGCAGCAAAACTTGTACAGTGTGTGGTAGGAACAGGAGGGAAGGGCAATCAAAGTCTCTCCTGCCATTTCAGATGTTGTTTTCCATGGTAAAATATAGTTACTATGTCATCACCACAGCTGCCACCTGCACACCATTTTCACGTTAGGTTCATGGGGTGGGAATGATTATCCTGCATATATTTATGCTCCTGAATCACAAAAGGAGAACTCACAACACGACTCTGTATTGCGCCAGCACAGGCCAATATCCAGGATGGGTGATGCTGGCAAGGGGAGAAGCCATACCAGGGCTTCTCACGTGGGACAGGGCTGAGCTGTAGTGGCTCCCATAGTAACATGGGTGGGTGGTGCCATTGACACGCCTACTGCAACGCTTTCAACATTTAATTCTTCTGACAACCATTAAAGTGATTTTTTTTTTTGCAAACAAAAAACAAACAGAATCGAGTCAGCAAAACGCTGGAGAGGTTGCTCCTCTGCAGGCACATACCTCCACTTGTGGCGAGATTGCCCCCAAATCCAACCATTTGGGACATCAGTCCAACAAGAAATAACTAAACAGGTACAGTGGTACCTTTGGTTGCGAACAGGATCTGTTCTGGAGGCCCATTCGCAACATGAGCAAAACGCAACCCGCGTCTGTGCATCTGTGCATGTGCGGGTCACAATTCACCGCTTCTGCACATGCACGTGATGTCATTTTGTGCGTCTGCGCATGTGCAATCGGCAAAACCCGGAAGTAATCCTTTCTGGTACTTCCAGGTCGTCGCAGGACACAACCTGGAAAAACTTATCATGAAGCAAATGCAACACGAGGTATGACTGTATTAGAAGCCACCCCCAGAACTGGCCCTAATGAATACAGTATTTTCCAAAACAATAATGCACACTCACACTATGAAGAGCTCATCTCTTCAGCCAGGAGCACCATAGCTAGACACTGGAGAAGCCTGTCAGGAGTGAACATGCTACCAAACTGTATGGGAAACAGCCTTACTAGAAATGCTAACCAACAAATTGAAACTAGCACAGGGACAAATAAAAGAGGACGCCTTCACCCTGGTGTGGCTCCCTTTTATTACACACACAGCGCAACGAGAATTCACCAACAGCATATGAATCGATATGGCTAACTTGACCAAGAACCCTTCCCCCTCTCACATACAACCAAAACTCACTGCAGTCAACTGAAGGCAATCAACCATGCCCTGGGCCCCCCCAATCTCTCTCACCACCAATGGAAACTAATAAATGAGTAGAAAGAGAGCCTACCCATGTGACACTGACACAAAAGCCTTGTACACACACTATTTAAAAGAATGAGAGTTTACTACCCCGTCTCCCCCCCATCTCTCTTCTCCCCCAACCTTATACTGTATATAAGCTTTATGATCTGAAAATAGAGATGATGTATGTACTTTTGCAACCCAAGAAAATACTAAATAAAAACAATTAAACAAACAAACATAGTAAACCTGCAACTTACACAGGAGTTCCGTTCTGAAGATCATGCCTATAACCAAAATTGTGTGTAGTCAAAACATATTGGGTTCAATGGCAGGTGGGATTGCCATTTCCTTTTTTCTTGTATGCCCACTCCCTTTCCACCCTCTTTTTATTTTTTATTTTTTCACAAGCATGCAAAGCTGAATATGCACAAGTTAAATGTGTGTAAGTTGCAGGCTTATTGTGATGAAAGTGTTACAAAAGAGTGATGTTAAAAAAAAAAATCATCCACAGAAGCTGGGGTGGGAAGAAGGGGCTAAACTTCATTGTCTCTCATTGTAGCTGCTTCTCTCCCCAATGAGGAAATGTCAATTCATTTTTTAAAACAATAGCATTATCCTGAGGCAATCTTAACTAATCAGAGATCATGGAGGTGACATGAAAACATGAGCATGCGGTCAGTTTTGACCACAGCATATCACAAAGACAAATTAAAGAGAGGGCAGGAATCATTACCCTCACTCTGAAGAAGATTCCTGATGGTGTTAAGAAGCTGGAACAGAATGGGGAAAGTTCTTTCTGCCAGAGTTCTGTATGGCACCTCCTGATAAAAAAAGCTGGTGTGCTTTACCAGTAGGCAAGTTTTCTCTATACGTGCAAAACTCTGCGTTCTGCTCAATCTAAAACAGCAACCAAAACAAATAACATCTATTCTCTATGCTGCCAACAAAGCATAGACCCTGTTTTAATATCCTGTCCTCTCAGAAATACTGATTCCAAAATGTCTACACTTTTTAAAATGCAATATTGCCTCAGATTCACTAATACTAGCGATGGTTTTTTTAAAAAAAATCAATAAATCATAATTCATGATACTTAAGGGGTGAGATTAACTTACACCTGTAGAGAAGGATGCTGTGCTGCTTGCAGGACAGAACTCAAACACACTTTATCACACTGATCAGTAATTAACAGACTGTTGCTTTGTGGGAGCAGCCCTCATATATCTTTGCCAAAGCTCTCCACAAGCTTCTGCTTCATTATTTTGTGCTTTAAAATGCACATGAGGCACACAGTTCTGTGCATATTCCTTTACCATTCTATGTTCCGAATACAAAATATAATTCTTTCCAATCTGTATCCTTTATCCCAATTTCAGTACTCCATCAAAATATGTTCAATGAGGCAGTAATAGTGACCTAAATGCTTTATTAAGAGTGGGTTTACGATGGATATCATTATAACTTCAGACATTCAAGAAAACTCAGTTGGAGGGGCTGTAAATGGTTTCCTTTCCCCACAATTTTCAATCTCATCAGAAGATGGTACACAGCCCCCCTGTGGAAACATAGGAACATAATCTCCACATCAAAAGCACATCTCTTTTGATAAGAATTGAAGAAGACAAAATGGAACCAAGGTGGTGGTAGCGGCCAACCAATCTTGGCTGGCCTTCATAACTGGCTGAAGCAAAAGCTGTACACACACAACGGAAGTTCCCAGCAAGCTGTGCTGGAATGTAAACAGACATGTGGCACGTAACAATCCCATGTCTTCTCCTTAAGGCAGGAGGGAATTTTCCAACAGTTTTCACCTTGGCCCTGTCCTGCCTTTAGGGGAAGTCATCAGAATCATGAGCCCTTACACTGAGCTCAAGACACTGCATAACTGGGCTGGAGAGGATGAACCTCTGCTTTCCTCCACAGTTGGGAAGGCTGGGCGCTCATTGCTATTACAAGGTGGGGACGGGGAGGTACAGATCACCAGTGGCAACCTGGTAAATGTATTTGTGGACCCTTTGCTAAAGAAGGCTCAATCATGGAGCAGGCACATTCAAAGCCAGACAAGAAACAACAGAGAAGGAGTACATTACCAAATCTGTGAGCCATGGGGTGAAGATAAAGTCCAGTGGAGGTGCTGGGTGAAAGAGGCTGAAAAAATGGTATCTGCTGTGGTGCAAGTCCCACTAGAATTCAGGAGCACGATACAGTCCTTTGCAGCCCTTGCTTAAATTAAAGCTGGGGCTGCAAGGGGAGAAAGAGAAATGCACTTAGAATGTGCTCCCAATTATTCAAGTTGAATCACCTGGTGGGTGATTCAGGCGAGTGTCCTTGCCCAGCTGTTAATAGTAGCTCAGGGAGGGTTCTTGATCTGGCTGTGGGGCAGATTCAGTTCCCTAGCCAATTTAATGGGACACAAGTAGTACCTATATTTAGGTTTGTTAGTTTGCTGAATGAAATGTCTTATTTTTGTTTTGGAATTTACATGAAATATTGGCCATGAAGTGGGCAGTGTAACTGAAAGAGTGAAAGGTGGTTCTTCCCTTGTTTGAATGCCCTCTCACCTGAATGCCTTCTTCTCTGTGCAAGGTATTTATTATTGCTTCACCTGTTCAGGGAGATTTTAAAGCAAAACTCTGGTAGATCTGGGATTAAATTAAGCCCTGGATTAAAACTCACACAAATGGTCACAGGACTGGCCAAGGATAAAGGCTTTCTCCCTTCTTAGGTTGCACAGGTGCTGGATTGAATCCAGCAAAAAATTACTGCTCTGCCTTGATGTTGCTACTGCTGCATTAAGATGTGGGTAATAATCTGTTTGGGAGGATGTTGCATCACTCAAATGAACATTTCCACATGTGCAATGTGTTATGCAAGCACAAATTAATCTGCAGACCTTTTCTGCCAATCTAATTCTATGGGTTGTATGCAGAAATACCCTCTTAAAAGTGTGAAAAGGGGATCACTGGCTCTGTATTAGCAGTCACATTTGATTGGGCTCCAACAAAGCAGGCCAGAGCTGCAAGGGAAATGTCAAAATATCATTATAACCAGTTTCCCCCCAGGGGTAATATATCATGGTTTAACTTTATGCAAACAAACATTTCTTTGATGTGCTCAGACCTTTTTGTCCCTGACAGGTCATTTTTATGTAAGCTAAGCTTATTAAAGGTTCAGTGTTCATTGGCCTTGTGGAATTTGTGGTGGAATCCTTTTGGCCTGGAATCTGTCTTTCATTATTTAGCCCAAAGACAAGCTGTAGCTGAAAATAAATGGATCTGAGTTCATCGCCTGATTACCTTTTGTGTCTCTTGACATCATTCAAGTGCCTGCGTCATTCTCATTTTAATTCTGGCCGCTGTTGCCATAAGGTAAAGAAATTATTGATTAATCATAAAAGCTGTAGGCAGAAACAAAAACGGATGCATGAGAGGGGAAACAGCTTTACCAGAGAAGATAGATTTTTTTAAAAAAAAATAAACCTCCCAAGATTAATTATCACAAACATCCCTGCTGTAAATGATTTTGCATCATCTTTAATCTTCCATTCTATGCATCTACAAAGGTTATTGCATTATATAATGAGTATATTGCTGATACCAGGGGCCTGATTCATGTTTCACTTAGAACAGTTTTATAGCTTAAGAATTCCATTATGGAAGCTCCCCAGCAGTTGTAAATTTACAAAGCTCCATTGGCTTCAGCAAAGTTATGCTGATTTAACCTAGAAATAATTAGAAATGTTTCTAATTTATAATGCCATGAGATCTGGATTATTCCCTTTGCATATTTAACGGCTCTTGTGAATGGGATATATTTTTTAAACTGTCCACCAGCTGTATTGTGCAGCATGTTGTGCCGTAAATGTGATAGGTTGTATCCAATGGGTGCTTTGCTTCTGCAAGTTTATTTCCAACTATTTTTGCTCCCTGAAAAGCTGTTCCTAAAGACTGAGCTAAAGCTGTGTGTTTTTTAATGTGAGCTGATGGGTCTCCCCCACTTTCTCTAACTTTCCCCCCTCTTTATAAATGTGTTATTCAGTGCTATTTTTCTAGAAAAAGAGGTGCTGGAACTCACCATAAATATGTCCTTTGTTCTCTTATAATGGCAATGGTGCCCACCTGAGAGGTGCCGGAACTGATATCTGATGAGTGTGTTTTTATTTGTGTGTGTGTGTGTGAGAGTGTGTGTGTGTGATGGGGAGACTCTCTTGAACAGAAAGGGATATGTGGAATTCTGGAGTAGGTAGAGAGGGATCAGTGACAATTAGGTGCAAGCAGAAGAGTTTTCCATTAAGGCAACACCATCATTGGCTATAGCTTGCAGCATCCAAAGCAGTTAAATGAGAGAGTGCATTATGGTGATCAGTTTGATACACTTGGTCCACTTCTAACGCACTAAAGTCTCCATATGCCCATTTGCAAAGTGGTCTATTTAGATGCAAGGCATGCCGTCCATTTCTATGAGGAAGCAGGACCTCAGGAAGAAGTAGATTCTTAAGGGTCACATCACATATCTAAACTGGGCAGGCACTTTCAAGAATGCAAGTTGAATAGATCTGTGCATGGTTTTTTTGTATGTGCTGATGGTATCATAAAATTGCTCAAGAATCTGCTCGGCTAAAAAAAAAAAAGTCAAGTCACATTGAGTACATCCACCAGTCAGTAGGCTTGTTAACTTTTTATTTTTTTTGAAAAAAAATATTGATCCCCCCGGGTGAAGCTAAGAAATGGGACCAGGGCAGAACCAGACATGTCAGACACACAGACAGGTAAGCGCTGACCCACATCACCCATTTTAAGCACATCCAACATACATTTACTGCACACATGTTTTCCCCAAGAATCCTGGGAACTGTAGTTTGTTAAGATGGCTGGGAATGGTAACTCAGTGAGAGGGGGAACTACAGTTCCTAGGACTCTTTGGGGAAACATGTGTGCAGGAAACATGTGTTGGACGAGCTTTTAAGTGTAAGGTGTGGATCTGCCCAATGGTGCGTCATGCAAAGAGACTGGAAGGTTCTGGAGCTCACTGGCTTTCAGGCTCCCCATACTGATTGCTAGCTTGGCACCACTAAGCCTTTTAGTATTCCTGCAAATGTAAGATTGAACTATGCGTTGACAGTGTGGAGCAAATCTCAACCTTCATTCCCATCACACCAACTCTGCCATGTGAAGTGACCTGTAACGGGAGCTTCCTGTGCAAACTTTAGCATTAACAATAGAGATAATAAGTGGAGAAACGCACCTGCAATGATGAATGGAAGAACTTCGAGTACATGTACATTATCTAATACTGCTGCCCATAGTGTGTAAAAGATGTTATACAGATCAGAAGGGATACAGAGATGAGCTGCATAAGTTATCTAAGACATGAAAAGGATCTTCAGAGAGTCAACATGCTAGTTTCAAACAATATTTGATTTAAGTCATTTGGAGGGAGGGAGCATACTGGTCAATGGCTCTTCTAATTTTTTGAGGAAGACATAGCGAGAGCAAATTGCTACATTGTTGGATACATTCTTATTAGAAATAAGGCACATTTTTATAAAATAAAAATAAAAATAAAACCTGTTTCCCAAGGCAGCTAGTGATTTTCTTCATAGTTTGTTTCATTCAAATAAAGGCTCAACCTTCACAAGAAGGGGTCGCACAACACAGGCCACCTTTATGCAGTGTATAATCACTGAATTTATCATCCATGAGTGGCCAATTCACAGCCTGAAAATAATTTAGATCAGGGGTGTAGGATTATCAGCAGGGTAAAATCTGAAACAGCAGTGACCGGTGGTTAAAGCTTTTATGTGCTTTACCGACACATCAAACAAGTGTGTGATGGTTGCCTTCTCAGCTACAATCAACTTGATCAATCAATTTCTGTGCATTTAAGTAGTGGTTTGATGATTATTAAACAATAACTCCAGAGCCAACAAGACTAGTCCATTTTAATGATATTTGTTCAGTGAATTCGGAGCCTGTCAAAAAGAGTTGTTGGGAAGAACAATTAATTGGTACAAATGTGAGTGCAAATTCTCTGGATTTCCCCCCACCCCCACCCCCTTTTTACTTTAAAGCATTTTGTTCAAAGTATACAACTTATGTGCACGATAACAAAGTTCATACGGTTTTCCTCGGTGACAATAAAAAGCCTACTTTTGTTATAAATGGGAGTAAAAATTAAAATGAAAAAGAGAGGTCACAGTTTTGTCATTGGTATGTGAAGGTTGTTCCATGGACCCATCCACAGTTCGTCGTCGTCTGACTGCGTGTGATCGCTGGGTAATTCCAAAGGCTCCTTGACATCCTCGTTGTCAACAATGGACTCCTGCTCTTCTGTGCTTTTCAACCTGTTGCCCCCTGACTTTGTTCCTGTGTTCTCAGCGTCTATAGCGGAGGATGCAAAGGAAACACTACACGGTCTTGTGTTCAGTTTGTCACTAGATGATGCCCCCGTTGAAAACGTGTTGAGTGGGACGTTCTCCTCGTGTGTCACTGCCAACTTATCAAGTTTCTTGAAATGTTTCCCCAGCCTCACAGGGGATGTGACCTTTAAATTGTTTGAGAGGCAACTGCGCCGGGTTCGAATAACCGAGCCATTTTGGGCAATGTAGATGTTCCCGTTGATATTGGTTTGAATGTTGGGGTTGCTGAGACGATTCCTCTGGCTTTCTGGGGCACTGTCCTCTCCAGTGGAGCTGGTCTCATACTCGGGATCAACAACCAGCTTGATCCTTTTTTTCCTCGCCCACTGAGTGATGACAAAGAGAGAGAGAGAAATCAATTATTTTATAGTGTAGTTTTTTAAATGCATAGCACTGGCAGCTCCATTGCTTCCACGAGAAAACAAAATTAGGTAAGTGAACAATTTCCTTTAGAAAAATCAATTTAACTGCACTAAAATATGCTGAATGACTTGTTAACCACTGTGTATTGAGATTAAAATAAGGAATGCCTCAATATGGGTATTTTTGTTTCAGAAATGAAGTAGAGACTATTTACATTAATATCTATAATAAAAGAGAGGGGGGAGGAATGTGTGAAGAGGCAAATCCTATAAACATCTCTCACTGGATGCATGCAGGAAAACACTTTATTCATGACCTGGAAGGGAGGAAGCAAGTAGAATCTAGATTTTGATCTCTGTGGTGGCGGGTGATTACAAAGCACTTCTGAACTGCCTTTGTCTAGTTCCCCCCAGACGTCACTGGACTACAACTCCCATCAAGCTTGAATATTGGCTGTGTTAGGTGGGGTTGATGGGAGTTGCAGTCCAACAAAATTAGGAGTTGGGGAAGCCTGCTCTAGAATCTCTGTTCCCTGACACCATTTGTATAATGAACTGAAGGTGTTTTCAAGTTAACATGTTTGGTTTTGCATTTTTATTAGTGTTGGCAGGAGTGGATTCGCTATACTGGAAAAACTTGGGAAATGAAACACACTGAGGTATCTTCCCAGGAAATGGTGTGATGTCATCTTCAGGCTGATCTGTTTGACCCCATAAGCCAACCAGTGAGCCCAAGCTGCAGAAAATATGGGTGACTTTTCCTGGGACTCTCTCTGAAAGCCTGAGGTTTATGTAGTTCTCTCTGAAATACATTCAGTTGAGGCAGTTGATTACAAATGACATCTTATCTCTTGATAGGCTTACCTCCATGATCAGATACTGAACTTACATAGAGTTATTTCCATGATAACTGTCTCTGTCAGACATAACCAAACTCCCAAAGTTTTCACACCATAAACACAGGCAGATAGATGAACTAGCCTTAGAGATCAACAGGGTATGTACAATATGCCAATAGGGTACATATTTGGAAAATCATTATCACTTCCTCCTAGAATTAATCACTTGAAATATTGTATTGTAATATCAGCTCATGAAGAGCACTTGACATTTCTGCTTCAAGGGGATCATTGCACGAAAGCAGTGGTATTTTACAGCTTGACAATCTTAGTTTCTGAAGCAAGTGTAACCATGTGGATGTTGCAATTAAAGGGGATGGGGAATATACCACATGAAACCATGCTTATCCCCACATGATGTCTTGCTAGCATGAAATCCTGATGCGTGTAAGGATTTGCTCGTTTACAATAATCGAATTACAGTACACAAACCTAAACTTTGGAATAAACCAGCCAAATATAATTGCAACAGATTCAATATAATTATTAATTATCTTCATAATTGGCCTCCCAATCTGAGCACTAACCATGTAAATTTAATGAAAAATAATCTATCTAGTTAATAAGTAGTTTCCATGCTAAATAACGAACCTAGCTATAAGCAATTTGGGTAGGCATAGAATTTATGCAAATAGTTCTTCAGTGAAAAGGTTTATATATATATATAAAGCAATTTGATTTCTAAGGCACAGAGACATCTTTAGAAAATGCAAATCACACAGTGGTAGAAATAGAAATATCTACCCCTCTCCCCCAATATTTAAAGAAACCGCTAATTCACACACGCTGGCTGTTTGCTTGATTACTGCAGCTTCAGCTTTTCTGAGTGAATGAACCATCTCACAGCACAAACACCAGAGGAAGAATGTTCATAGCAGCTCACACCACTTCTAACACAACCCCATTCACCGGAGTTTGCCTTCTACTAAGGATCAGGAAACACTGAGAAATCAAGAATCACATCTGGACTCAACCTGATCAATCAATCAACCCATCAATCAATAAGTAATAAAAGTTTTGTTGTCAAAGTTGTTATAATCTGGACAAGCCACCCTGTTTTTAATTATTCTTATAATTTTAGCCCCTGTGCAATCCTATTAGTGTGTATTCAAGTTCGTGAAACTGTTCAGCTAGGAGCCCTTAACTCTTCTGCAAAACATTTCTCTTAATGGAAGAGAGTGGCAGGCTGGCTAGTGGCAGGTTTCCAGACTGTTTCCAAAACTTGCATAATGCTCCCTCCCTCCTAAAAAAGCAACACAGAGAGAGCACAGCAAACCAAAACCCACACCTCACTGCACACTGTCTACCTCTTGTTCCACCTCCTGTGTTCTAAAAAGATGTAGAGTCACTGGGATTTTCTGACTCAGCAGTATCTGCAATCTTTGTGGGCCCTTTCTTCCGAATCCTCTCCCTTTTGGGGACATCTTCAGAATCTGTTGGAGTGGCTGAGCTCTTGGTAGTTCCTCTCTCTGCCTCACTGTCCTCCTCTGGGTCAATTTCGTCCTCACTGCCCCCTCTCTGTTTACTAGAGGTTTCAATGTCATCTGACTCCTCCTCTTCTATAGCCGATGGTGGCTCTTCTTCTTCTTCTTCTTCTGATAGTTCTTCTATGGCGTCATCTAATTCACTTCCTCCTGTAGATGACCGGTTCTTGAGACTGGACTTCGAGCTCCTGCTTTTCTTTGTCCTGGCAGTAAATTCGCTGCTGACGGAGCTCTGCAACGACGACGACATCTTGGACTCTGTATCTTCGGACGCTTTGCTCTGAGAATCGGAGGTTTCGTCTTCGGAGCTGCTGCTACTTGAACTGGACCCGGACGAATCTGAACGCTCTTCATCAGAGTCCACTGTGCTTTCAGTGGTTTCGTCTTGGTCCAGCGTCACTGTCAAGTAGTCTTTATCAGAGGCAGAGGTGCTGCTTGCGGACGACGATGACTCACTTGAAGACGACGACGTCCTTCTCCTTTTCTTCCTGCCATAGTCGCTCACTTCAGACTCGCTTTCCGCCGTGACGCTGATTGAAATCCCTGACTTTGAATCCGATTCACTCACTTCCTCTGATGTACCACGCTCCCGGAGTTTCTTGGAGGTGCGCTTCAGGGCACGGCCAACCTTCTTTGTCGAGATCACATCACCGGCTGATTTCTGGAAATAGCTTCCCTTGATAACCATGCTGTCTTCTCCTTCCGCTTGGCGAGCTGCTGCCTCCAGCTCTGCGTAATCTGCATCTTTCCCTTTCACTTTCTGCAGCATCATTGGGAAGATCTTTGCCTTCTTCCAAGGAGATGGTGCTGCCTCCGTGGTGGTTCCTGGCTTGGGGGCACTAACTGCTATTCGGCTCAGCTGCATCACTGCTTTGAGTTTCTTCCTTCCCTGGCTGGGGCCTGCCTTTATAGCCGCCACTTCACCTACTGCACTAATAGCTACTGGAGGCCCTGGCCTCTGACTTACAGCTCTTCTGGGAACAACTGCACCAGGACTTGTCCTCTGCAAATCATAAGAAACGGAGCTTAGTTATAATTTTAGAAAGCTGGCTGGCTTGAAAACATGTTGCCCTAGAATACTTTGCGGCAGGAAGAAATGAAGAGTTAATTGTAAGCGAGAGGGGAAGAAGCAAAATAAGAATATGGATTAGACTTGTTTTTAACATCAAAACTGGTAATATCTAAGGAACAATGAAACTAAAGTAGTTGTGAAAGTCATAGGCCAAGTCTTTTTTTTTGGGGGGGGGGAGAGATCTCCGTATGGCTTGCAGTGGAGGCAGGAGACAATTCTCTGGCACAGTAACTTGAATCTTCTGCATATCTTTACACTAGACCATTTTGATTGTTGCCTGTACCAAAGGCTTTTAGATATGCACTAGTTATATGATAATTTAAAACCACAATTGTAATAAAATGCACTTTATCACTTTAGTCACTAGATGATGCTGCAGCGCTGAAAATGAATAGATGTCAAAGAAACCGTTTTAAAACTCTCTGTCTTTCCCCCTCTGCTCCGCCATATAGACCCATCTAGAGTCCTAAACAAGTGGCCTCTTGAATTTCTCTATCATATTTATTGGCAGAGGCACAGGCACTCCCCCTTTATTCCCTAAGGTATTTTCTTACTTTCCTGGTCACCCTTTTGCATTCTTGCAATGCTCCAGAACTAGAGTTCCCCTGAGGCCCCTGGGGCCTGGGATGGCAGCTTCCACCAAAGAATAGTGCGAACAAAATACCGCAAAAAAGAAACATTTCAGGCATTTTCTCAGGAAAATGCCTTCTAAGATATTTCAGTTCAGTTCTAGGCATATATTACGGATGCTGTACAGCTTGTCACCAGATTGCAGCTGCAATGTACACAACAGATCGTGCGAGTTGCCTAGATTGTGTGTTTACTAACCATTCACCAATACCAGCCGCAGTACAGTAAATAACCACGTGCTCTTGCTGACATGATTTTGGTGACCAGCAGTAGCATACTTTACTTCTGCGGGGTGGAGTCCAAGGACAAGGTTGCTATTCTTCAGCAGGCTTGATAACATATTATTAGGGCTTTGGTCATGCTACAAGATTGGTCTGTTTTATAGTGCCCACAAGGAGGAATGTCTCTGAAGATGCAGAGAGTACACTTCCTTCCTCTCAATCCTCTACATCATGGGTAGGCAAACTAAGGCCCGGAGGCTGGATCTGGCCCAATCGCCTTCTAAATAGGGCCGGGATTCAGCGTGTTTTTCAATGAGTAGAATGTGCCCTTTTATTTAAAATGCATCTCTGGGTGATTTTTGGGGCATAGGAATTCGTTCATATTTTTCCCCAAAATATAGTCCGGCCCCCCACAAGGTCTGAGGGACAGTGGACTGGCCCCCTGCTGAAAATGTTTGCTGACCCCTGCTCTACATCTGTCTACTATCCCAGAGGCAGGCGACAGCAGAGGGAGCTCTAGATCAGGGCCAGGGAAATGTAGCTTTCCAGATGCTTTTGGATTCCAACTCCCATCAGCCCCAGCTGGCATGGCCAATGGTCATGGCATGACCAATCCACAGGTTTTCCCCACCCTGGTCTAGGTCATCCACTTGAGAAGTGGGATATGGAAGGTGAAGATAAGAGACATATGACCCTTGACTCACTGTATTCTCGACGCTGACCCTGTCAGAACCTAAAAATTGCTTACCAAATGTACACATGTCCTGTTAGGAGCTTTGAAATATTTGCAAAAGGTCAATACATTTGGAACTGCAAAAAAATAAATAAATGAATAAACCTACGTCTGCTTCTGCCGTAGGTCCCTGTGGGCTATAATAGTAGCCGCCATCGCTTTCCACAACCACTTCGCCATATTCATCATACATTCCAGAAGGAGACAGCAATCGGCGACGACTTCCGTATTGAGGCAATTCGTACCTGGGGAAAAAGCCAGGTACAGACATCCTCTATGTTTGTATCCATGTTGGTTGTGTATACTCACAAATACATGCAAGAGCACTCATCCTTAGCTTGCTTGCTTCCTTTTTTTTAAAGTGAGTACTCTTGTCACATGCCTTTGGCCTCCTATAGTTTTACAGCAAACAGTATCTAATATATGGTATCTTCCTGGTTTTGGTGGCAGTGAGGAAAGAGGGACACACAAACATATATACATACAATTTACTTTTTTTTTAAAAAAATTGCCCTTTTGCTTTCCTACCTCAGTCTTATTCTTGTACAGCTGTTTTGAGGAACTAGGGGAAAATGTCAGGGGGGTCACAACAAAACTGCTATGAAGCCCACGGAAGATACACATGTGTTGGTAATGTAACCATCACTCTGACACTACTGTAGTCAATTACAACAAGGGATGGTTGAATCAGTCAATTTTGGTTTCTCTTGGTTTCTTGTTTTTCTACTCATGAGTTCAGTTCTTTTCATTTTCACATCAGTTTGCAATTTTTTTTTTAAAAAAAGAGGTTCTCGTGAAAATTAAGCAGCTATCTATCATCTATCTATCTATCTATCCATCTATCTATCTATTCATCCATCTATCCATCCATCCATCCATTCAATTTATATTTTGCCCTTCCTCTTGAAGGAGCCCAGGCTGGCAAACTTTAATGCAAACTTCTCCTAATATACACATTGTCGTATGCAATCTTGCCTAATATACATTTTGCGAAGCAATTTCCACTAATATAACGTGTTTTTCTATATTATCTGCACCAATATATGCATCTTTATGCACACTTTGCCTTGTATATGCATTTCTGAACATATTAATTCTCCAGAGAACGACATTTCAAAATTCAGAGAAGTGCAGATTTCAAAGAAGTGTTGTGTTTCAGCGTATTGTTTTGGAAAATGCAGCTTAGGTTGGTTTGACTTTAAAGGTGAACTGAATCAAATTTCTCCCCCACCTCTTGTCACAATGGGAGACTAGAATACTATTTTATGCTGTACTTGGCCCTGTCCTTGGAAGCAGCGACAAATAAATCTAGTGTAAAGAAATCTAGTGTAAAAACTGCTTGGCCATGCCTAAAGCAGCCCTTTCAATTCTTGCTCTGGTTGGCATGTAAAGTTGTGACGTTTTGCAAGATTAACAGACACAACAGAAAGGCGCAACAATATAATCACATGCGGCATGCCCAAGGGCAGGGACGGCCTGTCCCGTCTTGATGCCTGCAGCAAATAGGAATTGCTGCCTCCTGGCCGGCTGTGGTGCACTCCATCACAGCCCACTTCCTTAGCCACTGTGCCCCAGCTATCGCCAAATTCTGTGGAAGACAGGCTGCTCCTCAAAGTGTTGCCCCTCACTCGGCTTCTCCTCCCATGAACGAGGAAGATAGGTGGCAATGCTACACACTGAAGCCCCTCCCTCTCAGCGGTGGAAGTGGTGAGACAAACAGAGCACCGCCTCTTGCACTTCAACCGCCTGAGGCCGTCATGGGTGGGCCGACTCTGTCCAAGGGAACGAACAAAGTGATTTTTAATTCAAAGGGACTTTCACAGTTTGTGATATGGTACTGGGCTCTGCTGTTCAAAGCAATCTAGTGTAAAAACTGCTTGGCCATGCCTAAAGCAGTCCTTTCGATTCTTGCTCTGGTTGGCATGTAAAGTTGTGAAGTGGTATAGAAAATGCAGAATGAATAATACCCATGTTCATAACTGTAGTAATCTTGCCCATAGTACTCTTGGCCAGGATCAATTCCAGATTCCATAGAAAGTTCCTGTTTGTCACAATACCAAGAAAAAGAGAAAAAGAAATCTCAGTAGGAATACACAAACCCATAGATCTTAAAGAGCCCTGAGTTCATGTGTGAGAAGGGTATGAGCACAGACAAAAAGATAAAAGTTGCCGGGTTCTTTTTATCCTCAACCTTTGGCACTGGAATAATAACACAAATAATAATCCCAGGGGTTTTTCTCCCTTTAGTGCCAGTGCTCAGATGTGGGGAACATAAGAAGTTCTTCTGTGGTGCTCTTCAGAATTCTCAGCCAGCGGTGGGGCTGAGGCAAGGGCAATGGGAACTTCAGACGCATTTTTGGAGTATGCCTACGTCTATTTCAACTTCGAAGAGGATCCAGTTGACAGAATCTGACTAAAGCTGAAAGAACAATATTTTGTTATTGTGCTTTCTTTACAAACTATTTTCTCTGACATGATGGGATCATCCTGAATTTGGTATCATATTTCTAAAAAAATAAATAAATGTCAAGTTTTGCTTTCCTGCCCTAACTTCATTTTATATCATTGCTAAAAACATACTCCTGAGCCAAAGAAAGAGAATTCATTCTTAGTACTCTTATTCCTATGATATAAACTACATAATTACCATACAGTTGTTAAATAATTATTGCACAATTTCTTTATTTTTATTCACTATAGTGTACTTGGATAAACCATTGTAAGTCATGAATACATTTGTCTGAACCAGAGTGCACTTCAACAGTTGCATGAAGTGTTCTCCTGTGTTCTCTGGTAGGAGTGTAAAGAGGGCAGGGGGAAGTTAGCAGTGAGGTCTGAGAGAGATGAAATGAAATGAAATGCAATAAATGTCATGGTGATGATTATGCTAAAGCTTAGATCGATGTAAAACACAGTGCCTGTTCACTGTAGTGTTTGTTTTAAGTTATGATGATAAATATCCTAACACTGTTCGTTAGTAATGAATAGTCACTGCAATTATTTTACATGCATCTAAGGCAGGGGTAAGAGAACTCCCTGACCATCGATGATGCTGGCTGCAGCTAATGAGGGTTCGAGTCCAACCGCATCTGGAGGAGGAGTGGGGGGGCACCAGTCCCCCACTCCTGAGCTAAGCAGACACATTTCAAGTTGCTTGGAAACTAAACTTATAAAAACAGTGTGAAGTAGACTGTTTTTCTTTGAAACAAATTTTAACAGTTGGAGACATTAAATATGGGGAGGCAGTAACAAAACTCTCTATCAAACTTGCTTGGAGGGATGTTATGGTCAATCATGCACCGCTTACGTTGAAGCAAGAACAACAAGCATTCATCATGGATTACCAAAGGACATACCAACAGGAGAAAAAAAGCTGATGTAGCTCATGACATTAATATCTCCTGAATCACATCCATATTGCTTCACTATAATAGCCGTGAGTTGTTACAATGTGCTCTGCTGGACAATATCTATGGCTGGTCTCCTAGTCTATTCTGTTTAAAAGCAGTTGGGCCTGTGCTGAAGTAACATCTTTTTCATGGGTGGGGAGCCCAGGATCAAGCCTTGAAAATGTGCAAATCTGACACCATGTGGATTGTTGAGTTGGCCTAAATACATGCACCATTTGCTTCCAAGACATGGTCCTTCCTCCTTTTGAAACCCAAAGAAGGATCAAGCATGTGAGAATCATTAGTGCATGTATGTCGAGAGGTGCAAACTTCAAGCTTGCAGGATCTATGTTGGCATTTTTACTAGAACCTCAAAGTCCACTAGCCAAAATTTAGTGCAAAATACATACCGTATTTTTCGCCCCATAGGACACACTTTTTCCCCTCCAAAAATGAAGGGGAAATGTGTATGCGTCCTATGGGGTGAATGCAGGCTTTCGCTGAAGCCTGGAGAGCGAAAGGCATTGGTGCGCACCAACCCCTTTCGCTCTCCAGGCTTCAGGAAGCTATCCGCAAGCCTTGCAAGCCCGGCGGGAGTTCCCGCGGACTCACAAGGCTTGCGGGCAGCAGCCTGCAGCCTGGGTGAGTGTCCGCAAGCCTTGCGTGCCCGACGGGAGGTCCCGCCGGGCGTGCGAGGCTTGGAGCGGCAGCCTGCCACCTGAAGCACGCGGAGCCCTCCGGAGGGCTCCCCGTGCTTCGGGCGAGTGTCTGCAAGCCTTGCGCGCCCGGCAGGAGGTCCCGCCGAGCGCGCGAGGCTTGGAGCAGCAGCCTGTTGCCCGAAGCACGGGGAGCCCTCCGCTTCGAGCAGGTGTGCGCAAGGCTTGGGGTGGCAGCCGCGGCTGGGGAGGGAAATAAATTTTTTTTATTCATTCCCCCCCCCCAAAAAAACGAGGTGCGTCCTATGGGCCGGTGCGCCCTATGGGACGAAAAATACGGTACATGTAAAATTAAAGAATATTAGGCCAGAAAGTTTTTTTGAATACTAGAATCCTTCTACACAAAAAATTCTTCCTCCTGGTTCATCCCCAGGATATATTTATTCCAGCAGTGAGAAAGGCATTTTGTTTTTGCCATTGTTAAATAACTGAGAGTCAAAAATCCTTGCCAGTCTTCTGCAAATCACTACTAGATCAAGGGCTGCCTTCTTCCTTCTGCTTTTATGTGCTCTTCATTGCCTCGTGCAAGATATACCGTATTTTTCGTCCTATAGGGCGCACCGGCCCATAGGACGCACCTTGTTTTTTTTTGGGGGGGGGAAATGAATAAAAAAAAATTATTCCCCCCCGCCACGGCTGCCGCCCCAAGCCTTGCGCACACCTGCCCGAAGCACGGGGCACCCTCCGGAGGGCTCCGCGTGCTTCGGGCTGCAGGCTGCCGCCCCAAGCCTCGCGCGCTCGGCGGGACCTCCTGCCGGGCGCGCAAGGCTTGCGGACACTCGCCCAGGCTGCAGGCTGCTGCCCGCAAGCCTTGTGAGCCTGCGGGAACTCCCACCGGGCTAGCAAGGCTTGCGGATAGCTTCCTGAAGCCTGGAGAGCGAGAGGGGTCGGTGCGCACCAATGCCTCTTGCTCTCCAGGCTTCAGGAAAGCCTGCATTCGCCCCATTGGACGCACACACATTTCCTCTTCATTTTTGGAGGGGAAAAAGTGCGTCCTATGGGGCGAAAAAGACGGTAATTCTGGCTTTCCTCACGTGGAGGATGATACTATGGCCTGAACCTCTAAACCAAGTCTTGCATTTCATAACTAAAGCACAATCACTTATCAACATACTTTACAAAGAATTGAGGGTATCGTTCATGCTGCTAATGAAAGTTCTTAAGATTATTAGAGCATAAAGGGTGCTTGTAATTATCATTCAGCTTCTTGAGTATAGCTTATAACACTGCAGTTAATTGAGTTATTTGGGAAAAAAAGGATCTTGGGACAGTTTGAGTAACAGCAGAGAAGCTATAGAAATATGTCAACTTTAAAATCACACAACTGAAGTCAGCAGGCTCAGGTGCATGAAAATATCACAGTATTGCCAAATAAATTGTCAGCATAAATACACTAAAAAAACAGATTTAAAAACTTGTTTTCTCCTTCAGTGTTAATGATAAGGAAGTGCCAAATGTATAAATGTGTGTCAGAAGGTATTCTATATGAGTGCTCCCAAAGTTCTAGAAGAAAGTGAGAAAATTGTACCTCTGGTCTGAGAAGGGACGGCCTCAGCAATTGCTGTTGCTGACAAAGAAAATTGGAAACAGAAACAGGTTGATGAGAAAGATATAACAGAAAATGCAAGTAATTTATTTTGAGGTTGAAGGGTTACGAGGTAACCTTTAAACCAGCACGACAACAGTAGTTTTGCTTATGACTCTAATGGCCAAAATATTGCTCAGAGCTAATTTAGTTCTACTCTAATGATGGATTTTCTCAAGGCAAAAGGGCAAAGCCACTTCAGATCCACATGTATTAAATTCAGCTTCGCTGCCCTGTGATTTGGCAAAGGTCCCAACAGGCCATAGATGTTCTTGGCCTCTAGGGAACTGGTTCCCACAGTTGTCAATATTGTCATCTTCTTCCAAGACATTTATACTTAGTCTGAACAGATTCCTGAGTCCGAAACACCTGTCTTGTGTTAGTTTTGAAGAGTGACCACATGTATCTATCAATCAATCAATCAATCAATCAATCAATCTTTATTGTGGTCAAAGACCAGACAGGGCCACATGTATAATTTACAGATTTCCTCTTCAAAACTCACATGAAGAGTTATTTCTGGAGGGAAAAGTTACAATTAACATACTTTGGTGTCATCTATATATATATATATAACTGAAGCTAAATGTGTATTTTGATCTGGGAAATCTGTTCTCAAGTAGAAAATGTTTATTGTAGCAGTTCTAGCCAGTGCTTTTTTCCTAGCGAAAAAGGTGCCAGAATGTACCTCCCTTAGAATACCCACCTGAGCCCAAAGAGGGTCTTCTCACCAGCCAGAGGTTTGTTGAGGCTGCTCAACTGAGGCGAAGGGCGCCTTTCCATGCCTCAGCTGAGCAACTTAACAAGCCCCCTGCCCATGCCACTCCAGCTCACATATCATATGGATTTCGCATATATCAGCTGTTAGCTGGGGGGGGGGGGGGGCTGAAGAGCCTCAGTAAAGCCCAGATGCCCATCCAGCTCGTGAGGACACCCGCTCTGGAGTCTGTAAGGGATTTCATCTTTGTGCTCTCAGGAGGGTCTCCTTGCAAGCCAGAGGTGCAGGGGGACTTTGCTGAGGCTGGTCAGGTCTCTCCTCCCACTTCTGGGGCCCAGCTGAGAGGTGCCAGCACATTGTTCTGGCAAGTTCTGGTTCTAGCTCCCTGAGCCCATTTATCTCACAACTGCCAGTCCAACTGGGTTTTGAACAACAAATGGGAGAGAGGCTTTCATACATTCTTATGCAGAATGCCTTGTGCAGGCCCTATTCATGAAACATTCCAACTTCTAATGCTCAGACACTAGGCAAGCATTCCTGCAAAAATTACTTCTTTGGAATATAATTACAGAATTTGGAAAGGCATTTCACAAAACAGGTACTGAGGAGATGCCAGGTGTGCTGTATTTGGAAATCCCTGAGTGGACTCCACTTGCGGCTGTGCAGATCCTCAACTCTCATTGATAATGCAGTTTAAATGTTGTGTTCAGTGAGTCAATTAATATAAAATGCAAAAATTATCCAAGCTATGCTAAAGAGAAAAAAATGTAAATGGTAACTTCTTACTAAAATATAGGGTGTGTCTTACCTCTTGCTGTGCATATCCACGCCTGAAATTAAGCACAAGAAAAACAGGACATTAATCCAGCTATTCAAGTTGTAAATATAAATATGCATTTTAACAATATCATTTTCTTCAAAATGTAAAGACTTTGCAATAGAACATTATGGGCCTCACAGTACATCCCACTGAATTCTGTAGAACTACCCTAAAACAAATAACATGACATATAGATTATGTTGCATCCTTATGAGGACTTTTCCTTGCTGTGCTTCAGGTTCCCAATCTAGAAGGTCCTTGAGACTTAATTTGGAACACGAATGTGGGAGGCAATCACATTTTCTTTGTTTCACCTTTGTATAAAAAGGGCATCAAAGGCATTAACATGAGGGTGGCTCTTGGGCAAATGCACTGGAAATAATGATCAAGATACAAAGAAACAGATAATGATGGCAACAGTATGAAAATAGGCCATAAATATCTTAAATACTGGATTACTGTGGGTTTCTTTGGATTATTACTGCCAACAGAATAATAAAAATGAGAACCCAAAATTGACCGAGGAAGGCAAGGTTCATTTGACATGGGCTGGGTACCATATCCTAATCCTAGATCTCCCAAGGAGATATGCGTAACTCTCTCTCTCTCCCCCCTCCTAAGAATGCATAGAAGCAAAGGTGGAACATCTATTTGTAGTTAAAAGCTGCTGGCCACATGTCAGATATTCAAAAGCCTTCCCCTTGTATCTACTGCCCTTGGAACCTTCCATAGGGTCACTTCAGAAAGTCAAGACACATCTAGGAAGATCTTCCATCAAATCCGTAGTTCAGATGGAACTGTGGTCGGAATGGAACATACTGAAAATCAGGATCTGCCCCTCAGAAATAAGTTTCCTGGTAGCACCTCATGTATCACAGTACTGAATAGCTTAAAGCCAATGGAGGGTTGGACCCAGAATTAGCTTGCTTAGAGTAGGTGCATTAATGGCTCTACAAGTTAGTCATGACTAAATTAGGCCCCATTGATTTCAATGGATCTACTCCAAGCTGGAGCCAACCAGGAGAAATTTCAAAGCAGCTTGGGAGTTTGGATGGCGGAGCTACAGGTCAGTAGTGGCTGCTGAGGTGGGCCCGGTCAGACACCATCACTCTCCTGGCTTCCTGACACAGTGGGTTACTGTGGAGGGGTGAGGTGCAAGGAACCTGGCCTTGTGGTGGCAGATTGGCTCTGCTACCGTGGACCAAGCACCCCCCCCCCTGCTGGGAAGTGCCAATCAGCTGCTATGTTGAGAAGCCAGGAGAGCAACAGTGTCACGTTGCTCCACTGGCTATTGGGTAGCATCCAATGTTTCTGTTGACAGAAGTCTTTCATCGGAAATTCCTTTTCTTCCCCATTCTACCTTCTATCAGTAGAAGGGAAACATTGCAATCCACTGAATGGAGAACTGTAGTTTGTTAAGGGTTCCAGGAAACTCTAACTCTGTGAGGAGTACAGTACATTTCCTAAGATTCTTTAGTGTGGGGAATGTGCTTTAAATGTTTGGTGTGTTCACAGACGGAATCTTTAAATGACTTGGTAGGCAGACGACGATCCCATACACAGTTACTTCGGAACAAACACAATTGGATTTACCAATTGGGATGCAAGTAGCTGTGGCTTCCCCTACCCATTTTCTCTGATACCTTTCTTCCACCCCATGCTCCCCATTGTAGAAAGCCGGATTCAAAATGTGCTGCAGAGTGGATGTGGCAGGCAAAGGGCAGAAGGTGAAATGGGCAGCTGCTGCGCTGTATGCTTGATCTAGCTGCCAAAGGGACAGCATCCATTTCCAGGGTGCAGTTTTGAAGACTTAACATCTTCTCACGACATATCCCACTAAATTCAAGGGGACTCAGCCCCCCAGTAACTGTGCATTGATTGCCAGATTAGGTGTTTAATTGCATGCTTATGGACAACTGGTTTTAGTCAGCTTTAAGAGCACTTAAGTTCCTCTGGACTGATCTCTTCATGTTCTGTTTAGGACTTACATTTTTTTATCTTGAAGCAGACATGCACACAATTATATTAAGGCTAAACTAGTAGAGAGGCAGCAGATGAGGGAAACAATTTAATGACACCTAGGGGGGAAATAAAGAAGAGTCTGGAGGATCACATTTAATTTTTAATATTACCATCTGCAAAGCTTTTCTATTAGCATTCAGCTTGTGTATTGGATTATCAGAGGTAAATTATTGCTGTAGTCCATTTGATAGGAAAGTAATGAACATCTAAAATGGAGATTTATCACTAGGATTATCAATGACTTTTCAAAGTCTACCTAAGCAGTATTGCTTTATTCTTTTGTATGGCATGTTCCATTGCTGCCTCATGGTTAAAACTCTGGCTGGCTGCTGCTTCTTAGCAAAGTGGCACTGAAAGGAGGAAACCTGAAGAGCAAAAATGGCAGAGAGCAGCAGGGGAACTTAACTTTCCCTTGTTCATTGTTCCACAGACACACCTTCACACAACCACTCCCACCCCAGTTGGCGTGCCTGACTGACAGAAACATAGATCTGAAAGTTGGGGGGGGGGGAGAGTGGTTCGAGAGGCCATAATTTATAGGGAGAAACAGCAGGCAGGAGGGGGGCAGCTTAAGCCTTCTCCCACCTACTGATTTCCTCCTGAAAACCCACCAGTTAAGGTTTCAGGTACAGTATATCCTCACAATGGCAATATGGACCTGAAACCCAAGATGTGAGGAGTACTGGGTGGGCAGAAAAGACCTTGCCACCCACTTCCTTGTCCTCATTGTTATTCCCTGTGAATGCAACTTTGCAGAAGAGAGGTTGTGGTCCGGGTTTTAAGGCACAAGGTAGCAATAGAATGTGCAACTCCACCCACAGTCTCCAAAACCAAGATGGCTCAGATCCCAAGTGGCAATTCTCAAAAGCACTTCTACGTTTACATAGAGACTGGCAATAATACTTCTTCTGCTGGCCAGGTCGCAGCTTCCCAAGTCTCAATGATCATGTTCTAGATGGTTCAGTCTTCAGATGACGTTTTAAAGAGCTGCCACTAGAAGGAAGAAGCTAATTGTCTCTGAGCACACGCTTCTGTGATCCAATATTGCAAGCAAAATAAGCAACACTATTGCTTTAATTCAGGTGGGGAACCTGTAGGACTCCAGATGGACTACAAGTCTCATCATCCCTGATCACTGAGCAGGCTGGCTGGACCTGATTGAAGCTGGAGTTTAGCAACATCAGAGGCCGGGGAACTGATATGCACTGAATGATACAGTGTCAAATAAAACTGTTCATAACAAAACATTACATAATAGTTATGTAATAACCTGCAAACTGTTCATAATAAAACCAAAATAATACTTTTCTCTCTCTCTTATTTTTATAAAACAGACCTCAAAATAGTTTGGCAAGCCATGCTATTGCCCTATGTATTAAAGGAAAACTGGAGAAGAACCAATATACATAATATTTCTTATACACATGCAGTCGTTACTAGAAATCCTGCCACCACATTTTACCAGTCTCTTAATGTGTGCAACCAATGATCTTTTAGATAATTTGAATTCCTGACAACTTTGTTTTTCAATCTTTCTTTCTTAAAAGTAAGGCACATTTCTAATCATTATTGTTACAAAGACAAAAAACTTGAAAATGCATTTATGGTTTTGGCTAAATGTGAAAGCTACATTGTAATTCTAGTGGCTTGAAGGAAAACCATAGACCTATCTCCTGCAAACTGTCAACATTTCTGGATTACTATTCAATGAATACTAGTAGCTGAGCAAAAATCTCTTAAATCTCAAAAAACAAATAATGATATATAATCATGTCCAAACAGCAGCAGATGTCAGAACACTTTCTGTAAATATACACCACTTCTGGATACAAGAAACATAATTTGCACAATTGTTTGCATACTGTCCTGCAATTTTTTGGTGATACAGATTTAAAGGAGTTATAATTTGTCAACTCCAGTTACTGGATAGATAGATCCCTATGTGTATTTGCCTTACTCTAAACATATTTTAGTTGTTATCTTGTATGAAACCCAAAAGATAGATCCAAATCAAAGGCAGTAAACAGAATGTAGAATTAGAACATGCTTTCTTGCAACTTTTGGCTCCTGAGATAAAGGTTTTACTATTTAAAGCTTCAAAGATACTGCCTATCTCTGTAAATGATAAATACACAGGCTCTTTTCAAATAGCTCATGGAAGGATCACTTGTTTCTCTTTAATCAGTTCCATTCTATCCTTGCTGTAAACAGAATATAGTTTTTCAGAGTCCCTCTCTGGTCTCTGATCAAACAGTGCTTCAAAAATGGTTTGCCACTCAGAGCAGTGTCAGCTGGACTGAATTTTCAAGGGGCCTTAAAACGCCAAACTTCAGGTGTGCATGGCCCTCAAGGCTAAAAATGGCCAACAAGATATCTAGCACAGAGGACACTGGTCTTCTCAATGGCTTCAGACACTTTATGTTACATGCTGCAGATATGTGCAGTAGGAGATATCCTTGTGGTGCAATTTCTTTTACTCCTGTTTTAAAAGACATTGGAGGCACCAAAAAAGTTCATATATTTGCCCTTTACAAATGGCAGGAAATGCTAAAATAGGAAGTATGGGGAAGGGGGGAAAAACAGGATGGTTTCAAAACAAGCGGAAAAGAAGAGTAGGCCAGCCAGAAGCCACACCCACACCATACATTTAAAGCACCAGAAGAATTCTGTCAGCTATTGCTTTAAATTTATGGTGTCTATGTGGCCTTAATTATGTCTACCTGAAAAGAAGTGGGGTGGTTACGGGTCTACCTGAAACATAGGCAAATGGCATCCCACCCCAAACAAAATGATAATTTATGTTGGAAAAAAGACACCATTTATGGCCCTAAAAAGCATTCTTTAGAATGACAGCATTCATTTCACCCAGGAGATTAGTCTAAACTTTGGCTGAACTAAAGAAACCTTTGTAAACAGGCTTCTTGTGTACTAGCTGACCCACTTGCATATGGAAGGTCACACATGATTAGAGATTCATTATCCTCTTGATGAGATCCACTAGAAA
This sequence comes from Podarcis bocagei, assembly GCF_964188305.1. Taxonomy (NCBI): domain Eukaryota; kingdom Metazoa; phylum Chordata; class Lepidosauria; order Squamata; family Lacertidae; genus Podarcis; species Podarcis bocagei. The sequence goes on from NC_138128.1 coordinate 69,807,245, forward strand.
CTAATTTTGAAAGGCAATGGCCATTTGGTTCTGAATAATTTAGTGCTTTGAAAAATATGTTCTTCAGTAATAGATTTCGCGTGCCCTCTCTGGTCTGCCCATATCAGCCCTTCAAACCCACATGACTAGCTTTGTTCAAAGTAGGAAGTGTAATGGAATCTAAACATACTACAGACGTCATAGCACATGGAAACTGTTTTTAAGGACCTCAACATGATGTAAGGCTCCATCTTCAGGTTTCACCTGAATAACAGTAATTGAGGCTGCAATCCTATATCCATTTGCCTTGGAGTAAGCCTGGCGTGCTCTGGTCCATGGGGTCACGAAGAGTCGGACATGAATAAATGACTAAACAACAACAATAATAAGCCTGCTGGAACTTCATGAGGCTTACTTGCTCACAGACAGGTACATGTAATCCACACATTTTCACAAGGGCTGGAAAAAATGTCTGGTCTAACATGAAAAGTAAAAACGAAGATTATTTTGATTTTTGCTTTAAATTATGCACAAGGACTTGACTATGGGAGGGACTCTGCTTGTGTGATTGCTGATGCACCCTCTTAATAACAGGTTAATTTGTACACAGCCAAGGTGAGGAACCTGTGAATGATGTTGAGCTCCCAAGTCTCATCAGCTCCAACTGTCATGGACAATGATCAGGAATTATGGGAGTTGTAGTCCAATAACATCTGTAGGGCCCCAGGTTCCCTACCCCTGATATACAGCAACATGATAATTTCCCAGCGGGCTCCGCATCAAGGCAAACTGATCACGAGAAGCAGGAATGGGAAACCCATAGCCCTACAGATGCTTCTGGAAACAGTTCCTCCCTGGCTACTGACTAGCATGAGGGTGACGTGAACTGGAATCTGACAGCAAACCCCTTCAGTATATCATCACCACTATTTTAATATATTCCCCACCCTTCACCCTAAGGTCCCAGGGTGGGTTGTGACAGAGTAAAGAGGTGAGTCTTCAGCATTTCCCAAAAACTGTACAGTGGTACCTTGGTTTTTGAACGTCTCGGAAGTCGAATGCTTTGGTTTTCAAGCGCCGAAAACACAGAAGTAAATGCTTCCATTTTCGAATGCGCCTCGGAAATCAAACGGCTTCCACTGAGCCCCCCCCCCCATTTTCTCTATTGAATTTGCAGTCCGCCCTTTGCGGCTTGGTTTTCGAATGTTTTGGAAGTCAAACGGTCTTCCGGAACGGATTACATTCGAAAACCAAGGTACCACTGTATAATGAAGTTGTCAGATGCATCTCTATGGGGATGGAGTCCTACAGCTTAGGGGATGCCACAGATAATGCCCTCTCCTGGGCCACTCCCCCTAACCAAAAGTTTTAGGAGGGTGGTGGAACTAGCAAGAGGGCCCCGTCTTGTATAGAAGTATAGGAGATAGTATGTTTCTGAATACCAGTTGATGGGTAACGTAAGTGGGAGAGTTCTGTGCTGCTCATGCCCTGCTTGGTGGCTTCCCCTACACATCTGGTTGGCTACTGTGGGAACGGGATGCCGGACTAAATGGGCCAGCGGGGCTCTTATGCTTTCATGTGTCTTTGGGGGGGGGGGCACAAGTTTCTCACCCCTGCTTTAAAGGCTGCCCTGAACTTTCCATTACTTAAAGGAACTCGAACACTGTATGGCAGCATGTTACAGTATGTTGATAAGGCTTGAAAATTTAGCTAGTTATGCAGCACTGCAGCATTTCGTTCAATTTCAGTGCCATTCTGAAATAACAGAATGAAGCAAATTGAAACTTACAGATTTAGAAACCTCTTATTTCAGGAGTTCCTGCTGTTCCTGAAGTCGTGCTATACTCAAGAGTGCTCAAAAATGTTAAACTTCTGTTGTAGCAAGAAAAGAAAATGAATTGATTACTGTACTCACTACATAGCTGGCTATTACTGCTACTGATGACATACGCTGGACCTGAAATAAACTCCACCTTGAATAGGAGACTTTATTAAGCACAAAGCATTTTCTAATGTGTCAGCAGAACTCAAGTGATGAAGTTTGCAGCGCTTGGCTCTGGGACAAAATAGAATCTACCTTCAGCAATTTTTGATTGAGCCATCCATACTTGTCCCAAGAGCCACTGGAGAAAAAGCCAGACGGTGAAGAAAAGCAGCATATTTTAAGACCTTTAACTAAAGTACCCTTGTAATTACTTGTCTGTGCATGACTGATAATATTAGCCCAACAAACTGGCTTTAAGCTTTTAAAGTTCACTCCAAATACATGCTTTCTTTTGACACTGTTCATTAACACTTCTCTTAAATATTAGTTTTAATATAATTATTCTGATTTGAAGGGGCAAGAGGAAAGATGTGATGAGATGAACTCACATCCTAATCAGGGTACAACAGCAAAGATCTGTGATTAAATCACACACTGTCATTTTCTTTCATGGAAAGAATATCCAGAGTGAGACTCTTTTGCTATGGTGTTGAAGAGGGGAATCAATGCTTTCTCTGATGGAAGTCACTTTGTTTCCTATGCCCTAGATCAGTGGTATGCAACCTAAGGCCCATGGGCCTGATGCGGCCCAATCGCCTTCTCAATCCAGCCTGCAGACGGTCCAGGAATCAGCATGTTTTTACATGAGTGGAATGTGTCCTTTTATTTAAAATGCATCTCTGGGTTATTTGTGGGGCATAGGAATTCGTTCATTATTTTTTCCAAAATATAGTCTGGTTTACCACATGGTCTGAGGGACAGTGGACTGGCCCACAGCTGAAAAAGGTTGCTGACCCCTGCCCTAGATGGACAGAAGGTAGGACATTGGAGAGTTTCAGTAGATAACCAAGGGTTTCTGACTCACTAATTGTTCAAGACTAGCAACAATTTAAAAATTGCCCCCCCTCTTCTTCTAAAAAAAAACCAGGCTACTGAAATGAAGAAAGCTGAGGGGGAAAACCAAGTGGATTTTGTGTATTGCAGACCTGTGAGCTCATTCTTGATACTGAAAACAAATCCCTGGTCTGTGAATATGATCAGAGGTACCTTGTTCCTTATTTTTAAGAGAATTGCCCCCTTCCACTGCCAATCACTATTTTACACCTGGCTCAGGTTGACGGACCTCTGCATTTTATGAAAAACTGCTTCTGAAGTCCACTTTCCTCTGCAAGCTAGTCTGGTGCAGTATAGACACCTCTCTTTCCCCCACTCTATGGCTAAAAGCAGTTTTGAGGGGAAATGTTCAATCTCCATCTCCCCAGTGCTATTCCCATGATCCAAATAATTCCCTGCCCCTCCCTCTGCTTTTTACCACAGAATGGCAGATATTTGCCTATATAGCTCTAGCTTCTCCATCTATTTTTGGCCTTTAGCCTTTTTTCTTCTTCTAGCTTGTCATGTATTCAGAGAGCCAGCTACCCAATTTAATAAAATTATCATTTAAGAAATAGGTTTCATTTGGAGTACTTCAAGCCAAATGCCTGCAAAATCTACCCCACCAAAAAACCCGCACACTTATAAATCCCTCTTTTTGTAATAATGATTGAAATTACTTTATTAGATTTGATGAAATTAGGGGAGGGGGACTTTCTGAAAGAAATATGCTGAGCAATGTAGCATGCAGAATAGGGAAACTCTGTGTTTTAATAGGAATATTTTCTTTCTTTCTTTTTTTATAAAATGCTTTTTACACAAAATAAATTACAAACGTGAAGTCTTAGAATATGCAGTGTCAGTATATGAAAAAGTAATGAAAGGCATGCTGTGGATTACAGAAAGAAGGAAGAGAAGGTGGAACGACAAATCAGAAAACCTTTATCAACACGACAAGCCTGCCATCCTCTCCAATCTACAGAACAAGATGATACGTTATTGTAATAACTTCAGCTTTCCTCCCCCCCCCCACTTTTTTTTGCTGAGTCTGTTTTGCTTGCTATCTCTTGCTTTCCAGTGACATCCAACATCTTACAGTGAAAAGTTAAGACCTCTCCCCTGGTGAACATTTTAACGTGAAAGCAATAAGACACCACAACCCCTCTTTGCATTGCAGGGTAGTTGCTTTGCTTGTTGATACAAACGCTTTTGACGGAAGGATGCCCCCCTCCCCGATAAACAAAAACATCCCCATTTAGCATTGCATCTGAGCTAACATGTGCTTCCAGTCCGCTGATTTTAGTCCTGGAATGCCTCCTCCTCCACCTAAGAAATAAAAGCAGTACTTTTTGAAAAAGTAGATAAGGACAGCACTCCCATAGGGAAATAAGCATCATAAAATTAAACCATCTGGACCAGCCGAAGAAAGGTGTTATTATGGATTTGCAGGTTTGCAAAGTCAGGAAGAAAAAGCGGAGAAAGAGAAGAGAAACTCTCAGTGACAATGACAAAGCAGTTCTGTGGATCCTGGGGTCCTGGGCAACAGGTTTGCAATGGTACCAGGTTATACATCAGGCAACATGCACAGGTTTGTCATAATGCAGTGGACTGCGATGGGAATCTTTTTTCAAGTTCCTCCACTATGCAGCTCAAGTTTCCATTCTGCTGGCTGTGCTCAGTCTCAATCACCGTTTGTGTACTTGGTGGTTCTGGTGTTGCAACTGGCCTCAGCTTGGCGATGTGCTTAGGTAAGATGTGGTTTTTGTCTATTTGACTATACATATTGGCCACAGATTTTTCAATATCTGCTAAATTCTGGATGTTTTTAAGAATCCCCTTCAGCTCCCGGCGAGGAGGGTCAGGTAAATCAGGGATGCAGACCACTTCTTGTTTGGAGGGTGACTTGGTGTGTTTTGCAGGGGAGAGGAGCTGAGTGCTTAGAGTAGAAGAAGACGACGATAAGGAAAGGCTGGGAGGAGGGGAAGGAAATGGAAGTGGCAATGGGGGAGGAGTTGGTGGTGGGGGGAGGGGAGACGGAGGTGGTGGAGGCGGTGGAGGGGTTTTTGGTGGATCAGGAATGATTTCCATTGCTTCCACTGTAGGTTGACAGGGTAAAAGATTTTGGCGAGCTGGAATTTTGATCCTAAAGGAAGGAGGAATGGGCTTGTGAGTTGGTGGAGGGGACAAACGTTCAGGAGCATCATGGTGAGTTATGATCACAGAAGGTATAGTAGACGTGTCGAGTTCAATAACCTCAGAGTGAGGACTGAGGGAGGAAAAAGAAGGTGAGAGATGGACAGGAGATGGAAGGAGGCTTTCGGTAGATAACTCAAGTGAGCTCTCTCCATCCTGAGTGCAGCTGCTATGTGTCGGTGAACGCAAACTTTTCATATCTCGGGATCTCACTTGTTTCATTTCCTGCAGGGCCTGCTGTTCAAACTGCCTTGCTTTCTCTTTGACTGATATCTTTGTGCCAATGATCTTTTTGAAGACTGGACTGCCAACGTCGGCTCTGCGGTGCTGAATCCCTGCCCTTTCCTTCTCTGCCCTGATTCTCTCCTGCTCCCACTGAACTGGGTCCATAATGACTGCCCTACTCAAAGCATCAGAAAGGTGTCTTCTGGGAAGACGAGTTGGTAGAGTCCACGCCCGATGAATGCTTCCCAAAGGCCATCCCAACAGAGAATTTTTCAAGGCTAACTTTCTGGGAGAAAAGGGGGACAGAAAATCTTTTCTCTCTGGCAGGACCCCAGAATAAGAAGAACCCTGGGTCGCACTCTCCATGTACAGAGGGTTCTGAGTTGTCAATGGGTTCTCATCAGACAAAAGCGTTACATTACTTGCAGATTTGGGGAAGTTATTGTTCAATGTTCCATTGATATTAGATTGCTTGTGGGCCTCAATAGCACGAGAGGCAAAGCTGCTTATAGCCCTTTGACGGTCCCCTTCTTCGAAGACTGACTTTTTTCCCCTGCTTTGTTGAAATTGATAGAGAAGAAAAAGACTTGAAAGAAAGAAAATAATCACAGGTAAGGAAGCATGCATGGACATTGATTTGAATGAGAAAATATAATCTGAATGCTGTGAACAAAAAACAGTGACGTCTAAAGCTTTCTAAGGATATCTAAGAATCTAGAGCTACATGTAATTAATCTATATGTAATTAAGCTACAAACACAAGACATTTATTTATTTACTAAGGGAAGTGGTTCACTTCTCTTACCAAGGGAAGGCAAATAAGGTAAACTTTGATCTTCTTAATTTAAACAAATGCCTTTCAAAAGCTAATGCTTTTTTATAAATCTGAATTTTCTCCTGAAAGCTCAAAAGCCATGACAAAGAGGCATTGTGTATGAGATCTATTTCAAGGAGTGCACATGGTGTCTAGGTTCTTGCTTATAGTAAGTGGGGATCAAAGAAATAAAAATGACAGGACAGTGGATTGTGAGGGAAGTTCCCAGTCTAGTGATTTCTTTTGGCTTCAGAGACCTGAAGTACACATGGACTCAGCCACAGAAAGGGCTTTATCATTCATCTGAATGGAGGAGACAGCTTCATGTTGAGTCAATATGCATAGGGGCACCTATATGAATAAGAACTCAGTTGTAAATTATTGTAAACATAAGGGTCTGGACTGGGATGTTTGTGTTGCAAATGGGCTAGAACAGTCCTTATGGTCACCAAAACAGCTGTTAATCCCTGTTCTATCTGAAACATCATGGATTTATGGTAACATGCTGTGCATATGCTTCATATTCCTAGTGGGATCAGGAGTCTATTGCTGTGTTCATATGGTGAGTAGTTGTAAGATTACGGGGTTAGTGTGGGATGAGTCACTTCTCAGCGGCATCCCCATGGCAGTTGTGCCATGTGGTCTGCTTGCAAGAGCAAATGGAAATTGTATTTAAATGAGTCAACCCACTAAGCGATACTCCTGTGCAAGCTCTGCTCACTTCACTAACAAGGCGCTTTCAGGAGCAGTGGTTGGCAGGCTATGCTCTATGCTCCCTATAACTCAAATCCATTTTGGCTTAGCCTAACTGCAGACATGGTGAAATGAAAAGGCTACTCTTTGGTGATTTGATGATTGCAAAGCTTAAGCTGCTCAATAGCGATCAGTCCCATTGGCGTTAATGAGCCTTCCAGTAAATGCACGTTTTCAGGTTGCAGCCTCTAAATTTTAGAGGTGCCAACAAGCTGAAGGGGATAGAATCTACTCACCAGAAATGTCTTCACACGCAGTGCAATGACAATGCTTTCAGTTCCTTAGCCCTACTTCCCTTTGGAACATAGTACATTGAATGATTTAGAAATAAATGTCTTCCAGTTACTACATTACTAGGAAATAATTGCAATTCTCAGTAACAAAAATCAACTACTTTCCCCATCTGCTACAATATTACCCGCAATGGTTTGAGTTTACTTACTGATGCCTATGTGTCCAAAGATAGAGGAAAAGGAAGAAATGAGACATGAAATGAAATGAAATGTTAGTTCATGTATATAGTTGTGTATATTATGAGTAAATCCAAAGCCAACAATGAGAAAACAAGAGAAAACAAGTAGAATGAGTGATACGGGGAAAATCAGAAAAGCAATTAGAAGCAGATGTCCTCTTCAGAGCACCTATCATTTAAATTTGGAGAGATCACAGAAGCACTGGCACTTCAATTTCAAGTTGAAGAAGTTACTGAAGTGATACAAGTTATTGTTTTGCACAAAAACAATTTCACCGATGAGGTTTAAATACAACACAGTTAAGCAAAGCAAGGCGTTCTTAATCCACAAAGTCTCTCAGTATCTTCTCTGGGCACAGCAGGTTTTCTGAAGTAAGTCCCATTTCTAAAAACAATCTCATTCCACTGCCATCTTCATAATTGGCTCCCAGTGCTGCATAGAGTGCTGGGCTGGATTTTTGACTCTTTGGATTTTGAGCTCTATCCGATCTATATCTGGACATTAGAACTTCTGTACATGCATACCATGTTCCTAACCCCCTGTGACAACCTTGTCCTCCCTCTTGAAACTCTCCCTCCCTCATTACTGGGATTTTGCACTCAATAATTTTTAAGGACTAAACAGGCTGAAATGTTATGAAATGTCATAAGTAATGACATTTTCTGGGCAAGTGACAGTATAGTGATGATAAGCTTTCGTACAATTTCCACTTTAATGCAGAAGTTAATAAAACACATACACACACTCTCTTGAAAAAGAACAACAGATTAATTCATTCACATGTGCTATTCATAAATGTACAGACCCTAAACCTGGTGACCACACGCTTTCCTTAATTTTTTTGTTGAGCACTATCCAGAACTTCTGCATGAGGTGCAGGGGTGGTCAGGAAGTTCTGATGTATATAGCTACAATCACAACCCATTAGAAGGAGAGAGCTTCCTATGCTGTGGTACAGGTGGATGGCATCACATCCCTTACAGGGCCATGGACTTATCCTGCCACATACTAAATAATGGAAGATTACCTCCTGCATCACCCATGCACTAATTCCTGGGCAAGCTAGACGTTCCAAGTTTTGTATGTCAAGAATGCAATTTTCTGGTTGAAATACCAGCCTGCTTGAATATCACTTCCATCATTTACAGCTGACCCCATGGTGGATTGACTCTACGCCATAAAACCCTGGTGTCAGAACCAGCTTCATAGTGTGAGTAGCATGTCAGTGAAAGCAGCAGTACAGAATCCTGGTGCTGTGACATATTTTGCTTCCTCCAGATTTAACTTGTTTTGTCTCCGCTCTGATGACATCACTGGCTCTGCTCCCTCAGATCCTGAGCTCCCTTCCCTAGAACTTGACCTGGCTCTGACCACACTTTCTATCTTTCTATCCTAGGCTGGCAACTTCCCTGGCAGTGGCGTAGCGTGGGTTGTCAGCACCCGGAGCAAGGCAAATAATTTGCGCCCCCTAACCCGTGGATTTGCGCCCCCTAACCCTAACCCCCAGATGTTGCGCCCGGTGCGGCCGGCCCCCCCTGCACCCCCCACGCTACGCCACTGTTCCCTGGGCCTTGATAACCAACCCTTGACTCTTGCTGATACCTGAAAGTCAGATTAACTGGCATGTCACTCGGGATACAGTGACCAGTGAGAAATGCTAGGACCCACAAAGCTCATGGGCTATCAATCTCCCCCATTCCAATTGTCCGAGGATGTGGTGACGCCTAGAAATTGATGCAACAACCCTTCTTGGCACAGGATCTGCCTGGGCAATCTTCCCACCATAGCTTGTCTCTTCTCACCATAGCTCTAAGCAGGAATAATCTGCACAGAAGGGGTAGCCCAGACCCAATAAGCTGCGGATCATGAAAAAAGGTATAGTAGCAAAAAATGATATTGCCAAGGCATGGCTTGCTGCCCAGGTATGCCCACACATGGAGGCTTCTACAGCCAACTCTCTATTGATGATACTGAATGCTGGATCACGCCCAGCATTTAAAAGCTGTAAACTATTTCTGAAATGATACGCTGTTGTCAAACATGTTGTTAAAGTGGTTTTTTTTAAAAAATGCTTTGGAGAAAATTATATGATGCTATTTGAGATACATTTTCCCTGGATGCAACTGTTCTTGAATTTACACAGCAATGTCAACTGTAATTTCTGAAGCATCAGAGTTATACTTTGAATTGCTAGTATTTTAAACCGCAAACATCACCGAGGACTTACATGGTGCTGTCGCCGAGTTCTTCATAGAGATTATGGGCAGGAGTGCTTGCTGGTTTGCCAGCTGGTAAGGCCATCTGGATTCGAGCCGTCTTTGCACATTCTGCTTGTCTCCTTTGGTGAGTCACATGGAAAGGAAATGGAGAGTGTCATACATGGTCTCCCACCAAGAACACATCAGCCGCGACAGCCCCCAAAGGGATATTTGTTGCAGTTTTTCACCTCGTGTTTGGTGACAATACTAAGAAGAGAATTTGAATGCACCACATGGCAGAATAAAATCTGGCTCCTGACTTTTTTTTATTTGCTTGTGACATACTGTATGCAACTCAAGTTATGATAAAATATCCTTTAGTGAGAGTTCTGAAAGAGTTTTAAATATCACCTCTCACTCTTGGAAATGGATACCTGAGATACCTAAACATGAAAGCGAATGATGTTTTCAATGGAGCTTATTTCCAAGTAAATTTAAGAAAAGAAGCTGCATTTGTGTTACAGAGCAGATAAAACCAGATTATCTCAGTGTGTTACTGCTGACCTAACAATCCATGTATTGATTAGTCTGTGTTAGGAAAATACACCGGGATTTATTCTTAAGGCAATTATACTATTCATTCCTCTGTCATTCCTAGCCATGTTCAAGATTCAGCAGTTTTTAAGGAAATGTACTTCCTTTACACACACAAACACACCATGCAGTACAACATGACATCTATCTATCTATTTATCTATCTATCTTGATAACTCTTATCTTACACTATACAGGCTATATAATTATCCTCTCTCTTTTAAAATGTAGGCATACTCTGATATATGCCATTTTCATAGTTTAACTTTATTGCTTTCCGTAGGAATACTTCAGCCAATATTAAAAGTGGCATATGGAGACCTGTATTTCAATATGATCTCTGCTTTCAACATGCAATAGCCAAGGGGTGGAAAATCTGGGGGCAGAATGTATCCCTCAAGTTCTTTCCATCTGGCCCTTGGGATTTTTCCTCGGCCACCCTCCCTCTCCTCAGGCCACAATCCCCAGTGATATTTATTTATCCTATGTAATGCATTTGAAACAAGGCCAAAAATAAATACTTACTCTTTAAATCTGTTTTGTTATGCAGAGTGATAAAACAGAGAACAAAAGTTGTGAGTTTCATTTAGTAAAAATAATTCACATTGTGAAATCTAATAAATTTCACAAGGCATTAAATTTAACTGTACAAATCACATTATGGCTAAAACATTAATGGGTTAGTCAGTTAACAGTGCAATCATATAAAGGTCTGCTCAGAAGTAGACCCTGTTGATTTCAATGGGATTTACTCCCAAGTAAATGTGTATAGTACTACAGTCTTAAGGAGTCAATTAATAAACTAAACAGGCATCACTGATCAGGCAATGCAAATTAAATTAACCATTTTACTATACCCAGGAAAACCACATATGACAAAACACCATCTTAAGAGAAGAACCACCATTCTCATATAGGAGTTAAAGTACGGTATCTTCTGAGACAGCAGCTGGCGTGTCATATAAATGTCCTCTCTTTAAAATAAAACAGCAAGCTTTTTTCCTTTAAAACAATCACATGTAAATTGGCCACTGTTCGTGGTTAAGGAAGAAAGAGCTTAGCCCCAACTGTAGATTTAGATGACACACTAAGTAAAACCTTGGCTTTACTGCCATAACACACTCAGCTAAGGATTGTGGAAGAGCAAAGTGGCTGCAAGCTCCTCTCTGGGAGCCTCTATGTTCATGTAGTCCTACAAAGCCATAGTTCAATTTATTGTGGTGTGCAAGTAAATAGTTTACTGGTGCACTGGGCTTAGGGCTAAGAAGGCATGCAAAGGTCTTCAAGTGGCCCTATGGAATTTCCAGCAGGGAATGGGTCATGCTTTGCAGTTGTCAATTTATTACTTAAGGTTTTTTTTTTTAAAAAAAAAATCATTGTAATAATGTGATTTGCATGAAGAATTTCACTGGCTAAAGACAGTCTACAAAAGCCAATGTTTTGTTTAAGTCGTTAATAATAAATTTCCTGAAAACAGCCCAGATGGAGATTGCAGTCTTATGGAGAAGTGGTCACTTGTTAACTATGAAAAACTGGCATGATAGCTTTGGAAGACAGTGCCTGTAAACAAACTAGCACAACACTGCAGAGTAGTTAGAGTCAACATTATCAGTGATACATTTTATAGCTGGTCTATCTTAATTTCTATCATTAATTCCTCACAAGAAGAACCTAAAACACATTCACTTTTTGTTTTGTAGAGTTATGTTATTCTGAACTTTATATTGATATTCTGGATTTTCTTCATTTAGCCATCATGTCACTGATCATCTCTAAGATTTAAAGATGGCTGTGGTTAACTTCACAAATCTGTTGCTGTAATCAATCCTATATGTTTGGCATTTATAGATATATTATTTCCAGTGTGTAATGGGGACGTGTGGGTCACTTATGTATTTTGTCTCTCTCAATGTGGTATTTGGAATGTTTTGATTGTTTGGTATTGTTTTTTTTTAAAAAAAACCCAACAACAAAAAACCCCAGTGATTAAAACAGCAATTCCAACTAGAGTTGTTGCTTTCAAATGTTAGGAGACGAAAAAATAAGTCTTACAATTACTTTCTGAATTCAAATTATAGATATAATATAAAGGAAATTAAAAATAATAGCAAGGCTATTCTCCATTTTGAGGGCCATTTAAAATGTGCCACTCTACTTTCATTAATTCATAATTTGTGGTTCACCATTGATTTATTTTTCAGTACAGGATACCAAAATTTCAGAGGTGCCACCTAATAGAAATGAGCAGCAATAATTTTTGGGCTATTTGCAAACTATACAAGGAGGCACTGAGCAGTGCTGCAACACTGTTATTTCACCCTGGAAAACAAGTAGTGTAAAATTCATTTAACTTTACTGTGCTTTTTAACAATCTGCAAAAATTAATTCATTGAATATTAAGCTGATCAGTGGCCTGGAAAGTATTGAAAAATGTAGCTATGACACACAGACACAATTTTAATATAAAGCAATTCTTAATGTTTCCATTTTATGTGCACCAATGATGACAGTTATGTTCATTTGGCTTTAATTCTTGCATTAACTTGAATAGTTATTTTGCTAGCTTTGATATTTGGTGATTAAAGCATAGCAAAACCTTAGGAGAAGAGGAAAATACACATATTTCCTTATTATTTTAGTACAGATCACAGGTGACAGGTACACAGGAGTACTATTGAATATGGCTTTAAAAACCATCAAGGTATTCTTATTCTTATCCTTATTAATCTTACTAAATCTTATTAGTTGCTCTTTCACAAAAGAGGCATGAAGCAACTGACAAACTTTGTAATACAACAAAATAGTTCAAAATACAAATGATAAAGCCAGGTATAAAAGCCAAAATAAATCAAAAACTTAAGAATCCACACATGCAAAAAGCAGGTTAAACACATCCTACTCCATTAAAAGAAATCTGGAGGGCGGCAATACAAAAATGGGCCTTTTCCACGGTGGCTCCCTGGTTGTGGAATGCTTTTTCCAGGGAAGCATGTCTGGATCCCTAACATCCTTCCCCCCAGGCCTTTGGCTAATTAAATTATCTATGGCCTTTTAAATGGGCTAGTGGTGGGGGAGGGTTATTGCTTTTGGTTGTTACTATGGTATGTATCCTTGTGTTTTCATATTGTAAACCTTCCTATGGTCCTCTGTTGAAGGGTGGTACATAGATTTGTGTTTTCATATTGTAAACCTTCCTATGGTCCTCTGTTGAAGGGTGGTACATAGATTTAATAAATAACAGTAGCCACAATACTAACAACAACAAACACCTAAAACATTCCAAATTAGGGGCCAAAAGCCTGAGTAAAAGGAAACATTTTTTGCCTGGTGTCTAAAATTATTATTGTTATTATTATTTATTGAATTCATACAGCACTCTATACCCGGAGGTCTCGGGGCAGTTCACAGAACAAAATCAAAATATAAAACCACAAAATATATAATCAAAATAAAAATAACCCAATAACCTCTCCCCCCCAAAAAACACACATTTTAAAAGGGCATAGGAGCATTCTACAAGCAGGGAACCACCACTGAAATGGCCCATTTTGACCTCCTGCACTTCCCTCGGAGGGATCACACAGAGTAGTTTAGAACTCACAGGGTGGAAGTAATCTGAAAGATGGAGGGGATGCAAGAAATCTATGTTGCAGCCCCTGGAAAAAACTGGATTGCTGCACTAATGATCCCTTGAAGCATACCAGAAAGGGAGAGGCCTTTTTCAGAACATGATGAAAGGGTGATCAGGTTGTATGAGAAGAAAAGGAGACGGTTTGGTACCTACAGGCAGCTGATGTATGCTGAATAGAAACCCATAGCTCATTTGGCTGAATTGTTAGTTCTTCTAAAGTCTTGGGAACAAACCTGGAACCTTATTTGCGACGTGTATCTTCTACCTTTTAGTCCTGGGCCTTGCCCCCAAATGGTGAGCCTCTGTTTTCAAGGAGGGTAGAGCCTTGAGTTTTTCTGTAAATGCTCTTGGTGAGGAAGAGAGACAGTGGAACCTGGAGCCTAAATAGGAAGGGCTCCTCAAATGTGTATGCTGGAAATGTGACCAAAAGTATGAAACCTGCCACCAAGCACAGCCCAGTCTTTCATCTTTGATGTATACAGAGCGCTGGCATACTTACTGTTTGTAGCTGACCATAACTATTAAAATAGCAGGCATGCAGCAAAGGATGATGATGACAGCCAGAGCCAGCAAGGCCCCTTCTGTGTAGCCTACGGCTTGGGCCTGCTTCTTGACATTGGCCACCACATCTGGAGTGCGGATCTCCAAAATACGTCCTCCTTGCCCAAGGTACGGCTGGAATTCTTTATTGATATCCAGGAGTTTGCCATCCAGAAATCTTGAAGATTAAAATAAAATAAAATAGCAAGTAAAACAGGCAAGATCAAGCTGTCATGTCTCTTCTTCAAATGTGATGCCTCCTCCAGATGTTTTGTAGTGGGAGTTTTAGTCCAAAACATCTCAAGGGCACCATGCTTGAGACGGCTATTGTATTCCTATTTAGGGCTGCACTGGACATTATTTAATATTTACTCCAATATTAGCATATTAGACACAGATAAATGATTATTGGGAAGAAAACAGAAAAGTATTTATTGGGGGGAAAATATGAACATTCTGATTTTCCCCCAGTGCCCTTTTGTTTCCTGATAATGATTTTTGTGCATGGGGATGACAGTTTCCTCTTCCTTCTTTGCCTTCTCTGAACCACATGCGATCTCACTGCCATGGTGGGATGCCTTGCTTGGCTCACTGCTTGGGCTGTAGTGACCCACCAGATTGCTCTTTAGAGGGGTGACATTTGCAATGACATAGCATCAGACATAGCATCACAACAAACCTACATTGTCATTGTTAATTGGGCTGAACAGCATCGGGGGCAAAGGGGGAGAAGTAAAATGGAGCCAAGACACGATGACCCCCGAAAAGAACCAAAGGGGATCAAACAACACCGATGCAATGCAAACATGATCATAATAATGAGTGCCCAAAAGACCACATAAAAACAAGAATGCATTGCAAGGTGTAGATGCTGTTCTGCAAATGTTCAGAACATCAGGAGACTCAGTGTTCCCAACATTCTTTCTGAACTATACCATGGGCCCATTGAAGTTAATGGACATAACTAACTTAGGTTCATTTATTTCAGTGGGTGAACTCTGTGTAGGACTTAGTTGAATACAACCCCATTAGACTAGCTGTACATTCAAGTGTAATGCAAGAAGAAAGCCTCTCACTGCACACTAGATGATGCTCGTGTATGCTAGATGTCATTTGTACTGATGAAGAACATGAAGGAATTTTGCTTGGCTGGCAGTATACTTTTGGGAGATGTAACACTGCCTCTCCTAAAAATTCTGTAAGCAATTTCTGTACAAACCTCTATTTTAAGGTTTTTATAGCTCAACTGTGCATATTCCACTCCAGATGAAATCTGGCATACTGTACAAAATGAGACAGGGGACCTTTTTTATTTTTTAATGTCACATATTTTCACGAAGACAGTTTGCTTGAGAAATTTTCTCTGTCTCTCATGTTTGTAGAAGATAATGCAGGCACCTAATATTTGGTACCTAACAGTGACCTTTTCCTGGTACTAGTAATGGAATTGCAATGTAGCACACAACTGGAGTTACTTTGGCAAATAACTTCATATGCATCTTCAGGACACTCTCAAGTCAGCACTCAGTTCAAAACTGCAATAATATAATTGATCACAAGACTCTGCACACTTAACTGGAAGAAAATGTCACTGAAATCAATGGAACTTCCTTCCAAGTATGTGGAGTTGCAGCCAAGAATACCAGATAAAATTATGCAGGTTCATTCTGTGTGAGCACTTCAATTAATGAGAAGTGAAACAATCACCTAATATCCAGTGACTATAGACTGTTGATATACTGAAATACGGAACTATAGCCAACTTTATGAACTAATGTTCAGATCAGAAGACACAGTGTATACCTGGCAGCCTGAGGAGTCCCATCCCTAAACCTAGCTTGGGAAGAAGAAGAAACATGAATATGTTCTCTGGATTATGGAACAGCTTTAAGCACATATATGTTTGTAAAAAAATGCAAATATATTGACTATGGCTATTTAAAACTTGCTGCCTGACTGCTACAACAGACCAGCTCAAGTCTCCTGATGTGACTAGACAGCTGTCTTGCTTTTTTCAGAAATGTTGCCATAAGCATTGGGTTTTTTTTGGTCTTGCTGGACAGCTGTCCTGCCCCAAGTAGATTATGAAACTGAGCTCCCTCACTCCTCTCTTGGTAGGAACAGGATATCTGCATAGTCACATCTAAGTTTCTCTTTACTGTCATACAGCCACATTTTGTCCACAGTGGGCAAACTATTGTTTGCATAGTCAAGATTTTTTAAAAATTGTGATCTCCAGTTCTGGTCTGCAGACAAATGTGGGTTGCATAAACTATGCTTTGCTGAGAACCAGGAAATATGGGAGGATATAAGAGCCCATGAAGGGAGGAGAGAGATACAACACAGGGCTTGTGTCCTTTATTTACCTCTCTCCATTTTCTCTCCCCCAAATCACATTCTTTCTGCTGTTCTCCATTCCCTGAAGGACATTCCTTGAATCAGGTCATGAGGCATGGAAAGAAGATAAAACAGGTGTCTGAAGAACCCAGCTTACTCTTCCAAAGGACAATGAAAGCCACCTCTAAGATCCCCCTGCAGGATCTGCTGGGTAAGAAAGGTCACAGAATCCCCTTCAAAGCTTCTTACAGCAGGATTAGGTGATGGAAAGTACCAGTTGGAGTAGCTTTGGAGATTAGGATAAGAATCTGAGCTTATCTGAACCAAACCTCTGGAGGTTCCCAGCCACAAGCTAAAACATGTTAATGCTTCAGATTGAAACTCTCACTTCATTTCCCTCCTTTACTTTGCTAAGCTGACACTCATTCACCTCTACCCTAAAGCCAAGGTAGTATTCCCTAGGATTTTGCTGATTTAAATTTTATAAAGCTTTTGAAGAGAGGGGGAAAAGGCTGACTGTGCAAGCATAAGAAAATTGTTTAATTAGGTTGCTTCTAAGCCAACGTTAATCGGTAGCTGTTCAAAACAAGAAACCACACACTTTCTTCACTTTTTTTCCATGTTAACCTTCTTTAGTACAAAGTCTGTATATTAAATGAAGGAAAAATGATACAAGATGATTCCTCAGACCTGCCTTGGGGGAGGGGGGTAGAGGGTTGGAGAGAACAACCAATTAACACAAGATGCTAAATCTCTAAAAATTACACAAAGTTGAGGCTGCTGTTAGTGCTGATGGTACAGAAACAGTTCTTTTTTAATATGTGCTGTGATCCTGTGTACATTTACTTGAGAGTAAAACATCTAGGCTATTGGGTGCTGCAGCTCTTTGGGTGTTCTGATTCACAATAAGAAGATGTAGCTGTATAGTCAGTTTATTAGTTCCTGGCTTGTTTATTCTTAGTTGTTCAATTCTAGTTATGCAGCTAAGAAGAGGAAGTCACAGAAGACTGACAGAAGTCATATGGAATAGCCTCTCGTAGTCCGAAAGGAAAGTAGAGTTGCCAGCCAGTGACGGTAGGTGTTAAAAAAAGAGTTGGTCCAACTGCTGAAGTATCACCAGTGATTTATGCAATTTGTGCATATGAAGCTTAAAAGAACAACTGCGTAATGTGTGCGACAAAGGTGTTTCCGTTTCCAGGTATAGATTGTGACAGGAGCAGCTGCACTGGTGAAGCTTTCTGGAGCACCAGAAATTGTGTGGTGGTTGTGATCTTGTGGATCATCCTTGCAGAGTAGTTATCAAACTAACATGCCAGAAGCAACACGCCAGAAACTACAAAAAACAAAACAAAAACTAAGGTTCTTTTCCTTGCTCCATATTATGAGAGGAAGAATTAATCAGGAGACTGTTCTGCAGCCATGTAGGTAGCCGATCTAAAGGACTATCAGCTGACTGGCCCATCTACAGAAGCATGATGTGAGTGGGCTTTGTGTATGTGTCAAGGAAAATGCCTTGAGTCAGGGAAGAGTACCAGCCTGGCTCCTGGGCTTAAGCCTAAGAAATATATTCTACTATCGTAAAACAAAACAAAACACCCATTTTGAGGCTCTTTGTTACATAGCTTACTAGAAAGGCAGTGAGATCTGTAAACTAGCAGATCTCTAGGCAAGCTTCACAGGATAATTGAAACCACGTATTTCAGAAATTGTCTTCATTCCATTGAATAAATTGAAACCAAAGAGCGATTCTAATAAAATATCTTGTTGAGTGCATGATTAACTATGACTTTTAGGACATAAAAAGAGGACATAGCAGTATAAAAGAATGACTAGAGAATGAAATACTACAAATTTGCACAGGGATATTATTGTGGGTAAAACCTCAGCTCCTAGGACTTGCCGATCGCATGGTCGGCGGTTCGAATCCCCGCAGCGGGGTGCGCTTCGGTCGTTCGGTCCCAGCGCCTGCCAACCTAGCAGTTCGAAAGCACCTCCGGGTGCAAGTAGATAAATAGGGACCGCTTACCAGCGGGAAGGTAAACGGCATTCTGTGTGCTGCGCTGGCTCGCCAGATGCAGCTTGTTACGCTGGCCACATGACCCGGAAGTGTCTGCGGACAGCACTGGCTCCCGGCCTATAGAGTGAGATGAGTGCACAACCCTAGAGTCTGGCAAGACTGGCCCGAACGGGCAGGGGTACCTTTACCTTTACCTATTATTCCTGCATACAAACACAGCACTGAGAAAATGCAGATTAAGACATCTCACCATGAGTGAAAATAACCATCTTGTCTTAAGTGATAGCTATGTGAATGCAACTGATGACTGAATCCAGCCCTTCTTTTTTGAGTGTGTATGTGTATCTGCATGTGAAAGGGGGAACCAATCAAGAGGTTTGAAACTACAGTGGTGCCCCGCAAGATGAATGCCTCGCAAGACGAAAAACTCGCTAGACGAAAGAGTTTTCCATTTTTTGAGTCGTTCCGCAAGACGAAACGTCTTGCAAGTTCTTGCAAGTTTGTTTCCTTTTTCTTAAAGCCGCTAAGCCGTTAATAGCCGCTAAGCCGTTAATAGCTGCTAAGCCGCTAATAGCCGTGCTTCGCAAGACGAAAAAACCGCAAGACGAAGAGACTCGCGGAACAGATTAATTTCGTCTTGCGAGGCACCACTGTACAGAATAAATCTCATGTTTTCTTGTTTTGTTCTGTATGTTCAAACCTTTACCACTGTCAGGCTGTATATTTGCTACCTGTTAATATAATATTAAAGGGAAGTGGGTGGCGCTGTGGGTAAAACCTCAGTGCCTAGGACTTGCTGATCGCATGGTCGGTGGTTCGAATCCCCGCGGCGGGGTGAGCTCCCGTCGTTCGGTCCCAGCTCCTGCCCACCTAGCAGTTCGAAAGCACTCTTAAGTGCAAGTAGATAAATAGGTACCGCTTTATAGCGGGAAGGTAAACGGTGTTTCCTTGTGCTGCGCTGGTGCTAGCTCGCCAGCTGCAGCTTCGTCACGCTGGCCACGTGACCCGGAAGTGTCTTCGGACGGCGCCGGCTCACGGCCTATAGAGCGAGATGAGCACGCAACCCTAGAGTCGGACACGACTGGCCCGTATGGGCAGGGGTACCTTTACCTTTTAATATAATATTAGTCTATAAATTAATTTTCTCCTCTCTTTTTCTGTGGCTATTTCTAACTCACACCACCTATGATGAGCCTATTCACTATCCCTCTTCTTAACAGCCACATGCTTTTCTATCTCACTTGTGCTATAATTTATCCACACAAGATTTGGGACTCAGGAGAATAAGATTCCTCTAACGAATCACAATTCATAAGGCAGCCCATAGGTATTTGCTTCATGGACATATGACTGACAGATTGCCTCATTCCATCATGGAGCACTGTGACCTGACTCTCCTTCGGGGAGAAGAGGTACAATAAAATATATGCAAAGCAGCAGCAGGCACCAGAGGGGGTTTGGAGAAAGAATAATGATCTCCCACTTTCCACAAATACAAGGCAACAGATGAAATAGGTTTGGGAATAGAGATGAAAAATAGCAGGCTTCACAAATGAATGAACCAACACATGCACACTCATTGCAGAAAATGTCCTTAGCTTGCTGACTGCGTCATTCATACAACTGCTGAAGATCCCAGACAAAGTTTGTGAATAGGAATCTTCGTGTGATGGAGAGGAGAGAAATTCAATTCAGTTCGTATTTGAAGCCAATTTTACACTTTCCAAAATGGTATGCAAATCGAGAACAAAATTCATTCTGTCCTTCGCAATGCAGTTCGCCAACCAATGTTTACAAAAATGCAAATATTCGAAGAAAGGTGTGAATAAATGAGTATATATTAGTGAAAATAGCATACAAACTGCATTATATTAGGAAAAAATGTATACGTTGATCAAAACTGCAGACAGAAATGTGTTTATTAGTAAAATATTGTACTTCATTTAGGGCATTATTGAGGAGAAAAAAATGGCTTTCCCACTGGCCAGGCTAAGTTTTTCTCCCTGACTTCTGGTTTTCTAGTTACAGAGAATTCTTTATATGGAAGAGCATTCTGTCATGAGAGCTTCTACCAGTGATACAGGTTCAGTTTGCCTTCAGAGTCCTGTTTGAGTGTCCTCTCCCATGAGATTATAGCTATGAAAAAGGAGAGAATGCTGTTGCAGTTTCTGTCTCTCCCTTTCTGTTGTGTCCTCGTTGTCTCATGGTTTATATTGTCCAGGATTCTAAATCACATATGGAGCCAATCTCCTTATGGTAGGCTTCCTGCTGCAGAAGTTATCCTTATAAGGTCAGAGGTGTGCAGATTGAGTGGTGAGGACATGAGAGAGGAGGATAGGTTCAGGAAGCATGACTCAGTCTCCTTTGTGCATTGTAATCCCATGAAGCCTCAATAATGCTCAGCCTCTTGAGAGAACTAAGCCTATGTTCTTCCTCATTCTGAGCCCTGGCATCTAGTCCATCTGGAAAAATCCCAAACAGAGCAACCTTTCTGTTTCTGGTGGGGAAAACTAGATATATGCTTCTTTCCCCTGCCCAAAAGCTAGGTAGCGAATGGGAAATATATATTTCTACATCTGCACTGGAAGGGCAACCTTGAAATGACACTTGAGTCAAGATAAATCTAGTTTCAAATCCTAATGTGTTGTATGAGACAGCAGCATTACATGGTTACTCAAAACTTTCCAATGAGCCTTATGTGCAACATGGCTATAAGTATTATATACATATATCAACAGCTTATAGGTACATAATGGTGTGCATGAAATCACAGTGTGGTGCAAAAGGAGAGGGGGGTATTAATTTTGCTAAGCAATGTGATCAAGTCAGTAACTAAAATAACCATTCTGCCAACTACATATTCACAGTGCTGACCACAGAGATAATGCTACAATGACATGATGGAATACATACTTGAAAAGCTCGTTCCTCATTATAGCACGGTTTGTTTGAGGGTCAATTGCGTAGACCATAAGATCGGATTTTGAATAGTCTTCTTCTGAATAGCCATCTCCGTATCTGCGAGCACCAATGGATTCTACCACAACCCTTGCGCCAGGAATCTGGTCTTGAATATAGCGTTCCAAAATCCTGGTAATGGAATACAATAGAAACATCTTCTGTGACTAATTGACATGTTCATTCCAGATAGACAGAGACAGAGACAGAGAGAGAAGCCCAATGGTAAAAAAACCCATAGGCCCTAAAACCCAGGTATTTTTAAGTGCAAAATTCCTAAGGAAAACTGTAGCAACAAAGAAGCAGCTCTTACCAGCATTGTGCCCATAACACTACTAATGTGTATTTATGATAGCATTTGAGTTTTAAATGGCTTTGGGGAAATTCCAGTGGTATTTTCCAAATAAAACTGTTAGCATTATATAGGAGTCAGTTTCACCTCTTCATAGAAGGCTAATAAATTCTCTCTCACACAAAATATGCCCATGATGAGTTGCAGTAGAATATTTCATTGATACATACAAGATGATATAACATAGCAGGTAGCAGTGTATCTAGTATTCCTCAAGAAATATAGTAAGCTTTGCAATCAGGGTATGGAGCTGACAGGTTTACCACAGGATGATAAAACAAACAAACAAAAACCAGGCCTGCAGTTAAGCCACAGGCATTATATAGAAACTGACAAAACTGTTGCAAGATAGCTTAAGCATTGTAGCTGCACAAATACGCACTGTATCAGAGACATAGAAAACACAGTTCAAAATTGTCCTGAATCTAGCAGGTGAGATCTATCCACAGAAATAGGCCTCTGCACTGATACATATCTAAATGCACATCTATGCTCTTCTTAAAGGGGGTTCAAAGCAAAAAACAACAACAACAATGCAGTGGAAAATTAAAACAGTATAACAAACTCAAAAGAACTGTAAATTAAACCAAAACCGTAAAAATCAAGTCAACAGAAAAACAGCAACAACTGAATTTTGTCATTATTGAAAAAGTAGCAGCTGAAAAACTTGTTGAAAAAAGTAGGTTTTAGCTGTTTATTGGAAGGCAAGATTTCCTCCAGCAGGGCATTCCTTTGACACGAGGCTACCACAAAAAAGACCCTTGTGCCCACTTGCCGTACTTCAGATGAGAAGAGGAACAAAGAAAAGGGTCTCAGGGGACAAACTCAAGAGTCAGAGGATTCACATGGGGGAGGGGAGAGGCTAAAACAATGCCTATATTCTGGATTTCATGTTGATGAAATACCGACCTTTTTCAGTGCTTAAGCCAGCCTGAAAGGGGTTAAGTGCATTCTGAACCATTAATGAGAGGTGCATCTTTTTCTTCTTGATACTATTTTCCAACCATTTTTTCTTTATCCCTTTTTTGGGTCCAAAGAGCAGGGGTAGCTGGCTTTTGGCCCTCAATATGTCGTGGACTCCAACGTCTGACCAGGGCGGCCAATAATCAGGGATGATGGGAGTTCTAGTCCAGGCATTGGCAAACTCGGCCCTCCAGATGTTTTGGGACTACAGCTCCCATGATCCCTAGCTAACAGGGCCAGTGGTCAGGGATGATGGGAATTGTAGTCCCAAAACATCTGGAGGGCCAAGTTTGCCTATGCCTGTTATAGTCCAACAATATCTGGAGGGTAAAAAGTTAGCCACCCCTTCTACAGGGTACATACATTTTATGTCCTTTATACAGTTGACTAACAGGTCTGGGAGTCGAGTGGTTTGTTACTGTTCAACGTTTTGCTATGTTCGTCTTTGGATTCTCTGAGATAGAGATGTCAGAGGAATCTTTTGGCCTATAAAGCAGATTTCCTTGTACTCACCCATTCAACCCCCAACCCCCATCATCACATGGACTGTTGTTATGAAGGTTTTTCACCTCAGTTTTTTTAATATGATGAAAGGTGTTTTTATTTTAAATGCAGTATTGTAAAGAGATATGTAAATTGCCTTGTAATTTATGTTATTTACATATTCATTGATGTATAATTGGTGCTGTCCCAACAGGGGCCTCACTGCTTTTCTTTTTCCTGAAGTGTTTGCTAATTTTATATGCAACAAAGTTGTTTGTTTCTAGAGGCAGTCTATAGACACCAAGGATGCAATTCTAACCATGTCTATTCAGAAGTAAGTATCATTGAATGATTGTAACCTTTTAAAAATAGAGTGCATCATTCATGATTGTTCTTTTCACATGGAAATAAGTGACCTGTTGTCCCCTGTTGATTTTATCTGTGCTCCTCATTTAAATTTGAGGATTTCTAGCTGTCAAACACAAAACCCTGTTTACTACAAATATTTAAAACTAGCTTGAGCATTGTTTCAGCAAATGCATACACACAACCGTCTTCTGCATAAAATACTCATTTATGAAATAAATTGTTGCCTTACAAACACTTTTATAAGTGGCATTACAATGACCGAAGGAACATGCCTGTAAAATATTTATTATGCCCACAGTAATTCACACAAGCCAAAACACAAAAGAGCAAAAAATATCAACAGGATGCAAAACTGTCCTTCCCTGATATCTGAACGAGGGAAATGAAACAGGAATAAATTTCTGCTGAATCAAGGATACAAGCCTTCCATCCTAGCTTGCCTCATTCTGGAGTAAGCCCAGTTCAATTCAATGGGATGTATGTCTGAGTAGATACGGTTAGGATTAGATTCATTAACTTTGAAAGGGAACCCATAGGGAAGTTAACTGGTTTGTAAATGCTGATGACTGATATATGCATGTCTATTGTGTGCTACAATATTAGTAAAATAAATAAATAAATGTATTTCCACATCAGCAAATGATGTAACAGAAGACTTGTGTAAAATAAACTAATAATAGAAAATACTGGATCGAAGTGTGAATGAACAGATTGAGGTACCTTTGTACATCCCTACTTGGGGATACTTCAAAGAACAACCATTATATTTATATCCCCACTTTAAGATGGGAGTCCCAGGTTCTCTTGTCCAAGAAACCTGTAAGAGCCTTGCCCACAATTTAAGCAACACTAGGAATCTCTCTTGGGGCTCATAAAGATTGCAACTGCCCCATCTTTCCTTTCTCAGTTCTAATCTGGAAACTCTGAGAAGGGTAATCCTCATGGTTCATGCATCCATTCTGCACTGGAAAGAGGTGTCTTTTAGTACTCCAAAATGTTTGCTATGACAAAATATATAAACTACTCTAAGGACAAGATAAGCAAAACTGCAGCAGCATAATACTAGGAGTGGCAGAAAACTAATCCAGTTCAGATCAATATGTGCTGTTCCTCACAATATTCTCTGAATTTCATTTATTGTTTTAAAAGGGCTTGACACTGATTATTCTAACCATACAATCATCTTGGGTACAAACCTCACTACTGATAATTTCAATATACAGATCAATGAATTGTTTTCAAACTGATCCAATGAACAGTACGCCTCTGTCCTGTTTCCTCTGAAATTTAACCTGACAGAAAGAAACTACTAACAAAAGAAGTGCTTTTCATATTCATTATAGACAAAGGCATATATACATTTCAGAATAGTATCTCTGTGGGCATTTGCTACATGCTGCATCTAATGAAAAGGGGATTTACAGGAGTTACAGGAATGACTGCATGAACTTCAAACATTGTAATAATGTAGCAAACAGCTATTCTGTTCAGCAATTTAGGAGTTGCTGAAATGTGATAGCGATGGAAGGTGAATATTAATGCTTTTTTCCTTTAAAAAAACCCACCTGAAATGTCTACACGAGTGTTAAGAAAACTAAGGGAATGATTTTGTACATTTTTGTTTGTTTGAAAAAATACACATAATTGTATGGCTCTAGAAATAACGCAAAATCCTCCCAGTATGGTTATTCTATAAATATGGAATGAAAAGGAGCATCTTGATGAAGACTATATGTTGTTGGTTTTTTAGTGTGAAAGCCTTGCTAGTGTGCTATTGCTGCTGAACTCAACAAGAATAAGAGATGAGAAGAAGAAAAAAGAGCTCTGCTGGATCAGGATGGTGGCCCAACTAGTCCAATATTCTCACAATGGCAAACCAGATGCCCATGGGAAGCCTGAAAGTAGGACTTGAGAACAACAATCTCTCACTTATGCATCCCAGAAAGTGGCATTCAGAGGCATCCAACAGTGCAGGCAGAACATAGTCATGATGGCCACACAAAAAGAAGCAGAGGTTACCGTGGATTGTAAAGATCACAGAGATAAGGTATGTGAAGCACCCCGGAATCTCAAAAATGGCATATATATGGGAAATATGATGAAACTCTGCCAACCGCAACTGCACTGTTTCCAGTATAGAGTAGCACATCTATGCACTTATTTTTGTCCAAAAATTTAAAAACCTGAATGATTTTAGGGACCATCAACTTTAGGCAATATTGGTTCTGTTGTAGCGCAAAAACATCTAAAGCAGGATGTGTGTGGGGGCACCTCTGCACATGAGAAAAACTGTCTTGGACATGGCACCACAAACACACACACACTGCTACATGTGCCACAATCATGCACACGTGGCAAACACACATATGCACACAAGGCATCACAACCACACACATGCACACACTCCTGCATGTGGGTTTTTCCAACACTATCTTTTGGGGGTGGGGGAAGGGGTACTTCCCTGGGGTTCCTTAGGAGGAAGGGTAGGATATAAATTGAATGAATAATAATCTTTCTCAGAGTGCAAGAGTTGATTTTAATGCCCCAGCTGCAATTTTCAAAAAGATCACATCCCTATAAATATTAGGCTTTTAAAAAAGAGGTTTTCTCCAATACCCACAGAGATCCACCCAATGTGTGCTTTTCTTAAGCCTAACTCACTCAAGTGGAACATTTTAAGTGTGTGTGTGTGTGTGTGTGTGTGTGTGTGTGTGTGTGTTGTGTGTTTGGGCCACAGCTGGAGACATACCAGTTAACCCTTCCCTATCCAGCGGTGACTCTTCCTCCAAAACAGAGAATGACAGGGAAAGCCATTATTATTATTATTATACTCACTTTATCTTGCCCAGGGCAACCAAACAAAAATACAACAAACCCCTTATAAATATATTAAAAACAAGAGGAAAAAGAAATACATTAAAAGCATCCTACCTACACAGAAGGCCACTTCTATGAGTTCATGTTTGCTCATAGGTGCTACACTGGCTTGAAAAACAAGAAAGGATTTGTTGTCTTCTACCCATTTTTCCAATCCACTTGTGGAGAACACAGTGCAACGCCAATTAACTCTATGTGTTACCTAAACCAGGCACTCAGCTACTGTTATTTTTCTTTACCTAACTTTTGGAATGTAATGGATTTTCAATGCCTATCCCCTGCCCCACATTTGTCTGTAGGAAAATGAATACAGTTGAACTTATTTATTGCCCTTTCCTTCAGTTGTTTTCTCCATTTTTGCATTACAATTATACAGCAATGCTTTCCAGGAGATCAGCTCTGCATGCTGCCTTTGCTTCTGTTTTTGTATCAACATCTCTTATTTCTGCAGCTAGCAGAGCAGCTTTCAGAGGCAAGGCACCCTCTACATTTCTCTCCCCTCAGCTTGCTTCTTTCTCCCTCCCTCCTCCTTTGTACTTAACCAAACCTCAGGGGGCTGCTTCTCCCTGGGGAGGCAGACATTCTGTTCCTCTCTCCACGGTGCATAAACATCCTCTTCCTCATGCATGCAGTTCTACACTTTAAAGCAGGGGTGCACAACTCAAATCACTATGAGTGCCATCTTCAGATTTTTATTACCTCAGGAGGTCTACGTAGCTACATTAACTGCAGGAGGTGATTTCTGTTACCGTTTTAACTTGTTGCTTTCTTTTCAACAGTCATTTGTCAAGCTTCCTTTTTCATTCTTCACTTGCATAGATTAACCACTTTTTTCTGCCTATAGCACATATCATGTCCTCTTTCTTTAAAACTACTGAACACCTGTATTCTGTTAAACCTCTTTTTCTTTTTCTCTTTCACCTCCAGTTCATTTTCTTAGCCACCCCCTTTCCTCTCTACACCCCACAGTGCTCTCTCACTTACCTCCACATCACAGGTCCCCCAGCAACACACCAAGTTCCTTCCTTCAACATCTCCCTCCTTTAATTCGACAACCCACATTATTGCTACTCATACTTGTGGAATTTGCCAGCAACAACACAAACAGCTTTAACTCTTCCTGCAACTAACAGGTTGGGAGAAGCTGACCATGCAGTATGCCAGAGTAGCAGCAACAGGTTGAAAAAAAATGGCTGTCAGCTAAACTGGCCTTCTTGAACAAAACGCTGGGGGGCAGGCCCATCTTGCCCTGCCCTGCCCCCCACTACCTTGCCTTGCCACCTGCTGCTGCCTCCTCATTGTGCTGCACTACTTCTCAGCCAGGGGTCACGTCGGCGCATGCCCAGTTCAGTGCAGTGAGTGCAGGCGGTTGGTGGTGGCTGTGGCTGACTTCCTTTCTCCCTCCTTCCCTCGGTCAGCTGCCTTCACCCAACCATGCTCCCACCTCTCCAATGCGTGCTGCTGCCCGCTGGCCAGGTGTGCTCATCAATGCTCAGGCTGTAGTAGTTTGGGGGATGTCCCCCAAAGGGGCCACTGTCCCTGCCATGGGAGGACGCCGTCTCCACTGGCTCACCTGCCTGGCCATGCTCTCCTTCAGGGCTGCTCAATACCAAGCCACAGGTATGGAGCAAAAGAGTGAGCAGGAGAAAGAGGGGTGTGGAACCAGGACATGCACATGCCGCAAACTTGCCTATGCCCATGGCTATTGCTGCATCCCTCTTGTTCCTCCTGGAGACAAGCCAGAAACAGAGGCAGCAAACTGAGGGAAGGAGAGAGGGAGGTGGAAAGGCAGGCAGGCGGGGGAAAATATTAAGGGGACTGGGCTCCCATAAGAAAATTACCAGGCAGGGCAGGGAGGCCTAAGGGATACCAGCCCCTTAAAAATTTGGCACATATGTGCTGTACTGTCATTTCAATTCATGCATGCACCATTGAATGTGAATGTGGGGTCCACAAAATTTGGTACAAGGATCCTGATCTTAACGATACAGTTAAAAGTACAGACTCTTCCTCCAACAGAACTACAGCTATTAATTCATTTTTCCAAAATGAAAAGACAAATGGAAGTATTAATGTTTCATTATACTGATTCCCCCCCCACTGCATTGAAAACTGAAATTTACAGAGAGATTATTATAATAGACCCAACAAAGCCCTAACACTGTATATTGAGATTTGCTTCAAGATCTTCACCATGCTGTCTAGAATCCAGGAATCCCAGTGGAGGATCAAAGGCTGAGCATATGTATGTCAGATAAGGATTTGAAGATATTAATTCTTCATTCCAAAATAGATATTGTAAAGCCTTATGAAATGTCATAAGATACAGCACCGCAGCTCATTGTAAAAGTCACAGGCAGCCATAATACCTAATTTTAACTCCCAAATGTTGAAATTGTGTATTTTCATTTTTTGTTATAAACATACCTTTAGAAGTAATGCAGAGGGAAGGGGGAGGAAGGTCAGTCCATAATTGGGAAAATATTTCTTGCTTATAAATGGCCAGGCACAAACACAAAAATGGATTTCTGAGTTGCCAGCAATATTTACATTAGCCTGAACAGCCAAGATGAAGACACTAACATATCTACAGGCTTCTGCAAACATAGCTGCAAACGTAAATTTAATTCTGGTGACCTTTTGAGCCAAGTGGGGTAACTGAGCCATTTTGTACTCAACTTCTAATTCACCCCTTTGGTTGGGATGGTGAGGAATTCATTTTGGTTACCTAATTTGCAGTTCTCAAAATAATATGTGTAGCAAAATACTTCTCCTAACTTTCCAACACAGTTCGGCAACCATGAAGGTGAAGGTGCCCAGTTCTGGGCACCACAGTTCAAGGAGGACACTGACAAACTGGAACGTGTCCAGAGGAGGGCAACCAAAATGGTCAAAGGCCTGGAAACGATGCCTTATGAGGAACGGCTAAGGGAGCTGGGCATGTTTAGCCTGGAGAAGAGGAGGTTAAGGGGTGATATGATAGCCATGTTCAAATATATAAAAGGATGTCACATAGAGGAGGGAGAAAGGTTGTTTTCTGCTGCTCCAGAGAAGCGGACACGGAGCAATGGATCCAAACTACAAGAAAGAAGATTCCACCTAAACATTAGGAAGAACTTCCTGACAGTAAGAGCTGTTTGACAGTGGAATTTGCTGCCAAGGAGTGTGGTGGAGTCTCCTTCTTTGGAGGTCTTTAAGCAGAGGCTTGACAACCATATGTCAGGAGTGCTCTGATGGTGTTTCCTGCTTGGCAGGGGGTTGGACTCGATGGCCCTTGTGGTCACTTCCAACTCTATGATTCTATATATAAAAATGCATAGTTTAGGAGCAAGTGTGCATAAACATGTACCCTTTTCTTAGTTAAAATAACATATTGATGTTTTCAAATTTTGTAGTTACATCTCAAGCCGCAAGGCCATTTTATTAATTATCTGCCATTTTTTGTACACAAACATTTAAACACATGTAATTAGATCTTTATGGACTCTTGCTAACTCCTACAAGCAGGCAAGGCAGGTGTTGACATTTCTCAAGCAGCAGTGACATGGTGCAATAACCACTAGAATGAAACCACTGTCTCCACATGAAAGATCCCCATCGTTGTGCTTCTGTGAACACTTATGTTAAGATATGTGTGCACATGTAAATTAAGCATGAGTCAATCTGCTAACAACTTGCTATTTCAGTTGTGTATGCTTGGATTAGGCCCACTGTGCTGACACCATGGGCATTACAGTTTTGTGAGCAATGAATGAATTTCTGTTACTCATTTGTTGTACACACAGTCTTCATGTAATCTGTCAGCTTTGCATTTCCCTTGCTGAGGGACATGTTAATTCCTGAGTACTGAAAGCACAACACTTAAGCTGTTAACCCACACCTGTGTTGCTGTTGTGCTTTCTTCCTGGAGTGCTAGGTGAGCGTTCCAAATAGGTGGGCTCTCTTGTGATAAGCAGCATAAGTTTGTGATAAGCAGCACAGATATCTCCGCATATGACTGGCTACTCCCATGTCTCATAATACGCTTTTGATTTTACCAACCAACAATTTTAATAACTCCATTTTATTACACCATATTATTTTGATCCGTTGTTGCGGGGCCCCTAGAAAGCATGGGGCCCGTACGCCAGTGCCTACTCTGCCTACTTGGTAATCCGGCACTGTCAAACAACTCAATTTTTTATGAATAAACATTTTAAAATAGTAAGCTGTTAAAAGATGGATTGTGGAGATGATGGGAAGGACTATTGTGTGCATCCTGTTATAGTAACAGAACAATAGCCAGAATGAGATTCTTTCTAAAATTAAATGATCTTTGGTCTCACAGCCAAAACATCATATCTGCATTGAAATGGGAAATGATCACCAGTGCTTTTATAGTAAATAAGCTAAAGAGTAGTCTCCTTGATTTCATCAGAGATGTTAACCAGAGGCAATTGGTCTCCTTGTGGTCTAATTTATTGTTGCTTTGTTGAAGAATGAATAAAATAATTATTGGCATAGAAATAAATCATAAAATTCTAATACCTTTAAGTAGGGCTACAAGTTGTTGTTGGTTTAATCAGTGCATTAATAAAAAAATCTGCTCTTTATTTATCACTGAGGATCAATTTTAATACGTGGGAACTGTGGGTTAAGAGCACATTTCTTTAATTTGTTTGAGGTTCATTTTGTTCTGATGTGCTACTATAATAGGGAAAGAATAAAAATGGAAGATGGTTTTTAACAAGGAGTGCTATTTTTGTTAAAGAAGAAAATTTTAAGTACGGTAATCTTACATTGCCTTCAGTGCTTCAAAAAAAATGTATTGAGAGATTTTGATAATAACCACATTTATATAAATGTAATTAATTGACTGAAAAGACTGGATTGTGGGATTTGTTTCGCAGGGTCAGCAAGGTGAGGGTATATTTGGAATTTCCTGGTGTACTTGCTACCTTTTCTGATTCCCTTCCAAGTAGGGATGGATGGCTCAATCTATTTCTCATTCATGTCAAATTTGCATGTGCTTATTCATAAGTCCATTTCATACTGTTTGCTCATTAAATGGCAATGATTTAAAAACAAAATCTGTACCAAGGGTCAGAATCAACTTATGAGTCCTGCTAGTAGAATGGCCTTCTGCTAGTGCTGGGGGTCTTTCTGCCCTCTCCCCCCCCCTGGTGTTTTATTTGTTTATGGAATTTATATACCGCCCTATACCCAGGGGGTCTCAGGGCAGTTCATAGTGTTCTCCCTGGGGGTTCAAAATTGGCTTGGAGGATGGAGAACTGGGGAAACCCATAGAACAGTGGGGGGGGGGGGAGAGAGGAGAGATTGTTCCACCTGGCAAGCTGAAATGGACGGACCAAAACAAATGAAATGTCAGTGAGGCATTCAAGAGCACACCAAAATGGAAGTGGTTTCCACAAATAGCAAAAGTGAAACTCAAAATGTTGTGCCTTAGATCTTCTCCCTCAGTTTCTCCCTTCTTTCTAAGCTTTATATTGCCTATTGCACTGATGTTTCAGGAAATATTGAACAGTAACATTTTAACCACTGGTACTTTCCAGGGTTTGACTCTATAAGATGTTTAGACAATGAACACATTTCATTACCCTATAAGCTGATCCTTGCTTTGTTCCACAAGAGTAGGAGGGACATTGGAGACAATGACTTGCATGTCCAACTGGTTGACTACAGAGACCTGGAAAGAGAAAAGAAAGATACACTTGAGCTTGCAAAACATACATTATCTCAGAATGAGAACAGGAGTAAGGTGAGATTCTCCACCTGTACCTGTAAGGAGCATTGATATGGAGCAGGGATGCAGAAACACTGAGAGGAAATGTATCACTAAAGAAAAAGCTCAGAAGAAACAGAATTGGGGGGGGGGGAAATACATATGCTAATTAATACATATAGCTTCAAATTTAGTTACCATAATGTGAATAGAAATACAATACACCTCTCACCACAGTGGGAAAGACTGTTGACTGGGCAAGGTCGCTTTCAACAAAACATGGACTGTCATTTATAAAGAAGGGCACATGGCAACACTGTGCCCACTTACAGTGGTACCTCGTGTTACGTACCATCCCCCTTACGAATGCTGCAGGTTACGCGCTCCGCTAACCCGGAAGTAGATGCCCCTTGTTGCAACCTTTGCCCCAGAATGCGAGCGGAAGTTGCACTCCAGCGGAGCAGCAGCAGCGGGAGGCACCATTAGAGAAAGCGCGCCTCATGTTAGGAGCGGTTTCCGGTTACGAACGGACCTCTGGAACGGATTAAGTACATAAAACGAGGTACCACCGTATATGGAAATTAAGTCTCCAAATTGCACCTGAGAAGCTGACTGGGTAACACGTAAAGGTTCTGAAGCACAAAGGTATCAAAGATAGTGCTTTTTTCTTTCTTTTTGGAGACAAAACTAGTAACTGTCTCCCCTCGAGCTCTATTTCTCAGAACAGCAAAGGCAACCTGTTAACAGCAAGGCAAACAGTGATAGGAAATCTCAGCTCATATTTTGTCCCCTATATGTGAGACAAAGCAAGCATAGTGAGAGTTTAGCCACATGTACACTGAAAAAGCGATCAAGCTGTGTGTAGTTTTTTCTTTCCTTATCAAAAGTGGTACAGCGCTGGTTTCAAAGATGACAGGAGGGAAGGAAAACAGCTTGAATGATTTTTTCAAATGGACAAGCAGAGAAAACTCCAAGCAAGCAGGGCAAACTTCTCTCTTCCTCTATCACACAGAGCCTTGTTTTTCTCTGCTGGCCTGTATGTGAAAGGGAAGCAATCAAGTTGCTGAACTGAGAAAAGAAATATGAGAGAATTCTCTCCTCTAGTGTTCGCAAACTAGCCAGGGCAGTTAAGGGTAAACAGTATTAATGGCACGGCAGACAAATCATAAAGGGCCTATAGTACTACCAACAAATGTCCATTCAGTGATAAATTAATCAGTTTTGCATACAAATATAGTGTAAAGCATATAATCTACAATACAGGAAGTTCCATCTGTCAGTCATGGTTATGTACATAAGCATGTAAAGGGTAGAAACAATGTGTTTGCAAACATACATACCATACATGTGCACATCTTAGGGAACTATAAACTTTCAGGCATTCAAAATAAAGTCAGTGGCTCAGCTGTGATGGGGATGCAGGGGCAATGAACTTTAGCTGAATTCAGTAAAAATCCCTCCTTGGATAAGGAACCTGCAGTGTTTCTGAATGTGGGGAGGATTCTAACCTTCAAGGTGATGGGGTTAGAATCCCCATTCAGAGCTTCATGGTAAATGCACTGGGAGAAGGCTGGGAGAAGAACTGTTGAGGATGTTCTAGCTCTGGATTTCCTACACTGAGCTGCTGATTGGCTAACAAGGCCCCTTCAAACTCTATGATTCGACACAGACAGTTGCTCTTCAGGATTTCAGGCATATGTCTTTACAGCCCTACTTGGAGATGCTGGGGATCAAACCTGGAATCTTCTGCATTCTAATAATGAGTTTTACCACTCAGCTATGGCCCTTCTGCTTGAAAATCAGTTGCTTCCCCTTCTGCACACTGAGAGAACTTCATAAGTACCACATACCTGGCACAAGAGTTTGATAAAAAGGTAATACTACAAATGATATGCAGAGGTACTAGATAATTACATGCGGATACATGTGCAAATCATCCGAATGCTATTAAACTCAAATGCAAACTTCAGTGTAATCTACTAAATGAAACTCTAAAGCAGTTAAGTGTTGGTGTATTAGTCATTCTCAACATGCAGTGTTTTAAAAAGGACAACTCTAGTTTGTTTGTTTTTAAGAGATGGTGTTATCTAAGTCTTTATAGATTTAAGAATACAACCTTTCCATTCAATGGCCAGGTACCCCTCCACTGAGATAGTGCAATAATGGAAGCCATAGTAGTGGCTTTGGTAATCAGAAGTAGTATCATCTACTGTATTGCAGAATAAATCCTAAAGACATTTCTTAACACTGGATGACCGTGCCTTCTATTTCAATTTGTTCTTTAAAGCAAATAATAAACACTTGCGCTCTACATACTCCCATTTGCACCAGCAGGTTTGTAATAAGGAATAAATGCTGCTTAGATCTGCAAAATTGAAGGAACAGGGGTCCACAAGGTTTGATTATTTATGGTTGCCACTGTTGGGAATTTCATTCCTCCATGCTGCAGATGTGTGATTGTTGTTGTCACACGTCTGTGTTTACATTCCACAGTGTTGGATGTCATGGGGAACGGAAGTTCAGATACACTGTTCTGTTCTGTATTGCTTTTGTTTTTTCCCTTCTCTCCGTGGAAGAAAGAGAGAGGGGAGCCATGTTTTCTTTGTTCTGTTATGTTTGATTTTGTACATAATAAATTAGGCTTAGATGTCACACCTCAAGGCTCAGCTTCTGTTTGGACTCTGCTAGTGTTGTGTACTCATGTCCTTGAATATGGGTCACATCAGCACGATGGGACACAAGAGTGATGAATCATCCCGGATGGCGCTGCACTGGGGGAGAGGTGATGGTCTTGGTGTTTCCCAACAGCCACTTCACCTTTCCCTATTCCTGAATAGGATGCAGAAAGCTTGGTGTGGGAGGAAGCTGGTTATCTCATGTTCTTTGGCAGAAGTGGAAGCTTTGGAGAAAACAAGAGGAGCTTCTGCCTGCCAGAAAGCCCAAGTGATATGAGATTATTTGATGCAAAATAGTTCTGAACTAAGTAGCAGGGGCTACGCTCCCCTTCTCCTTGAGTGCTTCCTCTGAGTGCTGCAATTTGAGTCTGACCAACATAGTACTTTGTGCCACCAACTTCATCCTTGGACACGTCTCAAACAGTAAAATATCAGATTCAAAATCTCAAGGCTGGATCCAGCTTGCCAGTGAGTGGAATGAAGATGAGTGAAATGACTCAGTTGCTCCCTTTTGCCATGGCTGGATGCACAATGAAACTACCATAAAGCAGTGACCTTCACACTCTATGATTCTTGCTTCTGCTCTAACCCCTTGTGGGTAATGTTGGCGAGTTGTCTTTGAAAGTTGAAAGAAGTGACTGGGCACACGTTTCCTCTGCGCTTGAGGACAGAGACCCTACTAGACTGCCCAAGACTTCTCAATGCTTTACAGAGAATTGGGGAAACAGGGAGAGGAAGGCCTCAGGTCAAGTGTTTTCAAAGTTGAATGCAATCCTCCACAACTCGCAAACAAACTTTGGACAGGGAACTTTTACGCTGGTGGGTGCTGTACACAAGATCCGTTAGGGCACTAGTCTTTGGCAACCTGATAAGCAGATTTGTGGAAGTCAGTCCCCTTCAGTCCCAGGCAGGCAACAGGAATAGGAGATTTAAAGACCCACTGATGGGCTACTTAGGAAGGCCTGACAACACTAGCTGTTGTATCCTCATCATATGAAATCAGAATAACAAAAAAACTACAAGGAGGGTGAATGCCTGTAGCACAATGTCGTCTATAATAAACTTTGCAGCAAGAATAAGCCCCCAAATGCATACTTACAAGTACATCTGATTTATTGCTCAGCCCCTTTCCATAGTTGTCTGTAGCAATGACCTGAAACTTGAAATATGATCGCCGCATGTTTTTGAAGAGCATAGCAGTTTTGATCAGCCCCGTATAAGGTTCGATCACAAAACCTTCCTTGCCATCCTTGATTGGAGGGATGATGAGTCTGTACTGCATAGCACTGTAGTTGCCCGTATCTTTATCATTTGCCTGAGAGGTTCAAAAAAGAAGGGGGAGAAAGAAGGCAGAGAAATTACTGAGACAATCATGTATACTGAGAAGCACTCACTGCGGCCTCTGTAATCAATACAGAAACTAATCTCACGGGCATTATGATAATCAGTTTGACTACTTTCTGCATTTGTAATATCAGAAATTAATTTTTAGTAGCTTCATGGCTTCAAGTGAAATTTAGGCTAGGGGTGGAGAACCTGTTTCAGCCCAAGAGCTGCATTCCCTTGTGGACAACCTTCTGGAGAATGCACTTCAGTGGTGGTTGGGGCCAGAGGGGAAAGTGGACAGAACAATGGATGTGAGTAGTAGGCTATATTTCAAGCACACAAACACACACTTCATCCTCCATGCAGGCAAGGAAAAGGCATCATCACACTTCTAAGGCCTGAGGTTCCCCAACTCTCATTCAGACTCACAAAAGCAGCATTCAGGATGTGGGGGAAAGCAGAATAATTTTTGGGCCATCTTCAATGAACTCAGGGTAGAGTCATTGAAATTAACGGCCCTGATTAATTTCGGTCCATTCCTTTCAATGGGTCTGCTTCATATTCAGTGGGGTATTTTGTTCAGTGCACTTAAATCCCTCCCATTTAAATTAATAGGATATAAAGGGTTTTGGCTAGAGCATCCATTTGACTCGCACAGATTTTTTTTTAAAAGTTATGGTACACCACTATTAAGGAAACAAACAGGTTTGATGTTTTTATTGCATACACTATCATTATGAGGGGGAAATGAATGGTGTATTAATGTTAGCAAGCTAGAAGATGATGATGATGATGATGATTACCCCACTTTTCCCCTGACGGGACCCAAGGCAGCTTACACATAAAAACAAGAACCACTAAAAACACGGGGGGGGGGAATGTGAAAATAATTAAACACTGATACAATTAAAACCATATACAGATATAAAATCTGTTCAAAACATTTGTTTCAAAATTATTTAAAAGATTGACATGAAGACTACTGTCCACTATAGTAAAAGAAATATTGAACACAAATAATCAATTTATTAAAAAATTATCATGTCTTTTGTCTGCAATTTGTTTTTCCTCATGTGTTTTCTAATACATCTTTAAACGTTAGTAAAAATAAATAAATAATGTTTATCTGTTTCGGGACCACCAGAGCAACCCTAAGCTCAGCGAATGACATAACAAGCACAAGTCCTTTTTAACACAAGGGAAGGGAGCTTGTTATTCCTATAATTTGTCCTGAAGGTAAATATTTTTGTCACTTCATTAAGGGAAGATATGACTCCTCAAGGGAAGTGATATGCCTGTCAGAAAAGAGAAAGGACTACAGTTGATCTTAATAGCATTATATATTTTCTTTTGTTTATGTGGCAGACATAAATACGCAGATGTTTTCACAATTCTTTTATGAATGAATGTTGAGAAATATTATATGTCCTCTGTGTCAGACTTCACCTCAACTGTCAAAATAAGGAGCGGCATTATCTTTCGGGTGCAAATTTATAGCTAAACTGAGGCATGTTTTAAAGGTGCTTAAAAATACCAAACCGTTCTAAAGCTTCATCATAGGCTTCTTGTTCACATCTATGAAGGGAAATGTTTGGGTGAGAAGGGGGTGGGGGTGGGAAAGACGCCTCTTGTAATGGAACACCCTCCTGAATTGATTCCCCTCCCCCTATAATGGGGAGGAGACATGTCTCCTTTCTCTGCCCCACTGCCAGCTGTATGTTTACTTGTTTTTTTTAAAAAAAAAACCTTAATTAAGCATTAGCCCCATCACCAAATTAATTTAGAACTGTATCTGTGGAGGGCTGGGCGGTCCTTGGGTTGTCCCAGGGTGGACTAGCCTGATTGAAGACCATTGGATTATAGCCATAGGGTGGCTCAGGGGTGCTGTGTACAGCCCATGGTCTCTCATTAGGTGAATGAGCTCTGGCAAGCCTCCTCTCTCCTCTTCTTTTGCAGTTGAGAAGAATAAATTGGAAGTTTGCACTTCTAGTCTCAAACAAACAATATTTCTCCACTATATCTAAACTCTGGGAACTGTGGTTTGTTTGAACTCTAACTAGCAAGAACAAACCGGTATCAAACCAGGATTTCAGATTCTGATTTGTACACTAACTAGAATTTAAATCAGCTTTCACCATCCTGGGACCTTCCTGAGATTTGGACTACAAGTACCATCAGTCCCAGGTAGCATATTAGTTGGAGGAAAATCTCCTTCCAGATCAGCCTGCCACATACAAATAATCATTTACCAATGACCTTTTTGAAGCATCACCTCTATCACAGGTGACATTTCTTATGACAAAGGAGATGGCTTTTTCAGTAATGACACCCCAGGTCGGAACTCCCTCCTCCCAAGGTATGCCTTCCATCAACCTTTAGTTGCCAGCTGCTTAAAAAAAATGATTCAGACATTTTAAAGCATGTTTGATAACTTTCCAGCCTCCGCATCATTCAATAAACTGCTTGCAAAACTTGGATGAACTTCAGGAACAGCCTTTGACATAGCGTGAAGAGTTTCAAATGGGGGGGGGAGTGTGCCCATTTACCACATGTGCAGAAGTGCTGACAAATGGCCTAATGGGACATTCTGGATTGCAGCCACTGTCGTTAGATTAACTCAATTCATCGGCAATTATCTCTTGAAGATATGGCATCTTTAACCAAGTGTTCCAAATAATGAAAACCGATCTACTAACACTGTTTGCATAGACATGCAATCAATCAGGACCTAATCACCGAATTGTCAAGATGAAAGGGAAGTGGCAGTGGACCGAAGCATAGATGGAATGTGCTTCTGTTTCTGCTGTTTTTTGCCCTGCGATGCATCTTCCAAAATACAGACTGTTGTAAAACTAATCCATATGTGCAACCAGGCTGTGTGGATTGTCAGCTGATGCAATGGTCCCCATCTTTTTTTATTGGTTAATTTCAAATCCTGGTAAGTATTAGGCATGGCTAAGGTGGGAACTGATATCCAAAGTTTTCGGTGGCAAGGGAGAGGGTGAGGTGAATTTATGTCAGAAAGGGAAGAGGCCGGAGAAGAGGAGCTTGTGATCCTGTGGCCCACTTCTTCAGCCATGCTTAGGAATTGGGAAGGTTACATAGGTATTGGCTTGGTTTGTGTTTAAAAGTGTCAACGTCCCATAGCCATATGACCCCTCTCCCCAACTACAGACAAGTGTCTGATAAAAGTGAAGCTAGCAATGCTAGCCTTTGTATAAAGGAAAGACTAAGGTATATGAAACAGCATTGCTGGGAGAGGGGCCAATTGCCCACAAAACACTAGATTAGGAAAGAATCGTCAACCACAAAAACAGTAAATGCCGCCCTTGTCAGAAAAACAAAGCAGCTATACTTCTGAAATTTGGCAGGCTTCATCTTACAAGGAAGGGCTACTATGCCTACAAATTTTATGCAATTCTGCTGGGAGGGGGAAGTTATAGACATTTCATTTAAAAGCACACACAATAACATCCAAAGTACCCACTGTAATACCCCTGGACTTATTTGGCAGGCTTAATCTGTTCCTGAGGGGCTAGTATGCCTGCAACTTCCATCTACTTCTACCAAAAGGGAGAAAAGTTATAGCTTTTTAAAGATGTCCCAACAGTAAATTGCAGTGGGTGAGGAGGGGAGACAAAGCCTTGTTTGTTTGCTTGCTTTGCCAAAGTAGATCAGGACTTAGACCCCAAGTTGAACTGGGCAACCACCCAAGTGCTTTGGACTGTTTTCTGAGGTGCCAAATTGGGGTCTGAACTGAATCTTATAGTTCTAGGATGTCCAACAGTTTGATCACGATCTACAGGTCGATCTTGGGGGGGGGGGTCCTTGGTCAATCACGGTCGACCGCAGGATCCTGACCCCTGACCCCCTCCCAAAAAAGCTAGATCACTGCCAGTTTCTTTATTGTGGGAGTAGATCGCAGTCTCTTGAACGTTGGACATGCACACCCCTAATATAAATGCACATAAAACATATGATAATGTAGAACTACCTCTATGTACTTGGGCTTTAAGCCACTGATATTTTAGGGCCCCATGTTGCCATTACCCAATCCTACATGGCCAGAAACCTTTATGTGGCTGCCTGAATCATGTCTCAATGAAGCAAACATCCAAGAACACAAAGTACGTCTCCAATACTACTTTATTTTCAACCTGCAAATACAGCAGGTTCCAATGTTCTCTTTATAATGCAGGATTGGGGGAAACCTAATCTCAGCAGAGTTGAAACAAGGAGAGCATGTGGAACTCAGAATTTGAAAGTAGTAAATACCATCCAGACACTTGTAAAATACATATACTGTGTTTAGTTTTTGCTCTTGGAGGACATACACTTGTAGATGAGTCATCCTCATAAGATTACTCAAAAGAAGAAGAAGTTATCGGGAATTTATAGCTGGAAAACCACCTATCAGGACAACCAAGAAAGTCACAATACAAGGATGGAAACAAGTGGTATTTTAACTGGGGTCAAAGCAAGGCAAAAAGAAGAGTATAAAGAACATCTAAATGTGGGAACAAATTTACTCTCAACTATATGTGTGAGACAAGGCACTAATGTCAAAGTGTTAAAAATACTGGGATAGCAGATGTAGCTTTTAAAACTGAAAATATACATCAAGCTGTCAGTTCCTGCAGGGAGAAAAGTGATCTTGTTTTAAAAGCTATTATATTTTGCCGGAAACTGTGATTGGAAACATCTGAATTTGCCATCTGCTTTAGTAGAGCTAATGTTGACTAGGAAAGCCTATTCGTTTTATGAGCCCCTTCAGTATATTAGAACTAAAATTAAGAATGACCCTGTGAGGAAGGCTGCAATGCACAAAAGGACTGATGAGAGTTTATTCGTCTCCCTCCTTGCTTTAAGCAGCTAGTTTGACTCAAGCTTGCTTTCTTAAAAGGAGAAAAAGAAATGGTTAGCAACTGATGTCCGTCACTGCTAATAAAATGATAAATTTTCAGCAGTCTTCAGGCCCTGAGCAACATTTTGCTGAGTCCACAGAGAAGGTAAGGTGATGGGTCAGTACAGTAGTCCTCACAGACTCAATAAAAGCAAAATAATAGTGCAATGCATTACTAAAGTGACATAGACAAACTGTATCACCCCTTAACTTTTTGATATCATTTTTATTGCAAAATCAGAAAGAATTTCATGAAACTATACCTTCTTAAAAGTGTCTTAGAAGCCTAGATCAAAGTTCAAAATGCGGTATTTCTACTATATCCTGGAATTCCTCTCTTTTAAAACAATACTGCCTTTTTGTTCAGCCACTGCCACTTTCACTCCAAATTATAACAAAATGGAAATACACATGACTAGATTTGGTCACATCTATGCCCTGCTACCCATTCCTCTGCTGCGATTTGCTCCCCAACCAAATTGGGGAGACTGTACACTTTTGCATTTTCATGGACAGCTAGTCCCATGGCTTACTTTCCATTTGTGTGTGTGTGTGTGTCTGTGTGTGTGTGTGTGTGTGTGTGTGTGTGTGTAATACATATGGGCAACACCTGTCCATAACAATAATTAAAACCATCTAATATAGGGAGGGTGAGTGGGGAGACTGGTGACAGCAATCCCAAAGCCCCAGAATCAGATCCACAATTATGGTGCAGAAGGAAACCCATTAATCCCTCTGGTGTGCTCCCTGCCCACTGGTGCCACTGACTGGCTCCTGGGGCGTGATGCAGCTGAACCACTGCCCACACACCACTACTTGCAAGCTACCACCACAAACCTAGTACAATCAGGCCTGCTCCTCACCTGTGCAAGGGCATAAGATGAACCCAAGGCTACTGATAAGTCTCAAATTGGAACCTTAGAGTTGCCAGGGATACGGTTTGACTAGGGCTGCCATCCATTGGAAACAGCGCCCCCGGGTGGAAATCTCTTTAATGTCCAGGGAAATCTGGGCTTGGCTTAAAAACTTCATTTTGTTGTTGTTGAGATTTTGCAAAAAACCCCCAAACCATCACCTTGATAACTTTTGTGTCCAGATTTACCCTTTTTGAAATATGGCAGCCCTAGGTTTGAGAAAACTAGTGCCTTTTTTCAAAGTAAAAATGGAATAATATAAAGCACATATTTTGGTTTCCTGTTACGCCTCATAAGGTCAGGAGAAATGATATATAAAAAAACTGGGCAAAAATTAAACAATGCCAGTATGCCATGTTATAACCAGATGTTAACGCTCAGGAAAGCAGTGAAGCAACATGACAACAGTATTGAACTGAAAGCTCACTCCTTTAATTAATCACCCACAAGATAACATGTGTTAATTATTCTTTTTAGAGCAAAATTAAGGCGTTGAGAAGAGTGAAGAGATAGGACTAAATAATGTGGAGGGAAACAAAAGGTATGTGAAAACACAATTGATATGCAAAGCACTAAAATCATATCATATTAAGTAAATCTCAGGCTTCAAATCCTATAGATTAATAGCTGCAATTATTGCTGGTTTATATTTAATTTATTTTCTCACCACAAAAATGCATGGTGTAACATTTGGCCTTAGAATGATAGTAAAAAAGGAACAGCTGTTCTAATGTGAAATTTCTAAAGAAATGGAATTATAACAAAGGTTGTCAAGAAAAGATAGATAGAATTCTAAAGCAACTCATTCTGTTGATGACTGACTTTTTATAGCAAAACTCTATCTCAATATCAGTGTGGGGCACCCTGGCCACTAGGCCTCCCCAATTGGCCTGCAAGTCTGTAACTGGGTAAGTCACACCCATGGGTCCTACACTTGCCATCACACAGGATACCAGGCATGAGGCAGGCAACAACAG
This sequence comes from Podarcis bocagei, assembly GCF_964188305.1. Taxonomy (NCBI): domain Eukaryota; kingdom Metazoa; phylum Chordata; class Lepidosauria; order Squamata; family Lacertidae; genus Podarcis; species Podarcis bocagei. The sequence continues at coordinate 69,850,375 of NC_138128.1, forward strand.
GACTTCAAAGGAGCTATCAGGAGCTTAAGGTGGAATCCAAATTGTTTCTTTGCTGAAGCAAGGTGCTGATGGGTGCTGGAAGTATGCTTTGCTCCAGGACTGGCAAACAGTTTCCATTTCAAACTAATGTTAAAATCTGCGCTTTGAACCTCTGGATTGCAGAGCTGTTTGCAAAAGGGCTTTCAAACAGCCCCAGCACTGTGCTTCCAATCCTGACAATCAGATTTGGCCTGCCAGGGGTGGGGAGATTAAGATCTGGCCTTCTGGCCAGAAAATGTTCCCCCCTCTCTCTCCTGATCAAGATATTATATTTCTCCACGGGAGAGTTACAATTCTCTGAGTTCTCTAGGAAGAGGGATTGATTGTTAAATCACTCTGGAAACTGTACCTCTCTGAGGGGTATGGGGTCTCCAATACCTTTATGATATCCAAGAAGCCATAATATTGCTTGTGATGAAGAAGACACCTGCCTGCAGAGTTTCTTGCAAATTCATCCCCTCCCCAATAATTACCGATAATTTCAGATTCAGATTACGAAGGCAAAATATATTTCACAACTATTTATACTGCTTGCGAAATTATTTTAAGAATTTTGAACAAGGTAGTTTCTGTAGCCTTCCAAGGGGTGCCAACTTGAATAAAATATTGTGGGGGCCCAGGTAAGCCCCACCCCACATAATTGATCATATGACGCAGTGCACACACACCATTTGAGTGGAAATGTCCGTCAACTTTGGGGGAGCCCAGCCCCCACAGCCCCCAGGAGTTGGCTCCTATGAGCCTTCCCATTTTTATTTTTATTTTCTACAATGAACATTTTCATAAGACATTGATTTCACTTCTACCCTTTGATTTCTTTATCAAAAAACAAACTGAATAATCAGTATTAGACCTGTGGTCAACTCTGCGCCACTAAAAGACACAGCAAGAACATAACAGATCTACTTTCATTTTATACTCAAACATAACAGCCCCCTGTTTTATTTTTGTTCCATTTTAATTTAATTGCACTTGTTGATGATTTTTGTTTCTTTGCTTAGTTCAAATAATATTTAGCAAGAGAGATTAAATAATGCCATACAAAGAGCTGTATTTCTGGTTATTATATTTATATGTGACAAATAGGAGCCTACAATTCTTGCACAGACATTAAGGCTATATAACAATTTTTAGAATTAAAAACTTCAGGGATTAATTTCTACTTAGATTATTGCTCATCAGACTGAAGTCATTTTTCATGAATTTGTGACAAAACAGACACACACACATCTGTGGCAAGTGAAGATCAATTTACAAGCATGCAGCTGTGGCACATTTGATATGATGCACACAAATTGCTACCCGAAAACTTAATAACTACAATAACTAAATCATCCAGCACTATTAAAGTGACACTAATTATAGTGAAAATTGTTTATACTGACTTGAAGTGTGCACAAGCCTAAAGAGCTTGTCTGTTTAACTTCGTATAAATTACACACTTTAAAACTTGAAATGCATTCCATACCAATAAGGCCCAAACTTTTTACTCCAAGTTGAGTGATAGAGGGGTAACAAAATACAAAAGAAAAATGCAAGAAATTGATTTGGACCATTTTATAGTGCTTTTCAATTAACATTTATTCAGTGACTTACAGGGCATTTTTAAGTGTGTTTATTCAGAATTCAGAGCTGTTTCCAACATTGTAGCTTCGTTTGTAACACAGTTTTCTCTTCTTCCCCTTGAAAGGAGAATTGCATATAACTACCTGAAAAGCAGGGACACGGGTGGTGCTGTGGGTTAAACCATAGAGCCTAGGATTTGCTGATCAGAAGGTCAGAGGTTCGAATACCCGTGACGGGGTGAGATCCTGTTGCTCGGTCCCTGCTCCTGCCAACCTAGCAATTCGAAAGCACGTCAAAGTGCAAGTAGATAAATAGGTACCGCTCCAGCAGGAAGGTAAACAGCGTTTCTGTGCGCTGCTCTCGTTCGCCAGAAGCAGCTTAGTCATGCTGGCCACATGACCCGGAAGCTGTACGCCAGCTCCTTCGGCCAATAAAGCGAGATGAGCGCTGCAACCCCAGAGTCGGCCATGACTGGACCTAATGGTCAGGGGTCCCTTTACCTTTACCTGAAAAGCATCACAAAGACAAATAATCATAGATGCTCATAGATGGTTTGGAGGAGCCTTGTGTCTTTGTGATTTCCCCTCTGGAATTTGGGGTTGCGAGCTGGAACTGTGGAGCTGATGGTGGTTTCTAGTCTGGTGACTTGGGGCTTTTCAGGAAGGCAGTAAGAAGTGTCCAGGTTGACTAATTCATGGATGGCAGAAACCTGACCTTTTGTCTTTTACCAATGGCAATACTCTCTACTGCTGTGTCCTGTTTGAGCTTTGGCTTGTCTGCATAGGAATTCTATTACTTGCTGGATACTTGTCCCACATGCTCAGCTGCTTTTGTTCCAAGCTACTACAATTTCTTCCAGAATATTTTTTGTCTCCAAGCTTTCTTTTTTCCCTGCTTTTTTTTTTTTGCCAGTTGCCACTCTATATACTGGACATTTTTCTTAAGCCCAATCCATCTTTTGCCCCTAAAATTCCCAGCAAGGCTCATGAATCACACAATGCACCCTCATTCCTTTTCTCAGGTAAAGCAGCTACAGCCTCCATTTGTCTTTCATACCGCCCTTCATTATTAATGGTTTTACTTCTTCAGTGTGTCACCTCGCTCTGTATTGTTCCTTCCCAGTCCCCTTTAATTCTGGGTTTCTTGATCTCAGTTTGGCTTTTTTTATATACTTTCGTGAGTACAAATCTACTAGAAAACAGACAATGTAAAAATGATACCTTCTTACTCAGCAGATCTCCCTTGTGCATTCATCATAATACTGCCTACTGCAAGAATAAAGAAGTTCTTGCAACTTTTTAACTTGAAGTAAAATAGCCATGCAACAAGAGACAGGCATTTTGGAAATAGGCATTTAACTCAGTATGCTAAATTCCTACAGATCTGAGTATCCAGTGCTACACCGAGTCTCATTTCCCAGGCTAACAATACTGTAAAAGTGACTCCTGTGCCTCCGTTACCCTGATAAAATACTAGTGATGATTGCAGTATCTGTGAATACTTTTACTTGCTATGCTTCTATGTTTGAATGCAAAGATGCTTTACCTGTTGTGAAGTATGATTTAAAAAATAATAATTACGGAAGGCAAGATAATTACTTCAAGATTTGTGATCTAACTTTCATCAATTAAATAAAATTCATCTGCAGAAATTCAACAGAAGGCACTTCTAGACTAACTGTATTTTATCATTTCTTTTTCCTAAATGAATATATATCCCAACTGAGGGTTAACAGCTCTATTCAGAATGCACTATATGCAAGCTTTGGAAGAGTTAAAACTCCCCACAAATTTGTGGCAATGCCTATATTTCCTAATTGGTTGTATTCGTTTTTTTGCTTAGATTTATCATTGTCAATGACCTGCTGTTTTACTGCTGAGAAACTCCTAGTAATAGCAATAAGAAGGAAACATCCATACGTCAGCAAAGTTTTGGAGCATCCCTCTTGCGCATTAAAAGATCAAGTACCTTTCCCCTTACATCTTATTTTAAAGAGTGCACATTTAATGATCTTTGCTGTTAAATTTACAATGGCATGACTTGCTTTTACATTCAAATGCAAGCATCTTCAAAACTAACTATAAGTATGCAATGAATTTCTTTCATACTGGTATTAATGCAATTTTTAAACTTCAGGGTCAAAGTGACATTGGTTGAGAAGGCTTGACTTGATTTTAAGCATACTGCTTTCTCCAATTTAATGAGGACAATTATGAACTTCAGAATCCTAAATTACAATGTAGAACTTTAAAGAAATTTTAAGCCAGAAGTGCCCTTTTCCATTTCTGAGAACACTATTTTTGTAGTCTAGTTACATAAAACTTAACTTATGTCTAGACACATAAACATGGCAGGGTATTTTATAGTTACTTTTTGCTTTCTTTTCATTTGCTGCCTTGTAATGCTATGCAATAGTGAAGGAGAAATAAACTGCAGGGTTGTTATTCATTTCATGATTTTATGTAACCTGCAGATTTAGTTGTTCTGTACTTTCTTGCTGCCTATCTAGAGAGACAATTCTTTGGAAAAGGTACAGATACAACTTTCATTTACATTCATTCTAAAAGACTTACTGTTTGGAAGGGGTAAAAGTCAATCAACGTGGAAAATGCACTTCATGGATCAAGTAAATTGATCTTCGTTTCCCTACATAATGGATGTGTATGATGATTTTTTGTATAAACATGGAATATACGTACAGTTAAGGTTGTTTTGTGATTGCTGTTTCAATGGTTGAGTCAAAATCTCTCTCTCTCTCTCCTTACTATAATGGCTTCTGGGATGGAATAAAGTCAACCTATATTTTGGATTATTTACTTGCAATTTTAAGAATGGTTATTCAAAAGTGAGTCTCGCTGAGCTCAGAAGGGTTTGTTCCTTTGGTAAACAAATTTAGGATTAGAGTGCTAAATTCTGTAAAAGTCTATAAGGCAAAATGTGGAAGGTCAGATGTAAGAGGTCAAAAATTAGACAGAACATAAGAGGCTCACCTAATCCAGCATTTTGTACTCACAATGGCCAACTAAATGCCTATGGGTATCCCACAAGTAGGACCTGTATGTAACAGTGCTCTCCTCACTTGTGGTACTCAGCAACTGGTATTAAATGGTATAAAGCAATAGATGATACAGTGGCCAACATCAGAGACAGGACGTGGTCATAATCAATGTCATTATTTTAGGGTTAAAAAGAAAGTTGGGTGACAGTTAGATACAGAAAGAAGCAGTCATAAATATAAAATAAAACAAACGAAGAAACAAAACCCACTATAGTAAGATGCCCACATTTGTGACGTATGAGATGATAGCTGGGCTTTTACTAATGAATAGTGCAATTCTATGCATGTCTACTCAGATGTAAGTTCCACTGAACTGAATCATGTATAGGGCTGCAATCGAATTCAGCCAAATTTTGCTCAACCATCTCTTGTTAATGGAACACATTTCTGTGGATAAGAAATGCCTTCATTCTTTTTACATTGGTGAGCAAGAGGATGGAACTGATGGGTTTCTTTATGGCAACTAATTATAACTATAGACTGGCTGTAAATAGAAATTACAACAGTAGTTTAATTCTCTGTGATACGAGCACTTTTATTCTTCTGACTATAGTCAATCCAGTGATTGTACATTTCTATAGCACATTTATGGATAATCAAGTACTCCTAATAGCCTCTGCCCACTTCTTAAGCTATAATGATTCCTGCTTAGCCTTTCTGATTTCAGGGTTTGCTTTCCTGGATGTAGATTTCCTCCCAATAGGCTTCCTGTCTCCTGCTGCTACTGTCAGAGACAGTGAGAAAATATGAATGATGAGAGCTTACTTCTTCCCCTCCTCTAAATCTTAACCTAACCATAATACCTCTGAGTTAACATTATGAAGAACTACCTTGAGGGAAAATAATGGGCCTCTTTAATAAACTGCTGTCATTCTCCATTAGATTTCTAGCTCCCTAAATCAGGTCCAAATAAGAGAATTCTTGGTAGGCCAGGCATCCATGGACACTTTTCAACAAACCTGTCAGCAATTTAGATTCTTCCCCATGTTGACTGCACAAAATGCAAGATGAGGAAGATAGAAAAGGACACACATAAGTGTATTCTAGTCACATGTAATCTCTTCATAAACATACTTGCTTATATGGTACTTTTCCCATTATCTTTCCCCCTACTCCCTTCAAATGCAACACCCTGGTATACAAGTTTTTAAAATGTATACAAACATCAAGTAGTGAATCTGATTTCAGAGCAATTTTATGCTTTTGTGTGTATAGAAAAATAGTCAAAAAATATTTTTAGATAACAGCCTTAGTAGAAAGGACCTCTGCCCAATTCGGACCCACCCCCTTCCCCAATGTCTCCTGTAATATTCTCAACTCTCTGGAGAGGTTTTTCAAGGGTAAAGATGGCTGTAGAGGGAGAAGGAGGGGAGTCAGGGATAAGAAAATCCCTTTCCATGAAATTAGCTGCATTCATGGTTCTTGGGATCCATGCCATCTTCTCTGAAGCCACTCTTACTGATTTTGATGCTGTTAACATGTAAGTATGGATGCTTGGATTAAAGCCTTATTTTAATTTTATGATTCAGTATTGCTATGTGAAAAGTGCTTTTCCTTCAGGGATCAAAAGATGGTGGAAAGAAAAGCTCCAAGACTGGGGACAGCTGTTCAAACTCTTTGCCATGCCTCTGGTGCCTATCTCACCGCCACCACCAAAGACACCAGGGCAAGTGCTTCTATGTGGAACTATAAGAAAGGACAAGTCAATGTAACAGTAGTGGCAGCCGCTGCTGCATTGGAGCTGCAATTTCCAATGGGCTAGCCCATGCCCACCAGTTAGAATCTCATGCCAGTACCAAAACCCTAGCACCTCCTCTCTGCACATGTGAATGGACTATCAGGACTGACACATAAGCATGCCTTTAAAAAGTATGATTATGGTATTAATTATACTATACTATAATAATACTATAATAATGTATTATTATAGTAAGTATAAATGAATATTTATACTTTAGTAATTATAAATAATTGTATATTGAATCAGTTCTGAAATTTCTTTTCACAAGCAAACCTTCACACCCATAAATAACAAAATATCTGTATACATACCAAATGGCATCTTTGCATCCTGATAGACTCGAAGCTAAGTGTTAGAATAGGCAGGTGGATTTGCTTTACACAGTTGCACCTTTTGAGGACATCCAAATGAACATATAATATTTAGACATCCAAAATACAGGACTCTTGACCTCAGCCATGTGCTTGTTTAATTCTCACCTTCACTTTCATCACGGAAGCAAACATTCTAGCATCTTCAGACACGCCTCCTATGTATTGCTTTCTTGTGAAGACAGGAGCATGGTCATTTTCATCCTGTACTTCAATGAACACCTTGGCAGTATTACCTAAAATAAAACACAAGGAATTAGAAGAATTTGGCTACACACTGAGTGCTTTTAAGTAATCAGCATTTCTGAAAAGAGACACATAATGGAAGGAAATTAATTTGTAGCATTAATGCCCTGATCTTAAAGGCCTGCAGAGGCACACTGTGCACATTGCATAGAGTGGCTTGCGGCCAACGTTGCTAAAATAGTATTCTGTGTGAGACTTGCTGGCCTATGCAACTCCATTATATAATGCTTCCTCCACTGCATGGAGTTTTGAAGTTGTAGCTGCTATGATACCCACAACAGCATTTAGGTGAAATGTTCCTTTGTCCTTTTCTTTAGCTCCAGAATGACTTTGGGTGGTATCACTGCCCCGCATATGAGCATGGTCATGGTAGTTATTGCCTGCTGCAATTGCACAGATCCATACTTCAAGGGCCACAATATTTTACTGATGTGGCACATGATTATTATTTATTAAATGTATATTCCACCTTTCCTCCAAAATGAGCCAGCAGTCGTGACAGGGCACTGATATTGCAGTGACTGCAGTTCATTCTGAAAACAGACTAGAATTTCACATGGTTGGGTTGTTAATCACACAGAGACCATTTCACAACAAGGAGTGAGGGCAGGGTAGCAAAGTGGTAAAGGTGAAGCCATTATTGAGTGGAAGAAGAAACAAGGTGGTAGGATTTGTGGGGTTTGTGTTTAGTGAGACAAAGAGATTGATGTGGGACTAGTCACAGCATGTATTTATGACTCTCTGTCATATGAAAGTCTTGGTAGGTATCTCTTAGGAATGGGAAATTTTGCCTCAGAATATAGCAAGGTAGCAGGTTGAACGATATGGCTACGAACTCTATCATCATCAATGCATAGACTGAGGCATCTAATCAAATGAAATCTAGCCTTGTATTTGTAACTACAATTTGGTTCCCAGCTTGAACTGAATATGAGTAATCGTACTAATAAAATGGATACCAAACTCACTGCAGCCAAATAATAGATCTTAGATTTGAAATAACTTTCTTTCTGGTAACCTTGGGCCACAAGAGCACAAAGCCTGAACATCAATATGAAAAGTACATAGTAATCTACCCCCCAAAAAAACCCCATATCACTTTCAGACTCCATAATCAAAGAAGTTGACACATTGTCGAAAACAGTGAAAAGTCAGTTTGCTGAAAGAAATCCCATTTGCCAGTGAGAAATGATTTCCTTTCAGAGTTGATTCTTTTCCATGACGGCAAGTTATGGCTGTTTTATACTGCTATATATGGGGCATGTTTTCTTCATATCCGTCACCCTGATTATTTTGGTCTCTTTTCTTTTTGAGTACCGTATTGAAAAGAGTTCCATAGCTGTATCTGGAACAGAAACCACTTCCTATATTGGCCAAGGTGTCAACAATATGACATCTTTTGAAGTCCAACCATTGGAAAAAAATATAACTTCATAAGAAAATGGAATCTCATGCTTTATATGCATGAGAAGATAAACAAGGAACTGGTGATACCTCAGCAGAATATCCAGTTATTCAATTTCTTTGTTGATGTCTACAGGTCTTGTTTTAAATCACCACAAGGTGATGCTTCTATAATTTTCTGTTGCAGACAGTTGCACCCTTCCCTCCCTGCAATTTATTTCTTTGTGACTGTTTCCCTACCTATTGACACCAACGTAATGGAAAATACAGTGGTGCCCCACAAGACGAATGCCTCGCAAGACAGAAAACTCGCTAGACGAAAGAGTTTTCCGTTTTGGAGGTGCTTCGCAAAACAAATTTCCTATGGGCTTGCTTCGCAAGACGACAATGTCTTGCGAGTTCCTGCTGGTTCCCCCCCCTTTTTCTAAGCTGCTAAGCAGCTTATCAGCTGATCCGATCAGCAGATAAGCCGCTAAAAGCCACTAATAGCGCTAATCCGCTAATCCGTCAATGGGCTTGCTTCGCAAGACGAAAAAACCGCTAGACGAAGAGAATCAGAGAATCATAGAACGGATTCTTTTCGTCTTGCGAGGCACCACTGTACCTTTGGTAGCTCTAGGCTGGAATAGTTTGGGGGGGTCTGTTTTGTAGGCATACTGCAGGAATGAATGGACTTTGGATTCAGAGCATCCAAGGCTGCTTCTGACACATGCTATTTCAGCTCCTACTGCCAGTCATAAATCTACACCTATGAATCTTTCTATGGGCATACTGGGGATCTCTTGGCTCCACCAGAACTCCCATCTCCCAGCCTTCAGCAGTGGCTAAAATTGCTCTGCTAGTTTAGAACGACGGCAGTGAATTGTTCTCAGCAGTTCCTTTACTTCAGATATGCAGTGAAAGAGTATTTTGCACAATTATAATCTATATAAATGTTCCAGATTTGCAGAGCTTGTAAATTGCTAGTTATTGGCAGACTACTCCAGGAGTAAAGATTAATTTAAGTTCCATGTTTGCTGGACAGCAGAAATTTGCATAATATATTTAAAATTTAAATTAAATATTTCTTCAATAATGCTTGCTGTTCTTGATTTGACAGTAAACGGGGAGGGGGAGGGGGGAGAACCAATGTGGCGTAATGGAACTTACTGGGTAGCCTGTTACTCAGTCTAACCTACCTCACAAGGTTCTTGTGAATATAAATTGAAGATGGTGCCTTGAGTTCCTTTGAAGAAAAATGGGATAAATGTATTTTTTTAAAAAACCCTATTTGCAGTTGTGCTCCCCACTGATATTTGCATAATCACCAAGATGCTTCCAATTTTTAAACAAGGTATAAAGGTCAATTTTTATTTTAACTATAACAACAACAAACCATATATATATTGTTTTAGAGGTTTCCTAATGACTTGCCACATACTACCTCAGTAATCCTTATAACTATCGATCAAGGGAGAGCAGTATTACCACAACTCTGTTGTTTGTGTTCTAGAGGCTTATTAGAAGGAATAGGAGGGGGAAAGGGCAGTAGGAAAAGAGTTTCTTAAAAGAAAATAAAGTGTGATATTTCTGTGAGTAGAACCCACATTACAAAATAAATGTTTAGACCATCTCCGCCTTCCCTGCCTGGTGCACTATGTATTGCTAGAATCAGTGCCTTTTTTGGTAAAAGGTGGCAGGACTCATTTTTTGATAAATGTACTGTGGGCTGCTAGCACATAATGGCTCCCACAGGCAGGGAAAAACAGGAGTAATGGTACTTTGGAACAGTAAGTACCATCACAAAAGAGGCTCTGCTAGAATCACAGAATTGTAGAATTGAAATGAAGGGACCATAAATACCATCTATTCCAACCCCCTGCAATGCAAGAATCTTTCACTCATTGTGGGGCTTGAACCCACGACCCTGAGATTAAGAGTCTCATGCTCTACCGACTGAGAAGCAGAACTTCTCCTTAGCCAAAAGACTGAGAAGCCCTTTCAAGACTTAGCCAGACATGACCCAAGTCAAATACAAATGGCCGATCAGGTCATGTTGCTGAACATTTATGTCATGTTCTGCAACAGGAAATAATAAGTGAACTGCATTATAACTTCTATTTATGTTTTCTGTTAAAAGTTGAGAGAGAATTAAATCCACTTTCAACTTCTTCTTTTTAAACTAAGCTAGCTAAAATGTTACTGTGAAAGGCAACTGACAGACCTTGGTTTGGTAGCTTTCAGTACTTCCAGGTCATCGAAAGAAAGCTGAAACTGGAGCATACAAGAGGTGTTTTCAACACTACTAGTCTACTTAGCTCAATATATTTATTCAAATGTCAAGTAATCCCTTCCTCTGCATAATTAAAATTATTCTGTTATTTCTGTGTCTTTTAATTTCTGACATTAAACTATTAAAGCCTTTAGTCCATATAGTTATTTATCTACATAAATCAATCTACCTTCCAGCTTTAACTTCGATGACATTTAATTTCATTAACACCTTCATTTCAGCTCATCAGTTCATTTTTATACATGGCATATATTTCATTGGTTTGGCAGCTTGAGAGCACAGCATCTGTGAGTCACTCATTATTTAACTCTTTCCTGCTAAGAAGCTCCCAAGCAACCAGCAGCTGACTATAATGGAAGAATTAATATGTCAAAATATAGCCATTGGTTTGTCTTCCAGTCTGGGCTAACAGATGTTATAATCCCAGATCTCATTCTTCACACAAGCAGATATATGCAAAAGGAATGTATTTGTTTTGATTGTGGAGGCAACTGCAAAAACACCATGTGTGACATAGACACATCTAATCTATCTATCAAGTCTAATTTACGACAGACTTTTGTGTCACTCTCAACTATGAAATGGAATCCAGCATGAGATTAGGGAGGCAAAGGGTACAGTGTATGTCCGTAGGAGCAGGTGTTATTCTAAAGTTATTGAGATATATGGAGGAAAGTAGGCTAGCATAATCCTGCCCGCTTCCCCAGGATTCCCCCCCCCCCAGCATGGAAGCTTTAGCCCCCTCCATGAGTTATCCCTCAAGCAATCATTGTGTGGAAGCAGAATGCGAGACTCACTTCGGGGGTTCTACATCTTGGTGGGAGTCTACCTGTGAATAGGAGTCTCTCCCCTACAGATGCATCTCTCAGCACATGAATGGCAGAGAGGTGAAGCTGATAGACAACAGCTTGGGATCAGTGTGTGAGACCCATATTTATACCCTCACATGCAATCATTAATCATGTGAGGGGGAAGACCTGAATGGGCGTTTAAGTTTTAAATATTGGGCTTTATTTTCAATACAGAAACTATGCAACCCCTACAAATGAAGAAACTGCAAACTCTCCCTTATTGCCCTCTACAAACCCGCATTATTTTACTGGCTACTCTAGAAATTTTGGCTTAAAACCAAGAGTGCTATTTTGCTAGTGGAAAATGTTTTCCTCTTCAGTAAGGGCTGTTTCTGATGAAGTGGAAACATGCTGTGTGAGTAAAGTGAGGCCAAACCTAGATTTCTTCCACTCACAAAACTCTTTTCATGAGGTGTTTTTTAATGGTCCACTGAAGTTTATTTGCTATCACATGAATTTTCTTTCTCCACTATATTTCTCATCACTGTGAGACTAGCACTTATTCAAGAGTTCACATAACGGCAGTAATATATTTTCTCCTTCTGCTCACAGTTGCTTAGATCCACCCCATGTAATGGCAAAAGCAATAATAAATATTTAACTTTTATTTGGGACTTCAAAATATCCAGAGTACTTTACATACATTATCTCATCTCAGAACTCACTATAACAGCTTGAAATACATGCTGGTACTATTATCCTGCAGAGGAGTGGAGACTGAGAGGAAACTGAGAGAATTGTAGCTTGCCTGAAGTCATGTAATTCACAACTGAGGTGAGATTACAACCAGAGATTTCCCAACTCAGACTCTTAGACACTCTGCTGCACTAGCTCTTGACTTGCTTTACCTACAGCTCATTCCTTCTTCACTATACAGTGGTGCCTCGCAAGACGAAATTAATCCGTTCCGTGAGTCTCTTCGTCTAGCGGTTTTTTCGTCTTGTGAAGGAACTCTATTAGCGGCTTAGCGGATTAGCGCTATTAGCGGTTTAGCGGCTATTAAAGGCCAAAGGCTATTAAAGGATTAGCGGATTAGCAGCTAAAAGGCTATTAGCGGCTTAGCAGCTTAGAAAAAAGGGGGGAAGCGGGGGAAAAAATCGGAACACTTGCAAGACGTTTTCGTCTTGCAAAGCAAGCCCATAGGGGAAATCGTCTTGCGAAGCAGCTCAAAAACAGAAAACCCTTTCGTCTAGTGGGTTTTCCGTCTTGCGAGGCATTCGTCTTGCGGGGCACCACTGTATCTGATCTTTTTCTCTTTTTTAAAACAAAAAAGCATGGTGAATGCTTCCAAGATAGAGGCATTTTGCACTAGATAAAGGTGAGGCTCAGAAAGGACAATGATAGGTTTTAAACAGGCAATATTGTAATATATCAAGAATAGTTTTATACTTCATTATTCACACCTTATTTCTCTTCATGGTGATAAATTTCAGGGGTGCAGTGCCTACCTATATTTGGTTTCCCTGAGAAGGGAGGTGACTGGAGATGATAATAATAATAATAATAATAATAATAATAATAATAATAATAATTTATTATTTGTACCCCGCCCATCTGGCTGGGTTTCCCCAGCCACTCTGGGCGGCTTCCATAGAAACCAAAAATACAGTAAAATATCACAGATTAAAAACTTCCCTGAACAGGGCTGCCTTAAGATGTCTTCTAAATGTCATTTATCGCTTTAACATCTGATGGGAGGGCGTTCCACAGGGCGGTCGCCACTACCGAGAAGGTCCTCTGCCTGGTTCCCTGTAGCTTTGCTTCTCGCAATGAGGGAACCGCCAGAAGGCCCTCGGCGCTGGACCTCAGCGTCCAGGCAGAACGATGGGGGTGGAGATGACAGGCAGACAATTCTGTCAAATCCAGTTTCTCATTTTTCCAATCTTAAGCTCAGTTCTCAACATTTCTGTGCTTTAAAAGTGCTCATGAAAATTGATCAGCATTTTAGGGCAAATTTCTCCTAAAGTAGACATTATTTTTGTAGGTAATTTTGCCTAATATGCACATTTTTGCAAAACAAATTTCCTTGGTATGCTCTTTTAACTAACATGCATTTTATGCACACTTTATCCTAGTATATGCATTTATGCACACATTACTTGGCTGGAGAACAGCATTGCAAAATTTGGAGAAATGTTTTGAAAGGTGGCTGTGTTTCAGCTTGCGCATTGTTTAGGAAACTGAGAGTTTGGTACATGCATATTTGAATGCAAACTGAATAAATTATCTCCTCCATCCCTACTGGAGGCCTATGGTATCTTGTAACAGCTGAGTGAAGGAAAGGTGGATACACACCAAAACTCCAGATTTACTGCCAACATCAGATCTCCAGAAGGAGGCAGTGAGCACCCCAAAATGCTACTAGATTACAGAGCCTCTAAAGCTCTCTTTCCCCAGATCTCTCCCAGTTGGACTCATTCTATGACTCAATCTGCAATTCTGTTGTTTATTTTCACAGAGAGACCTAGAATACATCCATGCTTAGCTAGAGGTGGAGAAAGGGGAGGCATGTCCCCTTTCAGGTCCACCTAGATATTTCCTAGCTATTCAGAAATTACCGGTAGCCACAGACAGGAATCAAGTGCTTGGCCACTTGGCCACCGAACATTAAATAAAATTTGCAGTCACTGTGGGCTCATTAACCTACTGTCCTGCCCAAGCCCTCAGTCTTACATTTATATGCAGTTGAACTGAAATATTTACCAAGCTCCATGGCATTAGGTGAACACTACTTTTGTTGCTCCTCCCTCAGAGGAATGCTCAGCAGAAAAAGAATGGAGACCTGTTCTTTTCCACAGTAGGTTAAAAGTAGACAGTTATTTCTATTACAAAGGCCGCTTTAATTAAACTGTGGGTGAGCAATATAAATTGGATGGGCATCAGTAATAATTTATGCAGTTCTGCTCTTAATGATCTGCCAGGATGTTCTTGCATATTGGCAGGTAAAATAAACCCATCTATTGCTAAGCTCAATTTCTGCCTTAAAAACCTGGCTTCAGCCACGTAGATCACAGTAATTTAATGACAAATCTTACCTGTTATTTCAGTTCATCAGTTGCCTGCCTTTTAAACAATCAATCACTAGTTTAATCTGGTAAATGTAAATACATTTGTCTATAACTAAACTTCAATGCATGGACCATTTTGACATAATAAAGGGAGTGCAAAATAATTACAATGTGGTACAATTTAATAAACAAGAGCTACAACATGTTAATGAGTGATACTGAATGTCTTGCCAGAAGCAGCAAAAGGCAGGCCACCTTCTCTCCCCCTCCCTACAACCCCTGCATTCCCTCTCCCCAAATCTGCTCTGAAGGGTTTCCCCCCAAAATGTGTTGCACAAGCAGAATGGTACTGTTTGAAGTCACCCCCTCCTTCTTTTCATTTTTGCTTCTGATACTGTTGGAAAACTACATATTACCTTAAAACATGTGGCTGCTGCCAACCTATGTCTTATTCCTACTTCTTCTGATGATATTTAGTTAAAGTAGTGATGGCCCACTAACTTGGATAGCTTGAAAAGAGGATTAGACAAATTAATGGAGGGTAAGGCTACAAGTGGATACCAGTCACAATGTCTATGCTCTGCCTCCAGTGCTGGGGACAGTAAGCCTCTGAATAGCAGTTACTGTGAATCACAGGTGGAGAGACTGCTGTTGTGCTAAGGTCCTACTCGTTGGCTTCCCATAGGCCTTCGGTTGGCCACTGTGAGAACAGGATGCTGGAATAGATAAGCCATTGACCTGATTGGGCTTCCCTTGTGTTCTTAAATCTGTCACGTGATAGGATATTGTCACACTCAGCTATTTCCATGCCTCCTACAGGTTGCAGACAACTGAAGTTTGGCACAGCTACATAACAGAACCAAAATAGATGGAGAAAAATAAACTTGACTTACGGTCTTAAACTGACAAAGGCTTTCCGGAAAGGTAGCCAGGTCAGTCTGTTGCAGCAAAAGCAAGAGTTTTTAACTCATGGTTAAAAGACTGGCAGGGATCTTGCAGATATACAACTCAAAGGGTGGAGTGGAATTCCACCTCATTATCAGCTGAGCTGTTTTGTCCCTGAAGCATCTGCTCTGAATAAGAGCAGGCTTCCCAGCTCTAAAAGCAAGCGTGGTAGAGAATAAAGACTTTAATCTCTGTATTGTGCCCCTTTTAAACTAACCCCAAGGCTTTCTGTGTCTGTGAGCAGATGGAGGGCCCAAGGAAGGATACTGCCTTCTACTTTCCCCTCTCCACTCCTCTCACAAGGTCCACTGACTCTACAGAGCAGCAGGTAGAAAGATGCTTGTGTGAGTGGGGTGTTTTAAATGCAGAACAGGTACCAACAAGGACTTATAAACTTTCTTCCACTAATGTTGTATGGTGAACTCCTGCTATTGAGCCCTGCTGCTGCTTAGTGGGGTGATATATGTAGCTCTCATACACGTGAATAAAGTATTCCAGATGTCCTTGAAATAATGCAAATTGCTACACATAATCTTAGGAAGTAGCATAGCTTTTTCATCACATCTCTTCATTTAAAGTGGGGTGGGGAGGGAAAGTGTGCCCCAAGTTGTTAGACTACAACTCCCATCAGTCCTAATTGGCATGGCCAACAGTCAGGGATGATGGGAGCTGTAGTCTAACAACATTGAAGGCAGGATTGCAGGTTCCCCATACTGGCACGAGTAGATAAATAGCTTCTGCTGTGGTGGGAAGGTAAACAGCTTTTCCATGCACTCTGGCTTCAGTTATGGTGTTCCATTGTGCCAGAAGTGGTTTAGTCATGCTGGTCATATGACCCAGAAAGCTGTCTGCCAACAAATGCCGGCTTCCTTGACCTGAAAGTGCAGATGAGTGCCGCACCCCAAAGTCGAATTTGACTGGACTTAACTAACCAGGAGTCCTTTATCTTTTACCTTTACCTGTACCCAACATAAATCTATCTAATCTATCTATCTATCTATCTATGAAATAGAAACTTTGAAACAGCACACGCGCACGTGCACGCGCGCGCACACACACACACACACAAAATAGAAACTTTAAAACAGCACACATTTCTTAAAAGCCACTAAACAGTAAAGCTGCCTCATTTCAACTTAAAGGTGGTGGTAGGGAAACTAAACACCTTTTTCGCAATATGATTATCCACCTGAGAAATACTCATCACCTCTATTGCTTAGTTCTTGAGCATGGCAATTGCTCTTTGAGGTGATAAAACAGAAGAGAAGATGCATTCTCTCTGTAAACATCCTATAGCTATAAACAACCTCCTAGTCTACAGCTGACACAACAGCAAAAAGAAGATAGTGATCAAAGGTAACATTTACCGAAGATGAAGTTTCCACTAGGCATCATCTGCCAACTGGCAACACCTTTATCTTTGAGGACTTATTTTTCAGCCATCTATTTGTATCCATGACCATTTTCAGAGTGACACTAGAACAGCCTGGAGGCTTCTTCCACTGAATCTCTGCCAAAGCCTGCTAAAGTTGGGTGTCATATGTAAGAGGAGTGATAATTCAAGAAAAGATAATAAACTGTGACAACTACTGTCAGCAGTTGTACAATAAGCAACCGTCAAGCATTATACCTGAGGGGTCATGAGAACTGAGTTGAAATATAAACAGCCACCTTATTTTTTGGGTACTGAAAGAATTAAATATGAGAAAATATGCGACAAAACCCCTCAGTTTTGACTCTCTAGAATATGGGACAACACTGTGATCTATTAGTAGGATACAGCCCCACTGGTGTGAATCAGATTGCATTACTAAGCCGTAAGGTACTAGATTCTCTGTCAGGCCTTTCCGGAATGAAAACACCTGACTGTGACTGTAATAATAATATTTCCCACATGCCATGGCTTTAGTAAGGTATAATGCTTACAAAAATATATTATCTTGTCACACTTTTCTTCTATCCTCTTAGCTCTCTTTGTTCTTCTTTTGCTTTCCAAGCTTCTCCTTCACACATTGCTTTGGCTTCCTGAAATTCTCCATTCCACTTCACTGCAATGCTCTTTCTTTCCCCTCAGGTGAGTGTGTCTTATATTATTTATTATGAGTAAGTGCCAGGTGCATTCTCTTAAAGTGACACTCACATGTTGTAGTATCTAGCACTGCGCTTTCAAAGCACAGATCCAACTGGATCCACACTTCCAAAAGGCACTCCTTTTTGGTATGTTGCATGGATGGATATCTGCAGTGTGTGAGAGAGAGATGCTTCACCCTATCTCCATGCCACACAGCTTCTCTCTTATTAAAAATAGAAGTAAGCAGTGCTGGGTGGTGAGGAACTTAATAGAGAGAAGATGAGTGGTGTCTTTGGCTCTGCCCACTACTCTCAGTGGCCTACCACCATTGTTTTAAAGTAGACTTCTAACTTTTCCCCTTCAAAATTACTGATTTTTGCTTTCTGTCTCAAATTCTTTTCATTTGCAGGCTCAACATTTTCAGTGGGGTAAGATGTTTGTGGTCAACTTCTGGAGAAGTGATAGGTTTCAAGAGTCTTCTTCCCATTCTTCCTCAGGCGCATGTGTCCAGCAGGAATTCTCAAATGCAAGGGTTACTGCAGTGACTGTAGAATCCATCCATTGCAGCTGCTAGTAGAAACATGCCCTTGAAGATGGATTTCACCCCAAAACATGGCAGGCCTGCAATGAACCATATTTCTAGCACCTAAAGTTTGTTCTTCTCTTTTGCCTGTCAGTGGTGCCGTCTCCACCTTATGCTGTTGTTGTTTCTCTTCTTCCAATTACCAACTCTACATGAATTATAAGTGCGTCAAGATTTGTCTTCTGATCTTGTCTGGAAGATCATTAGCATTTAGGTACATCCATCATATATATATATATATATATATATATATATATATATATATATATGCTTTCGTAGATTTTCACGGGTACAGGAATGCAGGTTTTGGTGTCTTCGGGTGTCTTCCCGTGTAAGAGTTGGGGTGTCTAGGCGACGTTTCGACGAGGTCTCACTCGTCATCTTCAGGCTGGAGCTTTCGGCTTCTTGTTACTGGAACAGAGCAGGATCTCAGTGTTTGAGTTCCTATAAATACTGTTGAGGGGGTGTGGTGTATAGCCTCCAACGTTCTGGGCAGAGAGGAAGTTCCCAGGTTAGTGTGCCTTTTCTTCTTTTGTTCATTAATTACTTGAGGGATATCTTGAGAGATTTCTTGAGTGATATTCTGAGTACCATTTAGGAGGGTCATTAGGTGTGGATTAGTTGCTAAAGCTTTCGTGTCTTGACCTCTTGAGCTTGTGAAGAGTTTTTCTGAGAAGATGGTTGTACTGCACTTAGTTGTGCTCTGGCTTGGCTTCGTGTATAGGGGCGAGCTGTGGTTTTGTGCCCTGTGCCAGCCAGATCTGTGTAGGGATTGCAGGGGGGTGCAGCATCCGGAGGTGCCACTATGGTTTGGCTACTGGATGGTGTCTGTAATTTATCTGTGGAGATGGTCTGGGTTTGGGTCTGGTGTGGTTGATTGGAGATGGCGTTCTGTGTGCCTCTGGTTCTGGTGTCGGTTTTTGTGGGGAGGGCTAATTTCCAGATGTCTGGCAGGCGGGACGTGTCGTCACGCTTGTTCATGTTGTGAGGGTGTTTCTCTATCTCGATGGCTTCCATGATTATTCTCTTGTGGTGATGTTCCATGTTAAAGAGCAATTTGGAATCTGCAAAATTAATTTCGTGTCCTGTTTCTTTCATGTGTTGGTAAAGAGAGGAAGTTTTTTCTTCTTTTTTGACGGCATTCTTGTGTTCTGCGATACGTGCATTTATTCGTCTGTTTGTTTGTCCAATGTACGTGGCTGGGCAGACTTTGCAGGGTATTTCATAGACCCCTTGGTTTTCTAACTGGATTTTATCTTTGGGGTTTCTGAGGATATTGGCTATTTTTTGGTTGGTGCACCAACCAAAAAATAGCCAATATCCTCAGAAACCCCAAAGATAAAATCCAGTTAGAAAACCAAGGGGTCTATGAAATACCCTGCAAAGTCTGCCCAGCCACGTACATTGGACAAACAAACAGACGAATAAATGCACGTATCGCAGAACACAAGAATGCCGTCAAAAAAGAAGAAAAAACTTCCTCTCTTTACCAACACATGAAAGAAACAGGACACGAAATTAATTTTGCAGATTCCAAATTGCTCTTTAACATGGAACATCACCACAAGAGAATAATCATGGAAGCCATCGAGATAGAGAAACACCCTCACAACATGAACAAGCGTGACGACACGTCCCGCCTGCCAGACATCTGGAAATTAGCCCTCCCCACAAAAACCGACACCAGAACCAGAGGCACACAGAACGCCATCTCCAATCAACCACACCAGACCCAAACCCAGACCATCTCCACAGATAAATTACAGACACCATCCAGTAGCCAAACCATAGTGGCACCTCCGGATGCTGCACCCCCCTGCAATCCCTACACAGATCTGGCTGGCACAGGGCACAAAACCACAGCTCGCCCCTATACACGAAGCCAAGCCAGAGCACAACTAAGTGCAGTACAACCATCTTCTCAGAAAAACTCTTCACAAGCTCAAGAGGTCAAGACACGAAAGCTTTAGCAACTAATCCACACCTAATGACCCTCCTAAATGGTACTCAGAATATCACTCAAGAAATCTCTCAAGATATCCCTCAAGTAATTAATGAACAAAAGAAGAAAAGGCACACTAACCTGGGAACTTCCTCTCTGCCCAGAACGTTGGAGGCTATACACCACACCCCCTCAACAGTATTTATAGGAACTCAAACACTGAGATCCTGCTCTGTTCCAGTAACAAGAAGCCGAAAGCTCCAGCCTGAAGATGACGAGTGAGACCTCGTCGAAACGTCGCCTAGACACCCCAACTCTTACACGGGAAGACACCCGAAGACACCAAAACCTGCATATATATATATATATATATATATATATATATATGAATGAAAGAAGCAGCTATTTATATATGATAAGGAGAACTCTTGTGTCATACACTTTTGACGGCTTCTGTAAAGACACATCAAGAATAGAACTTGGCTCATATGATGATAAACTCTGCCGATCATTCAACACACCATATATGAATTTCTAAAATAGGTGGGGAAATGAAAGAAAGTGATACAGGGCTGGTGGACGGTTCACAAACATCACATCATCTTTAAAGCATTTACATGCTTCATAGTTGTCAATAATATTGCATTCATCTTGACTCTGGTGAATGAAGAAATGAAAGTGACAAACACCCCATGGACCCAACAAGTGTTTGTTTAAGGGAGCCATACTTTATAAGCAATATGTACTGATTTTTAACATTGAGCCTCTGGGAATAAATAGCCTCAAAAAGCCATGTTCACAATCTGAAACAGTACTGGAAAACAAAAGGTAGCAGAACAATGGAAATTATAAAACAAAAAATAGAACCATAAAATGCATATAGATGTTGCTGTTATCATTTTACTGATAAAGAGGTATTGGAATTAAAATGGAAAAGGAAAAGAAATATTGAAGCTGAGAGATTTTTCCCTACTAAAAGTGCAGAGCTGAGGCTGTTTTGGCAGACAGCCACTGACTGAAAGAAAACTGTTATTGTTTTACTTTCTAAAACTGGCTGAATAAGGAAAAAAATACTTCAAAATAGTGCTTTACTTAATATATATATATATATATATATATATATATATATATATATATATATATATATATATATATATGGCCTTCCATTTTCTAAGCTCTGTGGGCTGGAGGAATCTTAAGCTATTTAACCACTGGGGCCTTTCAGGACACCCAAGGAAATAACACAGACTTTCTTTGCTATGGAAGAGCTAGCAGCTGTGTGCGATGAGTGATATTTTCTGTGAATGCTAATTTTAATAAGAGGTGCACTCGCTCACATCAGTCTTTGGGATCATTTCTGGCATACTGCCTATGAAAATGAGAAACATTACAAGGATATGCCCTGAAGCAAAAACATAAAATGGAATCAATAACATTCAAGTTGTCTTCATCACAAAATTTATTTTAATTGCCCTGCAATTCATTATTATTTGGAAGTCTGATTAGCCAAGTGTTTTGATGTTCTCAGAAGACATGTTGCCGTGACTCCCAGTATTTTGGTTCATGGTTATTATGGCTCAGAGACAAATGGGAAGGCTGGATTAATTCAAACAATTGCTTATGAGACATGCTGTGCCCCTTAGAGTTTTCCCCAACATTCCTATCCAACTAGCAGCATATCTTATGATGGAAACATCATTGCTCTGAAATGGAGCAATCTTTTTTGCCACTTTTCAGGGACCTACAAAACTGCCGTGTACTGAGACAGGCCACCAGTCCCCATCTACTTCAGCATTATCTACTGGCAGCAACTGTCCAGAACTTCAGCCAAAGGTCTTCTCCAGCCCCACTTAAAGATGTCAGGGATTGAACCTGGGACCTTTTGCATAGAAAACGTGTCCTCTCCTAGTGAACTGTGGCCCCTTCAGTTAATTGCACGATGTCCTTATAATGGAGCAATAGTCCACCATGTCAATAGCTATCCCATTCTGCCATAGTAAATGTATTATTCCAAGATTTGATTACAGTTCACTTCTGTAGTCTGGAAGGCAGATGTGGCATTACAAAACATTTCGTATCACAACTTACGACTTGTATTTAAAATACACCAAAAGAAGAAGAAAAACCACACAGAAAACTGTGTCTGCAGAGAGGTAAATGTTTTCAGAAAAGCAGAAATGTGCATTATTTCCTTTGTTTAACCTGCGGCCCTTCAGATGCTGCTAGACTACAACACCCATCATCTCTGACCAGTGGTCATGCTGATTGTAGCCGACTGGAGTTTAGAGTCCAGTAATATATTGAGGGCTACGCATTCCACCCCACTGCTGTAGAAGAACAGAGGAAGCCCATCCAACCAAATTAAAACTTGAAGATGATCTCCTTGTTCTATTACTTAAATCCATTAACTTTAATTAATTGGGATGAAGCAAGTAGATATTCATAAATTAAATGGCCATAAATTTTAATCAATTTAAGATACCAATTAATGTATTGTTCTTATTTAGCTTCATGAACATTTAATTATGCTTATTGAAAAGTTTAAAAGACTTCCATTCTTTGCTGACTGCATACCAGGAGACACTCTTTCATAAAGTATTCATGCAGAACTTATTGCTATATTATTTGACCAAATCTTCCAGTTTTAATTATGATTCACCCTTTTCATTTAAATACTTGTTTCTTGTACTAAGAAACTTTTAGAAAAGTTGCTAACTCAAGATTGCTTCAGGTTTCAGAAGCTGAGTGTAAATTGGTACAGGAGAATGTATGAAACACATAAGTGTTTCCTTTAAAATGAAAGATAGGAAACAGAATATAGTGTGTGCGTGCGTGTGTGTGTGTGTGTGCGCGCACACACACACACACACACTTACTTTGGTCATATATACTGTGCAGGATTTTCCTCAGAGAAAAACACAACATTACATTTTTTAAAAAGTAAGCACAACCCATCCCTTATGTGCAGTGGAGTCTGGTCCATTAGTATGGATAGGACACTGCCCCACCAACTACAGCTCTCAGCCACACCCCATCCACCTTCTTAATTACAACCAGACAAGAGGATGAAGCTGTCAGCCTCTTTAGTCTCAGCATTAGCCTTATAGAACTCAGCAGGGAAGATGATGAGGGCAAGGGGGCTCTGGCTCCACCTACTGTTGGCCTCCCTGCCTTCCAACCTACCAACCCCAATGGGTAGCAGCCACCACTGCTTATGTATATAGCTGTATAGCCTTTTATTGGCCATATGCTACTACAACTCCATGGAAGAGAGGCATTCTGTGTCACCCTGATGATGGTAGTAGTGGTGATGGTCTTACCAAACTGTGTTGAATCTTCAGAAAGACTGACATGTGGAGGAGGCTGGGCAGGGATGAAATGTTTGGCAGTGCAGAAGCCACCCTACATCCTACAACCAGCAAGCCATCCAGAGAGCTGTTGGCGATGCACCAGGACAGCAGTATTCAGTCATTACATTTTCAAACAACACACGGCATATTGTTAGCACACAGTAAGAGCCAAATCAGTAAGAGTCCTAGATATTCTTACAGTAGAATTAAGTTGCAGTGGCTTGAGGCTCTCTTTGTACTACTATATCTGAAACTGCTAGGCAAATTTAGCACATGAAGGAATTAACTAACAATGTAAAAAAGTGGCAGATTAATTCTTAAGGTAATGTGTGCAGTGGTGGGGGAGGTGATGAGGGGGAGAGCAAGATGACTTTTTGCTCAAATATCCAAATGCACAAAGAAATAATAAAAAAGGTGAAAGTAACTTGCTTTTGGATGGCACAGGTAAATTGGAGCGGACCACTTGTAGTGAGTCTGCTTGCACTCGAAGTAAATAGCTTTTCACAGTTTCATAATCCAGTGGGTTTTTGACGGAGATGACACCTGTTCTGTTATTAATAGCAAACACATCTGGAATACAGCAAAGAAAAGAAAAATTAGTGACATTTGTTTCCTCCCCTCTCCCTTAAAAGTACTTTTTATTCATGTATCGTACTAGACCACCTGGGACAGTATTACTTACCGTCTTCATTTCCTGAAACAATGGAATAGATAATCGTCTGATTCAAAGCAGCAGCAGTTACAACAACAACGTGAGTTCCTTTGGGTGCACCTTCACTCACAGGAGGGGGCCTGCAAAATTGGGCAAAACAGATTGCTCTTTCTTATTGTCACGTTCTCAGTGCTCTACTGAAATAATATATACAAGATTTTTTCTCCTTGACTGGGAGACAAGAAGAAACTGGAAGCTATGTATGACTAGGATCATGTAATTCCAGCAGTTGCCTGACATGAAATAAAGAAAAAATTAAGCATACAGAATAAAGCAACAATAATGGCTTGAATCAAACATTAGAACAGTGGCATGATTGCTGCCTAAATTTGCTGCTACAAGTGAATATGTAAACATTTTAATCCCTTTCCCACATGGGTCTGCCTGATTGCTTGTGGAAGGAATTCCAATATTCTCACAGCCATATAAGATCCCCCTCAGCCTTATTGCAGAAAATGTTGGTGGGCAATCTATGCCATTGATTAAATGCTTTAAGCACATCTATGATTACTCCTGTCCTCTGCACAAAAGATTTCTGCACAAAAGAGGCTGGATAAACTTGCCAAAAGAAGTAAGCTCAGGACTAAGGCTGAGCTAGAAAGAATAATGTAGTTGCTAGTCTTTGCAAAAGGGCCATGCAATGGAGACGCACGCCCTGAGAAGCTTCTCTCTAAAATGTCTCTGCTGTCACAAATAAATGTGCTTGGCAATAAAATGCTGCTCCCTGCACCTTTGAACATGAAGCTATTATTCAGTTAGATCAGTTTGAAAGGAAAGGAAAATGCTGAAATCAATTTACCTTTCTCCACCATTTTGCAGGACATCATAGGCCTAAGGGCTATATGAATCTTTTCAAATCAGGTCAAATATGAGCCCTGATCATTCTGTAAATGTCCATGGCAAGCATGGATGGATTATCCCATTGCTCTTGTTCTTAGAACCGATTTTCATTTTACTTTTTATACTCAGATCATACATCTGATGACAATACAAAATATAAAGAGAGAATTGGCTCTAAGATAACTCCAGTACTCTAACTCAGCTTCAGTATGTTGGGATGAAATTTCACCGTACGCTGATATACTTGCACAGGAAGGCTAGATAGAGAGGAACCTTCCTAGACTTTCTTTCTAGACTTAACCTATTGATCTTCCCTTAGACCAATACTCTCAGAGTTGTTGGCCTCATTTCCTTCTTCAGCCTTTCCTTGGGAGAGGAGACAACTTGCTGAGATGAAAGGGCATGCATGGCTCTTCACATCTCCACCTTAGTTAGAACTAGGATCTTTGCTTTCAAGTATGTACTTCCTGCAATAAACACAGCCTTTTCTTTTCTTAAGAGCAGAGTCTCCTTGTGATTATATCCAGGATAAAGTGTGCTCCTCCAACAGGGATACAGGGATCCATTCTGCTTCCGTAAGCATGTTAACACCAACTCAGTCATCCTTCCTCTGAATATTGGGCTTCTGCTGGTGTGTTTGCACCTTTCTAGCCTCTACCTAATCCCCCTTTACCTCCTGGTAAGCAGGAGCCATGCAAAGCAAACAGAGGTCAAGTGAGTACCCTGCATTGTAACCTTTTTCATAGGGTATTTGCTCTATCCCCATTGATTGACTGGGTTGCCCTTTTCTATCTTTTGTATCCTTGTTTGCCATGCACACAATTAATGTGTGAAAAGAGCTACAGCCTTTGCTAGTAGTGCACCTAAAAAAGGTACCATATTTTTCACTCCATAAGATGCACCCGACCATAAGACGCACCTAGTTTTAGAGGAGAACAAGAAAAATAATATTCTCTCCCTCTCTGTGCAGCGCCTCTCCACGGCTTCAGGGATAGCTGTGCTAAGCCTCTTCAGGGGAAGGGGAGCGTTCTTCCCATTGCCCTGAAGAGGCTTTGCGCGGCTATCCCTGAAGCCAGGAGAGCAAGAGGCACTGATCCCTCTTGCTCTCCTGGCTTCAGGGATAGCTGCACAGCCTGCATTCGCTCCGTAAGATGCACACACATTTCCCCTTACTTTTTAGGAGGGGGAAAGTGCGTCTTATAGAGCGAAAAATACAGGTATTTAAAAAGTGAAATTTTCACATTTGAATTCCAAGTTGGAGTGACATGCTTTTCATTAAAGAACAGCAGAAATGTTTGCTACTTAATGCTTAGTAAGATATTTGGAAATGCAGAGCCACAGAATTATTTTGTGACTGATTTTCCCATATAGAAGCATTTGGGCTGCAGTTGGGTGCAGACTGAAATCTGATAGCAGAAACTATAGTGAAGTTATGGACGACAGGATAAGAATCATAAATTTAATTGTAATCCAACAGATTGAACTGGTTTTCAATTAAACTTTTCTCATTTATCTGGCATCTGCATTGGTCTGCATGACACCAAAATTCAAGTAATGATAACAATACGTTATTGATGCAATTGGTGAGCAAGGTACGTTTGACAAACTCAAATACAGTACAAACAATTTTCTACCTTGTTATTTTCAAGACCTGCAGGCTAGATTCCTTCCATGTCCACTTTTCTAAGATGAAGTCTTTAAAAATTCAAAATGGATTTTTGGGGGAGTGCGTGTAAAAACCCTTCTTTGATCCTAACCTGTTTTTAGCACTTTCTTTTTTTAGTAACATCTCTGTAACTCCTGTTCTGACATTGCTGAATTCTATGGATTGAGAAATCAATATCAATTAGGAAGGTGCTTTTGCATTCAATATGGAGAATTTGAAGGAAGTGAATAGAGAAACACCAAAATTCATGTTCTTTGTAACCTTATAGTAATTGTGCCTTATCGATTTAACTTCCTTGAGTTAACTAATGCAATCAGGTTCAAAGAACAATACATCACTTCAATGAAAACATACTGTTAGTCCCTTAAGAAACTTCTGTCGAAACATATGGAACTGAATGGGTAAAAAGGATAAAAGCTAATATGTGGCTGTGTTTGCCCTGTGTATTTTACCTCAAGTGCTTTTCCTGTTTCTGTAAAGGTCAATTATTAAGCCAGAATCTTGCATTAATTGCACAGAGGGGCTCCATTTCTACAAAGGGACAGTGGGCCTATGCAGGTGGCCCTGCTCCTAAGGTTGCCCAGCTCCTCAGCATCGCCGAGGGGAGGGGTTGTGAGTGGGTCTCGCTTCCTGCCAGCCAATGCGGCTGGCTAGGGGGCGTGGTTTGCTGCTCTTAAGCAAACACAGGACTGTGGCTCAGCCTGTTTGTTTCCTGCACACATGGATCTCCCTCCCTCCCTCCCTCCCTCCCTCCCTCCCTCCCTCTATTCTCATACATTCAACACCTCACCTTGCTATGGAACTCGGTTGGTCACCTGTTGAAGGGGCCTGGTAGAATTTTTTTTCCACTTGGCAGATTGGCACCAGCCACTTGGTTTTTTTGCCTACCTCGTAGCAAATCGCCACAACTTTGTAAGGTTTGGTGGTTAGGCATTGGGAAATGCATTGTGTGTTGGAGGGGAGGTTGTGGCCATCACCTACCCATCCCCTTGAAGGGTATTCCATTAAAGGAATCCGGTGGTCATGGTTCCTGTCCGAAGCCCAGGTGGTGGCTAGGGCCATGGCACGACCCTCCGGTGACTCTAGGGGAGTTTCCAGTTCATTTCCACCAACATGTTCCCTCTACAGGTTGTTAACCCTTGTATGACTTCCTGCAGGGTGGGCAGGAGTCAAGTATAGTCTGTTCAGATCCAGTGTCTAGGCCCTAAGCCAATACTACTCACATTCTGTAACCAATAAAGGTGTGGCCATTTTTAGCCCATTAACCTAAAATACTGGCGTCCATGTGTCTTATTTCATCAGAAAGTGGGGGACGGGGCCTCAACTCACAAACATGTCTTGGCCTTCTTAAGAATATATTTGCTTTTTTATAAAAAAGTGGTAGTAGTAATCTGTCTCCTTCAGTCATAGTCCCATTCCAACCTCCCTAAGTATGAAGAATGTGTACATTATAACACACTGTCATGTCTCATGCTCAACATATGTCAACAGAGGCTCTTATGTGTAACAGAAGATCTTTATCCAGGCATATATAGGCTAGGCAACGGCCACAGTTCAGGAGCCACAATTCAGAAATTCAGGCATCAACCAAGATGTTCAGACCTGGATGGAAACAACAAAGTTGTCCCAACAGTTTCCATGCCCTGCCCATCAAGCTCTTAAATAACAGACTCTGCAGGAATGTCAGGAGTGCAAATGTGTACTCCTCTGAGATGGGTGCTATTTGAAGCTGGATGTTGCATTTGGCAATGAATGCATGTGATCTGCTGGTCACAGGTATGGAGACAGGATATGTGTAACTTCAAGGATTTCCCACTTATCAGATGATTGTAAATTGGGGACCCACAAGCACAGAGGAGGAACAGACTTCTCTCCTGTGGTCTGGGGCTTTGGATATTCCTTTCCTAGTGTGGTAAAGAGCCACACTGCAGTGACTTCCATTCATGAATCTAAGAAGAAAAGTGGTCCTAATGTTCACTCTCTGTTCCATTGAGCACCAGAGAATAAAATCATTCTGTTTTAGAGCTCTGTAAAGTTTAGCTGACATATTTTAATTTATAGCATTTCACCTTTGCATGCCTTTGTGCTTGTGTGTGCTGTACCACGTCAGTAAAACATCTGCAATAGGCTGAGCTGCCAACATTCAGTGCTTCCAGAAGGCCAATTTAAATTGTTTCTTTTTCTTCTGTGCAATATTATTTGCAAGGTATGTTCAGTGGGATTGTGTGTCTTTTCCTATGCCCCCTCCTTACATTTGTCATATTGGTTCATGAAGTTTTGACCTTTTCGGTGATATTTACCTCAAAAAAAAGATGACAAGGGAGTTTAGGTATTATTACAATGAACCACTGACATGGCCTATTATCCTTAAAGATAAATGTCAAACTTCATTCTGATGGACTTAATGTCATCAGGTGCAATGCATCCTTGTGTAGTCCTTGCAAGGATTCAAAATGAAAGCTAGAAGTCAATATTTTTGTCAGAAATTCTTCAGAATCAAAAGACTAGGGGTTCAAACTGCACTCTTTAAATAGCTCTTTAACAATCAAGTATTACAGCATAGTTGCCAAGATGAATTAGATATGGAAAGGTTATTCTGTACGCCGAAAGACAGTGAAAAGGTGGGATGTGCTGCTAAATAAATAAATAAGAAAAGAAAGAAAGAAAAATGAAGGTGTAAGA
The DNA here is from genome assembly GCF_964188305.1 of Podarcis bocagei. NCBI lineage: Eukaryota > Metazoa > Chordata > Lepidosauria > Squamata > Lacertidae > Podarcis > Podarcis bocagei. The sequence continues at coordinate 69,879,722 of NC_138128.1, forward strand.
ATTCTTAAATTTTTATGATAAATTTATACTACAGTGGACGCTCGGGTTGCAAACGTGATCCGTGTGGGATGCACGTTTGCAACCCGCAGCGTTTGCAACCCGCATCTGTGCGTCTGCGCACACACGTGTTGCGATCTGGCATTTCTGAGCATGCGCAAAAGGCGATTTAGTGCTTCTGCGCATGCGCAACTGCTGAAATCTGGAAGTAACCCGTTCCGGTACTTCTGGATTGTGGTGGTCCGTAACCCGAAAAAACGCAACCTGAAGCGGCTGTAACCCGAGGTATGACTGTATTTGTTAAAAATGATTTTGCTGGGGGCTGTTTACCATTAAGAATTTATTCAGCAGCCCCTTCCTTTCTTTTGATAATAGTAAGAGCTGAAAAAACTTTTTTAAAACTTCTTTGTGAAGGTCAGAAGAAAGTCTTCCTTTACTGTAGCAGTTGATGCAGAATCTTGCTATGATTACATGCCTCATGTCTTCTGTATTAAACTCCCTTAGGGAGGTGTCCTGAGATTCAGTTATTTGACTTTGAAAGAAGGAGAAAAGAAGTATTATTGTACAGAATCCTCTAAGGAAGAAGACTTTGATTTGTTGTGCCTTTTTGAGCATTCTAAAGAGAAAGTCCTGCTAGTGAAAATGCTTTGGTTTGTGAGAGCAAAAGATGTTCTTGGGATCATTATACTCAAGTGGGGCCCACACAGAAAATGAACAGGAAAGAGCTGAAATGGATGGAAAGATATTGGCTTGGTTCTCACACAATGCTAAGCCATGGTTTGTTGAACTATGAGTTCACCATGAGTTGTGTCACAGATAAATCAAGCAAACCATGGTTTGTTTCTCAAAACTTTGGTTTGTTTCCCCGCTGTGTCTGGGGTGGGATGGCCATACAAATGATGATTAAGTAAGGGTACGGGGTTCAAATGTAACACAATCCACAGTTAAACATGGATCATGGTTTCTTGGTAATAAATAAGAAAGCATATCCCAGAAAGCCTTTCTGGGAAATGATCTATAATGAAATGAAAAAGGTATTTAAATATACCTTCCTGAAGAAACCAGAGGCCTTCCTCTTGGGCATAGTTGGCCAATTGGTGCCAAAGAAGGTCAGAACTTTTTTTATGTATGCAACAACAGCAGCAAGAATATTGATTGCAAAGTATTGGAAGACACAAGATTTACCCACACTGGAAGAATGGCAGATGAAGGTGATGGACTACATGGAACTGGCAGAAATGACTGGCAGAATCCGAGATCAGGGAGAAGAGGTGGTGGAAGAAGACTGGAAGAAATTTAAAGACTACTTGCAGAAATACTGTAAAATTAATGAATGTTAAAGGGATGTTGGATTGAAAATAAGTGGTATTGGTAAAAAGATTAACAAGAATATGTAAATATGGATTTATAGTGGTGGAAAATATATATTTATAATAGGTTAAGATGTTGAGCAAGGATAAATGATAGAGGGTAAGGGCTTGCTGAATTAAATATCTGAACTGGAATACAAAAAGGGAGGTGTGAGGAGGTCAGGAAACTAGTAAATGAAGTATAAGATATGAAAATATTGATTTTTTTTCCCTTTTTTTCTTTTTGCTAACTGTTTTCTATTTTGTATTTTTCATGTGTTTTGTTTTTGTATCTTTGTAGTTCTTTTTTCTTCTATTAGGGTTATTTTTGTTTTTATTTTTTATGTTTAAACTTTGAAACTTTTTTATTGTTTGTAAAATTTCAATAAATATTACTTTAAAAAAATAAATAAATAAGAAAGCATAGTTAAGCTGTTGGGTTAATAGATAACATTAGTGTTTAATGAAAAACTAGCTTTTCTTGAACCACCGTGGTGCTTATCCAGAGGAAACCTTAACCAGCAAGAGAAAAATACATGAGCTCTCTTAGGATACTGACATCAAGGCTACCTTTATACATAGGCAATACAAGGGTCTCGTATTTACAAAATCATCTTCTTTAGAAAGCATGGATTGCTGTCTGGCTGCTACAGAAAAATAGTTCCCAGCCATTACTTTTCATATTTTTGGCCACCATGTAAAGTCAAGCTGTCAATGTTTACTGCATTTTTTTAGCTGTGGTGTGAACACAGCTTCATAGTTTATACCACAGATGTACATGCAGGCAAGATGAATGGTGAAATAACAATTTGTTTCCCATGCTGAGGAAGTCAATCTTGTCCACTTCATTGTGTGCCAAGTAGGTTGATTAACTTTAAAATATTGTTTAAATAGGCACATACACGTTTCTGTGTATAAACACTCACACTTCACATTGCAGAAGGAAATTTAGTAAGATTTCAAACTGTTTACAAAACTACACAGACAGAACTGACAGCAGAACACACACACACACACACGCACACACACACACACACTTTAAGGATAGTAAAAGCAAAGTGCTTCTCTCCTTTTGAAAGGTTAACATCTGTCTTCACTCAAACTGTCTCCTTAACTGTTATGTACAACTAATTTCTCAGCCACAGTTTTATCTTACCCTATATGGCACATGCCTGGAAATAGGAACAGAGCAGAGAGGAGAACATTCTGGTCAGTCAAGATCATTCTTGTGAATTAGAAATCTGTGCACTGGATCATGCTTATAGAAAGAAAGGTCATGTTGCAACAACATCAACTGAACACTGTGACCTTTGGTATTTCACTTTTTCTGCAAGAAATAAAGCCCTTAACAGAAAGTTAGTGTTCCTTAACAACAGACCAATTTCCCAAAATGGAGCCTAGGGTTTACTTTGCTGTTTCAATGCATTTGAAAGATGTGACTATTTTCCTTTACTTGACATAAAATGCTTGAACACCTGTTAAATGTGCCCACAGGCAATACTTAATAGCTATTGATTGCACTCTTTAGCTAGCAATTTATTGCCTACAATTGCAGTCCATGGCTATTAACTATGACTTTCTAGTTGTGTAAGAGGACAAGATATGCATTAATTAACAAAAATCCAAGGTACCTTTGATCTTTTACTTTTTTAAAAAGGGTAATTAATCACAAGAGGATGCCATTTCTAAACACACACACACACAACCAGATATTAATTTAACTATTTCTGCTTTAGGTTTAATTTCACATCTGGCCTTTGCACATTTTATAATGCTAGAAAGAGTTAGAAGGACTTCTGCGTTCCTTTCCCCCAGAAAGATTCCTTTTTCTTAACTTCAAATTAATTTTGCACATGTACAGATTACAGTCACAGCGATGCTAAAAACATGCCACTGTCAAATTCTGAATGAATCCATAAGCAGCAGAGCACATCATTTAATGAACTCATCTTCTTTGTTAAAGCACCCAATTATCAAAATGCTGTACATAGCCTGCTGATGTGTCCATGCCTACCAGTTCCTGTGTAAATTGTGTAACTTATTTGCCTGTGATTCACATAGCTAGAATCACAGGCAAATAAGTGTCCAATGCCATACAAGCCATGCAGGTATATGAAAAATGGATCAATGGAAAAACAGCTATATTCAGAACTAACAATACAGCACAATAGGGATCTTATAATTCCCTGCAACCTAGCATAACAACTCTACTCCTCACATGCTTTAGCTTCAATCAACAAATCATTTTATTTCTCTGCTTGCTCTGACACATCCTATTAACTATCCCAGAATTCTGTCCCTCTCGTTGCACAATTGTTTTGGTTTTGCTTTGTTCTAGATGTTTTGAGCATAACATACATGGCAAAGTGGTATATAAATGAAGTGGCTATGAAAATAATGCCATTACATTTTTGAATGGTTTCATGGTAAATAAGAGAACAATGCAATCACTTCAGTTTAGCAGCTCTAGTTTTGTGGTAAGAGATTTGAGGTGGACCTGGAGTCTCAACATAAGCAGACGTTGGACCTTTGATGTCATGGAATGTCTGGATAGCTCAGCTGGTTACAGCATGGTGCTGATAACACCAAGGTTGCAGGTTCGATTGCCATATGGGAGAGCTACATATTCCTGCATTGCAGGGGGGTGGACTAGGTGATCCTTGTGGTCCCTCCCAACTCTACAATCCTATGATTCTATGATCCTTTCTATACATTAAGGGGAGCCATAAAAGGGTACATAATCCAATTATAAGCCCTTCATATCTGTGTAACTGCCCATCAGTGAACTGAAGAATGAATGCAACCAATTAAATAAAACCAGCCAGATGAATGAGACACAGGTAGTTGTCATTAACGTATAACATTTAGCTACACAAGACTGTGTCCAGCTAAGCCATAGGCAGAGTAGACCCAGTGGGTTTAAGTTAGCTAAATTCATTTGTTTCAATGGGTTTGCTATATGACTTAAGTTGGACACAATCCACAAGCCTGACAAGGAAATCGCTGTTTATTTCTTGGTGCTAACTTTGCTTCCTGATTACATTATACTTTTCACAGCCTACATAATGACAGAGTTCAAATAATAGTTTCTTTCTCCTCCCCTCACATTTCCCTTTAGTAATATTGATGATACTTTAAATATTTATTCCTTACATTTACATACCACCTTTATCTTCCAAGGATTTCAAGGTGATATGCATGGTTCTCCTCCCCCCATTTCATTGTCACAGCAACCCTGTGGTTAGGCTAAGAGATGGTGCCTGGCCCAAGGTCACCCAGTGAGCTCCATCCTCTCCCAGGTCATAGTCCAATACTCTAACCATTATCCCACACGTAATGGTAGAAATGGAACACATACTATACCTGTATTCATCCTGGGTAAACCTTGGAATTACTGAGGGTTGCAATACTGAAATTTCTACAGTGGTGGTGTTGAACTTCACAGGATCCCCATCATCATAGGCAATGACCACGAGCTATCAAGCACACAAACATAGTGAAGATCAATTCCAGTCTTACACACAATCATATTACATGCCATTTGGCTTCTGGTAGAAGTAGACAGCTACAAGCTTTGCAGGTCTCCAGAAAACTCTTAATTCCTTCATCACGGACTAGCCAATTTATTATTACTTTTAATATTTTTATTGAGATTTTGTAATTGCAAATTCCGAATATCACATACCATTATCCAATCCTACCTTACCATTACATTTACAATCCTCTCCCTCCCCACCTGACTTCCCTTAACTTCCCCTTCTGGTTTGTTACATTGTTTGTTGTATTCTACATGTACATATACTATTGAATGTTGTTACATTATCATCCTCTATGTTTAAATTCAATAAAATTGTGAAAGTTTATTCAAATCCTGCCAGTGAGTCCATTTCCTTTTGTTGTTTCTGCACGGACTAGCCAACGTTAGGCGTGATGATGATGTGCTCAGGTGACTGCATCACTGCAAAGCACTCTGAATTTCTTTTGCTGTCAGATTTGCAGCATTTGATTTTTTTATGAACTTACTTTTGTTTAAAGGCAAAAATAACATTGAAATAAAAAATGAGTAGCAAAACAAAAAACCAAAACAAACAAAACCAAACTTTTTTTAAAAAGCCTGTTTGGAACCCAAAGTGCAATTCTAACTCTTTAATCCTAAAGCTTAATCCTATAAATATTCTGAACCACAGTGAAATATTAAAGTATATTATGCAAAAAAGAAAAGAAAAAGTGGAAGGACTTTAATTAGGGGTGTGCTGCAGTCCCCTGGGAAGTTTCACCAGTCTTACTGAAAAGATTTTCAATTCCCTAAAAGTTATTTGGATCTTTCACCACAGGTGTTTGAACCTCAAAACAACTCTAGAAAGCTCAGGGAAATAAATAAATAAATAAATAAATAAATAAATAAATAAATAAATAAATACAAGTTCATAAATTTCCAAACAGAGAATCCAGAAACCAACAGCTTTTGCTCCACTCCAGATGTGTGCTTTGTTGCATATTATTTATTTATTTATTTATTCATTCATTCATTCATTCATTGAATTTGTATACTGCCCTTCATCCAAAGAGCTCAGGGTGTTTTGTAGCATAAAATACAGAATAAAACCATGGCATACACAATATACATATATACACTATAGTTGATATAGGCTACCCAGTTCATTGTAATGGAGGCAGCAGATCTGCAGTCTTCATTGGCATGGAATGAGAAGTTCTTGTGGGCAAGGAAGCTCTGTGTAAAAAAGCTTATGCAAAATCTGTTGTAGTCTGTTACATTTTTGAAGCAAAGCATTCAATTTTACATTCAGTACTTCCTGAGCACAATTATTTGAATCACTGCAGACAGCAAATACTAGGATAACAAGATAATGTGTGTAAATTATACTGGCATTATTGTATCTCAAAACTTGGTTTCTAGTGTTTTTTTTACATAGATGCAAATGATGAAGAGATTTAACATTAGTATCATTCTGTCTTCTCAAAATTTTATTTTAGAACTAATGTGCAGTACAATCCTATGCCTTTTTACTCCCTAGTAAGCATACAATCCTGCGGATATTTACTCCCTACTAAGCATATTTAGGATTGGAACTTAAATTATTGAAAGGTACACGTCTGCAATCTTTTATGGTCCCAGAATAATTTAATGGATTATTCATGGCAACATTTTCCTGAAGCAGAGGTATCAAGATGCCTAAAACCCATTAAACACATTCCTTATACTTATAAAAAGTGAAGCGACTTCACTTTCTGTCATAGTTTCACACACACCTATAAGCAAATAAGCTAGAAAACCCTAGCAAGCAGATGGTGTTTTTCAAGAAGACAGATGAGTGGGTTAAAGTACACAAACTCATTGAGATACCTTTTTGGGGGTTGCTGGCATGTTTTTCAATTAAGAAAATGTGTGATTAAAAAGGAACTGCTTTAACCCAACATATCAGAGAAGAATAATTAATTATCATAACTTGAACCAGTACTTTCTTCAGGGAATATATATATAATATGAACACTCATCCCCCAAATTACACTGAATTCGATTTTCTGTAAAATGATGCATTATAATCTGAGCTTTTAAAGCTGCAGCGTCAACTGAAATCCTAACAGACAAATACAAACTGAGTTGCAAACATTAATTAACTTAATGGATCTCCTCAACCAGCAACTGTCAGTACAAAGCTTTGATAACAAGGAAAAGTAAAAAAAGAATAAGAACTGCAGGCACCCCCTTCCTCATTTTATATATATTTGCCTGAGTGTAGATCGCTCTGATTTAATTGGAGATTGTTTCAAACTGAGCAGCTTGGAGACACTGCAGCAGAATCTGTGATTGCTCATCCCTAGTGAAAACCCAGCACTGGCTCTGATTTAATTTGTCTTTCTTTTTGCGGCCATTCAGTGGGGTTGTGGAGGACCAGAAAAAAATGCTAGGTAGTGTGATGGAGCCCTCAGGCTGGGGGATAGCCACTCCAGTGCAAAAACATATTAAAGTGCATATGTGGACGTTATTACCTTAAATAATGTACTGGGCTCTTCATTAAGGTTCACACGAGTAACCACACGTCCAGAATCTTCCTCGACATCAAAGATACTTGCACTGTAAGGGAACTGGACCACATCCACTTTATACCTCACCCAACTTGCTGGTGTCCCCTATAAGAAAAACACCTGTTTGTTATTGTATACAGCATGGGCTGGAAAAGGGGACCAAATGTTAAAATACAACCCTATATTATTATGTTGACATTTGGAAAAAAAAACACAGTCAAAACTACAGGATCAACAGCAACCTGCCCACTGACAAGAAAGAGCCAGGGCCACAGAGGGGAAAAACATTTAGCACATTGGTTACCGACCTCACAACAAAGGGATGTTACTTTGGAGAACCATTTACAACACAAAAATCACGGGGGAAGTCACCTCGTCAAAATTATCAAGGCTTCTGATACTAGAACTGAATTACACTTTCAGTCCATTTTGAAATATTCTGGTCCAAGCAAAAGAACTTTTTAAGTCTGAAACTATGCAACACCTTTAGTTAATGTATCTCATTATATTCATAATTCTTAACTTGAAGGTACCATTTGTACTAATGTTATACTGTGGTCTGCAGTATGCTATTGGGGGGGGGGCTTGAGATAATAAGGAAAATACTAGAGGTATTTTCTAAAATAAAGAGTGGCAGGTGGTGAATTAAATTTAACTCCTTTTGGACTCTAATGGTATCAGTACAAAAGTCACATTGTGCAGGAAAACTAGAAGTCCATGACAATGCCTATTCCATGCATTGGGAAGATTTGCCTATCACTAATATGTTCAATAATAATAATAATAATTTTTATTTATACCTTGCCCTCCCCGGCAAAAACCGGGCTCAGAGCAGCTAACATAAAATGTTTAACACATTAACATAAAATCAGGCAATCAATTAAAATACATCCTAAAATCAGATCAGGATCAGAGTAAAATCCAATCAGATGGCAAGCCACAGATTAGGGTTGGGGACCTTAAATGCTCTCCAGGCCCAACTGTTTATGCTGATCTTATATGAGCCTGTGAGAAAAAGTTGGGAGGCCACTTTCATGCAAGTTCTTATGGGGGAAAGGGGAGTCAGACTGAACCCCAACCAAAGGCCTGGTGGAACAGCTCCATCTTTCAGGCCCTGTGGAAAGATGTCAAATCCCGCAGGGCCCTGGTCTCTTGTGACAGAGCGTTCCACCAGGCCAGGGCTGGCGTTCATGTTATTCAGCTGAGGTGTCAGTTGGATTGTGAAGCAAAATCTTTACTGATGCAATTTTCTACTTTTCCCTTTGTAAGTAAGCAACTGGTTTAGTTGTTTTCAATCTTTATTATCCCTGTGCTGTTTTCCCTGTGAGTAAATTCATTGTTATACTTATTGATGGTTATGAGGTGGCAAGCATCAATGAATATGTGATCAATAACAACAAAACTATTTTGCATCATATTAGTAAACGCAGCTTGTGGCAACCAATCATGTTAATGAAAACGTCAGTGAAAATTGGTATTTGATGTTTTGTGTTATTAAGAAAGATGTAGACATTTAAATGGAATCTGGTTGCATTTAGGTAATAAGACAACCTTTTGTTTCTTTTGCAAAACTGATCATGAATTTTGGAAGTGAATCATATAGAGCATGACCACCTACCAACCAGCCAATTCACTGATTTATTTATTGCTTTATTTTAGGGACGGAGAACCTATAGCTCTCAAGATGCTGCTGGACTTCCATCAGCCAAAGCCAGCACAGTCGATGGCCAGGGATTATGGGGGTTGTAGTCCAACAACATCTGGAAGGTCACAGACTCTTCATCCCTGTTTTGATTTCAGGGTGCTTTATATCCCTCCCCCCAATACAACACAGGCATTAATTCACATCCTGGAGGTGAAACAGAGAAAGGGGATTGGGAGGGCCAAGTCCAAGTCATTTTGCAGCAAGCAATCAGAGTCATGTGCCTCCTTCGTGCCATAACAGAGAATGTTGAAGTACACATTTGGAGAATACACAACCATTTAGCCAGATATGGGATCTATAGGGAATGGGTATCATAAAGCTGGCACACTGGAAGGGCCTGGAACAAGTTTTAAAAGTCATATGCAGATCCAATATTTGTAGAACAATCACAGGTGAGTTGGGACACACAACTTTTTAATTTTTTAATGCTATGCCATGGCTCAGTGTTGTTCCCACTGGGTTATCCTCAGTGTGGAAAGCCACCAGGCTGCTCCTGCTTATAGCAGTTCATTTGTGCATGAATGGCAGAAACCCTTTTTCAGAAGAATGAAAATTGCATTGTATCTCCACCAGTTGTTCCCAAACTCCCCCACCAACCCACGTATCACTTGAAAAGTGCTTTAGGTTCTTGGTGGACCACTTAATGATTTTTTTGGCCTGTTGTAGCCATTGTAGATGCTAGAGATACTGTATGATTCTTAATTGCATTTTTACAGAAACCTTGTGGACCACCTGTATGAAGTTCATGGAGGTGGTCTATCAGACTCACAGACCACAGTTTGGGAACCCCTGACCTACATGGTACTACCCTGGAAAGTTTCGAAACTTCTCACATTCTCCCTGAAAGCCCCTACAAGTTCATGGGTGATGAATGGTTCCATGAAAGGTGACACTTTCTCTTCAGTCACATCTAGAACCAGATTTTTATACAAACACTTCAGTTTTAGAGTTGTTTATTTAGCAGCACTGGTGCTTATGGCCCCCCCCCCCCACTTCTTACATTCCATATGGAAAATTAGTGTTGAGAGGGGTTTTTTTGTATCACTTTTCATCTTATTATTTACAAAATCCTCACAGGAATAGCTATATAATGTGTGCTACCTCATCACTGTCATATCCTGTCCTCACTAAAACATAACACGCCATTCCTGACATCGCATTCTCTTGTCACCATGTGAGGTGCCAGATGCTTCGAGGTCAGTCAGAAACTGCAGCCACCAGGGAATTTTTTTGCTGTCATCAAGAAATCCCCAGAGAAGCAGATTGGAATTATTGTCCCATCAGAAGGGTAAAGCCTCGGGATTTGATTAATTCTGCACACACTGTCAAAAACATACTAAAATTATTAGTAGCAAGAGGAGCTAATTGAAAGACAAACGTTTAACAATTTTGCAGAGCCCCCCCCACGCCATCTCCTGTAAATCAGAATACAAAACTGATTACATGGATTTTTAGATGTGTGTGTTAATTACTGTAAGTTCATAAACAATATGTCCTAGAGACAGGAGCTGCTGAAGCAACTGTATATGCAAGCTATGCAACACATATGTGGTTTCCATCCTCTATGTGTGGCTTTTCTATGTCATTCTATAGGACCTCATTTACCTTCTGAGCAGCGTTCTGAGGACCTTATGACAGTGGTAGACAGAGGCAATACTAGGCAGATAAATTACTGTAAATTTTACTTGAGCAATTTCCTTCTGTTATGGAAACCTTGTTTATTGTTGTTGAGCTTTTCTTCTTCTTTTTTACAAAAACATCAAAAGAACACTGACCACAGAGAGTACAAATTTAGTTGTGTTGTTCTATTTCACGGAGAAGAGATTCTGCTTCATGAGATGGCTCTTGTATGCCATAATGAGGTATGATGACTACTCACAAAGTCTTCCCACTTGACTTGGCTTCTGCAAGTTGGCTTATTATATGGCTGATTCATATAAGCCTTCTGCAAATCAGCTGCCTGAATTCTGTATCACAGACAAGGTAAACTAAATCACTGCACTATGGTTTTCTTCTAGACTTACATGTTAAAGTTCACTATATCAAACCTTGTCGGTGATATTGCAGCCTCAGAAGAAAATAAATTACATCCTAAACATGCCATTTCCAGGAAGGGGAAGAGAACTACCATCCAATGCTGCTTAACAGGAGGCTCTGAAATCAAACTATATATGACTTTCCATTCCACATGGGTGTAAATTGAGAAAGGCAACTCAAAGAATGACAGTAATTCCATATATCGAAATTCTACCCCGTATGTAGAAGAGAAAAGAGACAGATTAGGAGGCATGGAAAGCAACTTGTTCTCTTTTCGAACTATTCCAGAGTTAATGTGATGAGCCTTCAGAACTCTATAATCAGTTCCTTGTGGTGAATTGCAACCCCCAAAAGTATTTGGAAGACGGGTGTGATTGACAGTTTGCAGGCTCTGGCTCAGCTTGCAGAAATGATACAACATTTCAATAGAAGGCACATGACGGCTTCCTACAGGGCATTCCAAAGAGGCCATTTGTTCTCTCATTGGTTTATTACTGCTGGTACTACTTCTCTTTGTGCATTGAATATGAAGGTCTGAGAGAAAACATAGGAAGCTGCCTTGTGAGTCAGACCACTGGCCCATCTAGTTCAGAATTGTCTACACTGAATGGCAGCAGTTACCCAGAGTTTCAGGAAGTGGTCTCTCCCAGCTTTGCCTGGAGATATCAGGGACTGAACCTGGGACCCACTGCATGCATGCTGGGTGCTCAACCACTGGTTCTTCCTCAGCAGTTAACATTTTACTGCATACTTTTGCATGTCAGGAGAGATAGGGTGGAACCAGAATACATAGGCACACTGAGGGTAGGGTGAGCACATGTACATTTTGTGAACACATAAAAAGGGCTTCTAATGTACCAGAATTTAAGAAATCATATATTACTGGAATAGGTAATTTTTAGAACCTTTCAAACGTAAGGTATTCCAATGAGATCAGAAGGCACTAAGATGATTATACTCTTAATGTCAGGCGGAAACCTGATTTAATAATGTTTTTACAAAATATAATTAGCAAGAAATTACTCAAACCCAGATAATGTGGTTCAGAATAGCAACAATCACACTCTGTTCCAATGACTAAAACCTACAATTATCATTAAGCATCAGCACATTAGGTAATTAGTTATTGAATTCATAAAGCTGGCATGAGATCATTATTTCTGAGGAAACTACTTTTCTTCCATCATTTTAGAAAACAACAACACCAGGATATTATAGTTATTGGCAAAGTTGCAATTGATTGACAAAGATAATCAAAGGAAGATTTAACATGGATTTTTTATTTTATTTTAATAAACTTGCTTTCATTATCTGTCACATTCATTATCTGTTTATGTTGCTTCAAGTCATTCAGAAAGCATGCTTGCTTCTGTTGTGAACATCAAACATTTTAGAACCCTGGGTTGGAGCACATTTATACCAGGAGAGGTGTTATATCCTATGCTAAGAAAAAGACATAAGCTATGCATTGACTTGATGTGCTGTAGCACATAAAAAGGCTACCACTATCATCCTCCACAAATGCTTTGAAGGGGTGAGTGCTGCCAGATTAAGAATCTTTATATTAACTAACAGCATGATGTTATGTGTTCTTAAATGGCAATTGGCTCCATTGAACTCCATAGGATTTACTTCCTTGCATAAACATCAAGGATCAGGGCTTCAAAGCTTCAATTTTCAAAGCATTAAAAATGGAAATGCCACAAGCATTACAATAAAAATTTGTGGTTACTGTCTCACAAAAGGAATTGTATCCATGCACCCCCCCACACACCCAAGCTATAGTGTCTATGGAACAGTGAGCAGCCCAGCACAGACATAATGGTAAAAGGTAAAGGGACCCCTGACCATTAGGTCCAGTCATGGCCGACTCTGGGGTTGTGGCGCTCATCTCGCTTTATTGGCCAAGGGAGCCAGCATACAGCTTCCGGGTCAAGTGGCCAGCAGGACTAAGCCGCTTCTGGCTAACCAGAACAGCGCACAGAAATGCCGTTTACCTTCCCGCCAGAGTGGTACCTCAGTTCAAAGCACTGGCTGTAATGAGGAATCGACCTGAAAAACCTACGCTGCACAAATGCCCTTTCCCTTAACTGGTCAGACTTAAAGCACAGATTAGCATTACATCTGTACCTTGCCAAATCTAAGCAACACTAAAAAAAGCAGAGTCCACAATAAGGGTTTGAAGCGGGTTCACAAATATTGGTTCAGGGGTCTAGTGTCAGTTCAAATGTATTGCTAAACTATGGTTGACAGCAACAATGTAAGAGAGGGGTAGATCCATACATGAGAGAAGAGGATGTTGGGGAAGGAGCCTTCCTGATGAAGGCTCCCTGCAAACCACAACTAAAAACTGGAAATCCACATCAGAAATGCATGCTTCTCTTTCTCTCTGAAGTGTGAATGTCTCAGTTTCATTTGGGTGTGACTGCTTTAGGTGGACAGCAAAGGCAAGGGCCAGGGCTATTTTAAACATGTGGGAATAACTTCAGACGCTCCTTTAGACTGGGTGGTCTCTCTCTTTCTCTTACTGGGAATGAGTATGAAATTTGTTTTTGATGAGTGGTGTAGGTTTGGAAACTCTTTGCCTTGAGATGTTCCTAACTGCCTCACTAGATGACCAAGCACTTACGAAAGTTTATTCCTACATGTTAATGTATTTTGCCTGCTACTGTACTTTGGTTTTAATTATCTAGATTATAAATTAATTTGATCAGCCTCCTTTCTTTATTTTAAGCTTGTTTCTGATTACTTGGCTTTTGCACTTCTTATTGCAGTTTTCACGAGATCATTAACTTTTAATTCTTAGCGTGGCTTATATTGTAATACTGGATTTTGAGCAGTTAGGAATCTTAACTTTTATATTGCATTTTTAAAAGTCTAACAATGGAAATTATATAACTGGCCATCAATAATTATTCCGTGCATGGTTTACAGACAAAACATTGTTTAAAAATACAATATATAATGAAAATCAACCCCCACCAAAAATTCTCGAAGAAAATAAAACAGATATAGGGAAGCAGATGAAAACATAGACAGGTGGGCAAGTGCCAACAAGGAGCTTGTCCCACCAACCTGCCCCTCAATTCTGTTCACCTGTCATTCACATATGCTGTTAGTTTTCTTTCTCACTCACCTATAAATATGCTTTGCTCCTTCTGTGGTCCCTGTCAAATATTATCCTGGTGCTGTTACTGCTAACAGCAAGGAAAGGAATAATCAGATGCTCACTTTAAGTTCCCAATTCTTCCTTTGTAGCTACATCATTACCTGCCCCACACCTGATATCTGGAACATGGGAAGTGGTTATGGTTTGTGTGAAATGGCCTTGTGGGCATTCTTGGGACCTATCCCAGGCTCATAGGCCAGAAGTTCCTAACCCTTGCTCTATAGCTATAATTGAGGAAACTATCTGATCTTTATCATTTGTGTTTCCCTGCAGACTCCAAAATCGTACTCATCAATATGGTATGAAAAAGGGAAAAGGGAAAGTATTTTTGCTGCTTTGCCAGCAGGAATGTGTAAATAAAGTATCCAGGAGGCTCCCTTAACACCTCATCTCCAGGCTTATTTACTTATAAATAAAGCTAGAAAATTATACACGCTCTCCTTGGTTGTCCTAATGGCTCTATTTCGCCCCCTGCTAATAGACTGCTATTGAATGACTATTTTGAAGCTTAGCAGGTTTTGATAAGATTGGCTACAATTACTTGGTGTCCTTCAGTGGCATTATGCTCTCTGCAGTAAATAAGCACTCCCCCCTTCCTCCACCCCCCCCCCGTCTTCTTCTAAAGACAAAAAAAAAATGCCACTCTGACTATGCTAGAATTTAATGTGAAGGGAGGTAGAGAAGATACAAGAGGGACAAGCACAATAATAATGGGCAAGTTCACTTATTCTCAAACTGATGGGACAAATGTCAGCTCAAGGCACTTTGCCAACAAAAAATTACTAGATAGCATAAATGGCTTCTTCCAGCTGCCAGCTCTAAAGCCCATTTAGAGAGAGGTTTGATTTAGTCTTCAGTGGAATGCTGAAGATGTCAACAGGCCTCTGCCAAATGCCAGGATTTCATAGCAAAGAGGAAAATTAACATTTTCACGACTGTTTTGTGGCTTCTTTTACCTTACTGCCACAGTAGCACTTCTCGCGGTTCCTGTATAGAAATGCTAGTCAAGATAAATCACTGTGGTATCCTAATACTTACATAAACATGGTGTTGATCATGCAGAGCCCTTCTACAAACAGGCTCCTGTGATGGGATAAACTTCAATTCCTCTATGGATTAGATCTCAGGAAATCCCTTAAATCCAAAAAAAGGCTAGTGCTACAAAACCCCAAAACTCTCATCCTTTTTAAAAACAGCATTATCTGCTGGCTTTGGTAACAAGATGTTTAGGGAGAGTAGAGGGGAGTCTCTCTTTCCCATCCTCTGCCAACATTTTCAACCATTTGCGTAACCTGGAATAACGTTGTGGTCACTGTCCATAGTTAGAAGGAGATTACTGAAGACTGTAGAGATACGATCTACTAAGAGAAAACGACTAGATTCTGACCAGTAGGGAAAAGTAACTATTTTGAAGAAAGTTTCCCCATACCGCCAGAGGCAGGGATTGTTCCTACATGAAATTTGCCCAAGGCACCAAGAACATGGGACCAGTGCTTTTTTTCTGGGGGCACGCAGTAGTATGTATACCCCTAAACATTTTGTGAATCTAAGTTTGGCCTCATTGAGGGGCAGTATTTCAATATGAGTAGGGAAATGCGAGTACCCCTAAACATTTTTCTTTTAGGGGGAAAAAAAGCACTGCATGGGACTGTCACGTTCCCACTAGCAACAGACTGGGAAAACATGCATATTCCCTGTGAATGTTAACCAGTCTGATAACTATTGAGCTTTTCCCTTTAGGCTCCCTAGAATGTGAGATAGCTGAGTCAGTAGAGCATGAGACTCTTGATCTCATGGTCATTGGTTTGAATCCTATGCGGAGCAAAAAGATTCCTGCCTTGCCGGGGGTTGGACTAGATAACCCTCATGACCCCTTCCCGATCTGCAGTTCTATGATTCTAAGATCAGTGCTTTGACCAACAAATCAGAGTTTACTCATGGGATATAATACAACTCTGTCAATCGAATGCCAGACTGAAACCCAGATGCTGCTGGGAAAGTTGATTCCAACAAATCTGCGCTGCTATATTCTTACATTATATTAACAAAAGGATTTTTTAATGCGGTGTTTTATTTCTTCACACACACACACACAACACTTTTCATGCTTGGAGGCTTACAATAATAGCAAATCAAGGAAATAACAGCCCTTCAAAAGTTTTGCTTTGTTTTCTGTTGGAGCCACAAAGCTGTTCCAAATGCAGGCCCACCCCTTGCTTTTTCCTGTTTATCATCAACACACTAAACCCTGATAAGGATTTCACATATAAATTGTTCCATAAGGAAAGAAAGCGGAGCAGGGAGGGAGGAGGCACTGGGGAGCTGGGGAGAAGTAAAAAAGAACTCTGCATTATGGCTTTATCCGTCTTGAGAACAATAATTGAAGTGCTCAAGCCAGAGGAGAGGCTGGCATAAAAATGCATCGGAGCCACTGCTGGGTTAAAATAAATAAAAATAAATCATAGTAATCACTTATGTTGTTCAGAGGATTAAGGCCACTTATGCAGCTTTTAAAGAAATCTCTCCTGGGTGCAGGGTATTAAGAAAAGAAAAAATTGTTTTCCTTACCGGAGGGTCCAGATCCTCAGCTTCAACTGTTGTTATAACCGTGCCCTTGATTGCATCAGGAGCAACCATGCCCCTGTACAGAGGTTTGCTAAATACTGGGGAGTAATCGTTCATATCCTGCAAAACATAATTAAGAATTTACTGCTGAAGCTGAAATGAAATTATGGACACATTCACAATGCTTCTTTCAAACTAGTCTCTGCTCAGCCTCTTCCCGTTATCCAATTCATTTACTATTGTCAGGCCTTCTGGCTCCTCAATTGTGTTACTTATCTGCGCACAAGACTGGTACTCAAGAGGAGGATGCAAAATTTTCCATGCAATGTAAATGTGTAAAGAATTGACATAGAGTAGATCTGCTTCATCAGAACAATTGTCATTTCAATAAATGAGATTTCCAGGGACTGAGCAAATTCTTGTAGGCTGTGCAAATGCAAACTCTAGAGTAGCATCTTGAGAAATAAACATATCACTTTTTTATTTTTAAACATAACTACTGATAGGTAGCTTTCATCTTGTGATCTCTTATGAAATTTGTTTCAGAGGTTTGGAGTGTCCCAACCGGTTTTGAGAGGGGGACTCTCTTTCTTTTTAACAAAACGTGACGCAAAATAAATTGGATCAAATCCAGGGTTTTGTAGAAACTGTGATCAATCAAATACACTGGCAATAACAAACTCTGATACGAAATATGGTACCTTAACTTTCAGGATCATCATTAATGCATGACCTATGTATCCTATGGGGGGACTTTAACCATGCTCCCATGGTGCCAGTTTTTTGTAGGTTCCACTCACATGTTGAAACAAACGTTACCACTCTCCCATGCATGCAGGAAGAGGCAGCAATCAACCAGAAAAAAAATGACCAACCCAGTTTAAGGGAATCTGCTTGCACTGGATTTGTAATCCATATTGGCCAGAGTTCTTGATTGGGTATAGAGGGGGTATATGTGTGGCAGGGCCCTTTCGCATAAACCCTGAAAGTATAGCTACTCCTGAGTGTGATCCCCATGCATTCACTCAGCATGTGAATAGAGCTATTGTGGTTGGATGTGCTGCTCATCCAGCACAAGAAAAGCCATCAATGCAACAACCAGTCCAAGTAATCACCAATGCCACCAAACTCTCTCTCTCTCTCTCTCTCTCTCTCTCTCTCTCTCTCTCTCTCTGCATTTCTAGTTCATGTTTGTTTGGAGGGGGGGGCGGATAGAGCTCCATGCATTTTTCCCCCTTTTTGTTTTGCCTCTCGCCCACTTTCTCCCACTTATCATTGGTGAAGTTTGAATCTGGTCAAGCTTAGAAAATTAAGTAGATGGGGGAGAAGATTTTTTTTTTGTCAGGTTCAACATGTGAGCAGTACATGTGAAAAGGATCTAGGAGTCTTGGTTGACCACAAACTTGACATGAGCCAACAGTGTGACGCAGCAGCTAAAAAAGCCAATGCAATTCTGGGCTGCAACAATAGGAGTATAGCATCTAGATCAATGGAAGTAATAGTGCCACTGTATTCTGCTCTGGTCAGACCTCACCTGGAGTACTGTGTCCAGTTCTGGGCACCACAGTTCAAGAAGGACACTGACAAACTGGAACGTGTCCAGAGGAGGGCAACCAAAATGGTCAAAGGCCTGGAAACGATGCCTTATGAGGAACGGCTAAGGGAGCTGGGCATGTTTAGCCTGGAGAAGAGGAGGTTAAGGGGTGATATGATAGCCATGTTCAAATATATAAAAGGATGTCACATAGAGGAGGGAGAAAGGTTGTTTTCTGCTGCTCCAGAGAAGCGGACACGGAGCAATGGATCCAAACTACAAGAAAGAAGATTCCACCTAAACATTAGGAAGAACTTCCTGACAGTAAGAGCTGTTCGACAGTGGAATTTGCTGCCAAGGAGTGTGGTGGAGTCTCCTACTTTGGAGGTCTTTAAGCAGAGGCTTGACAACCATATGTCAGGAGTGCTCTGATGGTGTTTCCTGCTTGGCAGGGGGTTGGACTCGATGGCCCTTATGGTCTCTTCCAACTCTATGATTCTATGATTCTATGAACATGCTAAGTGAAGGAAAGACCACATGCCTGTTTGGATGTTGCCTGGGGAAAAGCTTTTTCTAGCTGACAAACATATTCTGCAGATCAAGTAAGGTTCATATGCTTATCCACATGATGGCCTCTACACCAGTGGCTCCAGATTTCCCCTGCCCCTGTCAGACCACATGAGGGTCTTGGTGGACCACCTAACAAGTTTTCTGCCTTTTGTAGCAATTGTAATATACTGTGCTAGTTGCTGAATTATTTTTCAATTGTCTTTTTATAGTCATGTTGTAGGCCACTTAAATGAAGTACCCATGGACCACAATTTGGGAACCCTACCTCTACACTACAAAGGTGCAATCTGAATAGCCCAAGAAGTTGGAGGAACTGAAGATAAAAGATGGAGATAGTGTGTAGGCTATTGCTTAAATTGCAGTTATTTCATACCAAACATTTCTCTTTATGGATATAATCTGTGTAGGAAATACTTGCTTAACTGTAATGTATGAAATATAGTGCCAATATTTTTCAGTACACTGATCGCGCACCCCCCAAAAATGTGGGTTTTTTTCCTATTTGTTCAAGAACATGTAAAACAAGGGATTATTTCAAGCAAACATCATATTCAGCCCTGTCAGATATTGCTATGTCCCTTTATTGTGTCTGTACTGTTTCCCGATAATAGATGACAAATTCAGAACGCCTAAACATTTGTGTTCATCTTCTGCATGTCCTTATGTCCTTTGTGTTAGGAAATCAGCAACTATAAATAGATATGCCAAAAAGAGAAATGATGTAGAACATCCTCTGATAAGAATGTTTCAGAACATCCTCTTCTATGGGAAATGACTGGAGGGCCTTATTTATATTTCTAAGGTAAACAAATCAGGAGCAAATAAAAGTATGAATGCAAAGTTGCCTAAAATTAGGGTCGCCATATCTGCAAACGTGAAAATCGGGACACAGTTGAAGTTTTCTTTGTAGGGGAACCAAAGTTTTTGAGATTTTTTTAAAAGTAAAGCTACAATCATTTTTAAAGGCATTTTTGACATGATTTAACCCCCATTGTTGATTTCTGAAAAATTATTCTGGATGCAATTTTCAAAGGCTGGTTCCAGGAAAATCAGGACTTATGGCAGCCCTAGCTAAAATGCTGAAAGACAAGAAGTTTTTGACCTAAAACCACATTTTTTTCTACTGAGTCAATCAGCACATGAGTATTTGGTGAGGTGAAAGTTGTACAATTAGCAACACAGAATGTTCTTCAACAGACATTCAAAAATTCAACCCTAAACCTTTAGCTTTATGTAGTAAAGTTCAAGGAGAACTCTACCCCATGATTTTGCTGATATACAAGCTTTGTTCTTAATCCCTTGTAAAGTTCACTGCTTGTAAAAAAAAAGTTACTGAAATAATATTTGGAGAAATCTATTAAGGGAGTGGACAAGTTGGATATGATAGTAATTTAGCTAGAGGGAAAGGGCACACTTCCTTTGAAAGTATATGTGAACAATCAAAATTAGGTAAAATGGTAGTTTTAAAAGAGCAGCTATTTTCTATGAATGAAAAGTTATGTGTCCAGCCTGCAATTTTTTTTTTAAGGAAGGCTTTGTTATCCCACAAAAGGAAAAAGAGGAAAAAAAATCTTCTCTCTAGCCTGCATATGTCAGATGAATCAATATGTCAGATGAATCAATCAATATAAATACATTGTAAAGAATTGAAACATTTTAAAAGTAGTAAGGAGATTTGGTCATACAGCTTTTATGTCCTCAAGTAAAGTTACTCACGCACAACTGCATGGAGAAGAATGCATTATGGTTGGAGAATTTCTGCCATTGCTAGGAATGGGGGCCTTTTTTATCTCATTTGCCTTCAACTTGACGGGGTCTGTTCAACCTGGCATGTCTCCACACCAAGACAAAAGTGTGGTGGGTCCTTATCCGAGAGATGCCATTTGCAGATGACGCGGCCTTGACAGCACACTCTGGGGAAGCTCTATAGAGATTCATCAAATGTTTTGCCCAAGCCTGCAGAGAGTTCAGCCTCACCTTCAGCCTGACAAAGACCAACATTCTGGGTGAGGACATCACCAGCGCTCCACGCATCAGCATTGGTGGCCACATGCTTGAGGTAATAGATGATTTTGCCTGCTTGGGCTCCACTATAACCAGCAACCTCTCCATTGACACTGAGCTGAATTGGTAAGGTAGCTATAGCAAAGACTTACTTCTCCAAAAGGGAGAATGTGATGCTAATGACCAATACCAAGATGAAGGTCTTCCAGGCTTGTGTGTTGAGCGCTCTGCTTTATGGTAGTGAATTGTGGGAAACTTACACTCACCAAGAGCAACACCTCAATGCCTTCGATATGCACTGCATCAGGAAGTTTTGGGGCATGAGGTGGTAGGACTTGTTTGAGTCTCAAAGAAGTGCTCTCTCAAGCCCACATTTCCAACGTGTTCACACTCCTGTCTCAGTGATGTCTCTTTACTTGGTCATGTCCACAGAATAGAAGCTGGTACTTGCTCTATGGGGAGCTGGCTTCAAGCACCTGGCCCACTGGCAGACCAACTCTGTGTTACAAAGATGTCTGGAAACGTGACATGAAGGCTGGCCAAATCAACCCCACCATGTGGGAATCCCTTGCAGACTGTAGTGCCTGGAGACTGTCAGGTTGTGTATCCACAGCAGTGACCAGAGGAGAAATGACCGTAGGGAGGACCACAGAAAGAAGAAACACCATGGTACATCTGCATCAGCACAACTGGATGCCTTCATGTGTCCTGCTGCAACAAAACATGTCTCCCCCTTACTGGTCTCTACAGCCACAGCAGATGCTGTAACTCTCCGACAGTTTGACTTCACCCCTGAAAGCACACTCTGCCCCCACAAAACAAACAGATGCAAACAACAACTAGACTTACAAGAACACTGACAGAAATAATTTCATTTGAGTGTTAACTATGTATTTCAGCTGATTGCCATTTCCCTTATTATTTCATAGAATCATAGAATCCTAGAGTTGGAAGAGACCACAAGGGCCATCGAGTCCAACCCCCTGCCAAGCAGGAAACACCATCAGAGCACTCCTGACATATGGTTGTCAAGCCTCTGCTTAAAGACCTCCAAAGTAGGAGACTCCACCACACTCCTTGGCAGCAAATTCCACTGTCGAACAGCTCTTACTGTCAGGAAGTTCTTCCTAATGTTTAGGTGGAATCTTCTTTCTTGTAGTTTGGATCCATTGCTCCGTGTCCGCTTCTCTGGAGCAGCAGAAAACAACCTTTCTCCCTCCTCTATGTGACATCCTTTTATATATTTGAACATGGCTATCATATCACCCCTTAACCTCCTCGTCTCCAGGCTAAACATGCCCAGCTCCCTTAGCCGTTCCTCATAAGGCATCGTTTCCAGGCCTTTGACCATTTTGGTTGCCCTCCTCTGGACACGTTCCAGTTTGTCAGTGTCCTTCTTGAACTGTGGTGCCCAGAACTGGACACAGTACTCCAGGTGAGGTCTGACCAGAGCAGAATACAGTGGCACTATTACTTCCCTTGATCTAGATGCTATACTCCTATTGATGCAGCCCAGAATTGCATTGGCTTTTTTAGCTGCCGCGTCACACTGTTGGCTCATGTCAAGTTTGTGGTCAACCAAGACTCCTAGATCCTTTTCACATGTACTGCTCTCAAGCCAGGTGTCACCCATCTTGTATTTGTGCCTTTCATTTTTTTGGCCCAAGTGCAATACTTTACATTTCTCCCTGTTAAAATTCATCTTGTTTGTTTTGGCCCAGTTCTCTAATCTGTCAAGGTCGTTTTGAAGTGTGATCCTGTCCTCTGGGGTATTAGCCACCCCTCCCAGTTTGGTGTCATCTGCAAATTTGATCAGGATGCCCTTGAGTCCATCATCCAAGTCGTTGATAAAGATGTTGAATAAGACCGGGCCCAAGACAGAACCCTGTGGCACCCCACTAGTCACTCTTCTCCAGGATGAAGAGGAACCATTGATGAGCACTCTTTGGGTTCGGTCAGTCATCCAGTTACAAATCCACTGAGTGGTAGCATAGTCAAGACCACATTTTACCAGTTTCTTTACAAGAATATCATGGGGCACCTTGTCAAATGCCTTGCTGAAATCAAGGTAGGCTACATCCACTGGGTTCCCTTCATCTACCAGGCTTGTAATTCTGTCAAAAAACGAGATCAGGTTAGTCTGACATGACTTATTTTTCAGAAATCCATGCTGACTATTGGTGATCACAGCATTCCTTTCTAGGTGCGCACAGACTGTTTGCTTAATGATCTGCTCCAGAATCTTCCCTGGTATTGATGTCAGACTGACTGGGCGGTAATTATTTGGGTCCTCTCTTTTCCCCTTTTTGAAAATAGGGACAACATTTGCCCTCCTCCAGTCTGCCGGGACTTCGCCTGTTCTCCAGGAATTCTCAAAGATGACTGCCAGTGGTTCTGAGATCACATCTGCCAGTTCTTTTAATACTCTTGGATGCAGTTCATCTGGCCCTGGAGACTTGAATACATCTAAACTGGCCAAGTATTCTTGTACTATCTCCTTAGTTATTCTGGGCTGTGTTTCCTTTGCTGAATCATTTGCTCCAAATTCTTCAGGTCGGGCATTGTTTTCCTTATCGGAGAAGACTGAGGCAAAGAAGGCATTGAGGAGTTCAGCCCTTTCTGTGTCCCCTGTTTGCATTTCACCATCTTCTCCTCTGAGTGACCCCACTGTTTCTTTGCTCTTCCTTTTGCTACGAACATACCCATAGAAGCCTTTTTTGTTGCTTTTAACCTCTCTAGCAAGCCTGAGTTCATTCTGTGCTTTAGCTTTTCTGACTTTGTGTCTACACGTGCTGGCTATTTGTTTGAATTCCTCTTTGGTGGTTTCCCCCCTTTTCCATTTTTTGTACACATCCTTTTTTAATCTTAACTCAGTTAAAAGTTCTTTAGATAGCCACCCTGGCTTCTTTAGGCACCTTCCATGTTTCCCTCTCATTGGTATTGCCTGACGTTGTGCTTTTAGTATCTCCCTCTTAACAAACTCCCAGCCATCATGAACTCCCTTTCCTTTTAGTATTACTGTCCATGGGATCTCACCCAGCACTTCCCTAAGTTTTATGAAGTCGGCTTTCTTAAAGTCAAGAAATTGAGTCCTAGTATGCTTGGCTGCTCCTTTCCGCTGTATAGTAAACTTCAGAAGAGCATGATCACTCGCGCCTAATGATCCTTCCACTTCTACCCCACTAACCAGGTCATCAACATTGGTTAGGACCAGATCTAAAATGGCTGTTCCTCTTGTTGCTTCTCCCACTTTCTGGACAATGAAGTTGTCTGCAAGGCCAGTGAGGAATCTGTTTGACCTTATGCTCTTGGCTGAGTTTGACATCCAACAAATATCCGGGTAATTGAAGTCCCCCATTACTACTATCTCCCTTCCTTTTGCATGCTTGGCCATCTGTTCCAGGAAGGCATCATCTATGTCCTCCGTTTGGCTTGGGGATCTATAGTAAACTCCCACAATGAGGTCCCTGTTATTCTTCTCTCCCTTAATTTTGACCCAAATGCTCTCACTTTGGCTTTGAGGTTCTAAATCTTGGATCTCTTCACAGGTATACACATCCCTGACATATAACGCCACTCCTCCTCCTTTCTTGTCTGGTCTGTTTCTCTGAAATAGATTGTATCCCCCCATTATTACATTCCAATCGTGGGACTTATCCCACCAGGTTTCAGTGATGCCTATTATGTCATATTTAGTTTGCTGTACCAAGAGCTCAAGCTCATCTTGTTTATTTCCCATGCTTTGCGCATTAGTGTACAGACATTGAAGTCCATTAATCATTCCCCCGTGTCTCTTATTTAAGGATTTTTTCCTCCCACCACTAGGTCTGCATGCTGTTTGCTCCATTTGGTCTATGACATTTGGATGATCATCTTCATCAATTGATAGGCTCCTACCTTCAGGAGCACTGTCTCCCTCCCCCACATTAGTCAGTTTAAAGCCCTCCTGATGAGGTTTCTGAGATTTCTGGCAAAAACATTTCTCCCAACTGTTGTGAGGTGCAGCCCATCGCTTGCCAGAAGTCCATCTTCAAGAAACTGCAGTCCGTGATCTAAGAATCCAAACCGTTCCTGTTTACACCACCTGCGAAGCCAGCTGTTCACTTCCACTATTTTCCCCTCTCTCCCTGGGCCACGTCGTTCAACTGGGAGGAGAGATGAGATGACAATTTGTGCATTTAGTTGCTTCAATTTCCTGCCGAGAGCCTCGTAGTCTCTTTTGATCTTCTGGAGGCTATTGCTTGCAGTGTCATTGGTTCCCACATGAACCAAGAGGAAGGGGTATTTGTCAGTGGGTTTTATGATTCCTTGCAGTCGTTCAGTTACATCTTGGATCTTAGCCCCGGGGAGACAGCACACTTCCCGAGACATCTTGTCAGGCCCACAAATCACTGCTTCTGTTCCCCTCAGTAGGGAATCCCCTATCACCACTACACGCCTCCTCTTAGGTTTGGTCGGGGTTCTTCCATGAGCTGTCCGTTCCAAGGTCGCCTGCACATTCCCTGAGGACTGACTTTGCTGCTCGTCTTCATTTACCTGATCGACAGAAATGAGGGAGAGATCCTCAAATGGAGTCTGCTCTTCGTCTTCCATGCTAGGGGAGAGGACCTCAAAGCGATTGTGTAAATCTAAACAATCAGAACGAACCCTGGGCCTCCTACTTCTTTGAGTCATCTTAGATATTTAATAATACTCTGTTTATGTGTTACTCATCCATACAACATATCATTATTATAAATGTGACAAAAATGTAGAAAATAGGGAAATGACATTCAGTTTGATGTTGTATCCTAAACATGAAGGGTTTTGTTTGAATTAATTATTTGTATTAGGATTTAGAGTTATGAAGACAGCAGAGACTTATACCACATCACAAATCCCTGGATTATTTCACTAGGGGGAATTATATGTATGTTAAACAGCATGGGAAACAATATTGTAGGATTTTGCATTGAGAATTGAGATGTGATAGCCCCCTCATAACTTCTGCTTACTGAAACTGCACAGGCAAATTGGTGGTAGCAAGTGTCCTTTGACATTATCAGCCTGATGGAAGAGACACTGAAATAGATACTACCTCGTATCTATTTGGACTTCTCTCAGGTTTCCCATAACTTACACTTCAGTTGTGACTTATCACCCACAATTCTGTGGAATAAAAGTTGCACATCTTTGCCAGGCATCAGATATTGCAATCTTTGAGTTGTCAGTTAGAGCTACAGTAGGAACCTCTCTTCACATGTTTTGCCATTGTATTATCCTAAGGTAAATATAATCTCTTTCAGTTATCTCTGAATCTCTCGGCTTGCTGATCAGAAGGTCGGCGGTTCGAATCCCCGCGACGAGGTGAGCTCCCGTTGCTCGGTCCCTGCTCCTGTCAACCTAGCAGTTCGAAAGCACGTCAAAGTGCAAGTAGATAAATAGGTACCGCTCTGGCAGGAAGGTAAATGGCGTTTCCATGCACTGCTCTGGTTCGCCAGAAGCGGCTTTGATATGCTGGCCACATGACCCAGAAGCTGTACGCCGGCTCCCTTGGCCAATAAAGTGAGATGAGCGCCGCAACTCCAGAGTCATCTGCGACTGCACCTAATGGTCAGGGGTCTGTTTACCTTTATCTTTACCTAAATATAATCACTTTCAGTTATCTCTTTCGTTGACTAGGATGACTACCCACAGAAGAACCCTAGAGCTATACCTGTTGTAAACATTCTCAGGGGGTTACTACTTCCCTATCATTTAAACAGACTGATGCTAGTTCATAGTACAAAATCAAATATTGCCATGCAAAATATTAATAGTTATCTGCATATTGTTCCCGTTGATTAAAATCCAAATGTTGTTTCATATTGCAGTAGATACAACCTGAAAGCAGAAGACAAAATGCATGCTTTTCTTCTGAGATTTTATGCTTAAGTATATCTGAAGATTGCCATATAGGAGGAACGTCCATGAATTCTGACTGCACATTATGAACTCTGTCTTGCTAGCCTTGGAAGTATGCCACAGTAAAAATAAAGACTGATAGACAAGATTTCCGGAAGCCATCCCTGTCATCTTGGCTCTGGCAAGATCTGCCAACACCCTTCCATCAAGATGTGAACTGACAAATCAGCTCTATTATATTTAAGAGGCTAAGAAGTTGACACTGACTTTGCAAAAGAGGAAACAAATATAGTAAACAGACAAACACAAGGTCAGTGAAGGACACACTGGGACATGCATTCTAGAGACATGGAGAAAAGAATACAAGGGTACTGAAAACTGGCCAACTTTTTACTGCCTGCTTAGCCTGGCCTCTTGCTTCCTCCATTCTTTTTAGTGAGGTCTGCAGGGAAATAGTGCTTGGAGGGGCTGCAAGCAATTAGAAGAGATAACAAAATCACTAGCCAATAATGGCAAATAAGATGCTCACTGAAAGCTATACAAGATGAAGATAAATTAGATTATGATGTACAAATCAACCTGTAAATCAACTAGATTATGAAAACATAGCCCATTTCACCTGTTAGGCATACATTTCTAGTTTGCATTTGTTTTAGAAATGAATGAAAAAATAAATAAATGAACCGCCATTTGGTTAATCATTTCTAAAGCACATACAAACGGATAAACATGTGAATGAATAAAACTTGTTTTAACTGCTTTGCGCTGAAGGCAGTGTTTTGCATTGATCACACGGGCCAGGATGCGGTGTGCTGTTCACAGAAATGTCACTGTGAGAAGCAGTTGAGAAAGAGCAGTGGAAATAACAAGCCTATAGATGTCAAAGAAAGATTACTGGGGCATGGGAAATAAAGGAAGGGAAGCAGTGAAAGAATACACAATCACAAAATGGCTATGTATGCCATTTCCCTTTCCTCAATCTGTCTGAAATTAGGCTGGATTGAAGTAGTGGGTGGGTGTGCCTGAAAACATGCCGATAGGATTATACATAGAGAAGTTACAAGCAGGAGATTTGCAGCTGGTTTTTGAACTGAAAGTTACAGGGTGGCCTATGAGGAGGCTTTGCCCAAACTGCTTACATTTTTGACAGGTCTGATGCCTTGGGAGATAGCGAAATGCCTGCAAAGTTCATGCTGTTTGGAAGGAAAACATGGAACCTACAGATAAAAGAAGACTGTGTGGATCTCTAGTTGAAATCAGTGGTTAAAGGAATGATCAAGGGAACTGAATGATAAATGAACTAATGCAATTAAGATCTATTTGTAACTAAGATCTATTTTCTAGTTACACATTACTGGAACACATAACTTGTTTTCATTTCTATTTTGTATCAGTTAGCAGAACTTGATTCTAGAACAGGCATAGGCAAACACGGCCCTCCAGATGTTTTGGGACTACAACTCCCATGATCCCTAGCTAACAGGACTAGTGGTCAGGTATGATGGGAATTGTAGTCCCAAAAACACCTGGAGATCCGAGTTTGCCTATGTCTGTTCTAGAACATACTTATATTTTCTTCAGTCAAACCTGCACAGTTTGATAAAACCCAAGAGCTTGATGTAACCCTCTTTTTTTGCTGCCTGCTCTGATTACAAAAACAAGGACATGTGCAGGAAGGCGTGGGAACGTTAGCTGATCCTCCTTTGTTTAATTGATATTAGAATGATTCCCTCTCCCAAATTACATGTCCCAGAAGTCAGTTTATCTAGCCAGTCAAGTATGTGAATCTCACTTTCATTGTATGCATATGCTGTTGCATTACTCTCACAATCCTGGGCCGAACTTAAAACACTTATGAATAAATGTTTAGGTTATAAGGTAGAATGGTTGGCAATCAACTGTGATAAAGGCAAAGTATTTATCTTTACAAATAAATATAAGAAATATATATGTGTTTCAGATTACTAAGCAATTGAATGGGGAATTCATTTCAAATATTTGGGAGTTATTTCTCAGCCAACATTGTCCCTGTCAGAACAGCGTATACCTTCAGCTTAAATGATTCAGTTCTCTTGGATGTCCTTAAAAAGACAAGCTTCTCATACAAAATACAGACACATATATATGTATGAGATAATCGGAATATATACACTTATTGTATAATGGGCCATGAAAAACGGCAACAAATGTTCCACAAATATTCCTTAAATAAATAAAAGTGCGATCTTGACCCCACACTATAGATGCCTGGAGGGAGTTAGCCTGCAGCAATAGCACTTTTCCAATGGCCTTTCTGGTTAGTAGGAAGGAGGAAGCAGAGCCTGGGAAGGAAGGGAGCTATTACTGGTAGTAGCTGAAAGGATGTGTTTAGTGAAGGGGAGGGGGGTCAGCAGTTTTGAATCTGTGGGATCCAAAACTCCACATATCTTCCAAAGGGCCAGTCTTCAATGTCCTCAGCCATGCCCACCTGGAGCTGGCATTGGAAAAACAAAGAAGAAATGAGTCATTTCTTGGCCCACATTGCCCTGGTCAAGTCAGATTCTAAACATTACTTCTGCTGCATCAAATATTGCTGAATTTTTATTCTAGAAAAGGAGAACAGTGCATACATTCAGCTTCAAAGATTCAGGTCTTGCATACTTTTTTAATGATACAAACGTTCAGGACAAAGTACAGCAATGGAGTATTTATTTTTCACACAGAAGATGATCAGAATACAGATACGCCATTGTGTAATGGAGCCACTGTCTCAACACTGGTGTCACTACAACTTACCGATACCTGCACAGAGCTCTGGAATGTTGGGGTAGGAAGCCAAACCTTGCTGCCTTCCTGCCCTTCCCCATCCCAAGAAAGTGCAGCCAGTGTCTGGAGAGTGTCTCTGCCCTGCAACATGGGCCACTCCTGCTGCTAAGCCATTTCAGTTAACGCTACTTATCATTTTGTTGTCAGTGGAACTGTCTGCAACAATTATTGGTAATACTGAATCTACAGCAGAATCGTATCAGAAATAAAGGAGATTAAGCAGTGAGGAGTTTACAGTGAACCAAAGAACCGACTGCAAAGTGATTCAAGTCAGCATGGCAGGATTCACTAATACAGTGCCAAGTGACCACTGCAATGAGAGTCGAGAGTTGCTAGGAGAATTGCAACAATGCTACTACTAGGAGAAACTCAGATTTTCTTCAAATGGCGTCATTAGGGAAATGATATATTTTTAAACCTCAGCCTGTTTTTTGTTGGAGTAACGACTGATGGCCAGATGACCATATAATTCCATTACATATTATCAGTCTGCCTGACTCACTGTCGTTCTCTACTCCTTCACAACTGTTTGCAATGGCCTGAGTCCAAACCTATTCCCTTTCCCTGCATGCCTGCAGCCTGAGGAACTACTCTCACATCTGTTCAGGTGCAGAAAGGTGTGTGTGTGTCCCCTCCCTCCATTTTGAAACTTCCAGGAACCCTTTCACTGCCACCAAGACACAGTGTCTGCTGGGCTGAACTGAAGCAGCTGGCATGTCATGTCAGACCTTTGGTCCATCTAGCTTTGCATTGACTAGACGGCCCTGGCTCTCCAGGGTTTCAAACAGCAGATTTTCCCAGTCCCATCTAGAGATGCTGGGGACTGAACTTCTGCACGCAGAGTATGTGCTCTATCACTGAGTTACAGCCATTCCCCAAGATTTTCATGCAGTATTTCCAGTCTAAATAGCAGCGGTACACCGGACTGTGTAATAAGTGCAATCAGAAAACCTATAGCAAGTTAGTGACTGAGTATTGTGAGGTGGATGACTTTGCCTTGTCCTTTTATGAAAACTTTTTGGGATTCTCCTCGCAAGTCTGGGCTACTTTTCTTATGACAGTCGAAAATGGCTACTTTCTCTTATTTCTCTTTAAACTAAACAGACCTTAAACTAATTGCAGTAATGTTGTTAACATGGCACAACGGCCTCTTTTTCATATTTAATGTTCTGCAAGCCTAAAGAAGCTAATTATTTAAATTAAGGGATAATGTTCACAATGAAGTATATGAGGCAATAAAAGGCAGGCAGACAATTAAACACCGAAGTGAAGTTCAGGAGTCTGGTATCTGTTCAAGCTTCATTTTACACGAAGTGTCCAGTGTGCCAGTGCATTCCTTTTCTCCAAATAAAAATAAAGTGTGTGTGTGTGTGTGTGTGTGTGTGTGTGTGTGTGTGTATATATATATATATATATATATATATAACATCCATTATAAGCATTCTCCCACGTGGGAGCAGTCAAAAATGGATACCCCCACCTGTAGTCTGAAGTGCATCCTCCCCAAGGGGGCTGTACCATGTTTTATTTCTGCATCCACCATCCAGCTTTAAGAGAACGATCTGGAAGTTGCCTCATGCACCTCAGGAGCTGGCACAAAGTCAAAGTAGTAGAGGATCTGTGCTCATGGTGAAGCAATCAGATAATATTTTCCACATCCCTCACAAGTTTAGCAAGCCATGCCTTGACAAATATTGTTTAGGGCCCATGTCACAACTGACATACCACTACTTTAAGTCAATCTACATGGCTTTTGCCACCATGTGATGAGAAGTCCAGGTGTAGTGGATCATCATCCAGACTAGGTAGCTTTTTCTAATCCAGATCTGTAGTGACATGGGGGGACGGACCAATTCAATCGGTGCCTTGAGATAAACTTACGTGCGGTTCATCACATGACAACATCCCCACATGGCTTTCAGCTTTCCAGTCATGTTATATGCACTAGAGTCTAGTTCGAGTTGATATCAACACAATGACTACTGCAAAGATGCCCCAAAATGACTTTTATAGAAACACAGATTTGCAGAGTTGGAAGGGATCCCAAGAGTCATCTACTTCATCCTGCTGCAATGCAGGAATCTCAACTAAAGCATACATGACAGGTAGCCAGTCAACCTCTGCTTTAAAACCTCCAAGGAAGAAGACTCCCACCTTCTGAGGGAGTCCATTCCACTGTCAAAACAGCTCTTACTGTCAAACAGTTCTTCCTGATATATAGTCAGAAACTCCTTTCTTGTAACTTGATTCCATTGGTTTGGGTCAAACCTTCTGGACCAGGAGAAAACAAGCTTGCTCATCTTCCATGTAATAGCCCTTGAGATATTTGAAGATGGTTATCATACCTCCTCTTAGTTTCCTCATATCTAGGCTAAACATACCCGGCTACTTCAACTGTTGCTCATAAGGCTTTGTTTCCAGGCCATTGATCATCCTGGTTGCCCTTCTCTCAACACCTTCCAGATTGTCAATATGTAAATTCATACACACACAAGGATATGAGCATTCTGACATACTTCCCCCCCTTGATGCTTATCCCATAGTACATGTGGCAGTGAGACTTGTTTTTTTCCATGTTCATTTGTACAACGTTACAAAGTAAAAATCAGATAAAAGTGGTCTGGCATGTACACAAATGTCAGAACAATAATTTCTAAAGAAAGCTACATAATAACTTTTCCCAACAACCACATCCTGTTGTCTTAGTACAACTACGAAGACAAATTATGACCACAAACACTAAATACAACTGCTAATAGCAAGCAATATATTACTTTTAATAGCAAGCAATATATTACTTTTAATAGCAAGCAATGTTTTAGTTTAATAGCAAGCAATATTTTACTTTAATCTTTTTGGGGGAAACGTTTTTATCTACAGTGTCTCTAAGGTGCTAACAACCAATGTTTTCATTTGATAAAAAACTTTGGCTTTGTTTGCATGCACAAGCCTTGCCCCACTAGCACTATCTCATTCCTCCACGTGCAGCACAGTTGTAGACTACTTGGTTAACTAAGCATAGTTTTCTGTTACTATGTAACCAGAATACTATGTTTACAAGGTACTGCAGTTTGTATTCCTGGTTTGCCCCGAACCTGCTATCTATAGTTTCTTTGTTCAGATATTACAGGAAACTATGGTTATTTAACCCAGGAAGTTTTCGATCATGGCACGCCAAGAAGGGGTGGCATGAAGGCAGAACTTGCTTGCACAAAGCTAGTGCATGTCTTGGCTTAATAAGCTGAAATATGTACGTCCAAACTGGGTGTATTGTTAAGGACTCTTTTTAAGACAATTCAGTCGCTTACTGGTCCTGAGAGATAGGTCTTTGCACACACCAATATGTACATTAATAGAGATCGCATAAAATATGTGAGAGCAATAGTATGCATTCAAATGATGCTCAAATATATATTTTTTTTTAAAGAGAGAGAATTTAAAAACCCACAAATGAAAATACAAACTGTCTCAGCTCATATACTAGAGAGGTTTTTTTTTGCACTGTATATAACTATTTCAGAGTACAACCGGAGTAATCAATAGGCATGCCATGTTAATTTCAACGAGTCTACTCTGAGTTGGATACCTAACAGGATATATAATAGCAACATAACCCTAACCAACAGCAACAGTGTCTCGTGTACAACAGAAGATATAGGAAGGAAATCTCACTGCACAGAAGACCATTAAATGGCCCAAAATGAAGATGGGAAAGGAGGTAAAGTATGATCAGTGAACAGAACATACGGGAAAGGAAGAGTAATCTGTGCTAAATGATGCACAGGATAAACTGTGCTAAATGATGAAAAATAAGAAGCATAAAAATAAGGTGTGTGTCTTGTTCAAACAAGACACTGCCTCTAATACCCTGGCTCTACTTCAGATCTGTATGTTCACCACCAAGGCCCATTGAATGTGGTCAGAATCCTCCCTGAATTCAGGAATCCTATACAATCAGCATTCCCAACTGAAGGGGCAATTCTAACTGTGTTCAGCTGACGGCAGTTAGATTTTTGCCACAGAGGTTTCTGCTCACTGTACAAAAAAGAACAGATAGTGATATCGGAGGGCAGGGCTGGTGTGTGCCCCTGAAACACCATACACAGTTTGAGCCCTTACACTTTCTTTTGAATGTCTGAAAACGGTGGGGGGGGGGAGAGAGAGGGGTATGTCTGGTACTATTCACATGTGGAACAGTTTAATGTTCCCATTGTACAGAGTATGTAAAATACTCTGGCATCGGACTACGTTAATATTCTGGCTGAGATAATATGCACTCTTCTGTGGTTACTTCAGGTGTTTACCACCATTTAGTTGAAACATTCCATAGCAAGAAGATTGACAAACTGAACCCAGCTACCAATAGTTTAGATTAAAACCACTGAACAAATGAAAAAGAAATAAGTCAAGCTTGTACAGTGGTACCTCGGGTTACAGACGCTTCAGGTTACAGACTCCGCTAACCCAGAAATAGTACCTCAGGTTAAGAACTTTGCTTCAGGATAAGAACAGAAATTGTGCTCTGGTGGCGTGGCAGCAGCGGGAGGCCCCATTAGCTAAAGTGGTGCTTCAGGTTAAGAACAGTTTCAGGTTAAGAACAGGCCTCCAGAACGAATTAAATTCTTAACCTGAGGTACCACTATATCTTCTGCAGAGATGAAAGATGCTAAAACACTGCCCCTTTCAGATAAACACGTCTTCACTCCCCTGCTGCAGGCCATCCAGTAAGCACCTCTGCAGTTGCCCCATGTGTGCCACTACTGGGTCATTCCCCATTCCAAGAAAATGTGGAATGGGCCACCAATGTGCATTTAGCAATGAACAATAGCCAATCACAATCCCTTGAAGAGCATACATTTCAAGCATGTGTTTGTGTCATGTTCACAATTTACATCACTACCATTACACTTAAAATGTATTGATTGTACACTTAATAATTTAATGTCTTTAAAAAGCAGGAAGAATAAAGTAACAGGATCCCGCACTAAATTATGAACAAAGAAATATTTATAATGAAAAAGCAGCTTTCACATGGCCATTTCTTTTGGAAAGCTGGAGCTTCTGACAGCAGAAATTGAAATTCTAATGCAGCATGTACAAGCAGTTGATCCACAAGCGAGGCTCATAAAACTATGGGTTTATGCGAACTTAAACTGAAATATAGATGTTGCTACTTTGGCAAACAATTCTGTTGAGTGTTTATTTCAATCTTTGGGGGAATTTAAAGGATTCACCAATCTAATTTTGTAACTCACAAATCTAGGAGCCAAGGCATAGCTCTGTAATTATGTACATTTGCAAAGCAATTATATTTGTTAGTACTGTACATTTTAAATGTGAACAAGTTCCTGCTGTAACGTCTGCAGATATACGCAAATGAAAGAGAATGAACATTATAAAACTGTAGGGAAAAGAAGAGGTTTTCTCTTGGGTGCCTCTGCTTCTGCAAGAATACATTTGGGTCTCTGTTTAATGGTACCATACAGCCAATTAAGTTAGAAGATAGGAATTTTTTAACTCTTACCCTTATTCTCACAGTGACAGTAGCAAGGCCTGGAGGCATTGTTCCCCCAATATCGAAGGCTTCCACTAAAAAAGTGAATGCTGCATCTGGGTCAGGAAATGACTCAAAATCCAAGGACTTTATAAGTGACAGGTCCCCGTTAAATCTGTTCAATGAGAAATACTGCAACGCTTCCCGGGTTCGTATTCCATAGGTAATATTGGCTCCAAGGTCAATATCCTTAGCCTAGAAGACATAAAGAACATTATTTTGGCTTCCAGCAAAGGCAGTATACACAGATGTCATTTAAAAACACCACCACCACCACTTTGGAGGCAAAAAATTATTATTGCTTAATTTAATCTGAGTAATTACGTTTCCCCAAATTGTTTTTTCCTAAAAAATATATTTAAAAATCCATTGACACAATATATTGGATCCAATAAATCCTAACACAGGCACTTCTGTTCTTCTGAACTCCAGACTGTAGGCACAATACCTCCATGAAAACACAGACCCACAGAGACAGACACAGAGACAGAAGGAGCTCTTTTCTCTACCCCACACACCTTGGTGTGCATTGTCCTTTACCTGGAATAGGAGGCTGATATGCCTACATATATAGTGCTTTCTTCCCTCCCCAGGATCCTGAGAATTAAATTACTCCTATGCCACTGAACCATATTGCAATTGTTCACTGTGCAGCTATATAGGAGGAGGTCAGCTATTTTGTCCTGTGTTTATAAGGCCACTGCACTCCCCCCCTTCAGTTTTGTGACTTGGCATGAAAAATGGGATAGGAGGTAGGGAGAAAGCATCTTGCACTGGATTACAGGCAACCTGTTTGTACTGCAAGAGTCTGAAGATGCATATAGATCTCTACTGGCTGCAACAGCTTTCTCAGCCATTTCATGACCACATGTGAATTTCTTTGCACACCAAGATCTTCTTTCTCCTTTGGACAAATGGGTTTGTGCACATCTTGAACAAATCCCGGAATACCTTCAGACCCCCCAATTACCGTATTTTTTGCTCTATAAGACTCACTTTTTCCCTCCTAAAAAGTAAGGGGAAATGTGTGTGCGTCTTATGGAGCGAATGCAGGCTGCGCAGCTATCCCAGAAGCCAGAACAGCAAGAGGGATCGCTGTTTTCTCTGCGCAGCAATCCCTCTTGCTGTTCTGGCTTCTGAGATTCAGAATATTTTTTTTCTTGTTTTCCTCCTCCAAAAACTAGGTGCGTCTTGTGGTCTGGTGCGTCTTATAGAGCGAAAAATACGGTATAATGCATATGCTTTCTCTTGCTAGTATAAAAGTTTTGCTTTACAATCATGAAAATAGTAAGGAAGCTAAAACAAGTTGCTGAATTTCAAGAAGTCTTCAAGGTGCAATCAGGGGTAGGG
Organism: Podarcis bocagei; assembly: GCF_964188305.1. Taxonomy (NCBI): domain Eukaryota; kingdom Metazoa; phylum Chordata; class Lepidosauria; order Squamata; family Lacertidae; genus Podarcis; species Podarcis bocagei. The sequence goes on from NC_138128.1 coordinate 69,916,292, forward strand.
AACCTCCAGCTGTTTCTGGATTGTGTCATTCTAACAATTAGACATGTTGTTGGGGGCTGTGGGTAAGTTGAAATTCAACAGTGTTTGGAGGGCCACAGGTTCCCTTTTCCTGTATCTGTACCATAAGAAAGGAGTTAGATTCTATTAAGAAGACTTTATTAAATTCAAGGAGATGCTGAGATTAATAAGGAGTCATAATTCAGGAATTCAATTTTTTAAAGTACCATTTTGGGGTGGGGAAAAAGATCTAATGGTGCCTCAAGATATTTTAGTATTAATCTAATTTCAAATATTGATGATCTTTCTTTTAATTAATTTATTATGAAGACTGCCAGTGTTATAGACTGCATTTTGTAGGTTAAAAACTTAATATAAATCCCAGAAATAAATGATTAGAAGTTTTATTTTTTGTTCCCTACTCTCTCAACTAATTTTAATTTTTTCTTTTAAGAGATTGCCAACTAGGTGGACTGGTTTTGATGCAATACGATTAAGATATATTCTTCTTCACAGAGAATAATCAGGAAACTCATGGCTCTCTTACCTCTAAACGTAAGAAGACAGTGCCTGGGGGCAGGTTTTCAGGAATAGTCACTGTATAGGAGGCATTCGTGAACACAGGGCTGTTGTCATCAATATCCAGAACTTTGATTCCCAGAGTTAACGTTGTACGGCGGGCATCCACAGCTCCATCTGTTGCTTCAACAATGAGTTCATAATAGTCCCTGTTTTCTCTATTTAGCTTCACTGAAGTGTAAATACTGCCATTGGATGTTATGCGGAAAAGATTGTTGAAGTTTGCCAAACTGTAACGGACTTGACCATTTACTCCAGCATCTGGGTCAGTAGCCTAAAAGATAAGGGAGGGGAAGAAACATGAAATCAGGAGTTTGTAGCACAAATAGACCCTTTTCAGGTTAATGGAAGGAATTCAGATTCTTTGATATCAGGTTCATAGCCCCACAACCCTAAGAAAGCATCCAGGGCCACTAATCCAAACCTCCTTGACAGAAATCCAGCTTCAAAAAAGCAAGGTCCCTGAAGGTTGTGGGAAGGTGCAAAAATAAGCCTACATAGCTGCCTGGGGTTGCTCTAAAACTGGATGCAGGAATGCTAAATTCAAGTAGGGACCAGGAATTAAGAAGAAGGCTAGGAAGTCCACACCTGCAACGAATAGTTAAGCAGTAAGGATAAATAAACAGTAGCCGGTACAATACTCCATACAGACCCATTTCCCAAAGTCTACACTTTTTCCTGAATCTCTTGAATTATATCTATAATGAAAATAAAGAAACTCTGCTTGCTTCCACTTTCTGCTGGGTGTTACTAGTTGCCAGGGTGAATGAAATCCTCGACTCTATTCCTTTGGTCACTTTCTGCCAGTCCTACTTGGACCCACAGCCAGCCCTGCTCCATTACTCCATTAGAACCATAGAAGAGGAACAGAACTCAGAATGTCAGCAGATGTGACACCATACCTCCTCTTCTCTTTACCTTAAATAAATCAAGGCATAAGTAACATGGCTGCATAAGAGAAGGGAATGCCTGCTTGAGTAAGGCAATTTTATTTGTGCACATTTCTAAGAGCCTGCAGATAACACCCCACAAGTTGTTACATAACATAAAAGTCCCTGGTTATCAGCACTACTGTCAGGAAGTTTCCAAAGACATTTAATATCCTGCCATGGTGCTCAGTGGGAGGCATAATAATGAAACCATTTATCTTCATGGAAATCAATTAAAAGTTAATTAAAATGGTTAATAAAAATCACACACTTGTTTCTCTTTTGCACTACATCAACACAATAAACATTGGTGGTTTCAGCTTTATTTGTGTCTCAGGTTAGCACATCCTTGCAAACAACACCTTATCAAAGGTGCCTATGTGGTGCCTACTGTGGCTTCTGCAATATAAGTGTTAATGTTTAGAGAGTTGAAAGAAGCTGCTTTCACTGGGATGGGGGGCTCAGGTACAATAGTAGCATATGCTGCACAGGTTACATTTTTGCCTGATAGGCTGCTGCTAGAGGAATAGGATCTGTGCCCCAAGATTACCATTTTAGACACACATTCAGCAGGTGCAACATTTACTACTAGACTATCTGCTTCTCCATCTATTAGATTTCTGCCCTCCTTAAGAGTAACCTGTCATCAGGGGCAAAAAATAGCAATCCTAGTAGGTATTTGGATATGGTAGCAACACATATAAACAGGGTCTTGTCATAAAAGTGTATATAATATGGCGGATCTCTGTTATTCTCATTTCACAGATGGGGAAATGTGTTCTCTTGTCTTCAAAACACCACCTGCTGTTGCCATTTCTGAAGGGGGAGACAGGGAAGGAGGGGGGAGGCCATTTGGCTCAGTGCAGTCTCAGGGCCAGAGAGAATTTAATGATCTCAGCACTGTGGCTGCCCATGTCAAGCTCCCTTCCTTGCACCTCTCCCTCTTGATAATCAGCAGCAAGGTGTGGTGTTGGGATGCTGGGAAACCAACACAGTTCCAACCACGCAGCCCTGCCAGCTGCTACTGGGTAAGTACGTTTGTGATGCACAGTTCGATTGGAAATCTAGGCCAGGCCTCCCAAGACTGGCTGCACTGGAGTTTTGCAATAAAAGTTGCTAACGGTAGCTAGTCATAGAGAGTACAAATTTAAAACATTTTTTAAAAGCCTTGTTGCAAAATATTTCTTTCTTTTTTTAAGACAGAATGCATTGTGGGGATTTTAGCTGAGGGAGTAGTGACAGAACACTATATCTTCAAAGCCTTAATCCATGGAGCCAATGTGTGCGCTCAGATAGTTTTGCTTTAAACAAGGGCCACATGAAAGCAATTAAACAGCTGCTAACTGGATTACAACCAACACCCATTAAGACAATAGTAAATTAAGAAAGATTTATCGCTGTCTAAAATTCAACAGCCAAGTTAAGTTGTATAAACATGTAGCTCTTAATTTATCAGGGGAGCAGAAAGCGGAAATGCCCCCAAGTAACAAGAGAATTTTTATTTGTTAAAAGAACACCGCCACACACGAAAAGTATTATTATTATTGCCATTTTCTTCATTTGAAAAGTTCAGAGCAATTTTTGCTCCAATAAGCCCTCACGAAAAGCCTATAAAAGTAAATGAAGGTTTGGAAAAAGCCTATGACCCTATTGCTACACTACATATCCCGAATTAGCTGAAAGAAAGAAAATCAAGACTCATGCTCAAGGGAGGAGATAAAAATATAGGAACATAAGAGTTGGGAAATGCCATAGTAGTAGAGCATCTGTTTTACCTGCTCCCAGGTTCCATCCTTGGCATCTCTAGGTAGGACTGGGAGAGACCACTCTGAAAACCTGGAGTGCCACCATCAATCAGTATAGACAATACTGAAATAAATGGACCAATTGACTGACTTCAGATAAGTCTGTTTCCTATATTCCCAATTGCCTTGCTGGGCCCATCAAGTCTAGCTCACTGTTTGCCTTGCCGGAAGAGAAGAGAAGGTACAGCAACTTGAGGCCCACCTACCCACACTTGGCGCTAATGGGCAAGATGAGGAACTTCTGGGTAGACCAGAGTGGGCTGTACTGGAACAGAATGCAGGTGGGGTGCCCTTAGGGGGAAGGGAGATTGCCAGTGCAGGAGATGAATTCCTGAAAGAACGTGACATAAAAAAGCATCCTGCTGATTCTCGGCCAGAGAAGAAACAGTAGTTTCAGACCTCAGAACAAACTGGGGTGGGAATAGAAGGAAGATACCGTGCACAGAACAATTCCTGCCACTACCAAGAAAAGGAAGATACATCTGGTAGTGGAATGTGACTCCCTTTGGAGAGGGATGGAGGCAGCTGTGTGTGGAAGGATAACTTAGGGTTTAAGTTGTCTCTATATTAATGCACAGTGTATGTGCATTAAGCAAGAAGAATTTGAGTTCTTAATACAGGAAGACAAATATGACCTAACAGACATTACTGAAACCTGGTGGGATGAGACTCATGAGTGGAATGTAGAAATTGAAGGGTATAAACTATTCAAAAGGAGTAGATTAAACAGGAAGGGAGGAGTAGCAGCATTATATGTAGAAGATGAGAAGAGATCCATGACATTGAGCATGAAAGACAGATTGAGATCATACACCATCAATGCAGCCAGATTTCGCAGGCCACTGTCCATAATGGCTACAGATCAGTATCATTAAATTAATATCTATTCACAGAATTCTCACATAAGAGAACAGATAAATGCTGCTAATATTTATCTACACCTATCTGGAGGCGGGCTTGTTTATATTCAATGCTGAATCAATACATTGTCTGTTTAGAATGAAACTCTGCATAAATATGAATTAGGGTTCTTCCCCCCTTTTTTTCTAGAAGCAAAAACTTAAATTTATTCTCTGCCAACAGCTGCATCTTGTCAATGACTGTAACAAAGGAAGAGGGTGATGATATGTGCTGTTGGGTCTGTACTTTCATTATACACAATCAGAATTGTAACAAGCCAGTTCTTTTGAAGTTTCTGCAGTATTTGCTACTGCCTGATCTATTTGACTATCATTCTTTGTAATGTACATAGTGTAATACCTTGGATTCAGAGGCAAGGCATGAGGAATTTTCACAGCATGAAAAACAAACTGCAGCAAAGCACAAAAATTTAAAATAAAATGACCTTACACTAAGCAGATGCTAATCAAACAGAGATACCTAGAGAGATGCAGCAGTATGATTCTGAAAATTTACTGAAGTTCTCCTTTCTTAAAGCTCTGGAATTTAACATTTGGAGCAAAAATGTGCCAGGAAGTTTGAATGCAGAAAAAATCTTCAGGTTTATTAGTTTAAAGTATTTGTGGAATGCTCTCCTTGGTGAAGCTCGCCTGGCTCCTTTATTACATATCTTTAGATGCCAGGCAAAAACATTCCTTTTCTCCCACACCTTTGACTAATTTAATGATCTATGGACTTTTAAACTGTGGGTGGGTGCATGGGGTATATAGTTTTTATTTTTTATTATGGTATATTTTTGTGTTCTTATCTTGTAAACTGTCATAATCCTTGGATGAAGGGCGGGATAGAGATTTAATAAATAGCAATAATATATAATTAGAATTATAGATTGAAGTCTGCTATCTCTATACAGTCGTACCTTGGATCCTGAACACCTTGGTACTCAGACATTTTGGCTCCCAAACACCGCAAACCTGGAAGTGAGTGCTCCGGTTTGTGAACGTTCCTCTGAATCCGAACGTTTGACGGGGCTTCTGTGGCTTCCGATTGGCTGCCGGAGCTTCCTGCAGCCAATCAGAAGCTGCATTTTGGTTTCTGAACCTTTTGGAAGTTGAACGGACTTCTGGAATGGATTCCGTTTGACTTCCAAGGTACAACTGTATACTTGTAAACCAGACATGTGTGTGACCACATATTTTAACAGGAACCTGAATGTGTGCCAACTAGTCATTTCCATGATGCTGATAACCAAATACCAGGCAATTTTCATCATGCCAACATAAATCACCCACAAAATTCTGATGAGGCATGGTGCTGTAAAAATTACTGGATCCAAAGTAACGGCCAACTGCAAACGAGTGTGTAGTACAGAAATCATGTTCTCTAAAGTGCCGGTGATGTTTTCTTAAACTGGACGTTCCTTGAAGAAATCTCTGTGTCAACAGGAGAACTCAATGAATCAGGCACTTATCCAGTTTTCTGTTTAATTAGCTTTTCTTTTAAAGCCATTTGATCAAAGCTGCAGATTTTTAAATAGTGATGTGGAATTAAATATTTAATGAAACCTTTCAACTAGTGGAAAAAACACACATTTGAATGGGAAGATCATAATTTAATAATATTTATTAGATTTATATTGCACCATTCCTCTAAAGCGTACATGGTTCTCCTCCTCCTCAACAACCTCAACAACAACCCTGTGTGATAGCTTAGGCTGAGAGTGAGTGACTGGCTCAAGGTCACCCAGTGAGCTTTTTGGCCAAATGGGGATTTGAACCTTGATTTCCCACGTCCTAGTCCAAAACTCTAACCCCTATGTCACAGAATGCAGCATAACTAAGCTCAGCAGTGTGAATTATCTTAGAAATAAGGGTTTTTTGGGGGGGTGGAGGGAAACTTAGATCTTCCACTACAGAAACATTTTTTCCTCCATCACCCAAGGGAAATTGGCACTCAGAAAAATATGCACTTCCCAGCAAAGCACTCACATAAATTAGTTTTGAAAAGATATCACAGGTGGTTATTTTAAGGTGTAGCTTGATAAACTAAACCACCTAAAATAAGATAAGAACCCTCCAAAATCCATGTAAAGGTGTATATTCCAATTCTTAGAACCTTCACATTAACGTACCTAAGCATAAGAGTGTAAGAACTTTATTGTGCTTTTAAGTCCCAATAGTTTCACTGGGATTTAAATGCATTTTAACTTGGTATTGCGTCCTTTGTCTACATGACACCTACAGTACCTCTTTCTGGAGTGCCTTTCTGAAAACCCCCTGGTAGGGAAGGATTAGGAATGTTACACACATACCAAAAGGGAGCACTTAGCTCTTAGCCATTTCTATTTATTTCCCAAAGATTAAATTTGCCAATGGATTCTTAATTGAGAAAGAGATTCAGTGCAAAGGGATGTAGGCATTTTTACATTTCACATGTCAGAGCAGAATATGTAACATGCCGTGCCCCATTGTGTGAAGTAGCTTCTTAAAAATGGAAAATATTTCAAACTTTGTAATTATGAATAATTCAGGAAGTTAATTCCGACATAATCTATTCTCCTCTCTTCCCCCTTCAAGGACTCCCACTGTGACATTAAGAAAAATAACCAAGGAATGGGATGATCCCTGCCTAGGAAGTAATAGTTCAATTTCATAGAACATTAGGGAATATGCTGTAATTTTCTTATAAATTCAGTTTATTTGGTCAACATTTCAAAGCCAGAGAGTGTAGTCTGTACTCTACACTGCTATTTTGTCGCCCCCCCCTTTTGCACAATATCACAACTCCCCCCACTAATCCCTCTGTGAGTTTGATGCCCAGTTCAGAAATTAAGGCTTCTCTCTCCAAAGGTGGTCAAAGAGTATTATTGAATTAAGGCATAAATAAAAAGGTCACCTGCAGGTTACAATTATATATTTATTATCCAGCCCTTATGATGTGATAAACTGTTGCAGGATTATAAAAGAACCAAAGAACTTAGGAAGCGGTGTGTGGAAGGAGAGTGTAAGCAGACAAGCCTGGTAGATTTCCCAAGGTTACTGTATGGAAAGTGGTTGGGAATTCTCAGCCAATGGGCTGAATGCTGGCCACAGCATCTCCCCACTTTGTCCCACCCACTCCACACAGCAAACAGGATTGATTAAAAATAAAATTGAAGCAGCTTACACTGGTGCCAGTGGAAGTTTCTTAAACTTAATTGCCACAGTGGTTAGCCATCCACAGCACACACATTCCAAATTTCCCCAGGCAGCAATCAAGATGGTGAGGGAAGCCTTCAATTGGCTGTAACTGGAAGCTCCCATTAACCGTGGGGTGTCATTTTCCTGGAAGGGATCACAGCTGAAAAGAGAAGGGTTGAGTCTCCCATGCACTGCAGGTGCCACCACCAAAAATCACTCCCCATGCAGTACTTAGTCTTGGGGAAAGAAAAGCTCCTACCAGCCTTAATGGTGTACTGTTTTTAAGCCTAATTGTCACAATGGGGGGGGGGGGGGCGGGGAGAATCTTTGTGGATTGCAGCTGGAAACAAGAGTGTCTCCATGAAGATCATACCCGTATCTAGCAATTATACTTGAAAACAGAGAGAGAATGTATGAAAAGTGTGTGTATATGCATGTGTGAGAGAAGTGCACAGTCCTATCTACTTTGTGTTAGTCCCATCATTGCTGGCATGTGGTCTCCAGAAGGTGAGCCACAAGGGGATCTGGCATTTGAGCAAAGGTTCTCCCCTCCCAATACAGAATAAGGAATGGAGGAGGATTGTGGTCATTTCTCTCACATCACAATAGAAAAGGATCGTGAACTGGAAGAAGATAGAGGAGTCTGGTCAATTTCCAATCATTCTAATTTTTAGACATTATGAGCCACAGATTTTCTTGTATTATTCTGTTGGCGACTATCTTTTCTTTCTGTTCTTGCCTGTACTGATGGTCACAATCACAAAAAGGAATCTGGGTTTAAATATTGGAGCTCTTTGACTCAAAGGAGGGCGGTGGACCAGTAGCGTTAGTTTTAGATTATTTAACCTGAAGATGAAATGCTACCCAGTGGGATATGGCCAAAGAAGACAGACAGAGCCACGCAATGTTAGCATAAAATAGATCATGCATATTCAAAGAATAAATAATAGGACCAAGAAGAAGGAGATGAAGCATCAGCCCAGACCAGCCATTGCCACATTACCTCGTCTCCGTGATGATGGGAATGGTCCAGAGCTAAGATGGGAAACCACCACCAGGAAGTAAGGAAGCCCAGTATTGTGGCCCCTTCCTTTGGGCAAGGCATTTTCTGGGGAAGCAGCTCTGGTTTTGGCACAGGGGTATCAGGTCCCACACAAATGCTCACCACAGGATCCTCGCCTCCTGTCTTCAGAGAAAGTCTCATCAAGACTGAGAGCAGAGACTTGTGGGTCACAGCCTAGTCACTGCTGTTACTGAATGGACTTAGGATAAATTGTTAACGTGATTGAGAATAAACAGCTCTGTAAACTGGAACTGGAACTGAAATAATAGTGTTTCTTATTTCCAGTCCTAAGAATCATAAATTCAACCTAGTTTTGAAATGTACTGGGCCTCTCCAGCATCAATATGTCCCCTTTCCCACCAGCAATATAAATGGTTGCTTAGAATCCAGGGAATTGTGTGATCCACACTCATGTTTCTTAAAAATGGATTAGTTGTAAATATTAAAATATGATCTTGCAAGACATCTCGGATATAATTTTTGATCAAAATATTTAAATGTTCTACAGAAGATAAGTCAATAGCTATAAGAAAAGTGGTTTGATATGGTTGAACTTCACTGTCAGCTTCATGCATTTGAACTCTCAAATCTTTCTGCTTCACAGTGGCCTTCTAAAAAGAAGAAAAGGAATTGCATTCAAAAATTGACTTTGGGGGATCCCAATGATAAAATTAAAAGAACAGTGGGGAATCTGGTACAACTCCAATTTCCACAGTCAAGTAAGTACTGTGTGGAGTTTAAAGGATATGAAATGCATCAACAACACTTTGAGACTTGTCCTTTTTAGTTTTTCTTCTTTTAATCTTCTTTGCCTTCCCCCATTCCCAGCAGGGGTTTTTCCTATGCCACCACCTACAAGGATACCAGCTGTGAGCTCTTTTACTTCATAGGATATTAACACTTTCTATTGGCTCTGAATATGCAATGAGGTTTATTGATGTAGCTTGGAGTTTCCAAGGAACTATGCAGTCGAAAATTCTCTTGTTTCAGTTTCAGCAGCATGTTCAAAAGAAAACTCAAGCAAGGATATCCATATTCAGGTGGGAAAGATATGTTTAACACTCTGCTAACAATAGTTCCATTCCAGTTTTCTGAGTTGTCATGTGTTTCTTCAGACTGATTTGTGGTGTGCTGTTGTTGTTTTAAACTGTCAGGTGTGCACTGGCAAAGCTCTGCTCAGGCTCCTGAACAAAAGACTACTATGCCTTTAATTAAAAGCTTCCTCCTTGCCGTTCCCTTTATTGTTTCCTGTTCAGCATGAGTAGCGGATAAATGATGTATTTCCATTTAACTGCTCAGTTCATTTGAACAATTAGTGGGGAATTAATAATTTATGCCCCCAGTCATGCTGGTTTTAATTACTGCATTCTTTTTGTTCCTTTTTCTTAATTTTCTTTAATAGAACCAGTCATTAAAGTCTCGTGCCCTGCAGAGAACTGAATACTAATTAAAGGGTAATTCATCACTACTCTACCTTCAAGTGTCCTGCTTGCACAAAACCTGTGGATGTAAATACAAACATGCATAGTCTTCTGTATGGACAGAACCCTTCATGGAAGAGACATATCTTGCACTGGAGAGCTTATGCATATTCAGCTGTCTGCAACAGAACACTTGGACATGTGGAGGTTGGGGTGGGTGAGGACCCAATTCTCAGTAAGACTATAGACTTCAGTTCCTTTTGACAATGTTAAAGCTTTTCATGCTACATGAGTTACAAATCATGATGGCTACTCCTTGCTTGTTAGATCTACAAAGCAACTGAAGGAGTCAAACTCAAATTGCAACCAACATTTTCTAATTAAGGCAGTTTTTTATTTGCATTGTTATTTATCTTTTTTTGTGCACAGCTAAGTGTACAGCTCAATTAAACTGGGAGGGAAACAAACCACTCTAAAGCTTCTTGAAAGAAAGAAAGAAAGAAAGAAAGAAAGAAAGAAAGAAAGAGAAGAGAGAAGAGTTAAGTTTTGCCAACACTTTTCTTGTTATTTCCATATTTACTACTAGATGACAATTCTGGCTTCAGTGAAGACAGCACTTTGCATGATTTAAAAATTACAATGACACAGAAAATATAGATGTGTTGGAGGACTGATATATTCTATTCTGCTACTCAAGCTAAGGAATAAGTTGCATTTTGTTGTTTGAAATGACACACTGGCAGCATCCTGACAGAACACAAAACGGATTGAAAAAGATGTTTATTGCTACTCTAAAATGACATGACTATATCCTATAGAATGTAAAAAAATCCACCAGCCACAATTTTATCCCAGTTTCAAACAGTGTAGGCTCACTTCAAATTTTGTTCTGGAATATTTTATGAACACTGTTTTCACATTTCTTACTTAATATTCCAAAATTGGATTTGCACATTTGTGGAAAGCATCTCTCCACAGATGAGAAACGAAGGCTCCATTTTAGATGTCATCAAACGGGTACCTCCTATTTTTCTGCAAAAAGTGAAGTGGTTCTAACATCACATGTTTACTCCAAAGGAAATCCCACTACATCGAATAGGGCTTACACTTTAGTGTTTAGGACTGCAGCCTTAATCACAATGTGGGCCAGAAAAGAATTTTAGAGGGAAGTTTGTAAACATATTTCATTTCCACCCAAGTACTATGAGAGCAATACAGGAGAGGTTTGAAGTTGGTTTCATGGGGAACAGTTGCCCAGATACCAAGGAAAGCTGTGAACAGGAAGGGTTTAGTATCCATATGTCCCTTTTGCAACACTCCATTTCACATTCCCAACAGTTCATGCATGGATTTTGCCTCATGGTGGGTTGGGAGGCAGGGAGGGGTCATTAGCAAATTATATCTACTGAGATATGTTTAAGTTCATTTTTTACCGAAAATGTGGTTAAAACCAACTTCATAAATTGGTGCCATCCACTGGACAACCTGGCAGCTTTAATTCATTTAGAGACAATTTCAAATCAGTATAAATAAAAAAATTCCAGAGAAGGCATGCAAGTGTATCTGAAGAAGTGTGCATGCACACGAAAGCTCATACCAAGAACTAACTTAGTTGGTCTTTAAGGTGCTACTGGAAGGATTTTTTTTATTTTGACTATGGCAGACCAACACGGCTACCTATCTGTAACTCAAATCAGTATGTTCACCTTTGCTAGCAACAGACTTACCCTCACTTGACCAACAAATGCATTGGCTTCCTCTTCTAGTACTGTAAGGTTCTTAGGCAGAAAAGGGTCAAAGACTGGCCCATTGTCATTTACATCTGTTACAACCACATTCACTGTAGCAGTTGATGTCTGCAAGAAAAAGGAAATAAAATTATGAAGCAGATGTTTTTACCTTACAGGAGGATACTTAGTGCTTATTGAAATTTGTATTCCACCATTCACCATAAGGGTAACATCCATAAGAATATAAGCAAATTAGAAACCATACAAAACACTAAACTATCTAAAACCATTATAAAAATGAATGCTACAGAGTTGGATTATCACAATTACATTATACCTGGTGATACTTAGAAGGTACTGCGTTAGTAGGGTAGGAGAGATGATACATTTATACACACACACACACACACACACATCCAAAGTGTGCACTGTAGATTATTTTTGACAGTATCAAAGGGGTGCATTGGTTGTTGGATGTGTCCCAGGCTTTTTAGACCTGTCTACCCGTGTACTATCTGAAACCAAAGGGGCGTGTTGGTTGCCAGATGAGATCCCCCCCCCCCCCGGCTCTCCTACCCAACTGCAGTGGCAGAAGACAAGACTCAAAAACTGTTTTGTGGATAAATTATGTCGTCATTTAAAAGTTCAACAAAGGCTGTAATTGTGCATGTGCAAGTAAAATATCCCAGTAACAGAGCAACTGGATGAACATGAGCTTTTTTTTCCCCCAAGGGAAGAAGACAATAAACAGGATGCTTTTGCAATGTGCTACTGCTATTGAAATGTAAAATGTATGGATTTAAATAGAGTCTGAGTCACAGAAAAGAAATTACCTGAAAACTGGGAGGGGAAAATTTAGGTAAAGCCTAAAATGTTCAGCTATGAGAGTATAAAAGAAACTATGAATATACAGCACCTTTGTCTACATACACCGATAGCCTTGTATAAATGATACCCTGATCAAGAAAGGAAGATCTGCCATGCATAAGGTTTCCAAACATGCACACTTGGATGTGTATCTACATCTGCACCACAGTGCTCATTTGGACCCCACTGAATGAACTGGGTCATCTTTTGAAGTAACGATGGGGATCTGCATTCCCTTTCAGAGCCACTAGCTAATTAAAAAACGCCTGCTTCTTGGGAGAAAAGCGATGACAAACCTAGACAGCATCTTAAAAACCAGAGACATCACCTTGCCGACAAAGGTTTGTATAGTTAAAGCTATTGTTTTCCCGGTAGTGATGTATGGAAGTGAGAGCTGGACTATAAGGAATTGGACTATCAAAGACTATCAAAGAATTGATGCTTTTGAATTATGGTGCTGGCGGAGACTCTTGAGAGTCCCATGGACTGCGAGAAGATCAAACCTATCCATTCTGAAGGAAATCAGCCCTGAGTGCTCACTGGAAAGACAGATCCTGAAGCTGAGGCTCCAATACTTTGGCCACCTCACGAGAAGAGAATACTCCCTGGAAAAGACCCTGATGTTGGGAAAGATGGAGGGCACAAGGAGAAGGGGATGACAGAGGATGAGATGGTTGAACAATGTTCTTGAAACTACCAACATGAATTTGACGAAACTGCGGGAGGCAGTGGAAAACAGGAGTGCTTGGAGTGCTCTGGTCCATGGGGTCACGAAGAGTCAGACACGACTAAATGGCTAAACAACTAAACAACAACAGACAATCCTACTATACCATTACCCCAATCTCCAAGCGATATCAGATTCCAGGGGGTTCAAGAAAGGGAATATCCTGAATTTGCACACTTGGATGCTACATCCTACTGATGGAAAGCTCAATACATTCCTCTTTTACTTTATGTATTGGAGCTACAGGCTGAAAATAGAGTGCAGTAATTAGAAGCAAAGATGCAAATGTGACCTTTCCCATGAAAAGGTGTAACCACAGTGACAGTTAACTAGCCAAGATGAAGCAACTGAAGCAGGAGCTCCCATTCTGTACCTCATTATAGTCTTGCTGATGCTCCTATAAATGCAACTGTAAGTCTTAGAAATTTGCAAATTTTTTCCTGCTCACCAAACATTCTGTTTAAAATGAAATAAAGGTAAAAGTACTAAAATCCAAGTGCTAATATACGGAAGGTTGCACCTTGGACAGATTCCCCCCCCCCACACCCCTTGAGTTATATCTTCATTAGAGAAAACTGTGCACTAAACAGAGAAGGCATGCAACGTCCTTAGATGGAAGAAGAAGAAGAAGAAGAGTTTGGATTTGATATCCTGCCTTTCACTCCCCTTCAGGAGTCTCAAAGCGGCTAACATTCGCCTTTCCCTTCCTCCCCCACAACCAACACTCTGTGAGGTGAGTGGGGCTGAGAGACTTCAGAGAAGTGTGACTGGCCCAAGGTCACCCAGCAGCTGCATGTGGAGGAGCGGAGACACGAACCCGGTTTCCCAGATTACGTGACTACCGCTCTTAACCACTACACCACTACACCACACTGCATATACTGTATGATATGTTTATTTTTGTTTTTCTCATGTAGCATTTTCCTTTCCGCAAGAATATCCACAAGAAAATAATGAAATAAAAATGTGAAATCTACATGGACTTTGCAGGAAAGTTCAACGAACAATAGGACAGAATCTAGCCTGTTGCTCATTGCTTACTTGACAAAATCCTTACTTGAGTTGTTTGGTATCCCAATGCCCACTCCCACCATGTGAAAATAAAAAAATTCCTTCCAGTAGCACCTTAAAGACCAACTAAGTTAGTTCTTGGTATGAGCTTTCGTGTGCATGCACACTTCTTCAGATACACTGAAACAGAAGTTGCCAGATCCTTCTATATAGTGAGAAGGTGGGGAGGGGTGTTACTCAGAAGGGTGGTGGGAATGGGAGATAGGCAGATAGCTGAGAGAGCCTCTTGACGACTCTTAACGACTGTAATAGGTCTTACAGGAAAAGGCAAGGGGTGGGAAGGTGAGAAATGGTTTAGTTATGTATAGTGAGATAAGAATCCAATGTCTTTGTTCAGCCCAGGTCTTTTCATGGTTTTAAGTTTGGTAATGAGTTGTAATTCAGCAGCTTCTCTTTCCAGTCTATTTCTGAAATTCCTTTGTAGTAAAACAGCTACTTTGAGATCTTGTATAGAATGTCCTGGGAGATTGAAGTGTTCTCCTACTGGTTTCTCTGTTCTGTGATTCTTGATGTCAGATTTATGTCCGTTTATTCTTTGGCGTAAGGTTTGGCCTGTTTGTCCAATATAGAGAGCTGAAGGACACTGTTGGCATTTGATGGCATACACAATGTTAGACGATGAGCAATTAAATAGTCCCGAGATGGTATGTGTGATGTTGTTGGGGCCAGTAATGGTGTTGTCCGGGTGTATGTGGCAGCAAAGTTGGCATCTGGGTTTATTGCAGGCTCTGGTGCCAGTGTCTGTGTTAAGTCTGGTTGTAGTATTATTGTGGGTTAGGAGTTGTTTAAGATTGGGTGGCTGTCTGTAGGCAATGAAAGGTCTTCCTCCCAGAGCTTGAGAAAGAGAACTGTCATTGTCCAGGAGAGGTTGTAGATCTCTGATGATGCGTTGTACTGTTTTAACTTGGGAGCTGTATGTGATGACTAGAGGTGTTCTGTTATTTTCTTTTTTGGGTCTGTCTTGCAGCAAGTTCTCTCTGGGTATCAGTCTGGCTCTGTTGATCTGTTGTCTAACTTCATCTGCTGGGTATTTTAGTTCTGAGAAGGTTTGCTGTAGATCCCTTAGGTGAGAGTCTCTGTCTGTAGAATTGGAACAGATGCGGCTGTAACGTAGTGCCTGGCTATATACAATGGACTGTTTGGTATGTTTGGGATGGTAGCTAGAGGCATGTAGATATGTTTGTCGGTCAGTTGGTTTGCGGTATAAGGTGGTGTCTATGAGCCCATCCTGTATTTTTATAGTAGTGTCCAAAAAATGTATTTCTTGCATAGATTGATTCATTGTAAGGTTGATTGTGGGGTGAAAATCATTAAATTTCTGGTGAAAGGTGTCCAGGGTCTGTTGACCATGTGTCCAGATGATAAAAATATCGTCAATGTATCGCAGGTACAAGAGAGGTTTGAGTGGGTAGGAGTTCAGAAAACGTTGTTCTAAATCTGCCATGAAGATGTTGGCATACTGTGGGGCCATGCGGGTGCCCATTGCTGTGCCGCTGATCTGAAGAAACAGGTCATCACCGAATTTGAAGTTGTTGTGGGTAAGGACAAATTGGCAGAGTTTAGTGGCAAGGTCCGCTGTGGTTTTATCTGATATGGTGTTCCTTATAGCTTGTAAACCATCGTTGTGTGGGATGTTGGTATACAGAGATTCCACATCCATAGTAGCTAGTATAGTATACTATACCGCTGCTGGGGGAGAGATCCGCGAAGCCTGGGCGCACTGCGCGCAGGCTTCTGCCTGCCGGCAAGTCTCCGCCAGCAGCGGCAGCGGTGCCGCTGCTGGCGGAGAGGTCCGCGAAGCCTGGGCGCGCTGCGCGCAGGCTTCTGCATGCCGGCAAGTCTCCGCCAGCAGCGGCAGCGGTGCTGCTGCTGGGGGAGAGATCCGCGAAGCCTGGGCGCGCTGCGCGCAGGCTTCTGCATGCCGGCAAGTCTCCGCCAGCAGCGGCAGCAGTGCCGCTGCTGGGGGAGAGATCCGCGAAGCCTGGGCGCGCTGCGCGCAGGCTTCTGCATGCCGGCAAGTCTCCGCCAGCAGCGGCAGCGGTGCCGCTGCTGGGGGAGAGATCCGCGAAGCCTGGGCACGCTGCGCGCAGGCTTCTGCATGCCGGCAAGTCTCCGCCAGCAGCGGCAGCGGTGCCGCTGCTGGGGGAGAGATCCGCGAAGCCTGGGCGCGCTGCGCGCAGGCTTCTGCATGCCGGCAAGTCTCCGCCAGCAGCGGCAGCGGTGCCGCTGCTGGGGGAGAGATCCGCGAAGCCTGGGCGCGCTGCGCGCAGGCTTCTGCATGCCGGCAAGTCTCCGCCAGCAGCGGCAGCGGTGCCGCTGCTGGGGGAGAGATCCGCGAAGCCTGGGCGCGCTGCGCGCAGGCTTCTGCATGCCGGCAAGTCTCCGCCAGCAGCGGCAGCGGTGCCGCTGCTGGGGGAGAGATCCGCGAAGCCTGGGCGCGCTGCGCGCAGGCTTCTGCATGCCGGCAAGTCTCCGCCAGCAGCGGCAGCGGTGCCGCTGCTGGGGGAGAGATCCGCGAAGCCTGGGCGCGCTGCGCGCAGGCTTCTGCATGCCGGCAAGTCTCCGCCAGCAGCGGCAGCGGTGCCGCTGCTGGGGGAGAGATCCGCGAAGCCTGGGCGCGCTGCGCGCAGGCTTCTGCATGCCGGCAAGTCTCCGCCAGCAGCGGCAGCGGTGCCGCTGCTGGGGGAGAGATCCGCGAAGCCTGGGCTCGCTGCGCGCAGGCTTCTGCATGCCGGCAAGTCTCCGCCAGCAGCGGCAGCGGTGCCGCTGCTGGGGGAGAGATCCGCGAAGCCTGGGCGCGCTGCGCGCAGGCTTCTGCATGCCGGCAAGTCTCCGCCAGCAGCGGCAGCGCTGCCGCTGCTGGCGGAAAGGTCCAGGAAGCCTGGGCCGGACAGCTTTTGAAGGCAGGCGGGGGGAGCAAAGACTTTCGCCCCCGCCAGCCTTCAGAAGAGGTCCAGGACCTCTTCTGAAGGCTGGCGGGGGGCAAAAGTCTTTGTCCCCCCTGCCTGCCTTCCCAGGGGCTTTTAAATCGCCCCGACAGCAGAGAAGTCCTCCGCTGTCCGGGGCGATTTTAAAATGCCGCCCGCCAGCATTTTAAGATCGCCCCGGACAGCGGAGAAGTCCTCCGCTGTCCCAGGGTTTTTTTAAATGCTGGGGGTGGGAAGAAAAGCCCTTGTCCCCCCCCCAGCCTTCAGAGGAGGTCCGGGGACAGACTGTCCCCGGACCTGGTCTGAAGTCGGTTTCCCTAGGAACGCATTAATTGATTTTCAATGCATTCCTATGGGAAACCGTGCATCGCAAGACGAAAAACTCGCAAGAAGAAAAAACTTGCGGAACGAATTAATTTCGTCTTGCGAGGCACCACTGTATCTGAAGAAGTGTGCATGCACACGAAAGCTCATACCAAGAACTAACTTAGTTGGTCTTTAAGGTGCTACTGGAAGGAATTTTTTTATTTTGACTATGGCAGACCAACACGGCTACCTATCTACTACTACTCCCACCATGTGGAGTATCTTCCCAAAGATAGAAAAAAAAGACATCAAAATAATCTTCCTTATGGGCTTTCCACAGACAGGCACAGAAGAGGGATTTGGTAGATTGGGAGAAAAAATAACATTTCAAAGCTAAGGATGAAAGGTTTAGGTAAAAGATTGTGCCATTTGTCAGCCAGGAAGTTTTGCCCGAGGCTGGTTTGCCCAGGCACCCTTTACCAAGTGATGAATTCAACGTGTGATAAGACATCACAGATCTTACAGCATGGAAAGAGCTTTCACATTTTCTCACAATTGCATTCAGTAACAGGGTATATGTAGAAGGAGTAATAGGGAATAGGTAGAACTCCATGTGGGGGCTGAAGGTCAGAAAACCATCTTGGCAGGCTGGGACAGAGGCACAAACTTTTCCAAACTTGGAAAGCCAGTGCTGCACTGCTGGGGAAACAAGACCCCCTTGAATTGTGAATGCTGTAAACTCTGCATTCCCTCCCTTGAGGGACAGTCTCTGCCACATCTTAATTCCCTACAGAAGCATGACCCTGAGTGAGTGCATAGAACTCCCCTGGAATCTTGCTACTTCTCGGCAGAGATTGGGGGTGGCATAGAACCTTTGCAATATTACGCATGTGAGCCAGCCTGTAGTCTCCAAAGCGCAGAACGAAATGTTATGGCAGACACAAGCGTACTTTCAAAACAGCAGCACTGTGTGACATTAGCATGCTGTAATCCTCCCTGGGTCCACCCCACTGGCTGCAGCTTTGTGAGATAGGGAAACATAATATCATGTATTGAGTATCCCTTGATTTTCAAGAGGAGAACAAGACACAACATTGCCATTTTTTTGTGGCAGTCCTCTGTCATTCATAATATATAATTCCTCTCTAAGCTTGCCTCCTTATGGACACTTGTATCTAAACACAGCACATGAATTTCACTGTTAAGAGAATAGTATCGGTTTACTAGCAACTCATTGCTCATAAATGCTTTCATTATTTAATTTTAGCACTATAAACACTACTGAAATCTTACATTATAAGCAACAGTTCAATTCCCCAAAATGATGCTTCATTTACAGTAGCAAGTATGAACTACAAGCACATTTCAGGTGGAAGAAGTGGAACCATGATCCAAAGAAAGACTACTATCCAGGATATGTTGACAGCATTTAAGAGAAATGTAGTATTAGGCAGTAAATGGAAGATTACCTTTTAGTATTAAGAAAGATCACTTGTCACTAGCAGTCAATTACATCATCACTGATAACAAATAATGTAAGAAAGCAAAACCTCCTAACATCTCAAGAGCTAACCTAATTTGTAAAAAAATGTTCTCTATACCATAGCTAGTGGAAGAAAACATTTGATATAGTTTTCCTTATGATTTGTCACACAACATTTTCAAAATGATTTCCCTAGTGCTAGGGGGGAAATTGAACCAACTATATCTGCCATGTGCAAAGTCTCTGTAGAGATTCTGGTAAAATGTTTTTATATGGCACAACAAGTATCTCAGGTTACGAGTGCAAAGGAAAATGTTCAAAAATGATATGTGAGAGACTTGGGCAGTGTCCTGGCCCCAGGGAGCTGGAACAGCCATAAGATGTACCCCATGGGATGTCCCTCGCAGTGTGCAGTGTCTGTACTGGCCATAAAAAAAACAATGGGAGGTCAGAGGATGTGACACAAATCATTTCAGTTGCAGCTCTATTTCCAAAACAGCACATTGGAGGCATTCGCACAAAACCTCCCAACATAAAGGGGAATTACTGAGGGTTATAGACAGTTTAACAAAGACTTGCCCTGTTTTGGCTGTGCTGCTCTCAGTGCCCTGTTGTTTAGGTCTCAGAAACTTGTTTTTATATTTCTACAAGAAACTTACCCCATCTGGTCGGCCATCTGAGGCTGTAACAATCAAAATGTAGCGATCGGTGCTTTCTCTGTCTAAAGGCTTTCCTAAGGCTAGAAGTCCAGATCTAGCAATAAAACAAACATGTATGTTACATAAAAATATGGCTCCTAAAAATTGACAAGCACTATATATATTTATATGCCGCTGGGTTGGTTGCATTAGTGAATACTTCTCATTGTGATCCAAAGCAAAGCAAAAAGTGATTTTTTTTAAAAAAAACATCCAAGTTTTCCTCTGTAAAAACTGCAGACAAGTACTTTCTAGTTTGTTTTCACATTAAAAAATAAAACAAACCACAAACCGCTAAGTGCTAGGAATAGACCAAAACTATTCTCACGGAGGATGTTACAAGACAAGTATGTTTTTTTCATTAACTTCTGCTGATGCAGAAGATCAGAACTCTCAATTCAGGGACATCTTTATTATACCATTTTGAGTAAACTATATTCTTTCCTTATAGCTTACCTAATTTGGCAATATAAGCAGCAAAACAATTGTGGCTTTCACACACAACCAGTCACAATAGAAATCTGAATTCATGACCAACTCTTCAGGCAAAAGGTTCACAGCAGACAATGGATGTGAACAATCCACTTTCTCTGTGCAGCTACATACTGAGTTATTTGTATTACTGGCTACCAAACATTTCCACATGGTGCTATACGTGGATAAAGGGTTTCCCTATTCCCATATTTCCATTTTGCTCAACCCCTATCTGCAGAAGATATGAGAAACTGGCACAGCATGGGAAAACCGTAATTGGTTCTTTAAGAGCTATCTGACACTGATGTGCCATGCCAGAATGGCCTTTGGAGGTGGAGAGCATGTCCAGTTACTTCCAACTTCATTTTAGCTTTTAAAGGACGCCCCTGGACATGGGATTGTATTTCAAGCCTCTCCGATCTGCTTGATCATTTGAGAAGTGATCGGTTGTGTCATCCAAATACTAGAATTAAGTATTTTGTTTTTCTCCATTCCTGTTTTGTATTCAATGGCTCCCATTATACTAGGATCATCTGAGTTCAATGGAAGCAGAGACAAACTGCTCTACATCAGTCAGTTCTAAGGCATGTATATGTATAGTTCTAAGGCACGATTTCACCACCAAATTTCTTCCAATTCTAAAAGCTTGCATACATAACATAGACCTGCCCTTCTGTCCCAGGAACATCAAAGTGCAACGGAGATGCCATTTGGGCTCCTACAACATGACCTGGCTCTTCTGACGATACCACTCAACAGCTGCCATCTCCTAAAGGGAGCACTGGCCCTAGATTACCAACAGGGCATTTTAAAACTCTTTTATTCTGAAATCAGAAGAAACCCTTGAAATGAGAAGAGCAGTGCTGTGTTTATATTTTATTTCTATTTTTTTGCTGTTAATTAGGTGCTAGTTAATTAATCAGTATTACAGTGGTACCTCAGTTTAAGAACAGTCCGGTTTATGAATGATTTGGTTTACAAACTCCACAAAACCGGAAATAAGTGTCTTCATTTGACAACTTTACCTTGGTCTAAGAATGGAATCTGAATGGTGGAAGGGCACTGGTGGTGGGAGGCCTCATTAGGGAAAGCGTGCCTCGGTTTAAGAATGGTTTTGGTTTAAGAACGGATTTCCGGAATGGATTAAGTTCGTAAACTGAGGTACCACTGTACCAGAGTTACAATATTAGACCTACAGGAGGACTAATCAGGGAAGGGCTGCTTGGTACTATCCTACCCCTACCTGGTCTGCTTTTCCTAGCCAATAAGAATGGGTGGGTTTTGGGGGTTTTTTTGTCCTGTAAGATACCTGCCTGCAGGTAAGGTGCTGATTGCAGTGTGGGGTATTGTTTGATTCCTGGCTGAGTAGATAGAGCTGGGGTCTGAGTGTGCCTCCAGAGCCTGTCTCAGTATAGACTCTGCCATAGGTCACCCTTGAAATGGCCACATCAAGGGGGTCCCATATATTGACTGATGATTTCCCCTTGCCCCACCCCATAGGCCAGGTACTGTGGGTGACAGACAGGCCTGTGACCCTTATCCAAGGTGAAAGACTGTGCTCTTGCAAAGTTTGGTTTGGTAGGGTTTCTTCTGAGGGAGACAGAGGAAACAGAGTGTTATAGTGGTTATTACCTTTGGCCTGACAGTGCACGATGCTCCTACTACTAGGCCTTAGTATATCATCCATGAACTTAATTTCCCAATTGCATGTAGTGATGGCATATGATGGTGCTACAATGTGCCTAGGTAGGCAAGGAAGCAGGAAGTTGTGAAGATGTGCCCCCAATATCAGTGGTAGTGGGCAGGCGAAGGTGCAGCTGGAACGGATGGGCTGAGCATGATATCAGGGAAGACCTAGATGTTTGGCTCCTGTTCCTGATTTTAGCCCTGCCACTTCTCTGGTAGCTTTTCAGCACCTGCTTCAAACATTTTTGTTCAGTCAAGCCCCTTCATGCCTTACTGCCTTACTGATTTCTTTAAAGTTTTTAATGACTTGTTTTGATTGGCATTAAGATTATTTCATGTAAAATATAAACAAAACACTTAGAGGTTTCATTACAATCAAGTTGTTTAGAGATTTTGTTAAATAAATAAAATGGATTAAGTAGTTATGTTGGTTCATATCAGAAATGGAGTACTTCTGTTTTCTTACAGCTCACTAGAGAGAACCTGTCAAAATATTATACTGCATGTTCTGAACATGGATGCTCTGCAGAGCATCTCTGCTATACTTGCTTCTAGGGACTGCATGAATAACTACTGTATGTATTCAAATGCAAATATTGCCCATTACTTTCATTGGAATAACCTGGAAATATGAATGCCTTTTGTAACTTTTAATGAGTGCACACAGAAAAGCATATTATAAAGTAGTGCTAGCTGGAAGTTAGTTGGCCCAGACATTTTGATAGAGGGGTGGAGAGGGGGTGGCATTTGGGTTAAATTTTCTGAAGTTGCAGAGAGAGAAATTTCTAGCGTTTTTCAGGGAAAGAGTTTCCCATGATAGATATAAGACAGAAAGCTACAGTCACTCATTTTTAAAATATCTAGTAAAAAAACCAAGCTGGCCATGGAGGCAGACATCTTTCCTTTTGTAAAGGAAGTCAAAAACAAAATACCCCTGGGTAATTCCTACTGGACTATTTTGTCAATGAGAAATGCTGTCAGGATGCTACTGCTTAGAGCAGCTCCTTTATCTCTCGAAGAAATCTTTTTTGCCAGTCAAGTGAGAGGCATTTTCAGCCCAGTCTCATTCAAAAGTAGATGCTGCCCTCAACTTTTGATGGTTTATGCATTTGCAAACCTCCAGCTACCAGGTGCAACAGTTTCCACAGCCAGACCCCAATATGTATATATATTTTTCCCTACAATGGAAAGTAAATTGCATAGAAATAACAGAAAACAGGTTCAGGATAATAATCTGCAGTGGCAGAAGCATACCATCAATCCGAGGAGTGGAAAAGTTCCTAGATTATTGCAGCACCCTCTGTTTTTAGAATGTTGCTTATATCCGCATTCACACTGGTGAACAAATGTCTTAGTACATGAGCTTTGAGAACATAATGATAAGACTCTTGCTTGCTCTTTTCCTAATTTCTGAGAGGGGGAAACCTTCCCTCGATATATCCTTCTTTCTCCATTTACTGCAATTAATATTAAAGCAAATAATAGCTTTGCAAATGACAGGCCCTTAAAGGAAAGGTTTTCACTATTTCTGGTACATATGCTTTCAGTGTTCCAGGGCTTTTCTTTTCACTAATTAAGGTGGCATCCATTTAGGAAGAATGCTAAAAGCTTTCTCAGTTAGTAATGCCTGGAATGTCTGGTGCTGAATTCAGACAATGGGCCCAAAAGGTCTTCCTTTTCATTACAGTACATTTCATTTTTCCAGACAAGAAATGGTAAGTAAAAAAAAAAAAAAAAAGTCACTGTCATTAGGAGAAACCTGGCAAGTCTAAAGGCTTCTAATTAATCCCAGGTCACTCATATAATGGAAGTTTCCATCTCAGTGGGTTTTACCTAGTCAAACATTTAAAATAAATAAATGGTCTCGGGTGTACAATTTCAAAGTTCAGTACCATTCACAGAGCTCCCATTAGTGTCTGAGAGCTCAACTTCAAACAGCTGAATGCCTCCGATTAGAAGCTGTGTTATTTGCACACAATCTGCATATTCATTTGGGCTGGGAAGTTGAAAATTCAGCCATAAGGGTTATTCTACTTACGTTCGAGAAAGGTTAAATACTTGCTGAGGATCTCCATTCTGTATGACGTATGTTATGGGGTCACCCTCTCGATCAGTTGCCTTCAGAAGAACAACAGAGAAAAAGTGACATGTTACAGATTGCAATGGCTTCTTTTTTTAATTAGGATTTTTTTAAAAAACAAAAACAAAGAACAAATCCTGAGTAGTGATGGGCAACACATTTTAAATGCTAATCAACTCATTCATAACAATTAAACATTTGACAGCTTTAACTCTAGATCAACTGATTGCATGTGTTTGTCCCCCTCTAGAGAGTGTCTGCATTTTGGCTTCATGGAGAGTGTGGTCTCATAAGCATGGTAATTGCTTATTGGAATTTCAGGAAATTAGAGTATTTGCATACTTAAACTTTAATCAACAATGACTGACAGAACGAGAGGTAATAAAGAGGTTTTCGGCGGGCAGTAAATTCTCCAGCTAATTTTCAAAATAACTCAGTAGGGATTATTTGTTACTGCATTCCTTAAAACAAATATGATTGCTCCATTTAAATATTGCACCTATTTGGGCCCTTCTTAAAATATGCAGTATTAAAAATTATACTGGACAATAATCAGTTTGAAAAGAATGAAGAGATTATTAGACAATAACATTAATAAAACAGATCCAGGTGGTATTGAAGACTGATTTTCTAGATCCATTTCAATTAGGGTTTTGGCCTGTCTTTGGCACAGAAAAAGCCCTGGTTGCCTTATATAATTACCTCTGCTGGGAGAGAGACAGGGCAATATGTCCCTGTTAATCCTCCCTGACCTCTCAGCATCTTTCAATACCATCAACCACTATACCCTCTTGGAGAGGCTATCTGAAGGGGGGGGGGCAACACTGCTTTGCAGTAGTTCCGGTCGTATTTGGATGGTCATTTTCAGCAGGTGATACTGGGGGACTGTTTTTCAGCACAACTGAGCCTTCACTGTGGGATTCCTCAGGGCAGAGGAAGTTGTATCTGATTTAAGAATATAATACACAATCCAGTTCTGAAGTTAAGCATGTGCTTAACTATCACCCATTTAAATCAATGGGATAGAGCAGTGCTTAACTTTGGCTGTATTTCTAAGTATAAAAAAGAAATGTTTTGGTTCCACAGTTGTTTAAAAACAACAACAAATAAATAAGAACACAGTGGTTCTCCTCAACCCCCAAACTTATTTTTTAATTTCAGGTGTCAAATCTCTGTAAAATTATAAATGTACACCTCATACGTATTACTTTTATGGAGCAGGAAGCTTAAAAACACTGTGTAACATTATCTACTATTGCATACGTATTAACATTTCACACCTTTAAACAGCTGCAAATGAAGATCCTAAACATCTGTATGACAAAAGCTGCTATGTTGAATGAATGAATTTCATTGAAGACAAATTAGAGCAACAATTTCCAGAAGTTTAGCAAGGATTCCTCAATGAAAAAATATCTATAATGATGGGCAAACTACTCTAAAAGTCCACTAGTCCATCGCTGTTGTCTGCTACAAAATGGAGCCAAAGGAGACTGGCTGTGTTTCAGGAGACACTTTCAAATCCATGATGGGCAACAATGAGATCCAAGAAGCCCAACCAACACTTTACATGAAGTGAACATGCACCTCA
Organism: Podarcis bocagei; assembly: GCF_964188305.1. NCBI lineage: Eukaryota > Metazoa > Chordata > Lepidosauria > Squamata > Lacertidae > Podarcis > Podarcis bocagei. Next base: position 69,941,805 of record NC_138128.1, read on the forward strand.
GAAGTGTCTGAGATGTACATACAGAGGTTTCTCAGCAGGCAAACCAATAAGGAAAGGGTTAAATGGCAGCAGAAAACCCATACTATAGAGCAGGGTCCCAAACTGGGTCTCCAGCTGTTTTTGGACTACAATTCCCATCATTCCTGACCACTGGTCCTGCTAGCTAGGAGTGATGGGAATCATAGTCCAAAAACAACTGGAGACCCAAGTTTGGGAAACCCATGTTATAAAGCAATGATGGAGAACTTGTGACCGTGCAGCCATTGTTGGAGTACAACTCCCACCAACCCTAACCATTAGCTGCATTGTCTGGGGCTGATGGGAGTTGAAGATCATCACTTGTAGGGCCACAGATTCACTACGCCCCCCCCCCCGTGCTATAAAGTAATATTTGTCCAGAACAGACCCTGAAAACAGCAAAAGTAGCTAGGATCAAGACCATCACATCCATAAGCAGAAAGAGTTCTGTAAATGCTTACATTGAAGCATTCTGTACCTGCAAATTAAGCAAAATGGCACCAATTCTCATGGCCTCACTAAGTTCAAGACTGTACATCTGCTGGGGAAAGCGGGGTGGGCTCTGATTATTTGGAGGAAGAACCTCAATGTAAACAGTAGTGATGGAGCTCCTGCAAAGACAATGGAACAAACAAAACCCAGTCAAAATCTTTATTATTATGATTATTATTATTGGAATTTTTTTTACACCACACTGCACACTTTGGTAATAAGCACTCAACATTTCTTCTGAACCTTTGTGTTACATCCCTGCAATTCTTTGCATCTGATGCATCTGACACAAGGTGTTAACAGGGCAGAAAGATTAGTGTTTAATTACATTTTAATTATTGTATTTTCTATGTTTTTAGCTTGCTCTGCTTTATCTGTGTAAGCTACCTTGAGTCGTGGACTAGGAAAAAGGAAGGCTAAATATAATTTTAATCATAATCATTATAAAGAATATTCAAAAAATATTTCCTTTTTATACTGGTCACTTTAGTTGATTTCACTTCATGGTTTTTCTTTCCTTTTTTCTTTTGGGTGGGGTGAATAGACATCTAACTGATCTAAAGGATTAAAAAGGTAAAGGGACCCCTGACCATTAGGTCCAGTCATAACCGACTCTGGGGTTGCGGCGCTCATCTCACTTTATTGGCTGAGGGAGCCGGCGTACAGCTTCCAGGTCATGTGGCCAGCATGACTAAGCCGCTTCTGGCGAACCAGAGCAGCGCACGGAAATGCCGTTTACCTTCCCGCTAGAGCGGTACCTATTTATCTACTTGCACTTTGACGTGCTTTCGAACTGCTAGGTGGGCAGGAGCAGGGACCAAGCAACGTCACGGGGATTTGAACTGCTGACCTTCTGATCAGCAAGTCCTAGGCTCTGTGGTTTAACCCACAGTGCCATCTACGTCCCTATAGATCTAAAGGATTAAGAAGCTATTAATTATGCATAAATAAATAGGCTATTTAGATCTCTGGAGTGATAGGGAGAAAAAAGGTGACTTGAAAATTCCTTTCATCTGACCAACTTGGTGGAAACACTTTTGTTTTGTTTTTCAAGAAAACCATGAATATTTTCTTAAGGCTAGAAAAGAATAGTATGGGTGACACAATGCCTTAGAGTGCTGTGCTGAATATTGAAATTTGCTTCTTAAATGGCATCAACAAAAAACAAAACAGATAAAGTATAGTCTTATAAATGCAGGGATGGAAAAAGTAAAGCCTGAAGGACGTGTGTACCACACTCAGTGAATTTGTCATAGTCTATGAATTTATTATAGAACCCGGAGGGCAATGACTTTCATTTAAATCTTCTGACCCTTGCATTTGCAAAGATACATTAGAAAATGTGATGGCAACAATATTAAATGACTGGGAACAGCAGCAGCAACATCAAAATAAGCTAAGAGTTAAAAGTTTAAATGCCTGTGGATTTTGAGCCTATATACCACAATTTTCCAATGATAATGCAGAGTTCTTCACATTTAAATGCAACTGTAGGTCTGAACAGTTGATAGCTTTTAGCAAATACTGTATACTAAACACATGGACGGGGAAATGGGCCTGCACTTGTGAGTCCCATTCCCTATGTCCACCGGCTCTGCCACCAATGTTAACACATTCAGTGGACCATCAGAAAGGATAGCCTATGTATATATACTTGTACGTGCCTCAGTTCTCCACCCAATCAGGTCAATGGCTTACATATCTTGGCTCTCCTTTCTGGTGGCTGTTGAAGGTGGTGACATCCACAGTCCTACTCCTGCCTCCACCCATAAGCCATACAGGACTAATGACCAAACATCCCTACAGTTGCAATTAAGGAGTGAAGACATTCTCCATAGGGTGAATAGTTTGGTTTTGCCCACTTAGGAGCTATTTTGGTGATATTTCACCTCTATGCCTGATGGTATTTAGAATGGTTCTTTGTCTCACCTGGTTCTTCCCATCCTTCTCCCTAAATATGAAAGGTAACATTCAAACCAGGAGGAGAGAAAGTCCCTCTCCTGCCTCTCGCACTGCATGGAGAGGTGAAGGGCGGGAGCGAAGTGTCACCCAAATAGGGCATGGAAAGGTTTAGGAGTATCTGTTTTAATCTGTTGTGTTTTATTTTTATTTGTCTTACAACTGAGTGGCCAAACTTCCTTAACTGGTCTCTATTTGTTTCTCCAGCTTTGCTTTTCTGAACTTTTGTGGTGCTAAGATGTGGCCAATTTATATCTTTTTGCCAACACACTGGTAACCTTGGCATATACATTCCCAGAAACATGTAATACACATTCCAGAATGGATTGGGCTGACAACAAAATCTCATTTAATTTCAAAATGGATCTGACCTCACTTAAAATACACACATTGCTCGGTTATGTGTAATGTCTCCTCTCAGGTACATACACTGTCACATTTAAGGTGGGGAAACACCTGCAAATTATGACATGCAAATCAGGCTTAAGGCCCCTCAGCTATTCTAATCAAACCTGAAGTGTTCTGCGAGTTAAAATCAACCTTTGTTTTGTTTTGCTTCTGCCAAGTTGGTATGAGAAAATCGTCTCTTTCTACTCTACGCTTCCCAGATCTAACAAGTAGGAGATTAGAAACTGAATGACTTTGCTAGTGCAAATGTAGGTTTCCATGGAGTGTATTTCATTGCTTGTCCGGTGTTTGCACAGCTTGCAATTTGTGCTCCAAATTGAGCTGAGGCACACTATAAGATTGTATCATCTGGATAAAAGGTTACCTCCAGCTCAGCGATCCTTTCATTCCAGGACATTTGGAGATACTACCTTTGCATGATAGTTGGCAATTTACAGAACAGACAAGTACTTTTGCCTTCATTGCTTTGCTTTCTCTCCTCTTTTCTCTCATTCTCACTTTCTTAAATAAGCACAAACTACAAATATGGATGGAGCAAACTTAACATACTAGAATTTACTATAATAATGCTACTGCTACTACTAATGCTACTACTACTAATGCCCAATCAACATATTACGGTGCATATATCTGTGTGCCGGATATATACTAATTTCATGAATGAGCCACAACAGTTCAGATATAAAGGCTTCTTTTGAATAGGATGCTTAGCAAACAACCGACTGAAGTGCCTTTTCTAAAGAAACCAAATCACGGGCCTCATGTTTCTTTGATGACTGATCCTTTACACCTTCTACTCATTATAGTGCAGAAAGGTTAATTTCTCAGCTATGGCGAAAAATATTTAATTATAATATTAATTACCTTCTCTGTGCAAGAGGAGCACTGTCAGATGCTTTGACAGTGAGGGCATAGGAACGTCCTACCACCAATTCAATTCCTGGAGCAATAGTGATAAGGCCCGTTTGATCATTGATCACAAAGTCTCCCGGATCTCCGGCCAGGATTTCATATGTGATCCGCCCATTTGAACCTTCATCAGCATCCATGGCAGTGAGCTGCAATTGAAAATTAGAATTTAATTTTTGTTTCCCCTTAGGGTTGCTGCTTGAATGACAGGAAACCCAATTTCAATTGCTGTCAAAATAAAGAGATTATTTCCTGTGTGAGGCATCAAACAATCATGAATGAAATATGGACACCCTGTGATATAGGATGAAGCAGAAACTACATTATAGAATGCATGAACAGCAGCAGCAGCAGGTCACTTAACCCAAGATGTTCCAGAGCATCTTCGGGTGCCGGTGTGGTGGACCTGAGACACTTCCCTGACCTCCTGGCAGGAAAGTTGCTGCTACTTAGAGTGACAGGGGGGTGAGTGAGGCAGCAGGGAGGGTAGAGTGGTGCAAACACAGGAGCAGGAGGGCCAAATTAGCTCCACGGGTGCATTTGCACCACACTGACCTTTCCCCTCCCAGAAACAGCTGGGAGGTCATCTGCTGGAAGGTCATGCAAGAACCTCCATCCCACCACACAGTCCACTATTGTTGTACACCTATCTCTAAAATTGTGCAGAAGGGAGTCAGTTTCACCCTTCTCTTCCACTTCTGAGCCTCCCTAATTTCAGTTCTGAACCAGACAGAGACATGACACCTACAAAAATACTGATCTATCAGGCTGCATACTGATGTACTTGAAAATAGAAAGGCTGTTTGCTGACAGCGAGATGTGCTTTCACCTGCCTTCATTCCTGAATTGAGACATATATACAGCATATCAATCTATTCCTGACGGCTTCTTTCTGAACACTCCTCGTGCTTCATGCAGGATGTCTGCTTTTTATTTCATTTTCAAAGCAACTGGTATAATTATCAAATTACAGATGTGCTTGGAAGGCACTTTTTAAAAACACCCCCCTTAAAACACACACACACACACACACACACTCCTTCAACAAAGCATGGGGAAAGGAGGTGGCCCCATAACTAATACAACGATTGTTAGCATTATTCACAGGCCTGGTGAGAAGGGTAGGTGGCTTTATGACTGACACAGGAGCTGGCCAATAAGTCCTCCTTTTCAAATAATAAAGATGGCTTTCTCCTAAGCCCACTTTGAGTAAGAAGACTGTATGTATGACACGACTTGTTGAGTTTGGTTCCAAACTGGGCTCTTCAGTTCACGTTTGTCTGTCTGTTTGTTCCTATCATAACCAGCTTCTTGAAAAACTATTACATAATCCCATTTACTTAGATCTCCGATAGGTATTTCTACATACTGGCCAAGTGTACAAGGTTTAGTGAGCCCCACACTGTGTGAGCAACAGCAGCCGCCGCCTTTTCCTTGCCGATACAGTGGTGCCCCGCAAGACGAATGCCTCGCAAGACGGAAAACCCGCTAGACGAAAGGGTTTTCCGTTTTTGAGCTGCTTCGCAAAACGATTTTCCCTATGGGCTTGCTTTGCAAGACGAAAACGTCTTGCAAGTGTTCTGAATTTTTTTCGCTCCCCCCATTTTTCTAAGCTGCTAATCCGCTAAGCCTTTAATAGCCGCTAAGCCTTTAATAGCCGCTAAATCGCTAATAGCGCTAATCCGCTAAGCTGCTAATAGGGTTGCTTCGCAAGATGAAAAAAACGCTAGACGAAGAGACTCACGGAACGGATTAATTTCATCTTGCGAGGCACCAATGTAACACAGGAAGGGAGAGACACACAGCCCCCTTCATGCACTGAATGTAAGCAGTACAATGTAAACCCCCCCACAACAACCCTGTGAGGTGGGTTTGGTTGACTGGTTCAGAGTCACTCAGTTGGCTTAATGGATGAATGGTGATTTGATGCCTGGTCTCACAGGCACTCTAAAACACTACACCACACTGGCTGCTTTAAAGCTATCCAAGTTGATGGACATCACATATTGTGGGAGAAAATCCCACAGCTTAACTATATAATTGTATCGCACCATTAGAACAGATTTTTACCATTTGAATAGATCCGCAGAGTGTTAAAGCACTGAAGTCAACTATTTGTTTCATTTTTATTGCTGAAAAGGAAATCTCTCAATTCATGTATTCCTTTAATCACTTGGAAATTTCCCTGCAAAACTGCTCATAGTTGTTGACCTCATAAACGAATGTCCCTAATAAAGGTTGATGACAGCTTTAAAAAGTGTTATAATAACCTTCTCTAGATCAGCAGTAAAGGGGTTGGGGAAAAGATAAATAAGAGCTTCATGCAAAATGCAAGTCCTAACCATTTAATTACATACTTGGAGCCCAGCCAAGTTTTAGTGCGACAACACGAAAAGGGAAACTGGTAGAATACACAAATACATAAATTAACAAGGTTAATTAAATTTACAAATGAAGGTGCTTTGAAATGCTAAGTCATCTGAATAACATTTTGGGGGCAAAAAGATGCCTGAAAGGGAGAATTAAAGTCAAAGAACTGTCACAGCATTCTATGATTTTGGAAATTCAAATTGCAGGTGGTTTTGGCTGATAGACTCCATAGTTTAGGTGTTTTGGGATGGGGGGGGATTAACATCTAAAAGAGACTGAAAAAGGGATCCATTCTGCTCTTCCTATATATCTTCTTCATGCAGTAGCAGCAATTTTGTTCCATTTAAAATGTGCAGTGCTCACAAGCTGACAATGATAAATATGTTCTGTTAATGCTGAGGCAAAGACGTGATTCTCATTATGCAAATAGGAAGCTATAAGAAACCTTCATAGCATTGTGCCTTAACAATGCCATGTTGCTTTATTGGGATGCCAGTTCTGATCTGTTGCAATCATTTTGAACAAGGATTAGTTTAGAGGGACAAAACCCTTTTCAACCAGTGATGTTTTCCACCAATATTTGGAAAAGCTAATAAGACACTCTGACTCCAGTCTGTCATGAACTAAAAGTTCAGGCAAATTGGTCTGACTCCCAAATGCCTAATGTGATTACTTCCTGCTGATCTAAACTGAAACCTGCAGTTGTCGTGTTCCAAAAGGCTTTGCCTTCCAACCACCACCACACATGGAAATAGTGTTCCAGGCAAATAAACCCACTTCCCCAAAGTCATACACAATTAACATAAATTTATTCCAGCTACTCCTACAGTGTTATGAAAATTACCATGTGGCACTGCAGCTGACACCTCTGGATTAATAAGCAAAACTCAGCCAGCTCACTGAATATGGGAGTTTTGTTTGTTCTCAGCCTCAGCAATGTAATCCATTTACCAAGAGCTACAGTTTAAAAAGCTGGATATGAAAGTTTGGGGAAATGACATTGAAAGTTCCATGGAGGTGTGTCACCAGATAGTCACATCAAGTAATTATAACCAAATCTTGAAAAAAGCTACATTCGTGCATAATAATTCAGCTTTTAGCCTATTCCCTCCCAGCTAGTCATTTCTAACTTTGATTCATAAAAAATCATCCTTAGCCACAAGCATTTTGTTTAAAAAAGCACTGAGAGATCTTTAAGCACTACAAAAACAATTCCTGAATGAACGTTATACACAGATGCAACTCTTTCCCCACACTTGGAAAATAACTTCTAGCATGACTATTGCATATCTCCTTCACAGATTTGCTTTCGGAAAATGTAAGTACATAAGAGAAAGGCAAATTCTACCTGACATTGTTTTGGTGTCTTCCATTTCATTTTATTTCCAACTGCATGCTGACTATAGACCTGAAGCCTATAATTAACAGTGGTACCTCGGTTTAAGAACAGTCCTGTTTACAAATTATTCGGTTTACGAACTCTGCAAAACCAGAAGTAGTGTCCTAGTTTGCGAACTTTACCTTGGTCTAAGAACAGAATCATTTTTTTAAAAAATAAAAAAAATGGAAGTAAAGAAGGAGGTGGTGTGAAACAAGGTGAGGCGGTAGAAGGGTAGAAAAGTCAGAGGAGTTGTGGCAGAAAATCAGATACATCCAAGGACATATGAGGTGGCAGGGAAGTACTTATAATACACAGGATCTCAGGATCCATTCTCACTTCAAGAAAGATGAATCCATTTTAACTCCTTCTCCAGACAGAGGTCAGGCACAGGGGATGGATAAGGAGAAAATAATTATCTCCATATCCTGAGGACTGTGAAAGCACTGAACCACACAAGTTTCAAAATTGCAGTTGCAAAGGTTACTGTTAAGGTAAGAGGGAGAAAGGGAAGAACCCAGGATTCAATTGGCTGTAACCAATCAATGAATAAATCAAACCCACCTACTTCTTCCCTGAACTCCGTCCTTGATTGTGTGCACTCGTTCTTCCATTGCACATGGGAAAGAGCCAACAATTTCAAATATGGAAAGCCAGTGATTGGGGTTTTGAGGTCAGGCAGGGCTGAGTTTAGCAGACCCAGTGACTGCTTGGGGCACTAGGTTCAGAAGGTGCTTGTCACAGGCTGTTTACTCAGAAATCCACTTTGGAGATAAATCAAACTGAAAAAAGTTCACCTTTGCTTGTAAAGCTGGCTCTGTGTGGCCAGTGGTGTGTTAAATTTTTATAGTTATTATTTGCAGGAAGATTTGCATCCGTAATCAGTCAGCAAGCCGTGTGTGGGACTGTGAGCAAAGCCACGTGTGCAAAATAATCCTAAATGACAAACTCACGAAATGGGTCCAAATTCAATAAGTTATTCAAAATGTAAACAAATGGAGAGAGATGTTGAGGATGTACCTCACTGGGTAGTCATTTGGACAAAAGGAGAAACATCTGTGATGGCTTCAAGACAGGCAAAAGGCCCACCATGCCAACAGTCCCAACACCCTGACTTTCCATGGAGCACCAAAGATGGACAGAGGAAGTGTAAAGGAAAAGTCAGTTTGCACATACCACTTCTTCCAGATAAAGTAGGACACTGGTGCATTGTCCAGTGATCCTTAAAATCCTGTAGCCAGCTCTGCACATGGCAAATGCCATTGATTAATCCAACCCTAATGTTTTCCAAACATTTATCTTAAAAAGCTTTAAGGCCAATGCATCTGACAAATTATACACACGCCAGATAGCATACTGGAATAGGAACTGTCATTTTGGTAAGACAACTATATGCCACTCAAATTAAATGTTTTACTATCTCAGTAATGCAACTCAATTAGCAAATAGAAGGAGCCTTTCATCATGAATTATTGTCTAACTGCACAAACGCACTGAGGTCAGGGCTCTTTTTCTAACCTACTTCTTTTTATTGGAGTATCTGGTTTCACAGTCTAATCATGACTGACCTGGGCCATTTTCCTTTTGAAGCTATCGCAGCTGATTATCACTCGAAGGAGGCAAGGGTCCTTATAAGATTATACAGCAATTAGGAGGCAAATCAACAGAGTAGAACTGCACAATTTCCAAGGATGTATATTAAGATCTGTGTGATTATGACTGATATACAACCCTCCAATTAAAATTGTGTGTTTCTTAATTAAGAGAGGTGAAGACCAATCCTTTACATGTTTATTTGGAGGTATGTTCCTCTGTGCTTGGAGTCAGTGTTTGGGATAGTAGCCAAATTCCTAAAGCAATTTGATATACAATAAAATCGGACATCTCATCTGATCCAAAATCCTTCCACCATCAAGCCCCCCAGACTCAAGACACCAAGAGTTTAAAAGGAATTGGTATTTAAATACTAGGATGACATCCACACCATACATTTAAAGTACTCTTGTGCCACTTTAACAGCCATGGTTCCCCCCAAAGAATCCTGGGAACTGTAGTTTGTTAAGCAGCAGATCTCAGAGCTACAATTCGCAGAACCATTAATAAACTATAGCTCTCCAGATTCTGTTAATGTGTGCTTCAGACAAATGGTGTGAATATAGCCTAGATTAAAGGTTTCATGTGCGTTATCTTGCCAGGTAGGTTATAAGCATTGCAATCCTAAATGTCATTCGTCCTTGAAGAATGTTTTAATTTGAGGTAAATGGAGATCTGCCAAAACAAGGGCATTTAACACATATCAAATTAATAATTTCTTACCTGAATCAACTACTCTTTATAGCAGTCCAAAAGCCCAAAGCAGATTTATACTCTAACTGTAATGGGAATGCATATTTTGAAATTCAATCCAGATAGCAGAACTACAAACTTTTGAAAATATAAAAACAGGATATTTAAGCTCACTGCAGTCATCATTGCTATAAGTACATTCTCAGGGCTGGCCAGATATATTTTACTCAGAAATAAGCGATGCATGTGGTAGGGCAGAGCTGCCTTCCTGGATAGGGCTTGGGGTGGTGGCAGTGAAGTTACACTGGCAGGACCGCCACTTCAAATCCTCCACCTTTGCATCCCTATTCCACATATAACACTTTAATCTTACTGCATTTCTGACAGTGGGACAGCATACTCCTTCACTCCTGAGGTCATTCAATAGGCTATTTTCGGGGGTGAACATGCAGCTCTTTTTTCCAAGAGTCTGCTGCCACACCCTGAGCCCAGCATTCACTGCTGGGATGGTTTCATCACTTTTCCCAGTGGTCCACACAGATTCCTTGGAGACTCTAATGGGTTTGGCAGCAGAGTTTATGTGCAAATGTGCTCAAAAAAAGCAAGGTAATGATATGGCAAATGAGAAAGCTAAATCTAAAGAAGGAAGGAGATTGTCATCACCTGTATAGGATGGTTATAAGCTGGGAAGAGGTGAGATGAAATATAGGTAAAGGTAAAGGTACCCCTGCCCGTATGGGCCAGTCGTGTCCGACTATGGGTTGTGCGCCCATCTCACTTAAGAGGCTGGGGGCCAGCGCTGTCCGCAGACACTTCCAGGTCACGTGGCCAGCGTGACAAGCTGCATCTGGCGAGCCAGCACAGCACACGGAAACGCCATTTACCTTCCCGCTAGTAAGCGGTCCCTATTTATCTACTTGCACCCAGGGGTGCTTTCGAACTGCTAGGTTGGCAGGCGCTGGGACCGAGCAACGGGAGCGCACCCCGCCGCGGGGATTCGAACCGCCGACCTGATGATCGGCAAGTCCTAGGCACTGAGGTTTTACCCACAGCGCCACCTGCGTCCCACACGAGATGAAATATAGTTAAGCAGTAAAGAATATGTGGTTTAATTCTCAGCTCAGCCGAGGACTCAGTGAACATAGCCTTAGGCAAATCACCTAGGAACATAGGAAGCTGCCTTACATTGAGTCAGTCTACTGGTCCATCTAGTTCAGTATCATCTACACAGATTGACGGTGGTTCTCTAGGGCTTCAGAGAACAGTCACTCCCAGTTTTACCTGGAGACGCCAGGGATTGAAGCTGACACCTTCTGCATGCAAGGCACATGATCTACGACAGAGCTATGGCCCTTCCACCTTTCAGCCTGTGTCATCATCAATAACAGAGGACACTGACACCAGCCCTTCTACCTACCTACCTATGACAAGTTTCATGGTCAAAACCAAATGGTAAAATCAGAGCAATCCCTTCATTTCAGTGCCAGCTATGAACACACACCCTTTTTCTCAGATTACTGTTGTTGCTGGCAGTATAGCTCTAAGTATTTGCATTTTATACAAAAGCCTTTGCTTTTCATTCACAGTCAGGCCTCACAAGTGAATCCCTTTCCTCAATATTCTCATGGCAAAGTCACCCCTTTCTCATCCATTGGGTCAGTCAGCTGAACAATCTGCACTTCTGACCTCTTGACAACTGATCAGCTCAGAAAACTGAAAATTATTTCTGTAGAGGAGGTACTTAACTCCTTAACACCTTACTGACCACATGGCCTCTCCCTCTTCAGTTTAAGAGGAGGCAACTAAAAAGACACAGTGGCCCTTGACTTTTATCTCAGACACATTCACAGTACTCTAATAAAAGTCAACCACAATTTTCAGCTGCTAATAATGAAAACCTCCAAAGGTGATATATCCTGATGAGGGAATGATTTGGTCTCTCCTCATTTATGAGATCAAATACCCCATGAACAGAATGAATCAATTGTTGCACAATGTACATGCTTGATATGAGATCACAGTGGGTACTCAAAATGATTTCACTTTTTGATTTGTTCACTCTGGTACATACACAGTGGCATTTGCGTATGTGTGCCTTATACAGATACAAATTCATTTAATCCAAAGTGTAATAAAATATGTATTGTTGAGTTACCTGGCCTATGGAAGATCCCCAGGTGACTCCTTACTCCAGGAAGCCTCCCTTGCCTTCCTCCTGGTTCCCAGGTGCTTCTTTGAGTGAATTCTGGTGTTGCAAGTCGGCTCACTAGGGGATCAGAGTTGTGGGGGAGAAGCTGCTATTCTGCCATGCCCTTTAATCTGAAGCAAAAGCTATGGTCTCTATCGTTACATTATAAGTGGCTTCATGCTGGCAAAAGTCGGAGATATTCATCATGAAATGGGACAGAATAGCAAAGAATCATGAGTAGTTGCTAGGCAACTCCCAATATGCCCTCTATGGCCAATTGTGACTCTTCATAAAAAGTGCATAGTGCATCAAGCCACAACATACTTTTTGTGTATTTCATGTTTTGTTGTACTTGTAGATATTGTTCCATATCACCTTGATGTTTTATATGAGTCAAGAGTGTATATATTTATAAATGAATTAAGGTAAGGAAACTATTCAGTTGTACACTGTCTAGATGTAAAATGAGAACCTAAGCAACTGAACTATGAATCAGAAAGTTCATGGCTAGAATCTTACCACAAACACTCTAAGTGGCGTCCGTGCTACCGAGGCCACCTGAGCCTAAAGTGACAGCAAGGGATCCAGAAGTACCTTCAAGCTGCTTACCTGTTCCTGCACAGAGAGTGTAGCCTCCCAGCCACCTGGTCTAGGGAACTACCCACTAACAATGCCTCATACTTATCTGGACTGAGCTTTTCCAACTCTAAAATATTGCGCTTGTGGTGAGACGATAAGCACTGTACATAGTATTCCAAATGCGGTCACACCATAGACTTGTATAACAGCTTTATGATATTGATAGTTTTATTTTTAATTCCTTTCCTAAGGATCACTAGCATTGAATTTGCTTCTTTTCACAGCTACTGCACACTGGGTTGACATTTTCATCAAGCCATCTACTATGACCCCAATAACTTCTTTCTGGTCTGTCACCACCATCTTTAAAGGAAGCCTTCTCGCCTCTAATAGCTGCTTTGAGTCTACTTGTTAACCATGCTGGGGTCCTCTTGACCCCCAAGGTACCTCCTGATCTGTGGTATATGCTCCAGGGGAAGTTGTTCCACTCATGCATTTTTAAAGTTGAACATGCCCTTCTGATATTGTGGGTCATCCGGATCATGTGGTTACTCCCCATGCCAACATCAAGGGAGCCCATAGCTTCTGTCAAGGGAGTAATTTGGTTTGCTGTTATATTTAAGATAAACATAGGTGGTAGATACGGAGAGTGCACACCATTCAAAGAAAAATGAGTTTTAAAAAACAGTAATACATTCTTGGAAAAGTTGTGGGATTATTGAGAAGTAAGCCCTATGTGAGGCTACACTGATATTGATATAAACAATCAATATGCAAATGTAATTTGCCATATTTTAAAAACTGCTATGGGCACATTGTGCTTTATTCATCACCTTCTGTGTTGTGGTAAATAAGCTGCATATGATAGATAAATATGCATACATATATTGCACCAGTGCTGATCAATGGGAGTTAGTTTCTGCTTTTCCCAGATATTGCTGACATGCTTAAAAAACATGTTGCAAAATCAGTTTTGGCAAGGGACGATGGTGGAACAGCAACAATGAATGTGTACGGAATTGGGTAAGATGGCTTCATAATACCATTTCCAGCCAAGTTCTGTTGCTGCAGTGAATTAATTGCAGTATATTACATTTATATCCTGTCTTTCCTCAAAGGATCTCAAGGCAGCACACACAGCCCTTCTTGCCCATTTTATCCTCACAACCTCACTGTGAGTTATGTTAGACTGAGAGAGAGTAACTGGGTCAGGTTTACCCATGGCAGAGTGGGGATTTGCGCATGCTTCTCCACAGGCCTAGTCTAACCCTCTAACCCAACAACACCACACTGGCTCTCCACTCTGAAAAGTTATTAACGCCAACATATAACACCATTATTAATCATTACAATAAGTTTTTGTCTGTCCACACCCTAAGGTTCCTGAATCCTGCTGACAAAAGGCTGATGGTAAAGTTAATACTGTTGCTCCTGAAGCATGCAATCTGAAGTTAAAGAAACAGTAGTACAGAATAAAGTAGCAAAGAAGCAGAGAGAATTTAAGAGTCCTGTTTGCAACACATGTGTGCATATAAAGAAGAAGAAGAAGAAGAAGAAGAAGAAGAAGAAGAAGAGGAGGAGGAGGAGTTTGGATTTGATATCCTGCTTTATCACTACCCGAAGGAGTCTCAAAGTGGCTAACATTCTCCTCCCCCCCCCAACAAACACTCTGTGAGGTGAGTGGGACTGAGAGACTTCAAAGAAGTGTGACTAGCCCAAGGTCACCCAGCAGCTGCAGGTGGAGGAGCGGAGATGCGAACCCGGTTCACCAGATTATGAGTCTACCGCTCTTAACCACTACACCACACTGGCTCTCATTGGAACATAAGCAGAGCCTTGCTGGATCAAACCAAAGGCCTATCTAGTCCAGCATACTGTTCTCACATTGGCCAGTCAGATGCTATGGAAAGCCTGTAAATAGGGTGAGGGCAATTTCACTCTCCTTTAACAACTGGTATTTAGAGGCAATGGTACCTTAGATACAGGAGCTGGAACACAGCCATCACTGATAGCCTCACACTCCATTAATTTGTCTATTCACCATTTAAAGCCTTCTACAGTAAGTTGGTGGTCACCACCACATCTCATGGCAGTGAATTCCATACTTTTAAGTTCATGATGTGTGAAGTAGTCTTTCTTTTTTGTCTGTTCAATTCAGCTTCATTAGAGAAGCCTGAGTTTTAGCATTTTTCTCCATATCACACATAAGATACACACCTCTATCATGTCTTATTTGATAATTTTCCTAAACTGCCCCAAGCATTGTAACTCATCATTTTGCATGCCCCATTCTGCACCTTTTCTAGGAATATTGAGGGGGAAAAATCTGTATATTGCTTCAACTAGAGTGACCCTATTAGCCAATCTAATTGCCATTCCAAAGCAAATGTGGTAGTTTTGGGATTAAACTCATTTGGAAGCAATGGCTAATTTTCATTTATTTGAATGGCAGCAATAAGAAAATAATCAACAGGATTAGAGAGCTAATCTATGGTAAATGAAGATAATGACATTCACATAAGAAGAAACCAGAATTGGTATCTTAAAATAATTAGCTGTCCAATTACAATGCAACAAAATTGCCAGTCTGAATCTCTTTACTCACATGAATATATAATTGTAGTAAGCAGTGATTAAAAAAATCTACAGCTCAGGAGAAAATGTATTAAGGATCAACTTCTGCAAGAGCTGAATTGAAGAATAGCACTAAAGCTATATACAAAGCCCAAATCTCAAGGTAAAGTCTCACAAAGCCAAAACAAAAACAAACCCCCAAAACAAATAAGTCCTCAATTGTCTAAAACAGTATTCAATACAAGCCTCTGAAAGGTGTTATGTGCTGATTTTCCCCCTACAGAGGCCACCAGTGGTGTCAGAAACAATAGTAAGAAAATATTTCCTCCCACTACGGATTCTGTGGAAAATGAGTATTACTTATTTTCACACTGAAAAATGAGAATGCATTCTTTACATTTTTGACTCTTCCGATTTTCCTTCCTAACACATCTTTCACAAGGCAAGTTGAAATGATTGAAATTAAAGACTGTCTGGATTTCCGTCTCATGCTTACTTTACTATCTATCTGTCTGTCTATCATCATCATCATCATCATCATCATCATCATCATCATCATCATCTCTCTCTCTCTCTCTCTCTCTCTCTCTCTCTCTCTCTCTCTCTCTTGTATACTGCCCTATACCAGTAGATCTGCCGGTGAAGATCAGGATCCTTCCTCCTGAACATTTTTTATTTACATTTAATATGTTCCACTATAGGCTTTGCTGAAGAACATGCTGAAAAAACAAATGTACCTTGATAACGCTTTCTCCAGGCCTCATGTCTGTGTAAATCTTGACGTTATATGATATGTTGGAGAAGGTTGGAGAGTTATCATTTGCGTCAATCACAACAATATTGACTGTGACTGGGGGGCTTTCTTGCACACCATCAGAAGCTATCATCTTCAAAAAAAAAAAACAGACATGAGAAAAACTTTGAGAAAAAATACAATTAAATGAACATAATAATTCAAATATAACTGAAACTGAGCTTGAGCACATAATGCACACAACCTCAGTATACTGATTAGAGCAGTTCCTGAAAACAATCACTTTAAAATCCCATTTCAAAACATTTTCCAGGTGAAGAATTATATCCAAGAGAATCATGGGGAAAATGTTTTATTTTAATTGGTGAGCTACCTCCTTTTTATTCTCCTTTAGATCTATTCACACATTACCTTTTTTTAGGTGTAGATCTAAAGGTGTAAATTGAAAAGAAGGGTGTTGCTTAGGGAGCTAGGAATGGCTGCCGATCCCTGTCAGCAAATACTCACTTGCAAACTTGGTTTGCCCTGCATAATATGTGTGAAATTGCTCCCGATAATGTATAGATGAAGCAAAAGGAATAAGTAAGCTATTAAAATGATTAACTATCATCTGGGTTTCATGCTCCAAATTATGACTTGGAAGCCTGTAACACCTCCAGTAACAGTCGTTGTTCATTTGCTTATAACAAATGATCTCATTATAGGCAGAACCAATCAGCAGAGTCTACAGTCACAGAAGATGTGTAATGGGACAGTGGTGCTCACCTGATCTCCTCAAAGTAGTGACTCAGCTGTTGGGAGTCGGGTGATGCCCACACTACCACCACACTGTACACTAATGTACCATACTGTGCACATGAAGGTAACATGTCTCACAGGAGATTTGAAGTCTACAAAAAGACCCTACCTCCTGTGAAAGTACAAGGCACCAGATATAACTATATCTATATGCTTAACAAGGAATGCAACAAAGATGGTCAGCAGTATGGAAAACCAAGTCCACAAAGAGGAAAGGTTGAAAGAACTTGGTATGTTTATCCCGGAGAAGACGAGATTGAGTGGGACACCCAATGACTCTCTCAGATACCTGAAAGCCTATCCTATTCAAGAGGGCAAAGACTTGATCACTGCTGCTCAACAGGCTGGGATTCGATCCAATGGGTTGAAGTTACCAGAGGGCAGATTGGCTGAACAGAAGGAGAAACTTTGCAACTGTAAAAGCAGCTTAATAATGAACTGAATTATGTAGGGTGGATGGGTGGGCTTCCCATTACTGCAGGTCTTAAAGCAGAGGCTGGACAGCTGCTCTTGTTATGGATTTCCTGCACTCAACAGGAGGGTTCGACGTCACTGCCTAGAAGACTTCTTCCAATTCTATGATTTTGTGAAATAGCTTTCTTAAAATGTATGCCGATTTGACATATCCGGCAAAAATATCCTACTTGTTCTCCAACTGTTACAATAAACCAGCAACTGAACTTTGCTTACCGAAAAGGTGTACAGCTGTTGGAGCTCCCTGTCAACGGGTTGAAGCAAGGTGAGGTAGCGAGTTATGCCAGTCTGAGTCACAGTGAAAAATGTGTTGTAGTCGTTTAGAAAAATATGGAGCAGGGGGTCCTTTGTCTTGAAAGAGAAATGAAGAGAATGGTTATTACATTCTCAAAGGTCTAGTAACAATATGCATGCAGGCTGTTTTATTTATAGTACTATGTATCTAGACAGACAATGACATTTGGGAGGAAACGCAATACAGTTTACCTAAATTGCCAGAATTACAATCTCTTCTTGAATTGGAGGGAGGTGCTGGGGAGGCAGTCCTTATCCCCACTGCACCGTTTTCCTTTTAACCAGAAGTGCCATTGAAAAGCCATCAGCCTTTTCCCAAATAATTTGAGCTCTGATCATAACCGTCTTTTGGCAATTGGGCATTTTAGCAATTATTTCGAGATCAAACTTTTAAAAAGCAGTGGGAGGGTGAAGACTCCAGCCACCTGCCAGATGAACAAAACCGCAGTCCATAGCGAAAGCATTATACCATTCGCTGATAACATATTTGCTAAAAACAGCCGTTCTTACAATGCAGATTTCAACACGCCAAAGGGAAGATGATAATTTATGATTCAAAGCATCTGCTTCCATTGAAGGTCTTGAGAAAGCTGCCAGTATGCTTAACGTAATTGGGAAGTACAATAGCTTTGACATGTTGGCAACTGGTGTGAGGCTGTTGCTTGTGTGTCATAGAACAAAGGGCTGAAGATCTCCATTTGTGCCACAAAGCGAGCCATTTAGAAAGAATCAGAGTGAAGGATCTTTTGTTTTCTGTATCAGAAAAAAGGGCCCACATCACTGGGAAATAAGAGGATTCCCTTGGTTTAAAAAATGGTAGAAGGCATTAAAAATGGCTAAGTTTTCAATGTGATGGAGCTCTTTTCTTTAATTCATATAGAACCAGAGGCGCCAGCTTGTAAGGGCAATTGCAGGGTCAAAATCACACATGTGATATCAGAATGTCAGGAGGAGCTGGGGGCAGAGCGGAATGCAGTGGCTACAGGGCTTCAACGACTGGCGGCTCCTCCTCCACCTGCTTCCACTCTTCTTCCCCTCTGAAGCAGCAGCAGGAGAAAGAGCTAGCTGCTGGAGCTGTTCCGCAGTCAGCCTCCTCCACCCCCTCAACATTGGGCAGCCCTAGCCACCTCCCAAAAGATATTGAGGGGGCCCAAAACCGCTCAGCTCCCAGGAGCTGGTGTCCCTCTCTAGAACTGTTTTAAAATGTTGGGTTGGATCCAGGCTTAGAGTGAGATCCACTGAAATCAATGAGACTCAAGTGAGTCATAAGTAACTTACTGGGTCAACTTTAAGAATGGATCCAACACACCACAAATACTCTCAACCTACTATACTTTCCTCTGCAAAGTGTACTCTGTGATACATATTTGAACACTGTGACCAAAGAGCCCAGAAGATGAAAAAATATAAAAAATAAGCATGGCCCAAGCTGTGAGGAGGTGGTGGGTTTTCCCCTTCATTTAATTTGTTACAGTTTTGGGATTAGTGAAAACGTTACATTTCTGAATAAACAAGGCAGCACCATGTGCCACAAAGGCAGCCAAAGAATGTGCTCCCCAGGTCAAATCCTGTGAAACTGCATTTTTGCAACGCTGTTGTGAATAGTATTTGTGAGATGCTATTGTGGAGTATGCTGTGATAACTGAAAGTCATCAGACTCCTAGGCAGCAAGCCAGCTAAGAAGAGTAATAAAGGTCTCATTCCACACACCAATTTTCAGACAGAACAACATCAGGACTTCCCATTTTCAAAAGTTTCCATATAATTTTCTGCAAGTACTGCAATAACATTTATTTTCTAAGCAAATATGTATTATAAAAACCTTGTAAACACCCATTAATGTGACACACTTTCCTTTTACCAGCTAATTGAAATATCGAAGACTTGTAAGATATTTCAAAAGGAAGTTTCTACAGGTGGTCGCTCGTGTTCCAACAAGTGTTAACAGCATCACTGCAACTGACAGGAATAGGAAGAGAGAAACAGGGAAAGTACTAAGGATCTTTTTCACACATGATGCATCTCTTTCCCCCATGTTCTGCATTCTGTCATACGTCAGTAGCACTGCTGTGTGCACACAAGAAGTAGGAGAAATACAGGACAGTGCGCAATGGGTGAAAAGGGGGTAAGGAAGAGAGATGGTAGCTTTGAACATGATGTGGCTGCCGCTTCTTCAGAAGAGATAATCACAGTTCTGATCTTCAGATGAGGTATGGAAACAGAGAAAGGAACATTGCTATTAAATAGGTTTTTTTTTTTCTTCCAAAATTAGTGTTTTGAAAAAGTATATTCAGCAAAAGACAGCTCATTTTTTTTGTAATTTTTTTTTTAGACAGGAAGAAAGGTGAGAAAAAGTAAAGTCGATGAGTAGGAAGGAGTTAACACACCCACACAAACATCTAAAAATACCTACAGGAATGGCACCTGGTGGGACCTAAAAAACAAAACGAAGCAAATAGAAAATAAAATAAGTGTAAGCAGTAAACTTATATAATGGCTGGAACCACTTTAAAAAGCTATTGAAATAAGACATGTAAAAGCAATGGACCACCAAACAAAAGCACTATCAGGATCTTCTTTCCTCTGTAAAGATTACAAATTTAGACTGAATCTAACACCCAAAACACTTTCCCTTTATAATCACCATTGATATTTCCCTATTCATGAAAGGGGAGTCACAGGCTCATGTGCATTCTCTCTTCGGAAGTTAACAATGCTCACACTGTATATTACAAAATATATATATATATTGTAATATATTGAAAACTTTAATAAATATCTTATAAAAAAAAACAATGCTCGCACTGTTAGATCACACACACATGTTGTGATTTGCAGGAAACAGAAGTAATATTTCTGCACCATCTCTTAAGAATGTTAAAAGGGTAGAAGGAGGAAGTAGAAGTAAAAAAAAAAAGAGAAAGCTACCTGACTGGTAAGTGGTTAGTTGGGGACAATTAGAATTCCTAAATAACGTTTATACAGGTACACTGCGGTTCCCCAACACCTTCTCTTATGGAAAACCAGTGTTGGTTATTCCTCAGAAAACACTGTGTTTATGAAGATAAAGCTTTTGAACAAAAGTAGAGGTTAAGGGTGGATTCTGTTGTTGGCCACAGTAACCTGACACCACTGTGTTCATTTCCAATAATATGAGGATGTTATTTGTACTAAACAGCAGGAGCTATAAATTTGGATATTGGATAAAGTCCCACTATATTGATTCACCCAAGGTCTTGCAACCTTTGGGGAAAAAGCAGGGGTAAAGCCAGAATTCATCTTGCCTTTGTCTCCAGCCAGGGCAAAGCAAGGAGCATAGACAGAACTGCATTGACTCTGGGTATTTCATCAGAAAGCCTTGTTAGTCCTCAGGGTGACTCTGTCTCCTGGGACACATGGTGCAGTGCCTTGGGAAGAGGCCCTGCTCATAACTTTGCCTATTGGGAGCTGCACCATACATTTAGAAGCACCACAGCAGAGTAGCAGCACAAGGAGCTGAGGATGCTCACTGCCCCTTGCCACAGACTAGGAAGGAGGTGTAGTCTTGCCTTGTGGGGAGAAACGATACTACAGGGTATGCAGAATCGGCACCCGGCTCTCTGGTGTTTGAGGAGGTTGTAGCTTCCTCCCTGAAGTTTGTTTAATGCCTAATGACAAAGGGGCTGTGGAAATCCATATAGTGCATATCTTGGAGTAATTATGGGTGGGACAGAAATGTCTTCTTAGAATATCATCTAGTTAGATGTGGATGCAAACTCAAATAAAGGGGTTGAGGTGAGCTCTAAGGTCTGCAGTAACCTTTGAGAATACATAAGGGACTGAATATTGGCTAAAGAGTAGTATTCTGCTCTGAGCTGTATGTGAACCAACCAAACCTCCAGGGAACTAAATGGATGTAAACACAACAATAAGTTTCAGTTTAGTGAACAGAAGTTCAAAAGATTCTTTCCTGAATCACCTTGGCAATGGATTTCAACATCTCCATCACAAATTTCATTTTTTGCCAGTAATCTGCTGAGAAACTCCAAATCCAGAATGGTTTCCCAGTTCAATTGGCAACTGTGAAAAATATTGCAAATGATGGCCCAGAAGGAAAATCTTTGCCAAACACATGGGATTACAAACTATGGTATTAGAGGTAAGGTACAACCAATAGAGGTTATAATTGGCTTCCATGGGAAGTCTCTCTCTCTCTGAAAGGGACAGAGCATTTTTTCAGGGCCAACTGAACTGTGCCAGAGGGACCATACTCACTAGCTGTCTATGTTAGTTTCCCTGAGTCACACAACAAGGTTTATAATCCCTTTCACACTGTCTTAAACCATAATATGCCATGTTGCTTTACTGACTGTGGAGCCTGCATTATGCCAGCTGTTGTTGTTTGCATTTATAATTTCCTTCTATTGTAGATCAGCCTTCTGGGTAGGATAACATAGCTAGCTCAAGAGCATAAATCACTTTGTGGATCACAAGTTTCACAGGCCTCATCTAGACATTCTGCTACAGAGTTTATGTTGAGCTTGAAGCTAATGCGGAAGTCTCATGCTAAAATGAATACTTAATGTTCTACACTAATTCCATGTCTGAGCTTGTGAACTCCACACGATTATTAACACTAACTTCTGTCTTTCGATTCAAGAGGGAAAATGCATGTTCATTAATTTTACCAAATCTTCAGATGCTCATGTTCTCACATGCAGAAATCAAATTGTTACACCCCAGGGGTTCATCTACAGGGAGTTAAATTAGCATTGGATCTTTATTTCTGTTTTTGATTTAATGCAGGAAAACAAATTTACCGTGTTTTAATTTTGAATTAAATATTTTTGATAATATGTAAATGAAATTACAGTGATGTTAGTTGACAAAGTTGACTCTTTAAAAAACTTGACTGAAAATATTCTTGAAAAATTACTTAAGCAGCTAATTCTATCCCCCCTTCCTTTTCCCTGTGCTGCCAATTGAGTCTATCTAGTCACAGACATACCTGTTTTGACATATGAGCATTTATTTATATAGTCTGATGACCTATTTAAAAGCTTCATGACCCCCAAAGCTCCACTTTCTTTTAATCCTTCTAAAGTCCCAACAAGCTAATGCAAGTTCTGCAGAGTCCTAATGCTCCTGTATTGCTTCTGGAAACTAGTCAGGGATGCAAAATCTAGGAATCCAATAGCCACAGGCTCCTAAAATACTGGAGTGAATGACAGCCATCTGAACTGCTGGTGAGGTTGGGAAGGAGGTTTCTTCTCTTTCCAAGGATGATGCAGCTGCTAACAGAACTTGGCCACCGCCTCTTCCTACTCCTGAAGTGGTCCCTACCCAGTGGCGTAGCGTGGGGGTTGCAGGGGGTGCGGGTCACACCGGGCGCAACATCTGGGGGTTAGGGTTAGGGGGCGCAAATCCACGGGTTAGGGGGCGCAAATTACTTGCCTTGCCCCGGGTGCTGACAACCCTCGCTACGCCACTGTCCCTACCTAAAATTCCAGGAATGATTATAAATTTATCAACATCCCAGACCTGAGCAACCAGGAGGAAGTGCTGTAGCTCAGTGATAGAACTTTGCATGCAGAAGGTCACAAGTTCAATTCCTGGCATATTCAGGTGGGACTGGGAGAGGCTCTGAAAACCAGTCAATGTATTAACATTATCACCACCATCCTGCCCTTTACTCTATGGTGCCGGGGCAAGTTACAACATTCAAACAGAACATTACAAATTAGATAATACTGAGCTGGATGGACCATTGGTCTGACTCAGTATTAGGCAGCTTCCTATGTTCTTAGGTGTCTAATGCCATCGGTGAAACCTGTTTTTTCTCTCTTTTGCTCACCACCCACTTATCCTGGCAACATGGGACACTGAATTTGGTGTCTTCAGTACTATCTATATTCAATATGCTGACAGGCTATGCTGAACTACAAAACCTCCTTCCAGTTTCAAAATGAGCAGTAGGCTGGGTAAAATCAGACAAGAGGAAACAAGGCATTTTGGAAGTCATCCCAACTGCCTATTCCCACATGTCTCCACCTTAGGACCACATTCTATGTCATGGTCATCAGATGCCAGCTGCTAGTAAATAATGCATCCATCAAGAGAGTTGCTCCACATGTGCATGTGCATTTGAAGATCATGCACCAGGCACTTATAGGAACTGCAGCAACAACTTTCAAGGTTCTGGAAGATTGCGATGGTAGGAAGAAAAACACCATTAAAAAGTGAGGCATGATCCTGGTCCTATAGATTTCGGCGAGGAACAGCACTGTTAGAAGGTGGCACTTAGGCCTAAGTTCCAAGCCTTTTGCAGTGGAGCCTGTCCCTACTCCGTTTTTTAAACTTGAAAAACAATTTACTCACTGGGAGATGCTGCAAAAAGAACAGTGCCAGTAAGACTCCACCTACCTAACCTATTAATTTGCCCAGTGGGAAATTAATGTATTAGAATATCCTGTTTTCATCCCGCAGCTCAGAGTAAACTAAAGCTGGATTTTTGTTTTTCCCTCTGAAAGTCTGTCTAAATTTGCATCACAAATATGATTTGCTCTATGTGCATATACTATGTGTGAATTTGTGTCATGAACTTGTGCCCTGAATCTTTTAAGTATCTAGAAATTCTCGTGTCAATGGGCAAAATTTAAACACATCTTTAATTCTCTCATTCAAATTTATTGGACTTGAAAGTGCCCACTTTTGGCTGGAACATGCCCATCACATTTTTATATTAAAACCTTTCAGTAAGTCATGAAATATCTGCTTGTGCTATGATCTCTCCTGCCTTTCTGGATAGAAACCCATTCCATACCAAGGACCACACGCTGCTTTTGAAACACATCTCATCCTGCATTTATCCTAAATGAAACTCTAAGCATTTTCTTCACTCCTTCAAAAATTCCTAAGGCTTCATTTCAGCATGGGTTATGAAATTTGCTTATAAAAAAGTCACTCATAAACCACCTGTTATTTCACACATTTTCAGAATTGATCCTTATGTATGCTAGTTTGTGTTAGATTGGCCTAGTTAGATGTAAAGGAGGATAGAGGGGGACCCAGCAGGCATGGCTTTTCCCTACTAAGAGGCAGGCAATCGAATACAATAGAGCACATTCTAAAATAAATAAATAAATGGGGAACTCGTCAAACATATGATTGAAGGGGGATTGGTAGAACAGGAAGGCATCTAGCTATGGCTGCATAAAATAAACTAAATATGAGAAAGGGGAGGAGACATATGCTGACCTCAAGAGGCTTGCACAAGACAGAGAAGAGCGGAGACTTGGTGGAGACCAATCTATGGGGTAAAACATGAGAAGAGTAGCTTTTCTAACTACTACATTATAAGGTGTATGCCCTCTGTAGAAGTCTTGAAAGTATCGGGGTCCTGTCCTTCTCTGCATCTATCCATTCTGCCTATGTTATGATTGGGTGGTGACAATCTGTGAAGTATCTGTGAAAGTATCCACAGTATCTGTGAAAAAGCATCCAGGTTTATCCACAGTATCACTTTAGAATTTACCATGAAGAATATTACGATCTGCCTTCTACACAATGTTTTGTTTCCTTCTAAATGGCAAAAACGTATCTTTTTACTATAGTTGAAGTTTCAAAACTTCCTTAGCTAACCGTCCTAATGGTTAATCAAGCCTTATTGTTAAACTTTGTTCACCATTCCTGCCTGAATTTGTCTAATGGCTTGAACTAATCAGAAAAAACCCTGAATCAGAGCCCCTTCAAGTACATTATTGCCATTCTAGCCTGGAATTGAATCACTTCAGTTGCAAAAGCCACTAGAGAAAATATTTCACTGCTTTTTAATGGATCACAGAAACAAGAGATTAGCCTGAAACAGTCTTTGTACTGTGGGAAAGGAATCTGTTGAGGATTGTTTCCAAAAATTCTGATCTTTATTTTAACCCATTTTTGTGTGTGTGTGTCACATGCAGCAGTTACACTGGTAAACCTTGGAACGATCGGGATATTAAAAATCTATTTATGAAATCATCCAGAGTTTATGGACAAATATGGCATTTCACAGAGCACACTTAAATGTTTTAACAATGCAAAACACAAACCTCTTCTACATCGTTATCCAAAGCTATGATCTGCAGTGGAGACGTCAAGTTCTGGTTATCTGAGATCGTTGTACCCACAGGGGAGGACTCTAAAATAAAGCCCTCGTACGCTGCTTCTGTGAAGTAAGGCTTCTGATTGTTTTCATCTAGAACTTCAATATGTAGATTGGCAAATGCTGGAAGAGGATGACCATTGTCTTGTTCTGCCTACAAAAGCAAGAAGCGTGTTTGTTACTGGTAAAGTTAGCCCCCATCCAAGTAGGGCTATTAACTCCAACAGAATTTATTTATTCATTAAAAACATTCGTAAGATGTCTTTTAGGAGGCCCTTGCAAGCCAGCTTCCAAAAACATTATTACAAATGTTTAAAACCAACTAACCAGCCACCACACACACACACACACACAGTAAGAACAAATTGTTAAATAACCATAACTGGCAAAAGCATTTATTCTTATAAATAAATAACCAAATAATATTAAGCATCGCACTCAAGGAAGGACAGTGCATAAGACACCACATTCTAGAGGTCATTGTCATTTTGAAGCCCCAAGAAAGATCCCATGTAGTGTGATCAGGCATGTTCTTGTGGAACAGGGCTTCTATAACCTCTCCTGGTCCCCTTCACTTTCAGGCCGCTACTCTAGCAGGGGTAGGCAAACTAAGGCCCGTGGGCTTAGTTTATTTAAAATGCATCTCTGGGTTATTTGTGGGGTCTGCCTAGTGTTTTTACTTGAGTAGAATGTGTGCTTTTATTTAAAATGCATCTCTGGGCTATTTGTGGGGTATAGGAATTCGTTCATTCCCCCCCCCCAGTATAGTCTAGCCCACCACATGGTCTGAAAAAGGTTGCTGACCCCTGCTTTAGAGCGCTGAAGGGGCCTCCAAGAATATTTGGGGTATATGAATGGGAGAATGGGGATTAAACTGCACAGGTTTGTTTCTGTAACACAGATTGGGAATGGGATACAAAACAGCAGCACATTGTTTAAGGAATGTATGGCTGGATCAGACCGATTTATCACTCCAATACTAAGTTTAAGAGCTAAGGACATACTGTCCTGGTGGACATGGCAGCGAGTGGAAAAGTCTACAGAGAAAAAGGAGTGTGCGAGTGTGTGCAGAAACTAACCTACTGTACAAAGGTAAAATTTACCCACATTTCCATTTCATGAAAACTTTTCTCTTGGAAGTACTGTGTTCATTTCACAATTTCTTGATTGAACCACTCGGCTTCTCTTCAGTTCTAACTTCTGAACCGTCTCATGGCAGGATCTGGGGCCTAATGGAGACCTTAAATGAAGCACCTGAGTTGAACCTTGGTCACTATTGTCCTATCTTGGTGCGTTAGGGAAATAGAGGGCAGCAACACTGAGGGTTTTGTGTCGAGCACTGTCAAAGGGGCAAGTCAAAATGAGTCCAATTAAAGATTGAGACCAGCCCTAATTGGATCTTGGGGGCTGGGATGGATGCCAGGAACTTCATAGCCTATTTAGGATTCCATCCCATCACTATAAATCTCAGCATCACCCATCAAATAATAAATATCTCCTTGGCGAGTAAGGAAAAAATTACTGACTGCATCACTGCTGCACATTCTAAATTATGTAGTAAAAAACACCACCTCGTTCATTTTAAAGGATAACCATTAATTCTAAATATCAAAGTCTACTCCAATTAAACACCAGCTGTGTCAGAAATAGGTAGAAAATGCTGATATGGTATTTTTGAACTCTTCCTACTTCCTCACCACTACATCTATGCACACACAGAGAGAAGGAGGGTGGGGGTGGGGAGGCAGATAGGATGGCCAGGTTTTTTTAAAAAATGTGTCAATCAGAAACATACTCAGAGGAAAGTTGATTGCACTCAATTCCTCCACTACTAGAGATCATTTAACCACAAATAATCAGTGTAATGAATCTGTCACTTTCATGAGATGAGATTGTGCAAGTATTTAATATACGGAGTGTGTGTGTGTGTGTGTGTGTGTGTGCGCGTGCGCGCACAAGCACATGCATACACAGACACCTATGTTAAATATATATTTTATTTTCTTGCTGCCCAAATTCAGTGCTGATCCAAACATCTCCCTTTCCTTGTGCTATAGGAGGGCAAAATTATCTGGACACAATACTATGGGCTGACTTATCGTACATAATCATGTTGTTCTCCTTCCACATGAAGCATCAAGAGCAGCAAAGACTTATGGGTTTTTTGTTTTGCTTAAAAAAAAAAAAGTAAACTGAGATCTCCTTCAATAAAAGTGCCAGGAATAGGAAAGTGTATAGCATTTTAGTTGTATTTGCCTTTAAGCTTCCCTGTAATTAACTCTCATCACCCTCAATTTTGCCAATGCTGCCTGGGGAAGATGGCAGTCGGAGTTCAACAATATCTGGAGGGCCATAGATTCCCCAACCTTGATTTGTTTGAAGTTCCTGGACATTTTGGAAAACAGAGGTACAATATCAGCAAAGGACGAGAAATTATGCAATACAGTGGTAACGCAGGTTAAGTACTTAATTCGCTCCGGAGGTCCGTACTTAACCTGAAACTGTTCTTAACCTGAAGCACCACTTTAGCTAATGGGGCCTCCTCCTGCTGCTGCTGCGCTGCCGGAGCACAATTTCTGTTCTCATCCTGAAGCAAAGTTCTTAACCTGAAGCACTATTTCTGGGTTAGTGGAGTCTGTAACCTGAAGCGTATGTAACCTGAAGCGTATGTAACCTGAGGTACCACTGTACACAGAATGATGTGCTTCTATACCTCTCTTTATTTGTCCAACATTTTAAACACCAGCATGGCCACAAGGAACAGGTAACTGTCAAGTTATTATAAAGCAAAAAGGACATTTAGAGTCCAAAACATAGGATTAATGGTTGTTGAATAATATAACACCAAAACTGCAGTGGAGGAGAGATGGTGCACATTTCAGGGGGACAAGTAGCAGATGTGAGATGGGGGTGTCAATTTCCAGTAGGAAAACAGTGGTCCTAATCCTGTTTGGGATCCCACCATGGTGTTGCTTTAACTGAGACTGGGACTGCCCAGGACTGCTTTTCGTAAGGAAAGAGACATGGCCAGTCTAACCAAAGACATGGTCTGAAGAAGTTGAGTTTAGTCTTTGCTTTGAGGTTAGTGAGAGCTGGGGAAACCACATCTACTTTTGCTTCTCCAAAATGAAGACACTGCCTCAGGTGTACTGAGAATTCTGCATTTATTTATTTATTGTTTTGTTTGAAAATACCCATTTCATTTCTGATCTGTTGGCTAACTGAATATTTCCTATCAAATTGCCACTCAGTAAATACCCAGGTTGCTAATGGAGGACACTACAGTAGAGAAGTGTCTGCTTGGATTTTTAAAAAACTAAATGTTCACAAAGCGTGTTCTCCCTAACAGAGAGCACGTGTTGCGGTTGGGGAACAGGCCGCCCAGCCATGACTAGGCAAATTAATCTGCAACCCTGGCCTTTAGGGTTAATCGGGTTGCTGGGGAAATATGATTGTTACCAATTTGGAGGAGGAGTCAGAAGTTATAAATAGAAGGGCCAGACGTAGGGACGTCCTCTTGGCCGTTTTGCATCGGATCACCCGCCCTCCCTCCCTTTAATAGGGGGGTTTTTTATTTAAGCTGATCGCTTGACCTTGCTATGCCTGTCATGGTGTCGTTCGCCTTGGTGCGGGGGCACGGTAGGAATTTTGCCATCTGGCTGATTGGCTGGTGCCATTTGGTTTTTGCCTACTGCGTAGCAAATCGTCACAACTTGTAAGGTTGGCGGTTAGGCATTGGTTAATTGGTGCTTGGAGGGGTAAGTGCCTACCCCTCCAAATGATGCGGAAAGGGAATTCCGTTAAAGGAATCCAGGGGCTTGCCATTCTTTCGTCCTGTCCGTGGAGCCGGGCTTGGGCCGTGCAAGCCCCACCGGAACATGAGGGTCAGAAGTGAGGGCCTGTTTCCCGGCCTCCCTTCTATCCAATACTTGTTTCCCACGCTGGCTTCCGGTGGAGTCCGGAAGTGCCAGCTCTGTCCTGTGGGGGCAAGGACAGATAGTCACCAATGCCTAAGCAACCACTCACATTTTTTGTATTTGAATAAAGTTGTGGCCAAAATTATGCCAAAAACCTTAAACAAAATTGATGTGTGAAGTGTGTAATTATTTGGGGGGTGGCACTGTGGAACTCAACACGCAACTAAGGAATGCACTGAAACGTTTTAATGACTAATTCAGACCTACTGGAGATCAACACACAACTGCACATAACAAAAAGATACATTTTCTTGTCTAGGAGCGTCAAAGGAAATAACTGATTATTCAACAAATCAGAAGCTATGTAATATTTATAAAAAATTTGAATAAAATTTGAGCCAAAAGTTATCCTTGCCAATGCCTCCTGAGATCAGGGTGGAATGCTTTTATCGCTCTTCAAGCCTGACCTTGAAGGAAGTTTTGTATTTGATGAGAAAGAAAAAGTCTCCAATCAATATTCATCTGGCTGAATTTATACCTTTCTGCCTATACTAATAAGATCAAATGCTGACAGAAGGGTCAACTAATGCTGAATATAATATATCTATATATATCCTGAGCATATTTAAGGGTGACAAGATGTAAGAACTGTTCATTAGCGGGCCTTTCCTCTCTAAGCCAGCCTATATGCCAATAGTTCTATTATGGCAATTTCAGAGTATTCTAAGTACTTAGCATATATTTTTACCCACAGTGCTAATCTACCTAATGGAACAGCAACAACAGTTCTCTTCAGCTACTTTCTCAAAGATAGGAACCATGACACAACCCATCCCTGCCACCAAGGTGCACAGCAATATGCCCAGCCATCACTCAATCATAGGAGGCCCTTCTGGACCTCACAGTACATTCAACTAAATAAGTATGTTGTAGAGAGCAGCTGCCAAGTGGCCGCCGAGACCATGTAACACCAGTCTTGAAAGACCTACATTGGCTCCCAGTAAGTTTCTGAGCACAATTCAAAGTGTTGGTGCTGACCTTTAAAGCCCTAAACGGCCTCGGCCCAGTATACCTGAAGGAGCGTCTCCACCCCCATCGTTCAGCCTGGACACTGAGGTCCAGCGCTGAGGGCCTTCTGGCAGTTCCCTCACTGCAGTAAGTGAGGTTACAGGGAATCAGGCAGAGGGCCTTCTCAGAAGTGGCGCCTGCCTTGTGGAATGCCCTCCCAATCAAATGTCAAAGAAATAAACAACTATCTGAGATTTAGATGACATCTGAAGGTAGCCCTGTTTAGGGAAGTTTTTAATGACTGATGTTTTGATGTATTTTTAATCTCTTGTTGGAAGTGCCCAGAGTGGCTGGGGAAACCCAGCCAGACTGGCAGGGTATAAGTATTATTATTATTATTATTATTATTGTTGTTGTTGTTGTTGTTGTTGTTGTTGTTGTTGTTGTTGTTGTTGTTATTGTTATTATTATTATTATTATTATTATTATTATTATTATTATTGTTATTATTAATCAAATTCACTGCAGATATATAAAAGCTAGCATGTGCTCAAACCATCTCCCTCTCTTGCTGCCTAACATGCTCAGAAGTGCCTCCCAGAACTTCTGCATGAGGACACCTCTCCTACTTCCATCAAATCCCTCTTCAAAACCCAACTTTTCTGTCAAGCCTTTGGGGTGGGCAAACCCCACTAGTTCTCATGTCTTACTGAAACTAAGCTTGCAATCAAGCAAGAGCATATGTCAAATGCATATTCTTTTTGCCTAGTTTATCGCTGCCTCCGGTTCTTTACCTTTCCTGTCTTATCTTCCCTGTGTTGAACTCTACACTGTAAGCTCCTTTGGGCAGCGAGGTGCTCTCTTGGACTCTGCACAGAGATGGCTCTGTACAAATTAACAATAATAATCAGAGGTCAGATTAATCAATCTGATTAAGGAAATTTGGAAGCCTTAAAACACAAGCAATAGAGACAATGTAAAGCAAAGTATCCTTTCCAATCTAGTGATTCTGCCTTTGTATCTTTCACAGTAAGCAGGCAGGGTGCCCTCCTTTGCAATCAGGTCCTTTGCACCTGTTCCTTCAGTTTACCTCACTCGCCACTCAACCAAATCCAACCTTAATTAGGTAGCCAGTGCAATTAAGTAGGGATCGTTGTTACTAATCAAGTTCAGGAATCCCTCACAGACCTAAAGCTGCAAAGGGAAAGGAGCTAAAAACAATTCACTGCCTTTTCCCTTCCCAGCCCCACATAATAATCATGGATTATCAAAGCAAAGCACAGTACACACACACACACACACACACACACACACACACACACACACACACACACTGTTAATCAGAATTGTAATGGAAACTCTTATCATGTTTTGTAATTTGTTGGCTGCAACACAGTAGCAAAATTTTCACCAATCTATGTAAGCCCTTATTATAAAACAAGTTGCTAGTTCAGTATGGCTTTTTCATTCTGTGTTGTGGTTTTTGCTCTATGCTAATAGCCTGGGAGTTTGTCATGCTCCCACACTGATGTGTTAGTACATGACATCATGCATTCATGGGCTGATTCAGCTGATGTAACATGTTTCTCCTACTTAGGCTCAGGGCTGCCGTGATAGAGCAGCTTTCACACTTCATTCCACACAGGCTGTCCATCATCCCAGGCTGGCCCAAGGCATTTTCCTGTCCGAGATAGAACAAGTCAAGGTGCACAGTCCCCAAAGCTGTTATTTTGGTATATATGACAGAGAAGCATACAGGCACTACTCCAAGAGTAAAAAAATAAACTAAATTAAGGAGCTAACAATTTCCTAACCTTTCATGATACCCTAGAATAGATCAACTGCCTGTTAGCAACCTCACTTTGCCTAATGGCAGGGCTGGTCCTGTGAAGTGTCACCCCTTTAGTAGATTTTTTTTTCAGGAAAGCGGTTTTAGAAGAGAAAAGTGCTTAGGGGGTTCAGGTGATATTTAACCTCTCACCAACCCGACAAGGCAAGGAACCAGTCAAACTACTTCGAGCCACCAAGTTTTGTACACAGAGAATAATTCTCAAAAAAATTCATTGACTTATGGTCAATTGATCCTTCACAGAAGGCTCAGAATGATTCTATACTATCTTAAGAATAATACAAGTGGGATCTGCAACAAAATGTTGCAGTATACTCCAGTCATTACTAGCTGGTTGACATCTTCTTCCTTTCAGGATACTCCACTCCATTATTCTTTACCTCTATCCCGTCCAACAATCAGTCAGCATTCCATGACCTCTTGGTATGCTCAAACTTTGCCAGACCACTTCTCTCTCTCTCTCTCTCTCTCTCTCTCTCTCTCTCTCTCTCTCACACACACACACACACACACACACACACACAGACTTCTGCAAACCTTTGGTCTTCCACCAAATTATGGTACTATTTGGCGTATATAAGGATTGGCACTCAGTTAATTGAGGTATCTGTTAGTATGTATAATTCCCAACTTTTCAGCACAATTGTAGCACTATTCATTCACTGAATACTACAGCAGAGGTTCACAAAAATATAACAGAAAATTCATCCAAAATAATTTATCACATGAAGTATAAATTCAAGGGAAACACTTGTAATGGAAGTAGGGTAGAATCTTTCCCCAAGATAAGGACAAAGACTTTAAGATGGAAACAGATGAAGAAAATATTTTTTCGAGGGTATCATTAAAATTTGTATGGAAAACTTATTAATGCTGGTGCTACTTGGCTTTATGAATAGGTTTGCCTTCAGATATAAAGAGAGATATTTTGTTGAGTTACACACTACAAAACACAAGCTTGAAAACACAAGCCTAGATAAGCAAATTTGCCACATCTTGCCAGCTTAATGGAACTTTCGACACTGTTGTGCTAAATGATACTATTCAAGCATGTGGCATATTATTAGTCTTACAGATTGATACCCTTGCTTATTATCCACTCAACTACTCACCAACCATGGTAATTCGAATCTAATAATGCCTGTAAAAATTTCCATTAATAATATAGCCAGTTATTAAGGTACTACAATGTGGCCAGGGGAAATTGGTGGGTTTTTTTCTTTTAAAGATTGTTGTAGAGTTACTTAGCACCAATCCCCAGTTATTTTTTTCTAGTAAAAACTAACAGGTATTTGTGAATGTGGGTCCGAACACTCAAATGTGTGAAAGCATTTGTCTTAACTAATGTCTATGCACATCTGAAGCATTCAAATAAGAGAAGTAGTCTAACAACTAAGGCATGGAAATTAATTGTTCAATAAATTCCCTATAATTAGTGCCATCAATAGCTGTCACATTTCTTAACAAATATTCATATGGAAGCAATATGGTTGTATATGTATATACACATGAAGAAAGAGAGAGAGAGAGAGAGTGCATATATTTACCATACTCAAATGGTAATCATCACCTTAAACAGCATAAAACCATTGATACAGACAGTATATATTCGGTGTCCCTTGAAGCTTATATGGGTTTGACAGAATATACTGTGTACCCTCTCCCCTCCCTCTTGTTGGAGAGGGAGATAAAAACATCCCATGGCCTCTAGGATATCCTCCCAGGGACCATAGGACTGCAGCCTCAGAGTGGTCACAGGTAAGAACTGTCCCCACTACATTCGGAATGAGATTCTTCATGGTTGTCTGCAGGGGGAAATCCCAAGTTACAATGAACTGTTTAACTTCCATTTTGTCAGCAACTGTGATTTCAGGGTCTTTTCATGAAGCATGAATATCTAGGGTAGGCTGGATTCTCTGACAAGCGCTCAGAGCCCATGATGAAGTGGCAACAGAAAAAGTGCTATCTACTGGGGGAAATGGCTGCCTGAAGCTGCAATCATATGTATGTTGACTCAGAATAAGTCTTACTGAATTCAGAGTAACTAACTCCCAACTAAGAATATACAGAATTGCAAGCTAAGCCTCTCTACGGAATGAATGAAGAAATTTTCACTTCTAGCTTGTTACTTAAAATATTGAGTTTTTAAATCCCACACAGTCTTCCACATGAAATCAAATCTATAAATGTCAAAGAAAAAATATATTCAGGCATGTCTCATACAAAGCTTGGGGTTTGTATTTTCTCCGAAAAACACAGCTCCTCAAGACAGAAAATCAAAACATGGTAGCCACAAGAGACTAACGTTAGGTGTGGGGAAGTCCTTTGAATGGCTTAATAATGCCTAACTTTGTATTGAATTATGGTGAGTAAAATTTATTGCAATATATAAAGGTAGTTGTAAAAAATACATTTTGTAGCAAATATTTCAGGCACAACCCAGCAAAAGTTCATTTTGATTTTGGTTGTAATCCTGTACATATTTACTTGGGCTACAAATAAAATTGATCTCAGAGGGACTTACTTCTGAGTTAACATGCATAAACATTGGGCGGCCTTCCCTAACCTGGTGCCATCCAAATATTTTGGACTGCAACTCCAGTCCCAGCCAGCATGGCCAATGGTCAGGAATCATGAGAATTTTAATCCAAAACATCATAATGGAGAAGACCGATCTGGGACAGAAGGTTCACT
Source organism: Podarcis bocagei (assembly GCF_964188305.1). Lineage (NCBI taxonomy): Eukaryota > Metazoa > Chordata > Lepidosauria > Squamata > Lacertidae > Podarcis > Podarcis bocagei. Next base: position 69,976,876 of record NC_138128.1, read on the forward strand.
GAACGTAATGAAGTGAAACTAAATGCCGGCAAATGTTTGCTGGATGCCAAGTTCAGTGTGTTTTCTCCCATGCAACATTATTGTCAAAGCAATTACAATGATATAGATCAGTTACTTCTAATATGGCATTGAATTAAACTTACACCTTACTGCTAGAAGAATCTTTGTTTATAAGTTGACGTTTCCCTTTTTTGTATAAGGAATCCTCACATTCTCCATGGACACTGCTACTTAGTAATGTACAAAAACATGGAAATGAGAATTCAGTTGAAATTACCTTAATAACCAAATCAAATTTCTGGTGCAAATCCCTGTTTATTGGCTTTAGGAGGCTGAGTACAGCAGTTGTCGCATTCATACTGAAATACTGTGAATAATCCTCAGGAGTCCCTGCAAAAAGACAGTGAGGTTTGAATAGATAATTGAGAAGAAGGATCAGCATGGAAAATCACAACTTTATTTTAAATATATATTAACTCAAATAATCAATAAAGGAATAATTAAAAACAAAAAACTGAAGAAATACCCTAGTGTGAATATTCGATAGAGCTGCGTATAAGAAAACCTTCTTTCTTTTTGACCTTGATCACCATGTTTAATAGGTTTGGGGTGCCTCAAGAGACTTTATTTTTTCATAAAAGAGAGATGAGTAGAAATGCCAGCATGCTAATATTTGAAGAGGAGAACACTTGATCTGCAGCTTTTATATCAAGCCATCGGAAGCTCCATTATATGGAATCAAACCATTGTTCCACATCAGCTAGTAAGGTCTACAGCAACTGGCAGTGGCTTTCCAGGGTTTCAGGGCAGCAGTCTTTCCCAGTCCCACTTGGAGATTCTGGGCATTGATCTGAGGAACTTCTGCTTGCAAAACATGTGCTCCTTTACTGCACTACAGTCCTCCCCCCTGTAATTCCTCCCAACGTTCCTGAAACATTCTTAATCCTTACAACATAGAATATGTATGGCATTTCCAAAAGCTGTAAAATTGCACACAAGAAATGTGCAGGAAAATGTTATTACTCCATGCATACGTACTTTTTTTGTTCAAGGGGAGGGATGGAATAACAACTCTGAATGCAAACAAGAATAAAGATGACATCTATTTGCAATGTAACAAGAGACAGAACTTTCGCACAATCTTACTTCTTTCCTGCAGGAAACAATTTTCTAGAACAATTTCTTAGAAGCATTACTTTACAGCAGCATACCCCATCTCTCCCAGCGCATCCGCACTTAGGTGTTTTAACAATTATACCCCTTGCTGTGCTGGAGATCTGTGTATAGAGCTCACCCATGCACAGAGCAGATGTATGTCTCTATCCATTGCACACAAAAATAAGAGAGGGGGAAAGAGTGAGTTATCTTCATCGCTGTCTTTAGGGTCTTCCATACAGAGTGGTTCCATTTCAGAAAGAGGATCTTCTTTTCTAGTTGCGAAATGATAGTATAGATTGCTGAGATTTGACCGGTAATGAAACGTATTGCAGGCTGCATCAAACTGCAAAACATTTCCTAGAGTTGGTAAGTGAAACACCATTCTGATAAACACTTTTGGGTGCACTTAGTTTTAGGGACACCAAATAGCCCTCCTGAATTCAGCTAGACATACATTCTGTTCCTTCACAACACCCCTGGAAGAGGCACAGGCTCTATCCAGATGGACTTTTAGATCTCCCCCGAAGGAAGACTATTAAAGCAGTGTTTCTGACATGATGTACCTAGAGCATCAGTTCCAGCTCTTGATTCTGTAGTCAGGAAGAGCAGGCCTCCTAGTAGTTCAGAACTGCAGCAGGCCTTATGTAGAAGCTCTTATAGGGAACATTGATAATCACTGTTGACCTATCACATGGGCCTATAATTGTAAGATGGATTCCTTGGCTGGTATAGCTGATTTCTCTGCAATTTATTTCTTGGGTGAAAGCTGAGTAGTAGTCAGAGGTTAACTCCTTGCCTGAAACCCTCACATCACACATTCAAGACCTATTCTGGGCTCTGGTCTGAACACGTGGAAAAAAAACGGGCAGAAAAGTGTCTCTGTGCAGCATCAGTACATTCAAACTTCTTTTGGAATTGTGCTTCTTACTATGCACATAGGAAACGAAAGCCTATGCAAAAGTGCATGATGCGGTATGTTAATAAACCAGTAACTCATGGTTGTAGCTGAATGCAAAGCTAGCACAGAATGGAGTGAGGGGTGCATGGATGTATATACTGAAAGTATTAATAATACAATGATTGGTAATGCTGGCCGTTGTTAGTGCTACTATAATGAGAAGCGAAATAAATGGATGTTATTGTAAATTGTGTGTTTTCAGCTGGAAAAGACTACTGTATCCACCAAAGCTTACAGGAAGTGTGGGCTCTGTTAGGAAATTCTCATCCTGTAGGAGATTTGCCACTCAATCTTCTCTCTCTCCCTCCCCATACCCCTCTCTTTTTCTGCAGAACTGCCAACAGTGGAGATGACTAACCTTGAAAAGAGCCTAGAGAAATTAACATTGTATGCTAAAACGAGTCCTGATTGTCTTTGTCAGAATGTGGCATGAAAGCCATGCCTTTCTGTGAATGGAAACTATCAAGCTATTGTAAAAATTAAATAAATGGAAAAGGGAATAGAGCAGCTGTATTCTATTGCATACTCGAAAGCAGTAAGTCAATTGTTCTGTATGTCTGGTGGCTAAAATTCAGACAAGAATAAGGCCGACTGTTGCGATGCTGGAAAAATCTGTTATGCAGAGCAGTTCTAAGGATACAAGCATGGAAAGGAAATAGCATCTGAAATAGTCCTTCATAAGTACTGGCTATTTCTGGGTACAGTTAACTTCTTAGATAAGGTGGGATTGAATTATTCAATTTTGTATGGATAAGTCTAACAGTTTAAAATTAAAATAAAGGTTAATTTAATTGCTGAGTATTCACTATAGAATTGTGTTTTGAAAAATGCTCAATCTATATCCCCCTACAGTTTCAATCTAGCTTGTCACCTTGGCAATGTTAAGTTATGGCACAGAGAAGGGATTGATCATTAGAAAACATTAGTTTATAAATGATGAAGCTGTACGTTGTAATCAAATTGCTGGAATTAAACAGTCTATGAGTACCAGTATTTCCACCAGTATTTACAGACAGAAAGAGAGATATACAGATTTAAATCAGAAACAAATAATAGATTGCATACAGAGTTAGAGGAGCTAACTGGGAGTTCTACTCATGCAACCTCCCTTTGCTCGGTTTTGCCCACTCTTCCATTCTTCAGCTCTGAGAGCAGCCAAGGACTCTGAAACAGTGGGAAAGAACCAGCTATATCGGGAAGAACATGTAAGCTGTGGAGATGCTGAATATGAACCCAGTCCCTGTGTCCAAGCCTGAGTGTCAGTCCAGAGTCCCTTGAGACTGAGATTCCCAAACTTGGGCCCCAAAGAGAGCATCTTTCTTTTCATAAGGAAAAGGTGCCTGCTAGTAGTTGTAGCCAGTGTGGAGTAGTGGTTAGAGCAGGCATAGGCAAACTCTCTAAGTAAAGAAAAGAATAATGTGAAAATCCGATAAAATCAAGTGTTAGGATTTGCTGAAATAGTTTTGGAAATTGGGATGTAGAAAGGGGAGGTATGGGGAAGTCGACGAAGTAAGGTTTAAGGGGGGGAAAGGGTATGAAATTATACATGTTTGTTTGTTTGTTTGTTTGTTTGTTTGTGTTTATAAAATTTTTGTAAAACCAATAAAAAACTTTTTTTAAAAAAAACTTGGCCCTCCAGATGTTTTGGGACTACAACTCCCATCATCCCTAGCTAACATCCCTAGAGAGGTTAGACTCCCCTTGTTGTCTTTCCACCAGCAGGAGAAGACTTTCTTGTTCCAACAGCCTTTGGGGAATGGACTGCTTTTAATGAAAGGGCTGGTGCTGTGCTGTTTTTATTTTAATTATTCGTATGGTTTTCATAGATTTATCTCTACACTTTTAATTCTATCAATATTTAAATGTGTTTCAATCATTGTTTTTGCCCTATATTTTAGCTGTTCTATTTTTAATCTGCAAGCCGCCTTGTCACTGGAAAAGCCAGGGTGTGAATTAATAATAGTAATAATAATAATGTTAATCACAATTATTTGAATCTGTTATTGTTATTTTTGAAAAGTATTGATCCTTTTCCCCCTCCACCACAAACAATTGTTTTTCATTATCTTCTTTAATGCTCTGTCATGCTCCATCCATAATTTATTCATGTTAAAAAATCCTTTAAACACAAACACACACACACACACACACACACACACACACACCACAAACTCAACTGGTGCCATTTCCCATTGACAACACAGAAAAGAGTGATGGCCGGAAATGTTTGCCGCTGCACCCATGCAAATTGCTCTGGGGAAGTGGCAGTTGTAACAATGGACACAGCTGGGCACAGATGATATTTCCTCCATGGGGCTTCTCTGCACGAGGGATTTTCCAGCTTCTGAACCAGCCGTACGCTAGATGAAATGCGAACACGCACCAAGCCAACCATAATTAGCACATCAAATGGACTGAGAAGCTGAAATGTTCCTGTTCTACAAATGCAGCTGTGGCATAATGAACTGTCTGCTCATCTCCATTTTCTTGTTATTCTTAGCAAAATATGACAGACTATGATATTATAGCAATCAGGATATGAGACATCAGAACAGCAACAGGGGCTTAACTAATAAGCAGAAATGTATGAGGAAAGAAGGAAAGAAGGAAAGAAGGAAAGAAGGAAAGAAGGAAAGAAGGAAAGAAGGAAAGAAAGTTAGTTTTTACAGGGCAACTGGATATGTGGCAAGGAAGATGAAAGAGATCACAAAAATGTACTTGAATCGCTTAGGCGTGCAATTACGTAAATTGCTTAGTAAGGATAAGAGGGGTTGTAATCTTCTCCACATTTTAAATGATCACCTCCTAGGGCTCAGACACCTATTGCAATGCTCTGATAAAAGGAAGTGCTGCTGAAATGCCACTTCAGCTGATAAAAACAGAACTCTCTATGAAAAACAGTAGTTTGGGATTACGACATAGCACCTACTAGCAAATCTTGGAAGGCTTATGGTTTGTAGCACATTGACAGAACAACATTTTTTAAAAAACCAGCATCCACTTTTTCTTTTGCTTTGGAAGAGAGCACACTGTGGGAGCTGGCAAACAGTTACTGGCTGGCATTATATTCAGTTGGAGGCCGGAGTATTGGAACACAGCCTCTGAACAATTCAAGACAACCATGTCTTTCCAAAGACTTTCACAACCAAAGTATTCCTCAAGCTGGGATTTCTGGGCTTCTCCCAAGCTCACAATGAGTCCCTGTTACAGGAATCAACACTTGACCAGTTCTTGAAAGTAGCAAAACAAAGTGCTAGATCAGACAATGCAAATATGGTAGGCACGCTACTGATAATGTTGGACTACATCTCCCATCATTCCTCACCATTGGCCATGCTAGGTCAGGCTGGTGGAAATTAGAGTCCAACAAGATCCCGAAGTCATCAGGTTGTCTAGATGTTGAGAGGAGCAGCCATTTTTGTATACAGTATTTAACAAAGCACCCTGCTTCAGCCAGGTGGATATGAAACACAACCTGGTGAGGAAATTATACCTAATAAAACATTTCCTCCAAGTCACCAGCAAAATGGTGCTTGATTACCCTTGGTTACCTTCATTCAGTTAACTTTCACAACATAACATACCATGTTTCTTACTTCCACTTCTTTATTACTTCTGCTGCCTTTCGACTTGCACTGGAATGGACTGGTTCTCTGAGGACATCAAAGGATCAAGACCATGATTCCCACTGGCTCTTTAGTAGGTATAGGCAGTATCCACCTGTTCCATTAGTACAAGAGACTTGCACTAGCAGGATGGGTATTTCCCTTCCTCTCCTCTCCCCTACAGCTCCCTGTTGAGTTGGGGAAACCCTCTGGCGAAGATTTGGAGGGGTGGGGAAGAGGAAACAGAGGGGGTGCTGCAGAAGTGGAAATCTGTTGCTGCTGCTTTTGAATAGGATTCAACCCTAGGGGATGAGATTCAGACATCAAGCACCATCAGCAGAGACCCTGCATAGGAATCCAGCCTTAATATAGCTGATTGCCTAATAATACTAGTTTTACTGCATAATTTTGGAAACCCTGTTTTGAAAACTTTGGACAATACAACCAATAATAATTAAATATTTGGGTGAACTGTATCAATGTGTCTCGGTGACTGTTTATTATGTTGTAGATGGTAGCATCCAATCTTACAGACAGGAAAAAGAAGAAAAGTCAAAGCAAAAGCAAAAATCTCTACAGCAAGAGTTTTTAGGACAGGGTAAGAAAAGGGTGACTTTCAAATTTGATTTTTAAAATTTAAATTGGATTCTTTAAAAATTCATGATACAGTCTCTTTTTTCTATAAAAAAACATATTTAAACTGAAATCTGAATTTAATACAAACTTAGTTTTAAAAACTGAATCTGTGATTATTGTTTTTTTAAAATGAAACACAGCAAATAGACTGGTTTCGTGCCTGCATGTTCACTGGGGAAATATATATCATTTTTTTAGATCAAGGATTTTAAATGAGATGGAATAAATAAGGTATTTTTGTATTTATCAGTATGGGTTTCCTACTGGAAGCAAGGAACTCCAAAAACACCATAGGCCTTAAGTTCCAGGATACTCCATCCTGTACCTCATTAGGAGTAATTACTGAACCCACCTGAGTAATATTTATTCCACACTTGTGGGACCTGTGACCCTCCAGGGGTTTTTGGACTCTAGCTTCCATGAGTCCCAGCAAATACAGCCATTGTTGGGAGCAATACAGTGGTACCTCAGGTTGAGTACTTAATTCGTTCTGGAGGTCTGTTCTTAACCTGAAACTGTTCTTAACCTGAAGCACCACTTTAGCTAATGGGGCCTCCTGCTGCTGCCGCACCCCCGGAGCACGATTTCTGTTCTCATCCTGAAGCAAAGTTCTTAACCCGAGGTAATATTTCTGGGTTAGCAGAGTCTGTAACCTGAAGCGTATGTAACCTGAAGTGTATGTAACCCGAGACACAACTGTACCTGGAGGTCCACGGGTTCATCTTCCCTGCTTTATGCCCTCTAACTACCTGAGCACTGTAAACTGCTCAGTTTCCAAATTATGAAGATTCATGACTCCTCCAATCAAATAGCATATGTCCAGTCTAGGATGATTGGCACGTCAGGCAATTGGTCTTGCTTAATGTTCTTTGATGTGAACAGAGAGCATCCAAAAGACATCATGCAATTATGTGCGTGCACAAAGGCTCTCTCTCACACACAAACACATATACACTCAAAAAATAGTACAAAAGACATAGGATAGCGTGATAAATATCTCACACTCCTCAGTATCATAAAGAGTTTATTTAATTGCAAACCAATATGCTTTAATTGGAACTAATTAGTACTCATGTTTGTCCAGAAAATAGACAGTTTGTAAAGAAAACAGACAGCGTATAACATGGAAAACCTGATTTAAATCAATTATTCAAATCAGTTCCCCACCGCCAACCCGGTTATTTAAGTCTTGATTTCTATTATTCATTTAAACCGCCTTCATTCAAATTATTCCACCCTGCTTTAGAATCCTTGCTTTGCTATAATTAAATGACCCACCTTTAATTCCAAATGGAATATCTTTATATGTGATAGTCTCGGCTCCTACACACATACCAGAATCCTATTATACCTCAGGTTAATCACTATGTCCCAGTTACTGGACAGTTCAAGCATGAATAAGCTCTATGCAATTTAGTAGTTTATCTTTGTTTCAAACTTACCCAACAGCCCAGTTTTACACTGCTGCACAGGCTTCTGCCACAGAAGCTGAAGCAGCACTCTTTAACTTAGCCCTCCCATCTCTCCTTACTGCATCAAGTCTTTGGGGCAACATCACATCCACACATGACATAATGCTTAATGCTGCAGGTGGTCTTGTGAATGACCAACTTATGCCCTTGAGCAGCTAAATTTGCATCAGTACAAATGCTGATGCTTCTCTAATTATTCCACTGCAATGGAACATATGAGGTATAGGTAAAGGTAAAGGGACCCCTGACCGTTGGGTCCAGTTGTGAACAACTCTGGGGTTGCGGCGCTCATCTCACTTCACTGGCCGAGGGAGCTGGTGTACAGCTTTCAGGTCATGTGGCCAGCATGACTAAGCCGCTTCTGGCAAAACCAGAGCAGCGCAAGGAAATGCCGTTTACCTTCCCGCCGGAGCGGTACCTATTTATCTACTTGCACTTTGATGTGCTTTCGAACTGCTAGGTTGGCAGGAGCAGGGACCGAGCAACGGGAGCTCATCCCGTCGCGGGGATTCGAACCGCCAACCTTCTGATCGGCAAGCCCTAGGCTCTGTGCTTTAACCCACAGCACCACTCACTGAAACTGTGGTACCTCCAGCAGTGCACCGATGAAGAAACAGCAATAACTGGCTATTCACAGTAATGGGGAAAAGATTAAAATGGAGAACGAGGAAGTGAGGAACACAAGGACATAGGCTATTTGTCCATTTAGCCCAGGGCTGGGTAATGTGTGGCTCTTTTGAGCTGTAAACCCCGTAAGTCCTAAACACTGCTCATACTGGCTGTGGCTGATGGTAGTTGGAATCCCACAGCATTTGAAGGGTGACAGGTGCCCCATGTCTGATCTACCCCAATATTGCCTACTGCGACTGTCAGCAGCTCTACAGGGGCTCAAGTTGAAGTCTTTCCCGTCATCTCTAACCAGCCCTTTTCACTGGAAATTCCAGGGAGTGAACTTAGGACTTCTGAGTATGAGCTTCATGGCTGAGCTACTATCACTCCCTTAACCCTATGAACTATTCATGAGCTACTTTTCCTATGCTCAGAAAAAAAAATCATGGCAACCAAAGAATCTAACATAAGGGGTTTTTGTTGTTGTTACGCCTCTTATTTTTCTTTTATCAGCCCAACATAGTCTAGCAGCAAAATCTATGTATATGGACAAGCATTTCATTGGATTCATCTAATGTAATTGCTTCATTATTCTGAGGCAAAAACAAAACCCTTCCAAAAGAAAGCTAAATCTTCAAACAGCAGCAATCCAATTTGGAATAAACAACCACAAGAAGAAACCGCACAGTAAAACACTTGGATAGAACAATAGCCGCTATCACACCAGACTCAGCATGAATCTGTTATTAGGTTTCTGCGCCCCACTTAATCTTTGCCTGCCTGCTGATAATACAGTGTTTGATTGTAAAAGATAGTGAGGTAATCAAATACCAACCAACTAAGATGGAATAGAGGATCCCTGGCCGATCTGAAGGAGGCTGGATGTTTCGGTCCTGATCTATAGCTTGTATAGTTGGTGTGACATTGATTGGGTTCACACGTGCCTGGAATGAAAGTTAAACACATTATAACAGAATATTTACAAAGTGGGTTCTACTTAATAGTAACTAAGGTTAACTTGTGTATTGAATCCCTATAAAATAATGCCCTATTGGAGACAGATGGCATATAGCTGCACAAGCATATCATTTTGCAATACTTTTAAACCTACATTTTAGGCACAATCTAGAACAATTGAAACTAACAGGAAATGTTCTATTGGTTCACAATTGGATACGCATATGCAGTCACCACTTATCTGGGTTTTGTTCACTTTGGTAAAGAGACTTAAGGTGTTCCTGGAGTGTTCGAGTTTATATACAAAAATGCAAATTGAGTATAGGAGGAGGCAGTTCAATACTCTCACATAGCAAGTCTTTTGCCCCAACATCAGTTCTCAAAGGAGAGACACTACTAGCTTCCCAGGTATAAGCAAGATCTGTGTTTGAGGCATCTGAAGTTTGGAATAAGGACACAGATCTTGCTTACATCAGCTGAGAGAGCAAAGGTATGCCATCTACTCCTCCACCCCAGTGCTCTGATGGGTTTCACATTCCTGGGAAGTTTCTGCAATTTCGTGGCTATTGGTTTCCATTTGATTTGAGAAAACTGATTAGTACCACAGCTCTGGCATTACGTACTTCATTGTCCTCCCTTCTGAAACTTTTACCCATTTTTAGACTACAGTTATTTTAGACTGTAAGAAATTGGCTAATCTTCCAATTTTATCAAAGAGACTGATGCCATTTTCTAGTTTTCAACCAACTTCAAAGTATCCACAACAGTTTTAATACTGCACTGAACGGCGGCACAGATAAGAACAGATTTCATTGAGAGTGACAACTTTTAAAAAACTGTATGAATACAGATCATCACCATCATTTGCTTGTACATATTTCATCAGTTCTTAAATCTACATTAAAAATAGCCTGGGGCATGAGCCACCTACAGACAGATAGGACTTTTCTTTATGCATGTGATTGATTTATGGCTAAACTTCTCCCATTCTACTTTAACAGGTGGTACATTGGAGAGATTTTAAAAAAGAGGCTTTAAATCTGAAGTCATTTTAACTATAATCCCACTGTTGCAATACATATAGGCTACTGTCAAAATGCAGCAGTACAGCCGCATAAAGGAACTGCCTTAAAAAAGATTTAAAACCCATGGGTTTTATGCGCACACACGTACCCCTTCAAGAATAGCTTGGTGTGATTCAAAGCATGTATGGAAAATGAGTCATAAATTTCAGAAATGGAATGTGGGGAAACCAAACCATTTTAAATAGCAGGTTTCTGAGTTCGGCATTATATACTTGTCATATAATATGACAGGAAGATAAACAGCGAAGTGCTTATTTAGAGGTGCCACTTTGAAACACATATGCTATAACTTAGCAGACTTCAACTTCCTATCACAACAATGTTAGATTTAAATTTTACTGGAGGATTTGATATCTTTTATTAAAGATCATTCATGATTTCCCCTTAAATGTGGTATTTAGGAGGAATCTAAAACAGAACAGTAGCAGCATTCACCCGCTTTTGACAAAGACCTCCTCCCAAACCAACTACGGCTTCCACAAAGTGGTTCAAAGTGAAGCGGGTGTTCTAGAAGCTTGAATCTGCTTCTGAGCTTTGATGCCAGGGATGGGCAGGAGCCCAAGGAGTGGGGGAATTTGTGGGCAACGGAGGCAGGTGGGGAGAATGATTCAGGGCAAGGGACCAGTGATTTGTGGGGTTCTGTGCTGCCCATGAAACAGCTGCTACTGGTGGTGGAAGTGGGAAATCAGCAGGAAGAGACCAGGTAGTGGAGGAGGAGGCGGCAGGAGAAGAGCTTCAGGAGGTCTCTGGATTTGGGGAGCGCGTGGTGCTCCCAGAAAGAGTATTTGGAGTCCTCTGCTGTCTCCTTGCTCAAGGTGCTTGAGAGCACCATGTCAGACAAGGGGGTTTAAGAAGGCAGGGAGGCAAGGCTACACTGTTGCTCCAACTGTCTGAGATGGGGGACACGTCTGCAGTCATAGGTTCCTTGGACAGCTAGTTAGCAGGAAGTGTTGTCTATCATTTGAATGTTAGGAGCTGATGTAACCAAGTGCTTTACCAATAAAGAATTAAAAATCTAGTCACTTGTCTTCTTTGGTTTGAATGTGTTCATGACATTCATTGGGGCAGTTATCAAAGGCTCCATGTGGCCTTCAAAGTACCCCCTGCTATGGGCATGTAGCCCCTAGGCAATTCTTGCATTCCCCCCCCCCCCCCGTGCTGTTTCCAGCAACTTGCATAGGGAAAACAGAACAAAACAAAACCTGTGCCCACAAAAATGGCTGGTGCAGTGGGTTTCATGTTCTTTGCGGTATTTACTAATGAAACTAGTTAAAACCTTTTTGGTTAACCAAATAGGAACACTGAACAGAGCTACAAAATACAATACGCTGTTGGTGTTGTTACACCACTTTGTGTTTTTACACACTTTGTAACATTGTATTTTGCCAAGTAACAACTGTGCAGTAAAAATGTGTTCACTAGGCTTTCCAGTTTGGCCCTGTTTATATATGGCATTAAGCTGCTTTTTGCACATTTATGGAAGTCTCCCAGATATTTGCATTTGTATGAATAATGCAGTGTATAAGACGGATCTCAACTGCAGCAGCTTCAAGGGCCTCTGGTGCACAAGGAGTCTGTTGCAGCTGTCAAGATTTGTGAGTTTCCTGTGAACTGGAGATATAATACCAAGTCCTACCAGTGAAAAACCAGTCATTCGCTGACTTGCGTGGCAAGGCCCCCAAACCAGCCCCTCATTAGAGTAAAATTCACACTGACACAGAATTTTGGTTTAAGGTTATTGGGCAAATTTTAGGCCACAACTTTATCGATTACAGAAATGTGAGCGGTATTGGCTTAGGCATTGGCAAAGGACTATATTGGACTCCTGCACCCTTTGCAGGAAGTCAGTAAGGGTAAACCACCCAAAGAGGAAGCCACATCAAGGGAACCCGCCTGTAGCTCTCCTCAGTGTCCCCAGAGGCCTGGCATGGCCCTAGCCACTCAAGCGGACTTCAGACAGGATCCAGGCCCTGGATTCCTTTAACAGAATACCCTTGGTCAATGGAGGGGCAGGCGATGGCTGACCTCACTTCCCCCACAAATCAATGAGCCAATTAACATCAGATCATTTTTGCACCAATAAACAAGCACAGGCTGCACTACTACAAAAGGAATCACGATATTGCTGTTAGTCAATGTTACCTTTTCTTTTTCTTTTCTTTTCTTAAAAAAGTATTCCTATTGACCTCTGTCTAAAATGCTATTGCTATGTTTAGGTGCAGAACCATTATTCAAGGACATAGATGCCAAGAGAATTTCCTGGGCCCAGTACACTGTATGTGGATTGGGACCCTCTCCATCCTGCTAACACTGCCCCACCCCCTCTATCTTTTTCTACTGCTTATGTACATATATTAACTAAGCCCAGTTTAAAAAGGTAAAGGCACCCCCTGACAGTCAAGTCCAGTCGCAAACGACTCTGGGGTTGCGGCGCTCATCTCACTTTATAGGCTGAGGGAGCCAGCGTTTGTCCACAGACAGTTTTTCTGGGTCATGTGGCCAGCATGACTAAGCCGCTTCTCGCACAATGGAACACAAACACCAGAGCAGCACACAGAAACACCGTTTACATTCCAGCCAGAGCGGTATCTATTAATCTACTTGCACTTTGATGTGCTTTTGAACTGCTAGGTTGGCAGGAGCTGGGACCGAGCAACAGGAGCTCACCCCATCGTGGGGATTTGAACCGCCAACCTTTTGATCGGCAAGCCCAAGGCTCAGTGGTTTAGACCACAGTGCCACCCGTATCCCCAGTTTATCTAGTTGCAAATATAAAAGCAGAGCGAGGAGAAGCATGTATACAACCTTGTGCTCTTGGCGGGAAAAGCAAGATATAAATATATACCACATAGCACATAGATAAAGTATGCAATACACTCCCATTCGAGGCAGCAATACCCACCAATTTGGGAAACCTACCGAAGCTGCCCAATGGTATTTTATTCCGTAAAAGCAGCCCATTTGGGGAGTGAATGAAGTAATGTGAACATGAGGAGTTTAAAGAAACATAGCTCAGCATCTTTCTGCACCCAAGTTCACCTGATTTCTCTGCACCTCTGGCAGGGCCCGCTCCCAAGTCTCAGGAGGGGGTGGTCAACATTCCTTCTTCTGATTGCCTTGCAGCAGTGATGAAGTGATTAAGACTCCCTAGCAATGGGGCTGTCTGTGGAGTGCCAAAGCCTTTGGAGTAGTCTCCAGAATTTGTTTTATAACTTTCTGAATAGCTTTTAATGAAAGCTAAGAGTTTGGGTTCCTGATGACATGGGACCTGGTACACATTCACCCCTTGTATGCCCCTCTCAGTGAGATCTAGTTGCCAAGAAGCTATAACTTCTTTTGGATGCTGATAATACTATAGTCTACGTGCTTAATAGTGAGGGAGAGAACCCCAGTATATGGATCAAATACTGAATTGTAAAGAAACTTCCATACCCAGTAATGCCCTTGTCATTGTAACTGACAGCAGGCTAACTCCTCAGCTAACAATAAATAATGCAGGCATGCAGACAAGCTCTTTGCTCAGAATTCACCTCATGAAATGCCATTGACATTATAAAGTAGGTTATAAGAAACTGATTTACTTTAATTATTTATGCTAATGATTAGGAGTTCAAATGCCTACACACAAGCCTATAAATAAATGAGAAAAGAAAGAGATTTTGCATCACCCACGCTTAGGTTGTAGCAGCTAAGGCAGGCATTGAGAAGCCTATGAAAGCCATGGCAACTTCATTTGTTTTGCCTTAGACAACCCTTACCATCCATTTCTTGTTGCAATGTTTGGCTTAGCTCAGTGGGCAGCACTTCCCAGGTTACCTTTAGCCTGGCATGCAAAGTGGCAAAAACACATCTGCCCCTGCCTGACTTTCTTCCTGCCCTTCACATGGACTGTGCATAGTATAGCAGTGCCATACTTGGGCTTTTCTGAAGATGGAAGTAAATGGGGAATTCTGAGGAGGATGCAAAATAATTTACTTGACAGGCTACTACTAAAGCTTGTGAAGCATGGCATATTCCTCTCTTGAAACCGGACGAGCTTTACCCTCAAATCCTCTTTTTCTTCCCCATCACACTCCAAATGCTTAGGGCCTTTGATCCACACGCAGCACCATGATCCTACAGGATAATAAACATGCCATTCCTTTGAACTTATCCACATCACACAGAGAGAAATTACTAGAGCCAAATTACATGTGACGTCCATTATGTAAAAGCAATTAATGGGCATTCAGAGGCATGGTGCCTCTGACAGTAGAAGGAAAACACAGCCACCATGGCTTACAATGCCTGTTAAGTCACTATGCCTATGGTCAGAGAGCTATGCCTCTGAATGCCAGCTGAGGCCTCCCCATTGGGCAGAACACTATTACACTCAGCTCCTGCTTGTGGGCTTTGCATATCCATCTGGCTGGCCAGCACAGTGAAAATAGGGTGCTGGACCAGGATCACAGGCTCAAATAATTGTAGAGTTGGAAGGGACCACAAAGGCTATCAAGTCCAACCCCCAAAGTGGGGCTAGATAGGTCATTGGCTTGATCTAGCAGAGCTCTTATTATGTTGATGTTTATACATTTTAAATAGCTACCATGGCATTAGAATTATGTTGCATGGGGAGGAAGGATTGACCCCCTTTTCTCTTGAAATAGTCCCAGCAAAAATCAATCACTTGTCCCCTGTCAAATCTGTTATTTATAAAAGGAAAGATGTTTCCATTCACACCAATGGGAGTTTCCCTCCCAATGCAAATGGCAATTTGGGGGGATTTCCAGAGGGATCTCGGGGGGGGGGGGAGGAAGGGTCATATTCCCCTCCCTGACTGATACAGTCCAGATCCCGCTCAGAGGCCACTGCAAGCGGCATTTACAATAAAAAATAACTGTGCACATTATTTCATTTCATAGTTACAGCTCTTTCTAATAAGCTACAATGTACTTTCTTGGAACTGCTGATTCAGTCCCTAGCTTTGGCAAGCAGTTTAAAATCTCTAGGTTAGGCTTGGTGGTGCTCAGCTGTATAGGTTGTATCTTCTATCTCCTTTACAGAACTGCAGCCTTTAACTTATAGATCCTTGCTAAGACTCCCTAGCAAGTGCTCCCTCTTAGAGCCCCGGGTCTGCCCTTGGTGGCTGGAAAAAAAACCTATAAAACTCTTCAGTCGGATCTGTTTAGTTAATGGTAGAAGACAATGCACATGTGATTTTCTCCCTTTGTATCAAACTGGAACAAGTGGGATATTGGTTGGTTGGAAAGATGTATATTTCTGCTAATCTATTCATATTTGCTAGTAATGACATGGAAATCTGCATTCATGCTTTCCCCTATTTCTGTGTTTTCTGTTTTATAGTCCCAATGTGGCAATTTCTTTTGGTGTGATCCATACATTTGTGTTTAGCACTTACTTCAGGCAAAGCCAACATTGGTCAGATTTGGGGATGGTTAATTGTACCCCCAACATACACCACACACTTCATGTTGTGACAATAATACAGTGAGACAGCATCTTTCCTGAACCTTTAATGAACAATCAGTTTGCAGTCTAACAGGATAGCTTGGCAAGTAGAATTATGATTATCTCCACAAGTGGCAGCACTGTGACAAAGATGAGAAATCTTTTAGAAGTGAAGCATGTTGATAAGGCATCGTAAACTACCTGATCTAAATGTCATTTCAGAATCTCCATATGGTGAAAAATGATATTTAATGATGAAAGTATATGAATGCATATCACTAGATCGAAATAACTAAAGACAATAATTTCATCTTCTCCTGATTTTTTAATAAGTTTGATTTTTTGCCAAAAAAAGGGAATTTGATGTCAACTTTTTAGCAAGCCTAAATCTGTCACAGAAAAGATTTTGCAGAGGAATTCCATTGCAGCAAGCATCAGTGGTACCTACAGGGGCTTAATCAATACTGGAAATTGTACAGAGTCCTTATATGGATAAATGCTGGAGAGCTATCATTTTGGCTGAAAGAGCAGCAATATGTGGGAGAAAGGAGGTCTATTTACATACTGAGATTTATAAGTGGGTAATATAATTTGTTAGTTTCTAGGGCTGTGCATAGCCCCCTGTACTCCACCATAGCTGACCTGGGGAATACCCAATCAGGATCCAGCACCAAATCAATTTCTGGGTGGGATAATGTGACCCTATATGATCAGGAGGGGGGCAGGGGAAGGAAATGCTATGTTGCTCCCCTCCCCCAATGTAGAGAGCAGGAAGGTTCAGTACTTCTGTAGGCTGCCTAGTCAGTATGTTCTCTGCACAGAACAGAATAGTACAGCAGACTCCACATGCAACCAGCAGGCTTGCACCCTGGGGGGCTGCATGTGTATAGCAGTTCTGCCAGGCCTACGTGCCCTCCCTCTTTGTCTTGTCCCTTCCTGCATTACCTATGTGAGCTTCAGCCCCTGATCATCCTCACCACTGACAATGATGCCACCTCTATGACTGCCACATAAGTTTTAAGTGGTTTAAACAACAACAACAGGATGTAAACATAATGTAATGTTAATGTAACATTAACAACTGGTTCCCCCCCTCTCACCTCTCTCCCAGAACAGAGGACTAATACAACAAATTTTCCAAGTTTTAAGTTTTAAGGTATAAACTTTTTTTTTTAAGTATACAACTTTTTCTTTTTTGAAAGAAATTTTGAAGGAAAGACGATTGCTTTTGAAAGTCTCAAGTTATTTAACCTCCATCACATTTTAAATGTTAGAAGATACACTTAGGCTTCATTATGTAAAATAGCCATTTTAATGTAATTTCAGGTTAAAAACTGAGCCGTTTGCGAAGCACACTTATAAAACAGACCCTTCCACAGCCGGAAAGCTGTGCAGGTAAAATAAATGCTTGCACATCTGCCAGGAGGGAATCACAAACCCCTCCACTCCTAAGCTTCGTGTATTTCCATATTAAAATTAGTGCCAATTTCTTTTAATTAGCCTTGTCATTCTTTGTGCAGCCCTATGCAGATAAAAATTAATTATCTGTAAATTCACATCTTCATAATTTTTAACCTTCGCTTCACTTGTTTTCAGTGACATTTACTGAAAAACACCACTTATCAGGAGATTGCACATGGAGGACAGACAATTCATCAAAAGGTAAAAAATAAAAATAATAGAATAAAAAAGGATGAGAGAGGGGGAAAATCATTCTGAAACAGTGCATGAAGCCTTAAGCCTAAACTACCACATAATCAGGAGCTCATCAAACCTTTCTGTTTTGATGCTGCTGAAAGAGGCATCTCATTTAAATGCCATTAATATGAAATGGCGGTTTTCATTAAGTTGTAATATCTAGTACCTGGCAAGTCTTGCTGTAAATCTGTTGAAGACTTAACATTCCCCTTCACTTTGTATATAAATCACTTTGTATTTATATTGCTGATGACTCTCTGTTCCCATGTTGTGGTAAACTGAAACCATCTTTAAAATATCAGGGGGGGGGGGAGTCAAGAAAAATAAATAAGAAAATATTTAAATTACAAGGATGGCTTTATATCTCAGTGAAATAGCTTCTTACAACTGTTGAAGTAGTTTCCACCCGAAAGGTGAATGTCAGTTTGTCACGCATCTAAAGCTACTAAAGATGCAACACTTAGTCGAGTGGAACAATTTCTGAGAAAACATCCATAGCACTACACCGTAAACATGCCATAGTTAATAAATCCCCAGCTGCAATTAAACAAAGCAAAATAAAACCCTTAGGAGTATGTACCTGAAACTGCAATCGGCCTTCTTCTCTACCCCATCTAATGATTTCAGCTTTTGCCCACAAATTGTAAAAAAAAATATCAGTGGCTCTCACGAAATTGACAAATTGTTCATAGTCAGCCCAATGACAATAAAACAGTTACAACTTTCTAATGGGAAGATAGAATGTTTCTAAATGGCCGCAAGTGAGCAAACATGAATAATAATATTAAGTGTCTAATTCCATCCCTAAAGTTCTGATTGTGGCTGAGATGAGGTGACAGGACTAAATTGTATCTAATATTTCACCACCTACCAAATGTCTTTTTAAAGATAGTAAGCACACATGCATCAACTCCATTAGCATTTAAATTTATTATCTGACAAGAACTTGTTTAGGATGAGAGATTATAATCTAATTAACACCATCAATTCAGGGGCAGTCTTGAAGTGTCAAGGAATTTGAAGAAAGCAAAGGAGTATGTGATTTCATATATTGTGGCATAAATGGAAGCTTTTCTTCAAGTGCAGGTAATAAGAGTGGAACCCACCAATTTAGATTAGAATAACAGAAGAGGACAAGGAGTTAAGGCTTCTTACCTCTACCCCCTCAATACCTTCCTATGCCAGGTTTTTGATCTGGATCAGATCCCCTGAACCAGCTAGTTACCTTTAAAAATCCTTTCAGACAATTGCATTCTGGTCCCATGAACATACCATTTGCACAATTTTTCTTCCATCCCTTTTGGTAAAGTATATTTGGCAAAGCAGGGGTGGGGAAACATTTTGGTTCAGGGGCCAGGATGCTTCTCAGGGCCAGCCTCTCAGGCTGAGCTTGATAGATGGGGGGCACTGTCTTGTCAACCACATGACATCAATATCACATGGTTGACAGGTAGGCGGGGCCATCCAGCTGTCAAGATTGCTTCACCTGCTTTGCAGATCTTCCTGTGATCCCCCTTTAAACCCCATGTGGGTTTAGAAGAGGAATGTGGGGAGACTTACAAAGCGACCCTTGGAGGAAGTGTAGGCTGTTTCTGAGAGTGCTTTTGCCAAGCATTGTAGTTAGTTGCCTTTGCTTGACAGTACTTTGCCATCCCTTGGGGAAAAAACCTCCTCTCGTTCTACCTTCTCTGTCACATGGCAAACCAAACACAACTCTGACTTTGCTTTAGAGTGGAAGCTGAGGAAGGAAGAGGGAGGAGACTTGCAAAGACTTTCCCCTTCTTCCCATTTAAGTACTCAATCTCATGCCACCCTCACTGCCATCTTTAATTTCTGCTCATCAGTTGGATGTAATCTAGGCTATGTAATCCTGTTCCTTGTTGTGAACAAGATTGTACTGCCAATGCAAGATTAAACCCTGTATTTTGAAATATTGCATACATACATTGCTATTTTTTGAAGCATTTGCTGCTATTTTCCCCCCTTATACTTTCACTGTGCTAAACAACTCACTAACCCCACTGTACTCCAGGGAGGCACCTGGTTTAGATGCCAGGAAGTTCCCTATTGTTCATTACAACTGGCACATAGGCGTGGGAGCAAGCACAATTCTTCCCCTGGGAGCCTCCAGAGGTCAGCAAAGGGCCTCCTCATAGTGTGGGCTTCAGCAGGTGCCCAGTGATGCCAGTCTGAGGGAGGAACATGGTCATCCTGAACTAAGGTGTCTAAATGTTTCTAAACTGGAACCAGTCTTGCCATACAATCTTGAAATGAAGATAAATTATTGTTTGCTCTGTCAGAGAGGCCTTCATAAATGGGAAAGGACTATAAGAAGTTCGAACTGCTGCTACAAAGGAACAGTGAAAGGCTTTATAAGATGTGGAGGTCTACGCAGTCTAGACCTATAACTAGAGAGCACAGAGATGACTTTGAAGCTTTCTTTGAAGTTCCTTGCACAGTTTGGGGTTTCTTTTCTGTTCTATATATGCTAGGCTATAGAGAATTCTCTATATAGTTAAGGGAAGGCCTTTACTATAGCTGCACAGTCAACTAGTTGTATCATGAAAACAAATACTTCAATTTCACCACCACTGTCACAAAAACAAAGGTTTTATTTGACCTTGTGCTCTTGAAATTGTTAGTGTCACTTCTGAGATTTCACAGGGGAGACGTTATTTTCCAGGGATTTATTTTGCTTTCAGCATAGTGTACAGTTTTAGAAAAGTTTTTATTCCCCCCCCCCAAAGCGTTAATGTGTCTTGTTTCTAAGAGCAAAGCAGCATCAATGTGAAAAATACTTTAGGAGATGATTGAGAAAGGATGGAATTTGTCACACAATAATAACATTAAGAAGTACTTTCTGCCCAGTGGTTTCAAGAAAGATTGGGTGGGGGTGGAACAGAAGCCTAAAAACCTTAGATAAGAAACAATGGGCTGTATCTGATTAAGTCAGGAGTGCTGAACCTCTGGCCCTCCAAACAATGCTGAATTATAATTCACATCAGCCCCAGCAAGCATGACCAATGGCCCACGGTGATGGGAGCTGTAGTTTAGCAACACCTTGAAGTCCAAGGTTCTTCACACCTGTACTAAGCCATAGTGTAAATCTATGACTCTTATATGTCCATTGATTTCAATGGGTCTACTCTGAGTATAACTTAGTTGGATACTACCTAGTCTCTTTGTGACAATGTATACCCTGTTCTAAAACTTGAATCTTGAATAGTTTCTTCATTATCAAAATGTGAAACCAGGTTTGTTATAGACCTCTCAATCAGTTCAGAAAAACTGATATCTCCTGTCTCCTCCATGCGTGAATTACAGTTATAGGCTTATGTAATAGGAACCAGAAACAAGCAAGTAATCATAGGCATTGGGATTAGCACAATTAGGGTGCAGAGGGGTTGATTTAGGCCTCAGGTGCCCTTGGACACACACACACACACACACACACACACACACACACAGAGAGAGAGAGAGAGAGAGAGAGAGAGAGAGAGAGAGAGAGAGGTGAAAGAGACGGAAACAGGACTGGATAACCATTCTTTTCACAGCTACCAGCTCCATCTATAAACATAATATTCTGTGTACAAAAGGCACATTGGATGCATTAAGAATTGGACTAAGAGAGAGAGAAGCAGGAGGAAGAATAGGTGATGGCAGAAGAGATTAGGAGGATAATGCTGGCACTGTTGGTGCCACCAAAAAGAGGATTGACTGTGGGAAGCAAGAAGTGTTGTTGAATCTGTCCAAGAAACACAGAAATGTGAAATAAATTAAGTTTTAAAATTTGTCTCCTGAGTATTAGCCTAGGTATGTTTTATTATTCACAGTAGCATGCATTGGTTTAGCATGTGGAAATTTCATAGTTGTCTCTGAAGAATGATAGTTGCAGAGAGAGAGAGAGAGAGAGAGAGAGAGAGAGAGAGAGAGAGGCCTTGAAATATCACTTTTTAAAAATCCCAAGCCAGTGTTTCCTGGCCTGGGTAGCATTGATCATATTGGCATTCATCACATTCCCTAGCTACAAAATGCAGTCTTCTGTGTGGTGGTTCTCAGGTTTATCAAATGTGCCACATGAAGGACATTAGAACTTCAAGACAAAATAGCTTTTCCTTTGTTCATGCAGAACCTTGATGAATTGTGTTTTCTCTAAGATAATATTTGCAGAAGTCATTTGGAAAAACCCTGCTTTATACTAAGTGCCAAAACAAACAATGAGTTGCTGGCAAGCCCTTGTGTATGTGTCGGCTTCATGACCTTCAGTTTGGTGAGAAGGGAGAGATTTATACAAAGAATACATCCGTTCTGACATACACAGATATCACAGATTGCCCTGAAATGCATTGTCTACAATGTTGGTTGTGACGTTTTTCTTGCAGAAAATGTCTGATTAAAAACATTTTGAAAACAAATCATGCAGTCAAAATGAAGAATGGTAAAGGACAAAGCAGTAGCAATGCCGCTAACTGGAACCAATGAACTTTAGCATGACAATAACTCTTTGAACTTGGCAATGATTCAAAAACAGACAGCCATACTAATATGGGGCGCATTCTATCATTCTGGGCTAAGTTGGTCACATACTAGCAAGTGTGTGTGTGTGAGAGAGAGAGAGACCGGGGGCGGGGGGGAGGGAAACATGCTTGAACACACCTTATTACTATGGCGTAGGATGGATTTTGATCCTGTGTTTTAGTTCTGCTGTTAATTTGTGTGTGTGTGTGTGTGTGTGTGTGTGTGTGTGTGTGTATGTCTTGGGGTGGAAGTTCACTCCTAAAGGGCTGTTGATATGCTTTTGATAAGCTTGAAACACTGGGTAGTTGGTCAGAAAAGAGAGTAATTGAGTATCTGTCAAAACACCATAAATCTCCAGACCCACCCAAACACCCAGTTTCTGCTCTCTACAGCATACGTCTATGTACATAAATGGAACTGCATTATTCAATGAAAAATAGAAAAATACATACATACATACATACAAAATATAATGTTTCTTTTTTAAAAAAGGACACCAGTTATTTGTTTCTGTAATGCAGAATAGAAATTGCTATGAAAATATTCTCTTTGAAGATCAAACGCAAGGAATAAGAAATTACACAAAGACTGGAGGGAGGCTTGCGCAAAGCAAAAAGAAACACAATTAAACCTTCTTCATATAGAGAGCTGTTTACAAATGGTGTAGAGTTACCCACACCACATACAACTCACACTTCTGGTCTTGTTTCCAGACACATCCAAGAAGTAGGTTCCGAAATCTTTTCAGTTTACAATTACATTATGGAAACTGTATCACTTACCAATGCAAGTTATGTTCAACATGTACATGTAGTCAAGTGGGGGATAAAACATAAACAAAATAAAATGAGATATGCAAGTGCCAGAGTGACATAAAAGAACCTGGAACCTTTTGCATCCAAAGCATGCACTCTGCCATAGATCTACAGCCCTCTCATGTACACTCACCTGAGAAAAAATGAAAGGGGGGGTACAAATGAAACTTTTTGCTGTCCATTGGGAAAGTGCTCTTTCTTTACCGATTAACTGAAAATCTTAATTACTGTCTCCAAGACACCTATCAATCGCCCTTCTGATTTTAAAACTATGCAATTGTGTTTTAAGCTCGCTGTCATTTAGGGGCACATTGATTTGATGGATAACAGCCTCGTATCAAATGCTGGCTCAGATGCTTAGAATTTTCCCTTTAAACTACACATTTGTTGGCTGAAAGCAGGCAACACTCCGATTTCTGTTCTATTACTGAGCTGTCACAATACATCACAGCTGCTCAACGCCATTAATATTGATGTTCTTACAACCTTAAGCACACATTATACCATCAGTGTTATAGCAGGGTAGGGAGGCAAAAATATTGGTGTTGCCGAAATGACAGAGTCCGCAACATCCATTATGACTTCCTCAAGTACCTGCTTCACCTTTAGTCCCCTGTGCATCCCAAAACCAGTTGTTAACCATCCAGCCTTTCGACTCGCAGGGTAGCTATTTCTGTTATAAATGCTTGTGTTAACATCTGTATTCTTGACAAGGAGCAAATAATATAGCTCCTTCAACACCCTTGGGAAAACTTCCTTTACAAAACTGGCAGTTTGGGGGCAATTTAGACCATAAAAAAGACCAGCCAAATCCCAAAAGCTGCTTCGTGGAATATTACAAATCAAAGCAAAACATTGTATAGGCCTAAAACTAATGTTCAGAAGACAATGGTTTCTCACAGAGGCATTATTAACAGCTGGCTCCTGGAAGTCATGAATAAAGCACACATTTAAACAAATAGTGTTCTCCTCAACAGAGTCCATTAAATTATGCCAGCCACCTTAATCTCCTCAGTCACATGTAAAATTAAAAAAATGTTCCTTTGTTGAGACTTTGTATGTTTCCAATGTATCACGCTGCTTAATGCTACCAGAAGAAATAATTGCATTACAGATGTAATCTCTTTCTCTCTATTTTTTACATCACAGGCGGCTTTAACTACTACAACAACAACAACATAACCAAAAACAACAACAATGACTGAAAATAATTGTGCTACAGACACAGACCAAAAAAACCTTCTTACATGCTACATTTAAAACTTAGAAATGCAATATTCTGGTTAATTCGGTGTGGCATCCCATGTTTAAAAATTGCCAGCATCCATAAATGGAAAAGCTGCTGTATAGGTAACAATATAAATATGTGACATTTGGAATGCTGAACTCCACCACCACCCTTTTGCTAGGTAGAATAAAGTAAGAACCAAAAGGGAAAGTATGGCAGGAAAGTGAACCAATACAGTATTTGGAGGTCAATACATTGTGAACGATTACAACAAAATTTTGTGTTCCATCTCACTCTAACCACCTAAAATAGTTATGAAGGGCAGATGAAAGGCAAGAAAGAAAGAAAGAAAGAAAGAAAGAAAGAAAGAAAGAAAGAAAGAAAGATCAGGACTTTTTTCAGCCAGAACTTGCTGTAACTCAGTTCCAGCACCTCTCAAATGGGAACCATTGCCGTTATAAGAAAACAAGGGAGGCATTCATGGTGAGTTGCAGCACCTCTTTTTCTAGAAAAAATAGCAATGATAATAATTATAATTTGTTTGGAAGCAATACAGCATTCCTTAAGTGATTAGTATTTTGAGAATTCTATCAATAAACAGAACATGCAAATTTATACAGATGCCCAGCAGGGCCTTAGTCTTTTTCTACCTCTGTTTACTATGGTAAATAAATAATCAGCAATTCATGCCTGTGTTAATGGTAAGGTGACTAGTCTTGTGCCCAAATGAACCGGCAATGGCCCTGAATACAAAAGCATCTGCCAAAGACCAGGATACGTTGTTCATGATGAAGATAATACTGGATATATGTTGATAAGCCCAGAGGTATCCAGTGACTCATGGCCAATTCTTTCTTTGTTTGTTTTTGGACTTGAACATGCATATCTCATTACAAACCACATCCATAGTTTGCTGAGTCTAGGGGGAAGGCACATGTGGAATCAGACATCTCTTAAGAAGAAGAAATACCCTTGAAATGTTAGTCAAGAAAGGAACGCCATTTCAGAGATTATTCTGAAAGAGAGAAATGGTACTCGCAGCAGTTTGTAAATCCTGATGGAGAATAAATACATATTGTGCTCAAGTACGTGTCTCTGTGTAGATACAGATATATACACACACAAAGTACAAAAAGTAAAATGAAAACAAGCCCTCATTTGGTGTGGCATGAGTGCTTGTTCTGCTTGAACTGTGGTACAAAATAGTGATTCTGCTACTCTGCCAGCAATGTTCTGCTACAGCAGGGGTGGAGAATTGCCAGCACATGAGCCAAATGTAGTCCCTGGGTCTTCATATTTGGCCTGCAATTAGGGTTCAAAAAAGCCTTCTATCAGAGCCAGGTTAATCTTCCATTCCCTATCTGTTAACAAAAAACTGAAAATGTTCCCATGCTGAAGTTAGACTTGAAAATAAACCATTCTGTTAACTTGAATAGAAGACTTTTTTCAAGACCAACTGTCAGTTTTTGCAATCTTCATGGACCTGCAAGAACAAAAGGATGTTCAAACACCTGACAGGCCACAATATATGCTTGCTGGATTGTGTTTGGCTTGCTGGGCACAGAATCATGTTACACAAGAGAGTGATTGACCTGAACATAGGCAGAGAATGAATGAATGAAAATAAAAGAAGGGGGGGGGGAGTCCTTTCTTGTACTTACAGGGTCTGTGAGCTCTGGCAAGCTAGCCTGGTAAGTGAGTGGCCGACAATCCCGAGTGTTAACAACTAATACGCATGGAAGGAACATTGGTCCAAGGTCATCCCCATCAAGGACATCAACAGTAAGGGTGGTTGTACTTGTTCTTCTCTCCATAAGGTTTTGAGCTCGGTCCTGTGGAGAAAATAAGGATTTAACCCAACAATAAAAGTTGTTTGTCTTGGTATCAGTGCATATAATAATGTGAAATTCGAAACTGCAAGCTGAAAACATGTTGCAAAGACAGGTGGAAGTGAACATTGCACTCCCTGACCCCACAAAGCTCTAATCTGGGACCACTACTAACCAAGAGGGGTTGTGTGTGAGAGAGTGAGTGAGTGAGTGAGTGAGTGTGCTTATCAGCCTTTTTTATCTCAAGAGGCACATATGCTTTAGGTAGCCTTGTTCCCACTTCCTTGATTTCACTATTTTATATCTTAGTATCATACTTTGTACCCTACCATCCTCTCTTTCCTTGCTCTGTCCTTTTCTATGTATCTTCTTCCCTTCCTCCCAACAACCCCATTTTTGACCTTCCTTTATACCTCTATTCCATGACACATCTTTCTTTTCTACAGAAATTATTTTCCTCAAACCCTTCCTCCTTCCTTGGACTCCAAATCATCACACTTCTTTTGTGCTGTTTTGGGGGGTCAGGGGGCTTGTCTCAGAAGTAAAGCAAGTTATCCAATAAAGAAATCTGATATTAGCCATGTGTGTGAGGGAGAAAACATTCAAATGGAAGGCCCCCTCCCATCTAGCAATATTTGGGGAAACAGATTATGTGATAAAATCTTCTTTCTGGCAAATTTGGAACTGATAAGCATTGTTTTCCCACACATCACAACAAAGGATTTTAATCCCCTCTATCTCCAATGAGAAAGTTGTGTGGTTTTAATTATAGAATAACTTATCAGCACAGTACACCAGTATGTGTTCTATATATTCTGCTTACTGACAGAAGAATTCATAAATTCTCTTTGTTGCTTTTCTAGTAGGAATAAAGTAGTCTGTAGAAAAAGAATTAAGTCAGACTATTCTTATTCAAAACGGTAGCGACATTATCACATCACAAAGATTTTTAATTTTGTATTCACATGCCATTCCTGCTTTTCAGCCATTTCATGATGGAGGGTCTGGGGTAGAACATTGCTAATGCCTTGCTTTTGGTGATCAAACTGTTCAGGACAAGGCAATCTGCTTAGCAGGATACAACCCACTGTATTACTATATGTACATTTGTTGAGCTGGTCAACTAAATAGAAAGAGCAATGTCTCCAGGAAAATAAATTAAAAACTGATATTGGAGATGTGGCCTTGGGGAAAGTTTGAACTTGCAATCTTAGATGATAAACCCAGGAGTTTGGTGGAAAGAGAAGGCTGATACTGTGCAAGAAGGAGGAGAAAATGGTGGCAGGATTACATTGCACCCAGAAGAGGCAAGGTTGTGTCAAGATCTGAAAGGAAGGAAGAAAATCAGGTGGAAGCAAGTAAAGAAGAAGAGAAGTTTTGCAACAAGGGCAATATGCAGCTAAGACTGGAACTTGAGACTGAAGTCCATGGTCACGCTACCCAGGGAGTCCTGAAATGGCTACCCAGAGAGTAACTGA
The DNA here is from genome assembly GCF_964188305.1 of Podarcis bocagei. Classification (NCBI taxonomy): domain Eukaryota; kingdom Metazoa; phylum Chordata; class Lepidosauria; order Squamata; family Lacertidae; genus Podarcis; species Podarcis bocagei. The sequence continues at coordinate 70,004,370 of NC_138128.1, forward strand.
TAATGGAGAAGCAGCAAACAGGTCCAGCATCAGCACCTAGGCTGGCGTAGGGATGCTTGGACTCACTGAAGCATCACTTTGATCACTCCAGCATCTTCTTTTCTTTGCCTTTTGAGAAAACATTCAAAAGACAGCTGGTAGCCATCAGGGATTATACATAGTTACAGGTGCTCATTTTGTTGTTGTCCTTACTTTAAAAGTACATTACTGTTTTCTACAACGGAATAGTGCTTATTCGCAAATGAATGTGTTTTGAATCAGAATAGTTGAAGTAAACATCATCTTAGTCCTATAATAATCATTACAGCATTATGATTTAAGGTAGTTTAAAATGAAAGAAAAACCTTCATATACTCAGAGGGGTGCATTTTTCAAAACCAGGGATGGAAACTTTTTTGTTTCTTCATTTTGTTCTACTGTATCAGGAATGTATAGAAAGCGCAGAAAGGCAGTGTTGGCAGGAAGAAGAGAAATAACTGAAGGAACAGACATGGGAGTCTAAAGCAGGGTCCCCCAAAAGGCTATGGAGTCCAGGATCTAAAATCACCTATCTTGAACTCCTTGAATGTTGAGCACATTAAGAAACAATAACAACAAGGGCAGTTACACTGATGTTTAGGCAAGAACTCAGAAGTGGTTCAGAAGTATCCCTGCTTCTGCCTCGGAGTCTGAACTGTGCTCTGCTGCAGCCTCTTCCTGTTCACAAAACCCCGTCATCTATTCTGCTTCTGACACCTCCTCCTCCCAGTCTGCTCCCTTTACCTCTAACCATTCATTGTTGTCCCACCACCATCCCCCAGGCTCTGAGTCTTCTTCGCTTGGAGGTCACCTGGCTAATACCTCCGACGACCCCTCTGCATCCAGCTAGTCCATGGCACACTTGCTTTGACAAAATGTCATTATAACCTCCTAGCAAACCTATGAGGATGACTGCTCAATAAACGTGTTGTCTGGAAGCACCCTCAATGAAATATGGCACAAGAATGGCTGGAATTCAGGACTCCTTTTAAGCAGATTTATAATTATGCAGGTAACTTGCAGAATTCTGCAATGAATGGAAACTTTGCCAGCTCTGGTTACAAAGACAGCATCAACAGTGAAGCTGATTCCAAGTAAAGCTTTCCAACCGGTATACTCTGTACAATGTAGGCATCACTTTATTTCTCAGTTTGAAATATCTGTTACATAACATGTCAGGAAAATGCTTCACACATACACCTATTTGATATACACAACTGGAGGTGAAAGAAAAAGCACCTTCAAAAGATTGCATTTCAGAGCTGAAGGATGCAGTTAAACTGCAGCCATTAAATTAATTTCACAGCAAATTAGTATTGCTAGCTGCAATAGAACAGTAAAACTCATTGACACTACAATGCATCATTCTATACCTTCCCAGACTAAAAAGGCTCTATTTCGCAACTGAACACCAACACCTTTATAACCAGTAAATATGTGAAAGATTGTGTTACATGGCAGCAGAAACATAGGGCTGATTCTCATGCATTCAAGTCATTTGATATCTCATCAACAGATGATGATCACTTGAGGATTGCAAAATAATTTGCTGACTTACAGTAAAATGCAAGGTCTGCTTGCAGCATCTAGTCTACAATGGTTCATTCAAATACAATGCTGCAGGAATCAAATGATGGATATTCATGGGGTGAATGCCCTCTTGAATTAAAAAAAGTCATGTGCTGATAATGACAATTTAAATGCCCATGAGAGACAATAGGAAGATACAGTTTCTATTCTCCCTTAAAAACAGTTATATTCGCAATGGACACCAAAAATTACAAGTCAGTCATACTCACATTGGCTTGGACAATGACAAAATAGCGTGTTTTTTCTTCGTAATTTAGCCTCTCACGCAAAACTACTGCTCCAGACAGTGTAAGAGGAATATCAAAAGTTCGATTTGAAGTCTGCCAAAATTAAATGAAGAAAAGAGAAATATAGGTCACAGGAGAAAAAATGATGTAATCAAATTAGGAAGATCCATCAGTGGCAACTGACAACAACACTTCCTTTTCTTCAGTGAGCAATCAGTTCACTTTGCCCTCACATCCTTCCCCATAGACCTAATGAATTTCCACAGAAGAAAGACCCTTGGCATAATGACAGTGTGGAGTCACATTTATTCCAATTAAAGAAAGAAAAAAATGCCACCAAGAAAAAAGAACATATCTTTCAACAATAAAAGCCTAATTAAAACATTTCAGACTAGATAGGAACAGACGATAATATCCAACTGGATGATGCAAAGAGTAGACCCACTGAAATTAGTAACTACAAGTCCATTGATTCTGGTGGGTCTACCCTGAATATAACTGACATTGTATATCTCCCAGTTTCTGGCTGAAACAAAGGAGAGCAAGTGATGTGATTGCAAATGGGACCTAAAACTGATACAACCAACCATGAGGTTCTTGGAGATTTGGAACTTGTTCACATGACCAGGCTGCATTTGTGTGCTTCTGGTGACTGTTGAAACCAAGGCAAATGGGTTGCCTGATTTCTTAATGGGCCCAGAAATACTGTAAAATCAGCACTATTCTTGCTGTAAATTTCCTGTGGTTATGTGGCCTTCACAACCACAATCACCTGTGGTTGGAAGCTTGCATAAATGGACCCAGGGAGGGGACTTCTCCCCATGCAGATGGGTCCTTGAATGAGGGGCCAGCATGTGTCACAACACCCTGTCACACACACTTGTACATAATTTGCATAGAACTGCAGTCTGATGAAGTAGAGGTAAAATTCTGGACTCTCCTCTGTTGAAGAATTAACACAAGCTTTTAGGCAAATCAACAGGCCTTCTCCCATGGTTTTATCTTTATTCTTCTTCATGGGGGTGCATTTATACAAAGAGGTAACCATGGAAGGATCTTAGGAATGATTTCTCACCCCACTGTGACATTTCTATGCTTTAAAAAAAATACCAGACAAGTGTATAAGCTCAATTGACTTTCGGTGAAGCTGTGAAATGACCACATTGCCCTGCTAAAAGTGCTCACCAGGAGCAGTTTGTAATTTGCCTAAAAGGTTGTGCAACCTAAAATCATTACAAGGTATGGTAATTGTGATCAAGTTACTTTTGAGCACTGATACCAGTTAAATTTAAACAGGAATGAATCATTTCTATAGCCAAGGATTCCTTGAACTGCTATGTACTGATTCAGATAGCTGCAAGTGATGGGAGACTTTACACGATGGAGCGAAAGTGTGTGGGGGCACAAAGTGCTACAGATCTAATGTATGTTGTGGACACTCCACCTACAGATATGTAAGCTACTCTGTTTGAAGCTACTTCCTTCACAGCTAAGACAAAAAAGAGTGCCGGTGCCATAATTTGCCTGTTGTGGAGATGTGACCATATCACTTCTTCACCATATCAAGCCTATAACAACGAATAAACATCTGAAGTGAATGTCATTTTTTTTCTAAAGACCAAAGGTGTTCAGGAGATAGAAGAAATATTGAAAAGCAAGGATTTTTAAAGCAAAAAGCAACAACTTGTAAACCTATGTTTGGGCAGATCCACTTTAGCCTGCAGCTGATTTAATTTTCTTTCATTTTAAAATATATTCTATGCACATAGCCTTCACTTTGACATAGTAATGTTCTACATATAATAACCTCTTTTTAAACATAGCAAGGGGAACATTCCATCTCATGAGCCCACATGGGCAGTCTCAAATGGCATACTTTAGCAAGACACGGACTTACCAACATCATCAGCAGCTTGTGAGAACTAGGTCCATCTCTTGCTGAATATTAAGCCTTGCATATCAGTATTTTCTCCATCTCCCCCAACACCCTTGGCAAAGTTTCATGGAGCAACACAACACATTGTTTTCCCATGCTTTTACCTAATAGTGCAGTAACAGTGAGTGCAATTATTTTAATCCAACAAAAGGTGTGCCAATCATTCTCCTGATCAATTTTCTTGAACACTGATTCTATAACTTTCTAGAATACAAACCATTCACATCTCAGCTTTTTGTATGATCTCAGTCACAATGCAGTCTCTACTATTACCTTGGAATAATAAGCAACCTACAAATGATAGCAATCACCCCTCCTCTTCTCATCAAAATGTACTTATTTTAACCTGAGTTTTATTATTATAGTCTTACTGCCACTGATAATTTAGAGCCTTTGCATAGCAATAATAATCCAAATGTGTTGTGTGTGTTTTTTAAAAAAGCTCATTTTGTCTAAAATGAAGTATTTTAGATATATATCACAGGTAAAAGTTTTCTGTGAATAAAATTGTGTTTAATTCTGCAGTAAAATATTTCCTCCAAAAATGGGCAGTCTAAAATATCATGACACTATTTTGACCTGCCCACTAGGAAACCTTTTTAAAAATCCTATCGACTAAATGCATCTGAATTAAACTTACATAAACTCACTGGTTTGAAATTTTTGTAAGTTAAAAAAGAACAGAATGCAAAGCCCAGTTTTAAGAATGATATAAAATGCACTGATAAGTAGATGTACTACTATGTTTTCTATTTAGTGCTGCAAATGAAAGTGCCTATTTATTAATACCATAACTCTATGCTATACTTAGGACCAGTTCACACAGATCATGTTAAACGTTCAATCATCACCACTAGAACTGGGGAGATCACACAGTCCTCCCCTACACAAGTAAATCCTTTAGTGAGTTGGGACCTGAACATGTAAAATGCCTACATCAGTGAACACCACTCACTGAATCCCACCCCTTGTTCACAGTGGATGGATCAAATGAGTGGCCAACATTCATGACTCTACTTCACACTAAGCATTCTACATGTGGTGCCCTCCCATGTCATCCTAAAAGTACATTCTACATGTGGCATAATGGAGGATAAAGTTCCATACTCATATGCCCTTCTTGGGTCCACACACATAATTGCCTACACAAGTAGTTCCAGTTGCCATGACCTATTTTTCCAGGGAATTGATATGAGCTGAGCATTATGCATTCAGTTGTATTTACACCTTCAGGACTGGTTCTTGAACATGCAGCAGGGGCATAAGTGTGGGAAGAAGAAGCACATGGGATTCTAGAACTCTACCAGCAGAATCAAGGAAGGGGTTGTTGTTTTTTTAATGGCTCATTCTCTCTAAAGAACTTCCACACATTTTTTGTCAGGTTTTACTTGTATGCATAATCTGTTCTACATGTGTATGATTAAAAGATCTCCCTCTGCCCCCGCCAAAAAGAATCACTCTCAAATAGCTTAAAAATTAATAATGCCAGGTTTCTTGAAGAAATGCTTTTGGGCTCATAAATCTATGTGTGATACAAATCCCTTTTCCAAATCCCACATGCAAAGGAAAGTCCAATTCATCCCTCCCCAGGATGCTATCTCCATGACGAATATACCTGTGCCCAGCACCACACACATCAAATCAACCTTGGGTTCAAAGTGCCTTATGAGAAAATGTTACCCAAAAAAAAAAAAAAAGTTCAAAGATTTAAGAAAACTTAACAAGGGCAAATTCCGTTAAAGATAAACTGAGAGCGCCTTTGTATCTTATTTTCGTTCTTCCAACAACACATGTTTACTGAAAATAAGAATTTCACATACTGGGTCGCTGGGATTGTACTGGATGACGTACTCTATCTGTCCATTGGGACCATCATCTATGTCTGTGGCACCATTGTTTCCAGAGAATCCTGTAAAGATGGTAGTTCCAACTGGTGTCAACTGCAACAACAAAAAATGATGTGCACACTTAGGAACCCTTGAAAGACAGAAGAAGAAGAAGAAGAAATCCAAATAATGGTTTCAAGTAAAAATGTAGTTCAATGATGTGCTGGCAATGCTACCCTGTCAGACAATGTTACTGGATGAATGTATTGTGTGCACAAGCATTTCAGCTTGCCAGATGGAACAATCTCCCTCTCCTTTTCCTGCATGCTGTTCTGGAGGTTCTCCTGACCCCAAAGAGTCAATTTTGGAGGACTGGGGACACAGAAGGGAGGAGAGGGGGGGGGAAAGCTGCACTGTGCAAGTGGAAGTCCTTGAATGATGGAGCTCATTCAGCTAATCCCACCCATTATCCCTACTCCCAGTTCAATGTTCCTTTAAAAAACCCCTAAAAAACCCCTCAAGAGAAAATAGGGAGGCTAAGGGCACTTCGAGTGCTGATATTTTTAGGTAGGATTTAATCTCATACTGGCAAATTCACATTGTGCAATTAGTTGACTGAGAGCTCTTGTGCAACAAACCCACTTCCTCAAAAGTTTTGACCTTTTATTGCAATTAAGTGACAGGAAAATGCACTGGAAACTGAAGGATGCAACATCATCTGACCTCCCCACAAACAAATAAAATGGGATGTTTGTTAAATAGCTAACACCATCCCTATCCCTGCAAACAAATCAGGATGAATACTGAATAAACAGGCTGTCTGGAAGTGTCAATAGGCTTAATCACACACTGCAGTCCATGAATGGTTTGCACTCTAAAATTAAAGAAATAGGGTATGTGAGAGAGTGAGGCTAGTTACAAATGATGAGAGGCAATTATAAGGCTGCAAAACGCTACTGACTGGTTGAGAGGTGTACAGGCAAGCAGCACCATCCAGCGTGAGGTATACTGGCTCAGATGAGCAAGAGGAAATTGCACACCATGGCACTTTATACCATTTCAGGGAACAGTGAAATGCAAAAATTACACTGCATGGCACTTTATACCATTTCAGGGAACAGTGAAATGCAAAAATTACACTGCAGGCTTTTACAACACAATCACATCCACACGTACATCAAAGTAACTACCACCATGTTCAGTGGGGCTCACTCCCCCTGGTAAGTGCATACAGGATCGTAAAGGCAGTCTCATTGTCACCTTCAACTTCTCTTGTTCACATGCCAGATATCATTTTGAGGGAAATATATGATGTTTTGGTGTTCGTCTGAACAATTTTTAGCACTGTGGAGCTCTACTTCCTACCAAAATTTTAGTCGCTTCCACACTGAAGTTACTGCAAGTTGCAAGGATGAGGGGATGACTTATTAGGCACTTCTAAGACTCAGAATCCACATGTAAATGCTACTCATGCTGATCCCTGTGCTATTCAAACTATATGTGCATGGGTTTCACAACCTCGTGGAGCAATGCTATACGATTCCACAGAAGATTATGCTGATCTTCTTTTTCTTTTCTTTTTTTAAATAGTTTTTATTGCATTTTTTTCAGATACAGACAGAAAACAGAAAAAGGAAAAAAGAAAGAAAAATGTAAAAGAAGATACAAAAGATCATAACCCTTTAACAGCTTATTCCAACTTTCCATCGAACTTCCCCACGTCTCCCGCACAATGCATTCTTAATAATAAATTTATCAGCAAATTGTAACCTTGTTTCATGTGTTTCTTTGGTACTTTCAATTGCAATTTAAGTTTAAATCCCTTATTGTCTATTTACTCTAAAAACAAAATGTATTATCCTTTTTAACATTTAAACTTTGATCCCTTCAATATTGTTATCCAATTTCATAAATATTACACTCTCATTGCTGGGGCTAGCATTTCAAATTATGCGTCATTTTATAGTTCATATAACTTATAAAGTTTTTGCAAATAATTCTTAAATTTTTTCCAGTCCTCCTCCATTGCTTCTTCTCCCAGGTCTCGGATTCTGGCAGTCATTTCGGCCAACTCCATGTAGTCAATCAGTTGCGTTTGCCACTCTTCCAGCGTGGGTAAATCTTGAGTCTTCCAATATTTGGCGATCAGAATTCTTGCTGCAGTGGTAGCATACATAAAAAACGTTCTGTCCTTCTTTAAAACCTTTTGGCCGACAATACCCAAGAGGAAGGCCTCCGGTTTTTTAGGGAAGGTGTACTTAAACACCTTTTTTAACTCGTTGTAGATCATTTCCCAGAAGGCCTTCACTCTTGGGCAAGTCCACCAAAGGTGAAAGAATGTTCCTTCAGCCTCCTTGCACTTCCAACATTTGTTATCAGACAAATGGTATATCTTAGCAAGCTTGACTGGGGTCATGTACCACCTGTATACCATTTTCATAATGTTTTCTTTCAAGGCATTACATGCCGTAAATTTCATACCGGTGGTCCATAATCTTTCCCAGTCTTCAGACATGATATTGTAACCAATGTCTTGAGCCCACTTTATCATGGCTGATTTAACTGTCTCATCCTGTGTATTCCACTTAAGCAGCAAGTTATACATTCTCGATAAAACCTTGGTCTTTGGTTCTAACAACTCTGTCTCAAGTTTCGATTTTTCCACCTGGAATCCTGTTTTTTTATCCAACTTAACAACCTCGTTAATTTGAGCATAATGAAACCAATCTTGCACCTTATCTTTTAAGTTTTCAAAGCTCCGCAACCTCCAATTGTCACCAATTTTTTCTATTAGTTCCCAATATTTCGGCCAGCCGGCCTCCATATTGGGTTTTTTCCACGCCTTAGCCTCCACTGGTGATAACCACCTCGGAGTCTTACTTTCAAGTAAGTCTTTGTATTTCAGCCAGACCATAAAGATTGCTTTCCTGACAATATGGTTTTTGAACATTCCATGTGCTTTTGCCTTGCCGTACCACAGATACGCATGCCATCCTAACGAATTGTTAAAACCTTCCAGGTCCAGGACATCTGTATTCTCTCTGATCTTCTTTTTCCCCTTCTTTTTCAAGTACAGTGGTGCCTCGCAAGACGAAATTAATTTGTTCCGCAAGTTTTTTCTTCTTGCGAGTTTTTCGTCTTGCGAAGCACGGTTTCCCATAGGAATGCATTGAAAATCAATTAATGCGTTCCTAGGGAAACCGCTTGCCAGGCTGGCGGTGCGGAGAAGGGCTTTTCTCCGCACCGCAAGCCTTCAGGACAGGTACGGGAACAGAGGGGAAGGCGCGCAGCGCTTTCCCTCTGTTCCCGGGGCTTGCGTGGGAGGAGGGTTTTTCCTCCCCACCGCCAACATTCAGAACAGCATTCTGAATGTTGGCGGTGGGAAGGAAAACCCTCCTCCCACCCCAAGTCTTCAGGAAAGCCATCCGAAGCTGGGCGGCGGGAGAAGGTGTCCCCGCCCCCCCGCCCGGCATTGGAGCTTCGTTGCGATGCCAGGCGGCGGGAGGAGGCGTTCCCCCCCCCCGCCCGGCATCGGAGCTTCGTTGCGATGCCGGGCGGCGGGAGGAGGCGTGTGTGTGGGGGTCTCTTGGAATCTAAAGCTGCAGCAATGGAAGGAACAGGACCCTCTTGGGATATGAATACTCTGCACTCTCTCCATCTAGACACAGGTTGCATATATGTGTAAATAAACCATGTACAATAAAGACACCACAGACTCTGCTGTGCCTCACTGTTTTAAAAGGAAACAAAGATCCTGATAAGCATGCCTGGTACCCCTGGAATATCAGACTGCTCAGAGATTGGAGTGGCATGTAGCTCTATGCTTATTCAGAACTATGGTTATTAGAATGTTAACAAGACTTAATCATTCTGCATGCATTTGCCAGATATAAACATTCTAAAATTGATTTCAAAATTCTACCACTGAAATTCAATTGCCCATACTCTCTCTCATTCCAATTTTTCAAAATCTGCAATTTTTCAAACTTATTGAAATATCAAGCCCACACTTTAATGTTAGTACCATTCCTACATCAAAAATCTGTTTCATCTCCGTCACACAACATACACTTGTGAGAATAGTTTTTACAACTCCCAGAAGCAAAACATGACACCCTGTCTTCTGATGGGAACAAAGCGTGTTCTCCCTAGCAGAGAGCACGTGTTGCGGTTGGGAACAGGCCACCCTCCAGTGACTAGGCAAATTTAGTTGAATCCCGACCATTTAAATGGTTAAACTGGGTTACTGGGGTGTTTTGATTGTTGCCAATTCGGAGGAGGGGTCAGAGTCTATATATACAGGGGCCAGACGTTGGCACGGCCTCTTGGCCGTTTTGCATCGGATCACATGGAGCACTTGGACAATCTTCTCATTGTCTGGTTACATTTCTTTATTTCTTTATTTTCCCCTTCTTTTTAATCCTCTCTAGTCCCTTAAATAATTTAATTCCCCCCTTTTCCTGTTCAATTTCCCACCCCACCCCTTACCCTGCCCTGTAGGAAGATTCTCCCTGTATCTGTGGCTTGCCTTTCCCAATAGTGAGAGAGCCCCCGTTAGGGGCTTTCTTTTGCAAAGAGGTTTCCCCAATTTCTCTTGTTGAAATTGTGGGGCTAGTCAGGGCTGTTCCCAGCTTAGCTGGTATCACTTTCGTTTATAGTATCCCCGAAGGTTGGCTTTATGGCTCCCTGTGCCTCCAAGGACTATGAGCACTCTGTATATGCTCTTGAACTATGCTGTTTCTGAACAAGTTTATTTTCTTTAAGTTTGTTTTGCCCTTATAGTGGCGACTGCCATTTTAGAGATGAGCCATTGTGGATTAGTGGCTAAAGTGTAGGACTAGGACCTGGGAGACAGGGTTCATATACCCCTCTTAGCCATTGTTATAACAAAACAAAACAAACTGCTCCTTTTGGGCTATTCTGTTGCTGGGTAGTTCGGCCCATTTGTGATAAAAGAACTTTGGGTTTCTTGAAGGGGTGCTTCCCTCTAAAAGGGCAAGCAGGGGTACCTGGACAAGCTGTGGGCTACCTCAACTCTGCTATTTCACTGGAAACATTTATGCCTGGCCTAGCAGGTGATCCTAGGGCTTTGCCCTAGAATTCGATGGCCTGGAAGCGTTTCCGGCCTCAATAGTGTCCCCATGTGGTCCATGAAGCATTGGTTTCACTGGGTCAGCGGATAGTGCCGGTAATGCCTAGGTTGCAGGATTGGTCGCTGTATGGGACAGCTGCATGCTCCCCCATAGCTCTACCTGGACACTTAGGTCCTTTTGGTGGTTACCTCACCGCAAGGGATGTAACGGGCGCCATGTTTGCAATATGCAACTGGGAGAAAGCACCTTTGCGTGCGTTGCAGAGCATGGCGCTGCACGGGCTGCAATTGCATTGCATTGCTAGGAGATTTGCAGTTGCATTGCACGGAGGGTGTGTGCATTGCATGGAGGGTGTGTGTGCATTGCACGGAGTGTGTAGTTGCATTGCACGGAGTTTGTTGTCGCATTGAACAGAGGGTGTGCAGTGCACGGAGTGTGTAGTTGCATTGCATGGAGTGTAGTTGCATTGCTCAGAGTGTGTTGTTTTGTTTTGTTTTTGCATTGCACGGAGTGTGTGTGCATTGCACGGAATATGTAGTTGCATTGAACAGAGGGTGTGCAGTGCACGGAGTGTGTAGTTGCATTGCATGGAATGTAGTTGCATTGCATGAAGGGTGTGTGCATTGCAGGGAGTGTGTTTTGCATTGCACGGGGTGTGTAGTTGCATTGCACGGAGGGTTTGTGTGTGCATTGCACGGAGTGTGTAGTTGCATTGCACAGAGCATGCTTTTTGCATTGCACGGAGTGTGTAGTTGCATTGCATAGAGAGTGTGTGCACTGCACGGAGTGTGTTTTTTGCATTGCACAGAGTGTGTGTCTGTAAAGGAAGCTGGCTTGGCGGCAGCTTGGTTGGGACTTCTTTAGGGGTTCTGGCCAGCGTCGGCCCTGTAAATTTACATATCATGATGGCAGCACAAGATGCCCCCTGCCCAAGCGGGGGCTGGAAGCTGGCAAGCAATAGCTCAATACCTTTTGCCCATATTCCCATTTTATTTAGGGATCCAGTTGGATATCGTTGCTAAAACATACCACTTGGCTATGGAGAAGCTGTCTGCCTTGAAGGAAGTTAATTTGTAATACTTCCTCTGTAGCAAGTGATGCTTCACCAGATCCGATCTTGCTGGGTCACTTAACTAATCTTCCCACTAGGCCAGGCTGCCTAGATTTCACCCCTCCCATATCCAAGAATCTCCTGAGGAGTCTGCTGATTCTCCAGAGAGGAGGAGGCGTGTTCTGGTCTCTACTTATTCTGCTCCAGCACCAAGTCAGTCAGTCAGTCAGTCAGTGTCGGAGAGGGAGAGAGACTGAGTCTTAGAGATCATGTGTAGAGATAAGGTTGCTGCTAAGGGCAGCTGCAGACACTCAGTGCAGTGCAGCATTTATTTATACTTAGACCTATTAAGCTCTGTATATAGTTTGTATAGTTGTAGATAGAATAAAGAAGATATTCTACAGAGCTGCTCTCCGAGTTGTTTATATACTCTGCTGTACTCTGCTGTGCGACGACTGTCTTTTTGTTGGAGTGAATCTGGTGCTCACAACTCTAAGCTGTGAGTCCACAGCACTTTGACCTGTTCCTGTGCAGAAGGTGGTCTCTGGAAGTGCTACCCAGCTCGCCTAGCCCAGTTGGGGCTGAAGTGGATGAGTCCAGTTGGTGGCACTGGCTCAAGGGCGATGCTGACAGAGGTCCCCTTACCTTTGTGTATGCCTACCAAGTGTGGTGAAGGCAGATATCAGGCGATGGTAGCAATTCCTGAATGTATGCAATAGTAGTTCGCCATGGCAGGATACCTTGAACCCGCACAGGGATTTTCAGGTTCATGCTGGTGCTGCTGGATCTTTGCCCTTTGGTTTTTATTTCAAGGGCTGCTGGTGTGCAAAGCTATGGCCTCAAGCCTGGTGTGGTGAGGCAATCATGTGACATAACTTTTCTTGAGTTTTCCCCATTGTAGTAGCAGTTCACATGTGGCCCGAGGAGTTCAGTGACCATCGGATCTGCTTTTGGTCTGATAACCAGGTAGTGGTGAGCGTCTTGGCAAAACAGTCCTCACGCTCTAGCACAGTCTCTGCCCCTCCGCTCATGCTTTCAAGCTGTGCCACTTAAGGTTTAATATTGTGCTTTCTACTCTCCAAATTACGCTGACACTATCCGATTTTCAGATGAAGCGCTTCAGATCCTGGGCTCCAGACTCAGCTATTGCCAGACTTTTCCAGACCTGTGGCATTTTGACAACAATTAGTAATTTCAGAGAGCGGCAGCTTCCATTTCCCCTTCTGCTTTTACCTCTTATGGGAAGGCCTGGATGGATTTCTTAGCCTTAAGCTGGCAGTTCTCGGCCATTCAGAAGAATTGGCCCCCATCCTCTGAGCAGATCCTGCAGTATTTGGTCCACCTGCTGCAGATTGGGGCATGCGGTTATAACTATCCGAATTCAGTCCGCTGCAATGTCTGTTACATTGAAGCTTTATTTTTCAGAGACCCTTGTATAAAGTTTGCAGTGCGCAGGGCCTTGGAAGGTTGGAATAGGCTCCAACCTCATAGGACAGTGGGCAGGAAGTCGGTCAATTTTTACCTATGCAGTATCTGCAACAAGTTAAAACTTGTCTGCGGGTTAAAGATCAAGGTGAGACTCCTTTCAGTAGTCCATTGCATTTTCGCACTGAGGGTTGGGAAAATGGTTGTTGGAGCCAGCACGGGGCTGAGAGTCTGGAGGCTTATTGCTTCAGGACTTTTCCTTATCCTTTGGAGCTTGTCATTAGAGTTGGTAACTCTAAAACAGACTTAGTGGGCAGGAGTGCCACAATCAGGCTTCCCGCCACAGGTGAGGAGGGCCCTTGCCCGGTTATGGATAACAGAATATTTGGCTTTTTATTCCCTGGGGGCTGGCCCGCTCCTAGTGCATGAAAATGGGTTCCCGTTAGCCCAGCATCAATGTGCTTACGTCGTGCACCAGTTATTACGGCCTGCGGCTTGCTTACCGCTGAACACGCCTCATTCCTTACGATTAGGTGCTGCTGCAAAGGCTGCACACTGGGGGCCTGTCAGTAGACAGGATTGTGAATACGGGTCATTGGAAGTTTGACGCTGACAAGGGTTATATCAGGAGGTGTCATAATGATATCTGTGCTGATGCTTGCCTGTTATTTCCTCTTTTTTCCCCATAGGAGCAGCTGTGCACTTTTGGGCCACAGCTTTGTACACTAGGCTGGCAAGCGCGCTGACGAGTCTGGACTGGGGCGCCATCTCAGTCTTCCTTCCCATGTGAACATATACTGGATGTCCAGATGGGGAATGCTTTGGGAGGAGATCCTTCCTTTGGTGCGGTCGAGTGTGACCTGTGCAGGTCCTCCCGCAGTGCTGGTGGTACAGCTGGGCGAGAATGTTTGCTGTCTTCCTCCAGCATAAGTTTGCATTCCTGCATGCAAGAGGGCTTGGATTGAGTTGATGGCAGCTCTCCCTGGACTCAAAATAATTTAAGGCATTGGTTCAAGGTGGTTTGGAGGGGGGGTTGGAGCACCTGTCCCCTCCAATGCGCAAAGATGTTCTATTAAGGGAATCCAAGGATTCGCCATGCTTTTGTCGACCCCTTTTGAGGGGTAGGGCCATGCAAGAGTCCCTGGGAGCATTTGGGGTGAGCTTGAGTCTGATCCTGGTTCATGGCTCCCCCATGCTGTTTACTGGAACTGACGATATGGTGGGGCCCAGTCGTCAGTGCTGCCCTGCTGAGGTCAGGTGCAGCTAGTCGGGAACCAATGCCTAGACAAACTACCACCGAACAGGCCAGAAAGCATGTTAATAAGGCGGTGGATAATAGAATAAAATAAATAAAGTAAATAAAATAACAAATAAAATAAAATAGGTCCTTGCTTTAGGTGGTTCTGTAATATTGCACCCTCCTATTTTTCTTCAAGGCAATTGCCCTCTTTAGGGCAGATGGGGTGCATCTTTCCCCTATGGGGAACGACACCTGGTGGGATGCGATTGCCTTGGGATTCATTGCTCCCCCACAATGTTTGCTGGTACTGACGATATGGTGGGGCCCAGTCGTCAGTGCTGCCCTGCTGAGGTCAGGTGCAGCTAGTCGGGAACCAATGCCTAGACAAACGTACCACCAAGAAGGCCGAAAAGCATGTTAATAAGGCAGTGGAAATAAAATACAGGTCGTTGGAAATCTAATGCATTCAAAGATTATGTTCGTTAACATTATTGGTGTCTTACAAATTTTGCTTGTTTTATCTTATTTATCAGGTTTAGCGGTGACCTGTGTTTGGATTGTGGGGCACAGTATCGTCCATTGGGCTTGGCGTCGCAGCACGGCAATCTGGATTGGGTCCAGATTCCGGCTTTCCTCCACATATTCACTTGTCTTGGCTGTCCAGATGTGGGATGCGCTGGTCGGAGTTCCTGCCAAGTATCCGGAGGCAGTTGCCCCTGGAGGGGCCGCCAGCTGCTATTGTGGTGCAGCTTGGTGAGAACGACCTGGTGCCCATGGACTGTTTGTCACTACGTGCTGCAATTTTGGTGACCTGGAGACGCTGCGTGCAATGGTGCCGACAGCGAAAAAATTTTGGTCAAAGCTTTTGCAACGCTGCGTTTGGAAGGGCAGTCGTTGCCTGGCTGCCACTGAAAGGGCCAGAAAACGCATCAATTCTGCTGTGGTCAAAAAAGTTTTGGAGCTGGTGGCGATGCAATTTCCCACCCCGAGATTCTTTTTGAGAGGCCATCCTTTTTCCGAGCTGATGGCGTGCACCTTTCCGCTTCAGGGAATGAGGCTTGGATTGGTGCGGTGGTGACCAAGCTGAGGTCTTGGTTGGGGCTGTGAGTGGTTTGGCGGTGAGCTGAGGGCTCCATGGCGGTTAGGCATTGGTTAAATTGGTGCTTGGAGGGGTAAGTGCCTATCCCTCCAAATGATGCGAATGGGAATTCCGTTAAAGGAAATCCAGGGGCTTGCCATTCTTTCGTCCTTGTCCCCGGAGTCGGACTTGGGCCGTGCAAGCCCCAACGGAACATGAGGGTGAGAGGTGTGGGTCTGTGTCCCAGCTTCATCTCTCACCCAATACTTGTTTCCCACCCTGGCTTCCGCTGGTATCCGGAAGGCCAGCTCTGTCCCTGAGGGCATGGACAGATAGTCATAACCAATGCCTAAGCAACCACTCACATTTTTGTATTTGAATAAAGTTGTGGCCAAAATTATGCCAAAAACCTTAAACAAAAATTGATGTGTGAAGTGTGAATTATTGGGGGGCTACTGTGACTCAACACGCAACTGCTGGTTCTTACTTCACTAGTGTAGCACTGCAGGAGTTATCTAGAGCATTACGGCACAACTCTTGATATCCTAGAAATATGTTCTTCAGAAAATGAATGGCAAAGCTTAGTATCAATCAGAACCATTTGGTGAAGAAGTCCAATGAACATTGGAATATAGGAAGATGCATTATACTGATTCAGACCATTGGCCATCCAGCTTACTACTGTCTATATTATTATTATTATTATTATTATTATTATTATTATTATTATTATTACCACCACAACCACCAATACTACCCAGCAGCAGCTCTCCAGGATTTCAGATAGTGGGAGTTTTTTTTACCACTGGGGTACAGTTCTCCCCAAGGGTCAAACTTCACATGGTTGCATTTAAACAATAAATGCCCTTATAAAATGTACCGCAATAACATGAATAGGACCAGGACCAAAGTGAGCAGAGAGGGCTTTAGCTCTTTAGACCTTGCTGACATCCTGTTGCCCATTGGCAACAATTGGAGCTTCCCTCAGGTGGTGGAGGGCGGGGTTGGCACTTGGATCCTGGCCGAGGGGAAAGGAAGCTCCAATGTTCACAACTCACCAAAATGCTGACCTGCTTGTGTGTCAATGAAATGAATGGGGACTGCACAAGAGCACCATAGTGTTTTTCCTGGATAGCCTCTCTGTTAATCAAGAGATTTTAGTTATACTGCATCTCTTCTGTTGCCATGGACTTCAGGGTGACCCGGATTAATAATTTTAATTAATATGGTATTAGTTAAAAACAGTAAATTACTGTACCATATGAAAATCATGTTGTGTGCCAACACAGCAATTAATCAAATTCGTGGGTAGAGAGAAAAGATACATGGCTTAGATTTATTTTTATTTAAATTATAAATGGCTCACTGAAGACTATAAAAATATAACTGATTGCAACAACTGATGAACACAACCCACAGCAACATGTACACATATTTTTCAAATGCTTTTTTCCCATTTATCACACTTCTTGGATTTATTTATTTTTAAAGCAGTTTGTATTTTTACTGATTTTGTTTGAAAGGGGATTAAACAACCACGCACCCCACAAAAATGTATTTGGCAGATACAATTATGAAATAATTGCCTGCATATGAGAGCCAGGATGGCAGAGCTGTTAGACTGTTTGCACTTGGAAGACTTGGATTCAAATGCTGGCTTGTTTGGGCCATGAAGTTTATTGGATTACTTAACTCAGTCACACTCTGTCTCAGCTTAAAAACACCCACACAAAAATCACTGAAAACCCTCCCATGTTTATGGAGGATGCTATACTGCTATGATTTTGAAAGCTGATATTGTTCCTTGGACAAGTTATGCTCCCAACCACTATTTTCAGAACAAACAAAAATATAGCTTAATAACAGAATCAGTTTGCTTGCAGAGAGCCTTTCGGAGAGATATGAATATGATGCATGGCTTATTTTTCAAGAAGCTAGTAGTCATTGCTTACACTTAGAGAATATTTTATTAGAGAATGTTATTTGCTTGCCACTGGCCTTTGGCAGAAGGAAAAAATGCACACTATCTGTTTTGGGTAAACAGAACACAGAGAGACAAGTTGACTGTGCTCCTCCCCATTTCTAAGTAATTGCTTTCATAATTCTCTCCCCATGGCAGTAAATATTGTATGACCAGTACACAAAACTCCTTGGTTTACATATTGGATGCAGGAGAGTTTCAGAAGGATTTTAGATACTGATGTCAGTTGAAGATAAAAATACCAGATCTGCAAAAATGGATAATTCTTTATTTTACTATTAAGGACCATTCGTCCATATAGTCTGAATTCTCTATCTCAAGCAGGTTCTGGATCCTTGGAAATCAGTCAAATATTGGAACAAGGTGTACCAAAAGGCTAATGATTGCAGCTCCTTACCAGATAGATAACCATGCTACTTGCATTTTGTTTTTTGTATCAAAACAGTGCCGTTCTGAATGGCAGAAACTTGCTGCTAAGAGTAGATCAGGGATTAGAGAATCTGAAATTCAGGGGGCAAATATGGCCCTCCAGGCTTCTCTATTTTGGTTCTTGGGACTCTTGCTACGCCACACCCATTCTCCCACAGGCCACACCCCTCATTTGCCTTGCTCCACACACACCTGAAGTCCTTTTGCCTGGTTGTGTGCATGTGTGTGTGTTTGCATTTCCTTCTTAACTTTATTTTTCAGTTTCTAAAAATGCATATAGCCAACAATCACCATTATACTGCTACTCCAATAAGCATTCCCTGTATATACAATGCAAATATGCAAATAATACAATCCAATTTAGGTAAGTTTGTCAATAGCTTAAAATCACTTACATCAGTTAGGTGGTTTTGTAGGGTTGCCATACGTCTGGAATTTCCTGGACATAGCCAGGATTCAGTCGCAGCAAAGAGTGTCTGGGCGGAATTTGCTGAAACATCTGGGGAAATCCGGACATATGGCAACCCATGATGAAAGTGTAGATTTTGGCGAATTCTCTTAAAAATAGATCAAAAATGCATTTTTAAAAAGAGATCTTGTAAAAGAAACTCAACAACTTCTGTGTTCAGATTTTCACTTTTTGAAATATGGCAACGCTAGGTTTTTTGTGTACTTGAACTATGCAAATATGGTAGAGTCTTTAAAAATATCCACCCAGACATGGGATGAAATAGTCTACTTGTGTTCAAGGGACCCATGCCTGATCAAGACCATTTCATCCATCCACTTTGGCTCTTGCTCACCCATAGCTGGAATACAGTCCCTCCACCAGGGACTGAAAAAAAGTTATGCCCTCCGGGAGGAAACCATAAATGTAAAAGACTGACATTCTAAAGAGGAGCAGCCTCTTTCTACCCTGGAGGTGATAAGTCCTCACACAAGCCCCAAAGAAGCACAGATGGCAAAATTAGGATGGCTTAGATGAAAATGGACAGATAAAATCAGCAGAGCACAGATGTGATGCTTGCAAAAATAAAGAAAGAATGTACCTGTTTCAGTAGTTATGGGGGCATCCAACTAATTTCCCCCCTCAAAGATGCACTTCAAGTTTCAGGGCAAGTTCGGTTTCCAGCACTCAAAACAAAATATTTGGTTTTTCTTGGAAAATACAGTTTTACACATGTCATTCCTATGTCTATCACCTCCAACAATACAGAACCTACAGTCTATTGTTTTTATTCCCATCATTTAAAAAGCTCTTCATAGAACTGTGATTTTGTTGAAGAATGTGATGCAGATGCAATGAAACGGCTTTCCTACAATTGTGGTTTGAAACATTCAGTAAGCTCATTCATGCCCATACTTGTGATCTTTCGTCATTCAATTACCAGCATATGCTGACCTTCAACCAAATGCCATGAAAGCACTCCATTGAAAAGTATAGTGTTTGACTTAACAGTACATCCGGTGATAATGAATATTCTGTTTGTGGTAGTGCTATAACAATGGTGCATTTATTCATGAAGGTCATTGCTTGATCAATGAGGAATGGTGTAAGGTAAGTCATCACACAGTATGTCTCAATAACAGGTGGCATTTTCGGAATGCTGATTTGAGGTAGCAGTCTTCCTTTACTTAATTCAAAACGTTTAAAACATCTTTTTTAAAAAACCTCTCCTCAAGGTTATAAAAATATGAGTGTTGGTGCAATCAGAAATTTAATCATGGCAACCAGCAGCAAAGGATATGCAGTGAACGGAAAGCATCCAAAATGAACCCTAAGACAAGAGAGAACGTATGTCAAGATGCTGAAAAAATATAGATTTTATTCTCAAAGCAGCCCAGTGTGTTTCAGGCAATGCTTGTTTAAAAGACTTCTGTGGATCAGGAAGCAAGAAAGCAAAGCCCTGCTGGCTACTAGAAAGAGTGCGGGCTACCAAGCACAGCCAATCTTTGTAGAAGTCTGATTGTCTGAATCAGGAGGTGTACAGCATGAATAGCTTTCAACCCCCACCTCCTTTTCACATGGGCAAGTCTCAATTAAAATATACCTTCTGCACATCTACATTAAGTGAATCTGTGTGCTTTATTGAGTCCTGTGAAACTCCCTGAGAAATAAAATAATTCAAAGCACTTTTAAATCACATTACTTCCCCCAAAGAATCCCAGATTTGACCCCTCACGGAGCTACAATTCCCAGCATACTTAACAAACCACAGTTCCTAGGATTCTTTGGGCAAAGTCATGTGCTTTAAATGGATAATGTGCATCTAGCTAGCCTGTGGAACACACAGCCAAGGGATTAGTGTTGAGACCCAAACTGTAGATAAAGACACTTCAAATAATAATTTAGAGGCTGCAGTAAAGGGTAGGAAGTTTGCATTTCCAAAACCCAACAAAACACATCCTATGTGTGCATTAAGCAGGCATTTCCTCTTATGGCCTTTTAGGACATGAGAAAAGCCGCCTCCCTCTTTCTCTGGAACAGATGAACAAGAAGGCTTGGCAGCAATGAGTTATATAGTTAGTGCCATCAAGATGACAGAACTGGAAAGGTTAAATATTCTTTCAGGAACTGTCAGGTGTGATAGTAGTAAGTAATTTACCAGTCCCATCTATAATATTCTGAGGGACCAGAGAAGGCCTTTAACTGCAAACCTACCACCAAGGGAAAAATAAAATTGCTAGGTGGACAAACTAAAGTTGTACAATAGCACTCTCTTTAAGTGCATGTTAGAAAATCACATCATCAGTATGAGGGGAGGGGGAAATTACACCAGAGGCATCCAAGGAAGAGACTGCTCATCAGCTATAGGTTAGCAAAATTTTGTCTGTTGGAATCTTCCATATAATATGCCAGCTCTTCTGAAGCCTAGTTACCTTGTTAATTAGTAAAAATTACTGAATGATATCAGTTAAAACAAAACCTTAGTACCAATGCAGACCCTCCAAGTGTCCTTATTTTCCAGGGACATCCCTGATTTAGAGAAGCTGTCCTGGTTAATGATTTGATTCCAGAATGTCTCGCTTTTCCTTAGGACATCCCTATTTTCACTGGAGAAATGTTGGAGGGTATGGAGTTGAAATGTTGGAGAATATGGAGTTATCCAACTCCCGAGCTGTCTGAAGGCAATCCT
Source organism: Podarcis bocagei (assembly GCF_964188305.1). Classification (NCBI taxonomy): domain Eukaryota; kingdom Metazoa; phylum Chordata; class Lepidosauria; order Squamata; family Lacertidae; genus Podarcis; species Podarcis bocagei. The sequence goes on from NC_138128.1 coordinate 70,025,401, forward strand.
ATACATGGAAGGGGTTTTTTAAAAATGTTTTATTATGTTTTTATATATGTTGGAAGCTGCCGGGGCAACCCAGTAAGATGCATGGGCTATAAATAGTAATATTTTCATTATGGAATGGGGTGTCCCTATTTTCATCGGAGAAATGTGCCTTCCCGAAATGCTAGTATAACACTGGTGTGCTGGTATGATTGCTAGCACTGCCTTCTCTAAGCAATGATTTACTAGTCAGACAAGCTTTTTAAAGAGTTCAGCCCATATGCCCCACATTTTCGGTAGTACAGTTTTCAGGGACTGAAAATATGCATCAAGGCTACATTCATTAAGCCTATTACCGTGTAGCAGTCTCATTTAGGCTAAGCTGTTTTCTTAGACTTTTTCTAAAACCCACATGAAATTATATAGCCCTTCTGTGAAACCAAATAAAGAACTTTGAACAGGGAGATTTCTTGAAGCTCTACAGCCCAAATCATGCCAGCAGCTGCTGGTGTGACTGCCCACATGAAAATGGGAAAGGGACATAACTGCATAGATGAGCAACTGCTTTTCTTGCAAGAGTTCCCAAGTTCGTTCCTGTCTGAAACCTGGGAGAGCTGGATGTCATATATGAAGCTGGAAAGGGCAAATCCTGCCACATTCGCTTCATCAGACTCTATATGGGACTGCCTTTGAATATCCTTCAGAACCTTGCATTGGTCAAAATGTGACAGCAAAATTGCTCACGGGACCATCCCATTTGCTGGTGAAAGCTTATTGCATACATTTCAGAGCAGGTGCTCTTGTTTGGCAAAACATTTCTGAGACTGATTCAAAGGGCTGATCACCACCCATAAAGCCCTGCTTGGTCCAAATCCTGGAAATCTTAAGGCATACCTGCTTCCTAAGACCCAGTGAAGAGGCCCTTCTGTGTGTGACAAAATGGGATGAAGCAAGAGTGGCTGCAAAGTGTTAGAGGGCCTTTCTGGGCCACCGCTGACCACTGGGGCTTCATCTGGAACCTTCATTTTTTAGATGTTATTAGTTGGTTAAGACAGCTTTGTTTAGGCAAGCCCTTTAAAAAAAGAAAAATCTCATGTAATTTTATACTACTCTGATGTTTTAACTAGCTGCCATTTTGCCTCTTTAGTGTTTTGTCTTAACTTCCTGGAGCTTTAATTATTTTTATTTATGTGTTTTTACTGCCTTGAGTTATTTCAGTGGAAAGGTGGGGATAAATTATATTCATACTCAAAGCTGCATTACGTGCTGATCTTTTTTAAAAATGCCAACACTACCATCCTGATTTAGCAAATACAATCTTTCTGCAGAAACAGGTTTCTGTAGCCGAATCTTCCCAGTCAAGTGTGCAGAAGACTAATGCATGGGCTGGGAGACCACATCCAACTACAACATAAGGCATGTAGAATTCTCATTACCGATGCACCCAAGCTTGTGCACTATCTGTATGCAGATGCAGAAGCAAGCCTTCTACATAGTTCATTAGAATTGTGAACCCTTAAGTTCAGTGCAGAGAAAATGAAGGACAGCTAAGATGGTTAAAGCAATTTAAAAACACAGTTCAGCACTTTGGGAGACAATCCTAGGAACACCTATGTGGAAGAAAGTCCCATTGAAAACAAAATTTACTTCTGAGCAGTGGTGCAATTTACTTCTGAGCAATGGTGCAGCATGGGAATAGAAGAGCAAACTGATTCAGTTGTAGGTGGTTATGGGAAGAAGAAAAGGAGGAGGAGGAGTTTGGATTTGATATCCCGCCTTTCACTCCCCTTAAGGAGTCTCAAAGCGGCTAACATTCTCCTTTCCCTTCCTCCCCTACAACAAACACTCTGTGAGGTTAGTGAGGCTGAGAGACTTCTGAGAAGTGTGACTGGCCCAAGGTCACCCAGCAGCTGTTTGTGGAGGAGTGGGGAAGTGAACTCGGTTTGCCAGATTATGAGTCCACCACTCTTAACCACTACACCATGCTGGCTCTCTCTTCTAACATCCACTATATACTTGAAGCTAAATTAGACTAGTTCTGCCAGTAATTCACATCTGGGACTATTGTATACATCCAATATTTTTAAAGCAACACGTAGCTGTGTGGCATCAATTATTTCATGCCTTACTGTACACTATAATAAACAAATTCCATGATTAGGTACTCAGTTCTGAGATGACATAACTGACATACTGCAATAGATATACGGAATGTTCTTATGACATCCTTTGTCACACCAAATTGCCTTCCTGCCAATTTCCTTCTGACAGTATACTGCGAAATACCTTGTGAACTATTGCCCCTTACTCAGGGTAAAGAATATTAAGCAAGGCTATGTAAAAACAAAATAACAAAACAAATTCCACCTCTGTGTGCGTGTGTGTGAAGAACCTAGAGTCCCTCTCTCTACTCATCACTGGGAGCAAAATAAGAAATGTGAATATGAATGAATGGTTTGCAACTCAGTCAAATATTTTAAAAGGTCAAACCAAACTTGCCAGCCAAATTAACACATCGAGGGACAGATTCCAGTATTCGAAACAATAAAAACTTTCCTATTATCTAGAAAGAGAGGGAATGGAACGTCAACAAACTGGGCACAGTAAAATGTGATACCTTCCACCATGTCATTGCATCAGATGCCTGAGTGTTTAATACTGGGTGCATTTGTTTTAATTGTGCTTAATAAGATATGAAGAATATCTGTCACTTCAGAGACCTCAGGGACTTTCCATCATTATATCTGAGATATATTAAATTTAGAACACCTTGGAAAATTCTGGAAGTACACAATTAAAATAGAAACCCATGGTGATGTCTTATACAGAGTCAGTCTGTTTATCTAGTTCAGTACTGTCTGCACTGACTGACAACGAGTCTTCTCCAGGGATTTAAACAGGAATAATTCTCAGACATGCCTGGAGATTCCTGGGATTGAACCTGGAACTTTTTGTTTGAAAAGCTGTAATCCAAATTTACTGGAATCCACAGAGGAACCAAGTGGTGAAGTGGAGAACTCCCCTTACGGGGAATATTGCATTATATATTGTACAGTGGTACCTCGGTTAACAAACTTAATCCATTCCGCAAGCCTGTTCTTAAACCAAAACCGTTCTTAAACCGAGGCACACTTTCCCGAATGAGGCCTCCCGCCGCCAGTGCCCTTCCACAGTTCAGATTCTGTTCTTAGACTGAGGTAAAGTTCTCAAACCAGGACACTATTTCTGGTTTTGTGAAGTTTGTAAACCGAATTGTTCTTAAACCGGACTGTTCTTAAACCGAGGTACCACTGTACTCATTTATAACAATATGATATAGTTTGATTATGCTTACTGATTGCAATATTCACTGTAACCAATATATCTTTGCCTTAATATAGTGAACATAGGAACAGAAGAAGCTGCGTTAGACTACATAAGACCATCGGTCTAGCTCAGTATTGTCTACACTGACTGGAAGTGGTTTCTCCAGTGTAAATTGTTCTGTCTGCTTCTGATACCTCCTGGATTTCATCGTGTCTTTAGCCAATTCCTCATATTATTTTGATTAATTTTTTACTGGAACATCAAAGTCCTTCATCCCTATAAAATAGTCTAACATTCCTTTAGCATGTAACCAATTCTTCATCATTCAAGCATCAGACTGTATCCACTTGCCAGATCTCAGGATGTCGTAAGAGGAAAGTTGCTTATATAGCTTTACAAGAAGAATAATCTGTATGTAAGTTTCAGGTATCTTTTTATCATGACATCTTTTTTAATATGACAACCTGCAATAAAAAGCATCTACATTGTTGCTCATCTATGTCAGCTGAAGGTTCCCAAATAAAAGGGGGAGGACAGCCAGAGAAACTACTGCAAACTGTCTAAGTGGCTCTTTTTAGAAGACAAACTACAAAAGTTTATTGCTGCCAATTAACAACAAGGCATTCTTACATCCCTGGGAAAAGCGGAAGCATTGTAAATAAAAGAGAACCTTATCTACATATGGAATACTTAAGCTTTAGAAATCCACTTCAGTAATTTATGTATTAAATTAATCTAATTTCCATGAGATGCATTCATTACTTTCATGGCCTATTAAGCGTTATTAAGGCAATAATAATAATAAGAATAAGAATATGTTACTGAGGACCTTCATAGTGAAGCAAAATACAATTTACAGGTAATTATCACACACCAATATGCTTTTGATGCTGTACATACCAACTGAGATTAGTGATTTAAACACCAAGGTGGGGTGGGGAGAATAATTACACTGGAAGTGGAAGAAACTCACTTTGAACTATAATTTCCAAGTTCACATCTTACTACGGACTATGCTTCCAACAAAGGGGTCAAACTATACCTAAGAATTATCTTCCAAAAATAGGGGGGAAATGTTATCCAAAAAACAACTAAAGGACAGCTACTATCTTCTTACTATCCTCAAATCAAGGCAAAAAACCCAACACATTAAACTCTTGTAACTAACAGAATAACTGGATCTGAATATTCTTAAACAAGACTGCAATCTTGCCCTTAGAATAAGAGCTAAATACTACATCAACAAAATGGTTTCTCTCAAAATGGAAGATCAGTAAATTTTGCAGTAATTTCTCCCAGTAGTTATTACCCCCAAACACACCATGGTCTGTTAAGGTTGGCATTGAGGCATACTAAGATTTATGACTGTACAGGCCAGTAATGGATTCATTGACCTTCAGAGCTACCTCATCATAATAAAATTCTTGCAACTACAAAAGAACCAATGAACCAATGGACTATTTAAAGCATATCAATGTAAGCTATTGCTATCCACTCTCACCTTAATCTTCTTTTTCTCTTAGCTAAACAAACCAAGTGCCTTTGACTTTTCCTCATGTGGCATGCTTCTGAACTATTTATCATTTCCATTGCTTTCCTTCAACTCTTTCCCATTCAGACTGGGTGTGACTGTTCTGTGTCCCCAGAAAGTTTGCAGTTTAGTTTAATCTCAGTTGCTAGTGTGAGTGATGTGCATTTTGATTCCATTACACACACACACACACACACACACACACACACACACCATGTCTAGGAATGGCTGCAATGATAATATGAAGGTACTGCATACAATACCATTTATTTTCCTTACACTACCTGGTATGGCAGTTGCTGAACAAAACTCAGTCACAAATTATCAAATTTACGGTATATGGAATTATAAAGCTCAAAGAAATGCTCATATTGTAAAGACTAAAGTCATAAGCAATACAATAAGACAAATGTAGAGATAGATTATCAGTCTCTAATATTATTAACTATTAACAGGCAACAACAGTATTAGGTTGCTGTGGTTTCAACCATTCAGAAGTACCCCACCATGGGTGGGGAAGCAAACAGGGACTGATTACTCACCAACGCAGTGGATATGGCTTAGAAAACAAGAGTGAGTGCAGCAAAATGAAACCAGTATTTCTTCCTATGTACATTAAAATGTAAGGTTGTTATCATACTGTAGTTCACATGGCTACCAGTAGGAGGCCACGTAACCTGAAGCATGACAACAGGGTGACACACATCCCAGACGAACAGCTGAAAAGAGGGGGAGAGTGGTAGAGCATCTCTCCTTCCATTACATACAGGTGCAGTGAGGTTTAAAGATGGGAGGAAGCACTTTAGAAACTTTCTGAAGCACCTTCCCCTCCTTTGAAAGGAGTTGAGGAGAGCTATGAGGGGGGTGGATTTAGGTGAGCCATTAGGGGAGTGGTTGAGCTGAGCTGTGATGGAATAGGCAAGGGAGTAAGTGAGGTGTAAAGGGAGGAGCAGTTGGTCAGGTGTTGGGGAAGATGGGTGGATGACAGGGTTGGCGAGCAGGAAGAGCAGATGTGGTAGTCCTAGGGTTTTTATACTTTTATATCCCACCTTTCTTTCATCATGGAACCCAAGGCAGCATACTTGTTGCTACTAGGCTGTCACTTATCCAGGCACTGGCCAGAGCTACTTAGTTTCAGCATGATGGTGCCTTCTCATGTGCCTTCAAATCCTAAAGCACACGCAACCTTTAGCACCTAAAATATCCCTCTCTGCTCCACTGCGCAATAGCACAGAATTTCAAAGTGCAAAACAAATGGGAGAGAATATTCTATATGGGATTTTAAAACTTCATCTCTCAAGGGGTTATAATTTCATATACTAAAAAAAGAAAGCAAATAAATAAAAATTCTAGTCTTCACTTGCCTTTTTTCAGTATTTGCAAATACTCAAACTCTTGTAAGAGGAGCAGAAGTAAGGAATCTCACACCATGTGAGGAAAAAATAGAGTCTGGAAAACAGAAGGTTTCGTTGTCTTAAATAAAGATCTTCTAATAGATCTTCTAAGCAATAGTAGAAGGAATTCAGCAAAACAGGAACAGGAAAGAGTTTAATAATAACATTGGAAATCAATTGATCTGTGTAGGTTAAAACAATGTGAAATACACAACATATACTGTAATATAATAGGCATATGGAAATATGCCAGTTAATATATAAAGATGCAACCATGGGTTGGAGGTATGAGAAAAGAAGAGACACCTTTGCTCATATTCGGTACGTATGTAGCCTGATTAAATTTCAGGTATCGTGGTTATCACAGGCTTTTAGTTAAAATTATATTCTCCAACACTGCTCATTGGGAATGTCAATGATCAGACAGAGAAAGGCTATATTGTCGGGCTGTTTATGCCAATTGCATCATTGCTGAGGAGTGGGGAACTTTCTTCAGCCCAAGGACTGCATCCTCTTCTGGGTAACCTTCCAGAGGCTACATGCTAATAGTGGGTGAGGCTAGAGGCAAAATCAGTTGTCTGGCTCTTTACTCCCCACTGTAGCCTTCTGCACTCACAGAAAGCCCGAGGGACGAAGAAATAAGTAAAAACGAGGCAGAGACAGCTTGCGCTAGTGTAGCTCTGATTTGCAGAAACTGGCTGCGTCTGATCACTCCCCTCACCTCACTGCAGCCTCTCAGAATGCCATGTCCCAGTCCTTTCCTGCAGGTCCCCGGTGCACACAAGAGGCTTACTGAAGGCACAGGGGGCTGCAGTGGAGAAGAGGTGGCAGGACAGCATTGTTGTGTAAATTGAATTCAACTCATGTAATGGTCAGTGGTTAGGAATGGTGAAAGATGGAGTCCAACAACACATGGAAGACCACAAGTTTCACATCTCTGCCTTATAATTAAACCTATCCAAAACACTAGAGCTCTGAATTCCTAAGCTCAGCAGCTACCCATGTACAAGTCAGGGGTCCTCCGAGAATTTGGGTTAGTTGTGAAATTCAGTAACATTTGAAACCTCCAAAGTTTGTAAGAACTGCACCTTGATAAGCAAGGAAAGGGGTCATTTACTGAAATCACCAATTTATTTTCTTGTCCTAATTTCCTCCAAGGCTATAAAGTGTTCCTCAGATCTATGGAGCATGTTATTGAGAGATCTTTTCTTTCAACAGACGGCTATACCAAAAGAGGGATGGGTGGGTGTGCAAGGAAGCAAGCAAGCAAGCAGAAGGAGACAGTTTGAAAGTTTTTACTGCTGCAGACCATAAGCTAGTTTTTACAATCCTTAATTTCAGCTAATTAAACCACACAATTAATTATGCTACTGATTTATCACAAGGCTGCTTGCCATTTTGTGTGACTTTTCAACAGCAACTCAAAGACACTCTTAATAGCCGCGCCTGATCAAGTAACAGAACTTATGAAAGATTTATACTGAACCAGCCACAAGCCACAGACGCCTGCAGAGGAGAAGTCAACAGAGGAAGCTAATCACCATTTGGCCAATTGAAGGAGGAATACAAAGGCATGAGGATTGTCTATGTGAAAGAACTGGGTTCTATCACATCACTTAACAGTGCAAAAATCCAGCTGTTACCCTGAAAAGCCTCCACAGTCCATACAAATAGTAGTGCCAGCTCTGAGAGCAGCTTGTGATCTAGCAGATCCTGGGTCAGCTCAGCCCCACTCTGTCTGCAGAACACCCTGTTTGGGGGAATTTCCACTGGGCTCTGCAATGGGGGATACCACTGAATGGCCTTCTGTCTGCCACTAAGAGGGTGAAAAGGGAAGTTCTGTGTTGATGGAGGTGAAGCTCTGTCTTGTTTCACTCCATTGGTGGCAGCCTGCACGAGATTGGCTAAGCTGACAGAACTGAGTAGAGGGACAGATGCTTCCACTCAGTCCATACCCACACAGCCCAGTGTAAAGAGGTCCTTTATAAAAATTAAAGCAAGTACATTCATCTTGTGGATGCAACCTTTCTCACACTAAAAGTCACTACACCCACCCCCACCCACCCACGAGAACTTATCGTGCCTGATATTGATTTAAAACATTGTTAAATGCAAAAGTCAGAGGACTGTGGATTACAATTGCTGTAAATAAACCACAACAAATGTATTCTATAATTATATCGAACTTATATGCACTTAACAAAATCAATTATAGGGGGAAATGTTTGTGCAGTTGTTTGAATTTTAAACCTACCCACCCCAGTGCTCTAAACAGCTCAAAAATATTTCAACTCAAAACAATAGCAAATAATTATAAAGCTTCAAGACGCAAAAAGAGTCAATAAACTCTTACATTAAGAAGAAATTTGGAACAACTATAATGGTGTTTACAATAATTTGTGCCACTTAAAAGGCAATAAACCTATGTACAGAATAATGAACATTAAATGCTTTGAAATAACAGTTCTTAAAATCAAGCAGTGCTAAAAAATGTTCTGAATTTTTTTGGATTTGGGCTCAGCGACGTAGGAATGAAAAGAAATCTATATAGAAAGGGAGTGATATATATCAGACAGGTGCAGGAGGAAATTAATAGAGCAGCTGGAGGGGAAGATTCAGCTCATTTTTGGAAACTTATTAAAGGAGGAAATCAATAAATTTGGCATAAAATTGGTCTAAAGTATTAAACTATTCTGTTGTACTGGATCATATTTTCGAGAATTGCCATCATTGTTGACCTATCTGACACGGCTAAATGGTATTCCAGGAAGATCTGGAGAAGAGCAGCAAGAAAGCATCAGGTGAGGATTTCATGTCACCTGACATTTATATAAAATTATTTTGGACTGGTGGGTTGTTCCAATTCTAGCTAGTGATAGAAAATAATTTTAGAGTTGGATTTATTGATCCAAGACAAAGTCCCTTTGAATTCCAGATTGATTCTACCTATGGGGTGGTATAAATTGGAGCAGGGTGGGGCATTGCTCTTTGGAGCCTTTATTAGATTGGTCCCAAAGTCTTTTAAACAGAATGAACTTTACCCATAAGTACACACATTCAACAGTTCAAGAAACTGAACAGGTTAAATATCTGGAAATGCTTATTTTGATGGGTCACAGTTGGATTTGTTGTTTTCAAGTGGCAAAAATAAAATGGGGAAATTACAGTATGGAATCTCAACTAAAGCATCCGTGACAGGGACTTCCGGGGGCGGCGCGAAACTGTAATGGCGGTCCTCTTCGTTCTCTGAAGAGGGGCTCCGCGGAAAAGGGTCGTTCGCTGCGGCATAGCGACGACCCATCAAGATAAACCACGGGTAGAGTGAGCCCGTGGCCGTGGGACTCGGCGGGCACCAGAAGCTGCTCTGAAAACACAGAAGGGACCCCGTAAGGAGACCCGGAGTGAAGGAGGGGTAGCGGTGCTGTGAGTTCATCGCTCTTTCCGCGGAAGTGAAGCCGCGTGGCTGTTACAGATGAGCGCTGATCCTTCTTCCTAAAATCAACACCAAACTGCAAGTAACATACCCGTGAGTAAAGGGGTTTAAAATTTGGCAAAGAATTTCGTAAATTCGGCTGAAAGCGGGAGACGAGAAAAGGGAAGTCCGTCTTCCAACATTGCTGACTGTTACCATAAAGCACCAATGCTGCAGCAAGCAAAGGCTCCAGCAGCTCAGTCAGCTGCTTGTGGCTGGAAAGCCAGACAGGATGTTTGTGACTGTTGCCATGGAAACAAAGGGGCAGTCCAATCTGAACTGAGCACCGGATGTTAGCTCAGTGTGTGTGTCATATGACCTGTACTGGAAGTACATGGGTGGAGTTTCTTCTTGCTGTTGTCGAGTGCAGACGTGTTTCTCTGTACTGATATGAGAGACAGAAATAAAAGATGTAAATAGTTTTCTGTCTGCTTCTTTCCCCTCTTGGGGGACACCAAAGGGGAGAGAGGGTGAACGGTGTGTTCCTCTCACACATCTGAGATGAATCGCCGGGACCTCGCCTGCTTATCAGCAGAGTGGAGACGCGGGGAGGTCGACAGGAATATCTGCCGGTGCCTACGCTGTGGCACATTCCTCTGACCCAAGCAGAATTCCAATAGTGGCAGCCTTCGGATGGTTGCTGTTTTCTTCGATCCATCGGACATCTGCATGAGAGGCTGGTGAATTGTCCTCCTCTGCTCCATGGAAGCCTGATTGGAGAGGCTGATTCTCTGCAGCCAGAAGCTGACCAGAAGAAGCTGACAGCCAAGCCGATGCTCAAGGTATGAGACTTTTAAGGGCTTAAAAGTGTGAATGCAGAATGATTCATTCTCTGCTTCACGGAGAGCGAGTGTGGGAAAAGCAGCTCCAACTTAGAAGAGGCCTGCATACCAGGCATTTTTGTGGTTTCCTGTCCGAGGAAAGGAATGCGCTGTTGCTAAGCAACGTCCTTCAGAAGGCTGTGCCTCAGAGAGGAGAAATGGAAAGCTACTCGAGAGGGCTGGACAGTCAGACAATGCCTCAGAGAGGCGTAAACAAAGTTTTGTTATGACTAGGTCCTCATGAACTGGTGGAAGGGACTTTCCAACGCAGCCAGTGTCAGAGTTGCCAGGTGTCAAGAGAGTAAACAAGCCAGCTATTGGATTTTAGAGGCTTGTGTTTTAGAGTCAATGCAAGGACTCAAAATGGATGCCAAGAAGGGGGAGGCTTGCCTTCTCCACCCCTCCTGACCAATAACAATTATTCATCTTGGTCTGTAAAGATGAAGGCCCTGCTGCAGAATCAGAGACTGTTTGGGGTGATTGAGATTCCCATCCCAGCAGCACCAACGCGTGCTTGGGAGTCACAGAATGTGAAAGCTAGGACTGCTATAATTCTGTGTGTCTCAGATGCGCAGCTTGTGCATATACAGCATTTGGAATTTGCGCAAGAGGTTTGGAACGCGCTGCGTACAACGCATCAGAGAGATGCTGGTTCTTCAGCGTTGCTGTATTTTGAGAAGTTGACCAATCTGAGATTAGCGCCTGATGGAGATGTTCAAGCGCACCTGACAGAAATGAAGTTCCTGCGTCAACAGATGGTGGAACGCAATTTCCGTCTACAGGAGGAAGTGTTTTGCTTCATGATGATAAACAGCCTGAATAGGGCTTACAAGGTTGTTGCCAGTCAGCTTGGTTCCCTACCTGCTCAGGATCTGACCGCGGAAAGGGTGTGTGCCGTCGTCCTGAACGAACACGACAGACTTGCCGCACTGGAAGTGAAAGACAGAGGGAGGCAAGAACAGAGTTCAAATCTTCCCACTGCTGATAGTGCTACTGGAGAGCATGCCGTAGCATTGAGTGCCGTCCGATGCCACAATTGTGGACAGACTGGGCATCTACAGCGAAATTGTAGGAAGCCGCGACAGTCAAAAGGAGCCAAGAACAGCTCTACGAAGCCTGAGGCGTCAAGCAAAAGCCGTACCAAGTGCCAGATGAAACCTGCAAAGGCGATGATGGCGAAAGGAACCACGCCAGATGTTGGGAACGCATTCATAATCGATACGGGCGCCACGAAGCATCTCTGCCCACACAGAGAACTGTTTTCGACGTTGAGGAAGCAAAGCTTCACTGTGAAACAAGCCAACGGTCAAGAACTGGAAGCGACCGGAATTGGAACTGTGTATCTTGAGAGTCTGAACTTGACTATAAGCGATGTTTACCTGGTTCCAGAACTGAAATTTAGTCTGCTGAGTGCTTCGCAGATTGCAAAGAAGGGACTAAAACTGTACTATGATGCTAAAAGATGCAAGATCTACAAAGATGGAGAACTGTTTCTTACTGCCAAAGAGAAAGATGGACTGTATTTGTTGACTTTTGATCAAAGTGATTACATGAAATGTAATACTTCTGATTCTAACGAAATTTCTCTTGCAGGTGTGACCAGTGTGAGCACCAGTAAGGTGTCCAAGAAGGTCCACAGAGCTTTTCAGCGGGTGTATGCTGATGTGATTGGTCCTCTAGAACCATCTAGAGGCGGTGCAAAATATTACCTTGTGTGTGTTGATTGTTACACTAATTATTCTTGGGTTTATATGATGAAGAAACCGCAGGAAACTTTAGAAAAGTTTCAGGAGTTTTGTGACAAGGTCAAAACTATGCATGATGCTAACATTAATTGTCTTTTCACAGATGACATGCCAGTTTTTCTTTTAAAGCAAAGCTTTAAAAAGCGGAAAGCGCTTGAAACGGGACTGTGGGAAGTTTTAACTTTTTCGTGCTATCAGATCTGCTTGTTTGTTTTTTTTTTACTGAAGGTGGAAATGGACATTGACTAAAAGAAGTAGTAAATGGGGATTTTCCTCCTATCTTTTTTCTTCTTTGGGCTGTATTTTTAAGGAGCCAGATCGTCGGGCTGCCAGAGAGGGAGACTGTGTCAAACTGCGGAAACAGTTGTAAAAACTTTGCTGGAACGTAACTGTTACATTTGAGCAGAAAAGATTGGATGGGATACTGTTGCAAGCACCTCTTGTGAAACTTTGTTGAACTATAAAAGGTGCTTTGGGAAACTTTGAGTTTTTGAAGGGACTGTTGGACTATTGGATTTATTGACTTGAAATAATTTGGAACTTTAATGGCGGATTACTTCCTTCTTTGTCTTTGAAACCTGGTGGCACTCCCCCTACAGGGCTTTCGGATTATAAAATCCTGGGAACTGACTCTTGTTTTGAATTCCACTTCACTGGTTGTTTACTTCTGAATTTGTCTCTCCCATGGAACAACAGACAATCTGACCTTGAACACTGACAGATGTGTAATGAGTGGTGCAGGGAGAACAAGAGCATCTAAAGCTAAGGAATCTAAAGAGGCTAAGGAAAAAGAAAAAGAAAGAAAACCAACACAATTTGTACAAACAACACTGACCCAAGGACGCCGATCGTCGGTTCCAGCTGTACTGGTGTCTCAGAGGGAAGGGGAAATAACCGAGAAGTCCACTGAAGAAGATATGGCAGCAGGTGGGTCAGATACATTATTAAAACAAATATTGGAGCAATTATCAAGTTTAAACCAGAAAGTGGACGACCAGTCTTTGAAAATAGATAAAGCGACCTCTTCGATTCAAAAATTGACTGAACAAGTTTCCCAGCACACGCAGGCTATAGAGAATTTGCAAGGAGCAACAGCGGAAAATCGGGAATTAGCTGGAGAAGCAATTCAGAAAGTGGGAGCTTTACAAAAAGAAGTTGAAGAAATTAAAGGAGAAGTCAAGCCCCTGCACAAACAGGTGGGTGAACAACAAATCTATCTGTCAATGGTGGAACTGAAAAATCGCGAGAGCAACATCAAATTGAGAGGCATCCCGGAACTCGAGCAAGGAGACTTGATTGGATACTTGACGCAGGAATTCACGAAGTTCTGGGGTTTAAAGGAGGACACAGATTTCAGGATTGTCTCGGCATATAGACTGGGAAGATTGGCAAGGAAAGACAGATCCAGGGACTGCTTGATAATTTTAAGATCAAAGGAAGAGAGAGATAAGATCCTAGGTCTTCACTTCAAAAAAGCAATCGAAATTCAAGATAAAAGGGTGGAAATTTACAGAGATATTCCGAGACAGTTGTTGGACCTTAGAGCCACCTATACAGAGCTAGCAAAATTGCTGAGACACAACGCAATTCCCTATAGGTGGGAGTTTCCACAAGGATTATCCTTCACCTACAAAGAAAGGAAGGTTAAAATTAGAACACCTGAAGATAACCAAAAGTTCCTTCACGACCACGGAGAAGATCTCCAAAAAGGAACAGATTGGCTTCCAACCTTACCAACACCAATACTGCCTGGAGGCGGGCTAACGCCTGCACCCTCGGGACCTGAGCAAAAGGAAGGCACCTCACCCTAAGAACATCTTAATTAGAACAGGATGTCTCTGCAGCTACTTAGTTGGAATATAAATGGCGGGAATTCTCCGGAAAAAAGAAGGAGGATATTTCATATCCTAAAAAAAGAACAATTGGACGTAATATGTCTCCAAGAAACACATGTGACTAGGCTCCACAGGAAAGTATTAATCAATAAAAGACTTGGCCAAGAATTTATTTCATCTGACAAAGTTAAAAAAAGAGGAGTTGTAATTTATGCAAAGGAGAACCTGTCACCAAAATTTCTATTTAAAGATGATCATGGAAGAACTCTCGCAATTGAAATTCAAACACAAGGAGAGAAGATTTTGATATTAGGAATTTATGCGCCAAATGATGGAAAATCAGAATTCTACAAGAAGCTGCATGAGACAATGATGGACTATCTGGACTATTCTAACATTATTGTGATGGGAGATATGAATGGGGTGGTGTCAACAAATATGGACAAATCCCAAAATCAAAACTTAACAACAGACGGCAGACTTCCTAAAACTTTTTTTGAAATGACAGACAATATGGACTTGATTGACATTTGGAGGACAAAGAACCCCTTGGGTAAAGAAGGAACCTTCTTTTCTGAGGCCCATCTGTCATGGACACGAATCGACCAAATTTGGATATCTAGAGGGATGGCACCGAAAACAAGAAAAGTGGAAATCTGCCCAAAAACCTGCTCCGACCATAACGCCTTGAAAATGGAATTGAGACTTATCCCAACTGGATCCTTCAGATGGAGAATGAATGACACCTTGTTGAGAGATCAAGAGATTGTTAAGAAGGCCCAAAAAACCCTAAAGGACTATTTTGAAATAAATTTGAACACTACGGTGGAGAAAAGAACAATCTGGGACGCAAGTAAAGCTGTAATGAGAGGGTTTCTGATACAACAGAATACAATAAAGAGAAAATTTTGGAATGGAAAAAAGGAAAAAATTCTAGAGAAAATAAGTGAAGGAGAGAAAAAGCTGAGAACTAAACCAAAGTCAAAAGAGGTGCTAAGAGAGATCAAATTCCATCAAGCACAATATTCGAAATTGATCAATCAAGAGATTGAATGGAAAATTAAACAAATGAAGCAGAGATCGTTTGAATCAGCAAACAAATGTGGAAAGTTGTTAGCTTGGCAGTTGAAAAAAAGACAAAAGTTAAACACGGTTACAAACTTGGAGATTCAAGGAAAAATAGTTCAGAAACCAGAAGAAATAAGAAAGTGCTTCCACAGATACTTCAAAGAGCTTTATGCACAGGGGCCTCAGAAAGAATCGGAAATAGACCAATTTTTGAGGACAAATGGACTATCCAAAATAAGTCAAGATAAAAGATCAATTCTCAACAGCAAAATAACTCAACAGGAAATTGAAGGTGCCATTCAAAATATGCAACTTGGCAAATCTCCAGGCCCGGATGGACTCACCTCCAAATATTATAAGACTTTGAAGGACTTCTTGATACAACCGTTGTTGGAGGTTTGTAACCAGATTATGGAGGGGAGGAGGGCACCGGAAACGTGGAAAGAAGCATTCATCACACTGATACCCAAATCAGAAAGGGAAAAGACCCAGCTTAAGAATTACCGTCCCATCTCACTCCTGAATGTGGATTACAAAATATTTGCAGACATTTTAGCGAATAGACTTAAAAATGTATTAAATGAAGTAATTCACAAGGACCAAGCAGGCTTTCTCCCTGGTAGACACATGTCTGACAACACTAGGAACATTATTGATATATTGGAGCTGTTGAGAATTAGAAACACAAGGGCAGCCTTAATCTTCATTGATGCGGAGAAAGCATTTGACAACATTTCTTGGATGTTCATGAAGAAAAACTTGAAAGGGATGGGAGTGGGACGGGGGTTTGAAAATGGACTAGAAGCAATTTATTCAGAGCAAAAAGCTAAGCTGATAGTGAACAATGTGGTATCGGAGGAACTCCAAATTGAAAAAGGGACACGACAGGGGTGCCCTCTATCCCCTCTGCTATTTATTTCTGTTCTGGAGGTATTGCTGAATATGATCAGGGAGGACCAGTTGGTGAGGGGATAGTGGTCGGAGCGAAACAATACAAACTGAAAGCTTTCGCAGATGACTTAGTCTTGACAGTACAGGAGCCAGAATCTAGTACAAAAAGAGTTCTGGAACTTATCTTGGAGTTTGGTCGGGTGGCGGGATTTAAGCTAAACAAACAAAAAACTAAGGTTTTGGTCAAAAATCTGACACCTACAGAGATAGAGGGGTACCAGAAAGAGACAGAGCTAAGTGTGGTTAAAAAAGTGAAATACCTGGGGGTATCCTTGTCCACTAAAAATTTAAACCTTTTTAAAGATAATTATGAAAAATGTTGGTTGGAAATTAAAAAAGACTTGGATATTTGGTCAAGATTGAAACTTACCTTGTCAGGCCGAATCGCAGCTATAAAGATGTGTGTTTTGCCAAAAATGTTATTCTTATTTCAAGCCCTTCAGGTCGTGGACAGAATGGAATGTTTTGGAAAATGGCAGAAGGATATCTCTAAGTTTGTCTGGCAGGGCAAAAAGCCCCGAATAAAATTTAAAATACTAACTGACTCAAAAGAAAGAGGGGGGTTTGCCCTGCCGGATTTAAGGTTGTACTACGAAGCTGCAGCCTTCTGCTGGTTGAAGGATTGGTTTCTGTTGGAAAACACCGATGTCCTAGATCTGGAAGGGTTTGATAATGTGTATGGTTGGCATGCATACTTGTGGTATGACAAGGCGAAGGTTCACAAATTGTTTAAAAACCATATTGTCAGAAAATCAATTTTTGCCGTCTGGATGAAGTACAAGGACTTATTAGAAAGTAAGACCCCGAGGTGGTTATCACCAGTGGAAGCCAAGATTTCTAAAAAAAGGCCCAATATGGAGGCCTACTGGCCAAAATATTGGGAATTGATTGAAAGAGTTGGAGATAAATGGAAGCTCCAAAGCCAGGACAAACTAAAAAATAAGGTGCGAGATTGGTTACATTATGCTCAAATTCAAGAGGTATTTAAAATGGATAAAAAAGTGGGTTTTCAGTTGGAGAAATCGAAACTGGAGACGGAGTTACTAGAACCAAAGACTAAGGTACTTTCGAGGATGTATGACTTGCTGCTTAAATGGAACACACAGGATGAGACAGTTAAATCTGCTATGATAAAATGGGCACAGGATGTAGGACACAACATTATGTCTGAGGACTGGGAAAGGTTATGGAACACCGGTATGAAATTCACGGCATGTAGTGCCTTGAAAGAGAACATTATGAAAATGGTATACCGGTGGTACATGACCCCAGTCAAGTTGGCTAAAATATATCATCTTTCTGATAATAAGTGTTGGAAATGCAAGGAGGCAGAAGGGACATTCTTTCACCTCTGGTGGACCTGCCCGAAAGTAAAGGCCTTTTGGGAAATGATACATAATGAGCTGAAAAAGGTATTCAGATATACCTTTTCTAAGAAACCAGAGGCCTTTCTTCTGGGCATGGTGGACCGGAAGGTGCCAAAGAAGGATAGAACTTTGTTTATGTATGCAACCACAGCAGCAAGGATCCTTATTGCAAAGTTCTGGAAGACACCAGATTTACCCACACTGGAGGATTGGCAGACGCAGCTGATGGACTACATGGAGTTGGCAGAAATGACTGGCAGAATCCGAGATCTGAGCGAAGAAACAATGGAGGAAGACTGGAAAAAATTTAAGGACTATTTGCAAAAATACTATAAGTTGTTTGAATGTTAAGATTTGCACGATTAAGAAACGTCACACTTCTGCAAATTATCTAAGTAAATGATAAAGTAAGTAATGATGAAAAAAAACGAGATAAATTAGAAACAAAATATTATGTTTATTAAAAGTCTTGAAAACAAACTACAAACTTTTGAAATTGGTAACATAATAAACTCAAAGGTACAATAAGATGTGAAACAAGATAATAAATTGCTGAACTGGTTAGAATAATGAAAGCGATGTTGAGAGGATGTGAGGAGGTCCAAAAGAAAGTGAATTTGATGATATTTAACTTTTGTCTTCTTTTTTCTATTTTTCTTCATATATATATATAAAAAATGTTTCTTGTATGTTGCTATGTAAATTAATCTGTTAACCTATGGAAAGAAACGCAATAAAAAATTTTATAAAAAAAAAAAAGTAAAGCATCCGTGACAGGTGGCCATCCAATCTCTGCTTAAAAACCTCCAATGAAGCAGAGTCCACAAGGGTGCAACAAATTTTCCACCCTTTGTTCAGAAAAATTGAGTAACTGTATTCACATTCTGCTTCACCTTGGCCCCTTCAGTTTTTCTCTGAGTTCTCAAGTTGGCAGATTCAAGACACCAAATGCACAAGGTATTTCTGTAAACCAACTTGATTGAACATATGACTATGCGGGACCCAAATAAATATATTATTAGAAAATATTATAATTCTGGATTTTGGATGGTTAATGGTTAAGAATTTCAATTAAAAAATAATTAAACCCCGAAAGGAAACATTTCTTACCCAACTATGTCTTCAAAATTAAAACTGCATCATCTGCATGCAATAGATATCTTAGGAGGATGAGAAGATATTATTTCCAAAAATGAGGAGAAATTTACCAGTTACAAATTCAAAATAATGAAGGCAAGGACACATCCTTGCCTAACTGTATGAGAAGACACAATCTCCACAGAAAGATGACCATAATTATTACAAGTTCAGCATACAGGACACAGATCAAAACCAATGGTTTTCTATCAAGATGGTACTGCTCTAGTTTACTCCAAAGACAATCGGGAAACATACAGAGCCAAAAGCTAATTTTAAGTCAATAAAAGCTTATTGACTTAAAAGGCTATGACTAAAATTAGACCCAAAGATCATTGTCTGCCTTTGTTTCTTGTCTGCAAACTAATCTAGCAATAAGGTTCTAACTTGGAACTGGTTGATACAGAATAAAACTAAATGACTGGAAAATGCAAAGACTGGAATTGCCAGAAAGTAGATCGTTGTGCTAAAATTGCCACTGAAGTGCGGAATAAAGAACAACCAGGGGGTGAGGAATACTGTCAAGAGATAACTCTTTAAAACTGAAAATTAAGGTTGTGCTTAGTCGTTCCTTTGCATAGTATTATACCATTTCTATTATGGAAGAATAATGTTCAGAATATAAGTGTGTGTTTGTTTGTGTGTGTGTGTGTGTGTGTGTGTGTGTGTGTGTGAACTTCTTACGGCAGTATGCTAAAATAGTTTGTGTCTCCTTTGCTTACTCATATGCACCCCTGAATGGGTTGGGTTTGTTTAATTAATACAAGTATGATTTTCTCTCAAGTGATTCAGTTCAAGGCAAGTTCTTAATATAAACACACAAAAGGCTCAAAATCAACTGGAAAACCCAAAAGCAAATTAACATTAAGTGCTTTAGTACATTGATGAGATGATATCAAAAAGTACATGAGTAGTTAGGGAAAAAATGATAACAGTACCAATACTAAAACTGACCTCATTGACTGCTACATAGTACTGCTGCTGCTGAAACTGGGGAGAGTTATCATTTCTGTCCCTCACTACAATCCGAACTTCATGATAGATGACAGTTCCTACTTTTCGGTTAATGCACTGGACTTGAACCACAATAGACTGAATGGACATTGGTGGCTGTAAAGAAGGGAGAAAAATAAATGCATAGTTACTTCTACAAAGCACCTGGATATGTGGAGTGTTATTTCTGTTTCATATAAAATAAAAGTGCAACCCTAATCAAATCTACTCAGAAGTTAAATCCTATTGAGTTCAGCGGGACTCAACTCCAAGTAACTGGTGTCAGAATTGAAGCCTAAGTTGGGGAAAGAGAACCTGGGGTTGTCCACGTGTTATTGGACTTTACCTGCTGGCCACAATGACTGGGGGTCCTGAGAGTTACAGTTCCATAACAACTTGAGGGCATTACATTGGCGTACCATGGTGTAGATCAGGGTTTCTCAAACTTTGGTCTCCAGCTATTGTTGTACTACAACTCCCATCATCCCTAAGCTAGCAGGACGTGTGGTCAGGAATGATGGGAATGGTAGTCCAAAAGCAGCTAGAGACCCAAGTTTGGAAAACTCTGGTGTAGATTATAGTGAGTTAGATGGACCAATGGTTCAAATAGGTATAAGGCAGCTTTCTCTGCTCCTGTTTTTAGTCTTTTCAGCCCTGCCCCAACAACACACCAGCTTCCTTAAGTAAACACATTTTGCAAGTAAGTGTCTGTAAAGGAACCCCTGCTCACATGTAAGGGTTTCATGCGATCAGGACACCTGGTCACATAGAACTCTTCAATGGGGCAGGGTCCCATGCACCGCAATTCCTTCACAAGCAGCTTCATGCACCCCAGAGTTGTTGAAGAAAGCTGATGAGATGTCAGTGGTGGGGTGAAGGAAACAGTTCCACTCCCCATTGAACACATCGTTGCGAAACATGTGATCCAAGCATTCCTAAGGCTTTAGTCACAGTCAATTCAGATTCCACAAGTGGAGAAGTGAAGTTGGCATTTAGGGGCTGGTGGATCACTGTCATTGCTTATACAGAATCTCATTAGCCGCTTTTGCCCATTATCCCAATCTGACGCTCCTTTCAGAACTCCTTTGCAGATTAGGCACCACCCAAAACAATTTGGGTAATCCATAAATTGGCTCTCTTATCGCTCTTCCTTGACTCCAGAACATTTATGAAAATTAAATAGTGCAGGTCCCAATAGCATCATTGGGGGACCCTGCTTCTTATTTTCCTGTTTTGTGAAAACCACCAATTTACACCTGTTTTCACCTTCCTATTATTTAACCAGTTACCAAATTTGTAAGAGGGCCCGTTCTATTATATTACACTCTTTAAAGCAAAACATTACATATTGACTGAAGATTTCCTTCTTGTATGATCACTTAATTCCACTTCATTTAATCCTGCCCAAATGCTTCTTTAAACACAGTGAAGATGTTTGCGCTCTCTGAATAAGGAGCTCAATCTGTTGAAATCAAACAAAAATGCACAAATTCGCTCCTGAATTGAAAATGAACACTGGAATCCTTATAAACCTGTCTTTTAAAAACCACCTTTTGAAAGTAAGTTAATAAAAGAAAGGACCAGGTGTTTGGCTGTTAACTTCAAACCTTAGTTGCTTCAGGGCTTCACCAGATCAGATGCACCCAAGAATATGGTGTATGCCCTGGAGCCCCAAAATCTGAAGAAAGTGTAAAGAAATGAAGAAAGTGATTGGCAGCAGAAAGAGGCTGCAGGCTTGGCCAGAGGGAAGAAAACCTCTTGGCTTACTCAGTAGGCACTCCGCCTACGGTGTGCACATTCAAATCATAGATGCTTCTGCAGAAAAGCAAATTGTATGGACTACGTTGTCAGCTGGCTAAATCAACTGAATATATCTGCCCACTTACTAGCACACAGCAGACTAAAAAAGATACATTCTGAATCTAAATAAGTTCTTTTGCCTAAAGAAACAAGGAGTTCACAAATATTCATCTCACAATAGCATTATATAATTCAGGAAGATTGTCTCTTTTGTGAATCGCATAGATGGGGAGAGGGAGGAAGCATGAAAACATGTGAGGCTTCATTTTACATCATAATTGGTGAGGGCAGGACAGCCTGCTGGTAGGGAAAAATGCATGCCCACTCCAGCTTCTAATTTATAGCCATTTCCCCTAACAAGATGGTAGAGTGCTGAAATCGACTAGGCTGAACTGCCAGCAGATTCTTTTTTATCCCTTTACTGCTAAAGGAACCTTAAAGCACACATACCCACAAAATAAGATAAATTTATTGAACACGTAGAGCACTGCTGTGGATAAGTGCCTAGTTTTATTTATTTCTAGGCTGCATCAATGTGCATATAGGTAAGCTGATATGCACACATTATCCATATCTATCTATCTATCTATCTATCTATCTATCTATCTATCTATCTATCATCTATCTATCTATCTATCTATCATCATCTATCTCTATCCTGTAAACCCATTCCTAGAACACCAAGACAAATATCTACTGCAGTTAACACTGGTTCTATTTGTAAGGAAGAAACTGGGTCTTTTCCAGGTTATTACTGAAGTGGGACAAGTTTTAATGTAATCCTATGTTCAAATAGCAAAAGGTGCTGCATTAAAGATTTCTGCAGAAACCTCCCAGAAACAAGCAGCAAACATTGCACATCATGGGTTATACATCATACAAACAAATTGGGTTTGACTGCCTGCTCTAGGAGTCCAACGCAGCTGTGCTGATTCTACCAAGATTATTTTATTTTATTTTGGGCAAGTCAAACATAGCTACCACCCAGTTTGTCAAGTATTTGACTGTTCCCTTTTCTATGTCTGCAGTAGAGAGCAAGACTAGGAGGCATATCAAACTCCTAGTGGTCTTCAATATATGTCTAATGGGTTGTGCTGAGTTTGGGGCTCACAGTAGGTCTGGATTATAGAGTGTTAACCATATATCATATTTATTGTTTGAAATCCCATCACTTCTGGTTTACCTAGTGCAGCCTTTAGATCAGGGATGGCCTGCCTGTGGCTCTCCAGATGTTTGTGGACTCCAACTCCCATCAGCCCCTATCAGCATAGCCAATCAACAGGGATGACAGGAGCTGTGGTTCAGCAACATGGAGGGCCAAGGGTTGTTATTCAAACTGCTCTGGTTTGTATGCTTGAACAAAAAAATACACACAGCCTTGCATCAGTATGAATATCGATCAACATACAGATACAAATTGTCCTTTAAAAAAACCCTGCCACTATTTTGGATAGAACATCCAAAAACTATAAAATATACTAACAGCATTTTTATTTCTTAAGTCATCTTTGCTTTTTGACAAACATCCTTTGGCTGCAATCTGAAGCATACAGAGCTGGGCTGAATGAGACTTACACTGAGTAAACAAACACTTCACATTTCCCACCTTTATTAGTTGTGAAAATACTTATTTTTCCACTGAAATCAGCAGTTTTTAATATAAAACGGAAACTGGAGCGAGGGGGAAGAAGAGACACCAACTTACATCTCGGTCGAGAATTCGTCCAGTACTGTTTAGATAAAGCCTCTGGTTGATAGGATCTAAGATAACCCAGTAGTCTACGTTGTCCTTTAATGTCAGTTCAATGGTGGGATCAGGTCCTCTTGCTGTACCTTTGATCAACATATTGTCTACCAATATTGTGCCTGAAACACAAACAGTGATGACAGGTTTTGCGTTACATAAGTGCAATGCGGGTTTTCAAAAGGCAGTAATGAGTTTCCTCATATGTCAGACAATTGCTATGCGCCACATTCACAAATTATTGCTACAGCTGTTCAAAATATTGACAAGTGAGATGCATTACGTAAAGCTATGATCAAACAAAGGGAGAAAAAGAACAACCACAACAGAACCACATATATTACATTGATCAGAATTAAGTTTTCTTACTGGATAGGAATGGAAGGGAGGGAGGGAGGGAACTGTTTGTTTCATGACTATGGCATTAGGCTGAATAAGATTTATTCCTTTTTATTTTCCTACATTTATATGCCATATAGGAGTGCCAACTCTAAGGGGCCGAGCTGTCTTTGCCCCCTCCATATCTGTCGGCAGGGGGCCAGACCCCCTCAGTGTTGAAGTGTCAGAGGAGGCCAAGGGTAGAGCAGAGCATGGCCGGCTCCTCCTGAGCATGAGAGAGGACCCGCTGGCCATTGAAGCCATGCCGGATTCCGCACTCAGCCTCCTCCTGATGATGTCACATGAACAACAGGCCCCCTCAATCTTGCACGCAACTTGGCACCTCTGATATCATACATGTGGTTCCCATGTCATCAACTATCCAGGCAATGACCAGACTCAGACTTACTTAGCATCAGCAAGATTGCTCATATGTCATCACCCACACTACGCTGGGGTATTGGTTTGAGACATAGGTCCAAAGTCACGAATACTATGAAGCACTAGCCATGAAATCTGGTCTCTTGGCTTGCACATGTTTTCCATTGCTTTTAACAAGTGAAGCATACCCATTATTTCTACAGAAACCTTCATTTCTAAACTGTTTTCCAGTCCTTAGGACCCCAGGGCAGTTTATAATGAATGGCCAAATAAAACAACAATATAAAATACACTAAATCATGAAATGATGTTTCCAAACCATTAAACCTCAGATATAAATACTTTATAACCATTGATGATTCAGTAGAGCTCAGGCAGAGCTTTGATAAGACACACAGAGAGCACTGTACCAGAAAGCCTAGTATTTGGAGTGCTTGAATTACAGGAGGAGCGGAAGAAGGAAGTGTTTGGCTCCCTTATCTGTTGTGACAACAAACCTTTAAACTTGCTTTCAGAAGACTAATAGGGGACACCATTAGGCTAAAATTGAAAGGAGTCCCATTACAGGGCTTTTGGATTTCATTAAGTCCCCTACCTTTTCTCTTCATTCAAGCAACATCTAGGCAGCTTATTAATCTAGTGAAGCAAATGATTTACAGCTGAAGTACAAACTTAACCACTGGGGACCAAAATAGATGTGACATTCAATGCATTATTATAAACCATATCAGGATTTACTTACTTATTTAGAAAGCAAGAGCAGGGTATATGGATTTTATCAGGACCATCATATGCAAAGAGATGAGACATTTAAACCTTACTTCTCCACATGTAACCTTAACAAAAGTCATCTTGATAAAGCTACTACTATATTTGAGTGGGGATAAAATGTATTGAAAATGTTCCTGGAGGTGGGATGCATGCTTAAAAAAAAAACCCCAAAAAACTTGCTATATTTTTCTAATGATGTGCTTAATGCCACATCTATTTGGTTCTGACTTCTAACACTATCATGCAGGATTATAATCTTTGATGTCTTTCATTATAGTAGGTTTCATTTTTTATTATTAATGATACACAGGAGTTAATCATATTATACTCTTCTTGCTTAATTATACATTTTAGAAACAGTCCTTGATCCAAATTACTGGTTTTTTATACTTATGAACTTAAATCTATATGTTGGCTTTTGCTAAATACCCTATTTTATTTCTTCAGAAAGCTGATCCTCCTTCTTAGGTGCTTAGAGCCTGCTTTTGTCCTTAGGCGAAAATGCCAACTCGATAACCTACTGGCAATACATCTGAAAGGAGCAGATAAGATTTTGATGCAGCATGGAATGACATTTTCTACACTGACTTCAGCCTGTGCACTTGTGTGGAAGGATACATATGCTCAGATACACAGTGTGCATTCTTCTTTACAACACATCTGAATCCCTAGTTGGCAACTCATTTCTAATAGAAGCCATCCTTGGAACCAGTCAAGAGGTGAAAGGCCACAGCATTGGCTTCACCTATTGATTCAATTCTACACAGGTCAGGAAACAAGCAGAGGGCTCTTTATGTGGAATAAATCAGCCTCATATAAACCAACATGCTTAACTCTAATTAATGCACGAAGGGGTTAAGGCCATAGAGTAAGCTGTCCTGCCATGTGAGCCCTACCAATAAAGAGATCTAGGCTGGATGCTCCAAGCTTAGACCGCATGGCTTAAGCAAGCCATCTTTGTGTTTCTGTGCAAATAATTTAGAAACATCTTACTATTTTGGGATGAGACAGTTAAATCAGCCATGATAAAATGGGCTCAAGACATTGGGTACAACATTATGTTTGAAGACTGGGAAAGGTTATGGACCACCGGTATGAAATTTACGGCATGCAATGCCTTGAAAGAAAACATTATGAAAATGATATATAGGTGGTACATGACCCCAGTCAAGCTTGCTAAGATATACCATTTGCCTGATAACAAATGTTGGAAATGTAAGGAGGCTGAAGGGACATTCTTTCACCTATGGTGGACTTGTCCAAAAGTGAAGGCCTTCTGGGAAATGATTTACAATGAGTTAAAAAAGGTGTTTAAGTACACCTTTCCTAAGAAACCAGAGGCCTTTCTCTTGGGCATTGTCGGCCAAAAGGTGTTAAAGAAGGACAGAACGTTTTTTATGTATGCAACTACAGCAGCAAGAATCCTTATTGCAAAATATTGGAAGATTCAAGATTTACCGACACTGGAAGAGTGGCAAACGCAACTGATGGACTATATGGAATTGGCGGAGATGACTGCCAGGATCCGAGACTTGGGAGAAGAAGCAATGGAGGAGGACTGGATAAAATTTAAAGACTATTTGCAAAAATTTTATGAGTTATACGAATCATAAGAATCCGCATGATTTGGAAAGGTTAGCACCAGCAATGAGAGTGGATGATATATGAAACTAAGTAATATTAATGAAAGGACTAATGTTTAAATGTTAAAACAACATTATATTTGTTTTTAGAGCAAATTAATTAAGTAATTTAAACTTAAAATGCAATTATCTGAAAGTACAAAAGAAAAGTATGAAACAAGGTTATAATTTGCTGATATTTTTATTGTTGGGAATGCACGGTGAGGGAGATGTGGGGAAGTCCGATAGAAGATTCAAAAAAGCTTTGAAATAATTCATCTTTTCTTCTTTTCTTTTCTTGTTGTTTTTGTTTCTATGTATATCTGACTGTGTAATTCTATCTGGAAAAAATGCAATTTATTTTTTTTTAAAAAAAGAAACATCTTACTATTTTGGTACCCAAGTTATGCTGCCTGTCTTTTCTTGCTACTGTACAGAAAAGCACATGAATCTACTCTTTGAATAATTTGTAAATAAAACATTTTTTAACTTACCAAAAGTTAAGGGAAGGGGGGTGGGGTCTTTGGAAGCAGCATATAAGGGGATAGTTTAAAGGTCTAACATCCTATATTTCCACACTTTGCTTTGATGCATGTTTTGTAATTTTAAATCCCTGCTGGGGCTGTCTCACCAAAGGACTGCAGGAACGGTTTAGAAGGAGTAGCTGTTTCCATACCAAACTACAGGAGACTAAAGCTTTGGGGATCTTGTCTTGCCATTTCAAAAACTGAGGATAGCTGAAAAGAGACTTGCTCAAGGCCAACCTGGTTTTGCATCCTAACAAAAATCCTGCAAGACACCGGAATTCTCCCTACAATCTTGGCAACTTTGCATCCAGATGGTAGCACACACACACACACACACACACACACACACACACACACACACACAATGCAGAGCTCTCTGATATGATTCTGGGAAGGTCAATTGCCCATTGTCCTTTATGCTTGAACAAAAAACCCCAAAACTTCACAGCAGTTTTAAAAAGCAAACATTTTGAAGATCTGCTATGATAAAGTTAGTTGCATCTCTCATTTTACCTGTATTGCACCAGTTGCTTTTGTAATTTTCTACTTTGGGGAATAAGATTCTTGTACAAAAAAGGACAGCAATTTCTTCCTATACACGTAATGTGCTCCCTTTCTAAAGCAGGGTTAACACGTGGCATTCACCTGCTGAAATAGCTTAGAACCAAGTAATTGGGATTTCACAAATGATTTCCCACTTAGCGTAAAAGGTCAACTGACTTCTGTAGAGAACATAGTACAAAGGTTGCATATATGGTTTCTACACCTGGCTGCGCTATTCAGCATGGAATGGCTGCAAAGCCAGCTTGAGAGTGTTTTAGAGTTGTTGTTTTATGGCTTTTTGGACCTGAAACAGCCTGCTGTGTGACATGAAAAACTATTCCCCCCCCCCCTCACATACATGCAGAAACAAAAGTCAAGCAAGAAATGTTACCCTATTCAGCCTCTCTGTACTAATGCTGAGGCTCTCCACTCTGCAGGAGAGTTGGATGGAAGAGTCAGAAGGCCTGGATTTAAAAAGATTTTCTATTTTCCACCCCCAGGAAAAGGTGGGAGGGTCTGCAATCCCTGCCTATACAGTATATGATTTAGTCAATGCACTTTGCTGAATGTGCTTTGATTTGGAATAGCACAACCATGGTTTGCTGGTTTAGATGCAATGACAAACTGTGTGGTTTCTGATGAACTGGAAGAAATGGCACTCATGATGGAGGAAGGAGGAGAAGGTGTTCCAACCTTGCTTTGACATTATGTGTTAAGACAGGATTTGGGGTTACCTGAAAGACTCAAAGAAATGTGAACTCCATGTGGCGTTGGCCCTCCTTTGTGTGTGACATCATACTGGGTTCATAGGGAAAGGGTTAACTAATTGTAAAACGACTAACCAATGGGAACCCAGGGGGCAGAGTTAACTGTGTATATGGTTTAAGCACAGAGGTTTTTTTATGAGAAAGAGTTAGAGTAGTTGAGAAGACAGTCTGGAGTTAGATGAGACAGAGAGTGAGAGAATTTGTTAAGAGGAGTCAGTCAAACAGTTGAGATAATCAGTCAGAAGGTATTAGGAAGGTATAGGGCTGGTAAAGAAACTAAAGTTAAGATACTGACAGGAATATTATCTGAGAAACCATAAACTTGTTAATGTTTGTAAAATAAACTTGTTTTTGTGGGGGGTTTTTTGGTTTACTTTTAACAACTGCCTGGACTCAGTGTTTTACCAGAGAGTAACTGGTTGGTGGCAGCGGGGAAGCGAGCACAGTGGTGGCACAGAGATCAACAGACCGTTAAACGTCCGGGGACCCTGTGTGATCACCACACTCCAATTTCACAACATTGCCGTGACCTTCCTTCTTATTTATTTTTTATGGAGCTATTCTTGAATAACGGGAATATCTCAAACTGAGACTAAGGAGAATGGTTTGTTCTTTTAAAGGACAATTTTAGGAAACCAGATTTGATAAAAACTTTGTCAGGGGGACTTGGGATTTGATAGTTTTCCTTCATAGAGTGATCATTTTAGATCTTCCCTTTCTTCATTGCACTCAGACTTTACCTACTAAAGCAAACAACTCTAACGAATGTGAAATCAGATTCTTGGTTTCTGAATACTGTTCATTTAATTCAATCATATGGATTTTCCTTGACATATTTTAAGGAGATTAAGCTGGATGTGACTGGGGTTAACTTCATGAATAGGATATTTTTGTGCAATCTGATCTGATGAAATTGAGTGAAATTAAAGCATTTTCTTAGTACCATATGATTAAATTTGTGCATGGCTCTGAAAGCTATTTACCAATCATTTCTAAATTTCAAATCAGGAAACATTCATTTTGATTCATGTTCTGTTTATGCTTTTTGTGGTTCTGGATTGCCATGAGAGGAGAACGCCATATTCTCTCAAGCACTGCATTTATGGTTAAATAATATTGGAGAACTTGTCTCAGTGGTTTCCCCCACCCCACCAACTGCTGAGTTTTTCAGTCAACATTTGCACATAGAATACAGCTTCTCTGCCTTTTTACCCAAAGTCTCTATTTTCATATAAAGGGCAAAGGAAAAAAAATTTTTTTTAGACAAACTGATTTATGAGCATCACAAGAAATGTCAGGCCTTTGGGGAATGGGGAAAAAATAGGTGTGATAGGAAGAATAGGTTTTCAGTCCAGTGTTATGGTTCCTGTATTGTTACTTGCTATACAATGTTGTACTTAATCACAAACAGCTTTTGACACTGGAAGCCTGTTCAGTTAGCCTGCTATAGCTGCAAATTTATTTAGGAGTTATTAAATGAAGAAATAGATAAGTTAACCAAGCTAGTTTGGATTTTTCAAGGTGACATGGGTTATGGGTTTGATGTTCCTGTGATGGCTGCTACAGGAATCTAGAACAGGGCTCAGCAACCTGTTGGCCTTCAGATGTTGCTGGATTCCTATCAGCCCCAGTGACATCCAGCTACACTCCCACGACAATAAGTGCAAATGACAGGATTCAACAAATGGCCTTCTGATTTAGCACCATCTTTCCCTATTGCAGCATCCTAATGAGTCAGCAGAAAGAGGAACTAAATTGCCCAGCAGAGTTTCACACTAATGTGCATTGACTGCATATGGAAGTCATGATAAATCGTGACTTTATCGTGTTAGGAATGAGCCTAAGCAAAATATGGGCCCTCTGTGCTCCATCTAGTCTTCTGGCTCAAATACAAGGAGGAGCTTTGAAGCTTTCATTTCTATTTTAGATTAATAGCAATTGATTGCAACATCCAAATTTGCACAAACTATGGTTAATCTTAATGATGGCTTATTGAAACAAGCCAACTTCTAAGTGTAAGTGATTCAGATGGCTTGTTTAACAAATCATAGTAAGATTTACCACAGATTAGATCTCAGCTCAGCTGGCATGCTAAATCAATTAACCTGGGAGAAGCTTCCAATCTCTTCCTCATGGCCATGGTGGAAGAGCAGAGGAGAATTTAAATACCACTTGATCCTAACAAACCTTGAATTAGTTTACAAGAAGAATTATCAATAAAATTGTTAAAATAAGTTATTAAAAACATTTTTAAAAGCAGCAGTAAACTAAAATCAGATCAACACACACCAAAAACACAAGGGTTATTGTAACTCTTAATCATGACTTTATTATTAACCGTTACTTATGTCATTTGAGCATGACAAATCGTGGTTAAAAACTGCTTTGATGAATGGTTTGTTTGAAACGAGCCAGCTTCCATCAATGGATTATGAAACCATTTGTAAGAACAGACCATGGTTAAGTTTAACCACATTTTAGGGATCTTGCATAATCCTAGTCTGTAGTTAATAAAGAAGAAGAAGAAGAAGAAGAAGAAGAAGAAGAAGAAGACGACTCTACTCCTGCTTATGGCTGTGCCAGGCAAGGAGAAGGGAGCGTGCAAGAGTCTGAGGCCTGCCTAGACTTGTTCTCATCATGAGAAACCTTAGTTGGTTGGTTATGATGGGAATGAGTCTAGGAAAGCCTGTGTCTCTTGCACCCCACACAGTTTATCATGTTGTCCAAATACAGCCACTGCCTCCAGATACTTTATCCCTAAAGCAGCGTTTCAAACCTGGTGATTCCTACTTGATTCAAACACCTGAATTATTTCTATAAGAATAGTGAGATGTGTCAAGGGAGTCTGCACGCATTTGCTATGCAGTGTACAAAGCATTTAAATGGGGAAAGGAGGAGAGGGAGTGCTTTTAAACAGTGTGAAGACTCAAGATTTTCACCTGTCCTTAGACAACTCCCCAAGCTTTGAGGCCTAATTTTGTGCCTGCTGATGGATCTTGCCATTGTTATGTCAAGTGACATTTTAAAGATAAGAGTAGCATCTATGGACAGCTCTTTCTTTCATACCAAAAACAGGAACAGAATACCGTTGTATTTGTTACAGTCAGAAGAAATCTCCAAGGTAGCAACAGCTTAGGGGGAAAGTCTTGTAATGATTCTTCGGCTGTAAGATCAGTAAAAATCAAGCCTCTAAGTGTTACAGAAATATTTGAGTTTACTGACTCTTATCTGGGCCCCATTTACTGATTCTGATTGCCTTAAACCATCAGATTTTACACACACTCTTTGTTTCTTATAACCAGTGCTTTTTTTTCTTTAAAAAAATGCTTAGGGGTACTCTCATTTTCCTACTCATATTGAAATACCGCCCCTCAATGAGGCCCAACATAGATTCACAAAATGTTTAGGGGTATGCATACCCCTGTGTCCCCCCAGAAAAAAGCACTGCTTATAACCATCAGCTCAGCTCAGCTAAGTCTAAATATGGGGGAAAGAATTCAGAAGAATTCCCTGTCTACATCATACAGAAGGAAAGTGACAGATGCTGTCAAAATTTCATGCGATTATATCCCCCTCCCAAAGCTCTTCATAGCCCTTATAACTCCTAGGTAAGGATGAACTGCAAATGTCCCAGTTCTCATGTATCTGATGCATAACGGAAATAGTATAGCATGCAGAGCTATTGCTACATTTTTATTTCTATAGTAGCAGCAAAGTAACAGACTGTGTCACCCTGCTGGTACATAAGCTGGTACAACATCCCCCACCCACAGAATCACTTATTTGACAGCTGCATCCATCAACCAGATTTGATTGTCATCTAGAATAAGTCATATGGAGAAAAGGTTAGAAAAGTGCCTATCTCATTTTGTTGTAGAAGCACCTTGTTATTTGATTTTAGGTTTACAAAAGTGGTTCAAATTCAAAGTAAAAAAAATAATAAACTGCAGCTTATATTTGAATATGCAACAAAAAACCAAATACATTATTAGAGTACAGATCTCACTCACAGAACATGCTCTGGGAAATGGGAACACTTGTTTCCCAACATTCCACACAATAGGATTTTCTGCATAGGTAGGGGTTTATCTGACATCAAAAAAATTGAATTTGTATAAGGACAACTATGAAAAATGCTGGTCAGAAATTAAAAAAGATCTAGAAATATGGTCAAATTTGAAATTGTCAATGTTAGGCCGAATTGCAGTGATTAAGATGAATGTATTGCCTAGAATGTTATTTTTGTTTCAAACCTTGCAGATTCTTGACAAGATGGAATGTTTTAAGAGGTGGCAGAAAGATATCTCGAAATTTGTCTGGCAGGGCAAAAAGCCCAGAATCAAATTTAAAATATTGACAGATGCTAAAGAAAGAGGGGGTTTTGCCCTGCCGGACTTAAAATTGTACTATGAAGCAGCAGCGTTTTGCTGGCTGAAAGAGTGGATGCTCCTCGAGAATACAGACATTTTGGATTTGGAAGGTTTTAATAATGCATTTGGTTGGCACGCATATCTATGGTATGATAAAATTAAGCTGCATAGGGCCTTTAAAAATCATATTGTTAGAAAAGCATTGTTTAATGTTTGGATAAGATATAAAGATCTGTTGGAAAACAAAACCCCCAGATGGGTGTCTCCAGTGGAGGCTAAGGCAGTGAAGAAACTCAATATGGAGGTCGGATGGCCGAAGTATTGGGAAATTTTGGAACAGGAGGGAGGTAAATTGAAATTACAAAGTTATGAGAAAATGAAACATAAAGTACAAAATTGGTTTCAATATCATCAAATAATGGAGTTTTTCAAACAGGATAGGAAAGTTGGCTTTCAGGTGGAAAAATCAAAATTAGAGACTGAACTGTTAGAGCCCAATACTAAGAATTTATCAAGAATGTATAACTTGCTGCTGAAATGGAAT
This sequence comes from Podarcis bocagei, assembly GCF_964188305.1. Lineage (NCBI taxonomy): Eukaryota > Metazoa > Chordata > Lepidosauria > Squamata > Lacertidae > Podarcis > Podarcis bocagei. The sequence goes on from NC_138128.1 coordinate 70,058,444, forward strand.
ACACAGGACGAAACAGTTAAATCGGCTATGATTAAGTGGGCACAGGACATTGGTCATAACATTATGTCTGCTGACTGGGAATGGTTGTGGAACACCGGTATTAAATTCACGGCATGTAATGCCTTAAAGGAAAACATTATGAAAATGGTTTACAGGTGGTACATGACCCCAGTCAAGCTGGCAAAAATTTATCATTTGCCTGATAACAAGTGTTGGAAATGTAAAGAGACTGAAGGTACCTTTTATCACCTTTGGTGGACATGCCCGAAGATTAAGGCCTTCTGGGAAATGATTTATAATGAAATGAAAAAGGTACTTAAATGTACTTTCCCTAAAAAACCAGAGGCCATTCTCTTGGGCATTGTCGGCCAATTGGTGTCAAAGAGGGATAGAACTTTCTTTATGTATGCTACAACAGCAGCAAGAATACTCATCGCAAAGTATTGGAAGACACAAGATCTACCTACTCTGGAAGAATGGCAGATGAAGGTGATGGACTATATGACACTGGCTGAGATGACAGGCAGAATCCGTGATCAGGGAAAAGAGACGGCGGAAGAAGAATGGAGAAAATTTAAAAGTTATCTTAAGGACTATTATAAACTTGATGAATGTTAGAATGTTGAGGTTTTCAGGAAAAAAAGGGATACAGTGATATAAGATCAGATTATAGAAAAGATTAAGACGACAGAGGTTGGAAAGGAATATTTAGAAGTTGCTAAAAAATTATGGACATTGGGATGCAGAAAGGGGGGGTATGGGGGAGTCCCGGAAAAGAGGTTTATGAAAAAATGTTATGAAATTATACGTGTTTGTGTGTCTTTTTAGGTGTTTGTTTGTCTTTAAAAAATTCTGTAAAACCAATAAAAATTTTATAAAAAAAATAATAGGATTTTCTGCATAGGATTGTGCCTCTTTAATGTTCCCTTGCATAAAAACAAACACCTGAACGGAAATATGTTTTAAGAAATGCACACTAGCACAATGAGTGGAAATGAACTGATCTGGCATGTTCCTTGCTGTGCTGGTTTTCTACTTGTAGGAAGCTTCAAAACAGGGCAAATGTGATCTGTAACTTGAATTGATTGAATTCATTCTACTACCTTGCTGCTGCCTCAGTAAAGGTAAAGGGACCCCTGACCATTAGGTCCAGTCGTGACTGGCTCTAGGGTTGCGGTGCTCATCTCGCTTTATTGGCCGAGGGAGCCGGGGTACAGCTTCCGAGTCATGTGGGCGGCATAACACAGAAATGCCGTTTACCTTCCCGCCAGAGCAGTACCTATTTATCTACTTGCACTTTGACATGCTTTAGAACTGCTAGGTTGGCAGGAGCAGGGACTGAGCAACAGGAGCTCACCCCGTTGTGGGGATTCGAACCGCCAACCTTCTGATCAGCAAGTCCTAGGTTCTGTGGTTTAACCCACAGCGCCACCCACGTCCCGCTGCCTTGGTCTAAGTCCTTTGTCACTGCCTGCTCAAACAAACAAACAAACAAACAAACAAACAAACAAACAGCCTGTCCATGGTTTCTCCGGTTTCTCTAGAAGCTCCCATTCCATCTCAGTGAAGAACACAACCATTGAAACCCAAATGATATAAAAATATCAATATGGAAGGGGAAAAAAGAAGAAGAAAAGAGTTTGATCAATCCAAAATCTTACTGGGTTGGAGGGAGAGATAATAAACTGGCTCAGCTATCGTACAAATAACTTTTTATGCTCAGCTGTCAGCACACTGCAGTCCTATTGCTGTGAAAGCCCAACTCAGTTTTATTCATGAAGCTGAGTAGCATCTTGTATTCTGCCTGAAAGATTTCCCTTTGATTTCACCCTCCAACTCTCTCCTCAAGGAGGAAAGGCAAATAGTTTCTGTAACTGTAGTTGTGCTTTTGTATTTGGTCACTAGTTTCTGGTGCAAATATACGAATGTTTGGGCTGCAGCTGATGTTCAGAAAGATAAAGGAATTTGCTGTATTTGAATAATAATAGTTAGCAGTTTAATAAAATATGGTCTGAAAACAAAAGACCAGCATCCCTATTTTCTTTTTAAGGGTGACACTTTACATCATTTTAAAACTCTAACTGCATTTGGATAACCAGCATAATCCTAGGATTAGAAAGGTTAACATGAACAGGAAAGCAAGTGGAGTGGTTGGTGTGAATAGCTATTTTGTATGTATTCCACCCCAGTTTCAGTGATGTATACTTTCACAGTTCTGTTACCTCAAAATCTTATATATGCCAAGCTTCTTCTTAATAAACTCCTCACTTCTGTTCTATATTCTTGTCTATTCAGGCAAGAACATGCACAAGGAGGCATAGAAATAATTTCAACTCTTGGATCAGAAATAAATATATATTGAGAGAGAGAAATATAATCCATTATCATCAGGAAATACTGACAGTGACACTTTATTCCTGAATTCAACTAGCCAAAACTCCAGTGACAAGCATAGTAAACAGTTTGTAGTGAACTTTGGTAGTGTTCAGGTTAATAATTCCAAACAGAACTCTCTTCACGAAGGTCCTCTGGAGAGAGGGGGAGAGAGAGGGAGGGAGGGAGGGAGGGAGGGAGAGAGAGAGAGAGAACCAGCTTCAAGAAAGTTTACTGTATTTGATGTACTGTATTTGATGTACTGTATTTGATGTACTGTATTTACTTTTTATTATGGTATCACATACAATACTCAAATATTTTACAGGGTGATTTAGTGACCATATTGTACTGAAATCATCAATCATCACTGAATAGATGGGATTGGAGCCAGACTTGGTCTTGCTTAGTGTAGACCCACTGAAATCAATAGGGCTGTTGATGTGAATGATTCTACTTTAAGCATGCATACCAATGCAATTCTAAGTGCGGTTAAGATTGCAGCCTGCCTAGATGCAAGCTAATATGATACACTTTTAATTTCCTACTTATTTTTCCATCATTCTACCCCCCCCCCCCTTTAATTTGTTGATGTTAGATTTTTTTTGCTATAGCAAATTCTGGAAATGAGAAACAGTCCAGTGCAGGGTATTGCTCTGTGCAATGTATGCATCATTATTTTTATTTTTTTTGTAACAATAACTATCATCTGTAAATCCATTTGCTGAATCCATCAAAAAGGCATCTGGAATTCAACTTTGTTGATTTTTTTTTTTTTTTTGCAGAACAAAAAAATTGTAATCATTTTTGTTTTGTAAATATTTTAGTAGTGATGAAAATCTGAGACAGCCTTAGAAGAATATTGCTGAGAAAAGTAACTTCGTCCTGAAAAGAATTAACATTTCCCCCATGCATCCCCAAAACATTCTTTTCTAAGGTAACACTATATAAAAGTCAGATTTGCAATCCTTATCTCAAGGGGCCTTATCTTCTCATGTCCTCTTTAATGTAAGACAAATTTGTTCAAAGACAAATCCAAGTCCTTCAAAACAGACAACAGCTCCATGCAGCTAGAATAAGATGTGGGCAGAGAACAATCAGTATCTGAACAACTGTTTTGGAAAGCAGACTACAAGCACATAACATTTTATAAGTGGATATTTTATGTAGCTTGTCAGAATGACCACAGCCTCCTCTTCGTTCTGTTTCACCAAGGAACATTGTTTATATAGGTAATTTAGAAAGAGATTACTAAGCTGATCCACCTTGTATTTCAGACTGCAACTCAGTTTAAAATATGCCCTTGGAAAATCATGATTGCTTTCCCATTTCTTCTTTCATTATCCAGATAAGTGAACATCTGTACCTTTTGGTTCTCTTATTCAGAAGACTAGCTATTGGATTTCAAGCAAGTATGGGATGAGTAATAATGAACAAAATGGGTCCAAATGAGCTTCATCTCTATGTCTCATCCCGATTCTATAAAAAAATGTAACCCCAGCTCCCATCCTAACCCCATTTATGTGGCATTAGGCCCCACTGAATTCAATAGGGTTAACGCTGGAATAGAAATGGCAAAAATTGTGATGTTAATCTCATTTTCCCCAGGTTAATTGGGAACAATCGTATGGCCCTTTGCCAATTACACAAAACAGAGAAACTTCAGGACAAAATGTAATGATTATTTCTTAAAATCTTAAAGGAGCCCATTCCATGCTTTCCAACATTATTTATATTTATAATTCATTAGTGATTTCTAAATAGTTATTTACCCAGTGATTCACCCTTTATTGTTTTATTGTATTTTTATGAATTTTTAATATGCTTGCTTTTATTGTTGTACACTGCTTTGATATTTGTAAAATATGGCACTTTAAGTATTTTAAGTAACATAAAAATAAAAGGAAACAGCTAGGCAAAGAACTGAAGATTAAATAAATACACAATTTTTCGGCTAAAAGCAGGGCCCAACGCTATGAATATTGTAAAGTATTGCTATTATCTTCATCATCTCTCAAAAAAGACTCAGTATATCTTTACAAAAATATAATTATACCAAATTTAAAACAAAACATCTACAATTTATACATATAATAGAAAAACACATCCTGTTAACACAATAAGTGTTAGCACAATATACATACAATAACTAAAGCCTGTTAGAAATCAATAATTATGCCAGTAAATGCCAGTAAGCAGATGGAAGTATTATCCTGGCACCAAAAAGATAGCAATCTTATTGCCAGGTGGGCGTAACATTCCATAAGCAGGGCTCTTCAACCTAAAAGGACCTCTCTTCCTTGTCACCATTCTCTGAATTTCTCTGAGAGGGATCAGAGTTCCTTCCCAAATAATCCCACTACCTGATTCCACACAAACACGAGTGATGAAAGAAATTTTTTATTTTAATTCTGAAATTACATTTTCTACATTTCTCAGATTATAACATAGTCCACACTGGGGTTTCTCTACAATGCCTCCAAACATCCACCTTTTCTTTGCAATTTTCCTAATACAACATCTAGCCTGCAAAATGAGTTTTGGGTCCCGATCAAGGTATCTCAGAATCACACATTATCTCCTCCAAGTCAATATCTCTTGTAATGCAACACTCAAAATGCCAAACAGTGTTATAATGCAACCCTCAAAATACCAACTGGCTTAACTAGTTCCTGCCCCCCATGTAATTTCTAATGAGTGCTAATTTGATTAAACTTTTTTCAGCTTCTGCCAGAGTTATTGGCACTGTATACAAAATCTGAAGGTCTGTGCACACGTTACTGAAGATTGGTTGCAGGTGCTGTTTTTAATATCATTTAGAAGGATAAGTGAGGGGAGTTCTCTCCCAAAGTATACTCGAATATGTTTTTGTAGATAGAATATTTCACAAGGAAAATTGCCCAAAAGAGCTGCAGGAAACTTTTAGAAGTGTCTTCCAGCTCCTCAGGCTCTTCTGTTAGATAGAAGATGGACAGAAAATGGAATATAAAACAACTCTTTTTGTTTGCTTTGATCTAGAATTTAGGTCATTTCCCCCCTCCTGGTAATGAAGTTGCAGCTTGGGTCGGGTTGGGCCCTCGCTCTGGATCTCTCAGTCCTGGTACCCTCTGCTGCATATATAACATACATTGAAAGCACATGGCTTCCCCCCAAAGAATAATGGAAACTGTAGTTTCCCCTACGGTGTTACAATTTCCAGCACCCTTAATTAACTACAGTTCCCAGGATTCTCTGAGAGGGAGTCATGTACTTTAAATGTATGTTGTGTATGCAGTCAAAGAGTCATGATGGATTTTGCTGATCTGTTGTTGGGCAGTTGTGTATGTGGCATAGGAACAGAACTCTGCATCTCAAGATCCATAGACATCTTTGCATGATGATCTAACTGAAAACTGTGGGGCATTCTTACAAATGTACATGGGTTTATGACTGATGACTTTCATATTTCCAAAGGCTTCCTTTCCTCGGGAAAAGGAAAAGGTAGGTAATAAAATGGGTAAAGAAATAAAAAAGGTCAACAATATTCTCTTTTTCAATTGAATTCACATTTAGTCCGTTTGTAGGCACAACAATCAAGCTCTTCGCTGATAGTAGCAACAGCCAAATTTATGAAAATTGTAAACAGAGATTATAAACCAATAAAAATAATGGATGCAGCAGCTAAATCTAATCATGGATCACAGGGCATCAATAACTACACAGCAGGCATTAAGACCATGAAAATTAATATAATGGTTTTCATTATGAGCAAGTCAACTAAAAAAATTGGCACATTAATACATTACCTTTTAGCTCTAATATGAGTGGTATTTTTATTTACACAAAGAAATATTAATTAATGAATTGAACTTTAATATGAAGAACTGATTTGCTTTTGAATCTAGCTCATTAGTGTGCTACTCTCCTCTTAGGAATTAATTTAACATCTAATGGCATATCTGTTTCTTGGTGCATCATTTCATAATCTTTGATTCTCAGCATTAAACCTGATTGCTGGGAATCTTTTAGCAATGAGGACTGTTTTAACATGCTGACAATTTCATATGAAGGCTTCTCAGTCCTAGAGATTATGCATGGCTGTCTGCAGAGTGCGGACCATGGAAAAAGATGATTCATAGAGTGAAAGAAAGGACACCTCTTTGAAAGTAAGATGAGCACAATAAAACTTTGCACCACAACCATGAGTATTTCATCAAAATTTTCTCTTCCCTTTCATAATTTCCAAGTGTCATTTATCTTATTAATTGACGGAAGGTGGTTAAACAACAACAACAAAAAAATCAGGACAAATTTTTCAGCACAACACTAGGTGAACCCATCAAATCATAGAAACATAGAACCGTAAAGTTGGAAGGGACCCCGAGGGTCATCTAGTCCAATCCCCTGCAATGAGCATGCTCAGCAGCCATGAAATGCCAAATGACTGGAAAGGAAATGGAATCTCATGAAAGAAGAGCATGGCTGGCTACACAGAAACATTCCACATTATTGCTGTGAATATATTAATAGCAAACTTAGGTGCTGAGTTGTGACAGCTATGTAGTCAAAGCAGGGTTCCTGATAAACACGGTGGAAGTATTAGCTCAGCAGAAGTAGATTCAGACCCACCCACCCTGGAAGGGCTCCTAAGGGAGCCAGTTGCCCCCCCCCAAAAAAAACCCAACCCAGTAAGGTCTAAACATGCTCAGGGTCTATGCCTAAAGTATCCTCAAAGGAATGGCTGAAACACTGAACAGAAAGTCTCCAGCCAGCAATAGTGGGCCTCAGATGCTGAATTTAATAGACTACAAAATTATTGTACATATAAAATGTTCATTCTATATTTCCTAACAGCTGCTATGATAATTATCACTTTAATATGGAACTAGACAACCTCCCCCATTCTCCCAAGTACTTGAGTAAACACTTCCATATTATTGCTAAATCCTAAAACGGTGTGGAACATTTGGCCCTATTCAAAATCTCTTATTTTTTCCATTTCATTTTTTTTTATTTTCTGTATTCATTTTTTTATCTTTAAAACTTATTTGATATATAGCTATTTTGCGACATTTTGTTGTTTTAAATTTAAGAATCCTTGTTATCTCTTTATAAATCAGTTAAAATGAAATATAAAAAGAGAAAGTTATGCCGGAATAATTGCCTTTCCTTTAGAGTTATCTGAGCGTCCTTTGTGTTTTTAGAATTTTCTTTTTCTTTGGCGTGGCGGAACCATCACAGAAACCACAAATCTGAGTTTCCCTTTGGTGTCTGCAACTGCAGTCTCTTTGATCTGACTAGTATATTTTAACACACAATATATTTCATGCCAGACAGAAATAACACTCTCCACTTACTTGTTCATGTATAATGCATGACATGGACAGAAATGTGTGGCTGCACAGCTGCTTATCTATTCTCACTGACTGCGAAGCACAAAAACCAGGGTCAGCCCAAGACATTTTGCTGCCTGAGGCAAAGAACAAGATGCTGCCCTCCCTCGTTCCATGTGCAGAAACTGACTGGACTGCCTGTTACATCTTCCACCATACATTCACCATACCTAAGGACAACAGAGTAGTGCTGCAGTTCCTTGTCAGTCAGGTAGCACTGACAGCACCCCACAGCATCTACCACCTGAGGAGATTACCTCACAGTAAAGCTGGCCCCGTGAGCAACACTGCGTGCTACAAATGCATGTAATAAAACCTCAAGTGATACCAGGCCTCTGTTTACAAGTCTGCAACACTGGTAGAAGTAAGACCATCTGTGGAAGGAGTTTTCAGAGGAAAATGACTAGCAGAGAAAGGATTAAATTCTCAAGTTTCCTCGTATAACCCTTCTGTTACAAATATCACACACATACACGGTGAAGCTTTGCAACATGTGTGAGAGAAAGAAAGAAACCAGAAGGTTGTGATGGGGAGAGGGGGACCTTTTGTCAGGTTCCCAGCTTGATAACACAGTAAGCGTAGATAATTAAAAAGGAGGATTTATTGTGAAAACAGATAGCTCCGGATGGCTCTAACGAAGACTCCGGCACCATTACTCAAGTGGACCCTTCTGAAGAGTTCTTCTGGCATCACCACAGATATTGAACTTATGACCCTGGTGTCTCTTGTTTTGCTTCAGATCTAACAACACCCCAGCCTTAGCCCCAACCTCTTCCGGGTCTGACAGGGGTTTGTTTGCGCCTGATTGTGTTTCTGGCGAGCTTTGGCTGTGTTCCAGCCTGCTCACAGCTACTGTATTATCATCCAGCTTATCAAGGTCAGGAAGAGCCAAAGTCTGCAGCTGCTGGCTCTCTCCTGCCTGACTAACATCAAAGCCTCCCTGTTCTTGGCTGCTTTCTGCAGTTGGCTGCAAACCTTCGCTTTGAGCTGGCTCATTCCTGACACCTTTATACAGAGCCTTAAAAAAGGGTAAAGGGCCCCTGACAGTTAAGTCCAGTTGCAAACAACTCTGGGCTTGTGGCACTCTTCTCGCTGTATAGGCCGAGGGAGCAGACGTTTGTCCACAGACAGTTTTTCCGGGTCATGAGGCCAGCATCACTAAGCCACTTCTGGTGAAACCAGAGCAGTGCACAGAAACACTGTTTACCTTCCTGCCGGAGCGGTACCTATTTATCTACTTTCACTTTGACATGCTTTCGAACTGCTAGGTTGGCAGGAGCTGGACCGAGCAACGGGAGATCACCCCATCATGGGGATTCGAAATGCCAACCTTCCAATCGGCAAGCCCTAGGCTCAGTGGTTTAGACCACAGTGCCACCCGTGTCCCTTTATACAGAGCCTATATGTATACAAATCAGGTGTGCCACCAAGATCCCACTCCTCCACATATGCACTGATGCCTTGGGAGTGCATTGCTTCCCTCAGGAGAGACAAGGGCAACCAGAAATGAACCTAGAAATAGGCAGTTTAGGCTTCATTTGAAGTAAGGATGAGGACTTAGGGTTTAAGCAAAAAAACATTGATGAGAGAGATGGGTTACTAGAAAGGGGATTGCTAGAAGGGTGATGTGGCACCACATAGATGTTCTTCTACCAAAAGGAAGAAAAGATGCCATTCTAAAACAGAGACCTTCATGGGATTCAGAGTCACAGAACTGGAGGGTACATTATGATGACAGCAGGATGAGATGGGGAAGGACAGCTATGGTCACTTGGATCCCATCCAATTCTACATTTGTGTAAGAATGGAAATTCCTTCATTTGTGTAGGGTCTGTTTTTCTCATTTCTCACCCAATCTTAATTTGAGTTTTTCCACATTTCCACATCAGTTTGTGATTTAAATAATAATTAAAAAGTTCGCATAAAAATTCATCAGTGGTTAGTGCAAATTTCTCCTAAGACACACATTTGTAATATCTATTTTGCAAATAATGGGTTTTCATGTTACAGTGGTACCTTGGGTTAAGTACTTAATTCGTTCCGGAGGTCCGTTCTTAACCTGAAACTGTTGTTAACCTGAAGCACCACTTAGCTAATGGGGCCTCCTGTTGCCGCTGCGCCGCCGGAGCACGATTTCTGTTCTCACCCTGAAGCAAAGTTCCTAACCTGAGGTACTATTTCTGGGTTGGCAGAGTCTGTAACCTGAAGTGTATGTAACCTGAAGCATATGTAACCTGAGGTACCACTGTATTTACATTAATATATCCTTTTATATGCACATTTTACCATAGTATATTAATTTTTGTACATATTACTTGACTGGAGGGCCACATTACAAAAATCAGAGAAGTGTGGATTTCAAAGGATGGCTTCATTTCAATTTGCACATTGTTTTGGAGAGAGAGAGAGAGAGTATTAAGTAGATTTGCCTTTAAATGTGAACTGAAATTGATTTTCTCCCCTATCCCTAGTAGGAATTTGTGGATGGGTTTGGTAGCCAAGTTCTAGACAGAGCTCAGATTACTGAGAGGAGGCAAAAGAAGTCAAAAGGTTATAGCAGTTAAGACAAGAGATCCCTAGAGCAAGATCCTGAGTAAAAAGTTGATGGGATAGAGAAAGGGGGACAGCTTTGGTGACTGGGGAGCAAAGAAGAGGAAAGCATGAAAGATTAAAGCCAAGGATTCCTGTCTGTTCAACAGGGTGGAAGGTAATGTTATATTGTGAGTGAAATTAAGAAGAGGAATACTTGGGAGAATAAATCAGTTCACAATTGAGAATACTGAGATTGACGTATCTTGAGGGGTGGAGGGAAGTTAAATAATTGGAAAGAAAGAGTAAGCTATTGTCTGCCTGGTAGATAATTTCTTCTGTTTCTTCAGGTCTTTTGTATAAATACATATCCGGTGCATGTGGTGATACAAAGCAGGAAAAATTATTAGGAGTTAAAGAGGATATGATGAAAGATAGTAGGCACCTTTCTTATTTTAAAATATAGAGAAACCATCAGAGGCACTAATTACAGCAGGAGGAAACAGTTGTATTATCTGGATATTTCAAAGACGTGTAAAAGGAGATATGGAGTTAATAAAGCAAACTGATGAACTATTGAAGAACAGAGCCCTTATTTTAGAAGATATAATATTGGAAAGAAAAAGCACATATTAAATGGTTACTGGCACCCCTTTGCCTACTTTCCATTCACGTTGTAGACACCAAAGGCAGCTGTGCCAGTTACCCAACATTCCTAATCAAATCAAAGGGTTGTTCTTTTTAGCCAACAGACAGTTCACTTCTTCATCATAACTAAAAGAACTCAAGGATGCCTGCCAAAAGCTAGAGTCTTATGTTAGTTACAGCTAACGACTAGCAGGTGGTTTTGTGTGTAGAGGGAGCAAAAGATAGATAAAAGGAAACAATTTATTTAGAGTTTGTAAATTCTTCTATTATTTTGTATCAAGGCTATTAAAGGAAAATCAAGTTAACCTCTGGTAGTGCAGACAGCAAAACATTTTATATTCTGAATTATTATAGGGATTTTTGAAGTTATAACAAAGGATTTGGAATACACACAAGCAACGCAAAATTACATCTTGCTATTCAGCATAAGATATATATACAGATATACAAGTGTGACACACTGCGTATCCAAGGATAGCCAGCTAATTCTCGTGGCTGGGTGGTGTGATGATGGTTCTAGGGTTGGGAAATATTGTGGGTAGTATGTATGGGGAGTGTGTATACTACATTTATTTAGCAAGTATCTGGCATCTGGCATCCAGTTTCACAGATTGCACCAGTTTTGAAACAGCAGTACTGCTGCCAATTATACATTGCTGGAATATAGTCATATTGGCATCAAGGGAATTAGTTCTACTTCTTCCTTGTGCCCTGCTTGTTGCTGTTTTGGTTTGTTGTCATTTGGGAATTGCTTCCCATAAAGCATCCCAAAACTATTTACAATATAATAGCATATATACAATGATTGCAATTTTTAATATGTAACAGTTTTCTCTTAATTGGGCCAATAGTATAATCCAACTAAAAATTAAGTAAAGTCTGACATTGTATAAACACTGGCAGATGTCCACCAAATGGTGGGAATATGTATGCTACTATGATTATAAAGAGGGGCCATTGATTAATGGATGAGTTAGTCCTTCTAGCTTCCTTTTCCAGATGGCAGCCTCCTTCTTTCACTTGGCCAATTCTCCTCCCTTACCTCAGGCCTGTGTCCCCATCTTTTCATTCCACATGTTCAGCTACATCCCATTACCATGGACATCTTAGGAAGATGTCAACCAAATGCTGGGACTATGGAGTGGAATATGTCCATCAGGAAGAGCTGCCGGTGATGGTGTGGATTAATGCCAGCCAAATTTTTTTTCTACCATTCTTTCCCTTTGCATACACTCTATCTTCATTCTTTTTGGGGGCAGAATCTCTGTATTTTAAGCTTCCTGTCAGTCAGAACTGTAAGTGCTGCCAATCCTTCCGCTGCCCTTCTCAATTAGTATATAAAGCTAGGAACCTCTCAGCATACAGACAGGTGAATGGACAGAAGAGGAACTGATTGGTTAGTTGCTCTACTTGTTGCTGCTGTCTCAATATCTTTTAGGCAGCCATTTTCTTACTGTTGTTTCTAAGGGCAGTTGGCAATTTGATGTCTCTCTTTCAGATGAAAGGACATTGGTTCCCCAGACAGAATCAATGATCTTCCCATCCCTCATAGTTTCCTGACAATTGCTCTTCTATAAAGTCAGACATCTGGAACCTTACTACAGAAAACAATCATATAAATCTACTTTGCACATTCATCTACTTGAACAAAACAAAGGTATTCTAAATGCTGTCTAATGTAGGAAAAAGTTTGTAAAGATAGAGACTTAATTTCCCTAGCAGATGACAAAACTTCAGAAGTATGTATATAAAAACACCCGTTTCAAAAAGTGATATATTTATAAACCTGTAAAGGGATATATCTCAATGTATTACATTTCATTTGGCCTACTTTGACTGACTAGTACACAGTAAAGTTGAAATATCACGCTACCTCCTCCTTCCCAAAAGTATCACAATCCTGAAATATCTCTGACATAAACAATAAGTCTGGTAGCACACCTGCAGAAAAGGCATTTATTTGTGCTGAGGACTATTTATATTCTCATATTCTTACTGCTACCATCAATTATCATATAAATAGTTGAAGTCTTTACTGACTTATTTATGAATAATGCATTTGTGTCTATTGCCTTCAAGAACATGCTTTGAAGCTCATAAATGCTTTCTAATGCAAAACAAGAAATAGCTTGTATGAGTTTACAGATAAGATGTTCAGGTTGTTTGGATTCTGTTCCAATATTTTTAAAGGCATGCTTGAAAGCTGCTCCAGTGTTATGCCATTCAACCCCTAAACCATAATGGGACAAAGTTTTTCATTTTTTTTGACTAGATACTTGAGGGCTTGGCAGAACTGTATGAGTAATCTTATCCATCTGAGCTGCTAGTTCACTAGATCACAAGTATCACCCTACTACTTAACTTAGCTTTAAATCCTCTCCACTCCCCTAATGTTTGTGGTAAGAAAATGATGCTTTAAGAGAACCTTCCAAATTCAGCCTTCAGCCAGTTGAGACATTGCTCCTGAGACTTAAGTTGTGATCACTGAAGCTAGAACATTTTTGATGAATATCAAATAGCCAGTTAGCAATCATTCCAATTAGGTATCCCATTCCATCTCATTCCTATTAGGCTTCCTTGCTCCCAGACTTGCAGTCCAAGTTAAGGTTACTAGAGTTTTTTTCAATGAATCCAGGGGCACTTTTCAACTTCAATGGACTTTGTATGGGGACTGATTTGTAAATCCGGGGACTGTCCCCGGGAAACGGGGACATCTGGTAACCTTAGTCCAAGTGATTGAATGAATTAGTGAACAACAAGCACAGCAAAGTGATTTACAACAAGGTACTGCAAAAGGCACATGGTTTTCTTATGTTAGTTAACATGAATTAACACTGATTTGCTTTTGTAGCCTCAGGTAGAATGGCTGCCCATTCAGTGATTATGGTGGCACTGCCCTCCTGGCTCCCCTGCAATATGGTAGCAATCGGGGAATCACAAACTCTTCAGGTGCCTCAGGGAGAACATTAAGAAGAGCCCCTGGCACCTGCTCACAGTATGGAAAGTACATTAAATTCTGAACCAATATTTTATCCTCTGTGACAGTGTAAGATCAGGAAATGCGGTTTGGCCATTTGCTATCACCTTGTTTTGGGGGCTTCATTCCAGAGAGAGCCTGCAACATATGGAAACCTTATGCTGTAACATCAGCTATTTAAATGTACATGCTTGAACCTGCTTTTACATCCCAATTTGTACTTAGACCTTAAGACACAGTTCCCCAGTTTGGATGTCATATAAGGTAACTTTATTATTATTATTATTATTATTATTATTATTATTATTATTATTTTAAAAGGGGAGGAGTAAAGGGGGGGATTAGAAACATGTAATTAATTTCCCATACTGTACAGTGGTGCCCCGCAAGACGAATGCCTCGCAAGACGGAAAACCCGCTAGACGGAAGGGTTTTCCGTTTTTGAGCTGCTTCGCAAGACGATTTTCCCTATGGGCTTGCTTCGCAAGACGAAAACGTCTTGCGAGTGTTCCAATTTTTTTCGCTCCCCCCCCCTTTTTCTAAGCCGCTAAGCCACTAATAGCCTTTTAGCCGCTAATCCGCTAAGCCTTTAATAGCCGCTAAGCCTTTAATAGCCGCTAAGCCTTTAATAGCTCTAATCCGCTAAGCCGCTAATAGGGTTGCTTCGCAAGACGAAAAAACCGCTAGACGAAGAGACTCACGGAACAGATTAATTTCGTCTTGCGAGGCACCACTGTATCTTGAATACACTGTAGGAAGACTTAACAGTTGTAGGGAAGTAGGATAAATTGCTCACATGAAGGGTCAACTGATTGAAATTGAAGGCTGTCATATGTCTGGATTTTCCCAGACATTACCGGAGTTCCAAAGGCGGGAAGAACTCAACAACTTTGGGGTTTGTCTAAAAAAAACCTCAAAAACTTTCGGGTTGTCCTGGTTTTTACTTTTCGAAATATGGCAACTCAATGAAATTAAACCAACAAAACCATTTTAGCAGTTTGTCCATTTTTTCTTGCTTATATATTTTTGCTCAAGTAACTTAAGCGAGAAAAGCATTTGCCAAGTTTATTTTATCTTATAGAAAAAGAGTTGACATAAATGCCACTTTAAAGTAGCTGAAGAGACTGCATTTCGAAATGTTTATCTGATTGTTTCAGGGTGAAGATAAACATACTATTTAAGTTGATAGTTATGCTATGACTCTCCAAAGAAATTTACAATTTCTCCTCTAGAGTTGGACTGGGGAATTTTTTTCAACCTGATAAGTAGTCTTCTGGGGTTAGCATTCCAGTAGTGAATGGAGCAGAGACAAAAGTGGTGAGAATAGTGGATGTGACTTTTTCCTTTGTACACTTATTCCAGTTATGTGGAAGTCAGAGGTTTCCACAAACACTTCACCATGCAGAAGGCAGGAAGCATTATCACGTTCTGGCCAGGTTAAAGCACTCAGCCAGGCCAGTGAAGGGTGAGGTGGGAGATGGTGGGATGGCTGAAGAAGAGTCATGAGGCCCAAATAGATAGGTCTGAATGGCTACATTCACTGCTCCCAGCCTGAGGCTTTCCATTCTCCTCCAGAGCTTCTGTGGAGACTTAAGGTAGTTCAGCATGAATAGGGGAAAGACCGAGGGAAACACAGGGTTGTAGTCAGCTAACTATTACTCAAAGTGAAACCACTGAGGGAGGGGGAAATGGTCAGGACTAACTAAGGCCCATTTATTTCAATGTGTCTGTTCTGAGTTAAAGTTGGGTCAATACAGCTAATGCTTGTGATATCTGCAATGCACCTTCCTATCCTCATAATCAGTTCATGACTTTTAATAAAAAAATTGGAATTCTAAAGGGAAAAGTAAGGTGATCCCAAACTTTGCTCTCCAGCTGCAAATGTTGACTACAGACCACACAATTTCTAGTTTTTCTGTTTCCTGATTCAAAATGAGCATTTAGAGAATTATTAATCCTACCCTTTGCAGCACCAAAGTACATTTCTGAGCAAGCTCAGAAGCACCATTCATTTCCAGGAATGCATATTACATGACACTAGACCTTTCTTCTTTAACGTGCCGTCTTTGTATTGCTACACTGTTGAAACTTAGGGCCCCCATTTTAAGTATTTATTTGCTTCAGTAGGAGTGTTTGTGGTGGCTGGCAGTGACCCCTGGCTAGAATTGGAGCTTCCCAGCCACCACCACCCATTCTAGAAGACAGGATTGCCTGGCGTGCTCTGGTCCATGGGGTCACGAAGTGTCAGACACGACTAAATGACTAAACAACAACAACAAAAGAACAAGTACTTCAATAAGGCTTAAGCTGCCCATATCCAATTATCTCCCTGCTGTAGACAAGCTGGGGGGGATTAGGCTGATGGCTACTAGCCCTGCCTCCACGTTCTCTGCATTTATCAAAATTTCTGTGCAGGGTTGATGTGTGGGCACTCCAGATGTGTAGACTCTGAATATGATATGTGAACATTTTAAAAATGTAAGGGTATACATGTGTAGGGTCACATGCAAAAGTTAAATCAGCACATGAGAGTTAGGAGCAGAGTAATCTTTTACAATGTGGTACAAATGTTCAAATTTAACCATTTCTAGCTGCTTCTTGGGCTTGCCGATCAGAAGGTCGGCGGTTTGAATCCCCGTGACGGGGTGAGCTCCCGTTGCTCGGTCCCAGCTCTGCCAACCTAGAAGTTCAAAAGCACACCAAAAAGTGCAAGTAGATAAATAGGTAAACGGTGGTAAGGTAAACAACGTTTCCATGCGCTGCTCTAGTTTCGGTGTTCTGTTGCACCAGAAGCGGCTTAGTCATGCTGGCTACATGACCCGGAAAAACTGTCTGCAGACAAACACTGGCTCCCTCGGGCTGTAAAGCGAGATGAGCGTCACAACCCCAGAGTTGTCTGTGACTGGACTTCACTGTCAGGGGTTCTTTACCTTTACTTTTTTAGCTGTTTTAGTAAACTAGAGATGGTGGTAAATTTAGGAAACTGGCAGGCAGGGGTGGGTGGGGAGCAAATCTGTGCCTTGCTATGAGCATAGTTCCAATTTCTGCTCCAAATTTGGGCTCAGTTCATAACGGGCTTTCTTCCAGTCAGTTCTCCTGGACAGCTCCCTTGCCTCCTCTCCCCTTCCCAAATCAATGCACTGTTGTGAATGGGGCACACTGGGAGAGAGGATAACTGCTGAATATAGTTGAGGGTATTCAGACCTCATTCTTAAGCCATGGATACATTTCCTGGGGTGCATGGGACTTCTCATTTCCTATGCATACCAATTTAACGAACTGTTCATATAAGCATAGAAATTACACCTGAGACCCAGCTTTTTTAAAAAAAGAACTGACTGGCCATGGAGGCTTTGAAAAAACAGAATTCATCATAAGGTGAGCTGGGAGAACTTACCCATCAGTATCTGTAACAAAGCATATGGGAAAAACTCCATTAGAATAAATGGGACTATCACATCATAACCATGGATGCAGACTCAAGTGGCACACTGCAGGTATGTGTACTTCCCCTGGAGTTTGTTTCTGAGACATATCCAGCACTTTTTAAACAGCATTCTATCTCATTAGGGAAGCAGACAGCTGTGATTCATTCAGATAAGAAATGCTAGTACATTTCAGCATTTATTTTACATCCAAAGTATTTTCTTTTGCATCTTCTTAAAACGAAACATGGGGACCTTTTTTTAATACAAACAAAAAACAAAAAAACAGCATTACAAACCTACACAGCCCTTCTTATGTGCCAGTAACTGACAACACACTGGCATGATCCTTAAGCAAAAAGAGATAATTGCAATAAATGACTGCTTTTTGGCAGCAATAAGGAAAGAAAAAATCAACTACACTCTGGGTGAAAGGAACACCATTCAGACAGAAATATCTTCATTAACATTTAGTATATTTGCATTCACCAGATGGAAAATGCTTATGGCAAATACCTTTACTACAGCATTAATGAATATGAGAGATGAAATCATAAATTTGACTTGAAGCAAGCAGCAGCAAATTATATTTTACTTTGGTTAGCAAACACAATGGTGCTTATTTAATAACAGATGCACTCTTGTTGCTTTTTGTGCCAACTCTCATTTTGCAGTACAATATGCTTTTTTTAAAAAAAGTGTATGGATATATATGTGTGAGAGAGAGCTGTGGCTTTCTGGTGCAGCTGTTGTCAGTCAAGGCAAAGCTATCTGTGCAATTTCATTTCCTTCTCGTCTAGCCTTTCATGACTTTCGTGGACAAGTGCACAAGAAGATCGAGACAGGAAGAAAGAACGGTGTATTGTTAAAAGCCATGCCGCCAGAGGCTTCAGCAATAGTTCACACCACACAGAAGCATCAAACAGCACTGGATCTTAAACTCCTTGGGGCAAAATGAGATTAAACTTCCAGCTCTTTTAGCTATTAGGGACTCCATAGCCTGGCCAGGCAATCTGAAGCCAAATAATTGGCTTTCAAAGTTTGGTACAAATGAACACACTGCATCATGTTGTATCACTTCCAGGATGCCACCACAAGGAGTGAGTTAATCGTAAATATTAGCATACACATAGACCCACAACTTACTAAGCATCACAATAAATCTTTCAGTAGTCCCCACTCCTCACTACTCATATTGCTACAAGGTAATGGAGTTCAGAATATTGGTTAAAGGCAGTGCTGTATGCTGCTTGTTTCACCACCCTTAAGAGGAAAGTTGATGGAAAAGGCCACTTCAGTTACTTTGCAAGGGTAGGGAAATTTGAATACTTGTTTCAGGAAGAAGTAGGTTTCTTACCTTCTTAAAAAAAAAAAAACAAATTTCCATGGTTGGGAAATGATGGTAATCATCATCATTATCATCATCCTCTCCCTCCAGTCCACAGGATATATAGCAGGTTTCCTCAACCTTGGCCCTCCAGATGTTTTGAGACTACAATTCCCATCATCCCTGACCAGCTAGGTCCTGCTAGCTATGGATCATGGGAGTTGTAGGCCAAAAACATCTGGAGGGCCGAGGTTGAGGAAGCCTGATATACAGCCTTGGAATTAGGAGGTAGTGCTAGATAGATCAGGGATGGAGCCTTGTGAGAACTGACTATGCAGAGATATGCCTTGGCCAGTCAAGTAAAGGCATACCTGTCTATAGTATCCTAGGAATCTGATGGTTGTGGTGGTGGGACAATGGAGCAAATGGCAAAACCTCTCAAGGTATTCATAAAATAGATTTACAATTGATTCTGGCCCCTTACCCCCGAGATTTTTTACTTTTTACCCTGGATTCTCTAAGGGAGAGATAAATTTCTGGTCAGAACTGACCCCTGGAAACTTACTGGATGCATCAGAAAAATAATTTCTATTGGAGAAAGATATTAATTATTTGAACCAGAAAGAAAACAACATTTTTGCAGTGAAAAGTTGATGTGAATCGTTATCACCAACTTTTAAAATAATGCTCACTGAAGGCTGAAAAATAAAATGAACTGCATGAGGCTGGATTCAGCTAACCTGGTGCACTGAACCCCCCTCTGCTTCCCCCTGTGGCTTCTCCACATCTACTCTGGAGGGTTCAGGAAACTCCCACAACAGCATTTGAGGGAAGAGGGGAACAATCATATTTGCATGACATTGATTTCCACCCATTATTAGCATCTGATGCGTACTCACCATTCCGACTCTCTTCATCAATTGGAACTATTGTTGCTGGAGGACCTGCCCTGGCCAACTTGCAGTCTACAAATATGAAAATAAAAAGTTACATCAAATCACAGAGTATGATGATGGTGGAAAAATCCTTCTCATAAATCTGCAATAGGCACAACCAGTTTCCAAAGTGCTTACCCAGATTTTACCTAGCTCTTAATTAAGTGAACTCCTTGTGACATAATGGTTTTTCTTAGCAAGGTTTTAGCATAGGCTCTTGTACCTGACTTTAACAGCTTTCAGACGAGGACTGGGTTTACATGTAACACTATGCAATGGTTAACATAAACCAAGATTGTTCAAAGTTAAGGTGCTGGGCTGGGTTCAGATGACCAAATTAATCCATGGAGTCATTGCATAAGCAGAACAACAGAATTTCCCCTCTCTCTCCTGTCCCCATGTCCCCCCCCCAAATCTGCTCCAGAGGCTGCAAGGAACCCCAGAGTAGATATGGGGTGGGGGGTTTTCCAGGGGAGAGGGAGTAGAAATTCTGTTGCACAAGAATAAGTTGTTCCACTCAAATAATGACTTTGTTGCATACGATCCACAGTTTATAAACCATGGCTTCACCTTACATGCAAACCAGGCCATCATCTGTATTGTTTTACTAGGATGCTAGCATCTACTTGCTAAAAAATTATGTCATGTACACAAACACCAAGTCTTTGTCACATCACAAAACAGTACCTTTCCCTTGCTACTTTTAAAATTGTGTGTTGTGCTAAACAGAAGTCCTTGTGCTAAACAGAAATCAGGACAGTGATAATGTGATGGTAATTTAACCCAAAAGAATAACACAAAAGAATGATTAAAAGGAATAAATTATAATTAAAGCTTCACAACAGAAACAAACTTAATTGAAATTTAATTGCAACACAAGTCTCTAATTAGAGTGACTGAACAGAATTTCAATAAAGTTCTAAACAGAGTAAAAACAGACAAGCAATTTTCAGGAAGTTACTGTTTGCCATCTTACCCTCATATTGCCAGTCTGGAAGGAAGTTAAGAGTCATCAGTGGAAGCAGAGCAGAATAATGAAAGAAAATAAGTAAGATTTTGCTGTGGTTTGTAGAGAAAGTTTTAAAGACACATAAATCAGTACAAGAGGTTTGAGGAAATATATGTATATTATTCACCACAGTGTAGCAGAGAAGTTGCTGTTAAGAGCCCAGGACAATCTTAACAAACGCGGTAATTGCAGTGTGTAATATTTCATACAGAAACCACCCACAGCCTACTTTAGATGAAATAATCATTTATTCTGATTCAGCAGCTTCTTGCATTCATGCAAAGCCTTCTCCATTCAACTCTGTGGAGAGGCAACTGCTGTAGAGTTTCCCTCCCAACTGAAGTTAACAGTATTTGCTGAGCTCGAGGCTCTGTGTGAGAGAATCTGCAAACCTCTACACTGAGGAGGGCAAGAGGGAATCTGATATTCATAAAAGAACAAGTAAAAGTGTTGTATGTTTTAAGAGCAATGGGCAGCAGAAGGAAAATCTAATTTGTTCTTTTAAATAGAGGGGATGGGTGACCATCTCATGATGTGTATGATTCAGCTGAGATTCCTGCATTGTAAGGGACTGGAGTAGATGACCCCCAGGGACCCTTGCAACTTTAAAGAATCATAGAATTGTAAGGAAGTGAAGATATATAGTTATTGTAAATTTATACCCCACATTTTTCCCTGACAGGGTTCAGCACAGCTTACAGATAAAATAAGAACAGCTATAAAGATAGGGGGAATCATTAAAAAACAATTAAACATTAACAGAATTAAAACTATGTGAGCATTAACCAAGTTAATGAAGAATATGAAACTTCACATCATCTATTAAGGTTTATCCAGACTTTACTATCTGAACTCTACATTATTTCGAAACTGACAAAATGGAAATGCCCGTTTAATTTCCATTTGATGAGAGGATAAAATAATACTACAAATGGCAGGAGGACGTCAGTCCATCTTGACACTGCTTGGTCAAATCCCTATTGACCCAGTCAGTGCAACCTATCCCAACCTGCTGCCCGTCAGCTGTTTAAACAACAAGTCCCATCAAACACAGCCAGCTTTGACCATACTGGCTTGAGCCCAAGGGAGTTGTAGTCAGAAGCATCCAGAGGGAAACAGGTTGGACAAGATTAGCTTAGTGAAAGGCAGGACTAGCAGACTCTTCAAAGTCACAGGAAGAAGGAAACAGAAAAGCCCTATTGCATGAATATGTCTGCTAATTTGCAGAAGTAAAGTTCTCTTCTATTTGAATTTTCCATAAATAGATTTAGTATTAGGGACCTCTGAGGATTTCCTTCAGTCCATGTTATAAAGCAACCAACCCGATTTGCCCTTCCAAGGTTAATATACACATTCTTTGATTTTCACACACCTTTGAATATACAGTAATCGGCTTAAGAAGACAAGCAAATCAAACCAAAATGTACACAAAAAAGTATATTTTAGTTTCAAATGCATACAGAAATGTTTATTTTGGTGAAAAAAAAATCAGGATTGCAGGTCTTCATCTACTGCAGAATGACGTGGAAATGGGGATGAATGGACTTATGAATCAATTTATGCAAAAGTGACGCCAAATGAAAACAGATGTCCCTGCCTGCTAATATTACAAATCCCAGATATCCAGGCTAAACTATAGTTCTCTTTTACAATTACATGTCAGTAGGGGCATGTTTACATGGAGACCAACACACAGAAGGATTCTGCACGAACATTAGATTTTAACTACTGTATCTGCGGCATTAAATCTTTGTTACTAATGAGATTCTTTGCTCAAGTTGAAAACCTTGGACAGGAAGGTGGTAAAAGTGCAAGAAGGGAGTCACAAAACAATGATGAGGGAATACTGAATTTACATCAGCTTGCAAATATTGCCAGGCAGAAAAAAACCTGTGCTGAAATCAATATAGATGACAAATTGCAGATGAAAGACATCTTCTTAATTAAAATGCACATCATACATGAACAGTAGCAAACCTCAGGAAGCATTTCTATCTTTATATCTGTGACGCTGCGTAAAATACAGAGACAATTCAGCTCATGCCTTGCACTTATGCTGCTTGCATATCACAGCTTTTATTTTCATACCCTGGAGAGTTCAAGGATATCTATTTACAAAGCAGTTTTTGATATATATTTGTTGCTACATCCTTTAGTTCAACAAGATGCACTCCATGTTCAAGAACTGGGCTTTTTAAAAATTAGATTTTTTTCAAGTCAGTGAACACTGAACATATATACTGATATAGTATCTCTCTCTCTCTCACGCTTTCTCTGCTTGTGCTGAAAAGTGTGTCAGGAATAATAATAAAAAAACCCACACACATTTTGAAAGCACAGCTACCACCTTACTCTTGTGATGCCTCTATGTGAAAAAAGATAAATATTTTCTTCCCACTATAATTTCATTTCCTGTTTAAGAAATACAAACAAAGACGAATAAATGCTATTTTTAAAAATTTCTATCCCATCACCAAGGACCTCAAAATGAAGTGCATGTTATCTTATTTTAACTTCACTTTCACCGTCTGAGAAAGAGTAATGTGACCATGCCTACCTAACTGTGTGACCAAGTAAGAATTGCAACCTGTTGTTTCCATATCTAAACCCAATACCTGTTCAGTGACACTAGCCTAGATCTTCCTCACAGCATGTTGATGTTAAATTTTCTAGAACGAAGGATCATGATGCAAAAAAACCAAAACAAAACCAAAAACCACAACCCTACAAGTGAATGATAATAGGAAAGACTGTGCAGTCACAGGGGCCAGACTGGTAGTGGTAGAAGAACCACAGTCTGCAGTAGGCAGCTATAGCCACCAATCATGTAAATTTCCTGCAATAATGCTCTGGTGCAGCATTGTTGCAGAGCATTTTTTGGGGGGGGGTACTTAAAGTGGTGGTCCTACAGAAAGTAATTAAAAAAAAAGAGCTGGGCTATACGTATGGGCCAAATCCACAACAGGCATCAGCACCAGTGGGTCTTGATAACAACTTGAGGTTTCTGAGCACTGACGTTGGACGTGCCCTAGATGTCTCCTTCTGCTTACTATATTTATTTCATTGTAATCTCCAATGTAAGGGGTGCGGGTGGTGCTGTGGGTTAAACCACAGAGCCTATGACTTGCTAATCAGAAGGTCCGGCGGTTCGAATCCCCAAGATGGGGTGAGCTCCCATTGCTTGGTCCCTGCTCCTGCCAACCTAGCAGTTCGAAAGCAACACAGTGCAAGTAGATAAATAGGTACCGCTCCAGCGGGAAGGTAAACAGCATTTCCATGCGCTGCTCTGGTTCGCCAGAAGCAGCTTAATCATGCTGGCCACATGACCCAGAAGCTGTACGCCGGCTCCCTCGGTCAATAAAGTGAGATGAGCGCCGCAACCCCAGAGCTGGTTACGACTGGACCTAATGGTCAGGGGTCCCTTTACCTTTACCTTTAATCTCCAATGTGTGCCTATTCATTTCAGAAACTAAAGAAAATTTAAGCAAAGGCAGTTCTGTTAGTTTCTAATTAATCTATACGAGAAACAAATGAAAAAAGACAAATGAATGGGAGAAGAGAATGAAAACTATTCCCCCCACACACCATTATTTCCATTCCATTCTCCTAGGAGATCTTACTGAAAGTGACAAGAGGCACTGAATTGTATGGTTTTAAAAAGAGACACATTCCTAGAATGGTATATATGTGTGTTCAGATGTTTGCCAGAACATGCAAATGCTCTGTTAATAGAGGGGGGCAGGGAACACACCCCACCAACCTTCCTCATGTTGTGCAGGAATGGTCTATAGGGGACTTCAACTCATTCAAATGGATTTTCAGTAATTATGCATGCCGTAACAAACAACTCTACACTTGGGAATGCATACATTTTCTTACTGTTCCTCATTGTTTGTTTCCATTTTTATGTTGTTAATAAAAAGTGAACTGTGGCTCAACAGAAAGCGT
The DNA here is from genome assembly GCF_964188305.1 of Podarcis bocagei. Classification (NCBI taxonomy): domain Eukaryota; kingdom Metazoa; phylum Chordata; class Lepidosauria; order Squamata; family Lacertidae; genus Podarcis; species Podarcis bocagei. Next base: position 70,082,987 of record NC_138128.1, read on the forward strand.
CAATTTTAAGTGTCAAAGAAGTAGCGCAATTAAAGTAATTGGCATACTGCCAATTACTTGACCCAAGAAAGACAGCAGATTGTGATTATGCTCAAACACATCCTCAAATATATTTCATCAGAGGTGTAAAATATTTACCGTAAATGTGCCTGCCAAATCCTAGTATAACACTCATGTATATTTATGTTAAATTGACATGAACACACAGACACACACTGAGTTGGTTACAACGTGGCACTGATAACACCAGTGTCACTGGTTTAATCCCCGTATGGGTGCCCATTTCTGCATTGAAGGAAATTGAACTGGATGATTCATGGGGTCCACTCCAACTCTATGATTCTACCATTCTAGCATAACAATATTGAAATAGAACAGACTCTGTAGAACAAAATATGTTCCCATCCTCTCAAAAACAAGTTCTTCCAAACATTAATTTTTCTCTATTATTTCCAAATGCCAATCCTTCCTCAATTCATTTGTGCCAGTTGTGTTTTCCTTCAATACAGTCTGATCTTGTTTGTAGCCTGATCCTCTGCCTCCCCCCCCCCCGAGGACATCTCCATCTTCACAAGATGATGGGACTCAGAAAGCAAACATTAAGCTGCTCAATATGCCAGCTATCCCACTTCTCAATACTGCAGCCCAGCAAATGGCAACATGTTACTCTAGTTTCTACTGTAGGGGTGGCCCTAGGAAGGAAATTCAGCGATACCTCCAATTTTTTTCGTGCCTCTTGATTTGGCATGAAGTGCCATCACCATCTTGGATACTTCAAAATCAACACCAATTCTGAAAAGCCATCTTAAGCACAAAAAGTTCATAAATTTATTTACCTTTTTGCACTAAAGACAGTGGTTTAACAGATTAGCATAATGAACCTCTGTGTCCTGTAAATCTTGATAGTGCACGCGGCAAGCACCATAGTCTAAGCTAAAAGTTGTACTGACCACAGTCTCAAAGGCAATGTTAGAGAAGAGTCAGGCAATCCTATGATCAAATACAGGTTCAGGTCAAATGCAATGAGAAAGGTTCAAAGTCAAACTGTAAAGCCAGGTTCCCATCTCTGACAAAGATCCAGGGTTGGAGTCCTAGGGTCAGTCCCAATATTGCATTCCTGAAACAGTCTGGTGGCATTCCCAAAACAGTCAAGAGCCCACCAATGGTGAAGGTTGAGCAGACAAAGTTCATCCATGAACTGATAAACTCCTCGTTCTTTAGGTGTGGAAGTAACCCCTTCCCTAGGCCAAAGACTGAGATCTTAAACCAGTATCTCAGGGCAGCCTGTTATGCTTTTGTTGAGAGAGGGCATTCACCTGTCTCTAAAAATAGAATTGCATTTGGAACACAATTTGAAACCTGTAAAAGGGACCTGAGAAACTTTGCCTGGAACCCATCAAACATGGGGAATGAGCCATTGAATCAGACGTTTGAGGCGTAGAGGAGTTGAGAAACAGATTTTGTATTAAATACTGGCTGATGGAACATAATGGCCTCCCCTTGTATAAAAGAATCGAAGTATAACCAGTTTGCTTACCTCTGCCTTTTGATAGGCGGTGGAGCAGACAAAGAGACTCTGCCTGGCTTCTCTCTTTTCCCCTCCCAATCTTATTTGACACACCAAAACTTGCTTCAGCTGTGTGGCTGTTGCTCTGCTGAGTTGCCACGTTCCAGGACCCTTAATGAAGCATGTGATCATCACCTGCCCTGTGCTCAATCAAGCTGAGTGAAAAGAAACCTCCTCCTGGACCTAATGAGTCCCATTATCTTCACCTGATCAACTAGTAAGCTGGCCTGTGTTCTCCTGCCTGTCTCAGTCTCTTAAAGTGCACTTCCCACTGTTCACAACACCACAGAGCCTGTTGTGTTCCGGAGAAGGGGGCACTTCCATTTCTGGTGATTGTCCACTTCCCCTGGCTCCCATGTACTTTCGGCTGCCCCTTCAACATCCTCTGATGTCCACTGAGTGCATCCTATGTCTCCAACCTCCCCTTTGCCACCTTCTGCTTGCCCCAGTGTGTCCCAATCATGGCTACATCCCTTGCTGGGATCCTCTTCCCCTTCCTTGGTGTCCTGCCAGCTCATGGCATTCTGATGCCTCAGATGGATCAAACATTCTCTAACATTAGAAGTTATGCCAGACCTGACCTTCACTCTGCACTTTCTTAGATTGCCATCTTTTGGCACTGGGATGCATAGTTTAGGATGCAACAGATAACTCAGTCAGCCAGTGTTAATTCCACAACCCCAGCTCAGCCAAAGATACACTGGCATAACTTGCTCAACCTGGTTCAGTTGAAGGGCATTCTGGGAACCAGAGAAGGGTGACTTAGGCTGGATCCTAAGCCCCTAGAGCTCAGTCCTGGGACCTGGCAACTCAGCAGAGAACACTATTTTAAAGGTCTTGTGCACAGGATTGCTTCCTTATTCTGTGAAATAATTATCTTTGTACATTAGCCGCAGCCCCACAATGGTCAAATGTGCTTTATGAAGAATGAATGATCCTTAAAACAAGGTGCAATGACATGCTTGCAAAAAGCACCTAGGAAACTATAAGTTAGGGGATAATATAAACAAACAAATAAAAGGCATTTGAACTTGTTGACATAATCAGCAACACTGAAATGTGTGCCTGTCATCAACATTCAAAAATTCTCACTCTTTGAAAAAAATTGTATTAATTAAATGAAATAACCCATGACTCTATTTTCAGTTGCTGTTAACACTTTAAATTAAATGTTCTAGAATGCAAGTGAATGCAAGTGTGAAGACAACATCACAACATCATTTGAAATTTCAGCGAATTAAAAACACATGAGCCTGGGAAGACAGAAGCTAGCAGAGAACACCCAATATCCAAACAGACCAGCTTTCCCCGACCTGATGCCCTCCAGATGTTGTTGGACTACAACGCCTATCAGTTCCAGGCAGCATGGCCAATGGAACAGGGAAGAAGGCAGCTGTAGTTTAAAACATATGAAGGTCACCAGGTTGGGGAATGTTGGAGTAGAGTCTAATGTAAACAGACAGACAGGTACACACACACACACACACACACACACACACACACACACACACACACACCAGTTAAAGCAATACTCATTTTCCTTGATGTGTGATGTGTATGACAGGACACACAGTTTATTTTTCCAGTTTACTGATAAGTAAAATATGCCAAATCCATTGTGATTCTAGATTTTATAGCCACAGGGTGACAATGCAGATAAAGCAAAACATTTTGCCATATGCTGTAGAAGTAATAAAGGAAATGACCCTGTGTACAATACAAAAAGCAAGTATTCTCTTGCATTTTTGGAGCGGGAGGGGAAACATTTCACTTCCTTTTAAGGCATTCCTGCAATTTAAATTGCAGACAATGAATAAAATGTTAGACCTGTGTTGCATTTTTAAACACACATACACACACCCATTTTATGGTCCTAATTATCCCTCGTGATCAATTGTCTTATATAACAGACACACAATGAACATCATTCTTAAAAATGAAAACCTGGGCTACAGTTCTCTGTGGCATAGTGATCTCATGCTATTTTCCCCAGCATTAATTAAACTGGAAATCATGTGTCAATAAACAAGCATTCCAAAAACATTATAGCCTACTGGCTCTTAGCAACACAACTCCAAGGAAAGCTAGGAAGAGAGACTGTACTTGAATCAATTCTACCCTTGGCAATGACTGATGTTTGCTCTTATAGCTGGCAGATGGAACTATAGCCACTGCAGTGAAGCCAGAAATAAGGTAAGGAGGCCAGAGGCGTTCTGCAAGCATGGAGTGTTTTATTCCAAATGATGTACTACAGATCTCATAGGGCCAAGCTCTACCCAGTTAGAGTAACATGATCTTTCTCCTTCATAACTGGAAGGAAGAGAAATGTCTCTATGGTGAGCTCTTCTGGGTTTTGGGTTCTATTGCTCTAACTGTTTCAAGTGTGCAGTATCACACAATATTTAGCACTAACAGAAAGTGTATCATCTTGTGGCTGATATGTTTTGCCTCCATGTAAACAAGGAAAAATCTTGTTTGGGAACAGAAAGCTATGCAAGTATCTCATGTGAGACTAAAAAACCTTGCACTGGGTTTACACTGGAAGAGATTTAAATGTCAGTTATTATGAATTTGCTCCCCCATTGAACCAATTGCACAATAATCACATATCAATGTCATATTATTGTTTTTATTATGTGTTTTAATAATAATAATAATAATAATAATAATAATAATAATAATAATAATAATAATAATAAAATTATTTATACCCTGCCCTCCCCAGCCAAGACCAGGCTCAGGGTGGCTAACACCAAATATAAAAACAATTGATTGAAATACAGCTTTAAAAACAAGATTAAAATACAACATTAAAACATTAAAATACAGCCTCATTTCAGTGGAAACTTAATGAAAAACTTGGGGGGCAGGGGATGAAAACGTCAAGTCTAACCAAGACTAACTATCTAGACTGGTTCTACATGGGCCAGAAAAAAGCCAGGGAAGTCCCCAAATAGGAGTTCCAACACAGAAGGAGAAAGGAAAAAAGAAAGGGGGAGGGAATCAAATTAATTCCATGCCAAAGGCCAGGCGGAACAACTCTATCTTACAGGCCCTGCAGAAAGAAATCAGATCGTGCAGGGCCCTGGTCTCATGAGACAGAGCATTCCACCAGGCCGGAGCCAGAGTTGAAAAGGCCCTGGCTCTGGTTGAGGCTAATCTGACTTCCTTAGGGCCCGGGACCTCTAGGGTGTTGCTATTTATGGACCTTAAGGTCCTCCGTGGGGCATATCGGGGCATTATCTTGTATTTTTATGCTATTAGCTGCACTGAGATCTATGGATTAAAGGGTGATATACAAATTAAATAAATAAATAAATAAAAGTTCAAATGTTTTTGCTTGTTGGAAATAGAAAAAGAAAGGAAAAAAAACTCCATAATTTTTCTTCTTCTTTATTTTTTTAAAAAGCAAATAAATGGCTTTACAACGGATTATATAACCTCAAGGGCAGAACATAATTCCAAATTGTCTGAAATAAAACTAGGTTAAACATTTCACCCCACTCCCCTTTAAAACACTTTTTTAAAAACCTGACAAGCTGCAGTACAAGTTCCTAATAAAGAGCTGCAAAGAGCCATACATCTAAGTCATTTGAGTATCTAAGCAACCCAGTGTTAAGGGGAAATTGCCCTGTTTCGTTTCCTGTGTAAGTGAATTCAGAACTACAGCTGTGCAAATTAGGATAAGCTTGCCATAGCTCTTTACATTAGCTAAATTGTAGTATAATTCATCTGTATTGAAAATAGCATAAGAGGGGCTTTCAGTCTATTTCCAGCTCTTCCTGCAGAGAGATTCAATTGTAAAGTCCCTGGAAGGAATGACAGTGAACTTTAAACTGTATTCATCGAGCACCCTTATAGTAGACTTGTAAACTACACTTGGTTTCTGGGCTATGGTTCAGACTGTAAATTAGGCGGCTAATTAAGCCGCATTTGGAAAACTGTAGCTCAAAGATTCAGAAGGGGAGATGGCAAGGAATAAAAGGTTCTTGCGAAAAGTTGGCCAAATGCTAATTGTTGACTCTGACGACAATGTTGCTTTTCTTTCTTAACAAAGCAAAGGCTAAACCCTCGGCTTGCTGTGTTCTAGAAAAACAAATAAAGGAAACAAATGTGAAGTGTGTGACCTCTTCTTTCAGTACCATTAGCAAATGGAAGCTCATTCCTTGAGAATCATCTGAATGAAGCATTTTCTCACTCTCAAGCAAAACAGTTTTGTTGTAAAGAATTATAATTCCCCTTAAGTGGTTTGAACAAGCTAAGTACCAAGGGGAGAGGCCAGTAAATCACCTCCTAAAAGTAGTCATTGACATTGAATATCTCTTTTTCATTCAACTGGTAAAAAACAACATACATCTATTTTTTATATATATCCATGAATGGGGCTAGCATGTAAGGGGGTGTCAGGGAACATGCTAGTCATTCTAATGGATATCCACATGTTCAGCCAGCAGGTGAAGAAGATTCACATGTGTAGCTATGTATGCAAGCAGAGCTACTCACAGTGGAAGGGAAACCTTGATTCGACTGGGGCCCATCCTCATTTGAAGGAGCTCTGTGTGACGTCCAAGCATGCAGATGCTGGGGTTGTGGCTGTTGGACATGCTCACAGCAGTGCCAATCCACACAGCCCCATTCACATTCAACACACACGATGGATCATCTGAAATGTCCTACATCTGTGCTGCATTCCAACATAACCAGGCAGCGGAATGCAGGATATGGCTCTGTTGATAGAGGGACAAGGCTCTACAAATGGCAATGGATTCTTATCTGCAACTGGATGTTGTCAAGAAGCAAAGCTCGCACACAAGGTCTTTTGGGTGCCAGGGGCACAAGGATTATCTCCTTCCCCAACAGAAATCTTGAACACCATCTTTATGTTTCCTCCAACATAAGTGAATAGCTGCCATTCACAGCAATGGGATTAAAGAAACCTTGAAATTATCGCTCATTTCAAGAGGAAACGCTGTCGCTTGTTTACTAATATAAACACTGCATAATACTAAAATGTCATTTGAAAATCTGTGTAGCTGTAATTACTGAACACAGCCCAAAGGGCATACCTTCCACATTAAATGTAAAGGAAATAAAATGCTTATTTTTTCAAGTAATTTATTCATGGAAGTTTTATTGGTATATGCCATCATGTTACCTTGACAGGCATTCTAAAATTTAATTGAGAATAGCCTCATAAACTAAGAGCTACTGTATTCACCAATTAAATTAAGTATAATTTGGAAAAGGGGCTCATTTTTAAATGACAGATACCCTTAAAGTAAGTGAAATTAAGTACTCTCATTAGGGATCCACAAGTACTGTAATTTTTAAGACACAAGAGGTTAATAGCAAATGCTTCTTATAATAAACAACTACTTCATTTGTCTTATAAACATTATCTTACTGGTTATAACCCACAGTGAAATTCTACGCACGTCAAGAGATTCTATGCACGTCAATGCAGAAGAAAGCCTCACTGAGTTCTATACCAACTGTATGCTGGACTGCAGCCTTAGGGAAGCAGTGATTCAACTTTGGTCGGCAAAACAATTACAGGCATTCCTGGATCTGGATAGCCTGACCACACTTGTCCATGCATTGGTTGGATGACTGCAATGTGCTCTATGTGAGGCTGCAGCTGGTGCAGAACCGTGGTGGCTAGGCTGCTTATGGGGGCAAATTTCCTCCAGCATGTAACACCCTTCATCTGAGATTTGCATTGGCTGCCAATATGCTACCAGGCCAAGTTCAAGGTGTTGATACCAATATATAAGGCTCGATATAGCTCAGTACAGTACTAGGTTACTTGAGAGACTGCCTTGTCTGTCAGTAGATTGTTGCAGTTTGTGGAAATGTTTCTCTTGCAAGTTCCAAGGATCTCAGAAGCCTACTCCAAAGGAACTCAGTCGGGCTTTTAGTGTGACTGCCATTGTTTTGTGGAATAACATTCCTATTACAGATGCCTACGATCTGTGGTGTCTGGAAGCAATCGAAGACATTTTTGTTCTGACAGGTTTTCCCAGCTGCCATGAGCGCTGCTTTGCTGATTTTATTGTACACTGCCTCAATTTGATTAATCAATTAATGGTGACAATGTTTATAACAAAACCTTTCCACCGTCTCAATATTATGTGGCAAAGTAGTCTGGAGAAAGAGATCTCACGTTAAACCACAACTGACAATAAGGTCTGGTACTGATAACATTTCACATGACCATGAGAGAACACTCCCACAAAATTACCTTGTCTTGCAAAAACTGAGAGGAAAACCCACCATATACTAGTAGTGATGTTTTAATTTCAAAAATAGCCAGGATCTGTAGCACATCCAGCTGCAAAGATGATGACCCCAAAGGATGGTAGGGATACAGCCCTTTGAAGCCCCTTAAATGAGGGGTATATGCAGCGTGCAATGATTATGTCCCCAAACTGTATTCTGCGAGATTCAAAAGAATACATACAGCTTCCCTGCTGATTAATAGGATCAGGCTCACTGGGAGTAGCAGTATTAGACATTTCTAGAGACAAGAAGGCAGGCAGTAAAGCATTTGTTGTTGGCCCTCTGGGACCTGGGGTGCAGATTCCTTGTCTTTAGGAGGAATCTTTAATGTTCAGCCATGAGTAGATGAGAAACAAAAGTTTAACTGAAAACAACTTAATGTCAGTATAAATCCACATTGCTTCCTCATCATTTGACAAAACCTTTACAAATCAACCTGTTCAGAATTATTTTTTGGCCACAAACTGAACCTGAATTTAATGAACACTCCACCCCATCACTCTACTGTGGTGGCAAATTCTACTTTAACAAAATCTGCTATTGACTGCCGTCTCTTCAGTGTTCTAAGCATATTTGCAAGTAAATTTGCAGTGCTCTCTACCATTCAGCACACACTTTGCCTTAGGAAGTAAGGGGCATGAAAAACAATCCTACAGAGTCAACATGCAAAGCTTCTTCTCCCTGAAGCTTTTCTGGGGTGTTTGCTTTAGTATCCGGCATAGACTTGGGGTTTTTCAGTCTATCACACACAAGCAAATGGCTTTTTTCTTAATCAAGTCATTCTGGACAATTATGTTCTTGAGTTAATTACAAATAGTGGTTCTCCCCCCCCCCCCCATTTACAAGAAACTGTGATGCAATCCAATAACATTAGTGGTTGAACTCTGCAAATGAGGACAGGATAAGTGTTCATAAACATCCACACACACCAACCACCTCATAAGTAAGGGAGGTCATTCAAAAAGAGACATACTACAAGCGTGGGGGAGACATCACAAATTTGTATCTGCTGATTTACAGGAATACAGGAATTGCAGCTATGAGCTCTAAGGCAGGCAGGAAGAAATATCCCCACACAGTCTCCAGCAATGTGACACAGCATAGTGCTAATTATAGCTGTTTGTCCCATATTTTGCTTTCTTCTGGTACCACAGGGTGTTGGATGAGCAGTTTGGTAGTAAGGTGAGGAGAAGGCACATGGAGTGAACAGTGAAAAGCATCATGGGGAGAAGTTCAGCTCCAAAAGAATGAGGAGTGGGACAACATAAGGGGAACTCAGGTGTGAGTGGAGCAAGACTAATTTCACAATAATTACCTGAACCTACATTTATAAAGATGTTTTAAAATGTTTCTTTTAAAAACTTTGCTCAGGCAAACACATAAAATGAGCTAGTGCCATTATTACAAAACAAACAAAGCAAACTTTACTATTTGCTTGCCAATGGGGCATTTTGGACCGTGACCTTCTTTACAAAGCAATTACTTACAGCTCTACTTTTGTGCATTCACCATGCAAATCTTGCTAATTAGTTATTATTTTTGCCAAAATGCTGCATTGCTATGGTGCCCCGTCTTCTTAATTTCTTCCATTAGCTAGTTAATATGCAGAACACCTGACACAGAGATAATCCATCAGATACAGCACACACTCCCATCTGGCATGAGTAAAGATGCTTATGAATTTTGTATCCATCAGTACGTGTTGCAGTAGAAGAACCTCATGTGCTATCTTGTCCTGGAAAAGTAAGCCAGTGAGCTATCAGGAGCCATCTTTTCATATAAAAGTACCTCATATTATTTCAGTGTATTGGTGGTGTCCATTTATTACTTTATTTGCTTCTCTTCGATTTTTGGAAACACAAAGCCCCCACTCCTCCACACTGTACTAACTCATGTGTGACTGGCATGATGTGAATGTACTCTTACCCTTAATATAAAGGTAAAGGGACCCCTGACCATTAGGTCCAGTCATGGTTGACTCTGGGGTTGCGGAGCTCATCTCGCTTTATTGGCCGAGGGAGCCGGTGTACAGCTTCCGGGTCATGTGGCCGGCATGACTAAGCCACTTCTGGCGAACTAGAGCAGCGCATGGAAACACCGTTTACCTTCCCACTGGAGCGGTACCTATTTAGCTACTTGCACTTTGACATGCTTTCGAACTGCTAGGTGGGCAGGAACACCCTTAATATAGGCGCAAAGAATAATGGAGGAATATATGGAGGTTTATACAGTGGTGGTATATACAGCGGGTTACATACGCTTCAGGTTACATACGCTTCAGGTTACAGACTCTGCTAACCCAGAAATAGTGCTTCAGGTTAAGAACTTTGCTTCAGGATAAGAACAGAAATCATGCTCTGGCGGCCCATTAGCTAAAGTGGTCCTTCAGGTTAAGAGCAGTTTCAGGTTAAGAATGGACCTCCAGTACGAATTAAGTACTTAACCCGAGGTACCACTATAAAGGTAAATGTATATAAATTATGCATTTGTGGAGCTTACATTCCATGAGGATTCAAAGGGGGGGGGAATCACCCACCTGAAGATTGAAAGCTTAGGCAATAACAGCAAACATTACTCATACGCTCAGGAATTCATTATTCCTCATTTTCTTAGTAAAACATGTCTCTGAGCATATTCAAAAGGCTTCTTTGGTGCAAGAGAAAAATGCAGCTCCAGCATTCAACTGACTGGTATTGGACAGAATGTGTGAATGGCATGAGATCTTACAATGGAGAGCAAGTAGATGTGTCACACTGGCTAGGAAACCAGTCAGGCTGTCAGACTGGAGCGGAAAAATGCACACTGACCTCTCAAAACAAAGGAAACAAATCAGTATGTACCCACAGATATAACTGGCTACATGCAAAATAATTCTGCCAAAGGTTTGCACAGTCGCTGCCTCCCAACTGAACCAGTGCACACTAGTGCCATGTTGATATTTTATCCCCTTTGCAACATGACCATCCACGAGAAAGGAGGGATGAAAAGAAATTGCCCTCAAAATGGGGAGGGGGGGAGAAGGGATGGGAAATTCAGGGGACTCTTACCTTAAGGCTTTATAATGCTATGAAGAGGCCAAAGGAGTGTGGTTTGCTTAAAGAGTATTGTTTAAAACAATCCAGCTCTGGTCCTCTATAGCTTCAACAAGACTCCCAGCCATGCACTGGACTCAGGTGCTCCTCAGGCCTGGCCTCATCCTGCTCATGCTCTGACATTCTCCCAAGATCTTTCATTAAGTGCAAGCAGACAAGGAGATTTCCTGTTGAGCTCATGAAACCAACAAAATGGGAGTTCTTTTGGAAGCTAAAATGTACTTCCTGGTAGGCTCCAAGCAGGCTGCTGGCACAAGCCAGAGAGTGAGAGACATGCTTGATTTATGTTTGAATCCAAGGCTGTGGTTACGGGAGAAACAAAACCTTCTGGAGTTTTGATTCTGTGAGTCCCTCCATCATAAGCTCAGGTTGTATATACGTGTAGGTGAACCATGTATCATAAAGACACCACAGTCTCCGCTCTCCCTTATTCCAAGGAAACCAAATCCAGCAGCTTCACACTACTCAGAGATTGGGGTGGCATGCAACAATATATTGTTTAATTGCTAAGATGCTTAACTCATTATCTCCCTGAGGTTAACGCTTCTTCCACTTGAATATTGAATGAAATTTGCATGCAATCTTTAGCTAGCAGCATCATGTGACAAATGATTTATATAGCAAATGTAACCAAGACGGCTATATATTCCTTGTATCTTAACAGCTTGATTCCCCACCACCACCACCAGTAATGGACATTAATCAGTCAAAGATGGTTTATTTTATTATCTTTAATGGGTTTTGTTGATAGATGGGAGATTTTGTTTGCATATTATTCTTCATTGAACTACCAAAGCTTACAAATTATATGATTTTTAAGGGAGGCTCTGAAAGTAAAGCTTGTACTGCTAAGGAAATGAGGTCACGTCTAGATTAGAGAGCTGCACCAGACCTTTACAGCTAAGGAATTGTCTGGTTAACAATTGTCTGGGGAGCTGCATAAAGAATGTGGCTGGTCAAGGGAGCCACCGAAAACCACTGTCTTAAGCCATTGCCCATACTGTGCTTGGGTCTACTTCTCTATCTCAATCCTGTGTGAGTATTTCATACGAATTATGAAATAACCTGTTCAAAATGAATAGACCAAACATTAATCAAACATTAATACTCCAAACATTTTGACATTCATCTGACTTTTAAAAAAACAACCCCAAAATACGTTTTAACACATATTTAAATGTGTGTGTCCCACCCCCACCTCCCGAATTCATGTTTTCAATGTGTATTTTGATACATTTAAACTGCTGAGAGCTGTGCTACAAGCATTATAAAAAATTGTGAATTCTGGAGGACAGCAATGTTCCACTCCTCATACTAGTCTGAAACGTGTAGATCAGTATGTGGAGGAATTTGCAATCAATCAATAATGCAGTAATGAAAATCCTCCAGCGTTCCTAAGTCCATAGGTTTGGGGGCCTTTTTTTTTTCCTGCGATCAAGAGCACAACCTGCATGTAAGCAATATTTCCCCCCATTTAATGAGCTTTAGCACATGAACAATTAAGAAAACATAATTGAATGAAGCTAATCAGTGAGATATGGGAGCTTGCCTTAGGGATGCTGTGGAACTAAACTGCTCCTTCAATCTACAATTTTATCTGTTAAGCTAATGGCACCAGTGTGCAAAGAGGCACAGAGCAGTAATTGTACACCTCCAGGGGCCCAGCATTTTATTTATTTATTTTTAAATGCTTAAGACTTAAACAGGGGGGAGCTGCTATTTTGCTTGAGCAAGTTCTGCTAACATATTATGGGGGTGTTTGTTTATGGCTTTCTGGCTAATCAAACACAAAAGAGGAAGTATAGATAGAGAATGTCATATTTGGAAGATAGGAATTCTAACATTCTATCTGAGGAACATGGGTGGCATAGTTGGTCAGTGAAAAACCAAATGAGGGCAAATAGGGAAGAGGAAGACAGCTAGGACAGGATCCAGGAGAGAAAGCAGACATAAAAAGGCCAAGTGGAGCAAAACAAATCACCAAGGAGGTTCAAGGCATCCTAAGCAACGGCTGTTGATCAACCTGCCAGCAGCCCATCTCTGAATTGTGACATCTTATTTAATGTGTTACAGTGTTTATTCTCATATAATGAATTATTAGGGCTTGAATATTCCATTTATTATTGAAATGGTTTGTTCTGTGATTCTTCGTTTGGATTATTTACTCATTTTTTATTATCAACTTGTTTGCTCTGGGATATTGTATCTGCGTCTGTTTCATGAAGCCACTTTTAAGAGCCGTAAGTGCAAAACAATGCGTATATAAATCTGCCTACTGCCCAGTTCACATCACATGACGTTTGCTCTCCATGACAAATGGGGTGGGTAGTTCTGCAGTACCTCTGGGGGTGGGAAAAAATTGTGGACTTTGGGGTGGGGCAAAAATTGCAGGCCTTTAACTTGGAGTACTTACAATTGTTTAAGCTGGCAAGTGTGTTTCCTATCCTCCCCACCCCCCGCTTTCTTTAACTTTAAACAAGCTAAGCTGTTGCACCATGACATTTGGAAAAGAATACCCGTTGGAACAAAAAACATTCTTTCCAAGGGCATACCTGGGGGAAAATATGGCTGCTCCCTGGGGTTCAATGGAGACACACATCAACCCCACCCCCACCGCCTGCCCGCTCGCTAGGAATGGTCCAGGGAATAAGGGATGCCTTGGGAGTGTAAGAGAGTTCTGCAATTTATTTTTTATAAAAGGATTTAAATTTCAGCTTCCAAAAAACTCCCATTGTGATGGTCTCTGACACAAAGCAACTTCCTTTCTCATGCTCTCTCATTTCCTCAAGAAATCCCCCAAACTCACAACAATTTATTTATATCTATATGTAGTTATATATTTGTTTGACTGTGAGTCCTAGGAATTATTAACATATGAAAATGTAAGGTTTCATAAACAGCATATAAGCAGCACCATGTGTATACTGTGATGAGTTTGGAGTGGTAAACTGGGTGCCTGACCCCTCTAGTCCCTGGATCTGGCAAGTGTTACAATCTAATCAAGTCAAGCTAGCCTCCTCATGAGGTGATAGCCTGGGGGATGAACCATTAAAGGGAATCAAGGGACTTTTGTGGGAGACAGCAAATGGGTGGGGCCCCTTCCTCAACTCACAGATAGCAAAAAGGACAAAAGGACAAAGTTTAGAGCTGAGAGTGGAGTTTTGCACTGATGTGACAGGGAAGTAAAGCAGCAAGCTGGAGAGAGAGAGAGAGAGAGAGAGAGAGAGAGAGAGAGAGAGAGAGAGAGAGAGAGAGAGAGAGTAATGTTCAATGTCTGTTTGAATCCAAGGCTACAGCTATGGGAGGAACAACCCCTTTGGGGATGTTGATGCTGTAAACTTCTCCATCGAAGGCTCAGGTTGTATGCTTGTGTAAGCAAGCCACAGCCTTTATATCCTAAAGACCCTCCAATCTCCATTGATCCTCATTTTGAAAAGGAAACATGACATACCCTCCAACATTTATCCAATAAAAACAGGGACGTCCCACTCCAGAATGATAATTTTACTATTTATACCTCACACATCTTACTGGGTTGCCTCAGCCACTCTGGGCAATTTCCAACATATATAAAAACATAGTAAAATATTTTGAAACCTTCCCTATACAGGATTAGCTTCAGATGGCTCAGGGATTGAATAACTCCACACCCTCCAACATTTCTCCAATGAAAATAGGGACATCCTAAGGAAAAGTGGGGCATTCCAGGATCAAATCAGAAACTGGGACGGCTTCTCTAAATCAGGGACGTCCCTGGAAAATAGAGACACTTGGAGGGTCTGACATAAGCCCTGGGTAAGCCTCTGGGACTGCTGGAATCTCACAGTTTCAGTGGAGTGGCATGGAACCATATGCTGAAATGTCCACCTCAAAGGAAAATGCATTACAAAGGACCACTTTCATTCTTGGTCTGTGTACTTTTCAAAGAATTAGCCACCTGTTAACATGCAAAAATATGACCTCTTAGTGAATGCAGGGCAACAGTATTTGCTTTATATGACTGCTACAGCTCCATTCATTATCTTGCAAACTAGGTGGAAGAATGTTCAATCAAATCAGCTGGACTTAAGAGATGAATGGCATCCCATGGGCCCCCCTTGGATAAATAATTCATAAATATGAATGTATAAATGCCTGTTTACAATCCAACACTCCAGTCTGGCGCTGTCCCTTCCCCTAAACCTTTTCTCTTCATTCCACTTCCTTCGTATGTTTTGTCTTTTTAGCCTGTAAGCCTGAAAGCAGGGCCTGTTCTCATATTCATTTATGGGCACTGCATACCAGCAGCACCGTCCTGAATTTTTGATTGATGTGAACTGCTTTGGGATATGTGTGTCTGAGAAGTGAGATAAAAATCTACCACATGAAAGAAAAATAAACGAATAGCAGCCAAGCAAATATTTCAACCTAGATAACCTTATGTCCAAATTCAAACCAAATTCAAATGAATGAACTTGGAAATAGCAGAAGTTGTCACAAGGTGTCCCCCCACCCCCCGCAACAACATAAAACCAAACTACATTCTCTGATTCTCTGACACCAATTGCTTTTATAAAAGAAATCATATATAAGCACAGTTTTGACATGTTCCCCCTCCTAAACTGTAGTCCCCTGGTCCCTATTATAGCAATCATTTTTGTGTACTCATAGGTGGTGTTTGAAAACCCAAAACCCCCTTGGGGTTGAGGAACTAACTGCAATGGCATAACAGAATTATAGGATTCTCACTAATCATATGTTATCTGAATTGGACTTTTGAATATGACAAAAAACTCTGCCTTAAGTAACTCTGTGCAGTCTGATATTTTTCCTCATAATATTTGGATGACCCTGTCGCTGCCAGCTGGTATGGCTTTTTTTAGTATCTGCTAAAGGGATTTCTTTTCTCTCTTTTATTTCATTAATGCAGAGTTTAACACACTGGCTTGTTATACTGACCGACAGAAAATATGACCTTGTAAAGGATACACAGCAAGCAAAACAGCAGTGCTATTACACTTCTAGTCATGGGAAACTACACTTTCCAGTGTCTTCAATGCTGGTCCTAAATACCCCTGATTAAACAAGAGTAGCATAAGGCAATCGGATGTGTCAAACATATAAACCTTGGCCATCTGTTACTTTGTATGGAGCTTACCCTGATTTTATGCCTGTAGCAAATCTGTAATTTTGTGTGTTTCTCTCTTGATCTTTAGTGCCTTGTTGTGCATATAACCAGCTGAACAACAGAGCTGGCCATTTGTTTAATTCCTCTGCTGGTACAGAGAAAGAAGTTACAAGAAGGGTTGCTTTGATGGTCCCAATGAAAAGCAGATGAGAGATTTTATTAGACCAGCTGTGTAGGTAAGAGTACAGAAACAGGTTTTGGTTTGCAAATAAGGGAGCTTTGTGAAATTCAGAGCCTGCCAACCTGATTAGATCATTAGTGCTGGTCAAATCTACTTTTTTTTAATCAACAGAGAGAAGACTATGCAAGGAAATGCAAACAGCAATACAACAAAAAGGGGGGTTTTAATTAGGCTTTTAAAAGTAACAAGCTGAGACCTTTGTTTTCAGAAACTGCGACAGTAAGGAAGCTAAGGAAACACACAAATGTTACCATTCCAACATTTCACGTGCTTTAGCCTACACAGCAAATAACACATCATGGTCATTGAACACTAAGGCATCAAACTACTCCAATAAAAGACAAAGACAGAGGAATTTTACTTTTTTACACATTACACTAACATTACTTTTCGTATTCTTGCATCTGTGATACAAACATAAAACCTACATTTGCTGGAAAGAAATTTCATATATTTTTTTAAGTTCCCTTCCATTTTTAATCCACCATTAGCAACATTCACACATGTAACCAAATAGTAAAAGGGAGGCTCAATAACACTTGGGTGAAAATGTCCTTAGAGTCAATTATAAGAACAATGCATTGGAGCTGGGCTACTGCATGTCTAGTGAGAAGGCTGCTTCCAGAAAACAGAAGGCATCTAGAAGCCCATTCTACATGCAGACTTCCATCATTTAGGCTTTTAGACTGTGGTCCAGAGATTCTTCCAGGTCAGCAGTTTGTGCTGTGTGCACATCAAGCCTTGTATTCTGAACAGCAAACTTTTGCTATTCTCTTGATTTCCAAAAGCTCACATGGTTTTCTAGACTAGAAGCAGAAGATTTTGCTGACTTTAAAAAGTCATAATTTAACTGGCCAGTTTAGGGGATTTTTGCACTGTGGAGATTATGTGCATTGACTATTCAGATTGATGTAGATCTCAGAAAACAATTAATATGGATCTCAGAAAATGCATTTTCTCATTTGTACTGGACAAGGCTTATATTTAAACAAAATAGAGAGGGAAATATGCATAACAGAGTTTCAGAACTTCTATACTAAAACAGATAAAAGTAGAGCACTCATCGCAGACTAGAATAGTTGTTCCTATGTGTATAAACTCCTACCAATGACTTTTCAGATTAAAATAACTTTCGCCTACAAGGAAATTCAATTGCAAACATAGCAAACCACAAAGCCTCTCCAAATTGCAAGACAGACAATTTAAACCGAGATATTATCTCTTGCAACAGATGTCATCCTGCCCACAGGCTGGGGGGATGGAGGGGAGAGAAAGTGATTCAGAGATCATATTGCTAAGAATAATTAGTTACCATATAAAAGATGAATGAATTGAGTATCTTTTAGTATACATTAGACTAATAAATACATCTTGCACTTTCCAAATGCAGATAAACAATAATTGAGATTCATTTTCAAATTGGACGTGGATTTAGTTGCACAATGGATTACCTTTATTGACAGAGAAACAGAGGGAGTGCAACTCTGTTACACATAATCTCTCAGTGGCCTTTGATACCATTGATCATGGTATTATCCTGGATGCCATGGCATGAGATTCAGAGGCACTGTACTACAGTGGCTCCATTTCTACTTGTGTGGGCAACTCCAGGGAGTAGCACTGGGGAAACGTTCTTTTGACCTGGCACTATTATGTTCCCAGACTATTCAACATCTATATTAAGCTCCTGACAGAAGTCATTAGTTTTGGAGCTTGGTGTCACCAGTACATTGATGACAACAGTTCAGTTTCTCTGTAATCGCTGATCAGCGTCTGAATGCAGTGGTGGATCAGAAAAGGTAAAGGTAAAGGTACCCCTGCCCGAACGGGCCAGTCTTGACAGACTCTGGGGTTTGTGCGCCCATCTCACATCTATAGGCCGGGGGCCAGCGCTGTCCGGAGACACTTCCGGGTCACGTGGCCAGCGTGACAAAGCTGCATCTGGCGAGCCAGCGCAGCACACGGAACGCCGTTTACCTTCCCGCTGGTAAGCGGTACCTATTTATCTACTTGCACTTAGGGGTGCTTTCAAACTGCTAGGTTGGCAGGCGCTGGGACCGAGCAGCGGGAGCGCACCCCGCCGCGGGGATTCGAACCGCCGACCTTTCGATCGGCAAGCCCTAGGCGCTGAGGCTTTTACCCACAGCGCCACCCGCGATCAGAAGAGGACCAATAAACTGAGTTTGACTGTTGGGAAGATAAGAGGCTCTTGTCCGTAGGTGGTTGTTGTGTCTGGAAGATAAGGCAATCACCTGTTCTGGAAAGGAACAGGTTTGCAGAGCTTCCTGGGCATATCCATAGCCTCTTTTGTCATCTATGATCACATGTGGATAGCCTGGTCACTGCAGTCCATGCATTGGAACCCTCAAGACTGTATTACTGCAATACACTTGGTGTAGGGGCTGTCCGTGGTCCTGATTTAGAAGCTTCAGCTAATGCAGAATGCAGTGACTGAATTGCTCACTGATGAAAGCAGGTGACGGCTGAAAGCACAGAGGATCTCTGCTAAATCATATGTACTGGCTGCCCATATGCTTCAGGGTCAGCTTCAAGGCTCTTGTGCATACAAACTCTTGAACAATTTTTTGTTCCAGGATACCTTAAGGGCCACCTTAACCCTTACATCCCAGCTTCATCCATTACACTATCCACTGTTTGAGAATCCCAGAGCAGAGTTCTTTCAAAGGGACACTCTTGAGTTCTGTTTAGGGGACACTGCTGCTGCTGCTGCTGGAAGGAACTTTTGCTGACTTTCCCTCCTCTTCAATGCCCAGCACCAGCTTTCACACTGTTTCGGTCAGCTGGCAACACATTTGTGGGGTAGTGCATCAGACTACAGGGTGAGAGGAGAATCAGCAAAAATTCCCTTTCCACTGGATCAAATGAAAAGATATTTTCCATCAATGGAAGGAAATGCCTGGCTCCAACTCAGCATTGTATCTATTTCCCAAGTATCTTAACAGTTTCAGTGAGTGAAGCAATCCCATCCATCCTAGTTTCAGTATGATTTACTGTATATTTGTTCTCTCAGAAGATGCTCTCCTTAACATTTCTTCTTTCTGCCCATCTGCCCATTTTGATGCTACAGGAGGTCTTACCATAAGCCTGAGTTGAAATCACACACACCCCATTTCTGACAAGTATATTCCCCCTCCAAAAACAGCAGCCAGTTTTCTGTGGCTTTCTTGGAGGGTGGAGGGAGCAATTTTCAGGATGTTTATGCCGCTTACATTACTGCCAAGAAGTGCACCCAGCAGGAAGCTCCTACTGTTACACACTGACCACACTGCTGATAATGCATTGGAAATGATGTGATGTGCTGTGATGTACTTTGAGTGGCATGGGACATTTTTAGTTAAGAAAGCAAGAAAAGAAAGCAAAACCCTTGGTTTAGTAAGGTAAGCAGCAACGCCACCTTGAAAAATCCAGATAAACTTCTCACTTCCCCATGACTTTTCTCAAGTTTCATGTTTCAGGTCCTGTCACCCCATCAGTGGTTGAAAAAGATTTTCAGCCTGGCTCTACTTTACGTATGTCCCTTTTGGCTCCACTGAAACTAGCTGTTCTGATGACACAGATAGCCTCAGCAGCTGACTATCAGTATTAAACCAGGCAGGTGATAGTTAAGATGGTCTGTGACATCAGGGCAGATCAAACAGTAGGGTCAGGAATTAGATTTCCACGGATCTTGAGGAACTGTTGCAAAGCTAAATACCCTAAGTACCTCCCACCATACTGGTTGAAAACAAATTGGTTCAGCAGCTTCTGAGCTTTTCAGCTCTATTGATGAAAACAGAAAAGACAGATGACAGTTGCTGCTTATAAGGAAGGGCTGGTCTAAATATAGTTGTATAAACATACAAGAGTGTTGTGGAAAGTAGCAGCAGTCCTTTGATGCACAGCATGAACAACTAATAGTGGTTACTTTTCAAACCACCATTGCATATAACAAAGTAATAATGATCCATAGCAAATAACAGCATAACCCCCTTCCACTACCAACCCAGCTAAAATAATTAAAAAAACAAAAACAAAAAACACACTTTCCCATAGCAAAGTGATACAATGCAAAGCAACAGGCTAAATATGAACCTGGGGCTCTTGAAACAGTTATAGCACTGCCGACTAAAGAGGAGCCTCCTAAAACCAACTTTCTCTACGTCCTAGTGATTTAAGCAAAAGCAGCAGCAAAGTTTACCATGTGCTGGGGGGTATATTATTTGAGCCACAACTACTTGTCAGTTTGTACTGGAGAGGAACTTAATTTCTGGGTTATATTGGTGCCTTCTGGGTATGGAAGGCAGGCTGAAGAAATTAAAAGTTTTGAGTGTGTCCCTCCTGAATACTGTTGGCTCTGAAAATTTAGACATTTGCTCAAGATCTCAATAATATCAGGCTATAGATTCCTGTATAACTTAATGTTCTAGGCTACTAGACAGAGACTGGAACATCTGCAAGTTAGCAAATCAAACTAAATGGTTAATATTAACCAGCATCCAGTTTCTAAGTGGCATCTATTTGAAATGTAGAATACTTTTAAAATTAATCTTATGATATTTCTATTTGTTCACAAACAGTTCCATTATGAGTGAATTTACCAGTATTTGGTCTTTCACAATCAAATACAAAGCAAGAATCTGTGACCTTTGAAGGACTCATTCAACCCATTACGTAACCTGTTCCAAATACTATGAAAACGAACAACTCATCAAAACTTAGGTATCACATGAAATGCTTCCAGCACAACCTTATAAGTAGAAAACGACCCATATCCCACAATATATGTTTATTTCCATATCAATCCTGAAATGTGGGAGGTGCAAATATTCTGTAACCATGTAACAAGGTGACCAAAATCCCAGGAAAATTCATAATATGAAACAGGTAATGTGGTTGCTATTGCAGTTTCACTACACTTTCCTAGAACCACTGCTCTACAGTTGGACTAACAGAAAAAGTAAGAAAAGGCGCTGACAAGAAATTTTGACAGAATATCAGATGAAAACATCTAGACACTTATTAAAACTCACATCCAATATATGGTGTATTATAGTTAGTTCAGTAAAACACAGTTGTGTGCATGCTAATCATGATCTATAGAATAATATATGGATTGTAGACTCTATGTTTTATTTTTATTGAACTAATTTTCTTTCAGTTAAATAACATCATAAATAATGTTCACATGCTAATGTTTGCTATTTTTATCTGAAAACTGGAAATGATCTTAGAATGTTTTAAAAAGAAGAGGATACACATGCCCACAAAGCTGATTGGTCTTTTTTTTTGGGGGGGGGGGATAGAGCTGAACCTTGCAGGTCAGGTAGGATGACGTACTGCTCAATGCAGTCTGTAACTACAGCATCCCTGGCTGATGGCCATCCAGACTCAGCTTACCTATCTCTAGTAAAGGGCAGCCCACTACTTTATGTACTAGCCTGTCAAACAGTTCTTATCAGTAGGACATTTCTCCTAATGTTTAGTCTGAATCATCTTCCACAAACTTTCCATCAAGCAGAATCATTGGTTCTGAGTGCAATGCAAAACATTGTTTTGATGCAAAACATATGATGACTCCCCACATTTTGGTTTATACCATTTGGGATTTTCTCATGTTGGTGCCACCTTGCTATATCACACCATTTTGGATGTAAGTAGGCAAATCCAATAACAAATAAATGTCCAGCCAAGGGAAAGAAATAGCAGTCTTGAATAGCATGAAGAGTCGCATGCAGAATTGTCCGTAAATATATAGGTTCATTCCAACTTGGCATCACAATTGCTACTGAAAACTTTCAAACCATATGTTCACTATATGCCAAAACATGCCATCTTAATTCATCCTTCTGTCTACACTGGTGACCCAACCAAAAAACTATGGGGTGTACAAAGTTGAGGGTTCGCTAATTGCTCTGTAATGATTCTACAGTCTGCAGCTGTAATTCTAGGAGGTCTGAGATTATCATATATTCACAAAATTTGTGGGCTCTATCTTTTACCCAGCACTTTAGCCAAAGCAGACATAGGGTGGTCCTTTAAAGATGTGGGAGAACTTGCTTTATGAATTATATATTTATGAAATCAAGTATAGGGTTTTGTTTTTTCCAGAATTATGCAGCACACAGAAAAACACTTACCATCATCATTCTGGGCCAAAGAATCCATGAAGACAGCAGAAACTGCAATCCCTATCGCTAACCATTTTGAGAAGCAAAGCCGCTGTAACATTTTATGTCACACTTCAATCAAGGCAGATCTGGAAAGAAGTAAAAGAAGAAGAAAAATCGATTTTAAAACCTGTTTGTGTAAATTCAGCTGAAAAAAACTGCTTGTTTGAAAGATTCACATGAACACCATCATATATCTTCTATGTTTCGGGATACTGCTTTGGCTCAAAAGTAGACAAAATAAAATAGGCTAGGAGGAGTAAAAAAGAGGGATAGTTTTAGATCTGAGTGGTTTGTTTTTGCAGTGCATGTGAAAAAGGAAATGAATGATGTTATGCTGCCATCTCAGCATACTACTTTGTGGAACTCATAGTTGTTTACTTTTGCTACAGTAACTTTAGGAATAATAGTGACATTTGTCATATCTCTATTGTACTTTGTAGAAAGTAATTATTGTATGATTTTTGTTGTGCCTTTTAGTCTCTGGAAGTGAGTTTTATTTGTTATGTTCAGGAGTTTGGGTATAATCCAATATCCTGCTATTACAATCATTCCACTCCTCAAATCCCAGGTGAAGTTCCCAATCCCACAGGGCCATGGGCGGGGCATAGGGGAAGGGAGGAAGCCCCATAGTGGGGCTCACTGTATTGACTCCTGCTAATGCGACTATTTCTTTGAAACTCAACCTTTATTTATGTTTTACTTTATGTTCTTTATATGCTTCCATTAAAAACATTAAAAGGATTAACTTTTAAATTCCTGCGGAATAACTCTGTTTTTGAGATAAATTAGGAACACACTGTTCAATACAAAATCTTTTTTTCTCTTTCTTCCTTCCCAGTTGTTATTCCAAATGGCTCAGTGAAAACACATGAACATTTGGGCTGCCAGAAAGGAGATTGTGGGTGCTTCACTTCTCTCTGGTAATTTGATCCTGCTCTGTATTGGGTTAAGCCATGGTTTGGCATAGCATGTTATCCAAACCCAGGCTTATGGTTTAGCTCTCTCCTAACCATGAGCTGTAACCAAGGATTGTCTTATGGCTTATGTCTCATAGTTTGTCCAGGGGAGCTAAACTGCAAACTCAGACAAACATGACCTATGACTGTACCATCTCAGCCAGGGATGCCACACTTTTAAATCCCTGTCCTATGAAAAATCCAACACTCTAATCATCTGGATTTTCAGGAAACCAACATACACACCCTCCTATCTCTCCCACCTTCCCCTTAATATTAAAGAGACATTTTATAACTAGCTGTTACTTCTGCTTAAGAATTCTGTGCCCTGGATTGATTGACTGACTGGTCTTGAGCCAGTCATTTATTGATTTGCCTCTGTGTTACCATACTTAGCTGTAAAATTGAATGGCTGCTAAACATATAAATGCAACATAGTATGTATAAATGTGTGTTTATTTATACCTTTAGATATGTGACTGCTTTGTGCTGGCTCACACAGCATATGCAGTTGGGATCCCAAACTCTGTCTGTAGTGCTATAATACATATATTGGTGTGTATGGTGCCACACAACTTTTTGTTGGTTTTGCTGCAAGAGACTAGTGCATCTACCCCTCTGGAAATCGAGATAATGTATATTAAGCATGTTATAAATGCTAAGTATTGAGTATTTTTCTTATGATGGCAGCACCTATGAAATAACTACCGGTAATTGTAGGAAGAGGATGAATGAACTATTCAACAATACCCACCACATTTAATAGCACATTTAAATTAGGAACCAGAAGAAAATGCCAAAGGCTGCTGACAAGAGTCTCTTTTTTAAGCATGTAGGAATAAAACAGTGGCAAGGACCAAAATGAATAACATGATAAAGGCCCATATTAAAGTAAGTTTGATGCATTATTTATAGAAGTACAGTGTGAAACAATACAGGGTTAACTCTTTAAACTGCCAAATCTAGCGTATTTACTCACTGTCACTGTTCCATGATTGTATTATGGTCACATAAGCAACATTCTCCCCCCCCCCTGCGTGCGCACACACACACACACACACCGCTTTCTGAGTCAGATTCCCCCTTTCCTACCCTCAGCTCAACATCAAAACAATCTGTTCTGCCTTCATTCTCAAATCATTAAAGTCACTGCTATCATTTTACTTCCAGAAGTCAACTTTTCTTATCTGTGCATTTGCAGTGTCGTCTCTGGCAGTTATTTACATCACAAACAATGGTATCATGTCAAGACATTAAAGCTCCTCTCTGCATCTTTCATCACCTCTTTATATTCATTGCAGTCAAGAGAAAATAGGCTTGCCTTTAACGGGGGTAGGTGGCATTTTCACGAAAAGTAGGAACAGGCAAGCACATCTATCAAAACTTGAGGCACTGAGGAATTGCTCTTGATTTCTCAACTTATGATTTGTATGGTATTCGGGGAGAGAAAGCAGTTGTTTCAATTGACTATATGTTTTGAGCAAATTCAGCAAATAGATATATGACATCAGTTAGGAGGGAAGCCAACAAATATGATATATTTGAAGTAAAAGCTAGAATTCTTTTCAAAGATAGTTGCAGAATAATGAATAAAGGGCTGGCAAAACTGGTTGTCGGAACCAATACCCTGATAAGTCACTTTATTGTAAGGAAAACCACAGTCCACCCTCTTTCACGAATACAAAATTTATCAACTATTCTTGTTTTTTTAACACACATATAACAAACCACCTTTCAAAAAATAATAATCAAGGGGCTTTTGAATGCCATAGCACTTACTACAATGAATGGATAGGTCTTTGCCATGGGTGTCTACTTGGCATTGGTTTTTATCTGCTCCTATTGTTTGTATTGTTTTAAGCTGCTATTTAGTTGCTTTTATTACTTTCTGTACATTATCCTGAGAAGTGTGTGCAAGGAAATTAATAATTGTTGTTGTGTAGTCGTTTAGTCGTGTCCGACTCTTCATGACCCCATGGACCAGAGCACGCCAGGCACTTCTGTCTTCAACTGCCTCCCGCAGTTTAGTCAAACTCATGTTGGTAGCTTCGAGAACACTGTCCATCCATCTCCTCCTCTGTTGTCCCCTTCTCCTTGTGCCCTCCATCTTTCCCAACATCAGGGTCTTTTCCAGGGAGTCTTCTCTTCTCATGAGGTGGCCAAAGTATTGGAGTCTCAGCTTCACGATCTGTCCTTCCAGTGAGCACTCAGGGCTGATTTCCTTAAGAATGGATCGGTTTGATCTTCTTGCAGTCCATGGGACTCTCAAGAGTCTCCTCCAGCACCATAATTCAAAAGCATCAATTCTTCGGCGATCAGCCTTCTTTATGGTCCAGCTCTCACTACTGGGAAAACCATAGCTTTTACTATACGGACCTTTGTTGGCAAGGCGACGTCTCTGCTTTTTAAGATGCTGTCTAGGTTTGTCATTGCTTTTCTCCCAAGAAGCAGGCGTCTTTTAATTTCGTGGCTGCTGTCACCATCTGCAGTGATCATGGAGCCCAAGAAAGTAAAATCTCTCACTGTCTTTATTATTTTAATAATAATAAAAAATACATTCCAAGAACTCCTAAAGTGGCACATCAGATGCTTGGGGATGGTGTGGGGGGGGGAGGGAGAGAGAGAAGGACACACAGAGTGGGGAGAGACAGAGGATAATGCAAGGAGGTGAATAGTGGGCAAGACAGTAACACAACATTGTTTCAAGGAGAAAACATTACAATGCAAAAAAATGGAATGCTTTGAAGAAAAAGAAAAACACCTCAGAAAAAGTATACAGATAAAACAAAATTGGGTATACTGAGGGTATACTGAGCCTGGGGAAGAGAAGACAGCGGGTTTAATGTGATAGCGCTCTACAAATACCCGAAGGACTTCGACATAGAAAAGAGAAAATATTTGCTGCTGTCCCAAAGGGACAGGGGAATAAATGCAATGAGTGAAAATGACAGGAGAGCAGCTTTTGGTTAAACATTTGGGGAAACCTCTTGACAGTAAGAGCAGCTTGTATAATCAATTATCTAAACTGGTGGGTTGTCCCTCATTGAAACTCTTGGAGCAGAGTCAAGTCAGCCATCAGTTAGAGATGCTTAGCCCTAGTTTTCATACAATGAATAGGGGACGGACTGGGTGGCTTACAAGTTCTCCTTCAATTCTATGGGAGGTATTTAATGTGTTTATTCTTTAGTGCAAGGATTTATGCTTGCACTATGAAACTTTTCTCTCGTCTCCTCTTTTCCCCAAAGGATTGGAGGGAATGCCTAGAAGGGATTTAAGGTGCTCAGCTCTCAATGAAAGTAATGTGCTGCATCAAATGGAGAAAATCTGATTGGGGGGGAGTTGTTGGTGAAGTGTTAAACACATAAAGGTAAAGGTACCCCTGCCCGTACGGGCCAGTCTTGCCAGACTCTAGGGTTGTGCGCCCATCTCACTCAAGAGGCCGTGGGCCAGCGCTGTCCGAAGACACTTCCGGGTCACGTGGCCAGCGTGACATCGCTGCTCTGGCGAACCAGAGCCGCACACGGAAACGCCGTTTACCTTCCCGCTGGTAAGCGGTCCCTATTTATCTACTTGCACCCGGAGGTGCTTTCGAACTGCTAGGTTGGCAGGCGCTGGGACCGAACGACGGGAGCGCACCCCGCCGCAGGGATTCGAACCGCCGACCTTTCGATCGGCAAGCCCTAGGCGCTGAGGCTTTTACCCACAGCGCCACACATGCACACACACAAATTCTCTCAAACGAATCTTCCCAGCATTTCTCCACTTTGCAGTGAAGTAGCAGCTGGGGTTCCCAGATCCTTGTCTGCTGCCAAATATGCAAACCAGTCCTATGCATATGCACCCCCAAAACACCCACTTCCACCCTCCTTACATATCCACTCACGATGTAGTTTTTTTTCTATCTGTAAGTGTCTTCTTGCTGCTTTCTCAATTCCACTGTGAATTTACCCTTCCATCCTTCAGCCCAGGTGAAGATGCTGGGGAATCTATGTTTTGGACACCACGGACTGCATTATTGCCACCTTCCTCTCCTTGAGTCCAAGTGTGTTTCCCCTTGGCGTGCATGCTTCATTTATTTCTCTTCCTATTCTCGGTTTCTTGACCTTGAGACACAGTTTGGCCATCCTGTCATGTTCTCAGATAAACTACAGCATTAAAGGCCAAATATGCTTGGGGCTGGGGAGAGAAACAGCTACTTCTAACAATAAGGCATTTTAATTTATTTATTTCAGTAGAAGGGAGATTAATTGGCTATGTTGCGAACAGGTTCAGCAGATGAGACAGTATGCAATATCCCATATTCCCTCTGATGCCTCTAGAAATGGGTCAACAATTTCACAAGCCTAGGAATAAATTAATTCCCCAAAGGATCACAGTAGTTTGTTGAAGTGATTTTCAGAATGTGTGTCTGTGTATTTGTTGCTGTCAGCATTACAAAGAGGATACCTGATCTGAACTAAGGCCATTCTTCTGGACAGAAAAATCCTAATTCCATAGGAATAGTTGGGAATGGTGTTTTGTGAGCCACCCAGAGAACTCTCATTATCAGTGTAAGTAAATGAATGAATAAATGAATTCTGCTAGGAAAGGTTGGCTATTTTAGGAGTAGATTCAAAGGGCATGGTTTAGTCCTAGTCAAGACTGAACCACTTTAGAATAGAATAATATCTCATCAAGAAGCAAGGGCTTCCTTCAGCCTTTTTCACATGTACTTAGGTTGAAACCTGCCTGCCTGTACTTGTTAAATTGCTTTGAGATGTTTTCTTTCATATAAAACAACTGAAAAATATCATATATAGTAATGACTATACCATATACTTTCTTTGAAGGTATGACTCAAGGCTTATGCCATTTAAAATGCACTAGCAAATCATTTTACATACACATGCATACGCTATTTTTAGAGATTAACAATGCAATCCTATGCATGGTTACTCAGAAGTAAGTCCCATTAAAGTTAACGGGGTGTACTGCATAGTAGTGGATATAGGATTCCAGCCTTAGTCTGAATTGTTTATTTTGAACAAGGGACGGTATTTAAGTAAAGTTTAAACAGTCATTTGTGCTTTGTTGAGTTGATAAAATTAATTTGGAATGGTTGATTTCATCCCCCACAAGGCTTGTAGAAGATGTGATTCTTAGAACAATTAATTCGTGGCATTTTAATTGAAAGTAGCGATGAATCATAAATATACTCAAGTATGTTTGGATCTGTGTTCTATGATGCATTCTGAATACTTTTGAGTCCATGAATAAAACATCCTCAAACTCAGCTCACATTCTAAAAATGATCACCTGTTGTACATATTGCCAAATGTGTTAAAAGCTGAAAGCAGTTATTCAAGGGCTGATAAAAACATGTCGCCCACGGGAAGACATATAGGAGGGCAATGAAAACAATGCGAGATGTTGCTAATTAAAAAGAGGGCTTTCTGTTGGTTTGACCTTCTCCTTAATAATGTTTTCAAACAGAAACCTCCCCATTTCACTTCCCAACTGTTATATACTTATTCTCTTTAATCCATTGTGAGAACACTTCTTTTTTTTTTGCATAATACAATAAACGTAGTGATTTTTCTTTCCTTTCCTGTTTTATTTTGAAATTTCATTTTTAAGGAATACAAATAATTTGAAATGGTTTCAGAATTCTACATCAATATATTTATACGTGCTGCTGATCACATACAAATTTCTACATGATGTTTAAGAAGCATCACTTTCAAATGAGTAGGCAGCATTTGTTTAAGGCTACTCCCTAAATACTTCAAACACACAGGTGGATTTAGGGGAGAGTGGCTGGTTCACCTGCACTTGGTGCCAAATCGAGAGTGTTTTGCAGGGGCCTTGCAACAATGATGAACAACGGGGGGGACGGGACCAAATTTAAGCACCACACAGGGCACCACTGACATTTTAAGACCCAAAATCAGTCACTGGAAACACGCATCTTTGATACTAAGTCAGCATGCTGAGTTGAGACCAGAACACTGAAAGTCTAATTTGTCTGGTTCTTGCACAATCATTCATTCATTCATACATATATACATATATGTCTCTCTCCCTCCCTCTCTCTCTCTCTCTCTCTCTCTCTCTCTCTCTGTGTGTGTGTGTGTGTGTGTATGAGAGGATCCATGGATATAACTACAGTTCCCCAGATGCAATTTTCATGATTGCAGCTGTAATTATTACAAGTTCTCACTAAGGTGAAAACTTATGCCTGGGCTTTCTCACTTCAGACTACACCTGAAGACAAGCTGCACAGACTAAATCGCATTATCACATTCTACTCCATACAAATACAGCAGCTCCCTGCATATAGAAATCTACCGTAGGTGTCAGGGGAATGTTCTAGCCTAGTAGTCTTGGTGACATACTAGTTTCCTATTTGAAAAGTTCTTTCGTTTTTTAATTTTTGTTGTAACCTGTGGAAGCATTCAGTCATGTGTTAATTTTTACCTGATTTTTGAAATGTCACAGCCTATGTTTTGCCACCTTAGTGAGAACTAGACGAATGATTATCCATGCAAGTAAATTATTGGTTTGACTTGTAGCCAGGATTTATTGATCCTGGAGCTGAATCTTTGTAATCAAGTCCTCCACCCATTTTGCACACAGAAAGGAATGGGAAATAATTTCAGAACCAACTTAAGGATGACAGCTCACAGTAAGAGCTGTTTGGCAATGCAAAGGACTGCCTTGGAAGGTGGTGAACTCTCCTTCACTGGAGGTTTTTAAACAGATGTTGGGTTGCCATCTGTCAGGGATTATTTAGCTGAGATTCCTGCACTGCAGAGGGATGGGCTAGATAACCCTTGGTACCTTCCAATCCTATAATGATATGATAACAAAGCTCAGCTGTATCAGAAGATATGCCATTTTAGGCTAACAGAAGGATCAGATTGCATTATGGTGCTGTTCTTTCCCTTCCATTAACACTCTCAAAACTAACACACCCAATTACAAACAGTAAACATTCTCATAAGTTATCTATGTGAACTACTGATGAGATTTAAACTTCCAAATCTCTTTGATCGTGGGCAAGTGGACAATTAAACCTGGTGTATTCCTATATATGATATTCAACTTTTCCTGACACACATTAACAAATAAAACCAGATACATGCAATTTCCACGTGCAAACTACCGTAATTCTTCCACTCAAAAAGTGTTTCCCAAATACATACTTGCTTGTACAGGAAATCTTACTTTTAGCAAGTGATTGGCACATAATCCTATGCACATTTACTTAGAAGCAAGTCCCCTAGTAAGTGTATTTGGCACTGCAGACTGAATAGTTATCTGCCTTCCTTTCCACTCTGAAAGTGGACCCAAACTGTAAGACGCATTTTCTTCTATATTGTCCTGATTGGAAAGGAATGGGATTTCACCGTAACTCTTAAATCAAGCAAGACACACACTGGAATTGGTAAGGAAAATATTGTACCTTCTTCAAGTAATTGAGGGCACATTTCTAGGATGGTTCACTTTATGGTTTGAGAACGCAGTAACAATTCAGGCCTGTATCCTGCGTGTATCAGGATATCTAAGCCCATTTGCAACAGTGCTGTTAAACACTGCCTTTTAATTGCAATGGCTGTGTTCAGTTGTAAAAGTAAACCATGGTTTAACGCTACATGGATGTAAAGTGTAATAAGCATCTCCTGAAGATGGCCCACAAAGCAATGGGTTTACTCCCGATGGCTTTCTCATGAATGAGTATAGCCACAAGGCAGCAGAGGCTTAGGATCAGAGTTTTATTTCTCCCGGGCTACCTTCCCAGGCTGACAAGAATCATCTGCCCTACAGGATACAAATGCCTCCATATTAGCTCTATTAATACTCCCACTTGGTAATCTTTAGTACCATACAAATGAGGCATACTAAAAGGGAGATAACTTGAATAGATTTTATGAAAGTAGTTTCAGTGTCCACCCCACCCCCTGCATTTATTTGGCTATATTCACCCTCTATCATTCGGTAAAACCATTGTAACTGCACAATCCTACAGATGTCTAGTCAAACTTGTGGGTGCAATCCCCTATCAACTTACCTAGGAGTAAGGCCCACTAGACTTACTTCTGAGGAGACATGTATAGGATTACCGTTAAATTTTATTGCGTTTAATGGGGTTTACTCACAAGAAAGCTGGAGAAAGACTTGCAGCCTTAAAATTCATTTTCATAAGTTAGAAGTGGATAGAAGTGGAGGCCTACAATATCTGACTTCATTTCCTCAAGATAATGTACTGGATGATAAATCAAAATCCACTATATTAATTGCCAAGTTCAACATAATCATTGTGATTTTCCATTATGCAGGCAAAATGAACAGAAGGCTGCCATTTTGCTAGGCCTTTCAATTCAAGGTGATAGCAGCAGTAGTGTCAATAAGATGTAAAATTTAATTCAGTTTCTCCTTAATGAACCTTAAGAGCTTAATAGCGCACATTTTAATTGAAAGTTACAGCAGTGCTAAATGTGAGAATCGGAGTGGCTCTTTGGGTTACATCCATGCAATTGGCAGAGTAACGTAGCTAGAAAAAAGCTTGAGAGAATCAGAGTTCTATTATCAAAGGATAATGGGAAATTACAGAGAAACAAGGCCTGAGACACAAGCATTGGGAAAGAGCTGCCTTGCAGGCACAAGTCATCTGAAGGCAGTGATGTATATCTTCCTCTAGGGCAGTAGTTCAGGCTTCACACTGTGTAGTTTCTCTTCTCCACAGGGAGCACAATGTCACCCTATCTTGAGGACACATGCTGTACTAAACTGATGAAGTTTCCACCTGTCCTTAGTCTTCAGGGTGGTTTTGTTGCTATTATAAAAAAAAGATTGCACTCATACAGTTCTCTTTCTAAAAGGAGTAACATGCTGTAAGTCTCTCTTTGTCTACTACCATCCATCTCTCAGAGGCATGGATGCCTTGAGGGCCTGAGCAGCACCAGTCTCAATTCTGCCCTAGCCTCCAGACCAAAACCTAGTCGCTGACAACATCTTAGTAGCAATGCTTTCCCAAAATTGCTAAACAGACTTTAGGATAAGCTTTCAAAGAGGAGCCGCAGCCTAATCTGGTCTATGGAAACCCACCCAAATGCTTAATCGCCTTCTCCTGTCCTCTGTATGCAAGTAAATTGGGGGGAAAGGTAGTGGGTCACCCCTGGATCAGGGACCAGCAAACTTTTTCAGCAGGGGGCCGGTCCACTATCACTCAGACCTTGGGGCGCAGACACAGACCATATTTTGAAGGGGGGAAAATGAAAGAATTCCTATGCCCCACAAATAACCCAGAGATGCATTTTAAATAAAAGGACACATTCTACTAATGTAAAAACACGCTGATTCCCAGACTGTCCGCAGGTGGGATTTAGAAGGAGATTAGGCCGGATCTGGTCCCCAGGCCTTAGTTTGTCTACCCATGCCCTGGATAATAAAGAACTCATAAGCATAACTGTATTACCAATTCAGAAACACCACACAGACCTGCATTCCAAATAAGATACAAAGATTTTTAGAGGAGGGATTTCCTCTTCAGTGACATTATTTATTTGGTTAAGTTGGGTGTTTTACTCACAAGACAGATAAATGATTGCAGTGACAAGCAACCACCTTTCCCTGGAAGCAGCTCACACAAACATAGGGGGTTCTTCCCAAAGAGAGAAAATTGGAAATGTCACCCTAGAGACAGAATAGAATATAATTTCAGTGACAACTGTAGAATGGGAGGGGTTTTTCTTAGAGGCAAGTAAACCAATATAGTTATTTTGTCCAAGGGTTGTAAAAGGTAATTACAGAAAATACTATGTCCTATAGGCTCTAATGAATCATTGTCTGCAAATGTAAAACCCTATAAAAAACTTAAGTGTTTGAACTTTTTCACTGACTTTTGCAAGGGAGCATCCTGCAATCAATGATAGCTGAAATTGCAAGATGTATTGAAATAATCTTGTGGCCTGGTAGATAATTCATGGTTTTGGGCAAGCCATTATGCTTCAGCAGACCCTGCTTCACAGGGTTGTTGTGGAAATAAAATCAGGAATTCCTGCAGAACACCCTGAGGTGTATGAAGAAGAAAATAGAATGGAATAAACAAAGCAAACATAGAAGAAATCTGGTGTCGAGACCACCTTGCAAGGGGCTGGTCAGAACTTTATGGCCATCATGACAACAAAAGTTTTGACTTTTAAAGCCTATGTGCAGCTTTGAACTGGAGAACCTGTCTCTAAATGTATCTTTCTATATGTGTCTCTTAAAATCTTCACCAGAAATTACTAACAGAGACCATTTTAAACAACACCATAAAAACTGTTGTACGCCACCCCAATCTCCGAGCAGTGTGAGATTCCAGGGGTTCTAGGTGCTTTCTTGGTGTTCATGTTTCCTTTTGAAGATGAGTCACAGCAGAGTCTTTATGATACAGTGGTACCTCAGGTTAAAAACTTAATTCGTTCTGGAGGTCCGTTCTTAACCTGAAACTGTTCTTAACCTGAAGCACCACTTTAGCTAATGGGGCCTCCTGCTGCTGCTGTGCCACCACAAAGTTCTTAACCTGAGGTAATATTTCTGGGTTAGCGGAGTCTGTAACCTGAAGCGTATGTAACCTAAAGTGTATGTAACCCGAGGTACCATTGTATATGGTTTATTTACACTTACATACAACCTGAGCCTATGATGGAGGGGTTCACAGAATTAATATCCCGAAAAAGGTATTCCTCCCCCATAGCTTCAGCACTGGATTAAAACAGAAATCAAACATGGCACTCTCTCTGCCTTTCCAGACTGACACTTCTGGCTCACATCACTCCACTCTCTACAGTGGCGTGGCGGCAGCGGGAGGCCCCATTAGCTAAAGTGGTACCTCAGGTTAAGAACAGTTTCAGGTTAAGAACGGACCTCCAGAACGAATTAAGTTCTTAACCCGAGGTACCACTGTATTCTAGGCTTTTTTCTTTCTAACAAACAGTTGAGGTGTTTGTGTGTGGGGGGGGGGGGGTACTCATGTGTTCTCCAGCCCAGAGCCACACCCCCTCTCACCTTCAGGCCATGCTTAGTGGGCCATTACCAAGCTGGCCTGGCTATTGCACCAATTGAATCTGTGCTTGATCCAGGAATTGGGGGGGGGGTAGGCATTAGGAGGGTCTTGGCCTACAGCTTACTCCCTCAAACTCAAAACAATACATTTCTCAATACAAATGCAATTGTTGCCAGGTGTTCTGACTACTAAACCAGCTTCGGTTTGAGCTAGCAGCAAGTGCCCCATTTAAAAGGAAAGATACACTAGACCTTGTTGCTGTTTGTAAATAATCTCAAAAAAAACCCCTGTTCATACTATGTCCATTTAAGAAGTCAGTATTTTTATTCTCTTGATATTGATATGTGTGTAGAAAGGGAAGGTGGTAAGTTCAATAAAAGTGAAGCAGATATTGCCTTGTTTTAAGCTCTATTTTTCCTGATCCCACCACTGAAGCCTATAGAGCAGCCTGTTGCTGTTACTAATTCAAAAAACATGCTTTCCACCATGGGGAGGGGAGACGCAGAATCCTAGATGACAGGAATCAAGTTTACTTCTAAGCTAATGAGATCAGTGTTGATAAGATGCATGTTTTGGAAGGATTTTATTGCATGCAGTTCTTATCAAGAAACAGAAAAACAGCAAAAGTCTTTATATATAAAAAAACCTAATCTCCCAATTTGTTACTGTGCAATCCAGTCTATGCTGCAGGGGAAACAAGGCAGCGGTATGCCCACAGCAAGTACCCTATATATTTATGATGAATGGGAAGGGGATATTTAAGGTGCATAAAGCAGATTAGGAATTTCATTAATTTCCTGTTGCCATTGTGCTAACACCACTCCAGGTTTAATCTATTTTAGGGGAACAAACACCATTAAAAAACCAGCATATGATATCTTTTGCCAGCAGGTATGATAGGACATAAGCAAATTATTTATTTTTGTTTTTTGTTTGTTTGTTTGTTGCTGATAAAGATCCAGACAAACTTGTCAAGAACACCCATGTTGTGATTTGCTAAGGTAGGGCACACTTTGGAATTCTGATGCTTCTCTACATTTATTTATTTAAATTGCAAGCCTAAATGAAAACCCACATTACGGTGCACATTTTAAAAGTTATGTGAGGTCTTAAGAATTAAAAAATAGCATATTAAAAAAAACCAGAGATGAAAAAAACCCCAGAGTCACAATAAATCCCATATGCATTTAGAATTGATATGTTTAATATGTTGGAGAAGCTTTTACCAGTCACAGGAACTTGGAGAACATAAAGTATGAACTAGAATTATTTATGTCTTATATTAGTTTCAAAATGATGCTTAAGGCTGCAATCCTATGCATAAATTCCTGGGAATAAGCCCCACTGAACTTATTTCTGAGTAAACATGCATAAGATTGTTTGCCTGCATTTCCTCCAGGTGTGATACATATGCAAGAACATATATTTCTTCTTCTGCTGCTTCTTAGCTTAAATTAACTACAAATAGCACGAGGATGCTTTAAGTCATTCTGAACATCACATGTAACACAACCATTTCCTTGAGCTTTTACACTCTAAAATATGATTTGGAGAATATGGAAGCTACTAACATCTGTAAGTTGCCATGTCATGTATAAAGATGGAAATAAGAATGGACAGTTCCTGTGAGTGAAAACAAAAGTGCTCTATGTTATCATGCAAATGTGTCTCTATATGTGTTTTCTTGTTAGACAGACTTGGATACATTTCCACCGTCTATCAGAAAAACAACATATTCACAGCTGCCTCAGCCACCAATGCACCACATAATGCTTGTCAATAAATGAATTCACTAGGAACCATTAGGATGACCATTACCAGCATATGATGAAAAGGTTATCTCAAGAAGAATAATCATCACCTCATGCTCAACGCTTCAGTCGAACAGGATATCATCTGACAATAGCAGTCATGATGTGAATACCACAGCTTCTTTTAAGTCACCTGTAAAATATCTTTGTTTCCATCAGGTAGGTAAACAGTTGAACACGTCACATGTGATCCACAAGTCATGCTCTAAGAGGAATTCTCTATCTTTTCCCTAATACTCCTGCATGTCTTTTAAGAGCCGAAATGGGTCAATTCTGCATCAGATAAATGGCCCATTCCTAAACATGTTCAATCAGAAGGAAAACCCACTGTGTTTGATGGTGCTTACTCCGAAATATGCGTAACACTGTAGCCTAAGGATACAGACATGTGCCTTTTTGAACAGGCCAGCAAGTTTCACTTGCAGAACATCAAGTATCCTTACTTTTGAATGTACTCACTCACCTAGTCCTTCAAACCCATATAGGCCCCACATGATCCAAATGGAAAACCTGGTGGTCCTGAAATCATATACACACAACTATCACAAACTAAGTAACAAAAACCGCTTAAATTATTTTAGATGCAGTGGGTTATATCCACTGTATTCCTCAGATGAAAAAAGACTCTGTGATCCAGCAGGGGCTTCTGTCACTGGAACAGTGAAGGATTCATTTATTTATTTTTTATTTGAAACTTTTATTTTTGAATTTTTTTATTTTTTTGAAACTTTACTTTAGACCAACACCCACCCTTCCCCTGAAAAAAACACTCTCCTCCAAAGGGTTGGGGGACATTTCAGAAGAGTGTGGACATATGGGTTGGGGAAGCTGCAGGGGGAGAAGAATAAGAAGAAAAAATAGCCCTTCTCTCCATTCCACTGACGGCATCCCCACTGGCTCAAAAAGCCTGCTATCAGTAAAAGGGGGGAGAGCATTTGGATTCAGCAGCAGCAGCAGAGAATTCTCCTTCATCAACTTGATTTACAGCATGGGTAGGCAAACTAAGGCCTGGGGGCCACATCCGGCCCAATCACCTTCTAAATCCGGCCCGCGGATGGTCCAGGAATCAGCGTGTTTTTACACAAGTAGAATGTGTCCTTTTATTTAAGATGCATCTCTGGGTTGTTTGTGGGGGATAGGAATTAATTCATTTCCCCCCAAAATATAGTCCGGCCCCCCACAAGGTCTGAAGGACCTCTGCTGAAAAAGTTTGCTGACCCCTGATTTACAGCCATGCATTATGAAGCTCAGCACATGAAGCGGTCTTAGGTGCTGGTTGAACAGAGCACATGGGAGACTAAGCGGCTTAATTCAGGAGATTCCTAACTCCTGAAAAGTGTAATTAGTGTAATTAACTCTAACAATTACAGAGGAAACAACAAATCAAGAAGTCAAGAAGAACAGAGGGGATTGTGGTCTGGCTGGTTCGTACAGAATGCCTAGAAAAGAGAAAACCTCTCACATGCCCAGATGACATCCTTGTGCCCAGAGGGTTTTTCTTGCAGCCCCAGAAGAAGCAGTGCTCTTTTTATGCCTTTTGATGATATAAAAATCTCCATGCCAGCAGAAGGTGAGGGAGACAGCACATGAGCATCATCACAGCGAGGAAGGTGTAATGAGTGTCTCTCTGGTCAACTGTAACACTTTTAATTACAAGCGCCAATAGCTGGTATAACTAGCCAGAGGCTTCTGACCACGTGGGAGCATTTTTAGGGTTCTTGTGAGAACCGTTTCTGATATGTCTGAAGAAGAATCATTAATTTGTTCATAATTATACATGCAGAAGTAGCAATTCATTAAGTACAGTGGCGCGCCCTGTTAATATATCATTAACCAGACCTGAGCTAATGTGTATACTTTGGCTGTATGCAATTTACATTATCTGGCCATTTTTTATGAATGGTTTGGATTCTCCTACACCTAATTTCTGGTATTCCAGCTGAAGGCTATGAATAGGCCAACATGCGGTCCTTGAATTATATCGTTCTTTCACTCATCTAGATTTCTGTGTATGAACATATGACAGAAACACATCCCACCCCACAGGTGTTCTTTGCAACTGCATTTTAAACAGAGCCACATTTGCAAAGCAAGACATATGGCACATAAAGAGAAAACTACAGTGCTGATGAAACATTGTACCTTGGCTGAAACACAGTTTAACCAAATCCTTAGTTGCTGCTAATGGTTTCTGCCTTGGAATTTCAATTTCTGGTCAATTGCTTGGGCCACTACATTTTACATCCTCAATACTGGAGGCTGGTTTTTTTGGGGGGTTTTTTAAAGCAAAAATTAAACATCTGTTACATTGGTAATATCCAGCATAACCACTGGAGCCTGGAATTTCACAGGAGGGAAAATCAATAAATGTGGGCAAGAAAATGATGGTGCAATTGATACCTTAATTAGAGGCTTAATGATCTGGTTTAATTTAATAACAAAAAGTATGATTTCACTTTATGAATGTGTAAAAGTGGTAGGGGAGGAATTGCTCTCTGTCCACAGTTGTGTGGCTCTTCAATGATACATTACAATGTTATTAGTGCTTCATTACCCAACTTGCTGCTGGGCATAAAGCTAGAAGTCTGATGGAGCCCAGCATCTTCTATTACATAAAAGCCTAGGCATTAAAACACCACTAGGTTTTGTGTCCTTCAGAAAAATGTTATGATTTGCTTCTACGGTTTCATAGAGAACTGATGAAGTGCACGCCTTGCTCATCATTGGTACAATTAATTAGGGTAATTAATAATTATTGATTAACATTGTCATTATCCAGTCCAATAATTTTATTTTAATTTTTTTAAAAAACTATAAAAACTAAAGGACAATAATGTACTGGAACATTTTCAACAACTTGAGGCAAGTCTGAAGTACTTGTCTTTTAATGTAAGCTGAAAAAAGCTGTATGCGGTTCAAGATGGGGAAAAAGGAATTTCCCAAGTGGTAGTTGTAGAAGACACAGAGTGATATACCAGCATTCTAATATATCAGTATTAAGGAAAAACATTTTCTTAAAAAACTTAATTGTGCATACCAACTTTTTCACACTTATATTTTTCTCCCCTTCCCCATTCCGCTCAACTGTGTGAATCTGAAACCATATTAAGGAGAGGTTTAAGATAACAGCTGCACCAATACGATATTTACAATCCGGACCCATACATGTCCTGTTCCTTGTACTAATGTCCAAAAGTCTAGGGCAACTCATGTGACGCAGTAGATCTTGAAAAATAAAGCCTCATTTACACACACCTGAGTCAGGCAAGAACATACGAAGAGTCCACTGGGGTGCCAACTTGAAAAAATATGGGGGGGGCAGGTAAGCCCCACCCTGCATAATCAGTCACATGATGCGACACATATACATTATTTGAATGGCAATATTAATCAACTTTGGGGGGCCCCAGGCCCCTCTAACAACAACAACAACAACTTATTGAATTTATATACCACCCTATACCTGGAGGTCTCAGGGCGGTTCACAGAACAAAATTAAAACATATCAAAACAAAAACAACATCCCAATAATTCCCCCCACAACCAAAAAATACCCCACATTCCCTGGTCCTGAATGGGGTAACTGTGCCCCTGAAGGACCAGGTGCGCAGCTTGGGAGTCATTTTGGACTCACAGCTGTCCATGGAGGCACAGGTCAAATCTGTGTCCAGGGCAGCTGTTTACCAGCTCCATCTGGTACGCAGGCTGAGACCCTATCTGCCTGCGGACTGTCTCGCCAGAGTGGTGCATGCTCTGGTTATCTCCCGCTTGGACTACTGCAATGCGCTGTACGTGGGGCTACCTTTGAAGGTGACTCGGAAACTACAACTAATCCAGAATGCGGCAGCTAGACTGGTGACTGGGGGCGGCCGCTGAGACCATATAACACCGGTCTTGAAAGACCTACATTGGCTCCCAGTACATATCCGA
The DNA here is from genome assembly GCF_964188305.1 of Podarcis bocagei. NCBI lineage: Eukaryota > Metazoa > Chordata > Lepidosauria > Squamata > Lacertidae > Podarcis > Podarcis bocagei. Next base: position 70,123,169 of record NC_138128.1, read on the forward strand.
GCACAGTTCAAAGTGATGGTGCTGACCTTTAAAGCCCTAAACGGCCTCGGTCCAGTATACCTGAAGGAGCGTCTCCACCCCCATCTTTCTGCCCGGACGCTGAGGTCCAGCGCCGAGGGCCTTCTGGCGGTTCCCTCATTGCGAGAAGCAAAGCTACAGGGAACCAGGCAGAGGGCCTTCTCGGTAGTGGCGCCAGCCCTGTGGAACGCCCTCCCACGAGATGTCAAAGTGATAAACAACTACCTGACATTCAGAAGACATCTTAAGGCAGGGAAGTTTTTAACGTGTGATATTTTAGTGTATTTTTGGTTTCTATGGAAGCCGCCCAGAGTGGCTGGGGAGGCCCAGCCAGATGGGCGGGGTATAAATAATATATTATTATTATTATTATTATTATTATTATTATTATTATTATTATTATTGGGCATAGGATGTCAATCAAAACAAACCAAAGGCCTGGTTAAAAAGAACATTATTGCCTGGTGCCTAATGGTGTATAATGAAGGCGAACTTCCCTGGGGTGAGCATTCCACAGATGGGGAGCCACTGCAGAGAAGGCCTGTTCTTGTGTTTCAACCCTTCAGACCCAAAAATATTTGAGTAGGGGGGTGGTGCAGAAGATCCCTCGGCCCCTAGGAACTGGCTCCTATGGAAGAGCCCATTTGGACAAACCAAAGGTCTTTCTATCCCAACACAATGCTTTTCATAGTGACCAACCAGATGCTTCCTGGGATATCTGTTCTGTACTCATTACCCTTAGTAACAACCAAAATTGCACATTTTTAGATTGCACCTTGATTAGGTGCACACCAGGCACCAAGCAGAGTTGATCAGTAGAGGGGCCAAGGGCCACCAACAAATGCCAATGCTAAGGTTCTTCCTACGGCGTTTCTGTGCGCTGCTCTGGTTCGCCAGAAGCGGCTTAGTCATGCTGGCCACATGACCCGGAAGCTATATGCCGGCTCCCTTGGCCAATAAAGCAAGATGAGTGCCGCAACCCCAGAGTCGGCCACGACTGGACCTAATGGTCAGGGGTCCCTTTACCTTTACCTTTATGCCCAATCTAGTTTGCCTAGGACCACCTCTCTTTCCCCCCCCCCCACTTTCATGTGCTGAAATAAATAAATGAATTTATTCTAGTCGAGAACAGAACAGTAAGGAAAGTGAAAATAAACACCTTGTCGCATCCAATGTAAATATTTCAGTGTTCCTTTCTGTGTTCAAACATCAGCCTGAGGCAAGATAATAGACAAGGCCAAACATCACCTTGGCCTGCCCATTTGCCAAAAACATAAGTTTAGCGATATAAATGGTCAAGGCCTATGATTGCAACGACTGTCATAAATAGCTGCTATTGGGCCTGACTACCAAGTGAGCCTAGTTTTTCCAAGAGCAGCAGATGATAACATTTTCTGTGGTAGATGAGATTAAATGCGGCATATAGCTCCTAGAAAAGTGTGCAATTCCAATTGATTTGAATATATAAAACTAACATTACATGTGGAAAACAAATGAACACAATTTAATGGTTTGTGTATAGAATAACAGTTCTTTTCATGCAGATTTTATTGTGGATAGTTTGAATTCCAAATGCTTATTGCACAATATCTCAGAACAGTCCACTAGTTATTTCTGTAAAATGCATAGCTTTTTGAAAACTGCGCAAACACATTTGCACTTGAGAAAATTAACCTAGTCCAGCATGTTATGTACACGAGTTGCTTTATAAATAATTGAATCAAAATATGCTCTTGAGCAATTCCACCTCCACAATCTAGACTTCCAAATTGACCAATTTCTATTGCCTCCCTATACCTCACCCAGTGCCAGATCAACAAATTTTGTAATAGGTGGCAAAAATCTGAACTGCCACCCACACCCTCAGAGAAAAGAGAGGGAGGAAGGCACAGGTCCTGAAAAATTCATAGGGAAAGCCTTTTACAATGCTTATCACTTAGATGCACCCTCACCCTTTTAACCAATTTAATCATGTCTGCAACTGCATTCAGCAAACATGGATGTTTGCTAAAGCAAGTATGTTCAGCAAGCTAAAAGGAAAAATTTAACTTTTTATGAGAAATGCAAAGCGTACTGTGATGAAGTGCTACTGTTCAAACAGCCAGTGTGAAATGGGAACACTATTAAAGAAAAGGAAAGTAGTATTTAGGTAAAGGTAAAGGGACCCCTGACCATTAGGTTCAGTCATGACCGACTCTGGGGTTGCATGCTCATCTCGCTTTATTGGCCGAGGGAGCCGGCGTACGGCTTCCGGGTCATGTGGCCAGCATGACTAAGCCACGTCTGGCGAGCACAGAAACGCCGTTTACCTTCCTGCCGGAGCGGTACCTATTTATCTACTTGCACTTTGACGTGCTTTCGAACTGCTAGGTGGGCAGGAGCTGGGACCGAACAATAGGAGCTCACCCCGTCACGGGGATTTGAACCACCGGCCTTCTGATCGGCAAGTCCTAGGCTCTGTGGTTTAACCCACAGCACCACCCGCGTCCCTGTAGTATTTAGCCCCTGCTTAATTATTTTCCACATTTTCTTATTTCCCCTATGCTAATCTATCTCAAAGGAACTTGAAGGTTCACCTCATTCACTTGCCAGAACAAGGAGAGCCCATCAATTATCCTGGTGTCAGGGCTGCCACTCAGTCCCAGCTCACATAGGACCACGTTAGCCAGCGTTCAGGTTAAAAGAGTCTTTATTGGATTACAGGTTCCATTTCCAAACTGCAATGTGCAGCCCTACTTCTTCTAGGTCAGACCGGCGAAGACCCGTCTGAGTCTCCGCCTCTAGCACACCAGCTTAATACCCTAGCCTTGCTCCACCTCCTGCGCCTTTCCTTCCGTCTCTGGGTCCTTCTGCCCCCCGGGGTCTCTTCTTTCCTACTCTCTTCTGACGCGGACCCCCCTGACCCTTCTGCCTCCTTGCGGCGGGCTTTGGGACCTGGCTCACTCTCTGGGCTGCTTACTGCGCCAGCTTCCGCTACATTTGAACTTGGCGCGCGCGCCCAACTCTCCACCTTCCTCTTGATCGTTTCGTCGCTCCCCGAGGTGGGCGTAACTACTCCTGACTCATGCCCTCCCTCCTTCTGAAAGCCTCCGGAACCCGATATCTGGTCCCCTTTCTCCCCGCTGCTCCCGGCTGGGTACGTGGGTCCCGATCTCCAACTGCTGCTCTCTGATTCCTCTCTGGACCCTTCTTCCTGGGGTGTCCCCCTGCTTTCCCCCCTTGCTCTGACCGCTGGCGCTCCCTTCTGGGAATCCTCGGACTCACTGGATAAGCTCGGCGATCTCGGTTCGTCATCCCCACTCATCTTTCCTTCGTATTCCTCCCCCTCGCTCTCTGTCTCCTCCCTTCTCTGCGTCTCTGCTCCTGAACCCCTGACACCTGGCATGATATGTAAAAACAAATCTGGACCTGCACTTCTTCGTTATCCCCCAATACATCACTGCATGTGTATATTAGACTAAAAGATTCCACCCAATGCCTAACTGGGGTAACCAAAGCACCACCCCCTCTGGCCAACGATTGGCTAATTTGAAGCTTGTGAATGGCAGGCTATCCTGCCTTCCTTTGCAGCCAGCTGCAAAATTCCCCAACAGACCAGCCCACAATAGAAGCCTTCTACTCTGTGGAGCTGAGGCCCTTCTGCGAGAGGCCACAACCACTCCCACCCAGAGACTGGGTAAGCAGCCATTGTCACAAGAAGGTCAAACAGCTGCAGTGACTAAGAGTGCCTTTTACCAGCTTTGGTGAGTAAATCAACTGTGCCCAATTTTGAACAAAAATAGCCATGCTACTGTGCCTTATCCAATGCAACTTCAAGACTGGGCTACTGTAATGAGCAGCGTTCAACAAGGTTTTATTCAGAGCAGACTCGCTGAAACTGGAGTACATGCCGAATTAGGTTCATTCATTTTAATGAGTCTACTCTGAGTAAAAAACATAGCTGAATACCACCCAATGTGTTTGGTGTGCTCTATGTATGGCTGGTCCAGAAGCTGAAGGAAGTGCAAAACACAGCAGCTGGGCCACTTTATAGGGTCTCCTATTGAGTGTGTATTCTACCATTCTTAAAGGTCCAGGTTTAACATTTTTGGAATTCACCTATAAAGCCATAAATGACTTGGGACCAGGGTGCTCAAAGTAGCAACTTTCCCCTTACTGCTCTGAATGATGGTTATAATCAACTGATGATGACCCCTTGGCTGCATTGCAATATCTGGAAGCTCAGTTGGTGGCAACCAGAGGGAGAGCTTTCTCTGAGATGGCACCCATATTGTGGAACATCATCTCCCGTCTCAGCTTAGGCAAGCTCACATATTGATGTCTACTATGTTCCAGTATTTTGCTGGTGCTTAATTCTGGGTTTGTTTGTTTTTTCTTACTTAAATTGTACCCGACTTATCAGCAGTGCAGTATTTTATTCCATGTGGTGATTTTAATATCGTTGCTGTTTAAATTATTGTACACTGCCTCGAGAGTAAGGTAATACGCAGCATAAAAAAATATCTGTATGTATGAATGAATTAAGCAAATCCTTCGAATCAAAAGATAGCAATAAAGAAGAAGAAGAAATGAGGCAGTTTACTTAGCATGGTAGCTCCAAAGCTCTTTCTGCCCTGGGCACTTTTAGGACTGCAATAATACCACAGTAAGTGATCATCAAAGAGCAATGCAAAAGGTCCTGATTAGCCATGCTCATAAGATGAGCTCCCCACGCCCCACCTGCCCAGATCAGAACTGACATGTTATATTCATTGTAAACTTGAACAAAGAAAACATTTATTTTTAATGAAGGCAGCAGGGAAACAAATGGTTGCACAGCTACAGTCTGTCATATATGACAGCCTCAAGACTTGAGAAAATATGCAAATACTGTCCAGAATGATATATTTCTTAGGCAATCAATAAACATACAGAGATGTCTCTACACGAGGCACCACCTCAGGTTGCAGATTTCTGACATGGTTAGAAATGAAGCTTTTGTTTTTAAAATGTCAGTTATTTAATGCCTTTATTGCTGGAGGGGGCGGGGAATATAATTTGGATTTTTTGCCTCAGGTACAAAAGTGTCTTCAACCAGCCCCAAAACTAATAAGTTGGAATAATAAAAATGGCAAAGCTCGAGTAAATCCCCAAACAGCCCTTTGCCAGTCTGATTTTGATTTAGGAGCAAAGTTGAATTCCTTGATAAATGCCCTTAAAAACAGTATAAACTGTTGTAAGCTTTTCAGTATTTTAATGCTGTGTGCTAAGAAATCACCTTAAAATCGATCCAAGCAGCGGAGGGGGTTAGAGCAGCCATCACCTTCCTGCTTTCCTTCAAAGGTTTTGGAATACAATTCCCATCATCTCCAGCTACTGGCCATACAGACTGGGGCTGATAGGAGTTGTAGTCCAAAATGCTTGGAGGATACCAGCTTGGTGGAGGTTGAGTTAGAGCATCAGACTACCCCTGGGAACATCCTACGAAGAATGAGTTGCCATTGTGGAATTTTAGTATTTTAGTTTGTTGTACTGTTCCCACTCTTCATTCCTCCTAATCCCCAGTGAAAGTCAATGGAAGCTGGTCCACTAAGTTGAGAGTCACCTTCATTTGTAAATCTAAACAGGGGCACCAGACTGTTACTTTTTTTTTCTTTTTTCTTTTAAAATAAACTCTCTAGAACTTCTAGAAAGAAAGTTATGAAGTATAGTATGCAGGTACTCTTTTAAGCAATTTCTGCTAAATGAGCCAGTCTGGTTCCTCCAACCTGTCAGTCTTTTTGGCCATTGATTGAAGTCACACCTGTGATTAATAAGAGAGTTCTTTTAGCACTAGGCAATAGGAATCCTTAGGCCTAGGGCAGGTATAGGCAAACTTCGGCCCTCCAGATGTTTTGGGACTACAATTCCCATAATCCCTGACCACTGGCCCTGTTAGCTAGGGATGATGGGAACTGTAGTTCCAAAACATCTGGAGGGCCGCAGTTTGCCTATGCCTGGCCTAGGGTCCTAACAGGAACAAATTTATAATGGTGCAACTGGAGTAACTGCACCACGACCCATGCATGCTAACAGAGGCTTTCATTTTGTAAAAGAATGTCTGTAGCTATTCTACAAAGAAAGTTATTAAAACATAATGTGCAGGCAACCTTTTAAGCTGGGGGTTGCAACCCGAACACTTCTGGCTCTGTAGTGCAGGGCATTTGCTTTAGTTGGAAGGGCCCACCCACTTTCAACTCCAATTGGCTATGATGTTAACTCCTCCCCTTCTGGAGGCAAGTATTGGCCAGGGCAGTTGCTGTGGGACAAAGATGGAGTGGAGAGGCAGGATAGTTGCCACCCCTTTGGATTTTTGAATGACTTTCATGGTCCTGTACTTCGGCTGCCCATGGAATAATTTTTTGAAAATGTGGGGGTGGAGGAGAAACTAAGAAGTGTTGTGGTCTGCTTGTCTTCCCTTCCCTTTGCTGGCCATGGAAGGGTGTATTTTTAAAAATGGGGGAGTGGGGAAGGCAGAAGTGTTTTTTTCTGATGGAAGGGTTTTGGAAAATCAGGGAGAAGAAGTGGCAGAGCCCATCTGCCTCTTCTTTGCTTTCCTGACCTCTAGGCCTCATGAAGCAAACAGTGGGCAGTTGCTCTGGCAATAGATGAGTTTTAGGAATGGGGCAGGGGCATGGTAGAGGAAGATGTGAAGGATCCAGCCAAGGAGCTATTTGTTTTGTTCTGCTGCCTGTCAGCCACATGGAACAGTAGGCAAGCACCTCCTTAAAAAGAAAACAGATGTTGGGATGATCAGAAGTAGATGATAGCTGACAAAATTATTTTAAAATGCTTTTAATTCAGATTTTCAGTCTTCAAGACTGACAGAGATAAACATTAAAAGATCTCAGCAGATGTTCACACCTGTTTACTGCAAACTACTCTCTTCATTTGTTACTGCCATCTGGTTCCCCACCTCTTGTTTCTTTCTCCCCACCCAAACAAGCTACGCTGAATAGACACTTGTTCGAATTTGTTTTCATATCAAGAAACTGATTTGTTTTGGGCACTGAAAACTTTAAAATACTCTAGAAAGCATAGTGCCTTCATTCTTCGTTATTTTATGGCCTATTTTATTTCAAGAGATCAGTATCTTTGACTAATATAAATTCCTCCTACAAGGTGGTTCATTTTCATAACACCTCCTGTTTCTTCATCAGACAGCTAATTATGTGTACACTGCTTTGCATTTTTCTAAAAAGGAAACCAGAAAGCGATTTGCCAGAGATCTGGTGGCAAAACATCAAGAGTCAATGCAAGAACTGATAAATTCAAACTTACAGGTTTCTGCTTTAATTGCCACTCAACACTTTCATCATCAGACATATGTAACTGTTTGATGCTGTAGGAAAACATGTGGCAGCATAAAGAAAGGGAATATAGCAACATCAGCCTCTGAACGCAAAGAAAAATGAACACATTATTTCTTATTAATACTGTGTCACTTGCTCACAATAATAAATGCCTAAACCACCTTTGTAGTTGGTTTAATGGGAAAGTGGGGCTATTTTATTGATTGATAAAATGTATTACTTCGCAAGGGAAACTAAATGACTGCTCATTACTTCACTAATATTCAACAAAGGGTGTACTTATTTCTGAGGTACCCTGATGTGTCAATTAACTCTGAAGAGGCACCTGGTTATGTAGGCATGTCATTGGTCTCTTCACCCAACTCAGTTTTAATTAATGGGATTGTTTTATTATGCATCTTTATAGCTTAATGGGATTGCTTTACTGTGCATTTTAATTGTGGGTGTTTGTATTTTAATGCTTGCGTGTTTCCTTTTTTACTAGTAAACTGCTTATTTTGCCATTAAACAGCATATAAACAAACACTCTGTGAATCAAAGTATCCTGCCTCTTTTGGAGCTGGAATGAAATTTCTAGGAAAACAATTTCATAATAAATTTTCTCTTTCAAGCTCATCTTGAACTGCTTGGGAATTTCCCCCAAGTGTTGAAATGTTCATGCGGCAGCAGCACTGTGTCTTGCTTCCTTTAGATGAGAGAGCTCCAGTGACTCAAGGTGCCTTTGTAATATCTACCTTATAAACAAATATATAAGCAGAGCAAACAGAAAATGGAGTCAAGTGGAAACCAACAGGCACTCCTAAATGGCAGAAAATCCACTATCACATATCAGATCAATATATAAACGAAATTCTCTGGGTGTGTGTTGGAATGACCCAGAAATGAACCGAGTTGTTCCCAGAAAATATATAAATAGTTCGTTTTCTGGTCCCATCAGCCCCCAAAGCACCCCCCTCCATCCTTTTCTTTCCTAACCTTAACCTTCATTGCATATTTCCTAAAATGAAAAGTCACTTTAATAGAAAAGGTTAGGAATAATTAATTTTGTGTGACAGTGGTATATAAAGGTAAAGGACCCCTGGCAGTTAAGTCCAGTTGTGAACTACTCTGAGGTTGCGGCGCTCATCTCGCTTTGTGGGCCGAGGGAGCCAATGTTTGTCCAGGATCATGTGGCCAGCATGACTAAGCCGCTTGTGGCGAAACCAGAGCAGCGCATGGAAATGTCTTTTACCTTCCCGCTGGAGTGGTACCTATTTATCTACTTGCGCTTTGACGTGCTTTTGAACTGCTAGGTTGGCAGGAGGTGACCAAGCAACAGGAGCTCACCCTGTCGTAGGGATTCGAACCGCCGACCTTCCGATTGGCAAGCCCTAGGCTCAGTGGTTTAGATCACAGCACCACCCACATCCCAACAGTGGTATATTGTGTGCTACATATCTCTGTTATCCTTTTCTTGGACAGGAAATATTTATATCTTTATTTTAACTAGATATATGTTTTTAAATGTGTGTTCAATCATTGTCCCAATACCACCATAATGAATACATTAATTCATAACTCTATTATGGCTTTTTACAACAACAGCAACCTGAACCTTTGGTGGGATCCCAGATATAAGATTCAGGTAGTTATTCTGCAATAGTTTAATGCTACATACTAAGTGGGTGTCCTAATCTATCCCTCTGATGCTGAGAAATCACTAAATGAAGTAAAGTATTTAAAGATGCCTTCAGGCCAATTATGTAGTTCCTCACACAAACTAATTAGGCTTTTGGACCAATGCCAGGAGTGGGTGGGAAATATGTGAACAGAAAGTTTAGCTTTCAAGAACTTATGTTTACAAACTCACACAAGGATGTGATTGGAACACACTTTTTAAACAAACAAAAAAATCACATTATATCCAAATTAGTAGTGCACATAGACAATTGTGAACTTACAAAAGCAAAAAAACAAACAAAAAGCCTTTTATAATACATCACACTCCAAATTACATCACATTGTGACATAACCAAGAAACATAAGCTATGTAGTTTAAAGAATAATGGTTTGATGCTCAAATTCAGATTGCAATTCACTATAGAGGGCTGCATTTAGGAATGCAGTTTCAGTGAGGGCAAATGTACACCTGGGCAACCCAGTATTCACTAACGGATTTTAAGTAGTGTGTACGTGTGTGTGTGTGCACAAACAATGTGTCTCTGTAGGCAGAGTAAGCAGAGGACAATGTAAGTATTTCTATCAAAACAATGGGTGTACTATATAGAAGAAGCCAAAAATCTATCCTCCCAGGCTACCAGAAAGGGCAATGAGAGTTCACACACCACACTGTTGAAACAAAAGTACTGGAAGGCTGAATAATAGTAGTAGTAATTACAAAAACAAGACTGTATCAACCGGTTTGTAAGAGACCAGAGATACAACATGGAAGGGCATAGTTAAAAGCTGAAAATGCTACTGTAGAGAACAAATGGATTTCGATAGTGAGAACATTGTTGGAAAATGGGCCCAGCTGAGGGTTTTCATGGTATGTAGCATGTATGATCTGTCTCTTTAGGGAAAGACCTGGATTGTAATAAAGTGGATGTATATTTACAGCTAGAACCAGTTAGGGTATGTTAGTCTCTCTTGAATACAGAAGGTTCTTGAAGTTATCCTGCCCCTTGACACTTGATGGTTCTTGGCCTTGGGGAAAGCAAGTTGGAAGGTCATTTCACATAGTAAATATTCTCCTCCAGATCCAGATGAATCGAGAAGGAGACATTTTACATGGAACTAATCTAAAGGTAAAAATGACCCCTGGACAGTTAAGTCCAGTCAAAGGTGACTATGGGGTGTGGTGCTCATCTTGCTTCAGGTCAAGGGAGCCAGTGTTTGTCCACAGACAGCTTTCCAGGTCATGTGGCCAGCATGATTAAACTGCTTCTGGCACAATGGGACACTGAGACAGAAGCCAGAGTGCATGGAAACATCATTTACCTTCCCGCCACAGAGGTACCTATTTATCTGCTTGTACTGGTGTGCTTTTGAACTGCTAGGTTGGCAGAAGCTGGGGCAGAGCAACCAGAGCTCACCACTGTCACATGGATTCGAACTGCCGACCTTCCGATAGGCAAGCCCAAGACGCTCAGTGGTTTAGACCACAGCACTACCCATTCCCTGCAGGAACTAATCTATGCTAGCCCAGAAGTGGCTGGAATGTCAAAAGACTGTACTAGATCATATCTGGGCAGAAATGTTGATATAACTGTGGGCCTAGAGTAGGACTGTGGCCAGCTAACTGGACAAGGTTAGTACAGAGCCCAGGAACACATCACTATCCTACAATATACTCCACCCAGTAGTTCAGGGGCAGCAGCACACAGAGCCAAAGACTCTTGATTCTTGCCCTGGTGGTCCCAGCCACATCCCCAATTAAACATTATCTTGAGGACAAAGGGAGGGAAAGGATTTCCAATGAACAAAAGGTATGTTCAGATATTAAGCCAAGATGGTAAAGCCATGCTGTGTTGGCTAACACTAAAATGTTCTGGCACATGGCAGAATCATTACTCACCACCCAGCTGGTTCAACCCAGCCTTGATTTTATTTTTCAATAGATGGTCGCCTGCAATGTAACATGTAAGTGACATCTCAAAGAAAGAGTCACCATCTCAAGAACAAAAAAGTGCCTCTATTTTAGCTGTTTGTGGTTAGAGAAAGTAGATGAAACTGAGATTAAGAGAGAAGTATAACAGGGATGTAGTGAATATAATCTTTCCCCTCTGTGGAATAGGGGCAACATCTGCCCGAACGTCTTGAAATTGCTTATCATGGTTTGATATAACTTAGTTCTAGGCTGGGGTAGAGTACATAGGGAGATTTCATTTTATCTTCACAATAGCACTAGAGTGTTAGACTAAGAGACACTCATTGAGCTTCATGGTCCAGCATGAACCCTCATCTCCTCAGCCCAAAATCTTACCCTCTGTTCAAATTGAGCTGCTTCCTTTCTGAAGAGCAAAAGAATCAATAGTAACAGTAGTAGTAGTAATAAATAATAAATACGGTAGTAATAATAATAATAATAATAATAATAATAATAAATTATTTATACCCCGCCCATATGGCTGAGTTTCCCCAGCCACTCTGGGCGGCTTCCAGCAAAATATTAAAATACAATAATTCCTCAAATATTAAACGTTTCCCTAAACAGGGCTGCCTTCAGATGGCTTCTAAAAGTCAGGTAGCTGTTTATTTCTTTGACATCTGGTGGGAGAGCATTCAACAGGGTGGGTGTCAAAGGGTTATAGAGTTGGGAGGGACCCTGAGGATCATCTAGTCCAGCCCCCTGCAATGCAGGAATATTCAGCTGCCCCATATGGGGACTGAACGAGCAACCTTGGCATTATCAGCACCACCCTCTAACCAACTGAGCAAAAATGAACAAAAACTCACAAATGTGCAGTAAGTTAATAAGTTTGCAGTGCAGTCACACTGGCAATCTCTTTTCAACAAAGCTATAACCTATTTACACTTTTGATCAATAAAAAACACTGTGTTTTATTAAGTATACTGGCATAGGCAATAAGAAACTCCTAGCTAAAGAGCCAAGTGTATTTTCTTAGGCATCAAGTGATTCAAAGCAATAATATAAAAGACAAATGGAGGGCTAAGTAACAGGAAATCTAAATAATTTCTTCATTGAATTATATTGATTTCTTTTCCTGGAAGGTGTTTACTTCATTAACATGATTAGTGAAGGAGGATAGTAGAATCCATAATGAGGAAGTATCAACTGGGCCACTGTAAAGTGTGATACCCCAATGCATCATAAGCAAGATGAAAAAATAAGTACACTGTATAAGTTGGCTCAATAGCCATATTATGTAGCCCAAGAGAGAAGAGTCAAGCCTACATGACTAACCAGAATTATTTTGTTCTTTTTAATCAAACTAATGGTGGCACTAACAAAATTGCCTGTGAATAATTCTTGTGTTAGGTCTCTATTGCAACACAGTGGAATTATTCCCATTCATTTGCCCTGTTAGCTTCAATTCACCATGAATTCTGTTTGTAGAAATGAATGAGAAAGTGGAAAGCTTCTTGGGATGTACCAATAATACCCAGTAACTGTAAAACACTAGAAATAATGAGAGATTTTAAAATGTGCACAAACAAAAATAATAGTTTAGTGATTCCAATGGAAATGCTTTCTAAAGTCAGCTTAAAAGAATATGGGGCCCTGGTGAATTATAGCTGCAAAGCACCAATATGAGGCAATCATGTGTTCTAGCTAATGTACAGTAGACAATACTCTGTTTGAAAGAGTATCTGATCTAAGTACACTTTAAAGATAAAGAACCCTAAGGAGGGGAAAACATTGAAATTGCCCATTATCAGTTAGCAGATGGATAGCATCCTGAGCCCGCACTCAGGTCACTTGGCCACAGCCCTCCCAACTATGCTGAGATTTGTTGTATTTCTATTTAAATTATAGTAGTTATTGTAAATTTTGCATCTATACATTAGCACATGCAAATTTAATATAAATCTATTTCCTGTTTTGCTCTCCTTTTTGGTGATATGTTTTCTCTTTTGAGGCAATGCGTAAGTGGCCACCCTAGGAAAGGATGTAGTCCTAACCTTTACTCGGATTCTGATTTCCCGTATCATTGGATAAGGCATTTAATTATAGCAGAGAGGTCTAGAAGGAACAAGATTATGAAGAGCTGGAGTTGTTGACTAAGAGTGTAAAGCTGTGTGATGAGAATTCTTGAATACACTCAGCCCCTTCCCAGCAATGTGTAGATGATGGTGATCATTATGATACTGGACTGCTTCACAGGGTTGTTGTAGAAGCACTTGGAAATAAAAGAGAAAGAGAGGGGGAAGGGAGTGAACAATAATAAATGCTATGTATTCCTTCTGTATTCACATAACTCAGTCATATAAATAATTTCTATAACTTCTGATTTTATATCAGAAGATTTCAAAGATCAAAAGTATTTGCATCTCTTTAATACAGCATCCATGCTACTTCTGGAATGCCTAGATCTGTAGAAGTTTCCAAATAAAATATTTTGTCTGTGTGTCACATTTCTCCTTACAGAACCTTGACTGTGTTTTCTTTTATGTTTTCTTCTCTATAATTTTCTAGTCTCCCGCTGGTTTCCTTCTTCATCTTTTCTTCTTCCTATATGCCCTGAGGCATCTGTGTGTGTGTGTGTGTGTGTGTGTGTGTGTGTGTGTGTATTCTCTCTCTCTGTGTGTATGTATGCACACTCATGGCTGTCAGACCATTTTATTTCCTGTCCCTCTTTATTACTATTTTTCCTTCTTTCTTCTTAGGCTTACTTCTCCTTGCATCATTTACAGCAATATTTCTATAACGTACCTGCTAAAAATCAACACAAAGCAAGTATTACTTGATCAAAAGGGGAAGCTTCAAAGTCTATATTCAAAAAGATCCTGCCAGTTTTTTGCTCTGAACTCCAGATATAAAAACGAAGACCAATTTTCTGATTGCAAGCTAGAAGCAAACCAGGACAGAGGTCTTAAGAGAGAAAGGCAGGGAAGCAAAACAACCTGAAATGGAGAGTGAGGAGGGGAATGAACTTACTATTGTCAAACTATACTTACATCTAACAGCTTAATCTGCTGTAGTTCCAGAGCAAAAGGCTGAGAGCTAGTATTTCAGGGCTGGCACAGAAGAGCACTCCATTCTTGCTTTACTTATGGTATTATTAACTGAGCTGAGACAGGTCTGGCTCTATTAAGTAGTGATGTCAGCGAGACTCATATTTCCAAGGTAGGAAGTATAAGTCCCAGAGCTTATAATGCTCAGCTCAGATAAGAAGCAATGATTATGGATGCAAATTCTTCTCCAACTCTAAATATATAATCCAATCTGGAACAGAATTCCCCTCCATCAGACCCATCTGTGCTCTCCCTGATCCTTAGCCCTATCTCACTCATTAGAGGAAAGGTGGGTTATAATAATGCGAAGGATTCGACAAATGAACTCTGTGAGCTGAAGCCCTGTGCATGACTTCTGCTTGTGAAATAGGACTTTCCCTCCTCTCCTTCCTTCCCATGCCCCCACAAATTGGCTTGGAGGTGTCAAAAATGCACTAGAACATCACACAGGAGAGGGGAGATTTATTCTGTCTGGCAAAAAGAAATGCTTTTCCCCTTTGGATGATGGTATCCAAACAAATATCTCTGGATAAATTGAAGAATGTCCCAATGTAGTAGGATAAAGGAGGACATCTCCAGATCACATGTTTATTGAGCATTCATCCTGGTTTGCTTGCAGAAAGTTTTCAGGGAGGCTAGATTACCTCCTGTCTTTATCGAGCATGTGTTCTGATTTGTTTACAGAGGGGTTATGAAACAACAAGCACTTCTCCTGCTTTCATCCTGATTTGCTTAAATGGTGTTTTTATGTTTTTTCTGTTAGTTATCCCTCCATCCCACACTTTTCAATGCATTTCCCCATCTCTTTATTAACTGCAACAAGTCTTGTGGATTTGGTATGGCAGGGCAAGAAGGGTACTTTAATTGCAAAAACCTAAAGTTTTGGTATGCTGTTGAATCCTTCCGGCAAAACTGGAGGTGCCTGTAGAGGAAAATGACATAGATGTTCTTGCTCCATTCAGGCAAGTGGGTTCTGCACAAGCTTAAACAGTTCTTTGTACTTTGGCATCTGGAATGCTTGCTTGTCTTGATTGCTTGGTTACCTTTTATCAGTTTCTCTCTCCAGCTAAATTATTGTTTGTCCAGAAGCTTTAGAGTCAAATTAGCAGCAAGAGTTTCCAAAGCTGCAAAGATCCACTGACAGCAGTTCTGTTGGATTTTACTGATACTCGAGGGCTGTGTGCACATCATCATTTTTTTAGTAGGTCTGAGATGCTCGTTCTGCTTCACAATCACTGCAGACAGTATAGATTGCTTGTGATAAGCTGAAAGTCATTTTTGCTTTAAAAGGTTGCAAAATCTTGACAGCATGGTCAGCTGGCTGCACAGCCTTTTCATTGAAGGAATCTGACTTCTATGTCACTTGCAGTGTAAATCCACAGCTGTAGCTGCTGTTCCCAGACTGCTTTTTAAAAAAAGTAATTGAGCATCTGTTGATTAGATCAGAAGGAGGCTATGACTTGTTCTACCAATTCAACTTCTCCACCAACTTATATTTATTAGGCTATTTTATAAGTAATCTACTGCCAGGAGCCAATGTTACTATAGGTAACATTCCTCAGCTCTGTAGTCAGCTGCCCCATGTGGTAGCCCATTAGAAGTGCGGTTTGGAGCACCTTTCTGAGCAGTAGAATATTCTTAGTCCCTGGGCTGGCCCCACTCAGCCAAGATGGCCATAACCCCCCTCTGGGTAGTAACAGCTATAAAGCCTTCAGGTTTAGACTGGCTGAACTTTGCCTGCACTAGTGATTAGCCCTCCCAATTACTCTGGTATTTTCTGTTTCCTTGTGGCTCCCTCCTCCCAGGCTTTAATTGAAATGTGGGCACCCAAGAAGACTGCAGAGTTCACCACTGCTCAGATGAATTGCCGAATGAAAGGAAGGTCATTGGCAAACATTCCTCAGCTACCTCAAAATAAGGTGTACGCAACTAAATCCATCCACTTGGCCTATGAGAATTTCACCATAATTATCACTCCACTTTTATAATTTTTGAGTGCAATTTCTTTTCATATTTATTCATGGGAAATTGTCAGGAAATCTCTGGGTCCAGGTTCAAAACTTTAGTTCCAAGTTGCACTCATTCATCAATTCTGATTTGTTCTTTTTATTCTTGACCCTCCAGTGACCACTGCTGTTTCCTGAGTCATATTCTGACAACTTCCTATGGCTCAGCCTTGATGTTCATTTTTTATATTTTTGGCACACTGTTTCTCTGACAAGGGGATGCAGGTGGCACTGTGATCTAAACCACAGAGCCTAGGGCTTGCCGATCAGAAGGTCAGCGGTTCAAATCCCTGCGAAGGGGTGAGCTCCCGTTGCTCGGTCCCAGCTCCTGCCCACCTAGCAGTTCGAAAGCACATCAAAGTGCGAGTAGATAAATAGGTATCGCTCCAGCAGGAAGGTAAATGGTGTTTCCGTGCACTGCTCTGGTTCACCAGAAGTGGCTTAGTCATGCTGACCACATGACCCGGAAGCTGTCTGCGGATAAACGCCCATAGCTGTCAAGTGTCCCTTATTTGAAGGGACAGTCCCTTATTCCAGCGCCATGTCCCGCTGCTGTCCCTTATTGATGGATGTCCCTTAAATGTTCCTTAAATGATGTCCCTTAAATTTCAAAGGAATGTTGCTTGGCTGTGTTGCTCACCCAATAAGAAGTCTAAGAATGACTGGGGGGTGGAGCCTGCATGCCTTGTGTGTGGCTAGTTAATGCAAGCTGAGGGGGGTTTTGAATGCTGGACGCCATTTTGTTGCACGTGCTGCTGCAAACTTTGCAGTGCAAAGCCAGGCTGGGGAGCCATCTTAAGTTGAGGCTGCATAGGCCTTGTGGTGCATGTGATTCAGATTCTATTCAGTTGAACCTCTGGTTACAAAGTTGGTTGGACAGTGTTCTCGAAGCTACCAGCATGAGTTTGACCAGACTGCAGGAGGACAGGAAGACTGGAGTGCCTGGAACAGGTGAGGCTACAGGTCCCTTATTTTGGCTGCTGGTCCCTTATTTTCAAATCTGTAAGTTGACAGCTATGTAAACGCCAGCTCCCTCGGCCTATAAAGCGAGATGAGCACGCAACCCCAGAGTCGTTCGTGACTGGACCTAATGGTCAGGGGTACCTTTACCTTCTCTGTCAAGGCAGGCAGACCAATGTCCTGTCTTTTTAGTAGATCTCCTAAACTGATTTTTAATTTACATTGTTGAAAGTAATGTTGTTAAAACCACTTGCTCTTTATTATATATGGCTGTCATTTGCTTTCTGTCGTCTTCTCCCTGCAATATGCATATAGCATATAAATCAGTTATCTCCAAGTATACTTGAGAACACTTATAGTTTCACTGTGCTGATGCTTGACCAACTCAGAATGACAAGTTTGTGTAATAGCTTTCTGAAGCACTTGTAATCTCTGTGACAGCTTATCATAATAAAGACCTACTACAAGACAGACCCTGAGAAGGTCATCTTTGAGGATAACATACTTGCAAGACTTTGCCAGTGTGTCTAAAGACATAATAAAGTTGTCTATGGAATCTGCAGGTCCTTAACTTTAAAATGCAGCCCACACATAAGAAATTCCCCCACCCACCTATGAAATGGGTCTGAAAAGACATCTGCCAATTTATTATATTCATCTTTGTGCTCTTCAGGAAGGAATATTACATCTTATTTGTTTGATCCTCCATAGAATAGTTAGGTACCACTTGGTAAACCTCAACATTTATATGTAAATATCTGGGCTGTATTAAACCACCTTTCATGGTTCAGTTTCTATAACTACTTCCTCACACTCCCAGCTGGCATTTTCTAATCTGTTCCTACTGTTAGCTGCTGGGATCTCTTAACTTGTGTTTCTTGTGAGGTTGATGACACAGTCTAGCTTCTGCACATACAATTCAGTTGATGATGATATATGGTAGCATGGCTGTAACTTTATACGGATGTTAATCTCTCTCTAATGACCAGGAGTTCAATCCTTTCTACTAAAAGTAGACAGACAAACACTATTTCTGAGTTACATATCTCCAGAGAGCTGGTGTTATCCTTCCACCCAGGAGTCCATTGGAGATGCCGGTAACCGCTAGAATGCAACAATGGTGGCATTTCTCGGATAACAGAGGGGGAAAGAAAACACAGAGTCCTCTCTCAAAGGCAGCTCTTAACCCTTGTCTCACACAGAAAGTAGTGGGCCCTCCCACCTGTCACATGGGAGTTTTCCTTTCTTTTCCCAGTCTCTTACCTTGGAAGGCCTTCCCTGCCTCTCACTCAGGGTCCTTCAACCAACTAACCACTACCTACATGTGTGTGTAATCCTGGACCCCAAAACCAGCTAAGAGAAGAGGACACCAAAGAAGGAAGGAAGGAAGGAAGGAAGGAAGGAAGGAAGGAAGGAAGGAAGGAAGGAAGGAAGGAAAGAAAGAAAGAAAGAAAGAAAGAAAGAAAGAAAGAAAGAAAGAATATTCAAAGGACTTCTGATTTCCACCAGACATTTACATAAAGAAATTATTCCAAACATTCACTCTAAAATGACATCCATCTGCTCTACTTTCTGTTAGGCAATATTTTCCCAATCTCTCAACCAGAATGTCTCAGATTAGTTCCTTTTCCTTTCTCCACAAAAAGTCCAAAAGGCATTCTCTAATTATTGTTATTAAAAAATGTCAGCAATGGTTTTTCTCTAATCAAACGAATCAACTTTGTCTCTAATAACTTCAACAACCATTCCTCCATATTAAAAAATAATGAATCTTTCCATCTTTCTCCATACAAGAGAATCTCCGCTGAGACCATATATTAAAATAATATTTCATAGTTCTTTTCTTGTTATGTATTCATTAATTTGCATCCATTTCCATTCTTCCATCCCCATTTCCTGTTGTATTTAGCATGGTTTTCCAACCTGATTTAAAAAAATAGCCGTTCCATTTATGCTTCTTCCTTGAAAAGCACCAAAGGTTTGATAGCTTTTTCCTCTGAATTCACTCCAAGTTGTACACAGAGTCCTTTCTCTCTCAACACTATCTCTGCTAGCTCAGGATGTCTCTTAATCTCTCCATTCTTGGCTTCATTACACTTCTCTAACATCAGAATTCCACCATTTTGCTGTTACATTCTTCTAAACACCTGTGTGAATGACTTTTCCATTTCACCATCTGTTGCCTCTAACTCTACCATTTCACCCTCCTGTTCTGACAATAGTTTATTCATATTATTCTCCAAGGTCTCTGTGTCCTCTTTGATTCTGATTTCCATTTCATTCTTCTCTGGTCCGTTTTCATTCTCCATTTCACCAGTCTTAGATCTAATCAATTTTATTTCCTCATCAAACATTTGCTGAAGGATGCCAATAGTCATGGAATGCCCAACAATATATTTGTCATTCTGAATGTTCTTTATCTTATTAACAATTCAGTCTCATTATATCTCCCATCTCCACCTTAAGATCTCCACAGTGTTCTCTTATCAAAACACATTCCTTTCCCATGGAGGAAGTATGAAGGGGCAAAGTTACTTTAAATTTAAAGGCAACATTTACATTGCTATCATCAATCAGGATGGAAACATAGATTAAACACAATGGGGAATTTATTCCTAAACATTAGCACAGATGTGACCATCTCATGTTTTTGAAGTTCTCTCAACACTTATCACACCAAGGATGAAAATACAATCCCATCTATTTTTTGTGATTAATGTTTCAGTATCATGCATTATGCAACATATAGTTAATGTTTATGATCGACATGCCATCTAGAATACCTGGAAATCAGAATTCAACATCAAACACAGCTTACTGAAGTTTGGTGTTAGATATGTAAAGGAAAAAGTTCCACAGAGGACGACAGATATAGCTGCTCTTGGGCTGCACTCCTGTATTCTCTTATCTAGGAGTAAGCCCTATTGGATCAAGTGTGGCTTATTTCTGAATAGACATACCTAGGATTCTACTATTACTCATATCTATCTTTAATGGCAAAAAAATTAATCCATTCATTTAAAAAGCTGCAGCCAATTCTCATTCGTCTCTTGAGCAAGCTTTATAATATTAGAGCACCAAACTATGAGCACCAAGTCTGAAACAACTACAATCTGAAACATGCCTTCTTTAAGTTGGACATGCTTCTAAAATGAGACCAAAAGCATCAGTACTTTATCATCTATCACCCTGTAAAATTCTCACACTTCAGCAAGTCATCAAAATAGTTTATATTGGCACAGCAGATGTATTATCTAGCAATCTGTTTGGATTTATTCTGAAAACCAGCATATGGTTGGAGCACATATGGAGAATAATGGTTTCAGCCAACAGTGAGTGAACTGCAGTCAAGAAGTTAAAATGCAACCATTGTGCTATTCGCCGTTTTGTGTGCAATGCTACTATTCTGACTCTGTAGAATAACAAGATTAACTAGAATAGTTTAATCACAACTGGCATTATAAATCAATATCTAACACATAGCACATTACACACACATCTAAGCAGAGAATGCCTTAATGTTGCATATTCACTTCAAGGAGAAAAAAGACACCAGGGAGAAAGAAATTTTCAGCAAGTACCACCATCTCAAAGCATGAATTTTATTTGCAAAGAGGCTATTTGTCCTTTATCAGTAAATGTCATAATACTTTAGAGAACTAGGAATTTCAGTTGATTCAGCAAATTAAGGACAAGGGCTTAATATCCATCACATTCATGGAGATACTGGCTGCATTCAGATGTTGGGCCAGACTATGCCTTGCTGAACGTGAATGAACGTACCCTACTCCCAGATTCATGTCTCTCTCACCTTCCCTATAGTCAGGAGAAGGAGTTGAGAAACTTCTGCTTCTGCTTAATCAAAACTTGATGTGACATTCAAATTCATAATTATGGCTAACCTTAGCTATAGTTAGTTTAAATGAGCTTGCTACAGTTTGTAGTTGGTTGGTTTGAAACTATCATAGTGAATATTTACCACAGTTTGGATAATATGCCAATCTGTGGCAAATCAAACCATTGTGCTTAAACTGGAGAAGGGGAGGGATGGAGGGAGGGAGGGAGGGAAGCATGTAAATCAGGGAGGGGGGCTAGGTTTGTTTATGCCTCACTAAACCATAGTTTTGTATGGCGTCCAAACACAGCCAGTGTTAGAACAATTTTGATTTTTTTCTAGTGATGAACTCACACCCATTTGACACATATATTTTCATATACAGTCATTCCTCAGGTTACAGATGCTTCAGGTTGCGTTTTTTCGGGTTACGGACCCACCGAAACCCGGAAGTACTGGAATGGGTAACTTCTGGGTTTCGAGGGTCGCACATGCGCAGAAGCACTAACTGACGCTTTGTGCATGTGCAGAAGCACCAAATCACAACCCGCGCGTGCGCAGACGCGCCACTGTGGGTTGTGAATGCTGCAGGTTGCGAACATGCATCCCGCACGGATCACGTTCACAACCCAAGTGTCCACTGTATATGAATAAAAAACCCTAGAATAAAACATGAAAAATTGCAGCAGATTAAAAAGTTACTTATACAGAGTCCAAACAAGTTATTGGCATTACCTAAGGCATTACAGACTTTAGGCCAACAAAGGAAGACACTTATATTGGGCAAACATACACACATATTTTCCCAGGGAAGGTATTCCAAAGATGAGGGTCACCACAGACAATATCATTTCTCTGATACTTGTCAATCTAACAACTGTCACTGGCAGACCAGCGATCTACCCTCCAGTGCCAATCTCAAAGGCTGGGTAGGTTTCGTGGGTGTAGACAGTCCTTCAGATAACCTGGCTGCAAACCACTTAGTACAACAAAGGTCATTACTAGCACCATGAATTGACTTAGGAGGGGAAAACCAGTACCAGCACATGGACCTAGCTCTAAGCCAAGAAGGAGTGCAGTAGCCAGCTCTAGTATTAGCTCTTGGTTTTAATCTGACTGGCACTGGTGCAAGAACTTCCATAGGGTCTGTTTGGAAACTCCAACTCACAACCCCAGTGCAAGTGCCAACATTTGCATGTCTTCCCACCCTCTGGGGACTGAGAAACAGGCAACTTCCCCATTCAAAGAATTAAGCATGTGCACAAATGCTTGTGGGCAAATTTTATGTTCATGTATTTCAGTTATTACCTGTAGCTAAAACAGAAACTAAGTTTTGTTTACCTTTTAAACAACTGTCTTATCAGTTGATCACTGCCTTGTTAATTGGTTTCAGGTAATTGTCACTTTCTGCTCAGTTTGCATTTCATTTCCCTCTGACCTCACTCCTCTACATCCCCACTGAGTGCACATTCTTGTCATTTAGGATTAGAATTCATGCCTCTTATGCAGTGGATTGTGGTCCACAAAAGCTGATGCCTTCAGCATGCTGCAAAGGCTCTTTGTTGTGTTTGCTATGAGAGAGAAACATGACTGCACTTCTGGAAAATGTCTTTCCTCATCTCAAAAATTCATCCTGAACAAACTGGGAGCGTACACAACAAACATAAATGAAGTCTCACTTTGGAAGTTCAAGTTGACGGAGTGTCCTATTCTCAATAGATCAACAAACACACACAGGGAACAACTGCATAGCCACTCATCATATACCAATCTACAACTACAGTGACTCAAAAGCAAATACATTCTTATATTTATCTCAATTAATGTTAACCTCTTATGATAGATTACAGCTTGTTGACTTCCTATTGCCTGCTCAAAAATAATTCTAAATGCACCACAATAAGAGGGATAGAAACAAGGTTGTTGCCACAGTGCAAGGCAGAGAGGGAGAAAGGAACAGGCAAAGAAACAGATTTCCGAAGAGAAGACAATTCTGATCAAATATTTCCATGTCCTAATCCAACTAAGCTCCTTCCAAAGATCTGAACTGCTGGGTAGCTCTTTACCCAATGCCCACTGGATTGTGTCCAGCTGTGAATTCAGAAGCTTGTTTGTGATTTTTCAAACGTAGAACCACAGTCAGAAGCTTGAGTGTAGGAGTAGCTACAGACAACAGAGGGAATATATATATATATATATATATATATATATATATATATATATATATATATATATATATATTTGTCCAATATCATGGAGAGCAGAGTCTCTTCTCAAACATCTCCATGGTCTATTCTGTTCAGTCACTAAAGTTTCTTAGAGGGCTGGCAACATCATCCAGCACCCTCAGCCAGCTGCCAAAGACCACACATTCAGGCAGGGCTCACATCTAGAAATTCTAGAGCACTGCAGGAAAATTACAGGGAGGGTGGCAAGCAGTCAGGAAGCCTAGAGAATGACCTGGTGGGTAGACATCTGTATGGAACCTAACCACAGGGCACTTTCATGGGTGGTCTTCTAAGCTAGCCTTAACTTATCATGATGGTTGTTATTGGAACCGAGGCTGGAAATGCCCTGAAAATGAAAATGTACCTGCCTTCTCACCTAGAAACCATGATGAAAGTGCATTATATTTTCTTTTGCATTCTTTGTACACAGTCAAACACAAGAATTATCCTACCTTCCAAAAATTACTGAGTTCTGTAATTAATGGGCAACTGATTCAAGACAAATTTGGAGAAGAAACCATGGTTTTTCAGGGCGAAAAAGAAGAGGCAGCTCTGCCCAATAAACTATAAAAACAAGCAAGCCAAATAAACCCCGAGTACTATGAGATCAAAGAGCTCTTTTCTTGCTCCTCTTGTGTAGCTTCAGCTGGATGTGCCAGTGAATAACAAATCTGTGATCTTTGAAATGCCACAAACTCAAAATAAATTACTTTTTACCCAGGAATATCTGAAACAAGTCTTTGGTTTTTAAGCTTTCTGTAACAGTCAAAAAAAGTTTTCTTTTAAATCCAAGTGTCACTCAGCCATGCTAACCTTGATCTAATCTAAGCTTTCCCACTTCTACTGCTTGAAAAGCAAGATTGAGCCAGACCTTTGAACCTCAGTAGAATCGGTCAGCCTAACTCTAATAGCCGCATCAAGTCAGAGAGGATAAAGAAGAATGGATACATTCAATGTATCATTGAAAGGGAGGACCTGAGAGTTTCAACCACATTCATACAGAAAATGGTTAAAATGTTGTAAATGAACAGAGGCAGCAACTTATCCTTACTAGTAATTTCTCCACACACATCTCTGACCATCAGTGAAAGGTTTTTTGACACAAGTGCTTACAAATTAGAAAGAAAAGAAACAGATGCAGTGGGGAGGGGAATACAAAAAAAAATCCAGGTACTGTATTTTCCCAATGCTTGGAAAATCACTGTTGCCCCCTTGCTTCTTCCCAACAGATGGGCCTACCAACCAAGAAAGAGGCCCACCTGAGGCTGACCTCACGTGAGCTGTGTTTTGACTAACCCCTCATAAATTAAACAGTTGCACAATCTTTCAAACATATTTTCCCCTGATCACTGTGGCCTGTTTAGCCTTTATATGTGTGTTAAAGGGCAGGAGAGGATATATTAATTGCAACATAATGTGTCAGTGATTCACGCTATACATAAACACAAATCAGAGAGACTTAACTAACACAAGGAAAATGCTATTTACATTGTGGTATTATTCATTCCATATAGAATTTCAAGACCTGGGCTTTAGGCAGCTTCATGAAACGACAACAGATTGCTATATTATTTACACTGATTGTATTTCTACTCCCACGGAGAAGCGCTCATGGGAGTTTCTGTCTACAGTTGGCCAGTCTTGTGTACAACCGGAGTGGTGGTGGGCACCATTTTCTCTTCTGCCTTAAGCACCAGAAAATATGTCAACAGTCATGTAAATCAGGTAAACACTGAGTTACAGCCTTTTATTTCATTGAATTAAATATATAGTTATATTTATTTCATTTAGTTTACCGTAATTTAAACACCACCTTTCCACCAGATGGTGTCCAAGGCAGCTAACAGGGATCAATACAAAACAATAACCAACAACATCATAAAAATAGAGCACATAAGACACATCCAATAAAATCCCGGTCAATTAAAATAGATTACTACACACACTGTGGCAA
Source organism: Podarcis bocagei (assembly GCF_964188305.1). Classification (NCBI taxonomy): domain Eukaryota; kingdom Metazoa; phylum Chordata; class Lepidosauria; order Squamata; family Lacertidae; genus Podarcis; species Podarcis bocagei. The sequence continues at coordinate 70,148,179 of NC_138128.1, forward strand.
TAAAACAAGTCAACCTGGAAGGCCAAACACCTGTCTCAAGAAGCTGTCTTCTACTTAATTACACCATAGGTCCATCAGGCTCAGTACTGTCTACATTGACTCAGAGTGAGTCTCCAGGGCGTCAGGTGGGAATCTCTCCCAGCCCTACCTGGAGATGCCAGGGATTGAACCTGGAACATTCTGCATACAGGACAGGTGTTCTGTTGTCAACAGAAGGTCACCAGAAAAGGGGCAAACCAGACTTCCCCTGGCAAGGAGTTCCAGATCTTCAGATCCCATCAAATGTTCCTCTGATGTTTGTTGAACACCACAGAGAGCCTCTCCCACAGACATAATAGCCCAGGCAGACTTGTATAGAAGAAGGCTATATTTTAGGTAGTCTGGCCCCAAGATGTTTAGGGCTTTATAGGCCATAGCCAGGGCCATGATGCTCCTCAAAGGGGTTACGGAAACTTCACTGGTTCTGCATTCTACAGCCAGACTGCTAACCAGGGTATAGCTATGAGAAAGCACATGCTGTACAAACTTTTGATGTACAAAATGCAGCCTTTTGTAGAGCATGTTACAGTAGCTGAAATGAGATGCAGCTAAAGTCCACTTTATATGTTTTTCCCATGAAAAGGGAAAGTGAATAGAGACTATACTCTTGGCCCTGTTCTTCTGTCATATGGCAGATATGGGACAGAGGCACCTGGAAAGGTTCGTCAAGCAGGCAACAGAGACCCCTGATGAAAAGGCTGGTAGAGGAAGGAGAGAGAACATTGAAGAATGCCCCCCCCTTCTCCCTATGAAGAAAAGGAGTAGAAGTGGGAAGAAGTAGTGAATAGTCAGTGGGGATGGGGACTGTGGGAATCCACTTTGTGCTATAATGGGAAAGTCCCCAATCTGGACCCTTTCTGAACTGAAAATCAAGTACTCTTCAAAATCTGCACTTCTCCAAATTTTCCAGTCAAACAATATGTACAAAAGTGCTCATATCAGAAGAAAGTTTGCAGAAAATTCATAAAATACCAACATGCATTATATTAGGAAAGACAGCTTGCAAAAAAAAATAATGTGTCTGTTAGGAAAAATTCTTACTAAAATACTGACAAACACTTGTGAGGATTTTTTTTAAAAAAAATCAAAAATTGCTGAAAAATGTGAAGAACTAAGAAGAAACTCAGAAAAACTGAAATTGACAAGATTCATCCATTCCTTGCAGTCAAGCAAAAACAACGGTCAGGGTAGCCAACAACGGAGTGCTGCACTTGTGGTTTTATAATAACTGAACATTAGGTACATGCATGGCTGTGTATGTAGGACATGTGTGTATGTGTTTAAATTGAAAGACTGTGACTGCCTGCCTGTCTCATCCTGTCCAAACAGGGCTTGGAACAACACCTCCATGCAGTGCCAGTCTCACCCACAGTGGCAGCTCAGAAGTACTGCCTGGCTTCCTTCCAGCTAGACAGACACCAGTAGAAGCCAGCAGGTTGGCAGATGACCAGAGTGGCAGTGATGGTATGCCATGCAGGGGATTGCCGAGTCCTTACATTTCCCTCCATATGCCATGTACAGGTACAGAAGAATCACAAATCCATTTGAAGAGCACCACCTCTCATAGAACTACACCAAGTGAGCTGTTTAAACACTCACAGTGGACTTTAAAACTTGTGAGGGAAGGACAAAAACTGCCAGTAATTAGAAGTTTGGCTTAAAGCATGTGACTACTGAGCACAAACATTTTAAATATAATCTTGCCATGAGTAAGCCATACAAATCACAGTGGAGTGGGTTTTTATAAATGCGAAAAGTACAACCTCCCCGTTGTGAAGATGATGTGATCAGACTTTAGGAAGAAAATCCAATTAAACTCCAATAGATTAATGTCTATGACATATGGTGTGTGTGTGTGCCTGTGTGTGCATATATGTACGCACAGACACATGCCTAGCTAGGTATATTGAGTACATCATTTTAAGATCATCTTAAGTGCCGCCATTATTAACAATGTATTGTTAAAGACATAAAGGTATTTCCTACAAAACATAAATCTATAGTATTATCTTCAAAAAGAGCAAGGAGAATAGTATTTTTTCCCCCCCAAAGGCTGTTTGCTGGTCAGGTAAAATGAAAATATGAATTAATTTTAGGTCATGAGAAATTAACTTAAAAATGTCCACAGAACATAGTGATCTGCCACCAAACATCTGTTGCACAACGGTGTTTATTGGTTGCCATTTTGTACCAGTTGCACAACCTACAACAGCCTCCACAGTTATATCTTGCATATTATATATACCTTACATATTACATATAAATATAAATCTAGAGAGCAGGAGAAGGGGGAGATAAGCAGTATGCCCAGCCTTTTCAGGAATATAGTTGTTGTGTGTGCATGAATTCTCAGGATGTGCAAGTTATGGTTACCTTATGGTTTTGTGAGGTGGCCAAGAGTTCTTTTCCCCACATTTTCTTTTACCGTTGTAGTGGGTAATGTGCTATCCAGCATCCTTTGCACCTACATTACCTGCAGCTAATCAGAAAGGATGCCCATGGGACCACACACAGGAATTCTTTCACCCAGGTCCCAGAACTGATGTCTGGAGGAAAGCAACATAATCTACTTTAAAAACAAAAACAAAACTGAGAAAGTAACCATCAGCCAACCTATAAACCTATAAAGTGACCCAATTTCCACAAACTGCAAGTATGCTTAGATGCAGCACTAACTCACATCTAAAAGTAAATTCCAATACCCTGATTTCGCTATATTCACTTATATGAAATGCATGAAAGTTGACACTGATGCAACTACTGTATATGATTCTTCAAGATGACAAAATGGAACTAGTTGGTAGGGGAACCTTTATCCAGCCCCTCAAGGGCTTATTGTGGCTTTATTGTAAACCCCCCCCCCCCCCATTACTTTAATTGACTGCTTACATGGGTCCATTATGTCTAAAAAGAAATTGGTGGTCCCCCAAGCACCTACACATTTGTCCATTTACTAATTCAAAAGGGGATAATTATTAAATTTACAGACTGGTCCCAGGGGTTGCATTTTGGAAGGCAACATTGTGAACTGTAGTTCTCACCCCACCCACTTTTACACATTGACCACATCTACTTTTACATTCTCCCTAACCCTGGTTATAGGTCGGCCATAGATCAGTGCCGTCTTCAGCCTAAAAATATATATTTAAAAAGCCATCCCTGGTCTAGTGGCAAACAGGTACAGAACCAAGCCAAAGTGTGAAATAGCAGAGAAGTCGCTAAGTACTTTTCTCCATTTGATGCAGTCAAATCACCTGGAAACCACATATAAAAGAAAAATGACTATCAGTAGCATTTCAGTAATATAGTGGTGCAGAAAGGGTTAAGCATATCATACCTTGCCACTTCTCTCCTCCAAACTGCCTCTCTCTGTCATTCATCACTTTACAGTGGTGAAATGGTGGCAGGGATTCCCAGACTTATGTTTGCTATATATTAGCTTCTTTGTATAGGGAAATGTATGACCAGAATGTGTAAGGTGGGAAATGGATGTCCATTTCATTCTAGTTCAATATGTGGAAGTCAATGTAGGTATTAATTTCCCAGTGTATTTCCCAGTACACAGTAAACTTAACAGGCCCTAACCAATAGGTAAGCTGAAGCCACTATGCTTCTTTTTCAGCCTTTAGAAGGTCTTGTCTCTTTGATTAGATGCTGTTCATCCAATTAGTAAGTGAATAAAAGTGTTTAACTTAGAAGGCCACTAAGAATAATTTTAGTAAGTGCAACAGCTAGCTGACTGTTTGAATATAAGCCCCAAAAGCAATTCTAATCTTCAGCACTTCTTCAACATCAAAAGATACTGAAAAAATAAATGTGTTATTAGCAAAGTCTACTAAAAGCTAAAGCTATAGGTCACTAAGTAAATGTAAATATAAGTGAGCATTCAAATTCAATACAGGACTGATTTGTGTAAGGGTGATATTTCATCTGATAAACACCATGTGACTTACACTTTGTTCCCCTTTTTTACAATCTTCGTAAGACAAAACATGTGGAGGTTTTTTAACATCACAAACTCCAGATCTAAGAACACTGTAAAACCCAGCACATCCCACCCTTTAAGTCTTATAAAATCACAGGCTTTCAGGGGAGGAACATGGTAGACTGAATGTCTTTTGTCATCAGGCTGCTGGTGGAGATAATGATGAGGAGACTGATGATACCCAGGCATAAATCCTGGCCAGGCATAGGCAAACTCGGCCCTCCCGATGTTTTGGGACTACAACTCCCACCATCCCTGACCACTGGTCCTGTTAGCTAGGGAGGATGGGAGTTGTAGTCCCAAAACATCTGGAGGGCCGAGTCTGCCTATGCCTGATCTTGGCTATCAAAATCACTCTGGAGATAAGTGAACAGAGAATTAACCTCTGATGCTCCGAAAAAGCCATATTCTACATCTGAAGACTGAGAAGCTGATGTGGGTGAATGACGCATGAGCAGAAGCATCAACATTTTGCCCAAAAGCCACATAAGAGCCCTGTTGGGAGTTCTGAGTGCTAAGAATTTTTATCTTCTTCATTTTTAATTCTCTGTTTTCTCAATAAAAGTGTTGCTTGGAAATTGAAAGTAACTTTGCCACTTCATTTTTCCTCCATAGGAAAGGAATGTGATTTGAAAAGAGAATGATGTGAAGATCTTAAAGTGGAGATGGGTGATAAAGTGATACGGAATTGTTAATAAGATCAAGAACATTCAGAAAGACAAGTATATTGCTGGGCATTCCACTGACTGTTGGCACCCTTCGACAAATGTTTGATGAGCAAATAAAACTGATTAGATCTAAGACTGATGAAATGGAGAATGAAAGCAGACCAGAGAAGAATGAAATGGAAAGTGGGATCAAAGAGAATGCAGAGACTACGGAGAATAATATAGATAAATGATTGCCAGAACAGGAGGGTGAAATGGTTGAGCTAATAACAATAATTAGAGAACCCCTTTTGGACTGAAAAGAAAAATGAATTAATCTTAAACATTCGGGTTGCAAGATTGGGGAAATATTGCCTAACAGAAGGTAGATCATCTGGATGTCATTCTACAGTAAATTATTTCTCTATGTAACAGACGGATATTCTGCTTTTTTCTGTATATTTTTTGTCTTCCTTTGTGTCCTCTGCTCTGGTCCATTTTGGGGTCAAAGGACTACAACCACATGAAGGTGGTGGATGGTTGGTGGAAGGACCTTGTGTGAGACACAGGGAAGGAAAGTCATCTCAGGGTGAGAGACTGGGAGAAGAAAGGAAAGCTCCCAGGTGAGAGTTGGGAGGGTCCACCACCTTCTATGTGAGACAAGAGTTAAGAGCTACCTTTGAGAGAGGAGTCTGTATTTTTTTTCTTTCTTTCTGTTTTTGTGTTTTATTTAGATTGGATTTTTTAATCCTATGAAAAAGCTTGAAATTTTTTTAAAGTCATAAAATAATATTGCAATTAATTCACCCATGTATTATTTACAAAACCTTTCCTAAGAGTGAATTTACCTTTTCTACTACCAACCCCAATATTTCTTTTCCTGGCAATTTCAGCCACTTTAGAGTACATCATGTGGACTATGTGAGTGCATATCATTTTGCACTTAATTTGAAACTCATCTGTTCATATTTCAAGGAGATATTATTCTGTAGCCATTAACATACTTATATCAGCTGTTATCATAAATGTTTTTTGTTAAAAAAAGTACACAGGAAATAAACACTGAAAAACAAATGTATCAGATCTCGATGCTTTTATCATTATTCCAGGCATCTTTAGTGAGGGTTATGTTTTTCTTCCATTGAGCTCTTAGTTGATATGATCTCATCAAGTTTTGACTGTAATAGCAAATAATTATATGGCTAAAAATGTAACACCCCGCACTAGCACACCAAATGTGAAATGTAAAGTAAGTAATAGACTTGCATCCTGAATGTTAAAATAAAATTAAAGGAGACTCTTCTCAGACAAACAAATTGTGCTTCCATACGGATTCAGTGATCCAGAATCAGAGAAGTGTCACTCTGGCTCCTTTCTAAAACAACAGGGAAAGCATTCATTAGGAGGACTTGCTATTAGAATGATGCACTTCATTAAGTACATGGCTGTCTTCCTTTACACAGGAAGCTGTTATTAATTCTACTGGCCATGCTCAAGCTTTCCTTTCACTGAATACAGAAATGAAAGAAACTTCTAAATAATAGAAATCACACATCTCTCAGCAATAGAACATTCATATCCAGTGGGAAGTCACTTCTAATTGACAATTCAATTCTGAGTGTGTTTCTCTATTCTGCCTAACCCTACTCACCACCTTAACTTAAGAGATTATCCTTTCAACAACTCAAAAGACTGCCAGAAGGATTCGTTCAGAAGACAAGAAGCAAATTTATTTTAGAATGTGCTAGAATGGCAACTTATAGGATGTATTTTTCATCCCACGAAGGAAGAACATGGAAGCCATAACGTTCAAATGAACTGCAGCCATCAGCAAAAGCCCATTGCAGTGGGTTTCCCAATGAATTTATCTCTAGGTGTCTTTTATTACTACATTTGCTGAATGATTATGTTTCCTACATGATACATTGGTGTTAGTGAAGAAAATGGAACTCGGGGAAATGCAGTTTCAATAACAAATGAAGTATACAACAAAGGGGTTATATACTACTGAGGCCAAGTCATACAACTTCTTTAAGTGTGGGTAGCCATATAAAAGGCCTGTGCATGCTGCCCTTTTCAATCCTGAGGGAATAGCTATGGCAACATCCACACAGAATTTGGGTTTTGGGTTGTCACTACAAATGCTCAAAAAGCACCATTCAATGTGCCATGCAATAAGTAAGTAAATAAATCAATCAATCAGAATCTTCCACTAACCAGCAAACACATACAAATATCTCACAATGAAGCTGCTTGAAGCCCTCCTAAGCATCACAGGCTAAAGCCCCTTATAGATGCAAGTTTGCCATTCATCATGGACTGCTTACGTTCACACTATCTTAATTATTTATGTATTCGTTTCAATCCTGGCCTTCCACCAAGGAGCTGAAAGTGCCATACAAAGTTCTTCCCTGCTCTTAAAACAATTATGTGATGTAGAGCTAGGTTGACAGACAGTGACCAGTGCAAGATCAGCTAGTGAGCTTCATGATGGAGTAGGGATTTGAAAGCAGCTCTCATTAATCCCAGTCCAATGCTCTATACACCACACTGGTTCTACTGCTAAATGCAACTTCAGCAGGTCCAACCTCTTGAACCTCTGTACAAGCAAGGGGTGCTCCATTCATTTCAAAGTCAGGGAGTCCAGTGAGGAGCGCAGTCTGTGCTTGTGCTGAGCATTATGTGAGCCAAGGGATCATTTGCCCACAGAAGGTTGAGATAATTAAAAACATCATTATCTTGTGCAATCAGTAGCCAAGATTAACAATATACAAGTTACGAACTGGAGCAAACTTCAAATAGGGAACAATTTGTTTCCGAAGTTACTAAACACAAGCACAATGCAAATGGATAATAAAATAATTAGATCAGCCAAGCTAGTAAAGTTGTTACAGCACTGGCTAAATGATTTATGTTAATTTAAAACCCGCTGGAACAATCATATACTTGAATAACTATGAACAGATGGAAATCGATAAATGATACTGCCTGTAGACACTAAGGCATTAGTTTTCTCTAGATAATATTATTAGATAATGAGGTCTTTTAAAAGCAAATGTTCATACATCAAGTTATTTTAAGATTAAAGTTTAGTTTTATAAAATTTTGACACATGAAGAATTTCTACAGCTTGCTAAACACAATAAACCAATTCACAGTGGAGTTTTTGTAACTTTTAAAGAGCCAGTTCATATATTAGCTTCGCCACTCTGTTGCACATTACGTTGTGCTACTTAGCTGAGCAATGTAAGAATCTTACAATTCAACTTCCTCAAAAAAGATTTCTCAGTAAGGAGTACTCTGGGCACACAGAAGTAGATGGGTTCCTAATGTATAAAAGGGTTAGTAACATTTAACACATGAATAGACTCCTCAGAGGGGAATTATTGCAAACTTTCTGAAATTTTCAGCTCAAAGGAAAATTGTGTAGCAGAATTCACATCACTGTAAGAATCTATCCTTAGGATTCTCAAAGTCTGGATTTTATTGTGGTACTAGCAATGCTCATGCATTGAAGATTTTTAAAATATATATCGTGTCCACACAACCTCACCTTATCAAAATGTCAGCCTACACTTTAATAAAAAACATTTAATTACTGCAGAAAACTTCATAAGTAAAAAAAAAATCCATTATACATCTGCAGTCACTAGCAATATGGAAGCTTGCTAGCATGCTGCCATTTTTGTTGACAATTTGTAACATGTATGGTGAAATTTCAGTTGTGGCCTCTAATGTCACACCCTGAATTCCCTTTTTGCAGTACCTGAGTACAACACAGCCAATTTATTTCTGGCAGTCCAAATCAGATGAGCATCTTGATTTCCATCAATTGCCACATGCTGAAGGCATGTTTAAATTTCAACAACCAAGTTAGGAGCAGCTGTTCTCTTCAGAGCTTCACACCATACATGTAAGGATTGCTTGGAAAACTAATCACAGTATATACACTGGGCTAATAATTACTGAAAAGCATTTCCAATCTTTTTAATGCCCCAAAGCATTTCCAATTTTTTATTTTAACATTTTGTGGTTTTAAAATCCTGAACATGGAAAGGAAGTATAGAAAGTCCCCTCCCCACACAGCCTGCCTTTTTTTTAAAAAAAAAAGCCCTGGGGTGCATGCCCTGAACTAGTTCATAGTACATAAGTTTCTGATCCTTGGGAGCAAGGGAACTGTAATCTCTGATCTTATATTTGCCTCTGGAGGAACAGAAGAGTCATGGAAGTTCCTGCCATTTGGACAGGATGATACAAGGGGATCACTTAAAAATGTAACTTTACTTCCGCATAGTGAACTTGATTTCCACAGGGAGGCATAATGTATCTTGACTTTTGATCACAATTTGGATGGCAAGAAGAAGCTAGCACAAAATGAACACAAGAATGCACCAAATCAAATGCATTCTTCACCACCCCTTCATTGTTATGCATTGCAAGGAAATACAGCATTGGCAGAAATAATTCAGTGAAGTGTGAATATCTTATTTTAACAATACAGGATGTGAGGTCTCATCTTGCATGGTGGAGACCTCAATTCCAGTTTTGCTCTCCTTTTTCTACTTGAATTCACAAGATCACTTCACAGGGGTTAGAAAGCAAAGAGCATTCATGGAAAATAATTTTCTCACAGTATCTTGGTAGTGAAACTGGAGTATAGGACACATGTAAGACAGATTTCGGAAGCAGAAGTGATAACTTTTAGTTATAGGTTTTTAAATAATTATAATGAAGTTTTTTCCATTTTAGTTGTGAAAACTATTGGTTGAAAAGTGGGATATAAATGTAATAATGCATTAAACACTCAAATTTAAACTGGATCAGAGTTTAACATAATGTTGAGGATATAAATGTGCAGTGAAATAATTAGAAAAATCATTTTTTTCTGAGTTTGAATGTGGTTTGTTATAGAAGTGGGAGAAGTGAGAGCTAGATTAAAGTGTATACACTAGCCTTTGTTATATGATCTTGAGAATGTGTCTTTACGTATTGTAAGGGGATTCTAATCTATTAGTGATTCGGGTTACAGAATCAAGAGGTAGCATTTATTCATGATTAGTTAATTGTGAATAAAAACTGCTAGTTCTGCAACTGCCTCTTTAGGCACAGATGGGCAAATTAGGTCTAGGATAGCATGAATCTGTATTGTGATATTGCAGAAAGTGTGAAATCATGAATGCATTGGACTACTGGGAACATACTAAACTTTAAGTACTCACACATATTCCTTCCTAAACTATGGATATATTTGTTCCACAATAAAATTGTTTTTAAGCTACCACAGGAATCTTTGTAACTTTTGCTGCAACAAACTAACATGGCTATCCATCTAGAGCAGGCATCCCCAAACTTGGCCCTCCAGCTGTTTTGGGACTACAATTCCCATCATCCCTGACCACTGGTCCTGTTAGCTAGGGATGATAGGAATTGTAGTCCCAAAACATCTGGAGGGCTGAGTTTGGGGATGCCTGATCTAGAGTTTGCTCCTAAACTCTTCTCACGTGGTCGGATCTGCTCACCTGTTGGCACTTGGCTCTAAGACTTCAAACTGACGGATCAAGGTATCCTTTATTGTATAGTTCACAAACTTCATTGCTTGATCCTGACTTACTAATTCAGCACTGAACACTACCTAATATTTTCAACAAACATACTAGAGACACACATGGGTAAATCAATAATCCAATATGAAAAAAACACTTTTCAAAGATTATTAAGAACTTCAGTGCCACTATTTTTACAGGCAACTGCTCCCCTGGCAAAGCTATTGCACCTGAGCTAAGATGACATGAGATGACAATGCAATTATTCCAACCAGTGATTTAAGACAAGTAGATAACTATAAAGCACAGAGGAAATTCCAGAGTTTGCTACAGCCTGCACTCTTACCATTCAAGGATAACTGGTAAGGCAAAGTGATTGAAGCTAACATTCCAGCCTAAGCACATCACTGCATCAGCAAAGAGAGAGGTGCTTTGTCTTTAAGCCGAACAGTACGCTGTCTAAACTGCACTCTTATTTCATAGGGCTCTGACTCCAACCTAGGTAGATTATATTGCTGAAACAAGAGTAACACCACAACCGGATAGAAGCATCAAATAACACTTTATCAGCTATAAGACAACCCTTTCAAACATGAGAGAGAGAGAGAGAGAGAGAAAACCCATAAATGGACCTGAGTAACTGGAAGTAACATAGAAAGTTGGGGTTTTCCCCTATAACCGTTAGGCTAGCCACAGCACAGTTAATGCTGAAAATGCTCCCTAGTGTGTAAATTAATTGTTCTTTTGTTATCAGAAGAAGCATCAACTTCACCTCCTGCCAAATTCGCTTACCGGTTCTAACAATTAGCTGTCTGTGAGAATCAGAAAAGTATGGGTGCAGACTTAAACTTGCAAGATGTATCTTCTAAAAATGACCCAATTAGTCGAGTGTTATATCTCTTAATAATAACAAACAAAAATAGCAACAGTGATTGTAGGAATAATGCGGATATCTGTTGTGCACACTGTTGTGCACACTGAATTTCACACCATAGCTGGACACATTTTGGGGTGTATATAAAGTAAAACTGTGCACATGTTTAGGAAATTGTATGCTGACGTTCCACAAGTAAAACACACTAACTCTGCAAAGAAGTTATTACTTCAGCTATTTTGTATTCATGCAAAGGGCTTATTGCTGCAATGAATAAACCAACCTCATATATTTTCTCTGAACAGCTTTCCAATTAACTTAATATATGGATCAAATGGTGCCTCATTAGACAACAAGTAAAATGCAGCCCCTTCTTTCTGGATAACAGCCCTCTCAACTATTTCCATCAGACAAAACACAGAACAGTCAAATCCATAATTAAGGTAACTTGCTTTCAACACCACGCTAGAAAATTGCAAGCATATACTGGCTTACACTGCAATTGTGAACAGACAAGAATTTTAAGAAGCAAAACACAACAAGTAAAAGCAGGCATGCTACAGAAGTTAATATGCAGAAGACAGTTTCTAGGGTGAGAGAAGCTACTGAACATCTAAAATAAATGGTTAGTAGTACCACTTCATTACTGCCGGCTTCCAGCTATAAACCTCAAAGCAGATGATTCATAAGCTAGATACATTACTTCGCTCTTTGAGAGAATCTCCACTCTTCATGTAGTTTACCATCAATGCCAGTTTAAAGTGGGGGAAAACAACTTACTGAATAGCTGAAAGTTTCATGCTTAGCCAACGCTGGGTTGTGCATTAAGTTTCTTTTCCTGCTAAGCCTGTTTACAGTGAGTGTCTCGCACATAAGAACGAGGTTTCCTTTTTCTCTTTTCAAGGTAAACAAGGTGAAGTGAAGAACCGCAGCAATCTCTTTGCATGAGAAACATTCATCACAATCATAGCCTGAACAACAGCGAACATTTTTTTGGGGGAAAAAATACCTTCTCATATCAGCAAGCCACAAAAAAACATTTTCCACGTTCTGCTATGCACTCCAGCCGCTTTAGTCATCACAAGTAACTAGCCATACACTCCAAGCAGGAATTTGTGTGCCCTCTATCTGCAGCTATTAGCTCAGCACACTGATTCTCTGGCATTAAAGCAATAGCAATTAGCTGTCCTGCTCTCAGCAGCTACTGGAGAGACAGACAGACAGACAGACACACACACACACACACACACACACAGACAGAGAGAGAGAGAGAGAGCGCTGAGTGGGGTAAACTATACAGTGACCACTGAGCTCTCACCAGCAATTAGTAGCAGGTGCTGCAGCCCTAAGACAAATTGATATCCCACTGATAATCAGGGCTAGCTCCTTGAATTTACTGTGTGTCCAATCAACCTTTGCCAGGGGCTCTTTGTTTGCTTTTCCCACTTCATTAGCAACAAAGGAGTACAGCGGCTTACGTTCATTTACAATGTATCATTTGACCAGAAAGGAATAATCTGTTTAAAGCCTCTCAGCACTGGAGGAGTGGATACTTAAGTCCACCTTATGTTTAATCTTAGGTAAACAAATAAAGAGGAGTAAAAGATATTGCCCTTTTTGTTTTTTCTAAACTAGCAGTGAAAATATTTTTGCCTAAAAATCTTAATTAGTAATTTTCATCAATGCATTTTATATACAGTGGTACTTCAGGTTAGAGACGCTTTAGGTTACAGACTCCGCTAACCCAGAAATAGTACCTCTGGTTAAGAACTTTGCTTCAGGATGAGAACAGAAATTGCACTGTGGCGGCGCAGCAGCAGCAGGAGGCCCCTTTAGCTAAAGTGGTGCTTCAGGTTAAGAACAGTTTCAGGTTAAGAACGGGCCTCCAGAATGAATTAAGTTCTTAACCTGAGGTACCACTGTATATGCATCCAGAATGCACATCCATTTTCGATTTAAGGAACCTTCCTGCAATACTCTTCAGCATTGTGTGGTTATAAGATCATACAATGGCCAGACTAGATTACACATTCCCTAATTGCTTCCCTATGCCTATTTGAGAGAAAAATTGAGTTGCCTTCACTTTCTGCTGCCTCCCAAAGCCACCAGGAATCCTTGATCCTTGGGAAGGGAGTATGAAATTTTAATTGGAGAGAGAGAGAGAGAGAGAGAGAGAGAGAGAGAGAGAGAGAGAATCTAGTGAACATACTAGGGGCTGCATCCCTGCTTACTCTACTCACCAGCCCCTCCTAGCCCACACAAATGAGCTACCATGAGCTTCCCTTCACACCCCATGCAACTACTAAGCTCACTGTTCATCTCCCCAACCAGACTTCTTTCTTCTATCCTGCACCCCCATTTTCACCTTCTCCCCATGGCCATGCCTTCTGTCATTCCCTTGGGCACAAACCATGATAACCACTTGCATCTTTACAGACCCACACAATGCAACCAAGCAGCACCCCTTTCACCTTCTGCCCAGTTATGGAGCCACTGTCCTCTCCTATTATTTAGACCTTTTCATGCCTCTGCTTTCATCTTCAACCCCATTCCCAATGTCCCCTTGGCCATGTCCATTTTCACCTTCACTCCCTTTCCCCCTCCACCTTCCTCCTTACTTTTGTCAACTCTACCTTGCACACAGATCACCCCCATTTCCATGCCGCCTTCTCTCTCCTATTATGCAGTCACCTCATGCTGATCTATGTTACTGTATCTTTGAGAGTAATGGAATCTTAGGTGCACCATGGTTTCAAACAGCAGTTTGCATAATGCCACTTTGTCATATTATTATTGAAGCTAAGTTTGGACAACTGACTTAAAACACACAGATATGATACTAACACCACCTCACGGTGATCCTACATTTCTGCCATGCCCTCACATTCATTTTCAGCACAATACAGCTAAAATAAAGCTGTATACAGTGCATACATAGTCTACTCTGAAATAAGTCCAAGTTCAGTGAGGCTTGTACTTGGGTAAATGGCTAAAAGATTGCAGTGTTCAGCTAATTTAATTGTACTATTTGTGATTAGGCCATTTTCCAATATATATTTAAGACTAATAACATCACATCCCCTTGCCTTTCCCATGAACAAGACTGGAGTCAGTCTTCAGAGAGAACAGAAATTGGAACAACAGAGGCAACATCACCAATGGTACGCACACTCATTTCTTTTGTCCCATTGCTGTGTGTGGAGAAACAAGTTTCCAGGGTTTTGAAGTCTAAATGCCACAAGCAACAAATGCCCATTCTCTAACACCCTTCTTCAACTCTCTGAAATAACTGTAATCTGCCTCTAGTCCTTGGAGCATATAGCAGTGTCTTAGGGTAGGGATATAGGAATGAAGTAAGGATATAGGAATGATATACTGTATAATTTGGAACCACACAAGTCTTAGTGCACATCTTAACATACTTGTGTATGTTTTGTGTATGTACCATTTCACCAAATGGTGAAAATGTTCCAGAAGGCCTGTATCTTGACAGTGAATATAACCCCAGGACTAATGGTTAGCTACTGAAAGAATGAACTCACATATGTTTATTCACCTGCTTTGATATATGTTGATTGGCTTGCTTTGATGCTATGTTTATCTGTAGGCTTGGGAGGCTCAGCTAGTCAAGATAGAGAAGGTGTCTCACACTGGTTGGCTGCCAGCTACTTCCTTATTGGGGTGATGGATGAGAGTTGGAAAGTGGCCTCCAAGCCAGGGGTGAATGAAATGGACTACTGATGCCAGCTTACACAGTTTGCTTCCATATAAGTAATTGCTTATTTGTTTCCTGGGTTCGGACAAGTCATGACGACTGCTTGCTGCTTCAGTATCTGTCCCAAGTCTATAAAGGCAGCAGGGCTCTGAAGGCTGCATTGTAAGTTTACACTTTTATTTAATAAAGCACTAGAACTGGCCATTCTATCATTTTCGACTTCTTCCTTCGATACCCCTACACCAAACCACTTGGTCCTACAGATCAGGACAAGACTCTAGGCTGTGTCCCCCATTCAGTGTGATTTCATGCAACTTCATAAAAGCCAAATAAGTTTATTAAGATTAGACTGAGTAGAATAGAAGAGGGAATAGTCACTCACTCTCTCACACACATTTTGGGTAGATATACAGATTTAATGCTACTACTGAATACAAACTACAAATCATACTTTCACCAGCTCTTAGAGAATGCAACTTGGGAAATGATGTCAAAATAATGAGGAAGGCTGTATGTTTTCAGGTACTTTCAAAATAAAATTGATCTATAGCCTGCTGATTTGACTCTTGGTAAGTAAGCAGTAACCAAATAACTCCAATTTTGAATATGCAATACTATTTTAATGGAACTGACCTTTCCCCTAACATGGTGTCCAGTTTGTGTTGAATTTATTCCATGCTGCTAGCAAGTATTGCAGAGCTCCCTAAGTAATTGCCTGGTGCCTCTCCCAGACTCTATGATTGATGAGAAAGACAGGGGCTCTCTCTATAGCATATGTATTGGACTTTTGATATTTAAAATTTCTCCATTTTGCCTGGCCTTCTAAACTTCAAGTCAGTGGAACAGTTCACACACTCACCAAAATGGTAATTCTCAATGCATGGTGGGACATGATGGCTATTTGCACTATTACTATTTACAACATTACATGTACCTCATGGTATATGCACCTGAAAAAGGGGGTTTCGCCAGATGACCTGTTTATTAATATAATAATAATAATAATAATAATAATAATAATAATAATAATAATAATAATAATAATAATAATAATTTATTATTTATACCCCACCCATCTGGCTGGGCCTCCCTAGCCACTCTGGGCGGCTACCATAAAAACCAAAAATACAGTAAAATATCACACGTTAAAAACTTCCCTGAACAGGGCTGCCTTAAGATGTCTTCTGAATGTCAGGTAGTTGTTTATCGCTTTGACATCTGCTGGAAGGGCGTTCCACAGGGCGGGCGCCACTACCGAGAAGGCCCTCTGCCTGGTTCCCTGTAGCTTTGCTTCTCGCAATGAGGGAACCGCCAGAAGGGCCTCAGCGTCCGGGCAGAATGATGGGGGTGGAGACGCTCCTTCAGGTATACTGGACCGAGGCCGTTTAGGGCTTTAAAGGTCAGCACCAAAACTTTGAATTGTGCTCGGAAACGTACTGGGAGCCAATGTAGGTCTTTCAAGACCGGTGTTATATGGTCTCGGCGGCCGCCCCCAGTCACCAGTCTACCTGCCGCATTCTGGATTAGTTGTAGTTTCCGAGTCACCTTCAAAGGTAGCCCCACGTAGAGTGCATTGCAGTAGTCCAAGCGGGAGATAACCAGAGCATGCACCACTCTGGCGAGACAGTCCGCAGGCAGATGTCTCAGCCTATGTACCAGATGGAGCTGGTAAACAGCTGCCCTGGACACAGATTTGACCTGTGCCTCCATGGACAGCTGTGAGTCCAAAATGACTCCCAGGCTGCGCACCTGGTCCTTCAGGGGCACAGTTACCCCATTCAAGACCAGGGAATCCTCCACACCTGCCCGCCTCCTGTCCCCCCAAAACAGTGCTTCTGTCTTGTCAGGATTCAACCTCAATCTGTTAGCCGCCATCCATCCTCCAACTGCCTCCAGACACTCACGCAGGACCTTCACCGCCTTCACTGGTTCTGATTTAAAAGAGAGGTAGAGCTGGGTATCATCCGCATACTGATGAACACCCAGACCAAACCTCCTGATGATCTCTCCCAGCGGCTGCATGTAAATGTTGAAAAGCATGGGGGAGAGGACAGAACCCTGAGGCACCCCACAAGTGAGAGCCCAGGGGTCTGAACACTCATCCCCCCCCACCACTTTCTGAACACGGCCCAGGAGGAAGGAGCGGAACCACTGTATGACAGTGCCCCCAGCTCCCAGCCCCTCAAGACGGTCCAGAAGGATGCTATGGTCGATGGTATCAAACGCCGCTGAGAGATCCAGCAGAAGTAGGAAACAGCTCTCACCTTTGTCCCTAGCCCGCCGGAGATCATCAACCAGTGCGACCAATCAGTTTCAGTCCCATGACGAGGCCTGAATCCTGACTGGAAGGGATCCAAATGGTCCGCTTCTTCCAGGCGTGCCTGGAGTTGTTCGGCAACCGCTCGCTCATTCACCTTGCCCAGGAATGGAAGATTTGAGACTGGGCGATAGTTGGCCATCGTGGCCGCATCTAAAGATGGTTTTTTAAGAAGCGGTTTAATAACCGCCTCTTTCAGCGGGTCTGGGAAGGCTCCCTCACGGAGGGAGGCATTCACCACCCCACGAAGCCCATCGCCCAGTCCTTCCCGGCTAGCTTTTATAAGCCAGGATGGGCAAGGATCCAGGAGACAGGTGGTTGGTTTCACTTGTCCAAGCAGCCTGTCCACATCCTCGGAGGTAACAATTAATAATTCTGACTTGCTTATATAAAGGATAGACTATGCTCAGTCTTTATTGAACATTCATTTGATTCATTTTCAGGGTAGTTGTGTGACAAGAAACATTCATCCTGATTTGCTTGTGGGGCATTTATATATCTTCTCCCCAATCATTCCTTCATCCCACACTTTTCAGTGCATTTGCCCATCACTTTCCTAACTGCTAAAGGTATGTTGTTGTTTTAAGTGCATTTGTTATAAGAAGTATTTATATTTTGTATTTATTGAACTAAGGTAGCTTTTTCTGGCTAGCAGGCCAGAAAAATCAGCTGATGTCAGGACTTCAAAGTGCATCACTGGACCGCTTTCAGAGGCTGTTTTAAAACCCATTTGCAAGCAGCACCAAGTTGCTCTTGTAACATCCAAAACTGCAGTTTTAAAGAGCAGCATGGGGCTGTTTGCAGCATGATATTAAGACCAAGCACTGAGCTTTGGCTACATGTCCCTGTTCTCAGCAGGGAACAACCAACTGAGCAGGATTTAACCCCTGCTCATCAGCTGATGAGATAATGCAGCTAAAGCAGAAACAAACTCTGGCACTGTGCCTATCAGTTGATGTCACCTCCTTCCATTTGGCAAGTTTAATTTCTTAATGGTATTTTCCCGAGATTGGCCTATGAGTTCCCCATCCCACCACTTGGGTTACCTAAATTTCTGGTATGTTCTTGAATTCCTTCCACAAAATATTGAGTGTCTGGAAGCACCCTGGCTCCAACAACAATCTGTCCATTGTGGAGAGAATACAAACTGGGTTGGCCTGTTATTTGTTTAAGTCTCCCACAAATAACGCAATAAAACAAACCCGTGACAGAATCCTACTGGAGAACATCACAGATGATGAAGGGCATTAGAGTAGATAACAAAAAGTGGTTGCACTATAGAGCAAAATTGGTGGCAGAACAGAAGCATTCACCCCTGCCATCTTAAGTCAATTTGCATGTTACAAAAGACCAGGCTTGCAAAATCACGGTTGACTTACTCTTCTGCTAGACCTGCTTCTGATGAATATCTATATAAGCCACGTATTTATAGCCACAGTTCTAAATATATTTGCGAATGCAAGTGAATTTACTTTTGTGAACTTTGTAGCTATTCTGTTTAGTTGTTTGATGTTTACTCCCCAAACATGTATCAAATCATATCATTATTTTTTTTTCAAATTTAAGGCCATTTTGTATATTAGTTTTAAATCATTTTTTTCCTGGACAGGCTCTCAGAATCATAGAATTGTATATGTCAGTCCTAAATCTAAAACCGGTATCTGCAAAGCGTTTATAAAATGTAACAATAAAGATGCCAGATATGGCAATATTAAAGAGTCTCTAATTCTCCCTTATTGTTTTAAAAACACTGTCTGGGGTTAAAGGCACAAAGGAAGGTTGGAGAAATGTCAGAAGAAAAAGCAAGGTTACCCAAAACACCATTCTCATGGCGAGCTATTTTTCCCTGTAAAGTTGTGACTGAATCATCTGTGGCTGTTCTAACAACCCCTTTACCAAAGGTTGATGTAGGGAGTTGGAAACTTTCAAAATATATTTAGTGCAACTATGGAGTCTGCGTCCCTCAATATACTAACAGCAATCATCATCATCATCATCATCATCATCATCATCATCGGCAGGATTTAATTATTAAGTCATGCCAGCAAGTCTTCCACTTGCACAATGGGACTCCCCCCCCCCCCGTGCATTCCCCTCAATTGGCTCTGGGGAAGTTGGGAGAACCCACAGGAGAGAAGGAGGGGGGTCATTCTACCTGGGAAGTTGGAATAATTGCTAGTCAGAAGAGAGAAGGTGTCTCACACTGGCTGGCTGCCAGCTACTCCCTTTTGGGGAGATGGATGAGTGGCTTCCAAGCCAGGGGTGAGTTAAATGAGCTACTGAATTCCTCCTAACAACAACAGCCTCCTTATTCTATAAATATCACAATTCACCTGTTAAATGAAATCCCATTTGTTCTCGCTTTAAAAACTGACAACCACCAGATCTGTATAATTACACACTAGTTGCTCCCCACCCCCAATGTTGATATAAGCACTGCTGGGGATAGAAATGTATTGGGGGGGGGCAATACCTTTCCATGGAGTATTGTTAAATACTTCCTGACTTTTCTGACTTTTCCTGCAGTACTGTGAACATTTAATTGCTGTTGCTAGACTTATTTAGGGTTTAGTTTGTGCTGAGTTATATTCTAGGTTGGTTTAAATTGGTTAGAAGTTCATATTATGTCCATGGAGTTAAGGTGCTGTGAGCCTGAGATGCAGTTATAAATCTCTGAAAGTGGGATGTGTTAGAAAATGCTGACAGACTTATTACGGTAATCCCCGGGGATTCGTAAAAAGGCTACAACATTCCAGTGGGTATACAGATACCAGGAGCCGCAAATGCCCTGTTACAATCAGCTCCATGTGGTATGATTCTAAGAACAGCATGGGGTGGGGGATTGGAAAAATAAGCTCTATCTACATAAGGGCATTGCAGAAAAGATGCATATCTGAAGGGACTCTGCTAGCATTACTTCCACTGTTCTTGTTGCTGAGTGGCAGGGTGCAAGGAAACTTGATTATAACTCAGAACACAAGGAGCGGGGAAGCAGTAGGACATATTGTTCAGAGCCCTGCAATCAGTCCATCTGTTCACCATGAGGTCTTAATCTAAATCCCATATTCACAAATCCAGGGACAGTAGTAATTGACTATTAAACAAATGGAAGTTTCTGTTGCATTTGCAATTTCATGTTAGCATTTTGCCAGCACAGGTTGGTTTCCCCAACATAAATAGCTGGTTTTTTCTCTCCCTTTCAGTGCTTTTAAGAGTTTCAGTATACCTACAGGGGGAAAAACTGCTTTGTTAAACTGGTACTTTGAATACCAGCATTTTATTAGAATACATCTTTGTTGCTGAAATACAATGACAACTAATTGCATTGGTATGGACAAATTGCTCTTTATAGAACACATCGCTCCCATGCCTTATCAAGTTATAGTGCTCTAAATTGATATGAACAATCATCTACATTTTACATACAGCTGTGAAGAAGATTATAAAAGCTGTTTACGTTCAACCCAATTCATCTCTGCTGGGACCATATGAGTGAGAAACTCTGGCCAGAGACTCTATAAAGTTATTTTTGCTGGTCTGCTTTTTGGAATCAGCTACTGCCTGTGGAAACATGCATGGAGGCATTCCATATAATCTAAACCTTATGTCTTATACTAACAGTAAACAGCAGTTTGGTCAAGTGCCAAATCATTAGTTTTCTGTAATTGGTGCTGCTGTTGGTGGGCTGTTTCTGTTCCAGTTCATCTGGCCCTGGCTCTAGTTTGGGCTACTAAAGTGTCAGCAACCTTTTTTTGGTGCTCCTAAGCTTACGGGTTCATTTCTATTTAAAAAAAAGTATCATTCCCATTACAATACTTATTTCAGTATGTGATAAAGACACCACTGATCATGATCACTATGGTATTGTACCCTATCCCTAATACAAGACATTTAATTATGCTAGACAGAAAAGCCTACGAGTGGTATAGGAAAATGATCTATAGCAGGAATGGAAATATGGAAGAAATATGGGGAAATAATGGACTGATCTCAGATCACCACTCAATATTTACGGAGATGCAATATTAAGGGACATACGTTTACATAGACATACAATATGTTTGCTATCTTTACTCCAACAATATCATATAATGTTGCCAGATTCTCTGAGTCTCTTGGAGCTGCTTTACATATGGAAAATATAAAAGCTGCTGCACCCTGCGCTATCTGATTATAGTGCACTTCTGGAATATGGCTCAGAGCCCTTTCAGGATCTGTTCTGGGTAGAAGGCATTGCAATAGCAGGAGAAGATACAATGCTGAATCAGTTCAGATCTGGCAAGTTTGGAAACAGAAAGGCAACAATGTACGCAAGAAGATTCAAAGGCCAGTGAAACACACAATCTCAAGCAAGATGCTGACATGTCTCCTCCTTTACCGAAAACTATCACCTAGGCTATTGGTATTGCCTCTTCTCTTTCCTTCCATTGTCTCAGACTGGACCCTTTATGGGCTCATCCAGACTTCCTTTTGCACCACACTTCCCATGCTTTTCAGGCCCATGTCTGATCAGGGCTATTTTTCTTTTTCTCCCCCCCCCCCCCACTTTCCCCAGGGAAACCCAATGTTTACTGCTGAATGGGAACACACAGCAGTCTGCAGAAAACCCAAGAACCAAGTTCCAATTCTGCATTTAATAGCAGGTTTTCCCAGAGAAAGCAGAGGGACAAAACAGAAACAAAAATGCTTGTATACAGACCTGCGCCTGTAAAGTGTGGCACATAGGGAAATCTGGATGAACCGTCGGATACCAACATCATTTGCTGCTCCTGTCAATCTGCTCTGGATTCTGGATCCAGGAGCTTTCCTTAGCCTTACCTTCAAAGCCCTCCACTTCCCTGCCCAGCTTATCTCCTGACACATCCCCTTCTATGACCTTTACTCCTCCAGTTCCACCGTGTTCCAAAGATCTGCTGCTTCCTTAAAAGACCCTTCATTTTCACGCTTGTTGCCATGTATGTTTGGAACTACCTTCCAGAATGTGTGTTGAGATTCTATCCATTTTTACTTCTTTTGGATCCCTCCTCAAAACTCACCTGCTTTTATTAAGTTTTTGGCACAACCCCCTGAAACAATCACAGATTCCTGCCTCCACATTTTTCTTCCTTTGTTGCTTCTTCTGTGTTGAATTTTAGATTGTAAGCTTCTTGGGGCAGGGACCTGCCCTCTTGTATTCTGTAAAATGTCACACACACTGCTGTTTCTATGCTAATATTATTATTATGAATACCAACAGCAACTGAGTTTATGGATAGTTATACCATAGTAAACATCCACCTGGAATGAAAGCACATTTATGAAAGTAAGCTTTTATTCCTCTCATCCTTAATCTGAATTTGAACTTGAGGTCAAATTGAAAAGCCTACATGCATATGCTGTTTCAAGACCCTTGAATCCCAAGACTCTTTTAATAAAACTCTTATGAAGAAAGACCCTACTGAGTATTTATTGGTAAAAGGAAACTATGGGAGGAAAGGGGAGAAATGGATAATATGTTAAAACTGTTTTTAAAATAATCCTTATGTTTATCCACTATTTTAAACCATCCAGATGCCTGATTATTATTCATAAATTAACTGTTGGACTTTCAAATATATTCCAGAGGTTTGCATAATACACTACTGTACTATAATGAATTTTATTTTATCGGAAGGTTTTGAACCATTAGAAATGAACTTCTGAGAAGCCGACGTCAATACTATCCTCAAGTTTAATAGGACAGAGCAGCAAAAGTACTAGGGAAATTATTACAGCTAGGAGTAAAATTAATCCAAAAGTCAAATAAAGTTTTAATTCATTCTACTTTTGCTGGACTAATATGAGAAGAAGAAGAAAAAACAATAAGCTGAGATCTCAAACATATAAAAGAAAACTCGACTGAAGTTATTTCTAACCTGGATTAATTTCCACACGTGAAACAATGGCAGTCTTGGCTGAAGCATTGGCACTGAGTGGATCCTCACATGAACTCCACTCTGGATAAAGAAGGCATGAATTTGATAGTCCTGTTGTTCACACATAGGTATGGTAAGAAGAACTTAAAGCCCACTGTCACTTAGCCACTTCCCTCTTCAAAGGCAAATCACACAAGATTAAAAGAGGAACTCTCTAAGCAGTGCTGGGTCCTAAAGCCCAACAGCTTCAAGAAGCACTCGCTGTGCTATTTAATACAATTAGAAAGCAAAGCAAAACCAGATGATGTTGGAGTAACTGCATATCTCACCAGGCTGGGAAATTACATTTCATTCAATCATTGCCTAAGCAAAGCATTTCTATTATTATTATCATTAGATAAAGTGAACACTCCTCAAAGTTTTTAGCCTTTAGGATTCTGTATTACATAAAAGACAGAATCTGGGTGTCGAAACAATTTGAGTTACCCAGTATGAATCTCATGCAGCAACAAGCTTGCACATCACCGGTACTTAATTAATAAGCATATTTTGACCCACTGCTTATCCTATTATTTTAGAACTGGGCACAATGCAATTAAAACGCAACCAATTCCAAGACAATTAAAAGAGCAGTTAAGAATCACAGCACATCTGTAAAAATTACAGAAGCGAAAACTATGGAGCCATGCCCACCTCTTTAAATGCACGTAGTGGGACATCCTACAAAACATCCTACAAAAGCCTAAGCATGTAGTCTTAGACACTACATGCATAAAACATATCATCTTCACTATATGTTGATGATAAAACTGCTATAGATTTTAATAGTGGCGGATTGCACCTTTGTGGGTGCCCAAGTGGCTCCCATTCCTGAGCACGCTTCCAGATTAATGATCATTAACATTCAAAATATGAAAGAATCAAATAGCAGCCTTAAATTCCTTAGATATCACTTTCAGGCTATGGCATGGTAGAAACCTTATTTTAAAATCCCACCATTTCACCGGAGAGTACACAGCCAATCACAAAATGCAGTCAAATATTTGGCAAGGGAGGCCTAAAATGACTGAAGAGTCTTTGGGGAAACTTTTTGATCTGGGTGTTTGCCATAAATTTATGGTGGGCATAAGTCCTAATTTACAGAAGACAGGACAGATAAACGGCCATAAGAAGGAAGAACAGGCCTTGAAGCTGTCCATCAGCAGTTAGCACCTGAAAGAAGGCACAACTTCCATCCATGGTGAGATGTATTAAATTGCTATTTAATTTACTGTGAAAATTTCTAACTTTGCATCTATGCATATAAGTTAGCGTTGGCACGTTTTATGCAAATCTGGTGTCCCCTTATTTGATGTGTGTCTTCTTTTTTGGATGGGGGATATATATTTGTAAATTTGCGCCCATGCACTGATTGTCCTTTGGTTTTGTTTGTTTGTGGGGGAGGAGTCTTCCAGGCCTAAGCATTTGTACCTTTGAAAATACTGTAATTACAGTTTTATCATATGGGGCAGCTAAAAAAAAACAAAACAAAAAGACCTCACTTCACAACTGCAAATGACTTTTAGCATTTTTCCCCCACCAGGAAAAGATCTATACTTGAAGCAGTACAAATCTTCCTATCCCTGAAGGGTTTAAATCTGCATGTGACTGAAGAAGATTACCATGAGGTTAAAAAAGGTACACTGCCTTATTCTGCTCACTCACACCTTAGCTTGCAAGTCAGCAAAGAAGCTTGAATTCCCACTCCAAGCGCCTTAAGCAACACTCTTATTTTAAAAAATAAACTTTTTATTCCCTTTACCATGTTCACTGTCAAGACAAACAAATATGACAATGCAAACAATGAGAAAAATATTTTGTTGGGGTGAGGGGTTGTGGTTACACAGCTTGTAAATGTGAAGCCTTGTGCATTGGGTGATAGATTAACGTTTTATGCGAAAATGTGGTTAAAATAAATAAAGCTTGAGTGTGTGCATGCAGCTCACTTACACAGGGGTTATGGTCCTGGTCATCACAGATATGAGCAAAATCATGTAACACCAGAGCACCCCCTAGAAAACTGGGTGGGGGACTAGAACAGTTTAAAACACAGTGAGGGACAACAGCAGCTCTCAGTCTTCCTAGCTCAATTGGTAGAGCGTGAGACTCTTAATCTCAGGGTTGTGGGTTTGAGTCCCATGTTGGGCAAAGGATTCCAGCATTGCAGGGGTTGGACTAGATGACCCTTGTGGTCCCTTCCAACTCTACAATTCTATGATTCCGCACACTATGATTCTTTCCCTCACTGGATGATGCTTCAGTGCATCTGGCTGTTAAACAGAAGGTTGGTGGTTTCAGCCCACCCCGGAATGGCTGTGGGCAGGATTCCTGCATTGCAGAATGACCATTGGGATCCATTCCAACTCTACAGCTCCATGATTCTATGATAGGAGGACCGGGGAATTGACCAGTAGCCAGAAGAAGTGCTTGGCTGTGGTTCAGATCCAGAGGTGGGCTGCATGGGCACATCTGCTGCTGATTTCTTTCTGAGGAACATGGTGATTCACAACTGCTACTGTTGCCTTTTGAGCTCGTCAAACCTTTAAGAGTTTCAGAGTGTCTGTAATCCCACAGATAATCTTGAGGCGGCGTTCCATGGAGCAATCAAGCTCTGCAATCAGATCATTTGCATATTTTATGGCTTGCTGGCTCATGCTGAACTTGATCTGACCACTTCCTCCAGCTCTTCAACAGTCAATACCTGTTGGCCCTGAATTAGCTCTTCCACTTCTTTCTGGATGAGGTCAACAAAGCCATCACTACCCACTTGCCTGGTCATCTGCACAATGTCCTTCACCTCAATGGCAATGCTTGGGAATCCCTTGAAATTGTGCACACATTCCTTCCACAAGTTCCACCAGTGTTCATTCACTGCTCCACGCTTGATTGCATCCACTGGATGTGACGCACTGGGCAATGTTGAAAGACTTCCAGCATGCTGTGAGGTCAAGACCTGTACCAGCATCCATTGCATTGATTATCCAGGATAAGGTGAGTGTGATGGCCTTGGAATCAGATTCAGAGGCTGAACCTGAGGAATCTCAGCCTGCACAGGAGTCCCTGCCTCCAGGACCAGCTGAGCCGGGGCTGGGGCTTGAACCTGAAGGGTCCTCACCTGTGCTGGATCATCAGGAGCAGACACCATCTGAATCTGCTCTGGCTCCGGAGGTGATCAAGGGCCCATTGCCTGCAGGTGCTCCACTCTCAGCCCCATCAGGGGAAGGTGAGGTTGCCTCTGGGTCCAGTAACCCTCCAGCCTCTCCTGAGCTGCAGAGGCTCAGGACAGAGAGGCGAAGGGAACTAAGTTCACGCAGGAGGAGTGGTCACCTCCAGGCCAGGAGAGGCGAGTCACCTGTGGACCGGGGCCGCCCTATGCCTCTGGGCAGATAAAAGCCAGCCAGCCCAGTCCCAAGTTGCGGGAGCAACATTGTTGGTAACCTGTTCCTGCCTGCACCCTGTCCTGCTCTTCTGCCAGAGTTCCTGACCACACCCAACTCCTTGCCTTGGACCCCGCTTCAGCCTTGACGGACAGCCTACATACTACACCCTCGACCTTGGACTGGACTTGGGGCCACGGTGCACGGTAACCCCCCAGGACCAGCACAGTGAGCTTTGTTTAAACAGACTTAAAGTAGCGAACCACACCTTGATCCAAAGGCTGGATGAGGAAGGTCATATTGTGGGGGCAGAGGGAGGAAGATAGCCTCTACCTCACTGCATACAAAGTGGAGTCCCTCAGGATGCTCATGAGCATTGTCCACAAGCAGCATCACTTTAAACTTCAGTTGTTTCTCCTTGAGGTAATGCCTCACCTTTGGAATGGAGCAGTTGTGGAACCAGACCAGAAATGATAAAGAAGTCACCCAGGCCTTTGTGCAAAAACACAGGATGCAGATTCTTGTCATTGCCTTTTGGGGCACAGGGATTTTGAGACCCGGACAGCAAGTCTAGCTTTATTAACTCTCTAACCGCATTGCCACAGATCAGCACAGTCACTCAGTCCTTTGAAGCTTTGAAGCAAGGGGCTTGCTTTTCATCTGTGTCAATTTAAGTCCACTTAGGCATTTTCTTCCAGAAAAACCATGTCTCATCTGCACTGGAGATTTGTTCATGAAGATATGCCTTGTCACCCAGCAGCCACTTTAATTGCACAGGATACATTTTTGCAGCCTCTTCGTTGGCAGATACAGCCTCCCCTGCTGTCCAGACGTTCTTCAGGTTGAAGCAGGTTTTAAAGCTGTTAAGCCAAGCTGGGCTGGTTTTAAATTCCTTGGCAGGCTGGTCCGCATCTGTGTTGGAAGGTCTGAAGTGGTCACCGAGGCTCAGAGCCTTTTGGTACAAGATGCTGCCACCCACAGGAACACACTTCCAGTTCATGTCTCCCTGCCACAAGTTCAGTGCCTTTTCTGTCTCCACCAAAGCCTTATCCCACTCCTGGCTGGTCACATGCTGTCAGTGGGGCACTTGCTACCACAGCCCCACAGTTCTCAAAAACCTTGATGACACAGATGTTGGACTTGTTCCAGCCAAATCTGTATGCCACAGCACACACAGACATGCCACATCTCAAGCAGTCCAGGACAGTCAACTTCCAGCATGGTAATCACCCTCCACTTTTTTGGTTTCTCAGCAGCTGATGATCATCACCATCATGATGCCCTGCATTTTAGGGTCATACTGCTGTCTGAAGTTCTGCCAACCACCTCCTCTGCATTCCAGCCCCATCTGTTGGCTCTCCAAATCCCTCTGCAAAACTCTCTGGCCTTTTCCAATCACTGTCTTGAACTGCCTCTTCCCCGTTTCCCCCCACGCATGCTATTTTCACACCATTTCCTTACTCCCCCCCCCCACGTGTCTCTCATTTTTGCATAATTTTTATTTATTTATATTTATTTTTTGGGCAACAAGCCTAAAGGTTCAAGTGCATATGTTAAAAAAAGCATAACTTGCGAGTTTCCTGTATTTTGCTTAACACTTTTTGCTTATTCTCTTGCTAAACGAAACACTTTTTCTTTTTTAAAAAATAACAAAACACCGAAAAAACATATGGCAATGCACTGTTACATAAAAGTTTGGTAAAGAGTCAAGAAGCTGCCATGCCTCAGGAGAAACAATGTAGGAAGGAAGATAGACTGAAAGTTAATGGAAACCAAAAATATCCACAAAAACCCTCTTTGAAGACTTTTAAGTTCCCCCAATTTCATTTTTTTCATGTCAATTCAAGTCCAGTGGGTACTAAAATTAAAACAAAAATGATTCATTAAAAAAAAAGGCAGAGAGAGGAAGGAGTCCCCTCCATCACGCTGCCTTTTATGTCATACAGATAAGTTAGGCATGAGAGCTGTTAGGATGGTCCAAGATTTCCCTGAAGAGTGTATGTTAATCAGATACTCTTTTATCCTACATTCCTTTTACCTCTCTCTCGAGGTGCACAAATGCACTGAAACGAACTGTTGGAGGTAAAAAGAGAGGCATATATAATGCTTAGGACAAATAGGCCATCGGACTGAAATAAAACATATCCTGTAAGAGTCATCTGCTTCCCAAGACTTCAAAGTGCATTTGAAGGCTCCTAGGTAAGGAAAATATCCTGGAAATTTGGGGAGAAGCGAAAATATAAGATGAGCAAAATTTCATGCATTCCTAATAGGACCCACAAAGACACCAGTGGAGGACTATTTTGTGTGTAGCGGCTGACTCTTGTCAACACTACATGAACAAACCCACTGTGGACTGGGCAAAGCTGATATAATCTGGAACTAGTGTTGCTACTGAATTTTCATAAAAGTGACTATTTATGGTGAATTTGGACATTCCTACATGGGAGATACACCTACGCAATTCTGAGGGAAGGAAAGGGAATTTAGGCAACACTAATGAGACATTCTTAGGGACATTTTCTGCAAACCTTTTTAATCAAAACTTAGATATACAGGAGGAAGACAGTAAGGTACAGTGAATGTTGGTCTTTAAACACATACATATCTGTACTCATCCACTAAGAAGCTCACTGTGTGACCTTGGGCTAGTCACTTCTCTCAACCTATTGGGATAATGTATGCCGCTCTAATAAAATGGGATAATGTATGCCACTCTAAGATCCTAGATGGTATAAAAATAATAAATAGGCCAATTCTTCAAACTGTCCTTGACGAATTGAAGAATGTAGGGAAAATAAACTCTCATTTAATTACACCTATAAACAGTTGATCTATTTGAGTCTCAATAGGTCTCAGTTTCTCTCTTCACTGAGTTTTGATAGGTAGCTAAAACTCTGCTTTAGTAAAACTACTTTAACATCTTTGGCTGAAAGTAGTCCACTACATAAATTAAAATGTTTATCAGTATTAATAAGTTAATGTCATGGACATTGAAAAAAATGCCTGCTGAAGTGGAATGTCTATCATCAGGAAAGCAGTGACTGGGAGGGTGTGGAATCTGGATGAGTTAAGTCAATGTTTATTAGACACTCTTGCCAATGAAGCCCTCAATTGATGAAATGGACAATGAGCTGATGTCTTTAGTCTTATTAATCTACAGATAAACAAAATCAGCAAACGCAATGAAATCAAGGCCACTGATATGGCACATCAAAATGAAGAACAATAGGAACCTGAAAAAGCAGGCTCCCCGAAACATCAGCTGAGCAATATGCAATTTACATGATGTATACTTAACTTATAGTAAAGGTAAAAGGACCCCTGACCACTGGGTCCAGTCGTGACCGACTCGGGGGTTGTGGCGCTCATCTCGCTTTATTGGCCGAGGGAGCCAGTGTACAGCTTCCGGGTCATGTGGCCAGCATGACTAAATACTTAACTTTAGTTCTCTGCAAAAATGTGATATGAAATTTATACATTGGGAATTATTGAAGTTTATTTAAGATATTTCCACATCCTTTCTCCATCACTTCAAATTGGATAGTAATTTATTAACAAGATGCAAAGTAAATATTTCTATGCTGCAGTAATTAATAATATTTTATTACAAAACATCTATCTGGAGAAGCTGTTAGTGTGATAAGAGCTCTCATATGACATGGCTGCTTTTAACTAGAAGTTTTCAACTGCTTTGTACTGGGAACAAATCCCTTGTTGTCAAGAGGTGTGATGTCAACTAAGTGCCACAAATCAGATGAAAACATACACAAAGGCTTATGCTTCACTGTCTGTTTTATATTCTCTACTTTCCATTTTCTCCTGTGCATTATAGCTCTCACGTGCCTGCAAATTTCACCAGCTTCTGCCTTAAGGGAAAAGGGTTACAGAATTTTTTAGATTTTAGATTTCCTTAAGAGTGAAAGGGGAATACAGAGCTTTGTTTTATAGAGTACAGCTTGTTACCCAAATCACAAATTAAAGTAGACTGAGGACATTTTTCAAAAAGGAAAGCTATGGATACAAGGTGAATTTAGGGGGTCATGCACACCCCTATTTTAAGCATGCCAGAAAAATACTGCCAGGCATTCAGAAGATAGGTGAGGGACTCTAGTTTAGTGGTAGAACACTTGTTTTCAGAATTGCAGAGTTGAAAGGGATTCTGAGGGGCATCTCCTCTCAGTCTCCTCTTCACCAGGCTAAACATACCCAACTCCCTTCACTGTTTCTCATAAGACATTGTTTCCACACCCTTTATCATCTTGGTCTCACTCTCCTGAACACATTCTAGCTTGTCAATACAGTGGTGCCCTGCAAGACGAATGCCTCGCAAGACGAAAAACTCGCTAGACGAAAGGGTTTTTCGGTTTTGCGTTGCTTCGCTAGACGAATTTCCCTATGGGCTTGCTTCGCAAGACGAAAACGTCTTGCGCTTTTTTCTTAAAGCCGCTTGAAGAGGCGCAGTTGTGACGGACCGTTCTTCACAAGACGAAAAACATCGCAAGACGAAAAGACTCGCGAAACAAATTATTTTCATCTTGCGAGGCACCACTGTATCCTTCTTAAATTGTGGTGCCCAGAACTGGACACAGTATTCCAGGTGTGGACTAGCCAAGGCATAATAGAATGGGACTATTTCTCTAATGTGTTTCAAATTTGCAGTTTTGTACCTTGTAACTCTACCTTACTTTACAACAAGTCTAGATGTTATGTCTGCTACACATACACAAGCTGTATATGAAGGACAACTAATAAAGATTGTGTCTACCTCCAAATTAAATCAATGACACAGAAACGTAAGATACAATAGCACCAACTTCTGAAGCAATGATGGAAAACCTTTGACATTCTGAAGCAATGATGGAAAACCTTTGACATTCTAGACAATGCTGGACTACAGTTCCCATAATCCCTTACCATTAGCCCCTGGGGCTTGCTGGAGTTAAAAGCCAACAATATTTGGATGTCCACAGGTACCCCACCCCACTTCTGAACAGTAAATATGGTGTGCTTGCATATGTGTCTCTGTGTAGAACTCACTATAGAGATGGCAATTCCCTTTGTGCCATGACCTTGACAGTAATTTACAAGATTTTCAATTATCAATCTGATCCAATGGGTCAGCATATCCTGTTATGTTCAATTAGTCTTATTTCTGTGATTGGCAAAAATTTTGCTAGGCTTTTATGGAATCAAGTTTTGGAATGGATGAAGTAAACATTCTGGAAGATGAACAAATTGGCATTAGATCAGGCCAATCAGCCATAGATCATGGTTTCCACTTGTCCCATCTTGCAGAAAGCACTCAACTCCAAAGGGTTTTTTGAAATGAATATGTTATGGGCAGGGTTGGAGACATTGGTCATTGACAGCAGACTTCTGTTTTCAATCTGTAATTTTTATAGCCAAGCTGAAATGCAGGCAGACAAGCGCAACACTTTTGTGATTCAATTTTAACCACGAGAGTAGTGTGTAAAGGTTATGAAATACCTCTGCTTTTATTCATTTTGTAGTGACCTTGCTAGTATATTATTATTATTCAGTATACAGTAGTACTAATTATTATTATTTGTTTTCACAAAAGTAACTCAAAGTGATTTATAGAAAGATTCTGTCTGCGTGCCTTGAACTTTTGGATTTGGCTATATTGTTTTCAGATCACAGGGTTCTTCGGTCACCTATGTAAAAAATAATTGATATTTCTGCATGGATGAAATTGTTTAGGCCTAAGATATATACTAGATCTGCCTCCCTGCCCCCGGTCCCAATGATGAGGGCTAAACAGAAAAAATGGTTCAGAGAGCTATGGATGTAGACTTTAAAGCATGCAGTCTTTAGGAAGTAATATATTTATTTATAGATATGAATACCAATTAAGAAATGAAAATTTTAAAAAATATATATGTAGAAGTATGGAATATTCCTTGCTGCATATTTTGCTGAGTGATTTTATTGTACTGAACCTTTCAGAATTTTGTCTATATGCCAATAAAGGTTTGAGATTGAGATATTTCTTGTTAGGATTCATCAGTGCATACCTTTGCTCTGTATTTCAAGCCACAGGTCTGTGTTTTAAAGCTCCCTGTTTGAGCAGTTTTTCTTTCTTTCTTTTTGCTCTGCCGCTTTCCCCACGAAAACCCACTCTTTACCACTGAATCAGAGCAAATGGAAATCTCCTGCAAATCTAAATTTTAATTTGCTCTGATTCAGCCATAAAGATCAGATTTTCCTGGAGAAAGTGGCAGGAGCGGGGTTGGGAAGCACTCAGACACAGAACGGAAAAGTGCGGACCTTTGCCTAGAAAATGCAGGGCAAAAGAAAAGTATGGGCAAGCCTTTAGAGATATGCTTTAAAACATTATTACAGAGGTCCAAGGTTTTATCTTCTGTAGTATTGCAAGGAAGAATTGAATGGTATCCTTTTCAATCCTTGTGAAACTAGGGAAGTTGAGTCTGTCACACATTTCTTATTGTGCAGAGTCTGTCATGTAGAAATTAGATCAAAACTGATGTTAGATTTAAGGAAATCCTTGAATTATTGACTTGGATGTCTTATTTCTGCAAATCACAAATAGCCGATTGGGGCTTTTAAAAAAAATGTAAATGCAATGTGAGTAAAATTTGGGGGGGGGATGATTTAATGTTTTCAAATGATTTTTCATTTACATCATGCTGGTTTGGTACTATAACAGATATCTGATTTGATTTTACCAACGCTAAGAGCTATTTTTAATCCTGTAACCACCAGTTTTGCTGCATTGAGGCCTGATGTCTCTTCCACCAAGGCAAGGCTTTTCAGTTATGTCATCCCAGTATTTAATTAATAAAGTTTAAGAATTTTAATCAAAATCCACATGCCACAAATACAGCTCATTTGCTCTCTAATAACTTCATTTTGGAATCACAATTTCACACTGAAATGTTTCAATAAT
The DNA here is from genome assembly GCF_964188305.1 of Podarcis bocagei. Taxonomy (NCBI): domain Eukaryota; kingdom Metazoa; phylum Chordata; class Lepidosauria; order Squamata; family Lacertidae; genus Podarcis; species Podarcis bocagei. Next base: position 70,181,540 of record NC_138128.1, read on the forward strand.
CTTTGTTTTCCTAAGTCTGAAGGGTAACTGCTCAATTGAACTCATCTTGCAACGCTTACTATCCATAAAATATGTTAACTTTCATTCTGTAATATCTTGCACCTTCCTTTGGGAAGGCAATCACCATTGCCATCAGAGAGAGAAGTTCCTGCTTGCATAAGCAGAAGCTTCTGTGACTGGTGTTTTGATGGCAAAGAATATATTACTTACTGCTGATTACCTTTGCATATAGCTTTGCTATTCACTTCTTGGAACCCATCGCATTTCCTTCTATAATGCTATTTTATGGACGACTGTGTACACAAATCAAAGATTCAATGGTGATGTAGAAAGAATGAACGTTGACTTCCTCCTATTGGAAAATAGGTTTGTTGTTGGGCTTTTCTCTCCCCTTTGAGGATATGACAGTTTCTTTTCTATGAAGTACAATGATGCTGATGGAAAAATAAATCTACCAAACCCAATATGCATTAAAGTCAGACATAGCAAGAGATCACGCATATGACCCCCAAAAATGTGCTGGGTTGTCATCTATCTATCTATCTATCTATCTATCTATCTATCTATCTATCTATCATCTATAGTGGTACCTCAGGTTACAGACGCTTCAGGTTGCAGACTCCGCTAACCCAGAAATAGTACCTTGGGTTAAGAACTTTGCTTCAGGATGAGAACAGAAATCGTGCGGTGGCGGGGCGGCGGCAGCAGGAGGCCCCATTAGCTGAAGTGGTACCTCAAGTTAAGAACAGTTTCAGGTTAAGAACAGACCTCCGGAACGAATTAAGTTCTTAACCCGAGGTACTACTGTATATCATATTGAACTCAGGGCAGAGTATACAAAAAATCAATTAGCAACAATGATTTCATTAGCAATCAGAAGAGATGAAAGTGCATGCGTGCGCGCACACACACACACGCGCGCACGCGCGCACACACACACGCACACACACACACCCTTACAACAATAGAGTGACTTGTTCTCTCAGAATGAAATATTCAGCTACATAATAAATGCCTGAGAGAGCAACCAGGTCTTAGTCTGGCACTGAAATAAAAAATAAATTTGGCACCAGATGTTCCTCACAGGGGTGGGCATTCCACAATTGCAGAACTAATAGGGAGCAGCACTTTCAACCACAAATGTAAGAGCAGCCTTCCACAACTGTTATGTTTTCCAGTTGTTCCGGACTTGAGCTTCCATCAGCCCTGGTTACAGGCCATGCTGGTTGGGGTTGATGCATAATTTTATTTGTATGCCACCTTTCCATAGCTCAAACCATGCTCAAGGCCACTTACAACATGGAAAGAATACACAATGCAACATAACAAAAGTAGTCATAAACAATTAATAAAGAATTTAAAAAATACAATCAAACTGAACAATTTTCATATAAAACACAAGAAGTTCTAAAATAAAGACACCAAAAAAATAAAACCCAGCAGCAACAGCAATAACCCCCATAAACAATACACCAGCCCAAGAATCTGTTCAGAAGCCTCAGCTTCTGTAGCTGGAGTCAGTCTGGGCAGTGCCCTCCCAGGCTGGGTGGAAAAGGCCTGCAAAGCAGGGAGCAGGTCTTCCAGGACTTACAGCCAACAACATCTGGAGTGCACCGTATTGACCACCCCTGTAGTATAGCTACAGATGGAGATCACTGATGTTTTCACATTCTGATGGTGGGCTTCCTGGAAGCATCTGTCTGTCACTTTGGAAAACATGAAGTTAGACTAGATAATCATCAATGGGGTCAGCTATCTGCATGTTCAGATAGAATGGTAAATAGAAGAGAGTTACAAATCTCCATGGACATGACTATGGGTTTGCTTTCTAACTAGAATGACCAGAAAGGAGACAGTACTCTGGTATTATCAGTAGTTGCAGAACAGATTGAATTTGTATGGAAGAGTGATTTCCCTATTCGATAATTGCTATGCTATACATATAACTATGTTTCCCCCTTTATCCATACATGTTAATGGAGATTTCCATGCACACTGCTGCCTACAGTTGAAGACAAAATACTGATATAGGGCTGGTTTGCACTTTATATTTTGCTTTGGAGGATAACCACCTGCTTGGGTGAATGTTAGTAGCAGGGTATATTAAAGGGGGGGAAAGTCACCTTTATTTGCAAGGGATTTTTTTCAGCAGTTCAAATTCTCTGAAAAAGAGATGAGAGAGAGGAAAATGAATATTGATATGTATGAGGGATGGAAGTGAGGTTTTTTGCACAGAGGAGCTCTCTTGAAACCAGCCATTCTTTCTATTTGCTCCTATTTATGAAGCTTCCTGTCCTTTGCCAGTGACATTCAGGAGTTTCAGTTTTTGCAGTGTGAAAAGTAAACCTTTTGGTCAGGTTATTTGCCAAAAAAAATAGGTTAAATTGTGCTGTGCTGTGAAGTATACAGCTCATGCAGTTTGACAGGAGTGGTATTTGTCTTTTTCATTTGTGCCATCAGCTTATGAAATTGGTCCAGACATAGTCAACAGAAACTACAAATTCATTCTTTTAGTTATTCACACAAGTTACAGAGCAAATTTGATTTGTATTTCAGTATTTATGTTCCATTACAAATGAATCAGAATAAAAATATATTCATTGTATCGTGTTATATACTGTGGCTTATATAACTCCTAATATGGTGTGCTATAATTTCATCAATTCTTTTTATTCCTTTATAAGTTGATTTTTTTAATAAAAAGAATCTACTGCATACAAAAAATACAAATTAGTTTGAATTTTATGACTGCTACCATGAAAAAAAGCAACTTTTGAAATAAATTCATTTGGTTCAATTCTCCTCCTACAGTATGATCACAAATGAAACTGCTCTTAACTTTTGATTTCTTGCTGATGTGGATTAGGGTAATACAGTTATTATCCTCTTTGAAGTAAATTAAGGAGAACCAATAGAAATCAATAAAATAATTAATTATATGGAGATCAGGAACTTTTGCATAAACAATTCCTATAGTTCAGCAGAGGGCTATAGTTTCAACATAAAACTAATTTATTCTTGGCAGAAAACTTGGTTCTCTCTCTCCGTAAACAAATGCATGCTGTTCAATTCAATAAATTATAAGACTTGGCATTCTTATTGCAAGTGCTTACACTTTCTGTATCCACCAAGACAATGAATTTAGGGCAACGACAATATGGGGGAAATAAGAGGACTTTTATGTTAGTGCATGTTAGGCATGCAGACAAAAAGGACAAAAAAGGTTTAACATAGGCGTGCTTGTCTTACACCGGCAGTTGGTTAAGTGTGAGCCAGCAAACCTGTGAGTGAGTCAGTCAGAAACTAACTCAACACAATATAAAGTTTAAATACTCTGGTGTTTGTAGCAAGTTTGCCTTGGTCCCTGTTCCTTGGCTAGAACCTAATCTGTGTTGGAATGGTGCAAGGAGGACACATTGCTGGAAAGACCCTTTATTACTTTTGCTGTAAGCTGTCTGTCTGTCCTTTGGCTGATTAATATCTTATACCCCATTTAAATGTGTTTATGGGAGGGGATAGGGAGGTTTATTTGTGTGTGTGTGTTTCTGTTCCATCATGCATTTTGTGTTTTTGTATTGAATTTTACATTGTGAACTGCTCTGAGATTTATGGAAGGAGGACGGTATACAAATTTAATAAATACAGTCGTACATTGGTTTGAGGACAGCTTAGTTCTCAAACCTTTTGGCTCCCGAACACCGCAAACCCCAGAAGTGACTGTTTCAGTTTGCGAACTATTTTTGGAAGTCGAATGTCCAACGGGGTTTCCACAGCCAATCAGAAGCCACACTTTGGTTTCTGAACGTGTTGGAAGTCGTACGGACTTCCGGAATGGATTTCGTTTGACTTCCAGGGTATGACTGTAATAATAATAACAGCAGGACCTGCTTTATGTGTCTACACTATGTAAGAGGTGGACATCAGCGGCAAAGTGCAGGGTGTTCCCCAGAACTGCTTCAAAGTTATCAAACAGTCTCATCAAATGAGTGCAAACCTGTATTGCTCTTCAGGGAAGATGTAAAGCCTACCGCTGCTGGGAGTGCACCATTTATATCCGATTACTCTCTGTGATTTTGTTAGGGTGGGGATGAAATCGTCTTTTATTTTTTCTTTATTGGAAGTAGACTTGAACGTTGAGGAGAGGCAACTCAAATTAAATAAATATTAATGTGAAAACAAGTGATCAGTGGAGTTGCAATTGTTATCCATTGCAAGGCCTTATACCAGTGGCAGGCAATTTCTGGAGATCCTCTCTAGAGCAACAGCATTCTGGGGAGAAAGGTTATGTGACAAATATACCAACCGACTCGAGAACAGAACCTTTCATCAGAACGAAACAAGAGAACCAACTTCCATTCACATATAGGCAACTGTCATGCCTACAGTACAGCTTCACAGAGAATCATTTTCAGAGAGAAACACCTGAAATAATCATTCTAAATAAAACATGTCTTCCGTTCGTTGTGCATCATTTGGTTTCATAGTCTTCAGGGAAAATTGCACAAGTAAAAGCAGGCTGCCAACTGACAACTTGGCAGTAAAAATAATTGGCATCAGACTTTAAGGTACACGGATTGTGTGACAAACACTAGTACAGCATATATTAATGAATAAGTCTAACAATCAAATCAATCTGTTGCCATCAGACCTGCAGGCCAGACTATTACCATTTATTTTCAAACATAAGCATTTGGTGCTGAATGCCAACTGCTGTGTTTATTATGGCAAAATGTGTGCATTATTACTTAAGGGTGGTATAGGGGGAAATGATTTTCACTTACCACTAAATTTTATGCTTGGCAGTTCAAATTGATCTGATATGTTTTAGATGGGTAATGTTCATTTATTTCAATTTCTAACCTCCCCCATCTTTGGGGCTCACACAAAACAAAAACCCACTGAAAGAATTGTTTCCACTTATTTCAAAAACTGTGTGACTGTAGAATACCTATAATATCTAATTGCTCATTTAATTGCATTTCCAATTATTGTAATGGAATTCTTAGAGCGATTTACAAAATACTTTAAAAATAGATTCAAAGTTTCATGCAACAAAACAATGACATAGAACATGTAACAAAGATCAAACAGACTAAAACTAGCAACAAATTAAAAACACCAGAGGAAATAAACAGGCTTCAAATAGATATCAAGACAAGGCAAAATTGAAGTGGTTTGATTTTGTATAGATTTAGATGAAGAGCTGAGAACGGTGCAATGAAACACCCAACCTTGGATGCTGAAACCACTGCATAATTATTATTTTTCTGATTACTGTAAAGTGTCATGTGAATGTGCGGTACGCATGCCAAGAGCTTGCACTTTACTGCATTTGAGCTTAAACCTATGAAATCTGGATTAGGCTACATGACAGAGAGTTAAACCCTCACCACATGTTTGCGATATGCCAGAGCATATGTTGAACTACTGACCAGCATGCCAAAAATACTGCTCACTCCATGCCGTCTTCATGATATCACTTAGCTATTTATCCCAATCTATGTTCTGTAAGAATTCTTTTTGAGCATATGTTTGTTTAAAACTTATTTCTTCATTATTATTATTTTTAATGATCCAGAACATTTACAACCAGATCTTAACATGCAATAGAGGAACTACAGTTAATAAAAAACAACTTTTAATGCTAAAAAGGATTGCAACACAAAGTGAAAACCCACCAGATAGTAAAGGTAAGAGGTAAAGGACCCCTGCATGGTTAAGTCCAGTCAAAGGTGATTCTGGGGTTGTGGCGGTCATCTCGCTTTCAGGCCAAGGGAGCTGGTGTGTGTCCACAGACAGTTTTCTGGGTCATGTGGCCAGCATGACTAAACCGCTTCTGGCACAACTGGACACTGTGATGGAAACCAGAGAGCACAGAAATGCCATTTACCTTCCCACTGCGGCGGTACCTATTTATCTACTTGCACTGGTGTGCTTTCAAACTGCTAGGTTGGCAGGAGCTGGGACAGAGCAATGGGAGTTCACTCCATTGTGGGGATTTGAACCGCCCACCTTCCAATCAGCAAGCCCAAGAGGCTCAGTGGTTTAGACCAGATAGTAAATACACCTGGTGCCTATATGACATCAACACTGGATTCAGGCTAAAACCCTGGGAAAAGAAGCAGAGGAAACACCCTTTACGTTATATATTTATTTATACCCGACTTTTTCCCTTACTCAAGGTGGCTTACTAATAAAAAATAAGAACAGCTAAAAACAGAGAAAAGCCCTTCTCTCCCTGATTGCCATCTATTACAGTTCAGACGGCAAAGGCACCTGGAGGAGAACTTCAAAGATGACAGTGGTGAACCAGCAGCTTGATGTGGAGGCAAAAGCTAGGCTACATAACAAACACACACACACACAGAGAGAGAGAGACAGAGAGAGAGAGAGAGAGAGAGAGAGAGAGAGAGAGAGAGAGAGAGAGACAGAGAGACAGAGAGTTGCAGGAACATCCATCCCCCAGTAAAGCATTTGACAACTTTCAGTGCTGTCTTTGTGCTATGAAGGAAAGAAGAAAGTACAGTTGGTACCTATCTGAAGGGTAATTTTACATTGGCATTTAGCATAGCCTGCCAATTGCTGATGGGTTGCATTTCTCTTGTTGGCTCACAATTTGGCTAGGCCCAGCCTCATTCCAGTCCAATATGATCATTTTTCACAACAGAGCACCAAAAATTGCATGTTGATGATTCGTGGGGTGATGGTACAGTTTTATTCTGAATGTTTACAGCATATTTTACTGCTAAACCCATTTTCCTAGAATAAATGCAGCTTGAACCTGACTTGATCAAGCTGTGTGATATTCTGCTCAGTCTATATTTGCAGGTACATCACCAAGTTCCCGCTGCGCTCTGGGGGCTTCAGGCAGCTTCAGCGAAAGCAACGCGAAGCCTCCGGAGCGCGGGGGGAGCTCTCCCTCTGCGCTTCGGAGGCTTCGCGTTGCTATCGCTGAAGCCAAGGAGCCTGCATTCACCCCATAAGATGCACACACATTTCCCCTTAATTTTTGAAGGGGGAAAAGTGCATCTTATAGAGCGAAAAATACGGCACTCATTATGTACTGATATGACTTATGGTTCCACAGTTCAGTTTATAAAGATAACCACCTCAAGTTCTAAGGTATTATTTATCTTTCCATAGAAAGGTGCCTTATACTAAGTCAGCCTTTGGTCCATCTAGTTCAGAATTGTCTACTGCCAATGACTCTCTAGGGTTTCCTACAGGAGTTTTCCCCAGTCCCACCTCAAGTTTCCAGGGACGGACTGAGATATGCCTCTTCCCCAAGGTATACCCATAATGATACTGTGGATATTTTTTTAACTCTTTCCATTTAACTGCTATTTAATAACTCCCATTTCTCTCTTATTTTCTTCTGTGTTAAAATTCATAAATTCCAAATCAAACTTGTAATATCTAATTTCCATTACAATCAACACAGCCCTTTTTAGTTTTGTCCTTCTCATCATTTTTCTTCACTTGATGTAACTTGCTGAAGTCCCTTGAAACCTAACTTAAGCATCTTTCAGGTCTGCCTGCCTTCCTACAGTTTATTTCAATGTTATAGGCCACTTAATATGTATAGACTATGCTGACAAACTTTTTCCTACTGCCTTTTCTGTTCACATGTTTTATTAAGCTTTTCATTAAATTTGTGATCCGTCTTGGACGGACCCCTGATGCTACCATCAGCTTTTAGAGTTCTGCTTGCCTCTGGGCAGAATTAAGGTATTCTCTACTTCATTCCACCCCACAGAAAAAAGAGGTGGTTAACAGGCTCTCTGATATAGCAGAGGGAAGACTCCCACTGAGGAAACAGGGGAGGCTTATGAATAACCCATCCAAACATTTCTGAAGGCTTCCAGATCTAGAGAGCCCATGAAAAAAGATGTTCATGTGAGCAAATGACTTCCATTTCCAACAATATGACTCAGTACCACATTTAAGTGCAGTAAGAAATGAATGGTAATCTCTTGGGGATGTTTTCGTAGACTACTAAAAGGGATGCAATGGATAAACTCTTGCAAATGTATTTCATCACATGCAGAAGTCACTGGTGTTTATTTTCATAGCAGAACTCTTACTGACACAATAGTGAAACTGATATCAAGGATGCATTTCCTAACATGGGCAAGAGCTGAAGATCTATTCTTCTCTTAGTTCTTAACTGGCCCAACCTGCATTCCAATCGTTTTAGGAAGGCGTTCAATCACCTCCCCACGTTTTGTTGTTGTTATCTGTGTGACACAGAATTTTTCTTCATGATCTCGATTCCACATGCTAATTTAAATGCAAATGAATTGCCAAACTTTTCCAATGTTTTGTGCAATGTTAGCTATGCATTAAAATGTCTGTAAAGCCAGCGATATGAAGTGTTTAAATTCATGTCTAGATTATCTAATCGAGAGTTGTTTGAAGATGTGTAAAACTTGTTTTATTTTATTTATTATTATTATAATTATTTTAGTATTTTTATTGATACTAAAAAAAAGAAAGAAATTATATGCCACCCTTCATCCAAAAACCACAGGGCAGTTTGTGACAGAACACAAATGTCAATAAATGACATAATATCTATAGAATATAAAAATAAAAAAACATGTTATATATATAAGCACTATGTTGAGTGAGAAGCAGGGAAGTGAAGATCTTCCAAGGTGAGAGACTAGGAGAAAAAAGGAAAGCTTCCAGATGAGAGCTGGGAGGCTCCACACTTTCTGCAGGTGACAAAAGTTAAGAGCTCCCTTTTTCTGTTTTTGCTTTTATTTAGATTTGTTTCTTTTATCTTATTGCATTAAGGAAAAACTTCCATAACTGCTTATGGGGAAAAACAGTTATAGAAATGCATTTATAATAATAAGAAAGATATAATTGAATACAGATTCTCAGAAAATACATATTACTGTAAGAGCAACAGCATAGGAGATAAGGGAGGAGAAAATCGGCACCAGGGTCCCCAAAATACAACAACAACAACAACAACAACAACAACAACAACAACAACAACAACAACAACAGTTGCACCATTACTGAATCTTCTCTCTGCTGAAAGTAGCTTTTAATCCAAGCCACACACACAAAATGACAGAGCCTCCTAGCTCTCACCTGGGAGCTTTATTTTCCTCTCCCAGTCTTTCATTCAGCAAGCTCTTCCCTGCCTCTCACTGAGGATTCTGATATCATCTATCTGCCATTTTCATAACCCCCAATGGTGTCTTAGAAGCGAGACATGGGAGGGGAAATTCCTTGTGGTGTCTCTCCTTCAAGGTCACTGTGCAGCAGGCTGCCTTTATTATTCTAGCCATAGTATCAGATCTGTACAGAAACTCATTTATTTAAAACATTCTACTCCCTCTTCAGTCGCGACTCAGCAGAGTCAAAGGGAATGTATGGTTTTATTATGGTTTGTTAGAAAAGTATATGTAAGGAAAACAATAAAAATTTCCTTTAAAAAACCCAAAACATTCTACTCCCTCTTCAGCTTAGAAGGGAGTTCTTATACGGTACTTACAATCTTAAAAAAAGCAAAAAACCTTTAACATAAAATAAAAGGGATAGGGGTGGGTGGGAAGCAAATAGACACCAGTTCTTAAAGGTACAAAGATCATTTGTCATGAAAACAGATCCAGGGAAGGACAAGTCAAAAGGAGCTTGTCTCTCAGCTGAACTGATGGTGTGGTGCTTGAAATTCCACTAACAGTGCCAGATATTCCAGGAAACACAACAGAATTTTGCGGTTTCTGAACAAGTTTTACACATGCCTTTATTTCCCCTCCAAAAAAACAGGAAATGTGTTTACTAAAAAAAAAAAAAAAGTCTCTTCATCCTCCATGCCCTGGAAAACCCATTGTTATTGATGTATTTACTCAAGCCCCCGTGAAAGGCTGAAAGAAACAGTGATACAGACAAACTGCCTCCACCCCAAAGCTTGGAACCTCTATTTAAGTTCTACTCTGAAGAAATATATATACAGCCTTGGTGGAGAGGTGAGGGGGAACAATGTTGGCAGTGACTGTGCTCTCTGCCCCCTCCATGTACAATTCTCCAAAGAAATGCAAGATGTAGCACAGAACACACTATGTACTATCAAGACCTGTTGCAAAAGCTGCAAACTACACCAAAGAAACTGACAAGCTTGAGGCGGAATCCATTTCCATGGTGAAATAACTTTTTCTAATCATACTACAGAGTTATCTGAAGAAGTATCTGAAGTATCTGAAGAAGTGTGCATGCACACGAAAGCTCATACCAAGAACTAACTTAGTTGGTCTTTAAGGTGCTACTGGAAGGAATTTTCTTATTTTGACTATGGCAGACCAACACGGCTACCTATCTGTACAGAGTTAGAGTAAGGCTTCTCAGCATCAGTGATATCTGCTCTTAGCGTCCTTTGCACACAAATCTGCCAGTTTGTGCAAAGCATCCAGACACAAATAATTGGTTTCTCTGAGGAGTGTAGACATCAGTTTATGCATCCAGAAAACTTCTAAATAATTGTTTTTATCACCTTTATGAAAACTAAACTAAACAGATACTTGCCCACTCAGTGGATCTACAATATCAATGTCAGAAATGAAAACTGGTGGATTACTGCAGTATCCCTGCTTGTTTAGTTGTAAAAATAAGGCTTTTTAAACAAACAAAGCTTAAACATAGGAAAAAATAACAGCTGCATTTTGTATAGAGGTCTGAAAGTTGTAGGCACTCATTAAAAGGATTAAGGGGTGTGATGAATGCTTACCTGAACAGTGGATAATCTTATTCCGCCAGGTCTTAAATAGTCCCATAAACTTAGAAAGAGCTTAAAGCAAATGTTCACCTTACCTTTAATCTATAGTGACCCAAATAAAACTTCATTTATTTCCCCTACCACACAACATTTGCTTATCTAAACAATTCTATGATAAGCAGATAGTTTCTTTTTCAGACATAGTAAGACTGAGCAAAAAATGTCCTGTTGTCTCACATTCAGATGCAAAAGAAGATCTTTCAGATGCAATGAGTGTTTGATTCTACTCTGGAATCCTTTCTCAGTAGGACAAGAGTAGGTAGCTCACTTAGCAATTTACCAATTTTTTTTAGGATAACAAAACGTTTTGAATAGTGCAAACCTAGATACTGCCTTAAAATACATATCCAGCTCCCAGAGAGCATCTGCTAAGGACGCTCTTGTTTAGAGCTTGAAAAACAATTTAAACAAATAAGCAGAATCAAATAAATAAATAAATAGATTTTGAGTTAGCATCAATATTTCTGGCACCAGTAATGCATATAGCTGGAGAAATATTTGACATTCCCATTGATGGCAAGCATAGCATAAAAAGAAAGTGTATTCACATCTCTGCTCTTTTTTCGTATTATGTCTGTCATTACTTCTAGATAAGAGCAAAACCTCATCCCCAGCCAGTGAATGTGTTGGGTTGTGTGTGTGTGTGTTTTTTTTTTTGGGGGGAGCCTCAATGCCATATTACAAATTTATATACTGATAATTAAACTGATTTTTTTCCCCATTTTGTAAATCAAATCTAACCACCACTTTTACTTAGTTTGTATCAGACGCCTAATGATGACAACAACAGGCAAGCAGGAGCAGCATAGTAGGCTGGAGGAGAAAAGCCATAAGATTTAAAGCTGCATTTGTCAGGCTTCATTATTTTTGATGGGGCCTGGCAGTGCCAGGGTCAGAGGTGCTTGAAAACAGCAGCGGGAAAGCGAAGCAGACAACATACTTAGTGAGCCAATAACAAGGTACATGCTTCCACAATCTGCACATTTAGCAGGGCTTTGCTAATAAAACAGACCATGCCTTCTGCCCCTCCCTGGCAAAAAGTCTGCTTTTACTTTACATGGATTGATCATCACCCTTCATCTCTGCCACTAGCTTCCTCTTTTCAGGTCCCCTGCAAATGGCCCCCAGGGCAAAAACTGGAGAGGACAGAACTGAGATACATTGGACTGACGTTTCCACAGCCCACAATGCGGTGAGAATACTTGATTTGTGTTTTGTGGAGACTAAAAAAATGAGATTAGATCCAGAGAAGGCAGTGTTTGATGGCAGTCTGTAGCTAAGAAGGTCTGGGCTGAGCTACAAAATGGATGGGAATGAAACTGCTTCGTAATCTAATATGTGCTGCCGTGAGTTTCCTTGGTAAGTGCTAGGTGCTTAGAGTCTGTGGGTTATAAATGTGCAGTGTTGTCGTGTGCTCCCGTCTTCCTTAAACAGCAAGAAATTCCAAAACCAGCACAGCATCACACATGTTAGAGGGAAGGAAAACAAGAGACATGAGTTGCTATTCCACCAAGTATTCAGAGTAGGACCACTGAAATTAATGGACCTGAGTCACATTCATTAATTTCAATGGGCCTACTGAATGCCACCCCACTGGTGGTGGTTGTGGTTGTTAGTAATTGGTTCTTGCTTTAGGCAAACCATGAATGGGGACAGATGAAGGCGGGAATTCCTTTTTCAATGATGCAGCAATGCTTTTTAATGTGTTGGCCTTGCACTGAGCCTCGGGCAGTAAAATATCTTGAACTGGCACTGCATAACAATACTATTATCTCTATCTATCTATGTATCTATCATCTATCATCTATCTATCTATCATCTATCTATCATCTATCTATCATCTATCTATCATCATCTATCTATCATCATCTATCTATTTATCAACCTATCTATCTATATCTATCCTCGGCTGAGAAAATGCATGCGCTTGGAGTGTCAGAAGGGACCACAAGGATCTTCTAGGCCAACCCTCTGACGTGCAGGAATCTTTCGCCCAACATGAGACTCTAGCCCAGTGTTCTTTTCTATGCTGCCAGGCTGATCCAGATGATTAAATAATAATTTTTAAATTATGTTATAGTTAGTGGGCTGCAGTTTAGATTTTTATGTGGTTTTCACTGTACACGTATCTGTTGTACACCCGTGTGGTCTTTTTTTATGAAAGGATGGTATACAAGCATTAAACAAATAAATTAGCAAGCAGAATTCTGGTCATGGAACACTCCTACTGATGGAAGCAGGAAGGTAACTTTCACTTATTTCCCCTTCCCTCTTGTGTCATTCCCACAGAATCTGTTCTGGAATGTTAAATCACCTTCTGAAATAGTCTTGGGCGGGAGACTGGAGGGCAAATCAGGAAAACTGCCTCCCTGCTCCCACTAGCAGGATTTTCTGTTGGACCAGAATCCTTTAATGAATGGAAAGATCCCTGTCTGTATACAGAAGTCATATTGGTAATTGAGAATTAGCAGGTGTGTGTTTTATTACTTTGCTTATTGATTCCTTTGCAGTTGCTTCCTCATTGAGCATATCCACAAAAACACAGTAAAGCATTTTTAAAATGCTAATTCCACCAGTAACATTTCAATCATTTTCAAGTCTATTTTATCACACAATTACTGAGCACTAAAGTAAGGAAAAGCATAGTGTTGTTTTTCGTTGTTGCTACAGTAAACTTTCTGAGGTTGATTAAAGATTTCTGAACATCTTTTCAGGCTTCTTCAAACATTGTATGCACCTATATATTGGGAAGATGTTCTTTGTGGTTTATCCCTAGTTAATCTACCTGATTTACTGTTGCGGGGATTTCAAAGAAAGAGGAAACCCAGATCAGTGAGGTGAATAATTTTGTCATTTAAAAATGCTGCAAGCCACGAAAATAAGTCTGTTAACACTAGAAAAATTACATTTCTACATATGCCTGAATTAGATTTTAAATGAATGCTGAATCCCTTGCATTTTTATTATTTCACTCCAACTGCAGAGCAAATAGATCCGACAGTATATCCAAGGATACACTGGTTGTCAATCTTTTTGCTTCTGTGGAAGAGGAATTTTTGCCACATTTCCTCTGAATTTAATCATGAGTAAAGAAATAAAAAACCATCAAAAAACTATGTGTGAAACTAACAACTGTTACAAAAAAACATATTTGCTGTCCAATACCAATTCACACAGGTGGCGCTGTGGTCTAAACCACAGAGCCTAAGGCTTGCCGATCGGAAGGTCGGCAGTTCGAATCCCCGTGATGGGGCGAGCTCCCGTTTTCTGGTCCCAGCTCCTAGCAGTCTGAAAGCACGTCAAGGTGCAAGTAGATAAATAGGTACCACTCCAGCGGGAAGGTGAATGGTGTTTCCGTGCTCTGCTCTGGTTTGCCAGAAGCGGCTTAGTCATGCTGGCCACATGACCTGGAAGCTGTCTGAGGACAAATGCTGTCTCCCTCAGCCAGTAAAGCGAGATGAGCATGCAACCCCAGAATCATCCACAACTGGACCTAACAGTCAGGGGGTTCTTTTACCTTTACCTTTACCTTTACCTTTACCAATTCAATAGTTCATTAGCACACCACAACACCACAAATAGATTAGACATCACTTTTGGGGAGTGTTAATACAAACTGAAACTGAAATCCTTTTCAGTTATGTCCCGATCAGCAGCTTGAAAAGTTGTGAGGTTGTTTCCCCCAACTATCTTTCCAAGGCACTTTCTTCCACTGCTGTTCACATCAAAGCAGGGGCAGGAATGTCTTGATCCAATGATTTCTTTCCCTGCATCAAAACTCCAATTCAGTTACGCTCTCATCTGTGCGCACACATGCCATCTATATGCATGGGCAAAAGCCACTGGAATTGTTCACACCACAGTGGAACCATAGCTTCTGTTTTTGCATAGCACAGAAGCTGTCTTGAGAAAAAGAGCATTGAAGAGGAATATTTCTCTACAGGATACAGGCGGATTGTGGCTAATGTCATGTGAACCCGGCTTAAAAACCAGCAGTGGCAGCATGTTGGAGCTGCATAAAAGTTGTTAGTTATGAAGTTTCTGTGGAGACCACCGGGAATGCCCAGGGGAAGGAGCACATCAAAAGAGGGGTGTTTCATATCTTCCATGGGCCCATGTCTGAGTAAAGGGTTAAAGAAGTCACTGACTTACACCTGGTCTGCAGCAAGTGTGGCTTTACTTTTGAGAAAGAGGGCTGGGTAAACCTAGAATGTAGGTATTTTCTCTTTGACCCCACCCATTGGGATTTAGGAGAGCAGCCTAAAGACAGTCTCTGGCAGGGAAGTGAGGGTTAAGCCTCCATTGTAAGTAAGACAGACTCCCCACATCTTACTTAGAAGTCTAGCTGTTCCAGCCTGTTAGGTATAATTGTTTAATTGACACTGCAATGGGGAATGCTGAAATGTGTATTACTGCAGGCTTTAGCATGGAGAAAATCCACCAGAGTAGAGCTGCCATATGTCCTCTTTTTCCAGGACAGCCTTCTTTTTCATGGGTATGCAAAATGAGAGTCATCAAAATGATCCATAGTTAAAAGTAAAAGTCAGCAAATGTGCTCTCTTTTTTGCTCTTCAGAATATGGCAACCCTAAAGTAGCCACTGAACTCGTGGGTTGATAAGTAACTATTGTTGTTTTCTTCAAGCTAACACATGAGTGTTTAACCTTAGATCAGGTGACAAAGGTATTTGGTTAAAAATCTCAATTTAGAAAGGGAGCTGCCTTTAGTCTTTGCTCCTGGGCTCTGTGGGAGTAAGGATTTACACGAAGCTTTCCAGGAGCACATAGCCTCAGGCTGCAATGGAGGCTGGGGTGGAGGAGAGATGGAGTTTTGATATCAAAGCTGTTTAAAGTTACCTTTAGGAAGAAAATGGAAGTAAAAGTTGAGAATTTCCTCCTTGTGGCAGTGCCAGAGGATAGAGGAAAAGGGTGCACTTATGTGTGAGGGTCTCATTTATTCAGTTCGCTTTTATAAAAATTCTACTGCAAACCTTCTGGTACACTAGTTTAGTAAAAGCTATAACTAGCTGCATCTATTGCAGAATGCAGCAGCCAGATACTTCATAGCACCAAGTTACTGGCAACATGTTACCCCATTGCTGATAGAGCTTCACTGGTTGCATACCTGCTACTGGGCCAAGTTTGTGCTGTTTCACAAAGCCCAAAACAACTTGGGTCTAAGGACTGTCTGCTCCGTTTTGCTCCACCTTCATCACTGAGGTCCTGTGATGAGTGGTTGTCCCACACACCAATCAAGTTCAATTGACCCTTACCAGTAAAGGTTTGGAAGGAACCTTTGCCTTCGTTCAAACATCTTCTGAAAACTCAACCATTTAGACAGGCCTTTAAGACATTCCCCCCTTTTTAACCAATCCATATTTGTTGATGTTTCTGTTGATGCTTATGTTGCATACCACCCTGATATATTTTTATGAAACTGCAGGCGATAAAAATTTCAAACAATAAAAATGTGCATGTCACTGCTGCTATGCTCTTGTTCTCTTTAAATGCCTCCTTTTAAATTTACATGCTATTAATTTGAGTAAATATTTATCAGCCAGTAACTTTAGTCTTATAATCTCTGCATATTTTCCGTCCCCATTTCATTGTGTAACCTCCATCTTCACTGCCTTCAACTCCAGCACCGTCCTTGCAACTGCAAATTTTCTGTAAAGATTATTTCCAATGGGAAAAGAAATATTTTTAATGAGCCCTTTACACATTCAGCTCTCCATGCACAGTAATTTGAAGTATCTCTTTAATTTGGTGTAGACTGCATAGTCAAACATAAGCATTATGACTTCGATTACTGGAAAGGTCTTTATGAATCACAGCAGCTAGTAGGGTCCAGTATAATGGTCTTGGTGATGGCCATGCAGCCAGACTTCACTGCCATAGCAGTCTATGGCACATTTTAAGTGGATTTTAAGTTCCTGACCCCAGCAACAACAAAAATGAACATTGATTTCTAAGTATTTTATTGCACTCTGCAAACCTTCTGGAAGCCAGGATGCCCAAATAAGCCCCTAGTTACTAGCACAGATGGCTTTAAAGGGGTAACTAGACAAATTCACCGAGAATAGCTTAATCAACAGCAACTATTCATGATAGCTAAATGATGTCTCCACATTGAGAACAACCCCATGTTGTATGAATGCCTACTGGTTTTGGACATGTGAACAGTTAGAGAGGCCTTTGGAAATTGTATCCACACAATTGTTTCATAGAAAAAAGCTTCCTGATTAGACAGATTCCAAATACTCAGTTGAAGACCTCTTGCATCTTCCAACCAATTTCTTCACCTTGCCCTTAAACATTTAGAGATTAGCTTCAGTTGTCACAACAACAGTGGAAAAAGGTGGTAGCTACCCCTCATGGTACATATTTTCACCACAGAACATTACTTAGTTTGTTTGCATTATAAGTGAGCCAGGTGGGCTGAGTTTAAACCAATAAAGCAAAAAGAGTGCCCATGACAATTTCTTGATCTTTTTCCTACCCAAAATACTGTATATCAAAACAATATTGCAAAAGCCATGTAAGTATTTGAAGTCACTAAGCAGTCTCACTAAACAGATAAAAAATGCACAGCAATGTTTAATGGATTTGGCAGTTTTTAAAATGATACCTCTTGACCTAAACTTTCTTTGACATATCTTGGGAAAGCATGCAGAGCTCAGTAATAAAAGCGGATGGTATGTTATATAGATTTGCCTGCACAGATTATCATTAGGTGCAGAGCATTCTGTGAAATATATTTCTCTCTCCCCAGGATGAAGAAATAAAATCTACTGAAACAGAGCTAAAAACAACAACATAAAAAGATTATATAGTTTCAAAACTGGATGACCTTGCAGACTGCCCCCAGAGTCACCAGAGGAAATGTTTTCCAGTAAAAGTGTCTGGGGAATCTTTGCTTTCACCTGTTATTTTGTGTTTTACAGGTGCAAAAACTGAGCTCCTCAAATTTTTCTGTATGAATTGATCACTGCACACCATCTCCTTCACAGAACTAACACAGCAACAAATTACAAATAGTAATTTTTGCATGTGACTTGTTCTGAAAATCAATGGCTTATTCCATTTTAGAAATAGAAATAATAAGAAGTAGAAGAAGAAGAAGTATTTATAGCCTGCTCTTCATTGAATGTGTTCAATTCAAGAGAATGGAACAAAGACTACCACACAAGCAACAAAGCAAAATACATACACAACAGAAAAAATGGGTGGCAATAAGCCATAGCTGGTATTTCTCTTCCCTTTCCAGGAAACTTATGGGCCACAAGGTCAGTATGGATGCTAGGAAAGACATGCAAGTGGATTTGCTGATCTCTCCCATAAGGGCCAACAATTTACTTTAATTTCTATTTATGTGTGTGTAACATCTGTTCCTGTAGAGAAGGGGTTCTCTAAATGATCCTGAGTAGTATATCTATTTCAGTACTATTCACTTTTGTTCTTGACAAGAAAGAGTCAGTTGACTCAGGAGATACCAGTTCATTGGTATTTAAGGATCTAAAGCCTTGTCATTCCTTGGGATTATTGGTTTTCCTGCAAACATAGTGGGTGGTCATTTCCTAGAAACAGTATCAGATGTCAAATAAGGATCACACCCAAATAACTTGACAACAAAATAGGGCTAAGTTGAAATTTCACAGAAAATAATTTACTGACAAATGTTTGAAGCTTTTCTCTTTCTTTTTGAGTTCCTTTATAATATCTCAGAATTTCTGTCTTTTCCCAAAGAATAATTTGCAAAATTGCCCCACCCCCATATTGCCAACCATTAATTTTGGGCTCAGTTGTGAATCCAATTTTAATTTTTCCTACGTAGTCTCAAACTGCGTCTGTGCACAACTGATGTGCATCTGTGCACAACTAATCTCTGTTCTGCTCTTTTTATTCTCAGAGACCAAGACAGGGAGGTGAGCTGGTTGCAACTCTGCACTCTGCCATAGACTCTTCCTGCTCACTAAACCCTTGCCTCTGACAGCTCCTCCCCTCAGTCTTCTCCCTCTGGTCACTCATTGTTGTCCCACTACCAATCTTCTGGCTCCGAGTCTTCTCCCCTTGGGGGTTCCAATGGGGGTTTCCCAGCTGGTTCCTCCTACCATTCCTCTATATTCAGCCAGTCCATGACACCTACTTGGCAATCTGATACCAGACTTTTCACAAGTATTAATACTATGTGAAGTACCAACATGTTAAATCTATACCCACTTCCAGCCCACCACAGCCTTAATGTGATGAAGTTTAATCTTTGAAATACTAAACAGGCTTTGAATATGCTAAAGGATTGCTGAGCAACCAGAGTTTGGACCTGGGTGACAGAAAACAGTTTAGGTTCTGAAGGGACTGAACTTTGATAGCTGTGAGTCTGGTACTACAGGTAAAAAAAAGGTAAAGGACTCCGGATGGTTAAGTCCAGGCAAAGGCGACTATGGGGTTGCGGCACTCATCTCGCTTTCAGGCGTTTGTCCACAGACAGCTTTCCAGGTCATGTGACCAGCATGACTAAACCGCTTCTGGCGCAACGGGACACCGTGACAGAAGCCAGAGCGCAAGGAAACGCTGTTTACTGGTACTACAATCTCTCCTCTGGCCCCATAAGATCAGCTTAAAAAGGTAAAGGTAAAGGGACCCTGACCATTAGGTCCAGTCGTGACCGACTCTGGGGTTGCGGTGCTCATCTCACTTTATTGGCTGAGGGAGCCAGCGTACAGCTTCCGGGTCATGTGGCCAGCATGACTAAGCCACTTCTGGCGAACCAGAGCAGCACATGCAAACGCCATTTACCTTCCCACCGAAGTGGTACCTATTTATCTACTTGCACTTTGATGTGCTTTCAAACTGCTAAGTTGGCAGGAGCAGGGACCAAGCAATGGGAGCTCACCCCGTTGTGGGGATTCGAACCACCAACCTTCTGATCGGCAAGTCCTAGGCTCTGTGGTTTAACCCACAGCGCCACCCACGTCCCTTAGATCAGCTTAGGCTGTGCTAAATTAACAGATAGTTGCAAAGATAACACAAAGCCCCAATGTCCATATCTATAATAGAAACTCATTCTGTGAAGAGTGCCCTGATTTTTACCCTGCTTGGGTAGCAGAAGCAGCAGCATGCAATGACCCGTCTTGTGTTAACAGCCATGGCCATCATGAAAAATGATGTTGAAAGCTATAAAGCAACATTTCAAGGAGTATGCTGTAGCTAAAATATACTGATATGGAACATTACGTGATTACCACTGAGAAATTTACTGTTCAAGCAGAATTGTTTGCACCGTTTGACTAGAAAATATGGCACATCTTCTGACAAGGATAGGCTTATTGAATTCTTCTTCTTCTTATTTTTTAAAAAACTTGCTATCTCATCCAAGGATAATACACACTTCATGCTGCACATGTAGGTGAGGAAAAAACACTGGAATCCCCTAATAAGTATGCAGAGCATACATTGTGGTTTCAACACCAGGCTGCTTATTTCCGGGGAAATGCCATCAGAGAAGCTACCCCCCCCCCCGCCAGGTTGTGTCAGGTAAGGAAAGCTGAAAGGCTGTGCATACACATGCTTTCAACAAGTGCTGGAAACCAGAGCCAGAATTCAAGGGGTGAAGCCCCATCCTTTGATACTACTTTTTTCCATGTCCGGGGTCAGGGAAAGGAGCAGCAGAGAAGCTGAGAGGCTGATAGGCGTACAGCATTATCTGGCAGAGTTAGATGAAGTCGAGAGTTAACTGAAGCACAGAAGGAAATTAAAGAAAAAGAATGGGGGGAAACTGCATGCTGCTTCCTACTCAGTTCTCTCTAGAAAGACGACACTGAGAGTTTGACCTCTTTTTCTGCACTCTGCAAATGAGTCAAATCACAATGGTATGGAGACATAATAGCTGGGTTTAAATGGCAAGGGGGAGCGGGGAGTGGGGCTGAGAGAAGCTGATAACTCCAACATTTTTACATCCCTCAAGTGTGATGAGTAATGGACCTTTTCAGCAAAGCCAGCACATAAATTGCTTATGAACACACAGTTATAGGAATAAGCACTTTAGTGCACACGGCTGTTTAAAATGGATGGTATCCATTTTATCCGGGAATTGTGAATTTATCTGAAAGGAGGGAGAGGGACTAAAATGACGGAAAAGTTCATTTTTGGGGGTGGTGGGGAGGTGCATAGAGCAAAGATCTACCTGCTAAATAATAGCAAACAGCAAATGGCAGCCGGCAGTTGTTGTTATATTGTTAGTACCTCTAGAGGGCAGTGAATAAAAGAAAATAGAACACCAAGAAGCCAGCCATGGCACACAAATCACAGTGCAGTTTTAATACACAGTGAACAACCTCACATCCAAAAGCTAGCCTGCATTTCTCATGTTAACATGTTTTATTATTTTGCTTCTTCACCCTATAGCCCCTTTTGTCCTTGTCCCAAAGGAAATTAAGACTACTATATATATGAAACTACAGTGGATTACTCATCATAATATCTCTGGCTTTGCTTTCCTTCAACCTGTTTCCTCCCAACTAAATTTGAACTATAACACAGGGACCTGTCAGCAACCTGAAGCAAAGAGATGTTGGTGACTGGCTGGCTGCATTTAAATAGTATTTTATCCTGTTTGAAACCAGCTGAAGTTTGTCAGTGCTAATAATGAATAAGCTTGTTACAGCTTATTTGAACATTTAAGTTAGAATGAGATATTCCTCATATGCATTTTTTCAGGGGGAGGGACAAGTGAAAGCTTAGTGAAAGGAAGGAAGATGGATCGACAGATTTGCCTGAGAATGGGGAAGAGCTATTTAATTTTATTTAGCAGCAACATGTGTTGTTTAAAACATCCATATAAGATTTAAACTGGTTTTTGAATTTGCTAGTCTGTAATTCAAATATCAGCCCTACATTGGCTATCAATTAAAAAACAACAACCATGCTTCCCTGTGATGTTTCAAGTGTCACATGCCAAAAAACCCCTAAGGGTATAACTTATCCTTACTTTAAATGTGTAATTAGAATCAACCAAGTTCAGGTCTCCTGAAGAGGGTCAGGAAAAGGGGATTTAAGCCTTTCCACTGCAATCCTGAAAGGGGGGGGGGGGAAGCTTTTCTGCAATGAAAATCGAAATTTGAAAACAACCCCCCAAAAAAATCAAGTTGTTTCCCAAACTTGTTTTTAATTATTTTCTTTTTTTTTAAAAAAACCCCTGATGTTGCTTTAAGTGACACATTTACAGTAATGTATAGTTAGCCCCTAATTTAATACTAGAAATAACCATTTCACTACTTCAGAAATAGTCGCACAAGGCTAACTCCATGCTGTGGATATCAGAAAGGACACTTTGAGATATAACAGAAAATCCAGAATAAAAGATACAGTGAGCAAGTATGCATTCACCAAACTGGCATTATCAAAATGAACCTCAGGTACTAAGCTGACCAAGAGTGAATAGCCATTCTTCAGACCTAGGGTGTTTGTTGATAGCTTCATTTTTAAATTAAAGATTCCTCACTTTTCCATATAAATAGAATGGTGTTAATGCTAGGGATCCTCGTCTGCTTTTTGCCAGACAAATAGTGGTAATAAGCTTCATCTTTACATTTTTTATTATTTTGGAAACATTCTTCAAGCCCACAAAAATAAAACGGCTGAACATTCATCCTCAAAATGTAGGTTCATATTAATTGGCTGAGCACAAGAGGACATGATGGAATGGATGAAGGACATGATGGAATGGATGAAAGACATATCGCAATATGAAGACACTAGCTGAAATACTTACACCAGATACAAGGGCATCCTGTTAAAGGGATCCTGGAGGAAACACACAGATGGGGTCTAGGGCCATAGCACTTCTCCAAAAGGTGATCTTGGTGGGGTGGTACCTGTTTGATGTGTCAAAAGACTCCTCACCACTGTCTCAACCTTTCATTGAATCAACCAGCAGGAGGTGGGCTGATACAGGTTATAGGTAAAGGTAAAGGGTAAAGGGACCCCTGACAGTTAAGTCCAGTTGCGAACGACTCTGGAGTTGCGGCACTCATCTTGCTTTACAGGCCAAGGGAGCCGCCGTTTCTCTACAGACAGTTTTTCCAGGTCATGTGGCCAGCATGACTAAGCTGTTTCTGGCGCAACGGAACACTGAAACTAGAGCAGTGCACAGAAACGCTGTTTACCTTCCTGCCGGAGCAGTACATATTTATCAACTTGCACTTTTTGGCGTGTTTTCGAACTGCAAGGTTGGCAGGAGCAGGGACTGAGCAACGGGAGCTCACCCCGTCGTGGGGATTCGAACCACTGACCTTCTGATTGGCAAGCCTTAGGCTCTGTGGTTTAGACCACAGTGCCACCCGCGTCCCTGATACAACTTATACCCAATGCCTAATACAAACCCCTTAGCTCTCTAATCAATAATGTTGTGGCCTAATTTAAACCAAAAGGGATTTTGTCACAAGTGGTCATTCAATCTCATACACAGTGTGGGGTGGTGGGCTCATGGCACCTGGGCACACAATCAATCACATCATTAACTTACTTACAGGCGCACACATATTTTTACTGCTTCTATAGGATGGATACTGCCATTGAACCAATATGCAATATTTACATTTACATATTGTATTGTATTGTATTAACAATACAATATTGTGAATGTTTACTCACAGGTCCCACTGCGTTCAGTGGGATTTTCACCACAGTGAGTGTGCACAGGATTATACCCCTAGCATGTAAAATATTTCATTTTATTCAAATATTCAAACTGGCTTTTTATTTCTCCAGTTTTCTTTAAAAAAATAAGTAAATTGTAAAAGGTGAAAGATTTATACAATCTGAAGAGAAACCAGAGTACTTTCGTCAAAATAGCTGTATTATTTTTATACCCAATATACATATATTGTATTATAATAATACATACAATGTGTGTGTGTATGTATTTATTGTACTGTAGTTTTAAGCATTGTTTTGTTTTTGGATTTCCTATTCATTCCCTTCACTGCATTTCTATACCGAAAATTTTCAATGAAATATAAATATTTAAAAATAAACAAACAAACAAATTGTATGATACCTGCATTTCAGGTTATGTTTTATGTGGCAAACATTGGTTTTGTTTTTGAATTATGTGTTTTTGGTAAGAAAAGAAATGTACCTGAACTCTTTAGGGTCACTTCATTTCCCAGAAGAGTATGTTGTTTCATTGCAACTGGATGCATTCTGGAGAAAAAATGCAAAAAGAGATAAATGAAACTAAACAAAAATTATTCCCATCAGCAGATAGTGAAATATTTCTGCAAAGGATTAGGCTGCATTCCCCCCCCCCCCCCAGTTAATGTGTAGCCTCTATAGGATCTTTGCTGATCATTAAATCCTAGTCTGAACTGGTTACAATATTACTTCTTATGATGTTTTTATAATGTTGCACTATTTTAGTGTTGTTAGCCGCCCTGAGCCCGGCTTCGGCTGGGGAGGGCGGGATATAAATAAAAATTATTATTATTATTATTATTATTATTATTATTATTATTATTATTAGGCACATACTTTCTAGTTGCACTAATAAGATAAGTTCATTATCTAATAACAATACATGCTGTAGACTAAGTAGATGAAGGCTTCCATGCGAGTAACATCATTCCCCTTTTGGGTAGATTAAGGCTGCAATAGTATGCACAGTTGTTGTTTAGTCGTTTAGTCATGTCTGACTCTTTGTGACCCCATGGATCAGAGCACGCCAGGCACTCCTGTCTTCCACTGCCTCCCGCAGTTTAGTCAAACTCATGCTGGTAGCTTCAAGAACGCTGCCCAACCATCTCGTCCTCTGTCATCCCCTTCTCCTTGTGCCCTCAATCTTTCCCAACACCAGCGTCAGTTATTTAGGAATAAATAATCCTATTAAATTAAAGGAACACTTCTGAGTACAGATGGTTAAGCTTCAAAAGAAACCCTCAACTTAACCTGGAAATAACTTGAGTTGAGTTCTTCCCCCAAAAAAAGAATTGGAAAAGATTAGATACTATTCCCCAACCAATCTGAGGCTTCATAAATCCCTATGAAAAGGTTGCTTTACAGCCAAAAGCCTAGAGTGGGAAGGATAGTCTTTGACTATCCCTGCTGAGGGCAGACTAATAGAGCTACTGAACTACATTAAACCTGTATGGGTTATATGGGAAATTCTACAGGTGCAAAACTATGGATTATTCTCTAGATAAGGTTTCAGTCTATGTTGGAGAAAAATTAGGGGGCATTTGAAACTTGTCTTTCTTTTTTTGCGGCAGGCTTTAATGAGTCCTCAAAGTTCCTGTCAAGGCTCACTCAAGAGAACATCACTGTTATCTACCGTATTTTTCGCTCTATTGGACGCACCGGACCACAGGACGCACCTAGTTTTTACAGGGGGAAATCAAGGAAAAAAATATTATCCCTCCCCCCAGCCCCAAAGAGCAACGGACAGGCTGCACACAGCCTGTCTGCTTCTCCCAGAGCTTCTCGGGGCTGCGGGGGAAGCCCGGGTTCCCCTACCAGCCCCAAAGAGCAAAGAAGCCAAGACAGCGCATGGGATCCATAGCCGCGCAACCTCTCCAGCCAGGAGCTAAACCTCTCCAGCGCGGCTAAAAAAGAAGAAGACAAGGCAGTGAGCGCCATCCATCCCCCTCACTGCCCTGGCTTCCTCTTTAGCCTTGCGCAGCATCTTTAGTCTTGCGCAACGGGATGGATTGCGCCCGCTGTCCACCAGGGCTGGACTAGATGACTCCTGGGGTTCCCTTCCAACCCTGCAATTCTATGACCTCGGAAGGTGTTTGGGGTCTCCACCACTGGAGGCTTTTAAGCAGCGGTTGGGGGACCATCTGCCTGGCGTTCTTTAGCTGTGATTCCTACATTGTGAGGGGGCTGGGCTAGATGACCCTCAGGTGGCCCTCCCAACTTTATACAGTCCTACAGTTCTGCAGCAGGAGATCCACAGCCACTTAGAATCATAGAATCATAGAATCATAGAGTTGGAATAGACCACAAGGGCCATCGAGTCCAACCCCTTGCCAAGCAGGTAACACCATCAGACCACTTCACACAATGCCCACTCCCAATTTTCATCTGAGAGACATGTGGCTTCAGTGTCTAGGTAGGTACCCCCCTACCTGCCACACTTCCCCCACCCCACTTAAGCTGAGGGAATTCCTGCCCAGAGAAGCTCCCAGGTGAGGCAAGGGTTAAGATCTACCTCTGGTAGATCTCTTGCGGCTGGAGAGGCACGCAAGGCTAAAGAGGAAGCCAGGGCAGTGGGATGGATTTGCGAAGGAGGCTTTGCGAAGCCTCCCCCCCCCCCCTGGAGAGGCACGCAAGTCTAAAGAGGAAGCCAGGGCAGCGAACGGGATGGATCGCGCTCCCTGCCCTGGCTTCCTCTTTAGCCTTGCGAAGCCTCCTCCCCCCCCCCCGAGGCGCGCAAGTCTAAAGAGGAAGCCAGGGCAGCGAATGGGATGGATCACGCTCCCTGCCCTGGCTTTCTCTTTAGCCTTGCGAAGCCTCCTCCCCCCCCCCCCCCGAGAGGCGCGCAAGTCTAAAGAGGAAGCCAGGGCAGCGAACGGGATGGATCGTGCTCGCTGCCCTGGCTTCCTCTTTAGCCTTGTGAAGCCTCCCCCCCCCCAGAGGTGCACAAGTCTAAAGAGGAAGCCAGGGCAGCGAACGGGATGGATCGCACCCGCTGCCCTGGCATCCTCTTTAGCCTTGCGAAGTCTCCCCCCTCGCTGGAGAGGTTGTGCAAGGCTTTTCTAGCGGAGGGAGAAGGGACTGACTGGCGGTGTCAGTCCCTTCTCCCTCTTGGGGAAAAGCCCGCAAGAGCCGCACAACGCTTGTGTGGGGCTCTTGAGGGCTTTTCCTGCCTGCCTCCCCCCTGCATTCGCTCCATAGGACGCACAGACTTTTCCCCTTAGTTTTTAAGACGGGAAAAGTGCGTCCTATGGTGCGAAAAATACGGTATTTCTGAGTAGGCATAAATAGAATTGGGCTGTATTTCAGAGAAAGGATAATTTGATTACAAAGAATATGGCCTATTATAGTTTTCACTGGAAAAAACACAAAATTTATTATAAAATGAAGAAAACAAATGTGTGTGTGCTGCTTTAATTTTTCTTCTTTGGGAGTCATTTCACATACTCTGAGGCAAATCATCCTGAAACTAGTGGAAAAAAGTTCTTTTTTATTCTTTAAAACAGAATAGAACATAAAAAGACACTTTCATTCATTCTGAGTGCAGATGCAAATAAAATATTACATCATAGTTTTACGTGCAAAGCTTTATTGATTGCATATTTCCCAATGGTATGTGTATCATTTCTAATTTGATTTCTCCCCAATCTTTTCTTGCACCACATCAATATCATATGTTCTATGCTCTTATGGATGCAGAAACCAATTTTAAAAGAAGCATCTGTATGGAAATTATTGAAGACACTCAATGACATCTAAGTTATTTTCCTCTTTGGAAATTTGAAATACCCCCCAAACAAAACACAGCCTAAGGGCATCTAACTGCATTTGCACATAAATGCTACCCACACCCCCAATCATTGTTATATTGCAGGCTTCCATCTCTTGCAGGGAGGGGGAAGCTGTCTTCTGTATTTATGTTACTTTGTGAAATGTTATATACATGGCCTATGTAAACATCAACACATTACTTTTGAAAGGTATCCTTTTTTGAGAATCTGCAATTCTTTAGGGACGATAATGAATGCAAATTATATAGGGAGGCTACAAAATGCTAACAAATGATTTTATCTACCATGGCATAGATCTTAAAAACAACTAACACACTCCACAAGGTCTTGTTTTTATCATACAACAGCTTCCAAGACACCATGGCAATTACATTCTGAAACTGTGAGGAGTTTCAAAATTTATAAGGTGGGTGGCGGGGGAATCCACTTTTTAATCCTAAACCCTTAGGCATTTTTAATGTCTTAAAGGGAACATGAGTAATGTCATGCCACATTAGACCAATAGTACATGGAGCTCAACTTTTTTTTTTTATCTAACCATGACTAACCAGATGCCCAGGGCAACTCCTAAGATGACAACACCAATCCTTTCATGTGTACCTGGATAACACAGGTTTTGTTCACATTGCTCCATAGGGAGCCAGCATCCTTGTAGCTAGGGCAGCCTGCAGTATTGGGTAGGTAAGTAGCCAGGGGATGAACACAAGTGGCAAATGGTTTCAGGGCAAATATTCAGTGGAGGCAGCAGTGAGCAGGTGGGGAGGGGGCACAATTCACCACCCCACCAATCTGGTGTCTGAGCCAACAGGCTAGCCTCAGATCATGGCAGGGCTGGCCCTTATGAGGCAAGTCCTTATGTAGGGCGCAGCAGAAAAATGTCCTAATACCGCTTCAGCCACAGTCAGCTTTAGGGTGAGCCTCATTTGGAATCAGTAGCTCAGTTGTAAGGTCTGCCTTTACTAAGGGGGGGGAATGTGCCTCCAATTACTTGTAAAGTGCAGCTGCTCCAGCAATCTTTTACTCCAGCACAGCAAGGGAGTCCCTTGTTGCATTCCAAGTCACAAGATGACAATGCAACATATTTGGGGCAGAGGTGCCCTAGTAACCATTGGGCTTCTCTTGGGGACATGCTTCTGGGTGTGGAGCTACATGCAATGTCCTTTCTTATTCAGAGGCCTTATTCTCACCCCCTGAAAAAAAAGGAATCCAGTCCCAGGGACCTGTCACGTAAGATGCTACTCTGTGAAAATATTTTATACAGGCTAATTGTGCAGAGTATGAAGAACTCTTCCCCTCCTTACACTCATTGCATGTTAAATGCATCTTCATTGCATGCAGAGTTCTGAAAGGAAAGGATTCTGGGGCTGTATCAAAAAGAGAAACTGGAGCAGAAGTTTGTGATCTGCCCAGTCAGTAAAGGATGCTACTCTACCACCTGTTCCAATATGAATCTTTCTATGCATTCATAAAGATCTTCATGAGTTCCTTCTCCATCTTAGCAATGAAGTGGGTGTTACATATGGCATTCATTATCATGGTACCACAACTGTATAATGTTCTGCCCCAGGGCCTACTGGGTCCAAAGATCTCAGGTTCAATCCCTGGGATCTCCAGGTAGGGCTGGGAAGTACTCTGGTATGAAATCCCATAAAGCAGTATTATTAAACTGATTTGTACAATGTGACATTCTTCGTTGTCAAATATTCCCTGTTGTCGCATGCATTCCACACAGAACTAAACCTAAGGCATTGGCAAAGGTGCTAGATGTTGGTTAATGAGAACACCTTGCATCCTACATTTTGAAACTGAAGCTATTCTCCAAATATTACACAGTAATTCTTTTTTTTTTTAAGTTGGAAGCAAATACCACTGAAATAAATTGTAAGTGCTTCCCATCATCATTATCATCAAGTTTGTTTATATTCAAATAGCACATTGAACCACTTGAATAGCCAACATACTCAAAGAGGTTGAGGTTGCAGCATTCAGATGAAGTAATATTAGAGCCATGAAAATGTAAACTTCAATGTGGATTCAGTTCTTCCTCCTAAAATAATCACAGCAGGAAGAACAGCTCCAGCAGTTGAATTTTTATTTTGTTTTCCCCATGCTGGGTGAAAGTCACAAGATCAACATAGAGTTTTTTAAAAATGATGTGCAATCACCAGCACTCTGGAAGTATCCATAAGGCTACCATCATTATCAGGAAGCTAATGAGAACACTCAAACATATTTAAGCCAGCTTGTTTGGGAAAATGCTCACGTGAAACAATACACAGTTCATGCTCTTGATCTTTTATTCTCATTAACAACGGTGATCAAGAATAGACAAGGAGCAGCTATGCTCATATAAAAAAATTAAACAATTTCAGAGAGTGCAATTTAAGACAAGGGAATTAGACCATGACTTGCTTTTTAATTATTCTCACTTTAAAACAAAACGATCAAAACAAATTCCTATTCTGACATTATTCTTCCTTGATGTAAATCTGCTAAACCTCAGAGCCTGTAATGATCTCAGTTCCAGAATCAATATAATTATCTGGATAATATGCCATTTTAAGGAAGGTTGGCATTTGGAAAACATGATTTGATGAAAGAACTCAAATAATAGGACTGCTTTCTACACCATAATTTCCTCCCTAAACAATCTCCACAATAGACAATATTTTCCTATTCCTTTCCCCATACAGGAAGGCTCCTGGTTGTGTACAGTTGCATCAGCTTTGTCTGTCTTGAGATGATCATAATGGATGTACAGCCATATCTTGGAAGTCGAACGGAATCCATTCCGGAAGTCCCTTTGACTTCCAAAACATTCAGAAACCAAAGCGTGACTTCTGGGTTTACGGCGTTTGGGTGCCAAAACGTTCGAGTACCATGGTGTTCAGGGTCCAAGGTACGACTACATTAGCCTGGTTGATGTTAATATAAAAATGCTATTTGGACTAAAAATATGATAGATGTAAGAAACACTTGCCAGTGGTAGATGTGAAAAGGATCTAGGGGTCTTAATAGACCTCAAGCTTAACATGAGTCAACAGTGTGATGCAGCAGTTTAACAAAACAAAAAAAGCTAATGCTATTCTAGGCTGCATCAACAGAGGTACAGTGGTAACTTGGGTTACAAATGCTTCAGGTTACAAATTCCGCTAACCCGGAAGTAGTACCTCAGGTTGTGAACTTTGCCCCAGGATGAGAACGGAAATTGTGTGCAGGTGGCGCAGTGGCAGCAGGAGGCCCCCATTAGTGAAAGCATGTTTCAGGTTAAGAATGGTTTTGGGTTAAGAACGGACTTCTGGAACAAATTATCGTATTTTTCACTCCATAAGACGCACCTAGTTTTTAGAGGAGGAAAACAAGAAAAAATATTCTGAACAAAACAGTGGATGTATAATTTTTGTGGTTCATGCTGTGGCCACAGACATGTGATTTGACGGTGAGTTTGGGGTAGCCCAATGAAAAAATCCTGAGGATCCATGTGGATCTGTGCTTTGTAACCACGTTTTAAGTGGGGAAGGAAGGAAAAACACTGAAGGGACAAGGAGCACGCGTGGGGTGTGTGGAGAAGGAGCTTTTCACCAAGCTGAGCTGGGGAGGAGGGAGGGAAAGAGAGCACACTCACTTTAAAGCAGCCAACTGGACAGGAGCCACTTACACCTGTGTAAGCAGCTCCTCTCCTCTCCCACTTTGCTCCGTTAAAGCAAGCAGGCTCTTGTTCTCTCCCTCCTCCCCGGCTCAGCTCGCTGAAAAGTTTTGCTGCTTTTCAGCAAGCTGAGTGGGGCGGAGGGAGGGAGGGAAAGAGAGCACAGTTCCTTTAAAGCAGCCGACTGGACAGGAGCCGCTTACACCCATGTAAACGGCTCCTCTCCTGCTTTGTTGCTTCAAAGCGAGCCACGAAGGAGGGAAGTGGAACCATGGATCCTCTGCTCACGACTGCAGCAGGACCTCCCCGTCATCCATAGGCATTCGCTCCATAAGACGCACAGAAATTTCCCCTTACTTTTTAGGAGGAAAAAAGTGTGTCTTATGGAGCGAAAAATACAGTAAGTTCGTAACCCGAGGTACCACTGTAGTGTTCGGGTCATGGGAAGTAATATTTTTTCCTACCTTGGTCAGTTCAGACCTGGAGTACTGTGCCCACTTCTGGGCACCACAATTTAAGAAGGATATTAACAAGCTGGAACATGTGGACAGGAAGACGACCGAGATGATCAAGGTTTTGGAAACCAGGATGTATGAAGAATGGTTAAGAGAAATGGGTACGTTTAGCCTGGTAAAGAGAAAACTGAGAGGAGATTTGATAGCCATCTTTGAATATCTAAAAGGCTGTCACATGGAAGATGGAGCAAACTTGTTTTCTCCTGCTCCTGAGGCTAAGACCAGAATCAATGGATTCAAGTTCCATGAAAGGAGATTCCAACTAAATTTCAGTAAGAACTTTCTGATGGGAGGAGCTATTAAACAGTGGAATGGACTCCCCTGGAAGGTGGTGGCGTCTCCTTCCTTGGAGGTTTTTAAGCAGAGGTTGGATGGCCATCTGTCAGGGATGCTTTGGTTGAGATTCCTGCATTGTAGGGTGCTGGACTAAATGACCTTCAAGGTCCCTTCTAATTCTATGACTCTGTAATAGGAAGCCAAAGCAGCAAATGATTTCACACTGCCCAGATGTGAGCTGATTTCACTCTCTGTTTTTTAATACAGCATATTGGCTTCATCTTAACACCTATTATAGCTTCCTTGTCTCTGAAGTAACACATATAAATGCACAGTAACATTCCTTAAACAACCTGTTTAAGAGAGCAAAGAGGTCTCTAAATAAACAGTGCTCTGATCGTTCTAAAATATTATGTCTTCCTAACACATTTGCGAAGCAGTGTGTCACTGCCTCTTCTACGTTTTCTTAAATGAAATTTGAAGTCTGCTAAATTAAAAGTCGGAATCAAAGCAATGTAACGTGTAGGAACAAATCACTCTTTCTATGAAGTAAAAAAAAATCTAGAAGTTATCTAAGGATGAGTGAAAACAATGGCAGAAAGTAATGACAGATAGAGGGTTCATGAAGATTGGTAATATAAACAATGCACAATCTGTGGAGGTTGAACTAACAGGCAATCCCTATCTAAGGAATCCTTCATTTTGTGGCTACTGAGAATGCAAAGTCTTCATTGGATATTTTTTTGTGGTACATGCTGGTACCTCCTCTTGTTTCACAGTACGCTCCCCTTTACTATATAGCATTTGAGTTTCTATTAGTACATAAATTTTTATTTTATTAAAAGAGGTGATTGCAAAATAAATTGTTTGGTAGGCTGTGTTGTTTCACCTCTTTCTTTAGCGGGATCTAGCATAGCATAGCTCTTGATGCACAAGTGTTTTGTATGCTTGTTGGTATTTAAGCAAGCACAATATTTTTTAAATGTGGGAGCAGTCAAATAGAGGTGTCTGCAAATTAGATTCTTCAAGTGAAACAATAGTGAAGTATGTGAATATATGTATGTTTCATATGTTGAGCAGACAACACCTAGGACTTGGACTGATAGCTCAGTTGGTAGAGCATAAGACTCTTAATCTTAGGGTCAAGGGTTCGAGCCCCACATTGAGCAAAAATATTCCTGTACTGCAAGGGGTTGGCCTAGATGACTCTCGTGGTCTCTTCCCACTCTACAATTCTATGATTCTATGTCAGGAAAGGGTGCATTATGTCATTATCACATCCAGTTTTTCTGTCTTCTTTCTGGCATCCCTACGTCAGCAATGTTGGCATTAAACCAACAGAACAAGGCAAGAGATTGCCAGGAACCTCTGAAATATGTGGTTAAAATGAACTCATTTGGAAATAATGGAAATATTTCATTAATACTTGATTGAACAGCTTATGGGATTAATCTTTTTTTGTCTTAAAGTGGATTTTTTTAATATAATTCCACACTTTTCTCCTGTACTAATAGTTTGAGCTATGACCATTTATGAAGGAGAGATAAGTCTCTGACGTCCTCTGCATTCTACAGTGAGAATAAAATTAAAAATGGGAAAGGAAACAATTGTTCAAATTAAAGCAGAATGGAACAAGTCATTTCTTAAAGAGGTATGAGAACCAAAGGGTAAAGCATTTACTGAAGTCATGGCACTAAACTTTAAAATACCCCACAGACTGGATTACTTTAATTCCCACTTAGTAAAGTTTACATAAAGGCTTCCCTGCCAAATGCAATGGACTTATGTTTGTTTATGGGTTTGAATAATGCATTGTCTGTGTTGTTGTTAAATTGATTTTTAGAAAGTGTTGTTTAAAAGTGCTAATCTTTAAAGGACACAGCATTTGGTATTGGCTTTAACTGCCTCTTTTTATCTCTTTCTTCAACCTTTTTTATTTCTTGCATTCAAAGTCCATTTATCCTTCAGTGAAGTCAGAGTAACATCTTAGTCTCCTACCCATTCTGTGAGCTGGTTAAGCTAAGGGATAGTGACTAGCTCAAGGCTATCCAATATGCTTCCTAGTGAACTGGAGAAATGAGCTGAGATTTCCTACATCCAAGCCCATTCCCAACAGTGATCTCCAAATAATGGGGTATTAAGAGAAATTAAATAACCATGCTGAGTGCATCCATCACTCTGTGCAGAGGCTACCTGTAGCATTGACACTGCCCCCTTGCCATGGTATGATCAGTGATGTCATCTTAAGGGAGGAAGCAAACAGTGTGATTCCCTTATGCAGCCTTTACAACAAGAGAAAGGCTCAGAGAATCCTAGTGTTACCATTGCCCAGAAATCACAAGCTTTCTGATGGAATGGGGAAAGGATAATATAACTGACTGAGGCAAGACTGCACAACAGCACAATCTTAACTGTGTCATTCTTCTGTTGGAAGTAGGACACACACTCTGTGCTTTTACAGCTGACTCTCTGGAAATCAGATCTGGGGTAGTGGATTTTGCTATTGGTGTGTTTAAGCCAGTTCAGCACACAGCCCGAGGGCCACATGCAGCCCTTGATGCCTTTTTGGCAGCCCTCAGCAACCTCTGACCTCCCACACAACAAGATTCCATCTCAAAGTATTCTTGTGGCCCACTTAGTATGAAAAGTTGGACTGGCTTGGTTAAGCAGTCTGCTTCAATCTGTGGCCAATTTGTATGCTCGTAAATAAACTCAAATATTACAAAGTATCTAGCAATCACTTCATCCAAAGGAAAGAGTGGCTTATAACAGTTATACATATTATTAAAAATACCATCCAAATATTTAAAATCAGAGCTCAGTTAAAAACATGTATTCTTAATTTGGTGTATTCTTAATTGCTTGTATAAACCTGATGGATTGGAAGCATTTTCAGCCGGTGTTTAAAGGTTTAAACAGGAGGCACCTGCTGATTCTTTATTGGCAGAGAATTCCACAAGACATGCCAATGTCACTAAAGGCTTGTTGTCTTGTTGTGGATAAATGAGCCTAACCAACTGAGAAAATGACTAGCAACACGCCTGCAGACAATCTCAGTGATCAAGCTGCGATACAAGGCTTTAGGCAACCTAAGACACCCTGGACCTAACGTCTTCAGGGCTTTGTAAATTAAAATAGGACATTGATCATGGCTCAGTAGTAAATGGAAAGCCAGTACAGATGTTTTAATAATGGTGTCAAATATTTTCGGCGATCAGCAGTCTGGCTGCCACATTGCGTGGACAGGCGGAGTCCCCAGGTCCCGAGCGGGCCCCCCGTCATGTGGAATAACGACTCAAGACAACGTGCTATGGGATTAAATTGGCCACAACTTTATTAAATTTCAAATGTGGGTAGACCTTGGCTCAGGCATTGGGCGTTCTCCCTCCCCAGTCCCCAGCTGGGGACCTAGGGAGCATCAGGGTTATCCAGTGTTTGTGTGGGGGATGGGCTGGCTCTGGAGAACATGTGAGGATTCCCAGGTAAGATCCTCCCTCTATTGTGTGGGCAGGTAATCCCTCCCCCACCTGGCCTGATCTCCTTGGCAACGTTTCCCCCAGGTGGGATTGGACAACTGACTGGGGTAGGCGGAGACCTCCAGGTATCCCACCTGAGGGAAGGCAAAGCCAAGCCTATGCTGAATGGAGCCGCTCCAGATCCAGGGGCTGCACGCGTCCACACAAAGGTCGCCCCCCATTTTATACGGTGAGCGGTCATTCTGCATCGGCTGGAGTTTCTGAACCAGGCCCAAGGCAGTCTCACACTGCAGTAATCCAGCCTTGGAGTTATCAAAGCGTTGACTACAGTGGCAAATCCGACAAGGATAGTAAAAGGCACTGCTTTTCTTTAGTGTAAACTGTGTCTAACACCAACGTTTGTGTGGTGCAAAATGTCTAAGTTCTCTCACAGATTTGCTTTCTTGTTCATCAACATAAATTATGGGAGAGGGGATTACTGGTTTTGTTCTTGTTTTATTATGTATTTTGAGTTTTTATTTTGTATTTTTATGCTGTGAACCGCTCTGATATCTTTGGATGAAGGGCAGTAAAACTAACTAAACAAATATTATAGAAAAATACTCTTTCACAAAAATGGCTCTGTCACCAGCTCTTCATTCTTAGCTCTGGATAGCCTTGGGCCCGGAGGTGCACACATCCATACTAAGTCATGGTTTGGCTTAGTGTTATGTGTAGACACAGCCAAAGTAACTAAACAGGTAGAATTAAGAACACTGAACTGAAGTTCCCCTTGAGGTGTCCATATCCATTTCACTCACTGAATTTTTAAAAACCTTTCAGGACCTGAACTTCCCTGCACTCCACTGCAACGAAAAGCTGTGTGTTTAAATAATGTAGGTTTTATCATTCATCTAAAGATTCATATTCAGCATTCATCTGTACCACAATCCTTACAAATCCCTTGAATCTACATACATGCAAGTTAAATAAAAATGTGACATATAAAGGTCAAACATGTATAGAAAATGGACCATTAGGGACAGTGCAGGAATCAGCCAAGAAAATATGGTACAATGAGCATACAATAGTTATTTCTACACTGTGCCATTAAAAAACCCATAAAATGATTAATTTGGGGGAATTGGGAAAACATATTGTAAAATTTAACTTTGCCTTTAGCATTTCTATATTAAAAGAAAATAAACTGTACCTTATTTGCATTTCTTCACCAGAGCTCTGATGGCCTGAAAACAAGAAATACATGTGTTTTTAAGTCTTTTGTTTACATTTTTATGTACTAGCTAAAATATATATAAATCTGCTTATTACTACCGCTGTTTACAGTTTATTACAGTAAAGTTTTACTCTGTCTCCTAGGGCCAGAATTGGTTTGCAAAATAAATAAATAAATATAATGTCTTGGAAGATATTTTACACCAACCTAGTGGATGCTTTAATAAGATAAATAATATGGAGATGATGCTCGAGGCATTCCTTCAGACAGTCTGCATATTCTAAGCAAGCATTTGTCAATTAAGGATCCAGACAACTAATGCAAGATTAATGCATCAGACACAAAGATATACACAACATGCATAAAACTCAGAAGCAGTTTCAGCCCTTCAGGGCTTTTACTTCCTTACAAATCTCTTAGGACAAAATGTATTCACATCTGCAGTTCATACATTTGCATTTCTTCAATACTGTTTAGTCATATTAAAAAAGAGAATTTACATCCAGATTGAATTTGTCTCTTCCTTCATCCCATTACAAAAAACACCCTGGAGTATGCCAATAATACAACTAATTCCTGATAGCATTCAAGACTAATTCACATTTGCATGCACATGTATGAAATATCTCCTCTGAAAAGTATTGTGTCTGAAGTGATGCAAGAGTTCTGCTTGCGATGTGTGCTCTGCAATTGCTGTTTTCATCATTCAACGAGGACGTCACAAAGGCCACAGTGCTCATGTTGGGTATTTTAGACTCTGGACCTTATGAGAAGGATGGCCTTTTATATGATCACTATCTTCAAAATGTGGTAAGAGAATCCTTGACTGAACAAAATTCTATACAGTGGTACCTCCGGTTGTGCACAGGATCCGTTCTGGAGCTCCACTCAGATCCCGAGGTGGGTGTATTTGGAGGTGCCGTTTAGGTGCATGCGCACAGCACGGTTTAGTGTTTCTGCACATGCGCATGGGGCAAAACCCGGAAAAATACTTCCAGGTTTGCTACCTGCATATCCTGAAGGATATGTAACCAGAGGTGAAAATAAGCAGAGGTACTAGATGGGCCTTTGGTCTGATCCAGCAGGAATCTTCGTACACTACCACAGAATATGATTAGAAACATTACAATCCCTCCAAACAAATTAACAATATTTACATAATTGACAAAGTCTTGGGATGCTGGAAGGATGGAACCACTGCAGCATTTTCAAATGACTCTTAAAGAATAAAAGCATTCCCGCTTGCAACATGTGCAACATTGAATGCAGCTCTCCTGCCTTATATTTGCAGAAGCTCTCAACAGAACAAATGTACACACAATTAAGAATTGTGTTTAGCGCATAGGAAGTCTATGTGCACATATATGCTACCATACAGAGTTCCAGACACACTTGCTACTGACTGTCCAAGTTTCTTTTTTTTTTTTAAAAAAAATAATTTTTATTAACTGGCCAATCACATCAAATTAAATCACATCATATAAATTCCAAATTACAAAGCCAAATTTTTAAATTTTTGTTGGGGGAACCCATACTTCAAGATCCAAAGGGGGATTCAGATCATCTTCTTATTACTGCGTTAATGTCCAAATCAGTCCCAATCAGTCCAAACGAAGTTCATAATTCTATCCAGTCTTATCTTAGTGTTTCCACATCATATCTTATTCATATAATTTCTCTTTTTCTTTTACGATCTCTTCTGTTGGTCTCCTTAAACCGATAGCAAGTATAATAATCCTGTGTGGATTTCCCGTTCCTCCACTAAGTCCAGATGGTTTCCATATATCTCCTTCGTAGATAACATCGCCCTTTCCATCGTAAATTTTGGCATTTGTCGCTCTTAAGTCCCACCAAGGAGTTGATCCACGATATGTAAACAACTCTATTTCTCTCTTTCTCCTCCCAGACCCAAGAGCTCCAACAATGCCTCCCAAAATGGCGACGGCATTTTTAACGGCGTCATTCCAGAACTCTTAGCTTTCCAGCTTCATCTTGAAACATTGCTTTGGATCAAAAGTTTATCTCCACACAGCCTTAAATCCACAGCTTAAGTCCTTAGTTTCTGACTCATTAGGGGAGGGGATTCTTGTTAAATCACATAAAAAAAGGAAGGCAGGTTTTCTCCCCCCTCCCCCATTTGTCATACCATATCTTGCGGTATCTTCTCATATTTTATTCTTGTCTTGTTATCAGAGATCTCTTCTGTCAGCAGTCTTTACTCCCCTTTTTCCTTGAAGCATGTGCAATTAATCTCGTCCAAATTGTTTCTTTTAAAGATCATTTGCAACTAGCGGCGCGAATCAGGAACGGCATCCAGGAGAGCCGGAAATCCCACAGGAGGGCTTTGTGCCTAGTGCCCCCACCCCCACAAATTCGGGGGTGGTATAGGGCACAGCAGGCAAGGGCCGTCCCCCCCACAATCCTGGGGGGGTTAGGGAGGCTAATTACCCCCATCATAGCCTCCAAATTACCTCGTGTGGGTCGGAGAGATGTTATTGTCAGCCATCTTCCGATGCGCCACCTAGTGGCCCCCCTGACTGTCCAAGTTTCTGCGTCTTGTTCTGGTGTCACATGAGAGTGAACAACACTAAACAGAGCTATTCAATGATGTCAGGATACCACCTTAGTACCCCTCTTGCTGTTTAGAAGGTAACTCATTTGTCTTCACCTGGTGGGTCACAACCCACTAATGTGTCATGGTCTGATCTAGTGTGGGCTTCAACAAAACTATACAAACATTTGATTAAAATAATGTGAGAAATGGGTCCCCAGTGCTTGCTTCAGTTAAAGTTGGTTCCCAGGTCTGGGAAGTTTGAAGGTTATTGCAACAGATACTTTATTTTGAAAACGTTCTGTCCTGATTGGACTGAATTTTCACAATTCTTTTCAGTGCTTGTGCATTGAAATTAATTGAATAATTCTGATGCTCATATGAGGTAGGTATGAATTGATTTGTTACCCCTATCTTGCCAACAAAATGACAAGGCTGTCACAGTCGTGGCTTTTAATTGGAGTCACTAGAGTCATTTATTGCATTATGCAATCCATTCAGTCAAACATTACTGTCATTAAGCTACAGGTACAATATCATATAGATTCTTTCACATCGATTGCAACAAAGAGAAAACTGCTCTACAGAATCACTTAGTGATAATTGGTTAACCAGCCATTTCAACTAAAACTACTTTTTATGGCAGTGTCAACTCTGACACTCAGGAGACTCCAGATTTTCTGTTTACACTGTGTTCAGTGTGGTTTTGTGCTCAGGTATAAATTCATTTTCAAATGAGCTATATTTTAGGCACTGTACTCAATTTTTGAACTTTTTAGATCACAGGGTGGTTCACAAGCCTGAATTAAGGGTGATTTAGAATTATGTAAAATAAGTACCGTAAATACAATCTTATTAACACCATGAAATGAGTAAGCTGGAGGACGTTGCGATTGGGTTTAACCTACGCCCTCCATTGTCAGATTGTTCACCTAGAATGATGCAACAAGCCCCACACCAATAAAATAAGTTGCGTTTTTCAAAAAAACAAAAATGGACAAAACACAGATATAGAACAAAATAGACTAACGAAGTGATTAGTCTTACTAATGTATGATTACCTGAGTGGCTCTTCCCAAATGGTAGACCAGCTCTCAGAAAATGAATTGTGGGAAATAACTGTTTTCGTTCCTGAAGGATGTTGACATTTCTGGCAATCAGTTTGAAAGATAAAAAAAATCCAAAGCAAACAACTCAGCCGTTACAGGCACCAAGGGGAAAAATGTATTTCTTTTTCTTAAATGCTGATATATATTGAGATACACACACACACACACACACACACACACACACACACACACATATCCCAGAACGGCTGCAGTTGTTAATTCAGTTTTACTAAAATGGACTATATAAGACTTCATCCTAGCTTTGGTTTTACTGAATATTTCACTTACATTTTTCTCCCAAATATTTTATCCAACAGTAGAAAATAAAAATATATAAAATGTATCTTCATTCTTAACAATAGCAAGCAAGAGTCGTTAATACTTGGAATGTTTAGCCCAGGTCAAAATCCCCACTCTGCTGTGAAACTCGGCATAATTTACCTCAGGGCTTTTTGTGTGAATATAAAATAGGGTGGAGAGAGAAGCTTGCACACTGCACTGAGCTCCTTTAGGGAAGGGTGGTGTGGTAACCCATAGGTTTGGAAAGAGTACTCACTGTGTGGGGAAAGCCTACTCTAATACCAGGAAGCAGCAGGTGTGAGGATAACTTCAACAGTTGTATTTGTTGGTGAACAACAGAACAACAGCTCAGCATAGCAGCTAGGACTTGTTACACAAACAAAACTAAGGTTCCAGCTTGTTCTCAGCAAGCTATGGAGGAAAACACACCCAGAGACGGGATGAAATTTTCTATTTCAGAGTAGGCCATATTTACTACCAGTGGAATATGAATAAGTAAACAAACAAACAAACATTACATTTCCCCAAACCGGAATGCCCAAACCCAAAAATTATGAATTTTTAACTAGAGATATAAAGGAGTACTTCTTAATTCTGGCAAATTGTTCTTGAACATGTTCTCATTATTTTGACAGTTTGCATTGAATATATGCTATTTCTAGTCAATATGTTTTCAAAATTTCTCAAACAATTTGTGCATATTCTTACATTTGGTATGTTGCCAGGTTCTCCTTGCTGCCATGTGCGACAACAAGCTGCAATCAGCAAAATACAAAACAGAAGCAAAGAAAAACAACAAACATACCGAAGACGTTGAACAAAAAAAGAATCTAGGTTCAGATAGTTTAATTAGACTTTGCTTAATTTGTTTAGGCTGCATTGACTCCAGAAAACTAGCTAAATGAATTAAGTGAAGTCAATCTAATTAAGCAAATTTCAGCATTGTCAAAACAAGACAATTGAAGTAAATGTCAATTTCTGAGCATGCATTTCTGATGGTGTGAGGCTTGAAATTTAACCAGTTAGCAATGATAATCCACAGTAGCTTCTTTCTTCCAGGACACCTAAAGCTGGCAAACACTTAACACCATGAAAAGCACAGGATACATTATAAATATTGGTTGAAATGCAATGGGTGCCCTTGGTCCTCACAGGAGGGCTTCTGATCCTGCAGATCACAGAAGGGGATGCCATTTTTGCCAGTTCTCTGTCTCCCCAGCACACCATGAAGATCAGCTCCAGAGACTTGAGGCTCCCTACAGAATGGAGTAGAAGGTGACATCAGTAAAAATATCACCTCCTACTCTCCAGTTCTTGGATGCATCCCCTGAATGAATAGCCCTTTGTGAGTGAAAGGGTCCAATTGGATTATATCCCTAAATTAGGCAAAAGTTGTTGCTTAATCTACAATTCAGTAGGGCAGTACTATTAAAGATAACTGGGTAATTATCCCAACTGCAATATGATGCTCAATTCAGAGAAAAGGGGTAGCTGTGTACCACCTCCAGTTTCAGAGGTAGCACAATTGCTAGGGAGATTGCTGTGGCGCTCAGGGTCTACTTGCAAGCTTCCCTCGGGCACATTATTTGTCACTCTGAGAATAAGATACTGGCCTAAATGGACCTTTGTTCCTATCCAGCAGGACTCTTATGGATAATGGTTTTCATGCTAGGCGCAGGGTGTTAGGGCAAGGACCCATAGGAAGGGAGAGTAAGCTATAGCAGGTTTAAATAGCTCTCCACACTAGCTACTGGGAGCCCTCTCCTGACTCACTCTAGTCTCAAAGACTCTAGTGTGCATTGCTTTCCTGTTTTTAAGCATTGGTCTATAGAGTTTGGAAGCCTGAAGCCCTGTGCCATGTGCTCCAGTTGTAGAGTACAATATCACAGGAGCAAGCTATTCGTCTTCAGAGTCCTTTTAGGTTTAACTCTAGTATCATCAATACTAGAGACAGGAGATGTAATAAAAATATTAGTTTCATTATAATGAAAGGCACCCTATGGAAAAAAGAAACTGTGGAAAAACTCTCTTCCCTAAAGTCATGCATGCTTATATTTGTTACCCCTGATATATTTTTCAGAATTTGAACTGACAACCCTGTAATATAAGTTCTCTCTCCAACTATAAAATGTATTCACATAAGTGAAGCACACCATGTTTCAGGAGACAAAGACAAGGAAATATAAAACAGACCAAAGAAAGTGGGAAAACGCGGCAGTATTTTTGCCTTTGTTTTAATTTTGAAGACAGCATGTAACCTGCTTTTATTAAAGAAATTTAACATCAATGCCTCTGAGATGCTTTTGTTTTGAACGATGGGAAAGCCTGTGAAAAGCCTGCATTTTTCAAGTGTGGCTAGGTTTAAACCTTTTTAACTGAATATTTGTGCATGTAAAACTTGTAAAACCATGTAACTTGCTGCACGTTCTTCATTTCTAAGGAGCTTTATCAAGCCTGGGCAGCAGGGCACAGTGGAGGCTCAACTTGTCTGAAAGTACATGATGTAGAGTTTAGTCACAGAGCCCCAACCCACAAGTCCATGAAAGTGGAAGATTTTGATTAAGTTTAGAATAGCAGGCATGGGTGATGGTTGCTGATTGTTCTTCCCATGATAGAGCATTTTGCTCTCTTAGTAGATGCAAGCTGCAAGCTGAACCCTGTGTCAGAGGCGGCTTTAGAGAAGTGCAACTGGTTTGGCCACATTGGATGCCACAACAATGCTGTAGAAGAGAGTGCAAGAGACAGGGGATGCCGACTTTTAGCGTCACACAGGGTACTGCCAAAATTTGAGAGCCCAAAGTCCACCTCTTCCTTCGTTGCACTTGCTTGATTCAATTTTTATCCAAGGACTTTGGCTTGCAGGTCAAGCAGAAAATATCTAAATGAGTAAATAACTGGTCAAGTTACATATATCAGATTGGAATTAAAGAACCTTTTAATGAGGGTGAA
Source organism: Podarcis bocagei (assembly GCF_964188305.1). NCBI lineage: Eukaryota > Metazoa > Chordata > Lepidosauria > Squamata > Lacertidae > Podarcis > Podarcis bocagei. The sequence goes on from NC_138128.1 coordinate 70,224,846, forward strand.
AGAGGAGAGCGCAAAATATGATCTGAAGCTCAACATCAAAAAAACTAAGATCATGGCCACTGGGCCCATCACCTCCTGGCAAATAGAAGGGCAAGAAATGGAGGCAGTGAGAGATTTTACCTTCTTGGGCTCCATGATCACTGCAGATGGTGACAGCAGCCACAAAATTAAAAGACACCTGCTTCTTGGGAGAAAAGCAATGACAAACTTAGACAGCATCTTAAAAAACAGAGACATCACCTTGCCAACAAAGGTCCGTATAGTTAAAGCCATGGTTTTCCCAGTAGTGATGTATGGAAGTGAGAGCTGGACCATAAAGAAGGCTGATCCCTGAAGAATTGATGCTTTTGAATTATGGTGCTGGAGGAGACTCTTGAGAGTCCCAAGGAATGCAAGAAGAACAAACCTATCCATTCTTAAGGAAATCAGCCCTGAGTGCTCACCAGAAGGACAGGTCATGAAGCTGAGGCTCCAATGTTTGGCCACCTCATGAGAAGAGAAGACTCCCTGGAAAAGATCCTGATGTTGGGAAAGATGGAAGGCACAAGGAGAAGGGGATGACAGAGGACAAGATGGTTGGATAGTGTTCTCGAAGCTACCAGCATGAGTTTGACCAAACTGCAGGAGGCAGTGAAAGACAGGAGTGCCTGGCGTGTTCTGGTCCATGGGGTCACGAAGAGTCGGACACAACTAAACGACTAAACAACAACAACAAATTGTATTATGTCATGTGAAAAAGAGAGTAGTGCATTATCAAAGGGTAGGAATTTTAGGGAGCAATCCTACTCTCAACCCGCCTGCAAGCCCAGTGGGTTTTAATGGAGTGCATGGCAACTGGGACAGAAAGTGGAAGCAGGCAGATTGCTGTGCAAGACTGAAACGGGAACAGTGATCAGCTTTCTTTTGGGGTCCAATGCAGTCATCTGCCCTACTGAGCCTGATACAATCAACCCTAGAAAAGTCCATTTCTGCTGGCTCCTAGTGATGGCGATCCCACTTGTAGCATTACCACCTACATTTTCAGCAGGTGGAAAAGAGCTCTACACTACAGTTGTTACATGGGTCTCTCACTCTGCAGCTGGAGGTACATCAGATCTGGACAGGGGGATTCCTTCACCCAATCCACCTCACCACGTATGTCAAAAGGAGCTTGGATGGCTCTGTTAGATAGCAATGTATAATATATTTAACACAGCAAATGTCTCAGCTGATATACTGTAAAACTGTTCAGTAGCAACTGACCAAAAACCTCTAACAAAACTGATGTCTCATTATGACTCTAGATGATGTATATATCACTGAAGAAATATTGAATTAACCATGGTAGCTGACAAGTACATTAATATCTTACATGCCTATTAATTTTTTTCCTAAGCATTCATTTAATGACCAATCAATATTAAATTACAAAATAGGAACTGTCGAAGCACATTAAAATTTACTGCTTATTGGATATATTTCTACATTTGGATTTTATAGACTAATCTGAAATTATACACACCATATCTGAGTTTAGCCTTCTTCTAAACCTTTACTTAAGTGTTTGTAGATATAGATGTCTGGATATATTCAGCCCAGCAAATATAGCTATTTCAACATCAACAAATGTTCTAGATTTTTGATAGTTTTGAAAATAAGATGAATAATTTTGTCTAAGTCATCAAAATATTTATTTATACATTATTTTCAACTGAAGTAAACAACGACTTCCTAGCCAAAAGTGTTTTGCCCTAGATTAGTGCGCAAATTTTCTTGATTGTGCCTTTGATTTTGCTAGATTAAAACTGATTGCAGCTTGTTAAATTGACAGACTAATTTTCTGCTTTAAAAACAGAAACAACTATTTTGAATGAACTGACACTGTATTTTGCTATATGACATGAAATTAACCATTCCTTTCCCTATGCTGTAAACAGCAGCAGATAATTACATGCTCAAAGGGAGGATTAAGAAGAAGCCAAGTGTTCTTTCTCCCTCTCCACTGAAATATATTCCTGTAACCATAAAACTGTGGCATGAGTTCCAAAATCCTAAAGCAAAACACTTTTACTATTTCATTTTACTTGAGCTGTCACCCAGTTAAATAACGCTTGGTGAGTAATCGTATACATTTGGTGAATGCTCAACAAAAAGCCAACTTTTTAGTTAATCAAAGGTTATTAATCAATCAATGTGGCCGATTGGAACTCTATTGCAGAGGCAGTGTCATCTAGTTTAGTCACTAGGTGGCAATGGACCTCACTGTATTTGGGTGGAGCCAGGAGTCTCTTGTTTTGGTTATATAATGAACTTCTTGTCTAGCTTCCTGACACGTGTTCTTTGAGCATTTCATGGCACTTGCCTTGGGGATCACACTACCCACTGAAGTTCCAGGCTCCAACATAAAACACATTTCATTAGATACAAACAAACAAACAAACAAACAAACAAACAAACAAACAAGCCAACCTACAGGCTTTCCCAAAAGGATGAGTTGACCCATGGGCAGAATCATATTTCTTTTGGAAACTGTTTTCATCTGTCTTTATAATTTCATTTTTATTGTTGTATATTGCAATGATATTATCTAACGTTTATCCATCTATAAACCTTATGAATAAATAATAATAAAGTTTCCATAGTAGCAGTATTACATGGATATATTTTTACATAACACAATAGCTGAGCGTAAAAAACTGCAGTGGAATGATGGGTGAGGAAGATAAGCTTCTTGACCAAAGGTCCAAAAGTATTAAGATAATTATTTGATCACAATAAGCACCAAAACAATTCCCACCCCCATGTCAATTTATTATCCACTAAGGAACATGATAAATAAAAACTATACTGCAGTTTCCTAGCTATTGCAAAGGGCTGAATCAGCTATTCTCTAGACCCACAGCTGGTTTTTCAGCTCTCCAGTCTGAAAAGCCATTATTTACACCTAACTGCTGCTCAACCCCTTGGCATAATTCATTCTGCCTGTGCCTGTGCAATATTCAGTCCTGGCTGTATGGGTGAATTTTGATGGGTTCCCTAGTTTTGCATGTGTCTAAAGATCTATTGGACATGGGTGGCGCTCTGGGTTAAACCACAGAGCCTAGGACTTGCCGATCAGAAGGTCGGCGGTTTGAAAGCACGTCAAAGTGCAAGTAGATAAATAGGTATCACTCCATCAGGAAGGTAAATGGCGTTTCTGTTGCTAGGTCCCTGCTCCTGCCAACCTAGCAGTTCGAAAGCACATCAAAGTGCAAGTAGATAAATAGGTACCGCTCCGGCGGGCGGGAAGGTAAACGGCGTTTCTGTGCGCTGCTCTGGTTCGCCAGAAGCGGCTTAGTCATGCTGGCCACATGACCTGGAAGCTGTACGCCGGCTCCCTTGGCCAATAAAGTGAGATGAGCGCTGCAACCCCAGAGTCGGTCACGACTGGACCTAATGGTCAGGGGTCCCTTTACCTTTATCTTTAAAAATATATTACCTTAGAGACTCTCCTACTTTCTAGGTTCAATATGCATCCAATCACAGTTGTGACACTCTGCTTAACAGTAGCAGATTCTGAAAGTGTCCATACTCCAGAAACAAACATTTAAGCTAAAATTGGTTCACAGGATTTGGGGGTATATTTAAATTGAGTTTTGTGTATTTCACTTAAAGTATCCCACCTCCTAAAAGAGAGAAAATGTTATTTGATACCTTTGTTGCAGAGATAAATGATCTTGCAAAGACAGAGCTGACAGTTTTAGAATTATATATGTTACTTTTAGTAAGAATGTAAGAATGTAAGAAAGCACAGAAAGATAAATAGTGTAGTTGTTGGCAGGAGAGAGACTGTTGTGAAATTGACACATTGCTGCATGTAACAAACACAGGGTGAAATGCACACTATTTATCTTTCTGTAGCTAAATTACATAATTTATGTAACTTACATAATTAATTACATAAATTACATTGTCATTATGTTATTCTAACACATTCACTTCATTGCAAAGGAAACAAAATGCAAATAGGGGTGGGGAATTCGTAATCAATTATGTAAGTTATGGGAATTTTTAGTATTCAAGACTCTGCAAAAGAAAATCAGCAAAAGAATATCATATATTTTAGCTTCTATGATTAGTTTAGACATAACTGTTCTTCACATTTGTAATCATTCCCATTAGTGCTGGTTCTCATTATGCTGTGACTTAATATTACTCCATTAAATTTTGTAGTTCTTCATTGTAGTAACAGTTTAAAACATTTATTTTTATATTAATTGTATTCTATTATAATGGTAATTAATAACTAAATTGATTTAATTTAGTAACTGAACTCTAAAGTAACCCCAGAACATCACTCAGTAAAACAATTACATGGTAGAATGAAATTAGATCAGTAATGCAACTTTATGGCCATTCAAGCAAAAAAAAAAAAAAAACAACCCAACTTATGTAATGGAGCTACTCAAGGAAAAAGTTGTGAAACCTATCAGAATGTGTTTCATAAAAGTCCAAATACCAACCCAACTGAAAATGTTCACCCAGCTTTGAAGTTCTTCTTTTTTTTTAATAAATTTTTTATTAGGATTTTCTCATTTTTTAAGACAAACACACAAAAACATAAACATCAACATTACACACAAATAACACATATAATTTCAAAATCTTATTTTCTTAACCACTTTCCCGGACTTCCCCCACCTCCCCTTCTCGCATCCCCATTCAAAAATTAGCCCAGCAAGTTCTTTATACCCAAATTAATGCCTTATTAATATTTTACTTAAATCATCTTAATTAACCATTTTCAAACTTCTATACCTCATTTTAATACCCACATCAACCTCTTTTTCTAAGATCGATCCACATTCCCTTTCACGGAATTCCCAATTATTAAAATATTTACAAAAAAATCTTAACAAATAAGAGCATATACTTGTAACCCTTTGGATTCTAAGGCTCTTCCCCCCCTCCCCCGGTTTTGATCCCCCCAAAAATTGTCCTTCTATCTAACAGTTCTCAGCCTGGATCTATCCCCAGCTTTGAAGTTCTTTTTCTACAATCAACTGATATATAAATTTTATGAAGTAAAGGTGGGAATAGCTCAGGTGCATTTGTGGATAGCAAATGGTAAATTAAAATACGTTTTTATTGAGCATATTTAGCTGTCTTCCTATCCTTCAATGATATTATGACAACATAGGTTTTCTGGGTAGTATCCAATAAAAATTAAAACAAGACTATAAAACCATCAAAACTAATACAGCAGAAAACTAGTAGCAGAAAATAAAACCAATTTAACAGAGCTCAGAGCAGCACCTAATTGTCATGGATTTTAAAAGTACAAGAATATCCAAAGGATATGAAAACTACTCAAAGGGTTTAATATTGAAAACTCTGAGAAATGCCAAGGTCTCCAACTTTTGCTTAATGGTTCATAACGTGGTTATCAGGCTAGCCTATCTAGGGAGACTTTGCACAAACATAAAAGTTCTTCTTTCTTACAACTACTATATCTAATTTGATGTAGACATCTGGAGAAGGGCATCAGAAGATGCCTTCAAGATCCAAACCAGCATATCTGGTATACTAAAACCAACAAAACTATCACTCTCTCAGCTGAATAATTCAAAACAGAGTGGTGCTTCATTAGCAGGACAGAAAGCAAGATTTAAGTTGACTGACAGTGTCTCGGGCTGTGTGCAGATTCCTGTTCACTCTTGCATCCAGTGAACTCCCACCACTGACTTGGGAAATGATCCACCCATATTAGCCACAACTCATATCTAACCTGGATCTACCCTGCCTATCTTACAAAACACTGCATTTTGATACATTTATCCCAAATCAGCTTTGATCTGAATTGAGAAGAAGAATAGCTTTAAACCAGCAAATGTGTTTACAGTCTTAGATTCAGGGGATTGAATCTCATTTCTACTAACCCCTCAAGCCCGGAAATGCAATGGTTGTTTATCAATATATTTCAGCAGATTTATATCCTGCCCTTCTCACGATTCTCAGGGCAGCAAACAACGCAAAAGACAACTACAAAAATCCATTCACAAAACATTAGCAAGACAGCAAACCATTAATTGCTAGAGGCAGGAGCAATATATAAAAACAACCTAAAACAAGAGGTCAGTCTGCTAAAGATGCACCAACGCTGCTTGCCAGAACTTGTATTGACTAGGCAGTTGAAAGCACAAGGCAGAGAGTTTTAAATTTAGTCATGGCCACAGAGAAGGCCCGATTCTGCATCCCAGCCAGTCACACCTTCACCACTGTCAGGATGCAGAGAAGAGCCTCACCTGTTAATTTTAAAAGAGTAGGCAGGCACTACTTTTACAGTCATCCATCCAAAAGAAAAAGAATATATTGTTGTGAGTTTGGGAGCGGGGGTCAGTCTGTATGATGCCTGAGGTTGCTTCTAATTCCCTGGAAACAGCAAGTGGTAAAATCTAATGGAGGATCCCATTGTTGAATTAGCCAGGGAAGGGTCTACTTGCCACCTAAGTACCAGCACAAGTATAGTTATTAGTATATTAAAGGAGGTTTCTCTGTGCCAGAGGGGAAATGGGTAGGCCCCCTTCATCACATGGCTGGTAGTGAGAAGGGCAATAGCCAGAGTCATGTGAGAGAGCTGGGCTAGAAGCAGGAAGCAACAAGAGAGACAGAGCCATGATTGATTTTGTTGCATTATAGCTCACTGTTTAACAGGAACAGACAGGGATTGGAAGAGGACGGCAAAATGTTTCCTAACACATGGAATCTAAGTTGTGAACGATCATAATATATGAAACTACAGTGGTGCCCCACAAGACGAATGCCTCGCAAGACGGAAAACTCGCTAGACGAAAGAGTTTTCAGTTTTGGAGGTGCATCGCAAAACGAATTTCCTATGGGCTTGCTTCGCAAGACGACAATGTCTTGCGAGTTCCTGCTGGTTTTTTTCCTTTCCCCCCCTTTTTCTAAGCCACTAAGCCACTTATCAGCTGATCCGATCAGCAGATAAGCCGCTAAAAGCCGCTAAAAGCCGCTAAAAGCCGCTAAAAGCCGCCAAAAGCCGCTAATAGCGCTAATCTGCTAATCCTTCAATGGGCTTGCTTCGCAAGACGAAAAAACCGCTAGACGAAGAGAATCACAGAACAGATTCTTTTCGTCTTGCGAGGCACCACTGTATTTAATATATATATACATATTACATAGCCTAGAAGTTAAGAGAGGGGCATTAATGTACAATTTTCATGCTCTTTGGTGTTTCTAAGGGCCTTTTCTTAAGCCAAAAATCATTTGGCTTAAGGAATATATTATAGCTCTGTATTGGAATATATTATAGCTCTGTATTTCATGTGCTGCTCGTCACTCTGGATAATTTACCTGTGAAGTGGTCAGGAAAAAACTCATTAGTAAAACTAAAATTTCATTATTTTTTACAATATTTACACTATGCAAAAAAAGTAAGAAAAGATCAAAAGAGATAAAACAAATTAAGTTTTCTACAGAGCACAATCTCATATATCATCCTGTACTGTCAGATTTGTTCCGCATCTCTAATTCTTTATTCCACTGTTTGAAATGGAACAGGTTTTGCTGATTGGTCTTATGTCTGTCATTGATTGCAACACCCTTCTATTTCCCTGCATACTTGTTGTAGATAATATTAGGCACAACAAAAGGCATTCATCAGCTAGCATTTTCACAAACCTTCTTTGAAAGACTATTTTAATTATAATCGTATTATGTTTTCTAGTTATTCAAGAATACAATTTTCATTGACTCCAAACTGTCCAGTTTTGCTTTAATGATTTAAATAAGGCTTGCTCTGGCATAACATTTGTACAGCCAAGTCCAATGAATGTTTCCTTAGAAATAAGTCATACTGTGTGCATTGGGACATATTCTCAAGCAAGCATGCATCAAATTGCTGACTTATTTTCTTTACTTGTCTCTTCAGGATCTCTGTAATTTTTCACCACTTCCTGGTGAATTATTATGAGGACATTTCTCAAATATGCCACAGCACAATGTGCCAGTGAAATAATGTTACTACATGAAATTCCAGAGTCTATGAAGAAGAAAATATCTGTAAATGTATTATGTATTTAACCTGTTTTGAACAAACTATGTATAAATTGCTGGTTGCAAGAACCTGAGTCTGCCAGATGTTCAAACAAAGAAACAAAAGGAAAGATCCTGCTGTGCCAGTTGATGTAATCTGCATTAGTAAAGCCTGATCATATGATATAGCACCGCAAAGAAAATTACATTTGTAGGAAGTTTTTTTCCAATTGTCATATGACACCGATCCCATCTATCCCAAGTCAATGTTTTTTCTCTTCTTCTTACTCTTGCCAGATCTACTAATTAGAACCAATACATGAAGCTGCCTTAAATCGAGACAGCCAATTGGTTCATCTAAATCCCTGCAGACAGAAAACCAAATGTGAGGGAGAATGCTAGAGGTAATTTTTGTACAAACTAGCATTCAATCACATGAGTATCCACCAGCATTCTCAGGAGCCCAGAAAATGGGCTACCATCTCAATGATAACTAGACCTCAGGCACAATTATACTCTAGACTCTGTAACTGGAATCATCAGAAGAGACCCAACATTCAACATACAGTGTTTAGAAGACACTAAATTGATCTACGTAAAGCAATTCTTTTTTCCCTGTGGTAACTATAGAAAGCTGCCCTTCAGGCAGGTTTTTACAGTTGTGTTTGATGGCTCTTGTAGCTGAAATCTATAGTGTTGTTACTCAGAAATAATCTGCTAAACAACCCCTACGGAGAACATTTTGCTGTAACAATACATTTCCCCTTCTTAATCTCTTAAATTTCAGAAAACAAATTCTGCATAGAACAAATTCTTCCTTAAGAATCTGAGAGCTATGATCTGGCCAACATTATTTACATTTAGTCACAGGAAGATTATAATAAGCAGGGGTGGAATTTGGTAATATGGCATCCCGTGAGAGGCCAAAATTTTATGCCCCTCCCCCAGATGGTACAACAGGAGGCTGGCACTCCCTTCTTCTCCCCATGTCTTCTCCTATCCTAGCCTCTCCTCTCCATTTTTCCTCTCCTTCCCCCCAGCTTGATTCTCCCTCCCAGGAAAAAAAAAATTCACAAAGAAAGTCAGAGAGAGCTCTTTGGATTTTCTATCCATCTTTCTCAAGCATAAAGAAAAATTCAAAGTTTAGAAATTGCCTGCTCTTTTCTCCAAAAAAGAGAGAAAGCTGTCAACTCCTAACGAAAATCATTCACCACTGGCTTCCAGTCTCACTACCTGCCTTACTGTTACCATGCATAAGAGAGGGACATGGGATGAGGATAGTCCTACCTCTCAGTCCACCTACTGAGTGAGGGAACCGATTTCACCACTCCCCTCTCCTCCCCTCCATTTGGTTCCTGTGCAGGCAAACTGGCACTGCCATAAATTCGCCCCTGTAATAATGCATATTTCTTGCGTTATAATATATTCATCTTAGTATTTCTCAGATTCTGACTGCCATTGGATATAAGAGGTAGGACAGGTGTGGAAAGAATAATGGAAAAAAATAAATGGCCATTACATGGATATATTTTTATTATTATCTACGATATACTTGTTTCCCTACTTGAAATGCACATCTTGCCCATAATGTCATGGTGAAGGTATATTTAGCTTGGCTGGAACAAACTAAAGTGCAATTTTAAAACTGAGTATGGCACCTTGCCCTCTGCAAATGCTTCTGAGGTAAATGGTTTGCTGTAATGTCAGGCCAGCCTAAAAACAAAAAAAACCACCTCTGCAGAAAATATCCTTTAGGCCCCAAATATTCTTACTGAGTCTGCCAGAGAAGTTCTCCCAAGCCACATTTGGAAAAGAACTTTGGGAACTCGTTAAAGCCTGCTTCCAAAAAGAGGTGAGGCTTGGAAATACCTGAATTATTTTCCAGCTCATATTAAAATCAAAGTAGGTGATCAATTGCCTATTTTTCCTATGCAAAGAAATGGAGGAACAGAGCACTCCTACATTGCATAGAAGAAAAGTTTCCTTAGATGAACCCTTCTATTTTTTCCCCCCTCCCTACGGAAGCACCTTTAGCCCCATTCAAGGTGTAGGTAGGAGATGGGCTTATCCCTTATTGGTCCTCAGCAAGGAAAACCAACAACCCTCAGCTGTAGCTCAGTGACATAGCATCTGCTTTGCATGCAGAATGTCCCAGGTTCAAGCCCCAGCATCTGCAGTTAGGGCTAGGAATGTCCCACCAGGAAAGTCCACTTTCAGAAATCCTGAAGAGCCACTGCTTAGAATCAGTGTAAAGAGGGGTTGGACTACAAGGTAGGAAATGCAAATGGCATGCACAAGGCATGGGGAAATGACCTAGGCATAACAACAGATGAAGACGTCTGATTAAATTATGGGTGAAACATCTTATGAAGGTAGTGTTTCACTGGCACTGGAATCCAGTCAAGCTCTCTTGTGCCACCTCTGCAACATCCCAATGCTGGTGGCAATAGGAGGGGACCTCATACATCGATGGTGGGAGCTTAGTGGGCTTGGGCAAGGCATTTTTAATAGTTTCTAATGTTATTGATTAACCATTGAACCCAAACCCTGCTCTGGCCCTTCTTTCACTAGATGCCAATCCAGACTCTCCATTTAGACATAAGGGCTTAACTGCCATGCTGTTCACTGCTGCCTGTTTAGAGATTGCCTCCCACAGAAAGACCTCAATGGTCTATCTTTCATGGGATGGCAAGAAACAGTCTGAGATATGGTTCTTTCCATGAATTTAACACAACACTGAATGGTTGCTGGAGGCCAAATGAAACATGATCATTATGACATATCAATGATATAAATCAAAGTGATTTTAATGTTAGACTTCCAACCACTCACACCGAAAAGGCAGGCAAGGCCTGTTCCATTTTTTTCACCCCTGTCCAAAGGGGAATCATCACCTTCTGGCTTGGCCTGCCATGCTCCGGTACTCCTCCAAGTGTTGCCAATTGGCTTTTCCCCATGCCATGGGAAACTGGTGCACAGGAACACCTCGGCTCTTGCCAAACACAGTGGAAGCCAAGGCACTCCTCCAATTGTTGCTGCTTGTTTGGCTTCTCAAACCTGATTTTTTTATTATTTTGATGTGAAGATCTTGGGTAATTTCCAGATTAATCCAAGAGGAGCTTCTGAGAACATGCCCATCACTAACTCTTAGCTTTAAATTAACCCGAAATTAATGAATGCTCAAAGCTTTTCAGATATCTCTTGCAGAGCAGGTCTCGGATTATGTATCTGGAGTGGAGCAATGATGCTGAAGACTGCCGGGACTGGAAGTATGTGTCCCATGCAAACATAATGCTGGTTCCCTGCAAACCAGTTATTTTAAATTGTCTCAATAAAGCAAAGATCCTTCATCCATCTCTTCTCCAATCTTGTGCAAATTCCATCATTGCCTGGTGTGCATTAGCCATTGCCCAGTGTTGTATGTGCACCAAAGCTAACGATGGATAAGGCTTAGCAAGAATTGCATCCATTTAGCCAGGAAAGAAGGCCAGGGTTTGGGGTGAGCTTACAATCCTTGATTCAGATGGAAATTCTGTTTAGCCCTAATCATTATTAGGATTGGTTCAAGCACAATGAGACACCATGGTTAAGGCTAACAAAGGAAGGGAAAGGGGAATTTGTACAGAGAGGGGAGGACTGATGAAGAGGGAAGGATATTCTGGAAGCTGGGGCCCATTTTATAAACTTCAGTTCTAGGGATCCAGTTTTCTGTCTGCACTGAGTCAAAGTCTTAGAAATCACAGGCATTATCTGTTAAGATGGAATAAAGCCCATTGCTTCTTCATTCTAGCATGTCTAAGTATTTCAATACACTTTCATACAGCAAAGCTTGAACCTAATTAAGTTTGCAATTGCTTTCTCCACTCCCTTATGATTGAAGCAATCTGCAGACAGAGACAAATGTGACATAGTACCATGCTTCTGCAACCCCCCCAAAAAACCCCCACATTTTTTCCTTTTAAAAACTGTTCTTGACTATCCAGTGATAGGATATTACTGTGTAATTTGAAATCTCAAAACCTGTACTGTAAACACTTATTTGACCTGATTATTTTACTAACCCTGGAAATTTTTTTGTCTGTAATAGCTCAACATGGTACTCTAATTTTGGTCAAGTCTGTGAAATAAGGACCTTCTGAAGTTAAAAAACTCAACTTAAAACACTAAATTTGCTTTATTGAAACTGTGGGGGGAAGACAATATTATCTGCCTGTTTTATGCTCTGATAACATTCTCATTGAAGCTAAAGCAATAAACTTTAATCCTTTACACTTTTTCTAACTTCCAATTTCTGCTTTAACAAACAAAACTGATTGTGAAACAGATGAGAGAGGGAAGTACTTTATCTTCATTAGCTTAAATCAGAATGCCCTTCAAAAAGAATGAGAGGTAAAAGCATATAAATGTTAAGTTTCCTGCTTCTTAATTGGCATATTCAGCCTGTAAATATACATTCTAAACCGATTACTTCACTGTGGAAGTGCTGAACACAACTTTGCACTAAGGAGATAGATGTACAGTCATTGTGCACGATAAGGATTAATGGGCATTAGATCTTTATATAAATAATGTAGTAGAACACCATCAGGCAGTTGTAGATCCCTGAATTATGTATTTTCTGCTAACGTTTACAACTTAAAAGGCATTGTGAGGTCAAATCTGATGACCTCATCGTACACCCGCAATATATTTAGGAAAAAGCATCTATCTTTTCTGTATGACACAGTCAGTGAAGTCAATGGGAACTTTGTAAAATGGAATGTGGTTTTGGAACATGAACTGCTATGGCACCTATGTTTCATCTCAGTTTATGGTAATGTTGTTGTTGTTGTTCTTGTTTAGTCGTTTAGTCGTGTCCGACCCTTTGTGACCCCATGGACCAGAGCACGCCAGGCACTCCTGTCTTCCACTGCCTCCTGTAGTTTGGTCAAACGGATGCTGGTAGCTTCGAGAACACTGCCCAACCATCTCATCCTCTGCCGTCCCCTTCTCCTTGTGCCCTCCATCTTTCCCAACATCAGGGTCTTTTCCAGGGAGTCTTCTTTTCTCATGAGGTGGCCAAAGTATTGGAGCCTCAGCTTCATGATCTGTCCTTCCAGTGAGCACTCAGGGCACCAGAATGGATAGGTTTGATCTTCTTGCAGTCCATGGGACCCTCAAGAGTCTCCTCCAGCACCATAATTCAAAAGCATCAATTCTTCGGTGATCAGCCTTCTTTATGGTCCAGCTCTGACTTCCATACATCACTACTGGGAAAAGCATAGCTTTAACTATACGGACCTTTGTTGGCAAGGTGATGTCTCTGCTTTTTAAGATGCTGTCTAGGTTTGTCATTGCTTTTCTCCCAAGAAGCAGGCGTCTTTTAATTTCGTGGCTGCTGTCACCATCTGCAGTGATCATGGAGCCCAAGAATGTAAAATATCTCACTGCCTCCATTTCTTCCCCTTCTATTTGCCAGGAGGTGATGGGCCCAGTGGCCATGATCTTAGTTTTTTTGATGTTGAGCTTCAGATCATATTTTGCGCTCTCCTCTTTCACCCTCATTAAAAGGTTCTTTAATTCCTTCTCACTTTCTGCCATCAAGGTTGTGTCATCTGCATATCTGAGGTTGCTGATATTTCTTCTGGCAATCTTAATTCCGGCTTGGGATTCATCCAGCCCAGCCTTTCGCACGATGAATTCTGCATATAAGTTAAATAAGCAGGGAGACAATATACAGCCTTGTCGTACTCCTTTCCCAATTTTGAACCAATCAGTTGTTCCATATCCAGTTCTAACTGTAGCTTCTTGTCCCACATAGAGATTTCTCAGGAGACAGGTGAGGTGATCAGGCACTCCCATTTCTTTAAGAACTTGCCATAGTTTGCTGTGGTCGACACAGTCAAAGGCTTTTGCATAGTCAATGAAGCAGAAGTCGATGTCTTTCGGAAACTCTAGCTTTCTCCATAATCCAGTGCATGTTTGCAATTTGGTCTCTGGTTCCTCTGACCCTTCGAAATCCAGCTTGCTCTTCTGGGAGTTCTCGGTCCACATACTGCTTAAGCCTGCCTTGTAGAATTTTAAGCATAACCTTGCTAGCGTGTGAAATGAGTGCAATTGTGCGGTAGTTGGAGCATTCTTTGGCACTGCTCTTCTTTGGGACTGGGATGTAGACTGATCTTCTCCAATCCTCTGGCCACTGCTGAGTTTTCCACACTTGCTGGCATATTGAGTGTAGCACCTTAACAGCATCATCTTTAAAATTTTAAATAGTTCATCTGGAATATCATCACTTCCACTGGCCTTGTTATTAGCAGTGCTTTCTAAGGCCCATTTGACTTCACTCTGCAGGATGTCTGGTTCAAGGTCATCAACCACACTACCTGGGGTGTACGAGCCATCCATATCTTTCTGGTATAATTCCTCTGTGTATTCTTGCCACCTCTTCTTGATGTTTTCTGCTTCTGTTAGGTCCTTGCCACTTTTGTCCTTTATTATGGTAATCTTTGTACAAAATCTTCCTTTCATATCTCCAATTTTCTTGAACAGATCTCTGGTTCTTCCCATTCTGTTGTTTTCCTCTATTTCTTTGCATTGCTTGTTTAAGAAGGCCTTCTTGTCTCTCCTTGCTATTTTTTGGAAATCTGCATTCAATTTCCTGTAACTTTCACTATCTCCCTCGCATTTTACTTGCCTTCTCTCCCCCGCTATTTGTATTTTTTTTTTTTTTTATAAAGATTTTTTATTGCGTTTCTTTTCATAGATTAACAAATTTGTTTACATGGCAACATACAAGAAACATTTTTTATATATATATATAAGGAAAAATAAAAACAAGAAAAAGTGTTATGAAACTTTCCTTAACATCTTTCAGCAATTCACTTTTGGACCTCCTCACATCCTCTCAGCATTGCATTCATTGTTCTAGCCAGTTCAGCAATTTGTTATCTTGTTTCCCATCTTATTATACCTTTAAATATATTATGTTACCAATTTCAAAAAATTGTAATTTAGTTTTGACATACTTAATAAACATAATAATTTGTTTCAAATATTTCTCGTTTTTTCTATCAATACTTACTTTATCATTTCTTGAAATAAATTGCGGAAACATAACATTTCTTAATCGTGCACTATCTTAACATTCAAACAACTTATAATGTTTTTGCAAATAGTCCTTAAATTTTTTCCAGTCCTCCTCCATAGTTTCTTCGCTCAGATCTCGGATTCTGCCAGTCATTTCTGCCAACTCCATGTAGTCCATCAACTGCGTCTGCCAGTCCTCCAGTGTGGGTAAATCTGGTGTTTTCCAGAACTTAGCGATGAGAATCCTAGCTGCTGTGGTTGCATACATAAACAAGGTTCTGTCCTTCTTTGGCACCTTCCGGTCCACCATGCCCAAGAGAAAGGCCTCTGGTTTCTTAGAGAAGGTATATCTAAATACCTTTTTCAGCTCATTATGTATGATTTCCCAGAAGGCCTTTACTTTCGGGCAGGTCCACCAGAGGTGAAAGAATGTCCCTTCTGCCTCCTTGCATTTCCAACACTTATTATCAGAAAGATGATATATTTTAGCCAACTTGACTGGAGTCATGTACCACCGGTATACCATTTTCATAATGTTCTCTTTCAAGGCACTACATGCCGTGAATTTCATACCGGTGTTCCATAACCTTTCCCAGTCTTCAGACATAATGTTGTGTCCCACATCCTGTGCCCATTTTATCATAGCAGATTTAACTGTCTCATCCTGTGTGTTCCATTTAAGCAGCAAGTCATACATCCTCGAAAGTACCTTAGTCTTTGGTTCTAGCAGCTCCGTCTCCAGTTTCGATTTCTCCAACTGGAAACCCACTTTTCTGTCCATTTTAAATACCTCTTGAATTTGAGCATAATGTAACCAATCTCGCACCTTACCTTTTAATTTGTCCTGGCTTTGGAGCTTCCAGTTATCTCCAACTCTTTCAATCAGTTCCCAATACTTTGGCCAGTAGGCCTCCATATTGGGCTTTTTTTTAGAAATCTTGGCTTCCACAGGTGATAGCCACCTCGGGGTCTTGCTTTCTAATAAATCCTTGTACTTCATCCAGACGGCAAAAATTGATTTTCTGACAATATGATTTTTAAACAATTTATGAACCTTCGCCTTGTCATACCACAAGTATGCATGCCAACCATACACATTATCAAACCCTTCCAGATCTAGGACATCGGTGTTTTCCAACAAAAACCAATCCTTCAACCAGCAGAAGGCTGCAGCTTCATAGTACAACCTTAGGTCCGGCAGGGCAAACCCCCCTCTTTCTTTTGAGTCGGTTAGTATTTTAAATTTTATTCGGGGCTTTTTGCCCTGCCAGACAAACTTAGAAATATCCTTCTGCCATTTTCCAAAACATTCCATTCTGTCCACGACCTGAAGGGTCTGAAATAAAAATAGCATTTTAGGCAAAACACACATCTTTATAGCTGCGATTCGGCCTGACAAGGTAAGTTTCAATCTTGACCAAATATCCAAGTCTTTTTTAATTTCCAACCAACATTTTTCATAGTTATCTTTAAAAAGGTTTAAATTTTTGGTGGACAAGTATACCCCCAGGTATTTCACTTTTTTAACCACACTTAGCTCTGTCTCTTTCTGATACTCCTCTGTCTCTGTAGGTGTCAGATTTTTGACCAAAACCTTAGTTTTTTGTTTGTTTAGCTTGAATCCCGCCACCCGACCAAACTCCAAAATAAGTTCCAAAACTCTTTTTGTACTAGATACTGGCTCCTGTACTGTCAAGACTAGGTCATCTGCAAAGGCTTTCAGTTTGTATTGTTTCGCTCCGACCTCTATGCCTTGCACCAGCTGGTCCTCCCTAATCATATTCAGCAAAACCTCCAGAACAGAAATAAATAGCAGAGGGGATAAAGGGCACCCCTGTCGTGTCCCTTTTTCAATTCGAAGTTCCTCCGATACCACATTGTTCACTATCAATTTAGCTTTTTGTTCTGAATAGATTGCTTCTAATCCATTTTCAAACCCCCGTCCCACTCCCATCCCTTTCAAGTTCTTCTTCATAAACATCCAAGAAATGTTGCCAAATGCTTTCTCCGCATCAATAAAGATTAAAGCAGCCCTTGTATTTTTAATTCGCAGCAGCTCCAAAATATCAATAATGTTCCTGGTATTGTCCGACATGTGTCTACCAGGGAGAAAGCCTGCTTGGTCCTTGTGAATTACTTCATTTAATACATTTTTAAGTCTACTTGCTAAAATGTCTGCAAAAATTTTGTAATCCACATTCAGGAGTGAGATGGGACGGTAGTTCTTAAGCTGAGTCTTTTCCCTTTCTGACTTGGGAATCAATGTGATAAATGCTTCTTTCCACGTTTCCGGTGCCTTCCTCCCCTCCATGATCTGGTTACAAACCTCCAACAACGGTTGTATCAAGAAATCCTTCAAAGTTTTGTAATATTTGGAGGTGAGTCCATCCGGGCCTGGAGATTTGCCCAGCTGCATGTTTTGGATGGCACCTTCAATTTCCTGTTGAGTTATTTTGCTGTTAAGAATTGATCTTTTATCTTGACTTATTTTAGGTAGTCCATTTGTTTCCAAAAATTGGTCCATTTCCGATTCTTTCTGAGGCCCCTGTGCGTAGAGCTCTTTGAAATATCTGTGGAAGCACTTTCTTATTTCTTCTGGTTTCTGAACTATTTTTCCTTGAATCTCCAGATTTATAACCGTATTTAACTTTTGTCTTTTTTTCAGCTGCCAAGCCAGCAACTTTCCACATTTATTTGCTGATTCAAACGATCTCTGCTTCATTTGTTTGATTTTCCACTCAATCTCTTGATTGATCAGTTTCGAATATTGTGCTTGATGGAATTTGATCTCTCTTAGCACCTCTTTAGATTTCGGTTTGGTTCTCAATTTTTTCTCTCCTTCACTTATTTTCTCTAAAATTTTTTCTTTTTTTCCATTCCAATATTTTCTTTTTATCGAATTCTGTTGAATCAGAAACCCTCTCATTACAGCTTTACTTGCGTCCCAGATTGTTCTTTTCTCCACCGTAGTGTTCAAATTTATTTCAAAGTAGTCCTTTAGTGTTTTTTGGGCCTTCTTCACAATCTCTTGATCTCTTAACAAGGTGTCATTCATTCTCCATCTGAAGGATCCAGTTGGGAAAAGTCTCAGTTCCATTTTTATGGCATTGTGGTCGGAGCAGGTTTTTGGGCAGATTTCCACTTTTCTCGTTTTCGGAGCCAGCCCTCTAGATATCCAAATTTGGTCGATTCGTGTCCATGACAAATGGGCCTCAGAAAAGAAAGTTCCTTCTTTACCCAAGGGGTTCCTTGTCCTCCAAATGTCAATCAAGTCCATATTGTCTGTCATTTCAAAGAAAGTTTTAGGGAGTCTGCCGTCTGTTGTTAAGTTTTGATTTTGGGATTTGTCCATATTTGTAGACACCACCCCATTCATATCTCCCATCACAATAATATTAGCATAGTCCAAATAGTCCATCATTGTCTCATGCAGCTTCTTGTAGAATTCTGATTTTCCATCATTTGGCGCGTAGATTCCTAATATCAAAATCTTTTCCCCTTGTGTTTGGATTTCAATTGCGAGGATTCTTCCATGATCATCTTTAAATAAAAATTTTGGCGACAGGTTCTCCTTTGCATAAATTACAACACCTCTTTTTTTAACTTTGTCTGATGAGATAAATTCTTGGCCAAGTCTTTTATTGATTAATACTTTCCTGTGGAGCCTAGTCACATGTGTTTCTTGCAAACATATTACATCCAATTGTTCTTTTTTTAGGATATGAAATATCCTTCTCCTTTTTTCCGGAGAATTCCCGCCATTTATGTTCCAACTAAGTAGCTGCAGAGACATCCTGTTCTATTTAAGATGTTCTTAAGATGGGGTGTCTTCCTTTTGTTCAGATCCCGAAGGTATAGGCGTTGGCCCACTTCCGGGCAGTGCTGGTGCTGGTAAAACTGGAAGCCAATCCGCTCCTTTTTGGAGATCTTCTCCGTGGTCGTGAAGGAACCTTTGGTTATCTTCAGGTGTTCTTATTTTAACCTTCCTTTCTTTGTAGGTGAAGGATAATCCCTGTGGAAACTCCCACCTATAGGGGATTGCGTTGTGTCTCAGCAATTTTGCTAATTCTGTATAGGTGGCTCTAAGGTCCAGCAGCTGCCTCGGGATATCTCTGTAAATTTCCACTCTTTTGTCTTGTATTTCAATTGCTTTTTTGAAGTGAAGGCCTAGGATCTTGTCTCTCTCTTCCTTTGTTCTTAAAATTATCAAGCAGTCTCTGGATCTGTCTTTCCTTACCAGTCTTCCCAATCTATATGCCGAGACAATCCTGAAATCCGTGTCTTCCTTTAAACCCCAGAACTTCGAGAATTCCTGTGTTAAGTATCCAATCAAGTCTCCTTGCTCGAGTTCTGGAATACCTCTCAATTTGATGTTGCTCTCACGATTTTTCAGTTCCACCATTGACAGATAGACTTGTTGTTCACCCACCTGTTTGTGCAGGGGCCTAACTTCTCCTTTTATTTCTTCCACCTCTTTTTGTAGGACTCCCACTTTCTGGATTGCTTCTCCAGCTAATTCTCGATTTTCCGCTGTTGCTCCTTGCAATTTCTCTATGGCTTGCGTGTGCTGGGAAACTTGGTCAGTCAGTTTTTGGATCGAGGAAGTTGCTTTATCTATCTTCACAGACTGATCGTCCACCTTCTGATTTAAACTTGATAGTTGCTCCAATATTTGTTTTAATAGTGTGTCTGACCCACCTGCTGCCATATCTTCCTCAGTGGACTTCTCAGTTATTTCCCCTTGTTCTCTATGAGACACCAGTACAGCTGGGACCGACGAACGGCGTCCTTGGGTCAATGTTGTTTGTACAAATTGTGCTGGTCTTCTTTCCTTTTCCTTTTCTTTTTCCTTAGCCTCTTTAGTTTCCTTTGCTTTAGACGCTCTTGTTCTCCCTGCACCACTCATTACACATCTGTCAATGTTCAAGGTCAAATTGTCTATTGTTCCATGGGAAAGACAAATTCAGGAGTAAACAGCCAGTGAGATGGAATTCAAAACAAAAGTCAGTTCCCAGGATTTTGTAATCCGAAAGCCCTGTAGGGGGAGTGCCACCCGATTTCAAAGACAAGGAAGGAAGTAATCCGCCATTAAAGTTCCAAATTATTTCAAAACAGTAAATTCGTTAATCCAAAAGTCCCTTCATAAATTCAAGATCTCCCAAAGCACCTTTTATAAATCGACAAAGTTTCACGAAAGGTGCTTGTAACAGTATCCCAATCAGTCTTTTCTGCTCAAATGTAACAATTACTTTCTAGCACAGTTTGCAACTGTTTCCGCAGTTTGATACAGTCTCTCTTTCTGGCAGCCCGACAATCTGGCTCTTTAAAAATACAGCCCAAAGAAGAAAAAAGATAGGAGGAAAGTCACCATCTGCTGCTTCTTTTAGTCAATGTCCATTTCCACCTTCAGCTCAATAAAATAAGCAAATTTTATGGCACGAAAAAGTTTAAGCTTCCCAAAGCCCCGTTTCAAATGCTTCCGTTTCTAAAAGCTTTGCTTTGATCTTGTCAGCAATGTCGGAAGACGGACTTCCCTTTTCTCGTCTCCCGCTTTCAGCCAAATTAACCGAATTTCTTTGCCAAATTTTAAACCCCTTTACTCACGGGTATGTTGCTTGCAGTTTAGCGTTGATTTTAGGAAGAAGGATCAGCGCTCATCTGTAACAGCCGCGCGGCTTCGCTTCCGCGGAAAGAGCGATGAACTCACAGCACCGCTACCCCTCCTTCACTCCGGGTCTCCTTACGGGGTCCCTTCTGTGCTTTCGGAGCAGCTTCTGGTGCCCGCCGAGTCCCACGGCCACGGGCTCACTCTACCCGTGGTTTATCTTGATGGGTCGTCGCTATGCCGCAGCGAACGACCCTTTTCCGCGGAGCCCCTCTTCAGAGCCCGAAGAGGACCGCCATTACAGTTTCGCGCCGCCCCCGGAAGTCTCTCCCCCGCTATTTGTAAAGCCTTGTCGGGCAGCCACTTTGCTTTCTTGCATTTCCTTTTCATTGGGATGGTTTTTGTTGCTGCCTCCTGTATAAGGTTGCGAGCCTCCATTCATAGTTTTCCAGGCACTCTGTCCACCAAATCTAAATCCTTAAACCTGTCCCTCACTTCCACTGTGTATTCATAAAGGATTTGATTTAGATTGTATCTTACCGGCCCCTTATCTTTCCTACTTTCTTCAGTTTAAGCTTGAATTTTGCTATAAGAAGCTGATGATCTGAGCCACAGTCAGCTCCAGGTCTTGTTTTTGCTGACTGTATAGAGCTTCTCCATCTTTGGCTGCAGAGAATATAATCAATCTGATTTCGATGTTGCACATCTGGTGATGTCCATGTGTAGAATTGTCTCTTGTGTTGTTGGAAAAGAGTGTTTGTGATTACCAGATTGTTTTATCTCTTTTATCTCTTGATTCCCTACTTTAGCATTCCAATCCCCTATAATGAGAAGAACATCCTTCTTTGGTGTCATTTCTATAAGGTGTTGTAAGTCTTCATAGAATTGGTCAATTTCAGTTTCTTCAGCACCAGTAGTTGGTGCATAAACTTGGATTACTGTGATGTTAAGAGGTCTGCCTTGGATTCATATCGAGATCATTCTATCATTTTTGAGATTCCATCCCAGTACAGCTTTCGCCACTCTTTTGTTGACTATGAGGGCCACTCCATTTCTTTTACGGGATTCTTGCCCACAGTAGTAGATATGATGGTCATCCGAACTGATTCGCCCATTCCCATCCATTTTAGTTCACCGATGCCCAGGATGTCAATATTTATTCTTGGCATCTCATTTTTGACCACATCCAACTTACCAAGGTTCATGGTTCTTACATTCCAGGTTCCTATGCAATATTTTTCTTTACAGCATTGGACTTTCCTTTCGCTTCCAGGCATATCCGCAACTGAGCAACCTTTCGGCTTTGGCCCAACCGCTTTATCAGCTCTGAATCTACTTGTCCTCTGCTCTTCCTCAGTAGCATGTTGGATGCCTTCCGACCTGAGGGGCTCATCTTCCAGCATCATAACTTTTATATGCCTGTTGTCTTTGTCCATGGAGTTTTCTTGGCAGGGATACTGGAGTGGCTTGCCAGTTCCTGCTCCAGGTGGATCATGTTTGGTCAAAACTCTCCATTATGACCTGTCCATCTTGGGTGGCCCTGCACAGCATAGCTCATAGCTTCTCTGAGTTATTCAAGCCCTTTCGCCATGGCAAGGCAGTGATCCATGAAGGGGGTTTATGGTAATAGGGAGTCAAAATTCACACAAGAATATTGGGAGTAATGTTAATTAATTTTATTACTTTTTATGCTGTTTTTGTCACTCTTCTAATCAACAAAGTGTTTGAAATGGTACCTTGAGATGGCCCCTAAAATGAAATGAAATAAAGCTTTCCAAAAGTCTTCACAATTTATTTTTTAATGCATCAGTTTATATACACAAAGACTAGCACAGTCATCACATGTTGATAAAATGCCTCAGCAGATGAAATTGTTATGTTATATTGAAAGAAGTATAAGGATTGGAACAATCTGATTTGCCCAAGATGGAGTTTGAAAGGGTCAGAGGCACAGCAGGAGAAGCCCAGTTCCACACCTTCTAACCAAAGCAAAAGGAAGGAGCAAGCAGGGAGGTCACACTTCTCCAATGTGCCCATTACTTTCCATAAGATCAGTCAATCAAGTTATGGGTAATTCAATTCAAATGTATTGTATGCATTTCCTAATCAATAATTCTATCAAAGAACAACATGTGGATATCAGAGATGAGGGTGGAGAAGCCTAGATACTGTTATCAATACTTCCTTTATATGTTTGGGGGAGTCTTGTTCAGCCAAATCAGATGACCCTCTGAATGACCTTTGAAATCCTATGTGAGCTTGTTTATAGTCCCAAAATGCCTCACTTGATTATTTTTAATGGTTCATGCTACAGAAAGCTTTGTACCCAGCTTGTGCACACTCCTCATGGGCTTTAATACCTGGCATAGTTTGCCATTTCCTGTCCTAGATTACTGCAGAAGAGAGGATACATAATTTATCAAAATTATATCACCAGATATAAAATCAAAACCAGCAATCTCCAGTAAGCTTTCATTTCAATTGCATTTCCCTCCATTCAGATTGAAAACAAAGAGAAAAGTAGGTCAGTTTTTAAAACTATTCATATAATGAATTTATATGTAATGGAATCTTCAAAGCATTTCATATTTCAGAATGCCTAAATTGGCCAAACTTTACTCACACAATGATAATAAAATATCATCATAAAATAATGATATGAATACTCTCTCACACAGTAGGACAATCACTGTCTCAGTTGTGCTTACCCAAACAGTATTCCTAATTGTTTGAACACACTAAGACTGTCCCTGTTGTCACTTCAGCACCTACTGAAGATCTTCCTCTCTCAACAAGCTTTTTAATCTGAGATGTTTCCAAATCTGCATCTGCATTGGAATTTTAAAAAAAGAAAATATGTTTTTCTTGTTTTATCACTTATTGTTTGCTGCCCTAGACTTCTCTGTGGGGAAAGAGCATGATATAATTTTAATTAATTAATAATTTTTTTAATGACTATACGGTACCAGCAAAGTACATGATGCTATCTATCTATCTATCTATCTATCTATCTATCTATCATCTATCATCTATCTATCTATCTATCTATCTATCTATCATCTATCATCTATCTATCTATCATCTATCATCTATCATCTATCATCTATCATCTATCTATCTATCTATCTATCTATCTATCTATCTATCTATCAGCTATCGTCTATCTATCTATCTATAAATCAATCAATCATCTATCTATCTATCTATCTATCTATCTATCATCTATCTATCTATCATCTATCTATCTATCATCTATAAGAACTACCGGTAGGTAAATCCTGCCCCTCCCCCAGGAGATTAGAACATGAAAATCTAATCCAGTGTTCTGCTCACAGAAGAACCAACAAGATGCCTACTGGAAGCTCATGAGCAGGTGATCTCCTGCCAACTGCACAACACTGAATCTAAGAGAGTTATTGTGGCTTTCTCAGTGACAGAAATGAGGACAGTTCAACTCAAACTGAGCCAACAGTGACTACCATTCTTAATAAGAACCCTTCTTGGATGCTATTGTTACTTATTTTCATAGCTTTCTAAAAAATTGGGTAAGGAAGGACCCCCGTAGATGAGAAAAACAAACCCAGCTTTTCAATTATTGTCCTTGTACCCTTTTCCAGACCTGCTAGATGAAAAGTTTTGCTGTATCTAAGACCTTGCCCTTGCTTCATAAATATGGCTCCACTAACCTCAGTTATAGGGGGATGCAGGTGGCATTGTGGTCTAAACCACAGCCTAGGGCTTGCTGATCAGAAGGTCGGTGGTTCAAATCCCCGCGACGGGGTGAGCTCCCGTTGTTCGGTCCCTGCTCCTGCCCACCTAGCAGTTCGAAAGCTTGTCAAAGTGCAAGTAGATAAATAGGTACCGCTCTGGCGGGAAGGTAAACGACGTTTCCATGTGTTGCTCTGGTTCGCCAGAAGCAGCTTAGTCATGCTAGCCACATGACCCGATGCTGTCTGTGGACAAACGCTGGCTCTCTCAGCCTATAGAGTGAGATGAGTGTGCAACCCCAGACTCGTTCACGACTGGACCTAACGGTCAGGGGTACCTTTACCTTTTTTAACCTCAGTTATATCTTCCCCTGGGGATGTTGCAAAGACAACCTGAACATCAACTGCGATGTAGGTTGATTCAGTCAAGTTAAAGTTTTGCATGCCTTGAAGCAAGGTGGGGTCTACAAGGAGGCCATTTCTACACTCCAAGCTATACTCAGCACCACATGCCATGGAACTGTGGAGCATCTAAGCTGTAGTAAGAGATGCCCATTGCAGTATTCTTTAAAAAGCAGATATACTACAGATGACATTTGTTTCAAAGTTAAATTCTGAAATGCAATTTGAATGATTTCTCATCTGCCTTAGATTTGCACAGAAGGAACTTCTAAAAGATAAGGACACATCATCATCATTCTGAAAATGAATCTGCCGTCTAAAATCACATTAGTGTTGTTCATTCTGCTTTGCAGAAATGAGCACATAACTCACTTGCAGTGGTTGAATCTTTACAGAGGAAACACCATAAAATTTTTGATATCCTCTAGGGCAAATGTCTGCATGGGAAAGATAGTGAAGAATTATAGGATACATGAACCTTGAGCAACCTCCTCCTTGATGATATGTAATTACCTGCCAGCCACTAAGGCAGTAAGTAGTAACTATAAAAAATTCATTGTTCCATTGGACTCAGTGGACACAACCCATTTGAGAGCTTTACAAAACCTTAAAGAGCAATTTCTCTTTAAATAGCAAATGTTTTGGAGCTAGGAAAAAACCTGATGCATTTAACTAATAAATCTTAATCATTAGAGGGAAATGAAATTTCCATCCAATCAATATCCTAAATCACATCTTTGATAAGCACTACATGTATAGATGTTTGCTGTTATTAGATACTGCCTTACTATGTCTGCATAAATATACAAAACTATTTGTCAGTCACTGTTTTGTCATTGATAAATCCTGCAATCAAGAGGGAAGCATCATTAAAGTAATATATGAGGACAAGTGAAAATGTTATGTAAAGTTTAGACTAGAAAAAAATGGGTGGGACACACAGGGGAATGAAAGATAACAGAATCTTATGTTCACAACTTTCTAAGAAAGAATATGTAGAATCGTGCATCTCTACTGCACAAACAATAACATTTAAGATAGCATATTTGTATACTATTGTAAAATCGTAAAAAGGGCTCTGCTGGATCAAACCATATGCTCATCTAGTCCAGCATCCTGTTCTGACAGAAGCCAGCCCCATGTCTGCAACCAGGACATGAGGGCAACAGTACAATCCCCACTTGTGATTCCCAGCAAATGCTCTTCAGAGGCACAGTACTTCCGGCAGTGGAGACTGAACACTAGATACTGATAGTCTGATTCTCCATGAAATTATTTCTGGACATGAGAAACTAGAATAAACTTCACCAAGGTGGTGGGAAGTGCTTTTTGTCATTGTTGTTCATTAAGAAGGGAGAAGTGGAATTCAGGGATTTTCATTTTTTTAAAATTATATAAATTGTGTGTCTTTGTTTCTCAATTGGATCCTTTTACATGTTTTTGTATGTATTGTGGTATGTTATTCATTGTGATTTGCATTGTGACTTGCAGTTATCTTTATAGATCATAGTTTAGTAATTATTTATTGTAACTGTGAAGAGTGAGTTTGTTTATTTATTATTTGAGCGTTAATTGTTTTGTACTCTTATATTCTAATAGATTACTGAAAATTACTTTATTTGATATGTCATTCCATTTTAAAGTTATGTTTTGTATTGGATCAGATTATTATATGGTGTGTGTTCTTTGTTGTATATTTTGTCGTTGTAAACTGCCTTGTGTATAGTATTATAGAAAGATGGTATACAAATTAAAAGTGAAATGAAATGAAAAAGTTGTGTATAATCTAAATGGATTCCCACTCAGTAATCAGGTGATTGCCAGCTGAAGTTTCCAAATCACCTTAGTGATTTGGACATCCCAGTTGGTGATTTGAACCAACCATAGTGGGAAAGAGGTACTCTTAGCCACCAAGGCCATATAATTATTAATTCTTTGCATTTGTGACATGTGTCATTGCATTAGTTCACTTTGGAAATAGCATTCAGCCTTACAGCTAAGGCATTAAAAATGACAATTAAAATTACCCTTAGTTCACGCCCATTTTTCAATGTTGGTGCAGTTGTCAATATAAGAAGATAACTTGGTGAGGTCGTGAATAAGCCTTAGGTCCATTTCTGTTGAAGAGGCCCAAAAGCTGCTTAATCCTCTGAAGGCACAGTTCCTGGAATGATAAAACACTGTATTATTCGTAGAGAAACTGGTTGATGGAATAAAGTAATGGAACAATAACACAAAGTGTTGTCTGGAAAAGTACTGAGCTTGCCCTACATGAAGTTCATTATTCCAACAACAGAAGACAGTTGGGCAACAAATTGCAAGCTATACAAACTAAAAATCTCATGAAGATCATTTAAGGGACTTTAAAAGATAGTTGATAAGTACATGGGCTTGGGTACAACTGCAAATTGAAGGGGAAATAAATTTGGGAACAACTGAAGAAGATACAGATACAGATAACAACAAATAATATCACTACAGAGAACTACAGTAAATGGAAATTAAAGAAAGACACATCTAAAGTCCAGTGGGATTTCCCACTCTCTCATTCTAGCTGTCCTCTTGATTTAAGAAGAAAACATGTGCTTCTCCTGTAAGCATGCAATCACTGACACATGCTGACACATATAATAATAATAATAATAATAATAATAATAATAATAATAATAATAATAATAATAATAATAATTTATTATTTGTACCCCGCCCATCTGGCTGGGTTTCCCCAGCCACTCTGGGCGGCTTCCATAGAAACCAAAAAACACTAAAATATCACACATTAAAAACTTCCCTCAACAGGGCTGCCTTAAGATGTCTTCTGAATGTCAGGTAGTTGTCTATCGCTTTGACATCTGATGGGAGGGCATTCCACAGGGTGGGAGCCACTACCGAGAAGGCCCTCTGCCTGGTTCCCTGTAGCTTTGCTTCTCGCAATGAGGGAACCACCAGAAGGCCCTCGGCACTGGACCTCAGCGTCCGGGCAGAACGATGGGGGTGGAGATGCTCCTTCAGGTATACTGGGCCGAGGCCGTTTAGGGCTTTAAAGGTCAACACCAGCACTTTGAATTGTGCTCGGAAACGTACTGGGAGCCAATGTAGGTCTTTCAAGACCGGCGTTATATGGTCTCGGCGGCCGCTCCCAGTCACATGAAGGAACAGAATGTTATCATGGAATCATAGAACTGTAGAGTTGCAAAGACCCTGAGGGCCACATAGTTCAACCTCTTGCAATGCCGAAATCTCATGAACAGTGCTATTTTTATAGAAAAAAGAGTTGCCGGAACTCACCATGAATGCCTCCCTTGTTCTCTTATAATGGTAATGGCGCCCACTGAAAGGTGCCAGAACTGAGTTAAGGAGAGTTACGGCTAAAAAAAACCCTGCTTGTGAAAAACATGGATTGAAAGAAAAGTATGCTACATGGTTTATTAAAAAAGAGTTATTGGGAAAATGCAGATATAAAAAATCTGAGAACATAAGAAGACTCTGCTGGATCAAGCCAATGGCCCGCGTGATCCAGCATCCTGTTCTCTCTGTGGCCAATCATATTTTTGTGGGAAATCCATAAGGAGGACCTGTGGTTATTAGCTACTGGTATTCAGAAGCATTACTGCCTCTGACTATGGAGGCAGAGAATAGCTATGTTTGGATTAAAAAAAAAATACTGTTTTGTGGAAAGGTGGGGGTAACTGTTTTAATACTAGCATTCCTTCCTTCCTTCCTTCCTTCCTTCCTTCCTTCCTTCCTTCCTTCCTTCCTTCCTTCCTTATCCCTCTCTCATACACACAGCATTTCAGAGCATCTTTCACTGAAACATTTCACTGAAGTTAAAAACTGCACTCTTTTAATACTAGACTATTCCACACTAAGGGTTTTCACATGTATGCTTATTCACTGACTACGGCATCAAATAATGACTCATATATGCCATCAGAAAATGCAGAATGAGTGTTCCTGGTGTAGTTTTCTTTGTAGTTTTCTGAGTTTGCTGGCCATCACTCCAAAGGCAGGAAAGCAGTCACAAACCAGTCCTACACTATCATCTGTTTTCCTATATTTTTCTGGGTCTCGAGTCCCAGGCTGAGTCAGATGGTTGCTTTTTGGAGACTAAACAAAAGACACTTTTCTCTTCTGCTAACATTTGGAAAGGTCTCTTTTAGAAACTTTCCCTCACATTTTGTAGAGAAATCTTTACAAAATTATATGGCACAGGAAATGTGCAAAGATGTTGATGATCACAGCTAAATATAATGGTTCCTCTTGCAGTGCTAGCATGTCACCAAAAGGATGTGATGCCCAGCTGGGAAACTAAATTATATGGACATTTGGCTTGTGATTATAATGTTAATTGATGTGACAATAAAAATGTATATTTATTAATGCATCTATGGTCCAGTACAACTCCTGTATCATCCCTATTAATTTGGGTCCCAGAACTACTACCTTCCAAGTACAATGGTAGCCCACCAGACCCATTTGACTCCCATTTATAAATTAGCCGCCTCTCCAGGTAAACCATATGCTGGGAAAAGATAAGGAAAAAACAACTCATTCATACAAGTTCCCCCCCCCCCTTCCCCTTAAGATGTAATCTGCTTTCATTAACATTTTAGTTAGGTCTTGCTGAACACTGTTTGAAAACAACAAATGCTGCTTTGGGGCTTATATAGTTCTGGCAGTTATTTGCATCCGCATTGTTTAATCAATGCTAATGAGTATCTTATATCTAAAAGTATTCATACTTAAGCATAAAGGCATCATCACCAACAACTGGATGCAATTAGTCTCCTAAGACCATTAATGGAGTTATTATTTAACAATGTTAATGATGTAGATTATCATGATTTAGGATAAGATGTTGGTAATAATGTGTAATTAGGAGATAACTTATCCATTTAAAGCATAATACCCTGTGGTTATAATTTGCAAGAACAAAAGTAGGTGCTACAAACTTTATTTTGAAATACCTATGCAGATGTAGTACTCCCTATATA
The DNA here is from genome assembly GCF_964188305.1 of Podarcis bocagei. Classification (NCBI taxonomy): domain Eukaryota; kingdom Metazoa; phylum Chordata; class Lepidosauria; order Squamata; family Lacertidae; genus Podarcis; species Podarcis bocagei. The sequence continues at coordinate 70,254,632 of NC_138128.1, forward strand.
TAAAGTATAAATGGATGTCCTGTCATAGAAGGTTTTAAGGTTGCTGACTGGTGCAGCTGCGCCATGAAAATGCTGTGGACAATGTAATGAGAGAGATGTGGGAGGGTGCCAAATTTTAGCACTGCTGAAATTTGAGAGCTCAAAGTCCACCACTGGTCCTATAGAAGGGACCCTGAGGATCGTCTGGTCCAACTCCCTACAATGCAGGAATATGCAACAATATGCAGCAAACCTGCAATCATTGATGTTATCAGTGCCATGCTCTAACCGGCTGAGCTTTTGATATGATAACCTATAAAGAATTATCAGAAACAAGAGTACAAGTGGATGGAACCAAATGAGACTGCCTCCTCTCATTTCTAGTTAAACTGGGTATTACTATTCTTCTGGGCTCACATATGCAAAATAAGAGCCAAATAGAGTTCTCTTTGCTCACATAGAAATAGGGCTCCATCTTCCTCCTCCTCTAAAACAAACAAATATGGAACCCCTGCCTAAACTAAGAAAACACCAATAGAACACCTCATTTTATCCCATGCCTGCTCACATCCTGCAATAGCAAGGATTATTAATCATCCATGAAGGGGATGGTACAAAACTTTGCTGGTCTCCCTTAGCATGCCTTTAATGTGATGATCTATCTGTCCCTGAGATGTGCAGGTAGCTGTTGTTACTCTCACAGGCAGGCAGCAGGCTTAAGTGAACTGGGTTCTTCACGAGCCTTTAGGAATGCCTCCGTAAGTGTCTGAATATGCCAGTCTTGACAAGTTGGACTTGCCACAGATATCTTTAGTAATTCAGAGAATGAGTTATTCCATAAGGATTCCACACACATTGTCTCTTCAACTTCTGTCAAAAAAATTGCTGCAAGACACACCCAAAAAAGAAAATAACCGAACACCGCTAGTAATCACATACAGCTCCCAAGTTAAAACAGTTCAATGCATCATCAGAGATCTACAACCTCTCCTAGACAGTGGCGTAGCATGGGTTGTCAGCACCCGGGGCAAGGCAAGTAATTTGCGCCCCTAACCCTAACCCCCAGATGTTGCGCCCGGTGCGGCCAGCCCCCCCTGCACCCCCCACGCTACGCCACTGCTCCTAGACAATGACAGTTCTCTTTCTCAAGCTCTGGGAGGAAGGCCTTTCATTGCCTACAGACAGCCACCCATCTTAAACAACTCCTCACCCACAACAATACAACAAGCAGACTTAACATGGACACTGGTACCAGAGCCCGCAATAAACCCAGATGCCAACTTTGTTGCCACTTACACCTGGACAGCACCACTACTGGCCCCACCAACATCAAACATACCATCTCAGGACTATTTAATTGCTCATCTTCTAACATTGTGTATGCCATCAAATGTCAACAGTGCCCTTCAGCTCCCTATATTGGACAAACCCTACACCAAAGGATAAATGGACATAAATCTGCTATCAGGAATCACAAGACACATTTCAATCTCCCAGGACATTCTATACAAGATCTCATCGTCTTATTACAAAAGAACTTCAGAAATAGACTGGAAAGAGAAGTTGCTGAATTGCAACTTATTACCAAACTTAAAACCATGGAGAGACCTAGTCTGAATAGAGACATTGGATTCTTATCTCATTATACACGATAAAGCTATTTTTAGCCATCTCACCCCTTGCTTTTTCCTGTAAGACCAATTGCAGTCGTTAACAGTCGTCAACAGGTTTACCACACCTATCAGCCAATCACCCATTCCCACCACCCTTCTGAGTAATACCCCTCCCCAGCCTCTCTCACTATATATAAGGGTCTGGTGACTTCTGTTTCAGTGTATCTGAAGAAGTGTACATGTACACAAAAAGCTCATACCAATAACTAACTTAGTTGGTCTCTAAGGCAGTGTTTCCCAACCTTTTTTGGGCAAAGGCACACTTGTTTGATGAAAAAAATCTCGAGGCACACCACCATTACAGCCCCGTGACGTCAGCGCGCAGCGTCACGCCGGGAGGGACACACGAAAGTGTAAGTTTCAATTTTTTTCCCTCCCCCTTGCCGGGGAACTTCCAAGCTTTGGGGGTGGGGGGGGAGGAGGCAGCAAAGCGAGGCAGGAAGGAGAGCGCGGCTTGGCTGGGTGAGCTTTGGCAGGGGCAGGGAATGAGAGCCACGAGGCGGGCGCTGCGGACGGAGGCGCTGCCCGCCGAGCTTGCAGGCAGCCAGGCAGGCAGACGGCGAGAGCCCCGCGCTGGGCGGCCTCTCCTCACCGCCGCCGCCCCGCCTCTCGCCGCCCGACTCGCCCGCCTCCCTCCAGGCAACATCTCGCGGCACACCAGGCAACATCTCGCGGCACACTAGTGTGCCGCGGAACAGTGGTTGGGAAACACTGCTCTAAGGTGCTCCTGGAAGGATTTTTTGTTTTTGTTTGTTTCTGTCAAAAAGTTATTAGTGTCTAGAATGAAATACACAAATGGTCAGATGGTATTTTCTGTTGTGTATTGAGTCAAAGGATTTTATATCTGTATTATTATTGTCTGTATTTGCATTAGGGTAAAGTAACTGCCTTTTGGTTCCAGAGGGTACAGCTACTATTGGTTCATTTAAGCTGCTGTATTTGGATCCTCTGTCTTATTGGTTCCCTCCAAAAGGCAGGACTGTGATTGCCTGATATTGTTCCCTCCAAAATGTATCCTTTCTTGCTAGTTCCCTGCCCCTATAAATGTAGCTTTCCTCTCCCCAGTCTTTAGTCTTGTTGCTTTAATAAAGAAGTATTACTAGAGAACTGTCTCCAGCATGTTATATCAAGAGAGCTGAAATCACAAACCCCACATCACAACAACTGGCGACGAAGGTGGGATCCGGAATGCTGAGGAGCGGTTAAACGCAGCCCTGCCTCAGAGTCCGGATTGCAGCTAAGAACAAGACTCACTGGCCAGCTGAGAAGACGACCCTGCCCACAGGACAATGGAGAGTCCAAGGGTATTGGAGCCCTTCCAGCCATCAGAGCCCCACACGTGGGAAGACTACGTCGAACGCTTCGAGTTCTTCGCAGAGGCTCAAGGGATCACCGATGCCAGCAAAAGAAGGGCCACATTCCTGAGCTACTGTGGGCCTGAGACCTTCAAGCTGGCCAAGGCATTGCTTGCTCCAGCGAAGCTAAGTGAGACATCTCTCAAAGATATTCTTGCCTGCCTAACAAGCCACTTGGCGCCTACTGAGACCAAGATGGCTCGGCGGATGGAGTTTCATAAGAGGCAGCAGCATGCTGGGGAGCCTGTATCTGCATTTCTGGCTGAACTGCGGAAGCTCGCTCAGCACTGCGACTTCCAAAATCTGGAAGAGACTCTCCTGGATCGGTTTATCGGTGGTCTGAGCAGCAAGAAAGCCAGAAGACGCATTGTGGCTAAAGAAGAGGTTACCCTTGCTTCAGCCTTGAAGGAGGCCACCGCCATGGAGAATTATGAAAGAGAGGAGCTTGATGCCAGTCGCAAGGCCCCTAAGCCACAGATAGAAGTTGCGCATGCCATGGACGAGCTAGAGGCTACTCCGAGCCAGAGCCCAGTTCGTGGGGTCGAGTCAGTGCGTCAGGCCTGCACAGTGCACAAAGATCACCGAGGCAGGTGCCCAGGTTGTGGCGGAAACCATGAGCGGAAGAGTTGTCGTTTCCGGGATGCTATGTGCCGGACGTGCGGGAAGACAGGTCACATCGCCAGGGTCTGTAGATCGGCGGCGTTGGGAGCGACAGGAGCACCTAGACCGGAGCATCGCAGACCGCCCACAGCAACCCATTTTCTAAAGGACTGCCACTACGTAACGGAGATCAACGGGAGGGTCGTGCAGTTCCCAGCGCAAGGCAAGGCACACATCAAGGTGAAGATTGAGGGTCAGCAGTGCGACATGGAGGTGGACTCCGGATCTGGATTCACTATCGTGTCGGACCAGACCGCGAGGACATTCTTCCCCAGGGGTAAGTTGCCCCCTCTGGAGCCCTTCGCGGCAACCTTGCAGTCATACTCAGCGGGCCGCATCCATGTTATGGGAATGTGTGCCGTGAGAGTACAGTTCCGGGACAAACAGGCTGTACTCAAGCTGGTGATTGCGAAGGGCAGTCGCCCCAGTCTCCTGGGCACTGACTGGTTCCCCGCCCTGGGACTGAGTATATCAGGGCTTAATTCAATCCAAACCTGCCCTGGGATGAGCGATGCATTATGCAAAGAATTTGCTGGTCTCTTTAATGGAAAACTGGGTTGTTATAAAGGGCCCCCAGTTGACTTCGAGTTGGACCCTGGGGTGGCCCCAATCCGACTCAAACCAAGGCGAGTGCCATTTGCACTGCAACCCAAGATCAAAGCAGAGCTGGATAAATTGGTCAAGCAGGGAGTTCTCTCACCCGTGGACTCTGCTAAGTGGGAGACTCCAATTGTCACGCCCCTTAAAGCAAATGGGGAAGTCAGGATCTGTGCAGATTACAAATGCACTATCAATAAGGCACTCAGGGGAAACTCATACCCCATTCCAGTCGTATCACATCTGTTGGCTAAACTGGCTGGGGGCAAGGTGTTCGCCAAAATTGACCTGGCACAAGCTTACCAACAGCTGCCAGTAACCCCACAATCAGCGGAAGCACAGACTATTGTCACACATAAAGGGGCGTTCAGAGTTAATAGATTACAATTTGGAGTTTGTGTGGCCCCAGGGATTTTTCAAGGGCTCATGGAACGCCTGTTAAGAGGTCTGCCGGGGGTCTTGCCATTTTTTGATGATGTTTTGATTGCTGGAAAAGACCCACAGGAACTGGTTGCGCGTGTTCGTGCAGTGTTGCTCAAGTTCAAGGAGGTGGGGTTGCAACTGAAAAAGGAAAAATGCAGTTTTGGGGTGCCAACTGTGGATTTCTTGGGGTTTAAAATTGATGCATCAGGCATCCACCCCCCAGATGCTAAGATTAAGGCCATCATCGAGGCGCCACGACCACAGAACAAGACGGAGTTGCAGTCATTCCTGGGACTTATTAACTTTTATCATTCGTTCTTACCCCAGAAAGCTTCGGTAGCTGAACCATTACATAGACTGTTGCAGAAAAAGAATGTGTGGCGATGGGGGCAGGGGCAGCAGAAGGCTTTTGACTCCTTGCGAGGAATGCTGAGTAGCAGGAGCGTCCTTGCTCATTATGACGAGTCAAAGCCTCTGGTCCTGGCATGTGATGCCTCTCAATACGGCCTGGGGGCGGTGCTAAGTCATAGGGAACCGGATGGGTCGGAAAAGCCCATCTCTTTCTATTCCCGTACGTTGTCGCCCACGGAGCGCAACTATGCTCAAATTGACAAAGAGGCGCTTGCAATTGTGGCAGGAATCAAAAAGTTCCATGATTATGTGTACGGTCGCCATTTCTACATTGAAACGGACCACAAGCCACTGTTAGGGTTGTTCAACCCGAACAAACAAACGCCACAAATTCTCTCCCCCAGAATGTTACGTTGGGCTATATTCCTGAACGGGTTCCAGTACACCTTGACCCATGTGCCGGGGAAACGGTTGTGCCACGCTGATGCGCTGAGTCGATTGCCCCTTCCTGGCGGGAGCACTGAGGATCCTGCTCCAGCGGAGCACATAATGTTGCTGGAAACACTTTCGGGGGCTCCTGTAACGGCTACTGATATAGCTGAGAAAACAAGGAAAGATGCTGTTCTCTCCCGTGTGCTCACTTGGGTGGGGAGGGGGTGGCCAGGTGGTCCGCATGAAGACAAATTCAGGCCTTATGCGACTAGGCAGCACGAGTTGTCCATGCATAAGGGTTGTCTCCTGTGGGGAGATAGGGTGATCATCCCAGCACCACTGAGAAACAGGGTTCTTGAGACGCTTCACATGGGACACCCGGGAATGGTCAGGATGAAGTCGCTAGCCCAATGTTATGTGTGGTGGCCTGGAATGGACCAGAACATAGAACAATGGGTACGAACATGCAAGGCATGCCAAGAGGTGCGGCCAGAAGTGGCCAGAGCACCAGTCCACTGGTGGGAGCAGTCCAGATCTCCCTGGAGCCGGCTGCACTTAGATTTCGCTGGGCCATTCCAAGGAAAGGTCTTTTTGGTTATCGTTGATGCATATTCCAAATGGTTAGAAGTGGCGATGGTCCCTAGCATGGCATCAGCTGCTGTAATCAAGGTGTTGAGGCAGCTGTTTGCAACCCACGGGTTACCTGAGACCATTGTATCAGATAATGGGGCAGCTTTTGTATCCCAAGAATTCAGGGCATTCTTGGCTGATAACTTCATAAGAGGGGTCACATCCGCGCCCTTTCACCCATCCTCCAATGGGCAGGCTGAGCGCATGGTAAGAACAGCCAAAGAATCCATTGCGCGCTTAATGGAGGGTAACTGGTCAGCTCGCATCGCGCGAATGTTATTTTTGCAGCATGCGACGCCGTGTACCGCGACGGGCAAGTCGCCAGCTGAGCTGCTCTTGGGTAGGAGACTGGTAACGGTGCTGAATTATGTCCACCCGGATAAAATGCCAAACCATAATTCAAGAGCAACCCCCCAGGCTGAGACTGACACAACAAGGTATCTTGCCCCTGAAGATCTGGTCTGGGTGAGGAACTATTCACGAGGTTCGCGGTGGGTGGCTGGTGTGGTCACCCGGGCTAGTGGACCTGTGTCCTATTATGTGACCTTGGAAAATGGGCAAGTGTGGAAGAGACATATAGATCAGCTGAGGCGCCGGGCGCTCAGCAGGGAGGAGCCAGATAATTCATCCCTGGCTAACAACGCAGAGCTGCAAGACCAGAGTGAAAATGGCCCAGAGGTGCAGTCACCAGGGGCTTTAACAAATGAACCAGGGTCTGCTAGTCCTCACAATGACGAGGTACAGATAGGGGACCCTGAGATGTCTGGGACTCCATCTGTTCCTGACGAAACCCCTAGAGCAGCCCCTCTACCACAGGTAACACCCAATCCAGAACCTGCAACACCTGTTGTCAGGAGATCAAGTAGAAGTTGTAGGACCCCACAGTACCTGAGAGATTACGTCTGCTGTGCTCACTAGGGGGGGGAGGGGTGTTGTGTATTGAGTCAAAGGATTTTATATCTGTATTATTATTGTCTGTATTTGCATTAGGGTAAAGTAACTGCCTTTTGGTTCCAGAGGGTACAGCTACTATTGGTTCATTTAAGCTGCTGTATTTGGATCCTCTGTCTTATTGGTTCCCTCCAAAAGGCAGGACTGTGATTGCCTGATATTGTTCCCTCCAAAATGTATCCTTTCTTGCTAGTTCCCTGCCCCTATAAATGTAGCTTTCCTCTCCCCAGTCTTTAGTCTTGTTGCTTTAATAAAGAGGTATTACTAGAGAACTGTCTCCAGCATGTTATATCAAGAGAGCTGAAATCACAAACCCCACGTCACAACATTTTCAACTTTCATTTCTACAGAAAGAAGCAATGTCTTAAAGCAAATTTTCTCAAAGCAACAAGCCAAGTATGTTTTGGGCAAAGTGGACCCCAGTTAACAGGATCTCAGAGGAACTGTGCAAGAATAAAACTCTATTGATAAATTTCAAATTATCATACAAGTATGATAAGGTATACTAAGTAGTGATGAGTCAGAGAGAGAGAGATTTGAACTAGATTCTGTAAATCCAATATCTTCCTTAAATAGTCAGGACACAGCTTGATAATTACTGAGTCCAGTTACGATCCAAACCAAATTCCTTAAATGGAATTCCCTTCCAAAAGAGGTGCAGCTGGTCTCGTCAGTTCTGGCCTTCTTCTATTCCAAATGTCATATAGTTAAAATGAATTTTTTGCTGGCTTGCAGTTTTGGGCTTCAAGGTGTTTAGGTTTTTTTACGATGCCTTTTGGGTTGGGCAATTAATGTTACAAAATATTTATTAATTTCAGATATTTCTTTGTTTCTGCTGTCTGAAGTTGATGTTTTGAAGCATGTCACTCCTTCACAATGGAGATGTGACCTTGTACCTGCAGCTCCCTGTGAATTTCCAACCTTCATGAGCTCTCAAGCACCCTTACATATCAGTTGCTGCTTTTTGTGGTGACAGCATGTTACTAGAATATATCCTCTAGTTACTAGAATATAGCTGCAATAATGGGCCAAGTGCCAGAAAACCTGAGAAAGATGGGAAGGAGACACTTCTACCAATTTATCAGTGACCTAAGTGTGTGCATGGGAGAAAAGGAAGAATTCTTCAACTCAGAGTCAAATTTAATCTGGAGAAGAATTTCGGTGCCTTTAATGTTTGCCTCCTTTTTAAAGCTTACCATTATGAGTTATTGGCTTCTGGGTTCTAAGCCAAGTAATTGCAACATTCAGTGAAATCTCTAATAATCACTTAATGATACGAAAATGACAAACTGCTAGGGAGCCAGAAATGCATAAAATGGCTGTGATGAGGACAAAGAATGACAAAGATGGTGGCCCTTAATGTATTTTATTGCATTAATGTATCTTTGCTATGCACTGTTCTTAGCTTTTCCTGCAATCCTTTCTTCTTCAGTTGAGTCACTCTGCTTTTATGAATTCTCAAGTTGCAAACAGGGCAATATAAGGGGGGAAATTATACATGGTGCAACAGAGGAGTTGGGAGTCTCTTTACAGTTTCCACTCTCCTTTTCTCTCTTTTGCACAGGAACCAGGATTAGATTATAAAACCAATGAAATTGGATAAGTGATAATGGAGGACAGGGAGGCAAGATGGACAGAAATAATTGTGTTAAACTTTGCCTTTCTTCAGTGATTCAAATACTTCAGTGTGCTTGCCCAAGGAAGCTGATGTTGAAGCTACCAGTCACATATACTTGTGCAGATCCATTTGCTCTGTTTTAACCTCACTTTATGAGGTTTTTCATTATTCCTCTGTTCCCACTAGCATAAACCAACTTTTGTTTGGGCAGAAAATGTAAGACTTGCACTGGCCTCCAATTAGCTACTAAGCTAAGGTCAAGATGCTGGTCCTGGTTCCCGAAACTTTATACAGCTTGGGGCCAGGATGCCTAAAAGATTGTCTTACTTCTTACATACCCAACTGGCCATTGTGCTCTGCCCCCTAAACAACATTCTCTTAATAATAAAAAGAGGTAGATTTAACAGTTCTGTGTATTTATGAGATGCTTCATACAAATATACGGAGAATAAATCCCATTCAGAAGGGGAAAGTGAGTGTAAATGTGATACCCTGCCAGGCAACATCAGGAAAGCGAAGTGCAGGATGAAAAGGAACAGGTAATAAGAAACTACACCTTTCCTGGTTTCCAATTTCAGTTTCATCCATATTACAGACATATTTAATTAAATGCTAACATAAGAGAAGACAGCCTGTGGCTGATAATACTGTTGAAAGTTTGACCATCTTATTACTCTGACTAGGTTTATCATTGTGGTTTTGCCTGTGGCACACAATTGGATCTAGAGATCTGTAGATCCTTTAACAGTTGTGGCTATTGAATGAATGACAGTTGACTGGCAAAGGAACATATCAGATCAGTGCTCTACAATGTGTCTTTGTCTGTTTTGTTGGGAGAGCCAAAGAGTCCAAAAACAGAAAGGTTCAAGGCTATGGAAAATGCTCTTTGAGAATTCAGTACCTACTGCAAGACTTCTTGTCTGCATATCTGTAAACAAAGCAAATATTAAGTAAGATGTGGAGTTTCCTTTTGGTAGCTGTTTGCTTCCTCTGCTAGCCCTTACAGACCTAGGCATTTACACATTTACAGGCTTCCTGATACACCATTAAAGGTATCCAACCAAGTGTACAATGTGAAGCTGTCTAGAATGGCTGTCTATAGAGTTCTGAAGTGCTCTGATTGTTGTTGCTTTGCTTAAAGCAGAAAAACATGGGGTTTTTAAAAAGCCAATTTTAGCTTTTAACTTCTTTTAAAAAGTAATCCATTGCTACACCTTAACAAAGAATCACCCATATTTCTTCAATGCTCTGCAGGTGACATTTTGAACAGCCTCACTTTGGACCTAGAGAAACATAGGAAAACATATATATAGGGAAATGTAAGGTTGAGCTATATGGCACAGAACAGCATAGAAGCAAAGTAACGCAAGGCTTTCTGGAGGTCCCTGTCTTAGGTGTGTGTAACTGACATCATGCTTCAGCATTTGGAGAGGGGCAGATCCCCAGATCACCTCAGTTTGCCTCTTTATCCAAACTCTCACACAGAGCCAATTCACACCCCTAGTAACTACTGAAAACTTTAAGAAATCTGACTTTGGTTGAAATAAGGATAAGCTCAAGGACATCCATGTGCAGGACATGCAGCAATATTGCCACTCACTTGAACTTTCTTAAAAATTCAGAGATGTTCATATGATATCGTATATGTTCTCTTATCCATTTTTGTAAAAGAGAAAAAGGAAAAATGTGCACCACTACCCAGCAAAAAGAGAGTGAGATATCCCAGTACTCCAAATCAGACTGAAAAGGAAGAAAAGAAATAGCTCAACAAAAGCAGCCAATGTTATAGTCTTCACATTGCTTTAGAATTTTCCTAAAATAGCTTGCAGTGTAGAACTCATTTCTTTTAATCTCTTCCATATTTTTTTATTTTTATTTTTTTAATGGGGTGGTTTTGAAGTGATGTTAGTTTCTCATGTCCTGTTATAGCTCATTCACACATGCAACCCGCCACCTGATGGTGCAGAATAATGTCTCTGTGTGTTTGAACACTCATGCTTGGGAACCAGAATAGTGTGAATGGAACCCTGCTCAGCTAATGTGAGCTTCCGAATTGCCACTTGATGGTTGCAGCCTTTATACTGGACTACAGAGTGTGCAATCCAAAGTAGAGGCATTCATTTTTCCATGAAGGGTACAAGTCTCAACACACATTGATGTATTCTACAACAGGTGTAGTATATGGAAACAGATAAGCACAGGGAGTGATTATATGTTGTAACTTCCCCATGTCTATCTGAGTGGCTTATGTACTTTGTAAAATCACTAATAAAAGTCTTGAAAAAAGAAAGTTTGCATCATCCTTTGGTATTACTAAGGAATATAAATATATTAAAGTTTTTTTGGGATATATATTGTTTTATCAGTTATTGGCAATTGCTGAACTCCATACACTTAACCCCCTACATCCCTTCCACCAAAATAAAAATCAAAATCAGAGGGTTTAAACAATGTTGAATGTGGTGCACAGGGCTGCAGTGGAACAGGAAACAGAAGGATCTGCAGAACATTGGGTCAGGGCACCCTGTGCACGTGACCTTTCAGGGACACAGAGTGATGAAGTACTGTACTTAAACTATTTAAACAAGTCAGTGTCACACCCAGACTGTACCCTTAAAACTGTACCGGTTGCAGGAGTGTATTAACAACATGCTTCTCAAATTTCATACTAATTAATAATGAATGCTGGCTGAGATTCAAGAAGCAGAAAATACCCCTGACTTCACTGTCAAATTAAATGCTGCTGTTAGTTGCAACAGCTGGGAGATTCAGTCTGCTCAATTCATAATTATAAGACTCTGACAAAATACTTTGTATCTGAAACCATGTCTCCAAGGAAATAGCACAAAGAGTGTAAAGAACAAGAACTTTACATAATGATAACAGAAGCCTGGAGCTATATATGCCCCCATGTACGGGATCACCTGTCAGTATCAGGCTGGAATTCTATCAAAAGCCATGCAATTCTATTAGCGCTTCCATTGATGGTCGTCTCTGTGGATGATGCACTTGTTTTTCCACTTCTCTTTGGATGATTGACTTTGCACCAAGATTCCACTGAGAAAAAAATTGTTATGATTTATTTATTGCAGACACATAAACGTGGAAAGAACTGTCAATTGAATATGAAATATAAGAGCCAAGTCACAAGATGTTATCCTCCAAGCTGTCTCTCACCTTAATAAGTATGTGCTATAAGTCAGAGTATACAAATTAAATGTTTCTATTATACAAGTCGCAAGTAATTACTATTCAACTAAGCAGTAGAAAAATAAACACTAAATATTTGTAAGTGAGTTTCTTCCTTCGGAGCTATACACATTATCAACAGAAAACACCACAAAATGCCCCAAAGCATTTCTAAAACTGTTGTGGTATATTATTTATACAACAGTGCAAAGTCAATTAAATAGGATGGATTTTTTTGCTAGTGGTAACCAGGAATAATACCTGATTCAGTATTATATTTATTTATCTGAAGGAGGATTTTACTTACTGATTCTGCTAGCATGGCTTTTGGTGCTAATACACACACACACACACACACACACACACACACACACTCCCATTCTCCAGAGAAACCAGTATCAAGCAGGGTATGCATGCAACCCTTCATATATACCATACAACATCCCATTGCATGCCATAGCCCTGTGACTTCATTGCAATGAAATAAGCAGACAGGGCAAAGAGTATATACATTGTGTCAATTAGGCCACAACTGTGTTGGTTACAAATGTGAAAGGTTTGGCACTGCACAGTAGCCTGCCTGCGATTGGCCAATGTGCAGGCAGGCTACAATCGGGAGTCCTAGCCAGGACCAAGCCACAACACTAAGCTAATGTTTTGGCTCAGCATGCCTGAACCTGGGATAGGGTTCTCTAGCTTAACCAGGGTTGCTAGTGAAGCTTTATCCCATGGCTACAGCTCATGGTTGAGGAGAGGAGACATTAACTTTAATCCCATGTTTGGAGGGCATGCTGAGCCAAACCTGACAGCTGTCGTGCAGGATGCTGGTAAGCCATACTCTAGCTTGCCATGGCATGTGATCAGGAGGATAGTGCAAGGTAGGTGGAAGTAGCTCATGGTTTAAAGCCAGTTTAAGAACCTCACTTCTTATGAAACTTGTAGCCCTCTCTGCAGTTGTCAAATGGGCAGCCCAGGGTTTCCGGCACACGTGAGAGTTAACAATAGAATTTCCTTCTTGGGAATTGTTGGGCATCATCCATCATACAAACAGGGACATGATAGAAATACTTCTGAATTAAGTTTCCTGACAATATTTGCATGATGAAACAGATACACATTGCTGCATTGGAAAAGAAAAAAATAAATGGTATTTTGGTTGCTCTCAGATCCCCTATATCATATAACTGGGGCCTTATTTGGAAGAACATTAATCTTTCAAGGTGCTTTAATACTTGAAGAATATGTCCTGGGGGTTTTTTGGTATTAAGTGTCTTGTATCTGGTTTTATCCATATGAAAACTGCAAACCAACTGAAGACCTTGGTATTATCCTGATGTTATTACTCAATATGACATCTATATGCTTTGGTCTCTTGAGCACTGTAAAAGGTAGTTTTATGGCCAATTTTGTTGCCCAATAAATCAAGATGTGACTGACTAACCCTTCCAAAGCTTTTTTTTCTTGGTCAGTATGGGTATTCCAGGACACAGTATATGTGTGTACACTAAAATATAATCTCCCACAATATATGATGGATTTATTTAGGCCCAGGGCTTTTCTTGGATCTCCAGTTTGCCACATATATTGATTTACAGGCTTTAAAACTTTAGACTCAGACTGATACTACTTTCTTAAATATTCGTTTGCAAAGAGAGAAAATATATTTAGCAATAGGACATAAAACAGTTTTGTTCATAACCAAAGAGTAAATCCTCTGAAAGGTAGCAGGTGGCTATATGTCATTTTAACTGAGAAATAATTTCTTTTCTGGTGCAGAATCTAGTTTTGATAAATCCAGTTTTGTTAGCAAACTACTTTATTTGCCCACATAATATATTGTCCTTTACATTCCAGTAAATATTTATTTCATAGCATTTGCCATTAAGGTGCCAGGTGCTTGAGAAGTCATCAGTTCAAAGAATTCTGTATAGACTGCAACAGCTTGATTTCAAACTCTTCTAGCTTGGCCTTGGCTTCTGAAATATCTTCTTGAGTGTTTCTTTCTCCTTTAAGCATGGGTTCCCCAACAACCTGTATCCTTGAGAGTATCCCCAAAGGAGAACGTGACTGGAAGTATTAAAAACTTTTGGAATTCACACTACCTAGATGGTTCTTCACAGTTCACCCTAACTCTACACATTTCCTCTTTTTAACGTGAGCGGTAGCTGTGATTTATATTCTTAATTCAGAATACAGTACTTTTAAATACTGCTACCTGCCCCAAGCCTTTGAGTGGGACGCTCTTGTCCATAATCCAAAGATACAGTATTTAGAACAGTTCTGTACATGTCTTTTTCTCTTTATTCTTTATAATATACTAGCATGTGACTAGATAAAATAAAAAGGTGATACATTTTAATATTTTAAACATGTACATAAAAACATATATCATTAGTAGCTCCTAAATGGGCATGATTATTAAGACCATATGTGTTACATGGTTTCATATCAGTCTTTATTTGGATAGTCTCAACCAATAGCTGGATCCTTTCTGCAAAATGCACCCAAAGTTAAGCAATTTCAAATGCCATTTCAAATATAATTTTAGAATTATCTTTACTGGGGAAAACTTTACAGCCCACTAACCTATTGAATTCAATAAGCCTTGAACATACTAAAGTTTGCCTGGATCAAACTTTTTTTTATTCAAACAATTGTAATCTTAGTTTATTATTTTCTTAAAAGAAACCTGACAATGATAAAGTGATACCTCCCCCAATCTTTGATCAATGTTTTGATCAAATGTCATATGACGGTTTATTTTCTGAAAATGGGTTTTAGCTTCAAGGCTCATATGAATACATAATCAAATGAAGGATCCACATAGTCCAATATTCCAACAACAGCTCCCCAGGTGCCCAACTAAAATGCAGAGGAAGCTGCCTGCCATATTGCGAATGAGATGGCTGTCTCCAATATTGCTGGAAAACATGATTGTGCCTTCCTAGTCTAGTATTGGGACTCCGGGGAGGTGAACAACAAGGTTATTGTGTAATGGCTTAGATGCTGCCATCTGCCCATCCCACGTAATGAAGTGGCTTTTTTATTATTGAATGAAAAGAATGTATATATCATATTTCATTTTGAAAAGAAATGCAAATGCTGTTACCTATGCTGGCCCAAGCATTTCTTCATGTGGCCTGTTGTAAACACTTGAACTTACAGCAAGCCCTACATCGGGAAGGAATTGGCTGCACTGTTCTAAATTGGGAACTCTCTAGTGCAGCCAATCCTTTGCAAGCCTTGTTCTCATCAATGCTTGCTGTCGATCAGTTTATCAGCACCGACAGCAAGCCTCGCTTGATAAGGAGCAATTGCATACCTGTCAATGGCTTTGAAAAGGAGGAGAAGGATATCCTGGGGTTTTTTCCCCGCGAGAGTACGGTGACTACTTGTTCTCACGAAGTTTTGTGCCAAGATCTCACCCCCCCAAAACGTGTTTTTGGGTTCTCCAGGTTTTTGGGCACCATGTCTGAAAAACCACTTTTCCCAGGTCTGTGATCTTGCATGGGATTTTGAACCTGGAAAATGGTGTCTTGGATTTGGATCATGTCACATTGGAGGGAATGCAATTGGGAGTCTACCTTTAATGCCCCTTATTGTTGCTTTCTAGCTATAAATTTAACTGCCCCACATCTGTTATCACATATAATATCATGTGAGGGGCTAGTGAGCATGTTCTGGAGAGAACAGCCTTGAGTATCAAATTAGGACCCCTCCCGGGTCTAATCTGTCCCTTGGGCCAGAAGTTCTCTGATCTGTTGGAAGATATATCAACTTATGCTACCTAGTCCAGAATGAATACACAACAGATCATTTGGATATGTGTGTTACACCACCCTCAATTAATTATTATAAAGGAAAGGCCTTTGCCGCTGCCTCTTGGAATACATGATTAAATGTTCATAAAAATACTTCAGTGCTATATGAAACAAACCTAAATTATTTCCTGATGACTCATTTAGTTTGCTCCAGTAGCCTGACAAGTTCGACATAAATTGTTCTGATCCCTCAGGCTGAAATAATTTTCTTGGATTTTTAAATGTTTTCATCGTATATTAATGCTACTAGAGCTATCGGTTTTATTAACACAATGAAAACATAAATAGACAGTTGTGGCAGTTTTAAATAGCCAAGACTCTCTGATGGATAGGGGCTCAAGAGTGGCTTGGATGGATTTGTCAGAACAGTATAATTTTAATTCCAAGAGGCTAAAAAGAAAAGAAAAAGCCACCTTTGCGACGAACTTCTTGTAATGTGAATCACTATGAAGTTACCTTATACTGAGTCAAGCAATTGGTCCACTTAGCTCAATACTGTGTATCATGACTGACAGATGCTCTGAAGGGTTTCAGACATGTCCTAGTTGAAGAAGACAAAACTAGAAGGTGGGGCAAAACTGGAACAAAGTCAAGGGGACTTCCTGATAGGTGCCAGGAAACTGCTTCTCTCTTCCTCTCTTTTGCCCTTGCTGCCTCTTTAACTGTCAGGGTGGCAGAACTCTTTGATGTCAGTGGCTGACAGCCACCCTTTTCTTCCCAGAGTGCCCCAGGTGTTGTATTGCTCCAAAGAATTGGTGGGAACAGTCTGGCCATTGGCCTAATCTGTCCCATCAGTCCTCCCCATTTGGCGCTCCAGGCTGTTTTAGGCAAGCCATGGAAGTGGGAAATGACCATTTCTCACATTAGAACACAACATAATTCTGGGACATTTGGGGAAACAAAAAAGATAAGTTCACTCCTTCAAAAAAGTCTTCCCTAGTCATCGAAACACCCACCTCTTGGCATATAGTAACAGGGAAGCCAAACAGCTGACATCTTAACTTTGCTCTAATTTTAATCTTTGCTTCAAAACTAGTAAGAGTCTGTGTTATTGCTGCTCACAGGCATCTAGGAAGGAAACTAACTCCCCCCTCTTCCCCCCGAGAAAGTAGAGGAAAAACTAAAACTAAAATAAAATACCTATTCCATATTTAAGATGCATATTACTCAAGATTTCCCAAACCATTTGAACTACCATCTGAACTGCTGATGTCTTCTTTCAGATGAGAATGTGATCAGTTAAATAATGAAACTGTCTACCGGAAAAACTGCAAAGATCAAAACAATGTTACAACAATTCTTAGAAGTGCAGCAAAGGACAGCTAAATTTATTCCGAGTGGACTGAGTCACAATAAAATATTAACTGATTAGCCTCTGGCACAGAAGAAAAAATTAAGATCAAATGGAAATCTCATTGATGTAAACTAAATCCTAAAAGAGAATGGTGAAAAAAATAACATCAGCCATGTCTGACTAGAAAACAAGAGGCTATCTATGTCTTGAAATGAAGTAGCCTACACAATAAATTGCAGATTTGCTTATTTTCAAACTGATTCACTATTTGGGAAGAAGGGGCTTGGACAAGGTGCTCTCATTGGGTCTTCTTTGGAGTGAGTCTATAGCCATTCCTGTTGCTACCGCCTACTTGCTTATCTTGAAAGCAGACAGGCTTGTGAACAAGAGAAGAGGTGGTAGAAAGGAGCAGAAGTGCAGAAGTCATTATCTCTGCAAAAGGAAGAGAACAGGGAAACAAGTCCTTGGCAGCCAGAGCTGGCTAGAAGATGGGCAGGTGAAAATGGTGACAAGTATCTAAACTTGTTCACTGAAACGACAAACATTCCCCACACCCCCACACCCCAAAAAATAAAAATAAAATGTTAAATTAAGTTTATGTAAATTTGTTGAATAAGGGACATGGTGCTATGGTCTAAACCACAGAACCTAGGGTTTACTGATCAGAAGGTTGGCGGTTCAAATCCCCACAACTGAGTGAGCTCCTGTTGCTTGGTCCCTGCTCCTGCAAACCTAGCAGTTCGAAAGCCCGTCAAAGTGCAAGTAGATAAATAGGTACCGCTCTGGCAGGAAAATAAACGGCATTTCCGTGCGCTGCTCTGGTTTGCCAGAAGCGGCTTAGTCATGCTGGCCACATGACTCAGAAGCTGTATGCCGGCTCCCTTGGCCAATAAAGCAAGATGAGTGCCGCAACCCCGGAGTCGGCCACAACTGGACCTTTACCTTTACCTTTACCTTTAAGCAAAACATGTGCTTGCCACATACCTAAAATGTCAACATTTAAGCTTCAGTGTCAGGAAACAGGTAAAATCCATGTTGCCAGGTATTAATGCAACATTTGCCAAAGTGGCTGAAATAGCAACAGTTAAGGCTATCAGCTGTTAAAACCAAAAACGAACCATGGTTGTTTCTTTAAAAAGCAAAACCACCAAATACCTAGAAAACCTAGGTTTTCAAATCACATTACTGTATTTCATTGCTATTTATTTCTGGCGTGTTGCTAATGCTTAGCTTAGCAATAAAGATTGAATCCTGTACAGTTATAATATTCTATAAAACATCTTAAGGAAGAAGCAAAGGGCCTGGTACCTTATCCTTAACTGGATCATACAACTTTTCAAGCTTTTCAGATGAGAGTTCTTAAACAGTTAGAAATCATCTTTCAAGGACAACCATTCTCCTGTTTGATTTTTTTGTCTGTGTGTAATATCTTGAGTAAATGCAATGAAACATGATACAACATTATCAGTAGTAAGACAGATAGGGCAAATCTTAAGAAGTAACTGACTCAGCTTCCCAATGAAAACATGTCAGAGGAACTGATATTTGTTTCCTTGAAAAATCGAAACCGCACAGCACTTTCAAATATATGGTTGCAATGCTGTCACCGAACACAATAAACTGGGTGGACTACTCCATCCCATGGAAATATATCATTTTAGGATTTTGAAGAGTTATTTTTGCAAGGCTGAAATGTAGAAGCACTCCTGAATTCCATAATTTGGGGTGTGAGGGGAGGTGTTCTGTGTTTTCAAAGATAGCAACTTACTGGGTGTACTGCCTGAACCAATGTAAGGAAGCAATTTGTGGAAGCATATATATTTGTACCTGTGAAATGTACTGAAAAATGAAGGGGAAAATTCTTCAAGAGAGTGAGCACAGCAAAAATTGATTCTCACACTACTTTCTTTCAAATAAGTTGAAAAATGTGCAGATCTGTAGACTGACAGCTGTTTAATTTCAAGGCACGCTTGAGCAAAACCTTCCAGAAGCTGATCCAGGCAATTGTGTCCAAGACCATATTCACATTAACAGATGTGTATTTAATTGACTAGGTAGAAACTACTTAATAATGATATTTTCATAGTGAGGTTTAAATTGTCCTTTGAACCTCTCTTGCACCATTGATTTGAATGTACAATGTTAATACAGAAGAGAAAGCAAGGAAGTGGACTGTTACAATGAAAATTAGCACTATGGCCAATTGATGTAAGTTTTAGGAATGCTGCAAGAAACTTTAGGTTTGCTTTTACAGGCTACTCTGTTCAACACTCTGTGGATAAACTGAACAGTCTCGATAAACTCCCGCCATATTCTGCTACCTTCTTCCCTTGCAGAGGAATCTGCCACTAACCTGTGGTGACAGGGAAGGCCATGAAGGCTCCCTATTTGATAATCCATCCCTGTAAGGAAGGCCTGGGACCACAAGCCCAAACCTCTCCCAGCATAAATTGTGATGAATACAATCATGGAACTTTGAGTCTCCATTCCCAATGCGAATGACCCTGCCATTGTCATGCCCATGAATAATAATAATAATAATAATAATAATAATAATAATAATAATAATAATAATAATAATAATAATAATTTATTATTTATACCCCACCCATCTGGCTGAGTTTCCCCAGCCACTCTGGGCGGCTTCCAATCGAGTGCTAAAAATAATACAGCATTAAATATTAAAAACATCCCTAAACAGGGCTGCCTAAAAGACATCTGTCTTTTAAAGATAAGATAGCTGCTTATTTCCTTCACAGGGCGGGCACCACTACTGAGAAGGCCCTCTGTCTGGTTCCCTGTAACGTCACTTCTTGCAATGAGAGAACCACCAGAAGGCCCTTGGCGCTGGATCTCAGTGTCTGGGCTGAATGATGGGGGTGGAGACGCTCCTTCAGGTATACAGGACCGAGGCCATTTAGGGCTTTAAAGGTCAGCAACAACACTTTGAATTGTGCTCGGAAACGTACTGGGAACAATGCAGATCTCTCAAGACCGGTGTTATGTGGTCCCGGCGTCCACTCCCAGTCGCCAGTCTAGCTGCCACATTCTGGATTAGTTGCAGTTTCCGGTTAACTTTCAAAGGTAGCCCCATGTAGAGCGCATTGCAGAAGTCCAAGCGGGAGATGAACACTTCCCTGGTCAAGCGTGCCACAGCCACTTACTGTATACCCATCAACTGCAATTGTGTAGGACATCCCAGAATTACAAAAGCCAACCTGGTTTCTGATTGGATCCCGGGATGTGCCGTTCTGGCTCCCACAAGAGTGCGGCCTCAAAAGACACCCATTTTGGGTGGCTGTGCTCTCTTGTGAGTTAGCTAGTTTCTGTGGGAGCACAGCACCAAAATACGTGAATCCTGATTTTCCTCTTTAGCATGTTGGAGAGTGTTGTTACTGCCTGTGGAATCTATAGCTCTGTGCCACAGAGTTTGACTTTACAGGTCACGCCTATCTGAGATTATAATTAAGGATCAACAAATCCTTTGGAACAAGCATGGGTTACGGCACAGGGTACTACAGGGCAGGAAAAACAGAGGAATTCAGTGGGATATGTTGTGCAAGTGGATGTACTTTTCTGGTTGTGCAACACATATCTGGATCCAAGGGATGTGTCACTCCCAGGAATGCTGATTAGGGATGTAAGAAAACATTGCTTCCCATTCCATCCTATATTTGTTTCATGCAGCGTAGTTTCCTTTCCATAGCAGTTCATCCTCCACCAAAAGCTTTATTTGTCTCAATTTGCACAGTGGCAAAATTATGCAAGTTACATAATTATGTAGGCTACATAATTTACATGATTAATGCCAATCATATGCACTGGATTTTTCTGACATCCAGTGAAGCAGTGAACACCAGCAATTTCTGCTCCCATTTTTACCAGTATTCTCCAAAATCCCAACTGCTGGTACTAATTTTATTGCCTGATACCAATAAAACCCTGTTTGGGAAGATTCACTACTGATTTTATGAATAGTTTATTGGCTTAAAATTTGTGATTCTGTGTTGAAATTTCCAAGTGTGAAATTTAACTTAAGCTGTATGGAAGTATTTCTCTTTTAAAAATCGCTAACAAGGCTTCTTGTTTTTAAATAAAATGCAACAAGAAGGAGAAAAGTTATTAGCAACACGTTGGTAGGATCTGTCCGCAACCAGAGGTACCACTGTAATGTGTTTGTTAATACTAAAGGTGTCATAACTCTAACACTGGGTGGAGGTGGGGGAATCAATAGGGGTTTCAGATATAACATCCCCAGCCCAGCAAACTATGGTTTGTTGAAGCAGGAGAAAGAAGAGGGAAGCACCACAGCCAGTGCAGTAACAAAAACAGAGGCTAGTCACACAAACAGTGCCAGAAATAAGGAATAAGGAATGTTAATAAACATGTCAATTGTCCAATAAAGTGCAGATGAAATCTTCCTTGGGGGCACAAGAATATTATTTTGTTTGAAAACCTGCTGAAGTACAACCGACAGCTTGGCTTGCTGCTGGAATCTAACCTCAGAAACACTGCTAACGTAAAATCATGTGCTTTTTCTGATTCTGTTTCACAAGCAAGCGTGACTGTTTTAGTTCCGTTGGGAGTTCCTTCTGTCCCCTTTCCCTTTCCATCATCATCATCATCATCATCTCATTCTGCTCTATCTGTAGGTCTTCTGCAACCCATAGGAACCCCAGAAGGTAGTGTGAACCTGCTCACATTAAAGCAAGAAAACATCAGAAAATATCCAGATATTCTGTGCATGGGATTGTACTTCAGCTGCAACAGAGCAAGCTACTATTTGCATCATTTCAGCTAAAGCCAATCTACAGGACCAGGTTGTTAGATACAGTGCAGGAACAGGCAGGCATTCAAACTTCTTTTGTTCTGGTTGAACAAGCACAAGATTAAAACATTTTCTCAAACTGCTTGAAGCTTTGTCTAAGTACTGCTTTCCACACAGGCAGGTCACCTTATAAATTACATTGGCACTTTTAGAGCACTGCTGAAACCTGGTGTTAAATTGGCACCCAGTGATGGAGCTCCTAAAACATTTTTCTGTTAAAGTGACAAAAACAGAACTCCCATTATATATCATGGCATTGATCAAACAAACTGCCAGTATTAAGAACACTCTTCCTGACTTTAAGATGTTAAAAGTTCAACAGAGCTATGTTGACTCCCGACGAAGTAAACCCATGTAACAAAATGCAGGGATGAATTTTAAACAAGGGGTACTGGTACCTAGCTACTATCTGCTTTTGAAAAGAGTGGCAACACTGATCATTGTTACAGATACGATACAGATTTATTTTGGTGTTAATATTTGAAGGTCACTCATTTAGTATCACTAAGTACATAGATATAATAAGAATTCACTTGCCCACGCAACTGCATTATGTGACCCATGAGAGCAGCAAAATAACCAGACCGTACAATGGTGATGGGATAAAATCAGGCCAAATCTTTACTGACAGCAGCAGGCGGGGGAAGGGTTGGAATGGCATTGGGTCCCAAAACCAGTTCAGCATTCCGCAAGCCCCATGTTGATGGAATGGATCCACTGGGTTTGGATCACTCCAAACCTGAACAACGGGAGTTGGCCAGTGTCGAACCGTGCTGTGGTGCAAGTCAAGCAAGAAAGGTTTCACTGGGGGACCAGGGTACAGATTCCAACCAGGCAGATACCAAACCCATGCTTGGGTTTATCAATCTTCCCCTCAGGCCCCTTATGGCAGCCCCCTATACTATGTTGATCCTGCCATTTCCACCCTCATACAATGTTCTTCCACCCAACAAAGGAAAACCATAATTTTACTGAGAGAAAGGCGGGGGAAAAAACCCAACCAAGTGCCAATCAGGTTGAGAGAGGAAAAAATCCTTTCTGGCCCTGTCACCCAGCGACCCAAAATTGCTCAGTGAAGGCTCTAACCTGATAAGCCCCAAAGCAAAATGGCTGTGAGCTCCAAGGAAAGCAGCCTTATAAAGGCTTTCCCCTACTCTTTGCAGCAAAGGCTCATGGGACAGCTTTTTCCCATGATTCCATCACATAGAGAAGATAACTGGGCAAAACCTTGGTCCATTGTGTTTTCCTATTTCTCCTGCCATCCAGCATCAGTTTAGGAAGGGGCCAAACCTGTCACTAACCCCACATTCCTCTGAAGCAAATAATGGCCCCTAGAGAGGTCAAAATAAACACTCCTTCCCCATCCTGAAATGTTTGTTGCAATTGTGCTTAATTCAACCTGCTGTGCTGTGTCATGCACTGGCAGAGGAAGAGGAGTGTGGGGGAAGCAGCACGATCCTGGCAGGGTGCCCTTGCGGATGCCCCCTGCCCCCACGATGCGTGCCAGCCCCGCCCGTGCCTGCTTTCTGCCCCCCATGCCGGAGCATGAAGCTCCGCCACTGGTGCCATGTGTGTCTGTGTGCAGGTTTGCATGCATGTGCACAAGTACACAAATGAATGAACACACACACATACATAGAGAAGCACTGGATATGCATTGTGGATAGCTCAGTCAGGACAGCGTGAGACTCTTAATCTCTGGGTCCTGGGTTCAAGCCCTGCGTTGGGCAGAAGATTCCTGCATTGTAGAGGGTTGGACTAAATTACGCGCTGTGTCCTCAACTGCAAGACTATGTCCCTATAGGAATGAATGGCAACTATTCACTTGTGTGGGAGAAAGCCAAATATGTATTTGGAGCACCATTAAGGTAGGGGCTAAGCCTTCTGCGTCCTCTCACAGTTAATCCATTTAATTTGTCCCCTAAGAAATTCAGCAAAATTCATAAATACTCCAACCAGGGCTTGCTCTGGCTTTTTGGCCACCTCAGGGTGCAATGAAATGTTGGGAGTGTGGGATGAACTGGTGGAAATGGTCTCTAGATAAACTATAACCATTACTTGCCAACTTGGTGGGTAAAACATCTAGCACAGATCAGCTATGAAGGATAGAGTTCTTGTTTCAAATGATAGTCAGCTGCTATTAAAAGCAAGATAATCTAACAGTCACCTGACCCTCATCCTTTAGTAAAGCTTTAACTTAAGTGTAACAGAGGAAGTAACTTATGACATAGACCCGCATCTTACCAGTAGAGTAAGGCTCTCAAGTGTGCAATATTAAGCAGAACTTATCAATACGCATTCAAGTGGTCTAGATGTAATAAATTGCCCTCTAAAATGTAATTAAGGCAAATAAGAAAAGTTCCTGTGCAAATTCCCAGCAACTGAGCACACTTGTCAGTTGTGCCTATAGGATTACCAGATTGCCCTCCAGCAGCCTTCTTAACAACAAACAAAACGTTCCTTTTTCTAACATGTGACATTTTTCTTCCAAAAATGTACAAAACAGATTTTACGTGTAACTAAGAAGCTCGTTTTAAAATATAAGCTAGGGCTACAATGCATAATCATCTCTTTCTTTTATATATATATAAGTGCCTAGGACTTGCTGATCGTATGGTCGGCAGTTCGAATCCCCGCGGCGGGGTGAGCTCCCGTCGTTCGGTCCCAGCTCCTGCCCACCTAGCAGTTCGAAAGCACTCTTAAGTGCAAGTAGATAAATAGGTACCGCTTTATAGCGGGAAGGTAAACGGCGTTTCCGTGTGCTGCGCTGGTGCTGGCTTGCCAGCTGCAGCTTCGTCATGCTGGCCACGTGACCCGGAAGTGTCTTCGGACGGTGCCGGCTCACGGCCTCTAGAGCGAGAAGAGCACGCAACCCTAGAGTCGGACACGACTGGCCCGACAGGCAGGGGTACACACACACACACACACACACACATATATATGAAAAATAATAAATAATTCATATGTATTGCTTAAAACCATAACAACCCCAATATAAAACAATAAAACAGAGGGATAGACACAATGCAGCAAATAGCATGAAAAACAAAGCTTAAATAAATAAACGAAGCATAAATAAAAACAAACTAATTAAAACCTGGTAGCTGACCCTTCAAATGTCATAATTAGCTCTACCAGTCATTTAACTAGATTTAAATTTCCATCATACTGGTTTCTAGCTGTAGTTTTGTAGGTAACTGCTGTCCGTAATTAAATATACAAAAATAAAATTGAGGAAATAGAGACAATCAATTCTGTGATATTTCACATTTGCAATGTAAACTTTGGCTTGTGCCCCAGTATACTGCGGCTCCCATTTATGGAGTGTTATGTTCTGGGCCCCTAAACGCATAAAGCGGGGAGCACCCTGTAAAAATCGCATAAAGTGGGAGCACCCTGTAAATGCGCCTTAAACACCCTCTCTGCCACTCTCTCTTCTATCCATGCAAAAAATATCCAAAAATATGTAAATGTGGGGATGCCTGTATTAATATCCTTACAGGAAACCTATTTTCTGACCTTAGAAACCTATTTTCTGACCAGTGGTAGAAACTTAGATTGTATGGTATCTTTGCTAATATCAAGAAATGTAGAAAGCATTAATTGCAACCAAGCAAGAGTGAGTTCCTTCATCAAACAAAGTGTACTAATTTTAAATAAGCAATCCCCTGGGTTTGGTTTATATTTATACTGGAGGTATAAAGAGATGCAAAATTTTCCTGCATAAACACATCATTTCTACACAATTTAAAATCTTTCTTGGCTAAAGCAATATCCCCTTGGGGGGAAAAATAATTGCGTAGGTTGTCAAATTTCTGAAATAAATATGTCATATTTTGATACCAGGATTTATCCATCAATGGACTAAATGTTCATTGTTCCTGATAGCATAATTTTGCCAAGCAAAGCTCTGGCACTCTTTTACATTTTAGAGAATAATTAAATATCTGCTGAGAAATCTTCATGGACCAAATAAACGATCCTGTCTCCAGCCACAAACACTGGATTGGTGTATATTGGGTGAGGTGTGTGAGAGTTTTTACCATTAATTTAGTATTTACCATTAATTTAGTATTTTACCATTAATTTAGTAATTTTGGATACCATCAACTAAAGCTTTAATGGAAGATAAGAAAAACTGTTCCTTCATTCATCTCAATCACTACAGGCAATCACAAGAAGCAGCAAAAGCCCAATAGAAGCTATTCAGTTTAGTTCAAAAGGAATCAGTGATAGAGAAAGCAATTGTAACTCATATTTATCATAGCATCATAGAATTGTAGAGTTAGAAGGGACCTCGAGAGTCATCTAGTCCAAGCCCTTGCAATGCAGAAATCTCAACAAGATCATACATGACAGGTGGCCATCTAACCTCTGATTACAAAGCTTCAAGGAAGGAGAGTTTTTTACCGATTACATCTGGGTCTAATCTGAAGCAAAAGTAAAGGGAAGGATTTGCATTTCCCAGTACAAGAACAAAGTGTGTATCTCCTCTTCAAGGAATATTCATGTTCTCCCATGGCATGATCTGAAGGCACTACCTTGCTGAAGCTAAGCACTTCTAGGTCTGCTACTCAATGCTTGGATGGGTGATGGTTTTGGATTCCTTGATGAAACACAGTGGGATATGATGATGATCATTTCCCCCTTTGCCTGTGAGCCGCTAGCACAAGTGTGACTAAAATTTGAGCCTCCTCTTCCCATTTACTTTTAATATTTGAAGCAGCCTTCAGAGCAGCTGAGATTAAAAAGAACACTGTCATCCCTTTCTCTATGCCTATATTAAAGTTTTGGAAATACAGCGGTACCTCGGGTTAAGAATTTAATTCATTCTGGAAGTCCGTTCTTAACCTGAGGTACCACTTTAGCTAATGGGGCCTCCCACTGCCACCACACAATTTCTGTTCTCATCCTGAAGCAAAGTTCTTAACCCAAGGTACTATTTCTGAGTTAGCGGAGTCTGTAACCTAAAGCGTCTGTAACCTGAAGCGTCTGCAACCTGAGGTACCACTGTATGCAGGTTCACTCAGTTTAAGCCCCAGAAGATTAATCAACTGGGTTTGTTTGGCACTTTTTTTAAAAAAAAAGTTTGATAAATAGACAGGGACAAGGAACAAACTGGACACAAGAAGGACCAGCCATTCTGGCTGCTCATGTCCCAGTGCATCTGCCTCATTCCTATCGAAGTGGTCAGGTGAGATTGGGCTATAATATTTAACACTGATATATTCATATGGATTTGGAAGGAAGGAAACTGAGCTCCCTTTACCTCCATTTGACTTATGATATGTTTCTATGCTGTGACTTAGCATGTTTCTGACAACCTGGCTCAGTCATGAGAAATCAGTTGGCCTGAAAACAAACGTGGTTCATCATTTGAGCAATGAGTAAGACAGAGGGGTGGAAAGGTTTGTCTCAAGTCACCCATATAGAAGTTTTCTTGAAAAACCCTAACTACCCTTCCATTTTAAGAAGTGGACAGATGTGTGCATAACCTGTGACTGCCACATCACATCCCATTTGGCTCTCAGTAAGTGCAAGGATTGTAGGGATGCAGGTGGTGCTGTGGGTTGAACCACAGAGCCTAGGACTTGCCGATCAGAAGGCCGGCGGTTCGAATCCCTGTGATGGGGTGAGCTCCCATTATTCGGTCCCTGCTCCTGCCAACCTAGCAGTTCAAAAGTACGTCAAAGTGCAAGTAGATAAATAGGTGCCGCTCTGGTGGGAAGGTAAACGGCGTTTCCGTGCGCTGCTCTGGTTCACCAGAAGTGGCTTAGTCATGCTGGCCACATGACCCAGAAGCTGTACGCCGGCTCCCTCGGCCAATAAAACGAGATGAGCGCCGCAAGCCCAGAGTCGGTCACGACTGGACCTAATGGTCAGGGGTCCCTTTACCTTTACTTTAAGTGCAAGGATTATGAATATAAATAAAAACATATTCGTTTAACTCTTCATGCAAAATGTAACATATGCTCTCTGACGTTAAATAAACAAAAAGATTCAAGTTTCTGAAACATTTCCTCACCAAGACTCTGGAGTCATGATGTTGGGTTGAGCTTCACTGCAATATGGCATTCTGTAGTTTGTCCACCATTGTTGCAAGCCTGTGGATAAAAAAAATCATATATATTTTTTAAAAGTATGGTAGCAAAATGGTGTTATGTTATAAATGCATGCAGTAGCAAACACAGAACAGTCTTAACGATAATTCATTTGATCGTATATAATTTTGTGGCACTTGCCAACTGTAATAAAAAGAGGGCCTCCTTTTAATCCAAGTCTACATACTGAAGACTGGCGCAAAAGCAACAGCACTTCTTTCTTATGGTTGGGTTATTTAATATCTTTATTTCACTTTACTGTTACAATTTGATACTTTTATCCACAACATATGTGTATGTGTGTCCAGTATTTAAAGTCATTACAATAAATTTTTGACAGGAGCCTTTCTGGATTTTTTTATTCAAGACACTGAACCAAGAAGCTGTAGGAACAGTATTTTATTCTAGTTCTTTAAAATATATATATAATAAAAAAGATGTGATAAATAAATGTGAAGCAGCTAAGCATTCCTCAGTGACTACCCAAAAGTGGATTTATTTCCCTCCCTAAGCTATTTATAAAACTATAGTAATATTTAATATTTAATGTTAATATTTACATGAATATTGTACAAAACCCTGTAAAGTCCAGATACTTGCACTTGTAAAATAGGAATACTTGATATATGCCCTAAACATCCTTGGTATTGTTCAAATGTCATTCATATTTTGTCCATTAGGGTCCACGCAAATTAGTCAGTATATAGCCCAATTGCACATACTGTCTTATTGAGTGGGTGGCAACATGCCCTTATTTGCTTGCCTCTCAAGGCAGAGCTCTATTCTGACTTTCTTCACCAATATAAAAGGACCTGTTTCATTATATATTGCAAGCGGTGATGTTGCCATAATCCATAAACACAAGGAGCTCATATGTATCACAAATAATTCATTTCCCCCAGAGGTAAATCAAGATTCTGCACGTGTGCTCAATATTTAGCAGACCCAAATACCAGGTCACAGTATCTAAAATATTATTTGCTTGAAAACATTTTTTTTTTAATTTTACAGACAATAATTTCATCAATATATGAACCTAAAGTCAAATGTCCCCCCACAAAAAAGAGAAATGTGCTTATGTGTACCCACGTAGCAAGGTCTGCTGCAGAATCTGCTAATCAGCTGTGAAATGTGCCAAATACACTTTCCTTTTTGTGTGGTAAGAGCACCTGTGCTTCTAAGGAGCTCTCCTTAAAATTCAGTGCCACCAGCTATTGAATAAATTTATCCAATGAAGACCCAAGCAGCTCACAAATACTAAGGTTATATCTGCAATGAGTGTTTATTTTCAGAATGAAACCACTTTCTCAAGAAGTGCTTTTTAGGGGCAAAAATATATGCTCAGTCTCCACAATCCTATAAGAAAATGTTGCATTTATCCTGCCTTAATGTCAGTTAAATATATTAAGATAAGACTTGATGAAGAATATTGAAAAAAGAGAAGGAAATGGTTCTGTAAGCATACCACTAAAATGTACCACTTTCCACATGCTCTGAAAAAAATATTTGCAAAGTAGATTATAATTAATTACTAAGAAGGAAATTATAACATAACAACATAACATAACCCTAAGGAGCTGCATCTCTGAAATCAGTTCATTGTGGAATTAACATAGAGATTCCACACACGGTAATTTAGTGATGTACTAACAAGCAGTGTTCTTTCCAATGCTCAAGATTCATTCTGTTATGCTGATTCACAAATAAAGATCAACATATGTCCTTGGCAACTTAAAATGAAAGTTTATTACCTACAGGTTCAGCCCATGACATTTGTTCTTATTGACTCAGAATGGGCAATTACTGAGCAATACCATCTTGAAAAACCTCTCTGTGAATCACCCCATTAGTTTCTCCTGTCTGTCTGTCTGTCTGTCTGTCTATATCACTAGTGAAACCGTGATTCATAAACTCCATGTAATGTTCTTCCCACATGCAGGCTGGGTGGCAATACAACTTGACTGTCTGGTGTCTAGATCTTTGCTCTATGCTGGGTCAAATCCTGTGAACTGAAACATTTTAACTCACTTCTGTCAATATGTAGTTTTGGCTTCTGTACCCCACCCTGAAGGGGACATTAAAAGGTTAACTTTATGTATGGGTGTATGGTCTCCAAGGTTGGTTTCTTCACAGAGGTTTATTAGTAGTAGGGTGTACTTGTCCATCATTCATGCAGAAGAAGGAAAAGACACTTGCTGTAAAATCTGAATGCCCTCTAAGCCGGATAAAAAGAAGCTGTACCAACTCCAGCAAAACAGAATTAAGTCTTTCCCATGGACTTCCCCGTAGTTGGGCAAAAGAACAGAGGAATAATAGAAAAGGAAATATTTTTAAGGCCCTTAGGTGCACAAATAGACAAAACACTACAGGTATACAACTATGTAAGTTTCAAGGAAGTGCCTTGAGGCAAAAAGCAGTGTTGCAGATTTCATCTCCATTAAAAAACAACAATAACACCACAAATCTAAAAAAATCCACATCTGTTCAAGTTAGAGGATTAAAGTGAGCAGGGAACTCACAGCACAGTCAGAATACAATGAAGCATCATCAGCAGTATTGGTCAGTGAATCACTCCAAAGGTTTATCTGTCCTATAATAAGCCTTGAAGAGATATAGAATGCAGATTTCGTGGACACCTACTACGCCAAACTCAGAGACACAGGGCAGAAGGCTATCTGCTATTGTTAGCTGCCATTACCCAAATACTTGCCAAAAACAACATCCAAAGTACTTTTTTCTCAAGTCGGCCCAAGCCCTCTCCTGTCACTGGTGATTTCTGCCCCCAAAGTGCACAGAAGGAGATTACACCCAGAGCTGACATGAGGGTGGTCATGCAGCCTGTGCTTGTTGCTGCTGGACAACACAATCTCCTGTTATTGGCCCCGGGGCCAAAGTGTTAGCTGAAGAAGAAGAAGAAGAAGAAGAAGAAGAAGAAGAGGAGGAGGAGGAGGAGGAGGAGGAGGAGGAGGAGGAGGAGGAGGAGGAGGAGGAGGAGGAATAGTTTGGATTTGATATCCCGCTTTATCACTACCCGAAGGAGTCTCAAAGCGGCTAACATTCTCCTTTCCCTTCCTCCCCCACAACAAACACTCTGTGAGGTGAGTGGGGCTGAGAGACTTCAGGGAAGTGTGACTGGCCCAAGGTCACCCAGCAGCTGCATGTGGAGCAGCGGAGACACGAAGCCAGTTGCCCAGATTACGAGACTACCGATCTTAACCACTACACCACACTGGCTCTCAGTGCTCAGCCATATCCCCAGGGCAGAACTTAAATATGTGCTGTTGGGAGAGATGGACACTAGATAAGGGCAATTCATGGCTCAATGGTTTTGACACTTGGGCATCCCACAGTGGATTGCTTACCTGCTGCTGAATGTCCACAAATGATACAAGGGAAAGGGGAGGTGAAAGGGGAGAGCTGAGGAAAGGATTGGGATTAGGAGAATGGAGGGAAGAGAGGGATCCTGTGTTCTTCAGAGAAGGTATATCTGAGAGTATGCATATGTGACATAGACAGATGGTTGCATGGGAAAACATAGGAGGTTGGGTGAGGGAAGAGGGAAAGGAATTTTTACAATATAATATACAAATACAAATATAATTCTCCACTTGTAAATATAATTTTTATGAAGATTTTCTTTTTTTCCCTTCAGAAAATCAAAATGCAACAAAACTCAGTTTTAACTGGAACTATATGAGTTAATAACATGACTCAGTAAGCACTTGGTTGCAAAGCCAGTTTAACAGGGCATTCCAAAGTAACAAGGTGCCCTACATTCATTAATTTTCAACAAAAGCTTCACTTACAATAAAATGATTCCAGAAATACTCCCAGGGTTCTCATTATTGATTACTATCTACAGCAAAACAAATGAGCCCCTCATACAAACTATCCTATTAATCCAGGTTTCTTCAGATTGGAACTCGTCTAGGTGATCATGATATAGTACCAAAGGGTTTTTAAAAAATAAAATAAAAATAAAATAAAATAAAAGGTAGGATACATGCTATGCAAAAGTGACATTTCACTGTAACAGATTAAAAACCTCTACAGTACTTAATTCACTGAAATCCCTTTCCATATCAAGGCCTCTATCTGACAATAAAAAAATCTAGTCATTTTCAAATGCTTAAAATTGAAGATTTTTTTTCCAGTAATTCAACAGCTATCACCTTTCCCACTTTGCACTGGAAGCCTTTGCTATTTTATATAGTAGATGAAAAAATAATTATGCTAAAAGATGGTTCACTTCACAAAGGTTGAAAAATGCATTCAGGAATTGAATAGGGAAGGGATAGCCTTAACTTGTCAACTTATCTTCTTTGAATATATTTAATACTTCTCAAAAGTTGTCACTCTTAAGGCAATTAATAGCACAATCCTACACATATCTATTCAGAAGCAAGTTTCACTGAATTCAGTGGGACTTAGCCCCAAGTCAGTAGGTACAGGACTGCAACCATTCTCCTTTCCTTTTGATGAACGTTCTTTATTGCTTATACTTCAGCTCCATAAAACCAATATTAGGCTGAGCACATGATTATTCCATGACAGTATTTCCCTTAATTTCTATTGCAATGATTGAAGTGACACATTTTTCACTTCACTTATAGTTGGCCATAGAAAAGTCATGTAAAATCTAGGAGGGTGTTAGTAGACCACAAGCTGAACATGAGTCAATGGTGTGATGCAGCAGCTTGAGAGCAGTACATGTGAAAAGGATCTAGGAGTCTTGGTTGACCACAAACTTGACATGAGCCAACAGTGTGACGCGGCAGCTAAAAAAGCCAATGCAATTCTGGGCTGCATCAATAGGAGTATAGCATCTAGATCAAGGGAAGTAATAGTGCCACTGTATTCTGCTCTGGTCAAACCTCACCTGGAGTACTGTGTCCAGTTCTGGGCACCACAATTCAAGAAGGACACTGACAAACTGGAACGTGTCCAGAGGAGGGCAACCAAAATGGTCAAAGGCCTGGAAACGATGCCTTATGAGGAACGGCTAAGGGAGCTGGGCATGTTTAGCCTGGAGAAGAGGAGGTTAAGGGGTGATATGATAGCCATGTTCAAATATATAAAAGGATGTCACATAGAGGAGGGAGAAAGGTTGTTTTCTGCTGCTCCAGAGAAGCGGACACGGAGCAATGGATCCAAACTACAAGAAAGAAGATTCCACCTAAACATTAGGAAGAACTTCCTGACAGTAAGAGCTGTTCGACAGTGGAATTTGCTGCCAAGGAGTGTGGTGGAGTCTCCTTCTTTGGAGGTCTATAAGCAGAGGCTTGACAACCATATGTCAGGAGTGCTCTGATGGTGTTTCCTGCTTGGCAGGGGGTTGGACTCGATGGCCCTTGTGGTCTCTTCCAACTCTATGATTCTATGAGTCTATGAAAAAAAAGCTAATGCAATTCTAGGCTGCATTAACAAAAGTATAGTGTCCCAAAATCAAGGGAAGTAATAGTACCACTCTGTTCTGCCTTGGTCAGACCAGTTGGTCCAG
Organism: Podarcis bocagei; assembly: GCF_964188305.1. Lineage (NCBI taxonomy): Eukaryota > Metazoa > Chordata > Lepidosauria > Squamata > Lacertidae > Podarcis > Podarcis bocagei. The sequence goes on from NC_138128.1 coordinate 70,288,034, forward strand.
TTCTGGGTGCCACAGTTTATGAAGGATATTGAAAAGCTGGAAAGTGTTCATATTAGGGTGACCAAGATGTCTGGAAACCAGGTTTACAAGGAACAATTGAGGGAGTTGAGTATGTTTAGCCTGGAAAAGAAAAGACTAAAGATAGTCATCTTCAAATATCTAAAAGGTCACATGGAAGATGGAAGAAGCTTGTTTTTTGCTTCTTCAGAGGGTAGGACCCAAACCATTCGATTCAGGTAACAGGAAAGTAGATTCTGATTAGACTTTCTGACAGTAAATGCTGATCCCCACCTCCAATTCATAGTCTTTTTTCACAGTTCGTTTGCATTTGCTACGAGACACTGTTTTCAGAGACATTATGCAGCTAGGGGAGAAGAGAGAAAAATGGGCAGATAGTGAACTTTTGTCCTCAAAAGCACCCATATACTTTCTTCCATATTTTGCCATTCATTCATTTGGGAAATAATATAAAATTATTAATAAACAATATAGGGGAGGCAGAACCTTCTACCTAATCACGAAACTGGGTCGTTAGTCCTTCTCCAGCAGGTAACCCACAGTATTTGTGCATGCACATAAGATGTAGCGGCTATGCCATAACCGCATATGAGAAGCAAGGGAGCATAAAGGTTTCTGCCATAATTTTTCTTAATATTGAAACAGAAATGAAAACAGATGGATCCTCCCTTTCTTTCAAAAGGGTCTTTCTTCTGCAAAAGGGGATAATAACTCATACTGCTCAAGACTCCCTTTCTTTTCAGAGTCACAGGAACAACAGCAGAAAACTGACACGTTGTCTTCTAGGTAACTTAAAAAATGCATATAGTGGTACAATAGCCAGTTATAGTTTTTGATGTTTATCAGTAGGAAGATATATTAATTATATTTAATACTCCACAGACTTACATATGTGGGTTAATGAACAAAGCAAAAAAATGGCTGGTACCTGTTTTGTTTTTTGTTTTTAATAAAAAAAGTCATGTGGCTAGCACACACAGAGTCCCAGTAGCAAATCATTGGGTCTCATCATGAGGCAGATTAATGAAGCATAGGAATAGGGTATTAAACCTTGTATTTCCATTCACCTGCATGGAGCAGCTGAACCCATCCCCTCTTCAGCTGAACCCATCAACCCCCATGCAGTGAAGCAGACCACACTTTGAAGTAAGTTTAAAAATTATTTACTTACTTAATTGAGTTCACAGTCATGCATTTTCCTTATGGCAACAGCAATAAGATAATGCAAGTAAAATACTTAGCTGAAGTTCAGCAAAGGCAATCTCAGACAATGTCTGAGACTGAGAGCTAAATTGAGGCATGTCCGCCTTCTTTGAGTGTAGCATGAGAAAGAGAGAGAGAGAGAGAGAGAGAGAGAGAGAGAGAGAGAGAGAGGAACAGGAAACAAGTGTTACAGTGGTACCTCAGGTTAAGTACTTAATTCGTTCCGGAGGTCCGTTCTTAACCTGAAACTGTTCTTAACCTGAAGCATCACTTTAGCTAATGGGGCCTCCCGCTGCTGCTGCGCCGCTGGAGCCCGATTTCTGTTCTTATCCTGAAGCAAAGTTCTTCACCTGAAGCACTATTTCTGGGTTAGCGGAGTGTGTAACCTGAAGCTTATGTAACCTGAGGAACCACTGTACTTCCTTCCTCCTATGAGAAGACAGGACATGACCTCACTACTAACTAGAACTCTGTTGTCCTTAACCCCTTCATATACTAACTAGCATTCTTAGGCCTGAATGCAAATCTCTCACAGTTTTAGCACTGATGCTGTCAGGGCAACACTATGGGACAAAGTCCCACTCAGCAGAGTGAGTAAGAAGACCACCACCATGGTAGTATGGCTGACTTTCCACATTTTCAAATACGTGAAGTAATGCCCAATACTATCTAAAGATAGTACAGAATCTAAAATTGCTAAACTGTGCCAATGAGTTTCAGTAGCAAATTACTGCAGAACAGTTTATAGTGTATTACAGAATGACAGAAACTGAAAGTCTTGAGAACTTGCTAAGATAGACACACAAATATGAAAATGCCACAGCAATGGCCGGAAGTTGAAGTGAATGGAAGGGCAAGCAACCCACAAAAATATTACAGTTGTGACATCTTAAGTTTTGCATCTGTTTGAAATAGAAAATGATGATGATACCTATTTCCTTGCCATCCCTTTATTTCAATATTTTCATCCCAACCTATTTATCCGCCTGAATAGATTGTCTCAAACAACAGCAAAAGGTTCATATAGAAAATCCCTCAACGAGCTTTGTAATTAATAATTCACCTTGATGCAAACAAGCTGGCAAAGGTCAGTTGGTTTGACCATGCTATCTAGAAGAACATTAATCTGACTTTACTGAAGCATGCAGGCATGAAGCTTATTTGGTTGCTTCTTCCACTGACAGTGGCTGGGAGGGAAGCCAAAGCAGTTTAAAGAGAGAGAGAGAGAAAGAGAGGAAGAGCAAATGATGCCTATTTCCCCAGGAGACCTTGAAAGGGCTTGGGTTTAAAACATGACCTGACAACATTTCAACAACCCAGATTTTGTCAGCCACTAAAGTCTGATTGTTTTAATACATACATATGGCACAAGAACCCTTGAGGCATGCCTGAAGGTGAATAAAGAGCAGCAGATCAAATCTGCAAGCAGAGGGTCACCGCGCAGAATTCTGAACACATACAAATATATATTTTTAACACAGTGCAGAAATAAAAAGGGACATTAAAGTCTACTATCACAGCAAGGCAAAGCTATTTACAGGTACAAGTATGCATTTTCTACTCATATCACTCTTATTTTCTGTATTGTTTTCTCATTGCTGAGATTGGCCAGGACCAATGAAGATTTCAAAAACCTAAGATTCTTTTTGTAGCTTTGTGTTTTTGGCATGAATTCAAAGGATTCATCTTCTTCAGCCAAATCTGCGGGAGCCATTCTATTGCCCCTAGATGGCCTCCCACCCCAACCCCCTCTATCCCTTATTTTAAAATCCCAATTTTGGCTGCAAGGGCACCATGTAGAGTCCGCTCTGCAAAAAAGCCCTGGCGGTGGTAAAATATTTCCCTGCAGAAAACCCATAGGGCAAGGCTGTCTTCTAATGGGTTAATGTTTCCACCACTACCATAGTAGTTTTCTGAGGACACAGCCTTTTTATCTGCACCATTTCCTCTTCCCACAGCTTCCTGCTTCTTTTGCTAATGGTTGGGTAATCCAACCCTAACAGAACAAATTTGGGGTATGTACAGAGGCTGGAGGAGGAGGAAGATAAACCTAATATGCCATTGCGTAAGTGGGTAACCACTTACTGGATGGCACCCCAAGTTTGCATGGGCAATGGGTAGGGGTTAGAAAGACACCTAACATTTTCCTCATGCTATTTTGATCTAGTATTCATCATAACTCATTTCATCCCATAGGCTGCCTTCAGCCAGAATCGTGTGTTTTTTTTAAAAAAAATGTTCTCACTGGAATTTATATTACAGGTTTAGAAACTATGTATTCCTCTTGAGTGCTGATTAAGAAAGGATTATCCTGCTCAACAGCACACTTAATTCAGATTCTACATGATTTCCTGAGGTTACTTACAAACTAATATTCCAATTACTGCTGCACATTACTTTAGTATCCTTCTTCTGCCCCCCCCCCCTTTTCAAGTATTATTATAATCTAACTAGGAATGGAACATAAAAGGGATCATAAGCAACAAGTAAAGCCAATGAGCAAACTTAATCATCTTGCTGATGACATTGCACAAACAAGAGTCTGAAGTCTACTGAAGCAGGAATTGCCCACTGCAAGAAACAGAGAGCTGTCATCAAAAAGAGCATTTCTCTGTTGATTCTTCCTTTTATCTCCATGGTGTAGTAAACCATTTAACTCTGTGACAGGGTACCATCATGTGCCTCCTTCCTTTTAAACTTCAGATCACTAGCTACCACTGGTGAGGTGTGCACAATAGGATAATGTCCTGTGAATCTGTCACTGCTACTGAATGAGAGTTTGGAGACCTTGACAAGGATGGCATTTTTGGTAGGCACAGCATGTCTTCAGTAATGTGAAGTATTACCCTGAGATTAAGAAAGGTCAAATGCTCTAAAAGCCATATTTTAGATGCAGCCATGAGGATATCCCACAAGGTGTTGGGATGTAGTATTTCTCTTCAGTTGTAAAAAAAAAAAAAAGGATTGCCATCTTATTCACAGAAAAAAATGATTATAGCCAAACAGAAAACACACACCATTTTTACAAATAGCCCAGTTTGATGACTTAATTAGCTCTTCGAGGGGCTGCAGCAGCTATTAACATATTCTGTGCTCGGCAGAATTCTTATCAAGAATATATATTTCTTAAACAGACAAATGAAGCCTCAGACCAGGCTTCCCCAAACTCGGCCCTCCAGATGTTCTGAGACTACAGTTCCCATCATCCCTGACCACTGGTCCTGCTAGCTAGGGATCATGGGAGCTAAAGGCCAAAAACATCTGAAGGGCCGAGTTTGAGGAAGCCTGCCTCAGACAAATGAGAGCCAAAGCTTAGATGCACATTCAGAGCAATTCAGGTAGATGTGCAACAGGTTATTTTTACTTATTCAATTTTCCTTGATAAGGGGAAATTCAGATTAAATGGAAAATGGAAAAAGGTCCAGACTGACATGTTGATGACAACATTATGGATGCTGCAAAAAAAGAAATGTGTGCACTAACAGCACTGAATCCACAATAAACTCCTGTCTGGAAACACTTGTGATTCTTCTTTTGTTTTAACCATATGCATTCGTCAGTTCATTAAGTTGGTCCTCTGTGGATAAAAAACACACACTGCAGTGGGCTTTCAGTTCAATGAGAAAGATGCAAGTTAACACAATTTAGAGCAATGTTCTACGGCTTATGTTTGCTAAAGAAACTAATCTTGTGAAATCAAGCCTTTATTATTCTGCATAGTTCAAGCTTTGCAGAGCTTAAACAATTAAATAAAATACAGACTTGAAGCTAGACTTCATATTCAAAAGGAAAAAAACTACCGTATTTTTTGCTCTATAAGACTCACTTTTTCCCTCCTAAAAAGTAAGGGGAAATGTGTGTGCTTCTTATGGAGCGAATGAAGGCTTGCGCAGCTATCCCAGAAGCCAGAACAGCAAGAGAGATTGCTGCTTTCACTACACAGCGATCCCTCTTGGCTGTTCTGGCTTCTGAGATTCAGAATATTTTTTTTCTTGTTTTTCTCCTCCAAAAACTAGGTGCGTCTTGTGGTCTGGTGCGTCTTATAGAGCGAAAAATATGGTATTTTATTTCTGCTATTTATGTATATAAATGGCTTAGTTTGCATAAAGTGAAATGTCAAGATCTAATACTGGAATGCATTTTTTTTAAAAGATATACATATTTTTAATTACAGAACATAGTTATTCTGAAATCAGTTCTGCTTACAGATGGGGCACAAATCTTGACACAGAAATGTTACAAGAGAACAGGATTACTACAGATGAAGTGCTTGTCCACTAGGGGGCACTACATTTTCACTGCAGCACCTCCTGTTAAATTCTCTCACCTAATACATTATGTAAACTAGTAAACTATAGAATTTTGCACCACGGAACACATTTGGGTTGCATACGGTTGCAGTGCTGCATTAGTGTGACATGCTATTTATAAACTGTAAATGCATATAGAATTATCTGTGCAAATTCCAAACTCACAGTCATTTGTTATGACTTTATGCAGATCCTGAACCTTCTTTATTAAAGTTGTGGACTTTACACAAAACACACACCTTGGGAATCTTCACTCCAGGTACGTGCAGGCAAAATATACTACTTAACAGTAGCAGCAGCGGCAGGAAAAACAGCAGCAACACAGACAAAGAATGTATGTAGTGTCTAGCCTTTCGAAGAAACAGACTAGAAATCTTGCAAAGGGACACCAAAGGATGTGATACTTTAACCATATGGAGGCAACTTGAAACTGCTTCAGGGTTGCACCATACAGCTAGGCATATTGTACACTAAGATGATCTGTCGCTACCCTGTCTGATTTCCTTGGTTCTGGAACAAACTTAAAATGCACAGGTGGGCATCCTGCAGCCCATGGGCTACAACCTCATTTTATGCGGTCACCAATATTTCCCGAAACTCTCCCCATTTCCCTATCCCATCAGAGTTCCTTCCTCCTGGTTCACTTCTTTCGTGTCCCTGCCCCCCTTATGTAGTTTTAGATTGAACAATAGGAAGGGAATATACTGGGTTAAACCATAGAGCCTAGGACTTGCTGATCAGAAGGTTGGCGGTTTGAATCCCCGCGATGGGGTGAGCTCCTGTTGTTTGGTCCCTGCTCCTGCCAACCTAGCAGTTCAAAAGCATGTCAAAGTGCAAGTAGATAAATAGGTACCATTCCGGCGGGAAGGTAAATGGCGTTTCTGTGCTCTGCTCTGGTTCGTCAGAAGCGGCTTAGTCATGCTGTCCACATGACCCAGAAGCTGGCTCGCTCAGCCAATAAAGCAAGATGAGCACCGCAACCCCAGAGCCGTCCACAACTGGACCTAATGATGTGGGGTCCCTTTACCTTTATACTTTATTTGGGGGGGGGTTAAAAAGTGATGGGTTTTTAAAACTTTTAGCCAATCTCCCCCCCCCCCCCAGCAACCTGAGTCCAAATGTAGGCTTCTGCCATGTATTTGTGCAGAATGGAGAGCACACTGAAGTCAGAAATGTATCAGTTTCATATGCTTACAAGAACAGTGCCTGCATTGCTCATTTTTATTTACTTAAAGAAGGTTGAGGGATAAAAAAAAAATTCCTATCCACTTTTTTCACACCATGCACAATTCCATATACTTCTACCACATACACCTTTCTCACAATTTTCCCCAAATAAAAAATGTTGCAACTTTCCTTCCCGGGGAGTTGCTCCACCACTATGGATGAGGTGGAGGTAGTGACAAGACTTGCTTTCAGGCTTTTACTGGAAAGAAAGCCCTAGTGAGCATGTCTCCACCACTAGTGATACCCTCTCATGGCTCAGGGGGCAAGAAGGTTTATGTTTCACTTCCTTGCTTAGGAAGAAATGTCTGGCAAAGCTTAATTACTTCTTAAAATATTATATGCTTTTAGCCTTCCATATTGTATGCTTGTTGTTGAATCTGCATGAACTCCCTTGAGTCCCAGTCTGAGAACAAGTCGGGATACTAATATAGTAGTAGTATTAATAAGTTGCCCTGAGAAGTATAATCATTTTACTTAAAACTGCCATTTTTATTATAAATTTCTTTTTTGTACTTGTGGTTGTATTTTTGCTTGTATTCATCTATTACAGTTAAATTGGGGAGACGGGACAAAACTCCTGAGATTTTCACATTTGCATTTTTACATTAATAAGGTAGGAAATGAAGCAGGCAGAGACAATAACCACTCAGGTACATTCCATGTATACAGGATTCCATGTACACTTTCCGTGTATACATCCATTCTAAACTAGGGATGGGGAACCTGTCATCCTCCAGATGTTATTGGACTACACTTCCCATCATCCTTCACTGCTGGTCATGCTGGTTGGGGCTGATGGGTGTTGTAGATCCACATTTGGAGGGCACTAGGTTATTCACATCTATTCTTAATTAACACTTTTTTTTGCTGATTCTATATGCTCTAGAATGAGATGCCAGATTTCATTAAAGTTAAAACTTCATTCTGCAGGCTCAGTGCTTGTTATTTGTTAAGAGCAGTATCTGACAGTGCTAATGTCCACTCCGAACAGTCAGTGGAAATAAAACTCTCTCAGCATCTATGGATTTATTTATTTTAAGTATCAAAGGATTTTGACTTCATCCAGTTACGTCCTCCTTCTCAATGTGCGGTTTCAATACTGTTCTGCAGAGGAAGAGCAACATATTGATATTTAATAATTCTATTGTCATTCTCAGCACTTGCTGCTGAGAAACTGTTTCTGTGCAAACCCCAAACATAAACAATGCATAATGTGAAAAGAAGAGCCAACATTAATTGGAAGGTTTAAGCCACAGGATTTTCATCCCCCTGAGTGTCCAAGTGCAACAGATTCATGATGCTAAGTGGGTTAGCTTTAAATATGCATCTTTTATAGCTTTAGAATATGAACTAGAAGCTTGCAGCCAAATATTCCCTGGCTACTTCAAATCAATATATGCCCTGCCTGCATATATTGGTCTTTACTACAAATTTAGGGTTAGTGGGTCTCTTTGCTGGCACCTGGAATAGCTCTTCAGTTTATTAGACTCTTAAAGGCATAAAAACCATTTTGGGGCATAAACTTGACAAACCTATGTCTCCTTGCATCCCCATCATACAGTCTTACAGTCTCTGCTCTCCCTAGCAATGGAAGGACCATGTATTTTGGTCTGTGGTACTGGCCCTTATACAAGTGCCACATAATGTTCATTTCTCACTTGTAAGATTCCTTCACTCTAGAACTCCCTCTCATTAGGAAGGCAGCTTTGCTGTATTATTTTTGGCAGATGCATAAATCTTTTCTGTTCAGGAAAGCCTACCCAGGCATGTAAAGCTGATGCATATTTTAATCTGTAATTTTAGCTTAGAATGTTATAATTGCAATGGTTTGCTTTATTCGTTTACTTATGGAAAAAACTTTTAACATTCATTCTATTGACTTTTTTTTGCTTTAGATTATTTGTTATAGGTTTCATTTACACATAAGCAGTATACACATTTTGCTAAGTGAAATAAAATTAAAATAAACAGCACAGGGTTTCTAACAACCACTTTCTCCTTGGCCCCTTCTTTTGTCATTTCCTTCCAAATACCACCCATTGTTTCTTGACGTCCTGCTCCTCATCTCTCTGCCTATTTTGAACCACCCGACTCTTGGCCAACTGGTCCTTGTCTCATGACTCCATCTCTGCTTTGTGCCTATAGCACACAGACTCTCCTGTTCTTTGGTCCTGTGCATTGTTCTCCACACCCAACAGTTCATTTTGCCTTCAACTATGAGACATCCCATTTACGATAGGACTTTAACTCCAAAGGCCAAATTATTGCTTTCCTCACAGAAAAAGGACTGCTCCCTGGCATTCTATTATGGAGAACTGCAGTTTCTGAACACTTAAGTGGCAATCTTATACTTCCTTACTTGACAGTAAGTCTCATTGAACTTAATGGAAGCTACTTCTGGTAAGGTGTACACTGTTAAGAAGGTTTGGAAGCAAATTACCCTGTTCAGCTTGATAACGGCAACCCCAGATGGACCACGAAAGAAGCAGGCTATGATGGGATAATGTATTGCAGTATGAATAAACTGCCCTTCCAAACTGACATACCTAGTAGTCATGGCCCTCAAATAAAGTTATAATCAAGCAATTATAAATCATGCATGTTGGCAACTGTAACTCAAAGAATCAATGAATCCCTTTTACCTAGACCTAATTCTGGCATTTCAAACCATATTCTAAATACCTTGAAATGACAACCAGAGGTAGTATACCTACAGTACATGACACAAGTTTCCCCCATTGGCACTTGAAACCTGACAAACCTTCAACTCTACTGCAATAAGTTTGGAAGTGCTTGTCACAGCAGGTGCTTTATGTTTTATAGTCCACAACATGTTAAACCACACACAGAAAACTAGGTCAAATACACCCCAATGCTACAGCCAAAGTGAAAAGGCATTCACAGTAAAAAGCACTACTCCCTTTTCACTTATTGCTTTGAAAAGAATCAAGAGCACTTGGCCATATACAGTAAGGACAATGCTTTACTTTGTTGTTTAGTCGTTTAGTCATGTCCGACTCTTCGTGACCCCATGGACCAGAGCATGCCAGGCACTCCTGTCGTCCACTGCCTCCCGCAGTTTGGTCAAACTCATGCTGGTAGCTTCAAGAACACTATCCAACCATCTTGTCCTCTGTCGTCCCCTTCTCCTTGTGCCCTCCATCTTTCCCAACATCAGGGTCTTTTCCAGGAAGTCTTCTCTTCTCATGAGGTGGCCAAAGTATTGGAGCCTCAGCTTCAGGATCTGTCCTTCCAGTGAGCACTCAGGGCTGATTTCCTTAAGAATGGATAGGCTTGATCTTCTTGCAGTCGATGGGACTCTCAAGAGTCTCCTCCAGCACCATAATTCAAAAGCATCAATGCTTTACTTTAATTGCCCTCAATAAAATCACATAGTGAATAAGATGATATCATGGTGCTATGTTACCATGTTTTGCTATGATCAGTGTGGCTGAGGGCAAATTAAGGCATCTGAGGCTGAGGATAGTCACTTCATGATCCTAGTCAACCAGTGATGGTATTGTAAACAGGACGGCATAATAATTATACTCCATCAATCCTATTTGGCTGTGCAATTTGTAGGTTCTACAATGACCTATGTTCTCTCTCTAATCATATACTCCTTGCACAGTCCACCTTGCATATTCCTTGATTATATCAGGTGGCAGATTTACAGATGTTGCCCAAGTTGGGCAAAAGATCCATACATTGCAGGGGGTTGAACCAGATTACCCTTGTGGTCCCTTCAAACTCTACAATCTTGTAATTCTAATTATGGTGCAACATAGAACACCTTCTGCCAATCTATTTATACCCCCCCCCCTTTGCCTCTTCCTTTGTGACATACGTTCTCTCTGTCTTTTATAAACTGAGAATCTTCGTTTTGTTTTAGTAACAGGAAAGCTCACTGTGACAAAATGTCAATGGCTCTTATTGCTACTGTTTCTCCTTCTGTTCTTCCTACTTCAGGATCCTTACCAAGCAGAGATCAGTAGCAATTTTTTGGGGGTTGCACCAGTGCACATACACCTTCCTTTGCTCTCCAGGCTAACACAGAGGTAAATTGTTGAGCTATGTTATTTGACATTATGGTCATTTAACAATTGATAGGATCTACCTCTTTTAAAGATAGTTAGAAAGTATTTGGGGGGGGGGGGGAGTACATGAATCAGAAGCTAGCTCCTAGTAATTTGTGGGGAGAATCCTAAAGTGGTGGGGAAACTAACATCCAAACAGGGAAACAGGTAACCAACCACAGGGAAACAGGTAACCAACCATATTTATATAGCCATCAACAGATAATTATTCCCTGAGTGGATTACAAACCAATAAATATTTCTACAAAATGTAATTAAAATATACAAAGAACAATACAACACACACACACACACACACAACCCAAAATATATTTGGTGTAGAAAAAAAATTGCATAAACCAGCTTGGATTTAAATTATAATTAAAAAGCCTGAGTGAATAAAAAAATTATTCAAGTGGGGTCAATTACAGCATCTTTAAAAAATCAAGAAATCAGAGAAGGTGCCAAATGAGCTTCTCTGCAGACCTATTCCCTCTGGAGAAGCGACTGTCACACTGCCAAGAAGACCCTCTCCCTAGTATCCACCCACTTCACTTCATTTGGCAGGGACACTCATACCAGGGCACCAGAAGAAGGTCTTAAGGTTTTGATAGGCATACACACTAAAGACACTATAGACTTGTTTACTACATAAACTCATTCGCCTCCTGAAGACAACATTCCTGAAATTTCAACATGAAAATGCCCTGTGTTTTTCCAGACCAATGATATATGAAACTGAATTTATGAAGCACTGAAGTATGCTTAAACTGTTGTCCACAAATTTAAGAACAATAAAATTAGACTCGAGAATTGAATAATCTCTGCCAATATTGAAATTAATTTTATTCCTGAAGAACAGCACAAGAACAGTGCCCCAAAAAAGCTCCAAGAAGATACAAGAGAAGAAGGTATGAACAAACACAGGAATGCCTGGCATGCTTTCATAATATATTTTCTTGGGGCTTTTTATTATATTTTATTGGGCTCATGCTTTCCAAATTCTGACAGCCACAAAGTATCAGCGCCAGTAAACAATTTTCTGATTCTTACCAATTTAAAAGATTTCCAGCATATAACCCTATAGAGAGAGCACAAAATGACTTGTCAAATATTTGTATAAACTTAGCCATGTCCCCCCCCCCTGTTCTGTATAAAGCTTTTCTCCAGTTTGTTGTTTTACACTTGTCAGATGAAAAGATTAGGATGCTAGCTACTGTACTATGCAGTGAGAAAATGCAAGGCGACTTGTCTTCACTTTTCTCTTCCAAATTCAGCTAACAGTGGCTGGTACAAGTTGAAAATGCAAGACTTTAGAGAGACAATTATCTCCGCTTCTCAAAACGCTAGAACTGAGGACCATCCAAAGAAGCTGAATGTTGTAATATTCAGGACAGACAAAAAGACAGACTTCTTCATACAGCACACAGTTGAACTACGGTATGGCAGGGGAGGCCCCTCTTATGGGGAAAGTGTGGCATAGCCCTGCCAAGATTCTGACAGGCGCCCTCAAAACTTCCAAAGCCATTGTCCAGTTCTGTAACCCATAGCCATATTGATACATTTCCATCTCATCTCCTTTGTCAGTCATTAAAATCACTATGATCATCCACCCTAAGCAAATTAGAACCATGCATTCTTCATAGGGGTGCAGGTCTTTCAGAGACTGTGAAGGCAATTCCCTCCCCAGTTTGCAGAGATGTGGAGGCAGAGGAAGTGAAACATTCATTTTATTTTGATGTTTAACAGTGAGGCAGAGAACAGGGGAGGAACTCTTCATATGGTCCCTTGGTTGAGGAAGCAAGAAGATAAAACCATTGTTGTTTCTGGAGTGGACCAGTCCATTTATGCAGTGGTACATCTTTGCTTTGCTAAGTTGGGTTGTGAGCAAGGGGACACTTGCTTGCTGGGGAAAGCATTGCATTCTTTCTTGGCTCTTACTTGAGTGGCTGGGATCAATACGGGGTGTGGAGGGAAGATGGCTGCAAATCTACACAAAGAGACTATATTACGGAAAGCAAAGATGGAAAAACTGCAAAAGTCCTGCTTCAATGAAAAGAAATAACTATCAAAATCTTGACAATGCAAAGAATCTTAATCCAGAAATATACATATGTGTTGTTTTTGTTGTTTTACTGATGGAATGCCAGAGATGCACTTTGTCATACTTACATTTATAGCCTGCACAAAACTTCAAGTCAGTCATGTTTTCTTCCAAACAAGCCCAAGCTGCTATGTTCCAAAATACTGGAACATACAGATGGTAAATCTAGCACTCTTCAGCAGATGAGTCAAGCAGGAACTGGTAAGTTCCAGATACAGATCCAAGACACAGTGCATGAATGCCCAAAATGCCAGAGTCAAAAAGGCCAGAAAATAATTAATAAGCAAGAGTAGTCAGATGCAGAGCTTTCAAGACCCAGGATAGGTCAGCTGAAGTTGATCACTTGTTCCAGCAGAGTCTCAACTTCACTATATCTCCCAAATCTGACTACACATGCTCACCAGCTGAGGAGCCAAGAGCCTTAAAGGAGAAGGCAGTGTTTCTCAAACTTGGGTCGCCAGTTGTTGTTGGACTACAGCTCCCATCTTCCCTAGCAAGCAGGACCATTAGTCAGGGATGATGAGAGTTGTAGTCCAACAACAGCTAGAGACCCAAGTTTGAGAAAAGAGGTGGGTCCCACAAAACAAAGGCAATAGTCTGCCTTCTGATGAGTGCCAGAAGCACATTATATTCAGCATCTGCACTGTATTCTTTTAGTATCTTGGATGTAAATCAAGCTATTTGAAAAAAAAGGAACAACAACCACAGACAACTCTACATAAATAAATAAATACAAGACACCTACTACCTGGCACAGAAAGACAAATCACTTTGATGTATGTTTTCCATTGTTACAGGAGAGTGGAAATTATTATGTTGAGTTGTCAACATCATGATGCACAGAATTTGGCACTTCTTTTTCAGCAGTGAATTTTAAACTAGCTCAACATTTGTAAATTTTCATATAAATCAGCACATATTTTTAATGATTTCTTTTGAAAGTAGCTGCATTCCTAAATTTTCATAAAACAGCCGCCTTATTTTTTTATTACATCTCTCTCCCAATTTGCTGAGTGTCTACTCAGATACAAGTTCCACTGAGTTCAACTGGACTTACTGAGTGGAAAAAATTAATAGGAAGTAAAGCTGAGTGGAAAAATCAACAGGAAGTAAAGGGGAAAGCCTGGCGAAATAGAAATAGAGAAATAAAAAAAAAAACACAATGTAAAGATAAAATGAAAAGAAGAGAAGAGAAGCAGAGAGGAACAGAGGTCAGTTCTCAATCTGATGGCTTTTGTAGTTAGCACTTCTAATTAACCCAATCCGCTTGCGGATATCTAAGTAGTGCCTATATTCAGGGTAGAAAAAGGCAAGTGGTCAAAGACATACCTCTTGCACTTTTTAATGGGCGTGAGTCTGGGGCACTTGGCAATAGAAATCTCATCAACTACAAGCACAACTTGTTTACCAGCTCCTTTTATAGCAGGCTTAATGACAGAAGTGTCCAGAGACAGCATTATTGAAAAATGTGAAAGATCAGCGCCTGCAATTCAGTCATTCATAAAGCCATTCTTATTCTAGTGTTCCAACTGGATTTTGTCCTTGCTTCTTTTTGCAATAATGCATTAAGACAACTTTAATAACCTTTATGGGAAAAAAACACTCAATAGTCAAAAGTAAAACAAGTTTCCTTTCTTTATGACTAATAAACCATTAAATGCTTCAATATCTTTTCAAGTTGCTCAGGGAGCTGTAAGAAAGCTACAATTGTCTCCTTCCCTAGGGTAACCTAATTACAAATAATTTGACTACAGCCAGTACGCTTATTGTGTGGGTCTCTTAGGAAATCTGTTAAAAATTGCCATTCAATTGGATTTTGTTTCATTTCTCTCAAAGCGTTGAAAGGACCCAATAGTACCAATAAAAAAAACAGCAACATAAAGACAATCAGTGGCATTTCTTATTTTTAAAATGTCGGGTTCTTTAAAGAGAAATGTGTAAGCATCCCAGTGGAGTTGTCTGATGCTTTTGATTTTTGTATGAAAAGCAGTGCCTCATAGCAAGAGACTTCATCTTTTGCTAATAATTGCTAAATGAGTTCCACTTTTAGCAACATTGCTGACTTACTAGATGCGTTTGGTAATTTGGTAGAGGTAGTATTGAATATTTGAATGCTCCCCTATGAAATAAACACTACATGGAAATACATAATTTCTTTAATAATAATAATAATAATAAATTTTATTTATATCCCGCCCTCCCCAGCCGAAGCCGGGCTCAGGGCGGCTGACAACAATCAAATAATCAGTCAAATAATCACATAATCTAAAAATATTTCATTATAAAAGTTAATTAAATCAAATTGATGGCAACCAATTAAGCAAAATTCTGAGCAGGTTGCCAGAGGAGGGAGTCAGGCTGCGCCCTGACCAAAAGCCTGGCGGAACAACTCTGTCTTGCAGGCCCTGCAGAAAGATGTCAGGTCCCGCAGGGCCCTAGTCTCTTGTGACAGAGCATTCCACCAGTTTGGAGCCGCAGCCGAGAAGGCCCTGGCTCTAGTTGAGGCCAGCCTAACCTCTCTGAGGCCTGGGACCTTGAGGATGTTATTATTTGCAGACCGTAGGTTTCTCTGTGGGACATACCAGGAGAGGCGGTCCCGTAGGTACGAGGGTCCTAGGCCGTATAGGGCTTTAAAGGTTAAAACCAGCACCTTAAACCTGATCCTGTACTCCACCGGGAGCCAGTGCAGCTGGTATAATACCGGATGAATGTGCTCTCGCAGCGAAGACCCCATAAGGAGTCTCGCCGCGGCATTCTGCACCCGCTGGAGTTTCTGGGTCAGTCTCAAGGGCAGCCCCACGTAGAGCGAGTTACAATAATCCAGTCTGGAGGTGACCGTCGCATGGATCACAGTGGCTAGGTCAGGACGAGAGAGATAAGGGGCCAACTGCTTAGCTTGGCGGAGATGAAAAAATGCCGCCTTTGTTATAGCTGTAATCTGCGCCTCCATAGAGAGGGAGGTATCGAAGATTACACCCAAACTCTTAACGGCCGGTGCTGGCACTAATTGCACCCCCGCAAGAGATGGGAGTTGCCCCCTCGATCCCATATCGTCCCGCCCCAGCCAGAGGACCTCTGTCTTCGAAGGATTTAACTTCAACCGGCTCCCACGTAACCAACCAGCCACAGCTTCCAGACATCTGGTCAGTGTGTCTGGGGCCGAGTCAGGATGGCCATCCATCAACAGATAGAGTTGGGTGTCATCAGCATACTGATGGCAACCCAGCCCAAAACTCCGGACAAGCTGGGCGAGGGGGCGCATAAAGATGTTAAAAAGCATCGGGGAGAGAATTGCACCCTGAGGCACTCCACACACCAAGGAGTGGCGTGATGACAATTCCCCCCCAAGCGCCACCCTCTGTCCCCTTTGTATATCAGAAATAAGTTAGGCTAGAACCTTCTCTCTGTTTTTGTAGTTGTTTTATTAAAAAACTGAGTAGTGCATTTGAACATTAAATCGTCACACCCGATATGCCATATGAACATGTTGATCATGTAACCCAACAGTTATTCTAGGTTATTTCCACATACATAACGGAAAATGAGTTATAACTTATGCTTAACCGAATCAGAATGTTCATGGTGTTTCACTGATTCAAGTCACAGAAAGTGGTGGATTTTACTAATACAGTACAGTGGTACATTGGGTTACATATGCTTCCGATTACATACGCTTCAGGTTACAGACTCCGCTAACCCAGAAATAGTGCTTCAGGTTAAGAACTTTGCTTCAGGATGAGAACAGAAATTGTGCTCCGGTGGAGCGGTGGCAGCGGGAGGCCCCATTAGCTAAAGTGGTGCTTCAGGTTAAGAACAGTTTCAGGTTAAGAACGGACCTCCAGAACGAATTAAGTACTTAACCCGAGGTACCACTGTACACTTATTTTGATGACCTAGTGGATTACTATCAACAATTGAACAGCAGTATCTACTTACTATATCATCTTCATAACCCATTATTTGAACCTCTATTACTGAAGACACCTGATTATGCATACGCCACAAAACTTCATGTCTATGAAAATTAATGCAAACAATGTTCCTAGTAATGTAAAAGCATGCTGTGTCAGGCCAATGGCCCATCTAGTCCAACATCTGTTTCTCACAATGGCCAAGCATATGAATATGGGAAGCCTGCATGCAGAGCTCAAGCCCTGCAGCTTCCAGCCACCAGCATCCTGAAGAATACAGCCAATGACCATGAAAGAAGAGCAACAGTCATCAGGGTGAGTAGCCATTAATAGCTTTTACCTCAATGAATCTGTGTAATCCTCTTCTAAAGCCATTCAAGTTGGCAGCCATCAATGCCTCTGGTGGAACTGTGCCGGGTGAAGAAATGCTTTCTTTTGTTTGTCCTGAATCCCACAACCTCCAACTTCATTGGTTGTCCACAAGTTTTAGTGTTATGTGTGTGAGAGAAACCCATTCTCTATGCATTTTCTCCATGCTATGCATGCTCAGCTGCCATCCCTGGGAAGTGAGAGCAGAGTACATACGGCCAAGCGGTTGTTAGAGGAATTCCCCCAGGCTGCCTGGACATCTGGCTCGAGTTCCTGCCCCTGCTGCATCTCAAATGGGCCAATTAGCAGTCACCCCTACAGGGTGTGCCTCACAGGCTAAAAGGGCATTGGCTGCATACATGCCCTCGCAGCCAGTGAGGCATAAAAGCTGGTGGCACTGTCCCACCTCAGTGCAGTCCTGCCATAGGGCTTCCAGGAGCGGCCTTATGATAGCCAAATGGGATCCTCCTTAATGAGGGTCCTGGTTGTGCATGGGCCCCTGCGACACCCCCCCAGCTGGGTTGTAGGGGTAGGGCGTGCCCCAGACCTTGTCTGTGGGGTCCCACAATCACACCAAGCCATTTGAGCCAATCCAATGCAGGTGGTGTGATTGGGTGTGGGCTTTATAAGCAGCAGCGCGATGTGGCTGAGGCACTTTCACGCTGCCGAACACCCACCCTCCCGTCCCTATTTGTTGGTTTTGCTGCTGTGGCCTTGCTTCGGATATTGGTTGGTCACCTGTTTTGGAACAGGGGCTGGCTAGGAATGTTTCCCATTTGGCAAATTGGCACTGGCCACTTGGTTTTCACCTACCCCCTTAGCAATCGTCACAATTTTGTAAGGTTTGGCGGTTAGGCATTGGCTTAGTGAGGTGTGTGGGAGGGAATCTGGGGGTCCTGGATCTCATCTAAAGTCCACTTAAGGGGCTAGGGCCATGCTAGGACTATAGGAACCCCAAGGTGAGCTTCCGTTGGTTTTCATCAATGTTGCTCCCTCATTTGGTGTTTACCCTTCCAGACTACTTGCCAGAGAGGCAGGAGTCAATTATAGTCAGTTGCCAATGCCTAAACCAATACCACTCGCTTTGCTGTAATCAATAAAGTTGTGGCCTAAATTTTGCCCAAAAACCTAAACAAAAATTATGTGTTATTTACTTGGGGGTGGGCTTGGGGGCCTCGGAGCGCAACTCAGTAGACTGATGTCTTGGGTAGGCCATAATCCTGCCACATTCCCACAGTGAGCCCAGTTCTCCAGCTGGAGGCTGGAAAGGATATGCCTGAGCCAAAATTCCACCTACATCTGTAAGCAATAAAGTTGTTGTGGCCATTTTAAATCCAGATCGATGTCTGCCTGAGTTAATTAATCATATATTACACATAGACACTGACTCAGGGTGGGCAGCACTGCGACTAAGCCCGCAATGACATTATAATATTGGCAGTTTTAATGCTGCTCTGCTCTGCTCTTAGCACTATTGCATTGTTTTTCTTCTTTAATTTGTTGTAAACAATTCTGGGGGATTTTGGAATCAAAACACTGCATAATGTGTAAAATAAATTACGATACAGGAGGGGTGAATCTATTTCCAGTGTCCTTGTACAACAGTAACCCTCAAAATTTCATAATACTCTCTTTTGTCTAAGCAGGAGTAATTATGTAACCAAAAATAAAATAAAATTGTGTGATATGTATTTGTATAGTCGGCACTTGATAAATGTCTGTAAACAGAAATTCAAAATGAAATTTCACTGTTGAAAAAGAGAAGGAAGCTACTGCTCTTTTCAACAAAAGCTTCTACTGAAAGTACAAAGTTAAATTCCCTCTTTGTACTTCTCAGACATAAACAAACAGGAAGCAGTTAACACTTAATAAGAACTTTTAAAAAATCTGGCCACAAGCCCAGTTTTTACTATCTGAGTCTGTAATCACTTCCAGAAACTACAGAAAATCAAAACTTCAATTGCATAGAGCCTACCTGAGAAATTGATCAATTATCACCCTGAGTAAAGAACGAAACTATGAGTATTGACTTTTGGATATTATCATTCATAATTTTAAACTGCAGTAGAAGGAGGATGCAGAACATTAACAAGGAAGCAGGGCTGCATGGTTCATTAGAGTTAACAGGGTTGAATAAATAAGGAAGAAGGTGTTTTTTTAAAAAATGTGCACCTCCGCAACCTCTTACACAGTGGAACATTATCAGACTAGACTACTTGGCCCATGCTCTGTGTATTTTAGACACAGAGAGTTAAATATGTTGTGATTTAAATACAGCATAGAGCTAGACAGAAGCCTCCTAGTCACTGGAAATTGATATTATTGTGGGTTTCAGGGCAAAGACTGGATCATGGCTTTGGACGTTTGGGGGAGGTTCAGAATCTTGGCAGGGCTGTGTTCCACTTTGCCACTAAGAGGAACCTCCTCATCTTCCTTTAGAAACACCAGGCGGGTCGAGAGAGCTCACTACTTCACCCCCAATACCACACAAGGCATTTAATCCATGCAGGAGGGTGAAAGGCAGTGGCTGGGGCAGGGAGAGGATAAAACCAAGCTATCTTTTAAAAGGCGGGCAGGAGAGAGAGAGAGAGAGAGAGAGAGAGAAATCTACCTCACCAAAATAAGAGTTTCTATCCCAGATTCAAAATTGGAGAATATTCGGTACAGATTCATATAGAGCAGGTCTAAAAGCTACCACTAACTTTGCTGAGAGACTGTGAAATCTTAAACAGACCAAACCAGCATTTTGGGATACATGCCTTGCATTCACAAATCATCAGGAAAAATAAAAAAGCAAATATAACAGAAAATATTTATCTTTGGGAGGCAGATGTGCTCTGCTGCAACACAAGAAATATCAGGATAGGAGAAACACAGCTTAGTGGTGTTGTCTTCAGTCCTTCTTAAAATAGATAAGATGTAGCTCATATAGCTACACAAAGAGACTGTCTCATCACAGTGACACCACAATTTTCAAATAACCTCTTTAATTTGGGAATATCCTTATCACAGCTCTAGCAAGTGTCTCCTAATCATGAGAGCTATCATTAAAGCTGAGGGTGAAATTTTCACATTAGGCTGGAAGATTCTTGAAACACTTTTGAATCCTACAAAAAAGTGAAAGCTATTCTGGGACCATCGGCTGGGTGAGGACTGCAGGGCCTGCTCCCTTCCAGGGCCTTTTCCAACTGGCCCAGGGGGCGTGGCCCAGGCCCTTTCTCCCAGCTATAAAGGGACTCCTGCTGCAGGGAAGCCTCGGACCATCGGCTGGGTGAGGACTGCAGGGCCTGCTCCCTTCCAGGGCCTTCTCCAACTGGCCCAGGGGGCGTGGCCCAGGCCCTTTCTCCCAGCTATAAAGGGACTCCTGCTGCAGGGAAGCCTCGGACCATCGGCTGGGTGAGGACTGCAGGGCCTGCTCCCTTCCAGGGCCTTTTCCAACTGGCCCAGGGGGCGTGGCCCAGGCCCTTTCTCCCAGCTATAAAGGGACTCCTGCTGCAGGGAAGCCTCGGACCATCGGCTGGGTGAGGACTGCAGGGCCTGCTCCCTTCCAGGGCCTTCTCCAACTGGCCCAGGGGGCGGGGCCCAGGCCCTTATTTGGAACAAACTTTTGGGGAAGCTGGGAAGTGTTCTGCAATTGCTTCCCTGTTCCAATGTGTTTTAAAATGTCCTCAAGCAGTCGGTGGCAATTTAAATTTGTATTTCTTTTTTTCCTTTTTTCTCTTGCTGGGGGTGGGTGGGTGTAATGGATATTTGGTTGGGGATTAATTTTAGTGTAATTGTTCTGTTTTTGTTTTCTGTTGTTTTATTGGTTCTGTATAGTTTGTGTTTTGTTTTTAAGGGGTGGGATCAGGGCTGCCTGGGAGTGAGGCCCCAGCCAACACGATGGCTGGGACAAGTTCCACAGGGGGGGAAGCACTGGGACATCCGATCTCGGTGATCATGGGCAGGAGGCGGAGTTACGCTAAGACCAGACCATGTCATTACCGAGGAGGCAGGTTTATTCGTTGTTTGAAGACTATCCCTGCCTCCGGGTCTGGCCTTGACCAGATGGATACTGGAATCAACAGGGGAAACCCACATAACCTGAAGGTGTTGCTGTGTAATGCCAGGTCAATAGTGAATAAAACCACTGCCATCCACGACCTGATTGTGGATGGAGGATTTGACCTGGCTTGTGTGACAGAGACCTGGTTGAATGAGACAGATGGGCCCGTCCTTGCTGCCGCTTGCCCACCAGGTTTCTCTTACGCACAGCAACCCAGGTCATGTGGGCGGGGAGGGGGGGTTGCAGTGATTTTTAGGAAGTCATTAGTCTGCACCAGGCGTCCTATTGGGAAGACCCAGTTCTCTGAGTGCATGTTCTGGAAGTTGGGCAATAGGGGCAGTACAGGATTCCTTTTGGTGTACCGACCTCCCCGCTGCACCAAGGATTCCCTGCCCGAGCTGCTTCAGGTCGTGGCGGATGTTCTCCTGGAGACACCTAGCCTGGTCGTCCTAGGGGATTTTAACATCCACGCCGACACGACCTTACAAGGGGCCGCTCGGGACTTCGTGGAAAGCATGGCCTCCATGGGGCTGTCCCTGAATAAGTTGGGCCCAACTCATAGTCATGGACATGCCTTAGACCTGGTATTCACCTCTAGCGACGTGGGTGATCTGACACTAAGTAAAAATGAAACCAAAGAAGTGCCATGGTCAGATCACTTCCTGGTGCAACTGGACTTCTCCGCGACCCTTCCCCTCTGCAGGGAGGTGGGACCAATTCGGATGGTCCGCCCCCGCCACTTAATGGATCCAAATGGTTTCCAGAGAGTGGTAGGGGATGCTTTATCCCATGTTGATGGCCTTTCAGCTGATTCCCTGGTGGCCCGCTGGAATGCGGAGTTAACCAGGGCTATCGACTGTCTGGCTCCGAAGCGCCCTCTCCGATTGCATGGAGCCCGGACAGCCCCGTGGTTTTCTTCGGAGCTGAGGGCGATGAAACAATCGCTGAGACGGCTAGAGCGTCGGTGGCAGAAAACTCACTCCGAATCTGACCGGACACAGGTTAGAGCTCAACGTCGAGCCTACCAAGTGGCGATAGCGACGGCGAAGAAGACTTTCTTCACCGCCTCTATTGCATCTGCAGAAAATAGTAGCAGGAGACTCTTTCAGGTGGTCCGCAATTTAACGGAACCACCTTTACCATCGGGGCCTTGTAAAGACCCCAAGATCTCCTGCAACGATTTTGCAAAGTTTTTTGCAGATAAAATCACTCATATTCGGAAGGAGCTAGACACCACCGTGGGAGCAGGGCTGGGGCGGGAGAGTGCTGGAGCCCTGTCTGGTCAAGTTGCATGGAATCAATTTCAATCCGTTACCCCCGAGGATGTGGACAGGCTGCTTGGACGAGTGAAACCAACCACCTGTCTCCTTGATCCTTGCCCATCCTGGCTTATAAAAGCTAGCCGGGAAGGGCTGGGCGATGGGCTCTGCGGGGTGGTGAATGCTTCCCTCTGTGAGGGAACATTCCCAGATCCGCTGAAAGAGGCGGTCATTAAACCGCTTCTTAAAAAACCATCTTTAGACCCGGCCAGTATGGCCAACTATCGCCCAGTCTCAAATCTTCCATTCTTGGGCAAGGTGATTGAGCGTGTGGTTGCTGAACAACTCCAGGCACGCCTGGAGGATGCGGACCATTTGGATCCCTTCCAATCAGGGTTCAGGCCTCATCATGGGACTGAAACTGCCTTGGTCGCACTGGTTGATGATCTCCGGCGAGCTAGGGACAAAGGTGAGAGTTGTTTCCTAGTTCTGCTGGACCTCTCAGCGGCCTTTGATACAATCGACCATAACATCCTTCTGGACCGTCTAGAGGGGTTGGGAGCTGGGGGCACTGTTATACAGTGGTTTCGCTCCTTTCTCCTGGGCCGTGTTCAGAAAGTGGTGGTGGGGGATGAGTGTTCAGACCCTTGGGCCCTCACTTGTGGGGTGCCTCAGGGTTCCGTCCTCTCCCCCATGCTTTTTAACATCTATATGAAGCCGCTGGGAGAGATCATCAGGGGGTTTGGACTGGGTGTCCATCAATATGCAGATGATACCCAGCTCTACCTTTCTTTCAAATCAGAACCAGTGAAGGCGGTGAAGGTCCTGTGTGAGTGTCTGGAGGCGGTTGGAGGATGGATGGCGGCTAATGGATTGAAGTTGAATCCTGACAAGACAGAAGTACTGTTTTTGGGGGACAGGAGGCGGGCAGGTGTGGAGGACTCCCTGGTCCTGAATGGGGTAACTGTGCCCCTGAAGGACCAGGTGCGTAGCCTGGGAGTCATTTTGGACTCACAGCTGTCCATGGAGGCACAGGTCAATTCTGTATCCAGGGCAGCTGTCTACCAACTCCACCTGGTACGCAGGCTGAGACCCTACCTGCCCGCTGACTGTCTGGCCAGAGTGGTGCATGCTCTAGTTATCTCCCGCTTGGACTACTGCAATGCGCTCTACGTGGGGCTACCTTTGAAGGTGACTCGGAAACTACAGCTAATCCAGAATGCGGCAGCTAGACTGGTGACTGGGGGCGGCCGCCGAGACCACATAACACCGGTCTTGAAAGACCTACATTGGCTCCCAGTACGTTTCCGAGCACAATTCAAAGTGTTGGTGTTGACCTTTAAAGCCCTAAACGGCTTCGGCCCAGTATACCTGAAGGAGCGTCTCCACCCCCATCGTTCTGCCCGGACACTGAGGTCCAGCGCCGAGGGCCTTCTGGCGGTTCCCTCATTGCGAGAAGCGAAGCTACAGGGAACCAGGCAGAGGGCCTTTTCGGTGGTGGCGCCCGCCCTGTGGAATGCCCTCCCATCGGATGTCAAGGTGATGGACAACTACCTGACATTCAGAAAACATCTTAAGGCGGCCCTATTCAGGGAAGCTTTTAATGTATGATATTTTAGTGTTTTTGGTTTCTGTGGAAGCCGCCCAGAGTGGCTGGGGAGGCCCAGCCAGATGGGCGGGGTACAAATAATAAATTATTATTATTATTATTATTATTATTATTATTATTATTATTATTCTTGATATATTCTTATGTAACATTTGTGTGTTATATAACAATTGATTAATCCCCCCACTTTGCTTCCAAATATGCTGCTTAAAACATGGATTTCCATATTTTGTACTAAGATGCATAGGTGAAAAGTTATATTAGACAAGCAACAGTGCAAAATCCCATTAGATAAGAATAAGAACTTGTACTTCAAGAAAATAATTTCTTCTAAACTGAGGCTAGCAATTCTGTAGTATGCTAAGCTGTTCTCTCATTTTGTTTTTACTCAGCTGTTCTTAACAATTGAAACAGAAAAGTTGCAGGACACAGGGCTTTGCATCTTTGCGCATGCGCACACACACACACAGACGTATATGTATATATGTATACACTCTCTCTCTCTATATATATATATCTATATCTATTACTTTTGGTTCAGAGAACAGATTCAAATGGTTATCTTCTTGTTTCTCTATGTCCCCCTACCCAACTTGGTACCCTACAGATGTTTTGAACTACAATTCCCAACAGCCACAGACTCAGTGCTCTCTCTCTCTCTCTCTCTCTCTCTCTCTCTCTCTGTGTGTGTGTGTGTGTGTGTGACAGTACTTAACAGTGCAGACTGTTGTTACCCCTTTTCTTTGCTGCCCATGGCATCCATTTTGTACTATCACACATGGTAATTTCATATAGATATGAGAATTTGCATAATATTTTCTACCAAAACACCACTGCCTAGATTCATTGCAAAAAACACCAAAAATATCCTTCAGGATAGATTCTCCTCCCCCCTTGCTTCTAAAATTGGCATCTAGTAACTTAGGGCAAACAAATCCACAAATAACTCTAATACTCCATTAAAATGAAAGCACTTCAGTGAATACATAATATGCTCTTTCAGTTTCTCCAGTGATTAAGGGCTTGACTCATGTGACATTTCTTTACTCACTGGCCATTGCTAGTCATGTGAGTAAACAGCAAGGGCTGACAAGGCTGACCTCTTGAGGAAACTGCTTTGTGTTTTAATAATATCATCTAAGCAGCTCTCTCAAGCATTAAAGAATATGTGAACTTTTACAGTCATTTAACTCAAAACTGATTGTGCCACAGACTCTAGGGATCTGATTACATTTTTGCTCTTTCTCCTAGTGTTTGGAACCCATCAAACAGGTTCCAAGGGCAGGTATGTCTGGTTAAAGAGGTTGGAAAGACTCCCACAGCTAGCTGATATGCAGTCATCACAGCATGGCTTAAGTTAAGCAGCTCTCAGCCATGGAATATAATATGTGGTGATGAAAGAAATACTGATTTGGGCAGGAGGGGCACATGACTTACATGAAATGGTAATCATGACTCCAACTATGCCCCCCCCCCATTATTTCAGCTATTCATTGGGTGGGTACAACACAAATGTTGTTTGTATCTATCTGTTTCGGAAAACAATGGAGGAGTGAGCATTTGAGGGTGAAATCAAACTGTTGGAAGGTTACAGTGCCTGCTGTGGCTGTAGAGATCAATACAGGAGAGACATGTTTTGTTGCAGCTGGGGCAGATGAAGACATCATTTTGTGCTGATGCAGATGCACAGTGGCATTTATTCTGTTTGCGCTCCTCCAAGCTGAGGTCATTCCTCCTCTGGTCACTGCTATGCATCTGTGACCTGATTGCCAGGCACTGCAGCCATCAGCAAGGGATTTCCACATGGAGGGGTTGATGTTGCCAACCTTCATGCCACGTTTGCAGACATCTTTGTAACACAGAGTTGGTGTCTGCCAAAAGAACTCCTGCCTGAAGTCAGCAAAACAAAACCCTCCTAGAAGATTATGAGGGAAGGAAATAAAATTATCCAAAAATAAAAATAGAAGAGGGTTTTCACAAGGCATTATAAGTTTTTTTTAAAAAAGAAAAGTCTCACATTGCACACCGTGGTGCAAGACTCTCCCCAACACTTCCTATCATTCACACTTCTAGGAATGGCATGGGAGCAAAGCCATGCTACGCCATATCACATTGGCCCCAAGGCATTCTGGATAGCATTGCCAGTAAAAGTGAAATGTTGCTCTTTGAACAACTTTGCACTGCCACACTTCTTGGTGTAACCCACTAACATAAGTGGCAACCTCCTCTAAAAAAACTGCAACAAATTTCTCTCCCACCTCTAAGAAAGCCACAAAAAAACCAGTGTGCAGGGTTTTGCAGAGCAATAGTATTTTTGGGAAACTGGGGGGCAAGATAGATTTTAGTCCAACATCCTTTCCTATCTTGAATTTAGAAGGACTCCCTGCCAATGAAGGTGAAAGAATGAATTCTTTTAACTTATGCATTCTTTAACTCAGCAAGCTCTTGCAACACTGAACACAAACACAGTTTAGACCTTTACGTTGAAAAGCTTTGCTGAATGTCAAGCACTTTAATATGGATGTCTTGAAGCCCTGTGAGTGGGAGCACAGTAAAATTCTAAGCTAAAATGATTAACATTCAGTTTTTTCAAAGATACTCATACTTTGGAAAATCACCTTATAAAATCACAGATTATAAGAAATTAGCCACTAGAGATTGAATGTCTCTTATGTCTTAAGACATTTTCCATTACCCAATCTGCTTCATCTCGCTTTTCAAATAATTGACAACGATGATTTAAGTGTCCCTTTTTTCTTCCTGGTCTCAGCTGAGATAAAATTCTGTCCTAGTTTTTCTAACTTGTCTATATAATATAGTGTGTGTGTGTGCGCACGAGCACGTAATCAGCTTCTAAAACTACACCATGAAGATATTTGATTATGTTTGACAATTACGTATTTATAATGTAGAGTCATTTAGAAAGGGTGAAATATTTACATTCCTCACGAGTTTTTGTTTTCCCTAGTGGTTCTGATATTGCAACAATAACAAACAAAAACATCATTTTTTCTTCAGCTTAGAAACATTTGCATAAAATGGAAAAACACTTAAAAGTGTCACTATTAACTATTAACAATCCACATGAGGCTTTCTCCATTTTTATTTTTCACTGAATAAGTTTTATTTTAAAATTTTATTTAAGTTTTAACATTGCTAACTATTAACAAAACTGAAAGCAATCATTACATGAAAATTAAAGTTAAGTTTGGAGGGGGGGGGGGGAACCTGACCAAATGAGTTCTATTTCATAATCCAATAATTTCTCCAGAAAGTCAGTGAAGTCATTGTTCCACTTTAGTAGTGGCTAGGAAAGACTTTGCCACATGAAAAGATCAGACAATGGCCAAAGACCCCAGATCAGTGGCGGAGCTTCACGTTGCAGCACTGGGGGGAGGAGAGCAGGTGGGGGTGTGGCTGGTGTGTGTCCCAGGGGCGTGGTGCACTGCCTGCGGGGACCTGGCGCCCAGTGCAGGCGGGGGGCAGCCACGATGGCACCCCACCAGGATCGTGCTGCTGGGGGTGGTGCACTCCTCTTCCACCACCAGTGCCCCAGATAGCATTTGAAGAAACCATTGAACTGAACCCCAGATCCAATGCAAAACTTAACCCATCCTTCATGCTGTCCTCCCAATATTTAGAAGAACAGCAAGGATTATGTCATGTTCCGTGGGAATTCTTGCCAGTGAGGAGAAGAGATGGCTCAAGCAAGGGAAGTATAAAAGTTCCTAGTTTCCCAGTCAGGGCAGGCACCTTGGAAGAAAACCCAGGTGTGGGTTTAATACCATAGATAGCTGGTGAGGTCAACCATCCAAGTTGTCTCCTCAAGGTCTTGGAGCAACTGCCTGAGTTTTACCACTGGAGGCCCCACACCCTGAGGTCTGCCTCCTGGCCAGTTAAAGGGCTCCTTCATGGCAACAGAACTCCCAGTGGTCAGAAGTTCCTCCTCAGTGTTCTCCTAATCTTAACTCTAACTCTGAGGAGTTTCTGGACCAGCCACCAGAATCTGGCTGCAGAGGCGTTCATGGTGTGAATTTTTTTTTAGAATGTCAAAGGAGGTCGGAAGCAGTAATGTTTCTGAATACCAGTTGCTGGAAACCACAGGAGGGGAGAGTCCTCTTTTGTTCAAGTCCTGCTTGCAGGTTTCCCACCGAAAACTGGTTGCCCACTACAAGAGCAAGGTGCTGGACTATATGGGACATTGGTCAGATCCAGCAGCCTTTTGTTGTGTTCTTATATTTTTAATCTGCACCATGTATGTCACCTCTTCTGTTGTATGTGTCTATATCTGTGCAAATAGATTTAAACACCCCATACAGAAAACTCACTTGTATTTATGTCAGTTCCATCCTGACAGCCTTAAATGAGTGATGTGTGTGTTTGGGGAGGAATCTAACTTTCTCTATAAAAAGTTTATTTACTTGGTAACATGGAAGAAATTCTTACTTGTCACGGATGAGCAACTATTGGTATTTAGAAGACCATCTATAAAGAATTGTCTGTACAAATGACCACGTCCTATGCATATATAACTGACCTTATCTTCAACTCGTGGACAAACCACTAAGCTTCTTCCAGATTTCTGCCCTCAAAAATGCTTGTAAAAAAATAAAATAAAAATCCTTTCATTTTATAGAGTTGGAACTGTTGCCAAATTGACCTCTGATGGTAAATGACTAAATGAATATATCCATAAAATTGCACCCAAAGTTTTTAACCTCACAACAGAAAATGGGCTGTTTATAGTCTAATAAAATAAACAATGCTGTAAAAAATGCAACAAATTGAAGTGCACTAAGAATGCAGATTATATTACTTCTATACCATATTTTTATTGCAAAATGAAGCAGCAGCCCAGGGACATTTCTATAACACAAGTGCTTCATTATAATCTAATAACTTCCAAAAGGTCACATTACTTTTATGACTTCATTTATGCTACAAAAAGGTCATTCAGTGTAGGGGCATTAAAATGAGTTTACTTTGGAGGGCAAAATGTGTTCAGATGATAGATATTTAGGGTGTATTCTGCTTTGTGGTACAATGTACAATAAACTGAAGCCTACTTGTGTTTTAGTAGTTCTAGAATGCCATCAGGTTTGCAAGGAGGACACTATTTCCCCATTATTGACAAAAACTATAACAAGAAAAGTCCATGCACAAATCTTTTTTCTATCTTGGCTTTTCCAAAAAGAGATGTGCTTGTGCTGGGTGGAAGGATGAACAAGAACCAAGGAAAGCACAGCTGAGATAGAGATGGCAGTGGGAGGGATCCCTTTCAGATGCTGAGTTTCAGTTCCACTGCACTCTTTGATCCTGCACACATTGACCTTTCGCCTTGTCTTTGTAAAAGGTAAAGGGACCCCTGACCATTAGGTCCAGTCATGGCCGACTCTGGAATTGCAGTGCTCATCTCGCTTTACTGGCCAAGGGAGCCAGTGTACAGCTTCCAGGTCATGTGGCCAGCATGACTAAGCCACTTCTGATGAACAAGAGCAGTGCACGGAAACGCCGTTTACCTTCCCGCCAGAGTGGTACCTATTTATCTACTTACACTTTGACGTGCTTTCAAACTGCTAGGTTGGCAGGAGCAGGGACCGAGCAATGGGAGCTCACCCCGTTGCGGGGATTCGAACCGCCAACCTTCTGATCGGAAAGTCTTAGGCTCTGTGGTTTAACCCACAGCGCCGCCCATCTCTTTGCACTGCCACACTTTTTAGGCATTTGGTTATATTGATAGAAGCTATCTCCTCTCCTTGCTACTTATTCCCTCTCCCTCCAACAGTTCATCCAAGAGTAAAAGAACTGGAAGCCACAAGATAATGATTAGTTGGAGATGAGAAAAGTTGAGAAAATTGTGGCAGTTTGGTAAGATGACTCTGGTATATGCCACTGTTGCTATCTTGATCTCTCCACCACTCTAGGAAGAGTAGGAACAGTAAATTTTATCTATTTGCTGCTTCTACACACACACTTCACCCTTTCTGTGAAAAGTGCTGGCTTTTTAGCAGAGGTCTTGATTGATAACATGCTGAGGTACATCCTTCAAAATGTTAAAGCTACAGAACTCTCATTATTACTTAGGGAATATTTTCTATTTTGTCCTTGGTTTTTAGGCACAAGTTAATAAAACCATACTGGCTTTAAATTAAATTATTGCAGAGCTAAATCTTGCATGATTGATCCATTCTAACATTATAGGTTTGTATTTCTATGTTCTGAAAATGTCTTGTACTATTACGTTCATGCTGGCTATGATTTTACAAGTATGTATTGATAAGTGCCTCTTTGCTATTATTATTAAGTATGGTTTTTGAGATCTGCATTTTAATGGAGCCTAACAAAAAGCTTGCTGTTAGGTACAGAACGGGATTAATTTCATATACTGAAACTTGCCATTCAGTATTCAGGGCAATGATGAAGTTCTGAAGTCTTCACTGTGTTAAAAAAGGGTTAAAAGTGAATCCTCAGACTACTTCCATACAACTCAGGTGGCTTTTGCCCTGTTTAGACTAGCTATAGCCATTACTGAACCAGGATAGTCCAGTCTCAGTTGTCCATGCTCTGAAGAGTGGAGTAAAACTGTTTCTGCTTCTTCAGCTCTGAAAATAACCACTGAAAGGTGCAGTATTATAGTAACTCTGTCTAAGACTAGAATAACTTTCTTTCTTTCTTGTTTTAAGCAATTGAATGGAAAGTAGATTCTTACTGGGATGTTTGCTCAATTGCACTCATTTGGAAATTATATATAAGGGAAAACATTTTGTTATTTCTTTGAAACAATAACTGTGTTTGAATCGTATTGTATAGAAGTAATTGAATGTAAACATAGCATCACAAAATAAAATTAAGTGCCATTCTGTTTGACACTTAGCTTAAAAATATAACCTGAGCTGCTCAGGTAGAAACAAAACCTAATTGGGAACTGGATCAAACAAAATGCATTAGTTTACTGTTGGCATAAATAAACCTCCTGAAATGTGCTTACAAAATCTGTTGAAGATTAAATCTAGTTTACCAATGTCTTAAAGGTAAAGGTAAAGGCACCCCTGAGTGTTAGGTCCAGTTGCGGACGACTCTGGGGTTGTGTGCTCATCTCGCTCTATAGGCCAAGGGAGCTGGCGTTTGTCTGCAGACAGCTTCCGGGTCATGTGGCCAGCATGATTAAGCCACTTCTGGTGAACCAGAGCAGCACACGGAAACACCATTTACCTTCCCTCCAGAGCGGTACCTATTTATCTACTTGCACTTTACATGCTTTTGAACTGCTAGGTGGGCAGGAGCAGGGACTGAACAACGGGAACTCATTCCATTGCAGGGATTCAAACTGCCGACCTTCCGATCGGCAAGCCCTAGGCTCTGTGGTTTAGACCACAGCGCCACCCGCATCCCTTTACCACTGTTTTAAGAACATACAATTAAATTATAAATAATATAACCAGGATTCATACTGCAGGTAATAGACTTTTCCCCCTCCCAATTAATTAGTATGGGAATCAACGCCATATTTTAACATCAGGTAGCTGTGTGTATTCTAAACCCCCACTGATTTTACTGGTGAATGGTGCTACAGTTCCCACAAATTCCCTGATGCTCTGATGTGAATTAGCTGTAAAATTCTCTCAAGTTCATGTAAGGTATGTGACCTGCCTTTGATTGTCTCCATATAATTGCTAGCACTATATGTCTGGTCAACTAAAGTACTAGTACATTTCAGCAAAAAACAGTGGTGATCCAAGAACAGGAAGTTAAAAATCTTGTGGTATGAGACCAGATACCTCAATTGCTGAACAAAGTTGTAGAGAGGAGCTATTTCCCTTCCACATTGCTCTCCATTAAACCCAAGGGTAGAATCAATGATGCTTGCAATTTATAAAATGATGAATCAATAAGTCACACAAATGCAAATTGTTTTGTGAAATTTGAATAGCATCGGGTATTTCTTATTTATTTATTTGAAGGCAGAGTACATTTTAATCAATTAAAGGCCATGGAATCTGGCCTAAAGAAAGAGTATGAATAATTTACAAGTTTATCCACACACTGAAATGCTATTTTGAGGATGCTGAGCTAGATTTCCATAATGGAGTAATAGCATTTTCAATCAATGGTGTTGGGGGTAGCGGGGGAGGGAAACCAAGGATTAAATTGGCTAACCATTTTATTTCATTAGAAATATTATAAACACTATCTATTTCAGCACTGCATGAGGAAATAGGTTTTTGCATTCCATGATAACAATGCCAGAGAAGCAATGACCTGTAAAAGTTTTTCTTTAACCTTATAATATTACAAAATTAGAATCATAACCTTAATCAGATGCATGAAAAAATATTCAAATATAATTTTGTCCTTTAAACACTTTCTATGAGAGTAATTTAGGGTTTTCTCCCCATCACGAATTAATGAAAACTTACACACAGTGAATTCATAAAACTGAATTTTGATTATGTGCTATTAAAATAGAACTCGGCATTTATATAAACAAAATGTTGCGCAAAAGACTTTATAAGTTGATAAGATACAATTTTCATTTTAATGTGCATGAAGTTGATTGAAGTCATGAAACTAATCATGGAACTAATCAAAATTCATATTGCAAGATGAACATATATGTAAAGATTTGCAGATTGCTCAGTTTGACTGAAGTGTACAGGCTTTCCAAATTTCAGAGATATTTTTTTTTCTTAAGTGAGCAGCTGATTAAAAGTACAGTGGTGCCCCGCAAGACAAATGCCTCGCAAGACGGAAAACCCACTAGACGAAAGGGTTTTCCGTTTTTGAGCTGCTTCGCAAGATGAATTTCCCTATGGGCTTGCTTCGCAAGACAAAAACGTCTTGCGAGTGTTCCGATTTTTCACCGCTTTCCCCCCTTTTTCCAAGCCGCTAAGCCGCTAGTAGCCTTTTAGCCACTAAGCCGCTAAGCCTTTAATAGCCACTAATCCGCTAAACCGCTAATAGCGCTAATCCGCTAAGCCGCTAATAGGGTTGCTTCGCAAGACGAAAAAACCGCTAGACGAAGAGACTCGCAGAACAGATTATTTTCGTCTTGCGAGGCACC
Source organism: Podarcis bocagei (assembly GCF_964188305.1). Lineage (NCBI taxonomy): Eukaryota > Metazoa > Chordata > Lepidosauria > Squamata > Lacertidae > Podarcis > Podarcis bocagei. The sequence goes on from NC_138128.1 coordinate 70,321,226, forward strand.
ACTGTAGGAATTTAAAAATATGAATTACACATTAAAGATCCAGACTGTAAAACAGTTACTGCTTTTCCTCATACTAAATTACATTTAATAATTTAGTAACACCCACTGGGTTGGGAGTGCAAAAACCAGCATTTAGAATTTCAGAGAACATCAGTTAGTGGGGAGTATACAAATACTGTATGTAAGTAAGTAAGTAAGTAAGTAAGTAAATCTAGCTTCAGAAGCCCCAAATGAAGTGTAACATTGATATTTTTACACTTTTTAACTCTACTGGCAATAATATGAAGGATTGTATGGCTGCACAAAAGGTTTCCTGGACTACAAGTCACCTTCTCAAAAAGTAAATATAGATCTGGAAAATCCCAGCAGATGGTTTTGTGCATCACATGGATATGAAAGTGGAATAGAAGCTGCAGCCAAGTTTGCAGCAATGTTTTAAATATATATTGTAATGGGTATGGGGTTGCTCGTGCGTAAGTTGCCGCCTCTCCTGGTTATGTTGCCTTGTTAAACCTTTCTGTCTGGACAGCCCTTCATTTCGTGGCTGCCTCAGTCGCTAGCAGAATCCGTCAGTGGGCGTTTCTTAAATCTTTTCCAACATAAAAGTTGTTTGACACCCAGTCTCCTCCTACTCTCTCTGCACGGAAGTCTTCTGCTTAGGGTGGGCGTGGGTAGCGGAGGACACGTGCTCTCCCCGCTGGTGTCCGGTGAAGAGTCCTGGAGCCCTCTCGCCGATTCCCCCATCAGCCCCTCTATATCCCTGGTGTTGCGCTGATTTGCTTCCCCATCTGCGGAGCTGCTTCTCTCCCTGCTGGGCCCTTCTCCAGCATCATTTGAGAGCCTTCCCTCCGCCTCTAGCTCCGATGTCAGTTCCCTGACATATATCTATCCATTTTATCATTGTTAGGTAAATGGTATGAGATTGCAATAGACTGAAAACTTTGCAGTCATTAAAAAGTAGCTACAAAAGGCATAGCACCACTGGAAATACAGTGGTGCCTCGCAAGACGAAATTAATTCGTTCCGCAAGTCTCTTCGTCTTGCGGTTTTTTCGTCTTGCGATGCACGGTTTCCCATAGGAATGCATTGAAAATCAATTAATGCGTTCCTAGGGAAACCGCCTTCGGACCAGGTCCGGGGACAGTCTGCCCCCGGACCTCTTCTGAAGGCTGGGGGGGGGGACAAGGGCTTTTCTTCCCACCCCCAGCATTTTAAAAAACCCTGGGACAGCGGAGGATTTCTCCGCTGTCCGGGGCGATCTTAAAATGCTGGCGGGCGGCATTTTAAAATCACCCCGGACAGCGGAGGACTTCTCCGCTGTCCGGGGCGATTTAAAAGCCCCTGGGAAGGCAGGCAGGGGGGACAAAGACTTTCGCCCCCTGCCCGCCTTCAGAAGGTGTTCCCGCCCCCCGCCCCACTTCGGAACAGCTTTCCGAAGTGGGGCGGCTGGGGCAGGTGTCCCCACCCCCCCTCCCCACTTCGGAACAGCTTTCCGAAGTGGGGCGGCGGGGGCAGGTGTCCCCGCCCCCCTCCCCACTTCGGAGCAGCTTTCCGAAGTGGGGCGGCGGGGGCAGGTGTCCCTGCCCCCCCTCCCCACTTCGGAACAGCTTTTGATGCGATTAATTCTTCGGGGCTTATCCCTAGGTCATGGAAGATGGCCGTGATCGTGCCAGTCCATAAAAAAGGTCCCCCTGCTGACCCGGAGAACTATCGGAACATCAGCCTTTTGTCTATCATCGGGAAAATCTATGCAAAATTTTTGCTGTCTAAGCTGTCCCATTGGGCAAACGACTCAAATTTGATTGGCCATGAGCAAGCGGGCTTTAGGAACAACTATTCGACCACTGACCATATGGTAATTATGTATCATCTTGCCAGAAAATATTCTGCCCCGAGTCGGGGGCGCCTATGTGTCGCTTTCATAGACCTAAAGGCCGCCTTTGACAGTATCCCAAGAAACTGTCTATGGAAGAAATTAGATAGATGGGGCATAGATAGAAGGCTGTTATGGCTTATAATTCAATTACACCACGGGTCGTCAGCTAGAGTGAGACTCACACCGGCGGGAAACCTATCCAACGAGGTCCCAATAAATAGAGGTGTGCGCCAAGGCTGCATTTTGGCCCCACTCCTCTTTAACTTGTTTATTAGCGATATGAGGCTCTTTCTGAATGAGTCTCAAGCCAACATCCATGCCCCCCGCCTAGCTGATTTTCGTTGCCCTCTGCTTCTATATGCCGATGATGCAGCGCTCCTCTCCTACTCTAGAGTCGGTCTATGCAGAGCTCTAAAGATTTTTGCGGCTTACTGCAAACTTAACCATCTGACTATTAATCATGGGAAATCTAAAGTCCTGGTCTTTACCAGGTCTCGGAAAACTTACAGCTGGAAGTTAGATGGAGTCCAACTAGAACAGGTTTTCAAATTTAAATACCTAGGAGTCTTTTTTCATTACAACCTAAGCTGGAAGCCACAGATTCAGTATCTACTAAACAAAGGGAAAACAATACTCTATTCTCTGCTCCAATTTTTTGCGGCCGACGGAGCCTCCCACATCCCTTCTGCTTTGAAGGTATACCACGCAAAAGTGGTTTCCACCCTCTGTTATGCTGCCCCGCTCTGGGCCCCAGGGTCCAATTTAACATCGCTTGGGACATTGCAGAATCAGTTTCTCCGTCGCCTCCTGAAACTCCCCATGTGTGTGAGCAACGCAGCCATACGTTTGGAGTTAAGGATTGCATCATTGGAGACCGTCATCTGGAAGCGAGTCTTTGGCTACTGGCTGTCCAGCTGGCATAGGCTTCCCGACCATTACCTTTTTCAGTGCCTCTGGCGAGATGACTTTGTCAATCCGTGGGTAGGAAAAATCCATGCCAAACTCCTGAGCATCGGAATTTCTCCAGCGGACTCCCTAAAGATGAACTTATGCTCAGCCAAAAGCCTTATAGAGCAAAGATTAGCAGACATTGAATATCAACACAACCTGGCTTGGGGTGGGGGTGTTTGCTCCCCCAGGTATCACGGAATAACCCCACCACTTGGCCTTCCATCATACATGTCATCTCTTTCATCTGTTCCACACCGACTTGCATTTATTCGTGCAAGGTTCAATGTCCTTCCATCGAACCTGCTGAGCCACAGATTTTCTAAGGGTTTGGTGTCTCCGTTATGCGTGTGTGACGGGAAAACTGTTGAATCTCTTCCACATATAATGTTCAACTGCCCCCTACATAGCATAGCCAGGACTAAATTCCTAGGTCCTGCTCTACTGTGCTTGGTGGGCCGGCCTGTTGAGTCACACGCCGCACTACTTTTGCAGGATACAGATCCCTCGGTAACTCTGCAGGTGGCGAGATTCCTGAACGCGGTTATCTCACACACAAAAACAACTAAAAAACAACAACAACACCAAAACTAATCGGACAGTTACGATGAGAGTGCATGTCGGACCTCGTCTTCAGTTTCTTTTTCTGTGATCCGTCCCTTGGAGCTCTTTGGGCCCCAAGCTGTTATTTGGCTCTGCTCATTGACCCACCCTAGTACCGTGATGTTCACCCTTTGGCGTCGAATATATCGGTCCTTATGCCTCTGTGTTTTTATGTTTGTACATATTTTATGGGCTAATAGCCGTAAATAAATAAATTGAAATTGAATTGGGGCGGCTGGGGCAGGTGTCCCCACCCCCCCTCCCCACTTCGGAACAGCTTTCCGAAGTGGGGCGGCGGGGGCAGGTGTCCCCGCCCCCCCTCCCCACTTCGGAACAGCTTTCCGAAGTGGGGCGGCTGGGGCAGGTGTCCCCGCCCCCCCTCCCCACTTCGGAACAGCTTTCCGAAGTGGGGCGGCTGGGGCAGGTGTCCCCACCCCCCCTCCCCACTTCGGAACAGCTTTCCGAAGTGGGGCGGCTGGGGCTGGTGTCCCCACCCCCCTCCCCACTTCGGAACAGCTTTCCGAAGTGGGGCGGCGGGGGCAGGTGTCCCCGCCCCCCCTCCCCACTTCGGAACAGCTTTCCGAAGTGGGGCGGCTGGGGCAGGTGTCCCCACCCCCCTCCCCAATTCGGAACAGCTTTCCGAAGTGGGGCGGCGGGGGCAGGTGTCCCCGCCCCCCTCCCCACTTCAGAACAGCTTTCCGAAGTGGGGCGGCGGGGGCAGGTGTCCCCGCCCCCCTCCCCACTTCGGAACAGCTTTCCGAAGTGGGGCGGCTGGGGCAGGTGTCCCCACCCCCCCTCCCCACTTCGGAACAGCTTTCCGAAGTGGGGTGGCTGGGGCTGGTGTCCCCACCCCCCCTCCCCACTTCGGAACAGCTTTCCGAAGTGGGGCGGCAGGGGCAGGTGTCCCCGCCCCCCCTCCCCACTTCGGAACAGCTTTCCGAAGTGGGGCGGCGGGGGCAGGTGTCCCCGCCCCCCCTCCCCACTTCGGAACAGCTTTCCGAAGTGGGGCGGCTGGGGCAGGTGTCCCCACCCCCCCTCCCCACTTCGTAACAGCTTTCCGAAGTGGGGCGGCTGGGGCAGGTGTCCCCCCCTCCCCACTTCGGAACAGCTTTCCGAAGTGGGGCGGCGGGGGCAGGTGTCCCCGCCCCCCCTCCCCACTTTGGAACAGCTTTCCGAAGTGGGGCGGCTGGGGCGGGTGTCCCCGCCCCCCCCGCCCCACTTCGGAACAGCTTTCCGAAGTGGGGCGGCTGGGGCAGGTGTCCCCACCCCCCCTCCCCACTTCGGAACAGCTTTCCGAAGTGGGGCGGCTGGGGCGGGTGTCCCCACCCCCCCTCCCCACTTCGGAACAGCATTTTAAAATCTCCCCGTGTCCCGGGAAGATTTTAAAATGCTGGGGGTCGGGCTGCCGACCCCCAGCATTTTAAAACCTTCCCGGGACACGGGGAGATTTTAAAATGCTGGGGTTCGGCAGCGCTTCGCTCCCGACCCCCAGCATTTTAAAACCTTCCCGGGACACGGGGAGATTTTAAAATGCTGGGGGTCGGCAGCGCTTCGCTCCCGACCCCCAGCATTTTAAAATCTCCCCGGGACAGGGGGAGATTTTAAAATGCTGGGGGTCGGCAGCTAACGCTTCGCTCCCGACCCCCAGCATTTTAAAACCTTCCCAGGACACGGGGAGATTTTAAAATGCTGGGGGTCGGCAGCTAACGCTTCGCTCCCGACCCCCAGCATTTTAAAATCTCCCCGGGACAGAGACTTCTCTGCTGTCCCTTGGAGATTTTAAAATGCTGGGGGTCGGCAGCGAACGCTTCGCTCCCGCCCGCCAGCATTTTAAGATCGCCCGGGGCAGGCGGGGGGGGGGGAAGGCAGGCGGGGGGGGGAGCAAAGACTTTTGCCCCCCGCCGGCCTTCAGAAGAGGTCCTCTTCTGAAGGCCGGCTGTGGGCGAAAGTCTTTGCTCCCGACCGCCAGCATTTCCCTATGGGCTTTCGTCTTGCGATGCAAGCCCATAGGGAAATTCGTCTTGCGAAGCGCCTCCAAAACAGAAAACCCTTTCGTCTTGCGGGTTTTCCGTCTTGCGAGGCATTCGTCTTGCGGGGTACCACTGTATAACAATTGGGAATACTGAGGAAAAAGGAATAAAACTATTTGTCTTCTTAGAAAGAAGAAGATGGGACTCCATTTTGGCATCTCATACCATAAAGTTTGCAGTGTTTGTATCTACAGCCTTTGATAAAGTTGATTCAAACTGTGTATCAGGAGCACAATAATAGTTTCACTCCTATATACAGGGTTGGTACCAGGAAATAGCTTTGGGAGACTACTGTTTGTACCTCTTGTATGTCTGGTTGGCATCAGTAGTGAATTTGATGCCCTACAAATGTTATTGGCCACTCTGGAATGGAAATCCAGCAAATAAAAGTGAAACCATGGAGAGTTTTACTCCAGTGTGTCAACATCCTGTCCCCCACTCCCCAACATCTCTGAATATTCCAGAAAATCATTTATGATTGCTGTAATCCCTCAGTATTGTCAATGAATTCAAGTTTGCTAACAGAAAGGTGATACCCTGTATAAATGTGAAGAAAGTAACAAATATACAACCAAAGAATCCACAAGAAAAGAAGAAGAAATAAAACCCTACTAGAGAGAGATCTGGTCTAAAGGCTTAATGAAAATATTGCATAGCTTTCTATCATAGCCACTAGAAGTAATATTATCAATGAAATTGTAATAAAAGATATATCAGAAGACGTCAGTACGTCAATCAAAAGGCACGAAATAAGAAAGCAGATGGAAGGGATAAAATTCAGTATTGCTAGTAGAAATGTTTTTGTTTTTTTTTAAAGTACACACAAAACCTAGCAGTATTGTTCAGTATCCAAAACATTTATCATCCTTTCTGCACTTTGGAACAAGTGTTTTTCCCCTGTGAGGGGATGCTGATACAACTGCTTGCCATGGGTGCAAGGGGTCCTAGATACGCCTCTGCTCATTAAAGTCAACCATGTGTGACTGGTGAGGAGAGGTGAGGAAAGCCCCATTGTGGAAGTCCTTGCATGGAGCTCAGCTGACATGACTCCTTAGGTGAATCTCACCCTCTGCATAGACAACTGAGAAAAGAACAAGTACTCAGTCTCCACTGATTTTAGAATAGAATGCCAAGTATGCACAGTCAGAGACTCCTTATAGTAGTGAAAGCTGAGCTTACAGCCAAGAATAAAATTAATGCATTTTACACCAAGGCAGTCCTGTGGATTACACTCAGTGGATTTAATTAAGTGGTCTGATGCTGGTTTCAATGTGCTTGATGGATTAACCTGCACAATCATGACAAAGTTCAGAATGCATCATCCAAATGCCAAATTGGAAGGGCTATACATCTAAAGCTCTGAAGGAAGTAGACAAAACACATACATATGTGAACTCTGCAAAAATCTGCTAGCAGAATGCTGAAACTACTTCAGGACAATGGACTACCCAATTCTCCAAGCAGTGATCAAGGCTGATCAGTGAAGGATTATGCCAGCCAGTCTCAGCACTGATAAAAGGAATAACTGAAAGATGGAAATCCAAAGCCCTACATGGGAAAAATGAAGAAAGATTTTGCAGAAGGAATGTGGCTGTAGCCTTATCAGTAAAATAGCTAAAAGCAGGTCAACTTAGAAGCACAAATTTAAAAATAGAACGTTTTATTACAGACAGTCAAGACTAATCACTACTAATAACAAGAAATGTATATAAACAAAAAACACAGATACAGACACAAAGATAAACTAAACATTATATGAATTATCTGCCTTTGTGAAACCAGTTAGAATATCTCAACAGACTGCACCAATCATTCTTAAACAGCTAGAGCACTAACTGAACATTTTAGTTCCTGTGCAGAGCCATATGAGAGCAAAACCACGCTGAGTAGCCCCACACAATCAAAGTCCCCTCTACTAGCATGATGTACACATCTGTTTGAAGGGTCCTTCAGACATACAGCTGTATGTGCAAAGGCTTCCATGGGACCCCCAATCCTTCAGGCTTCCAACTCTTGTGGGAGCCTTTTTATGTACAGTGATACCTTGGTTTACCCCTTCATGGATACGCCTTGTCATGGCGAAGGGGCTTGAATAACTCAGAGAAGCTATGAGCTCTGCCATGCAGGGCCACCCAAGATGGACAGGTCATAGCCGAGAGTTTAGACTAAATGTATTCAACCTGGAGAAGGAACTGGCAAACCACTCCAGTATTTTGCCAAGAAAACTCCATGGACATTAAAAAAAAAGGAGAAGCTTTGAGCAGAAAGCGAGAGTTTCCAAGGCAAGCTTTGGTTCATGGGGTCATGGTCAGTCGAACACGACTAAGACGACTAAACAAAAACCTTGGTTTAAGAACAGCTTAGTTTATGAACAATTTGGATTAAGAATGCTACAAACCCGGAAGTAGGTGTTTTGGTTTGTGAAATTTGCCCTGGAAGAAGTTCGTAAACCCAGGCACCACTGCATAACTGTATGCATGAAGACTGCTCCCTAAAGATGTTTAGGTAGTATGTGCAAACAGTAGGAGAGTGTGCTTTTCAGTGTGAAAGGAAGGGCAACCCCAAGCATATGCTCTATATGGAAATAAAAAGCCTGTATAGCACTAATACACATAAACCCAACTGATTAATTTAGAACTACCCCATTAATACAAATACAGACTTTGAATTTAAGGTAGGTTACCTCCCTTGAGGGGACGCGGGTGGCGCTGTGGGTAAAACCTCAGTGCCTAGGACTTGCCGATCGTATGGTCGGCGGTTCGAATCCCTGCGGCGGGGTGAGCTCCCATCGTTCGGTCCCAGCTCCTGCCCACCTCGCAGTTTGAAAGCACTCTTAAGTGCAAGTAGATAAATAGGTACCGCTTTATAGCAGGAAGGTAAACGGTGTTTCCGTGTGCTGCGCTGGTGCTGGCTCACCAGACCAGCTTCATCAGGCTGGCCACATGACCCGGAAGTGTCTCCGGACAGTGCTGGGCCCCGGCCTCTTGAGTGAGATGGGCACGCAACCCCAGAGTCGGTCACGACTGGCCTGTACGGGCAGGGGTACCTTTGCCTTTACCTTTTACCTCCCTTGAAGTCACATGCAATACAGCCACTAAAAAGCCAATGGGAAGATCAGGAGACCCTGTTAAACAGTGTGGGATAGGGGCACATTGTGGAGGAGGAAGGGATGGGAAACTTTCATTCAGTGAACTTTCTTACAATAACAGCTTAGGATCCATGCCCAATTTGGGATTATTCCCACCATGACACTCAGCAGTCACCTATGCGCTACCCCACATTGTTCAAGATGCAGGATGATCCTTAACCTTCTGTAGAGGCTTTGGAGGGCGCAGCTAGTGGAAAACTTTCCTCCCATTAACATTATTTAGTTAACCATTCCCCGATTTCCCTTGCCCTGGAGGGGGGGGGGAGGTTTTAAAAAGTTGCATTTGCTTGCAGGTGTCTTTATTCTTATATTTCAATGGGCATAATACATAGTAATAAAATGGATTATTTCCTTCATTGAAAATGCAGTCACCAAGAACGTTTTGCAATTTTCCTTGTGCTTTTCTAGATTGTGGCGTTTCTTTTAGCCTACATGTTACTTGCTCTTTCTTTCAAAGCAGTATTTTTGGCTGTTACAAAAGTATGCAATTATCCTTAGGGTTATTAGCTGTGCTTCCATTTAGAGTGGGCACTGTAGCGACTTTAATTCTGCAAGTCATAAATCAAGGGCTGCTGTAAAGCAAAAGCTGATAGTTTCACTTTCCTGTTGATGGGGATATATGTATGCGGGTCCCCACCCTGGATGGTTTTATGCCCTAGGGCATGCTTGGTTTTTAGTATAACAGCAATAATGAATTCTGAGTCATCTTGCCAAAGCTCATAATTCCTTGGTTCTAAAGAGAAGAAGCCTTGGCCACTTGACATCTTCACCTTAAATATGGAGCAAGTTAGGGATAGGTAAATCTGTCAGTTCGAATTTCACAGATTCTCATTTTTTGAGTCTTAGGTTCAGTTCTTCACACCAGTTTCTTTTTTAAAAAACTATTAGGTTAATTCATTTTAAAATTAATTAAAAGCTTATTGGCATAAACACATACATAATACAATAAAAATGATGGATACGGCAAATAAAAATAGTTGTAAAAGTAGAAAAATAAAACACAGATACAGAGGAGGGGTTAAAACCCCCAATAAACTACTGAAAATATAGTGCCACATTCAATTGTTGCATATGAGAATAAAAAGATGGGTCAATTCAGTTCTCAGTAAAACCTCTCCATATACTTGTCTATAGATCAAGGGGTTTGGTGGGCTGTTCAGTTGAGTTAGCATAGGAGAGAAAATTATACCATATAAAGTAAAAAGGGTCCATTTCCGAAGAACCATTAAGGAATCTCCGTTTATATGTCAGGTGTTCTGACAATGTTGCAGAACACCTGACATATAAACGGAGATTCCTTAATGGCATACTTTCTCTGGCCACTCCTCCTAAGAGGGAGGTGATTTGGATAATTCATCAGCATTTTACAGTGAATGTTTTCTATTCCTTCTTGGTCTGCTCACCAGGCCCTGCCCCCAGCAACGCTGTGGATTGGCACGTTTGAATATGTGTCCCCCAATGGTCCATGGTGCCAGGAAGGCTGGCCAGCTCTAGCCAATCCAGCGTGTCTCAAGGGGCAACGGGGGTGCAGCGTGGCAGTCCACAAATGGCGCCCACAGTTAGATGTGTGAGCGATTAATACCATACATATTTCCCACCCCCCAAAAAATTTACCCAATAATAACGTCATGCATTTTGGTATGTTATTTTCACTAACATTTGCATTTCTATGGTATATGAATTGCAAAACTGAGAAAAGCATTGTATTTTTTATTGATGGTTGTGTTTTTGTTGACACCAGGTTTCTGAAAGTGGAGACAGGATGTTTGTGTTACTGTGTTCCATGAAGTGGGACTATTGTTCTTTGTTCTTTTTCTCTTTGCTGTCTGATGCTAGAGAGACAGGGAGCCATGTTGCAGTGCTCCATGTGTGTTTATATGTAAATAAAGTTGATAAGCCAAAATGCTGAGTTGCTGAGGTCTGTCACTCACGTTGCAAAGACTCTGCTGATCCCTAAGTGTGCCGGTGTTGGTTGGCATTGGTCGCTGTGATGTTCGGGCAGAAGAAAGCTTTTGAAGCTCCCAAACGATCGACCAGGGGAAGAGAACATGCCAGTCGGGCATGTGTCTCTGCCAGGGTCCTACTCAAGTGTAGGCTGAACTCCAGACACCTCCATGGGATTCATGACAGCTACCATTTGCCACTGTTCCAAATACATATGCTGTAGTTTTGACCTGGGAGAAAGGAACTAAATGTGGCAGCTTTCCATATATGAAATTTGAAAGAAATCAGCCATAAACTAATTGTGCCATCATAAAGATTTGAACAAAACAAAGAACTGTCCTGTCCCTACCCTTTGCTAAAAGCCCTACATTTCCATTTAAGTGGGACCGACAACTTCCTTTGCCACAATAAAATAAAGCATGCCGCAGCAAATGCGGCCTAACTCTTTCCATTCTCAAGACACCTCAATCAAGAAATCCATTTCAAGGTACACTCCATTAACACATATTGTGTTCAGCCCATTAAGCACTGCCACTGTGACATTCCAAAACAAATATTTGTTTTTAAAATATGTGCTTGAAAACTGGAGTGGAATTATAAAAGGAGTTCTGTTTGAACACCGTATTTTCTGAGGCAAAATAATATTATCCTTCATCTTAATTTTGTTTGTCCCATCATGCAGAAAACGCTGATCTTTACGTGGAACCGTTCTCTGTTAAGACCTTTGTTCTTGCAGCTTCAGATGGTTTCTTTGTTTTGCTAACATTAGTAATGCCACTACATGCTGAGACAAGTGCAAACAACAAATGTGCAAATGGAGTGCTCTTTACTTACTTCTCTCTACACAGGTTAAAACAATACAAGTAATGTTCCTAAATTGTTTACTTCATCAAAACATCTTCCCTTCAACTCCAAAAGATAGACTGGAGACAGTAAAAAGGTAAAGGGGCCCCTGACCATTAGGTCCAGTCGTGACCGACTCTGGGGTTGCGGCACTCATCTCACTTTATCGGCCGAGGGAGCCGGCGTACAGCTTCCGGGTCATGTGGCCAGCATGACTAAGCCGCTTCTGGCGAACCAGAGCAGCGCACGGAAACGCCGTTTACCTTCCCGCCGGAGCGGTACCTATTTATCTACTTGCACTTTGATGTGCTTTTGAACTGCTAGGTTGGCAGGAGCAGGGACCGAGCAAGGGGAGCTCACCCCGTTGCGGGGATTCGAACCGCTGACCTTCTGATTGGCAAGCCCTAGGCTCTGTGGTTTAACCCACAGCGCCACCCGTGTCCCTCATTGGAGACAGTACCTCAAGGTAATTTTATCTCCTTCTTTTTTAAGAACCACAGAAGATACGTAGATTTAACTGACACCCACAGAATAACACTAACTTTTTATTCCAGTGTGGGTAAGCCCATTGGTATGCTCTAGATCAGCCTTTTCCAAACTGCTTAGGACTACAGCCGACATCTAACACCTGTGCTCAAAGACCTATACTGGTTGCTGATTTGCTGCTGGGTGAAATGGAATCTGTATCAGCATGGGAGAAACATTACTATGAAATAAAACACTCCCTATACAATGTTGGGCTCAGGCTATTTGGGGCTTTATCAATATAGGTGGAATCTACACAAATATAAAATAATGCTGTGGAAATGCTTTTAAAAAAATGTTTTAAAAAATATGAGGAATTTGCTATTAGTTCACCATAGCCATCTAATGTCACATTTGTATAATGCACTTAAAACACACTTAAAACATTATATTTGCAGCTGTATAGCTGAGTCCAAAATGTAAGAAATAGAGCTCAAATCTCTCATTATCAATAACCCAAGGCAAGCTTGTCCACAAATATGCTATTTCATTTCTGTTAGCATATGTAGAAGCAAACCATTTTTAAAAAAGAGTTAATGCTTACTAAGGGTCATCATTGCTCACAAATTGACACTGAAGTTAAGAAACAAAGCTCTATCTGGATATTTATTTTAGGCTTCATTCAGACCTTTGAGATTGCACATTCAGTACAAATGCAGTCTATGATACCTTTCCTTAAGTTCTGAAATATGTATTTTCCTTCAGTTCTGGACCTGATCTTAGGCACTTAGTTACCTACACTGGTATCTCCATTGACAAAGACTTCCATGACAAGCACCGCATAAGGTCAGGTTGAAAAAGGGAGAACTCAGTCCTTCAGACTTCCCAGCTTAAACATTAACACAGTGCTATTTGTCTTAAAAGTATGCTGAAAAGGAGGAGCAGAAATGCAACTCTAAAATTATGCTGGAGACAGTACAGTATAAAAATGTACTAGTTTTTCAGACAATACAGGGATAAGAATAATCTTTGTAGTCATAGCAGCAGTAAACTTTTATTTTCTAAGCTTAAAAACACAAGAAAATACTCATAAGGTTTTCATTTCACATCCCTTTCCAAACTTCACTCTATATGTGTGGTTTTTGAAATCACTATAAAAGACTGGATTCTGAAACTTCATGTTATAAAGATTGATTTTCATCTTGAAAATGTTGAATTCTGCTTGTAATGGTCAGAAAGGTTTTCTGAAACAGCAAAGTTCAAAAAGTCATCAACCTGACAGATCTTTGACACATCATGATAGGTGCAGCAGATCTACTACTTTATTGCCAGAAATGTCCTTCAACGGAATGAGGCAATCAATGAAGAATAATAAATCTCACCTGGAGAGAAGAACCATAGATAGTTGTAAATGTATGAGAGGAGGAACACTGTTGGCATTTTTCATCTCTGGGAGATTGACATCTGTTTTTTAAAACCCAATACTTCATTATTTCACTCTCTTATTTTTCTTCTGTCATGCATGACATACCCTGAACTGCAGGTTCCATATAAAGGCACTTGGATAGGCAACTGGGAGTCCAGGTGCCAAATCATCCACATCCACATGCAACTTCACCCACCCACCCAATCCAAAGGGTAAGCTTTATGATATACTTTATTATGCTTCTCAGTCACTTTCTCCCAAGCTGAGATACAGGCCTATTTATCCTCCATTTCCTGATCTTGACGTTAGCTATTATTATTATTATTATTATTATTATTATTATTATTATTAGCTACTTTCTCTTCAGCTTCTCACTCTGTACGCGCGCACACACAAACACACACACACAGCCAAAGTACAGTGAAATGTTAGTAAGCAACTGTGTGGTATTGAAAGACAGAGCTCTCCCAAAGCTTCTCAGGCAATGCAGCTGTTGAAAAAGTCCCTACATCTTGGCTTGTGGGTGTGCCCAATTATTATTGCCCCCTCAGCCCTTATTCAGTTGAAGATACGGCTTCACTTAAAATTTAGTCACCACGTTAGGATCTAGTGTTCATGCAAGACACTACCCATTTTTGTAAGTAACCTCAAAATAAATAATTATTTGTAACACTTAAAAGGGAGCATAAACTGGGGATTCTTCACAAGAGGCATTCTTCCAACCAGTGAAACTTACCCTATTTATCGACTTCTCTGTGTCAGTCACTAAAGTGACAAGCTACTTCTACTGTATCATCTGGTGAATTATGCCCCCATCGTCATGGAAGAGGCACTGTTATTGATTAACACTACATCAAGGTCCTTACTTCAAGTGCAGTGTGGATGCGTTTAATTTTCTTTCAGAACAAACCCATATTTGAGATTAATTATAGTAAGCCTGGAAGGGTAAAACTTACATTCATTCACTGGAGCAATTCACAAGGAGTACTGAGGTGATTTATAACTAACAATTCACACCATAGCCTCATATACACTTCATGTAACAGCCTCCATGTTCGTAAACCAGCAGGTGGGAGAACTCCAAACACAATCCTGGGTTGTATCATTTGCTTATATTACCAATAGCAAACTTGCAAATTCCACACAAATAAGGCAATTGAAATATAGCTTAGTATGCAAGCAGAAAGCACATTTAATGTTTGTTATAACCCAATAAAACAAACGAGTGTTTTATGTTTCAGGTGGATGGCAATTTCTGGATGCGTAGGATGTCAGGAATACATTCAAACATATGTATAAACAGTGCTTTTTTTTCTTCTTCTAAAAAAATAGGTGCTGGTATTCACCGTGAAGTGAGTTCTACACTTTTTGGTACTTCATACCCTTGAGTACCCCCTGAAAAAGAGCACTGTATAATTCCACCAGGAGACCTATTTTCCTTTCACTTACATACAAAGCGTTGCATTTAACCAAGTCAGGAAATGCCATGTTTCTCTGCCCCAATGAACAGTATTGCACATGAACACAGGAGTTGACAAGCTTCAATGCTAAATCCTAAGGCGATTATCAGCCTCCCCAAATAATTCCCTCTTGCTAAGGCACATTTGGCAATGGGCAGTCAGTATAAAGGCAAGATGTCCCCATTGGAACTGTGCCTGAACTAAAGTAGCTGATTTGCTTTGATGATGCCATGGCAAGTTTACCTGTCAGCAGCTTAATGTTAGAACACATGGTTTGCATGAGGCTTTAGTACCCAGCATCTCTAGGGGTAATGGGAAAGAACGCTCTCTGGTATCCTGAAGAGTCACAACAACAACAACAACAACAACAACAACAACAACAACAACAACAACAACAACAATTTATTATTTATACCCTGCTCATCTGGCTGGGTTTCCCCAGCCACTCTGGGTAGCTCCCAACAGAATATTAAAAACACGATAAAACATCAAACATTTAAAACTTCACCAAATAGGGCTGCCTTCAGATGTTTTCTAAATCAAAGTAATTCAGGGGAAGGAACCAGAACCCTGAGATCCAACAAATGGAATCCATTGCAAAAGAGGCACACTTAGAATTAAAACATTTTCAGTCTGCTGCTGTTCATTATTGAATTCTCTTCATCTACTAGGCTGCCCTGCTGGCCTCCTTTATTTTTATTATTATTATTGGACAGCTACCAATATGTCCAGCTTTTGCCAAAATAGCTTGCCCTGTGTTTTATCTGAAGCCACATACTTTGACAGTCTTACAAAGGTCTGGGGGGAAGCAGCTAACACTGACACATTAAAGCGGACAGGAAAAACCATATTGTATTATTATTATTATTATTATTATTATTATTATTATTATTATTATTACATTAAAAATGTGACACATATATACATATAATCCCACTATACATTTAAACTGGGGGGGGGGGGTTCTGTACCAATCATTTTACCTCACCTTTTCATTTACCAAATGTCCAAGACAATTTGAAACATAACCATCCAACTTAAAAGGACTATAGCAGGGATGTCCAACAGGTCACTCACAATCTACTGGTAGATCCCTGTGAGGTTTTGGTAGATCGCGGTCGATCTCTGACTCCTGCCCCGCCCCCTCGCCCTCCCTCCATTGTTGTATGATCTCTGGAAGATGGCGCTTTCTCTGTGCTGCTGTTTTGATCCATAGCGATCTTTTTGTCAGTGATTTTACCCCTTTGTCCCTTGCCTTTAACTCCCCGCATGGAACCCAAAGCCTTTTTTGTAACCCCAAAAAAGTGGGGCCTTTCTCCTCCCCCCAAAAATGGAGGTAGATCACTGCCAGTTTTTAATTCTGAAAGTAGATCGCAGTCTCTTGAGAGTTGGCCACCCCTGAACTATAGAAACAGAAATAGCACTAACAGCTCTAGCCATTGTTGGCTGATGTCGATAAAAGTCACACGAAATGAAATCACTATGGTGAGCTTAGGAAATACGTCCTCATCTGTTTATGCTTCTGCTCCTGACAGTCTCTTTATGGCAGTAATAGCAGCCCACCTGTGCTAGGGTGTTCTAAAACCTGCTATGTGTCTGTCAGATATGCCAAAGAACATCTTATGCTGCAGATGACAAATGCAGTAGTACTTGTGACATTTAATCCCATTAGCCTGTAATGAACAGTTACCCCTGGGAAGATGATAAACAAGTATTATTTCCCACTCAGAGGATTTTATCTTCGTTGCCTTTTCAATCCTGGCTTCTTGGTTTTTGGTGTTTTTTTAAAGTCTTTATTAGCAAAACTGTTTCCCCATGTCTATCATGCCTTATTATGCAGGGAATCCATTCAACTGGCATCACATTGCTGCTGTGTACAGCAATCTTCCACGGCAAAATGTTGCCAGGAAGAAAAGAATGAAAAAGAATGAAAACCAGGATTCTGTCTCCTCTAATGCATTATAGGAGCTGCACTGTATTGAGAGCATTTGCTGAATCAAGGTTGTATCTATACAAATAGGTCCAAACTGGAAAGGCCTTCAGTCTTTGAAGAATCACAGACATTTTAGCAATAGATTAAAGCTATGGTGGCTTTGCTCCGTGAAGATACTCAGCATGCAGAAAAGGACACATAACCCACAATGTATGATTAACAGCATAAGAGCTACAAAACATAGAGGCTGCAGTTTTTCCTGAGCACACATGAAAAGGCATCCTTACTAGCAAAAATGAACACTAAATACATAAGAAACTCCTTAGTTAACCCCTGCATAGATTGCCACTGTCCTGTTAAATCCTAGAGACTGGATCAAAGACTGTTTTTGCTCCACAGACAGCAGAATGCAGAGCAAACTCTTGTCAACACAAGACAAAGTTGAACAGAGAGTTCTCAGAGGTCCTAAAATAGAGGGGAAACAGCAGCTCACTGTAATCAAGATGAAGATGAACTGAA
Source organism: Podarcis bocagei (assembly GCF_964188305.1). Classification (NCBI taxonomy): domain Eukaryota; kingdom Metazoa; phylum Chordata; class Lepidosauria; order Squamata; family Lacertidae; genus Podarcis; species Podarcis bocagei. Next base: position 70,338,421 of record NC_138128.1, read on the forward strand.
GAATGGAGAAATAGGACAACAATTTTTTCTCCCTGTAAGGAATGGGCTTTAAAAAACCCCAGCTTTAAACTGACAAGAGAGGGAGAGAGGCAGACAGCAGCAAAAGTCTTAGCACCTTGGGATGAGCTGTCAGACAAACTACAGATACAAAGGCACAGGACTAAGTTAGGTGATATACAAAAGAAAGCTAAAGAAAACTCATTTAGAAGCTAGAGAAACGGACTGGACTTGTCTGCTCCAGAACCAAAGGACTGTGGGTGGAAGAAACAAGAAGGATTTAAATCACAGGGACATGATAAAAAAGCAGGAACACTAAATGACTAAGTCCCACAAGGTGTCCCACTTTTCCTTAGGATGTGCCTAATCACATACATTAAACAAAGCATAAGCAAACAATCAGAACATCATCATGGGCACATGGATTTGAAGATATAATAATTCTGTAGTAGCAATTGTACATCAATATTTATATTCAGAAGTATTATTTCATGTAATTTGACACTGTGTGAAAAGAGGGGGGAAGATTTTTTTTTTAACAAGTTCTTCTTACAAGTCATTGTGAAAGCTGGCTGCTGAACATTCCCTATGAAGGCACATAATGATAGCTTCATCAAATCACATTGAGCATTATTCAAGAGCAGGCATTTTCAAAGTACCACTTCATGCAGTCACAGCCATCACAGATGCAATTGTTTAAACTGTGTTCTACACCCCACTCCCCATTCTTAAAAGACTTGCACAGTGCGAAATTCTGTATAACACTTCTGAAATATTTACAATAGGCAGTATTAAGATTTCCTCTTCTGGATATATTGCTTTTATAAGGTATATATGCTACACAGCCCCTTCACAGCCCCATCTGCTTTGGATCCATTCCAGTCCAGCTTCCGCGCTGGTCATGGGACCGAGACAGCTCTGGTCGCCCTAACAGATGATCTCCGCAGGCAGCTGGATCGAGGTGGGTCGGGGCTGCTGATTCTTCTAGATCTGTCAGCAGCCTTTGACATGGTTGATCACGAACTCCTGGACCACCGCCTTGCCGACGTGGGGATCCAGGGCACAGTCCTTCAATGGCTGCGCTCGTTTCTCTCTGGTCGGGGACAGAGGGTGGCGCTTGGGGGGGAATTGTCATCGCACCACTCCTTGGTGTGTGGAGTGCCTCAGGGTGCGATTCTCTCCCCGAAGCTTTTTAACATCTTTATGCGCCCCCTTGCCCAGCTTGTCTGGAGTTTTGGGCTGGGTTGCCATCAGTATGCTGATGACACCCAACTCTATCTGTTGATGGATGGCCATCCTGACTCGGCCCCAGACACACTGACCAGATGTCTGGAAGCTGTGGCTGGATGGTTACGTGGGAGCCGGTTGAAGTTAAATCCTTCGAAGACAGAGGTCCTCTGGCTGGGGCGGGGCGATATGGGATCGAGGGGGCAACTCCCATCTCTTGCGGGGGTGCAATTAGTGCCAACACCGTCCGTTAAGAGTTTGGGTGTAATCTTCGATACCTCCCTCTCTATGGAGGCGCAGATTACAGCTATAACAAAGGCGGCATTTTTTCATCTCCGCCAAGCTAAGCAGTTGGCCCCTTATCTCTCTCGCCTTGACCTAGCCACTGTGATCCATGCGACGGTCACCTCCAGACTGGATTATTGTAACTCGCTCTATGTGGGGCTGCCCTTGAGACTGACCCAGAAACTCCAGCGGGTGCAGAATGCTGCGGCAAGACTCCTTATGGGGTCTTCGCTGCGAGATCACATTCATCCGGTACTATACCAGCTGCACTGGCTCCTGGTGGAGTACAGGATCAGGTTTAAGGTGCTGGTTTTAACCTTTAAAGCCCTATACGGCCTAGGACCCTCGTACCTACGGGACCGCCTCTCCTGGTATGCCCCACAGAGAAACCTACGGTCTGCAAATAATAACATCCTCAAGGTCCCAGGCCTCAGAGAGGTTAGGCTGGCCTCAACTAGAGCCAGGGCCTTCTCGGCTGCGGCTCCAATCTGGTGGAATGCTCTGTCACAAGAGACTAGGGCCCTGCGGGACCTGACATCTTTCCGCAGGGCCTGCAAGACAGAGTTGTTCCGCCAGGCCTTTGGTCAGGGCGCAGCCTGACTCCCTCCTCTGGCAACCTGCACATAATTTTGCTTAATTGGTTGCCACCAATTTGATTTAATTGATTTTTATAATGAAATATTTTTAGAATGTGTGACCATTTTACTGTTTGATTATTTGATTGTTGTTAGCCGCCCTGAGCCTGGCTTCGGCTGGGGAGGGCGGGATATAAATAAAATTTATTATTATTATTCATGGATCACTACCTTGTCATGGTGAAGGGACCTGAATAACTCCAAGAAGCTATGAGCACTGCTGTGAAGGGCCACCTAAGATGGACAGGTCATAGCCGAAGGTTTAGACTAAATGTGATCCACCTGGAAAAGGAACTGGTAAATCACTCCAGTATTTTGCCAAGAAAACTCCATGGACATAAAAAAGGAGAAGCTTTGAGAAGAAAGTGAGAGTTTCCAAGGCATGCTCTGGTTCATGGGGTCACGGATGGTGGAACATGACTAAGACAACTAAAGAACAACAAAACAATGCTACACAAGTAGGATGAACAACAACACGTTTTGTTTGTTGGTGTCTAGTACACAACTTTTTAGTCTGACATCTATCTTGGGTCATTCCCAAAGCACACATACCTTGAGCATGATCAGCTGCAACTTTCCCCCCTCAAGAATCGCTTTAGACTTTGGGCCAATATGTGACAGCCACATAAACATATCTCAGAGTTTTGTAACTTTGGGTGCCCACTCAAGTTCCAACTATACTATCTATCTAGGTCTCTAAAGTTATCTGAAATCTCTATTGCATCAAGTTCTCTCTCCTCTCTTTTTGTTGAGAACACTTATACCAAAGGAAGGGGAGGGCTCCAATCTTAGAGAGAATTACCTGTAGCTTGAATCAGATAACTCAGAAATAAGCTGATCCTTCATTTCTCTCTTCAACACCCCCCCAAGCTCCAACAATCAGTGAATTGCTCGGTTTATTTCTAAGCAAAACTGAATTTAGACAAACCTAGCCTGCATTTGACAATCAGAGACTGCTTGCAAGCCTTCCAGATCACTGGCTGCTAAGTGAGGGGCAGGGGAAGTATCAGAGAAACAGGCTGCAGGGGCAAAACTGCTTGTGGGAAGAAGGAAGACTACTTCCAACAAATGTCACTTGGAGCACAAGGGTCTTCTGTGATGGATGGAGTGTGCCACCTTTATGCCCATTCTGCAGCCTGTTTCAATCTCCCCGTACTCAATCTAATGGAGCAACATTTTATGATATTGAATAGGAGAATTTAAAGAGGTGGCAAGGACAAAAACTAAAGGTGAGAGCAAAACCAGATGGGGCCTGAAACACATTAATGACAAGAACAGGGCCAGTAAGCATGAGCCCAACTCCCCACCTCACCTATTCATCTGTACACTAATTGAGCACAGGAAAAAAATAGTCTGTTATCTACTGACTGCTTTCATTCTCTTTTACTTTGACTATTTTCTTCACCATCCTTTCTGTCTCCCAGCTTAAATGTGTGAGTCTATTCTCAACCCTCCATTCATTTCATTTTTTATTTTTCTATTACAGTGGAACCTCGGTTTAAGAAGAACCCTGTTTATGAAGGATTTGTTTACAAAGGATTTGGAAGTAGTGTCCCAATTTGCGAACTTTACCTTGGTCTAAGAATGGAATCCAAACAGTGGAAGGGCACCGGTGACGGGAGGTCTTATTATGGAAAGTGCGCCTTGGTTTAAGAACAGGTTTCGGTTTAAGAACGGACTTCCGGAATGGATTAAGTTTGTAAACCGAGGTACCACTGTATTACATTTTACCCATGCTACCCCTATTTTATGCTTCCTTAATATTGCTTAGAATTAAGTTTAAACTTCTTTTATTATTTATTTATTTATTTATTTATTTATTTATTTACCACTCTATTCTATTTGTGGGTCTCTTTGTTCAACAAACACTCTCTTTTTAAATGCACACTCTTTGTTCCATTTCCCATCTCCCATGCAGCTATCTCTTTCTTTAAATATTTGGCTGGCTTCTTTTTGTATCGCATTTAAAAATATTTTTAATATTATTTTTGAAAGAAGCTCATCTCTTTTGTATTTGTCTCTTTAAATGTTATTTGACTTCAAAATTCTTTCCTACTTCTAAGTGACATAGAATCCTAGAATTGTAGAGTTGGAAGGGACCCTGAGGATCACCTAGTCCACCCCTGCAATGCAGGAATATGCAGCTGTCCCATGCAGGGATCGAACCTGCAACCTTGGTGTTATCAGCACCACACTCTAATGAACTGAGCTGATCATTTACTTTCAACTCTTTAGCCCCGTTTGAAACATAATTTACTATGTTGCTTCATAGTTCATTTGCACAAACACACACCCAAGCAAAAGTCTGCAGAGCAGAAAACTTTAGAAAGAAATAATTTAAATTCTATTCAGTTGTATTACTCAGTGTGAACTTCAAAAAGAAATATCATAGCAACAAAATTACTACAAGCCAGGAAACTTTATTCGGGCACAATTTGGCTACATAAATAGCTGTGGCTGAGATAAGGTTCATATTTGATATTAAGTTTCCCCCCTCATCCTTCATGTATCAGTTTCTCTTTATAAAAATAAGAACAAGTGAAAGGGGATGTCAAATCTTTACAAGGGATCTTTTAATTTCCTGATTATGACTGAACAGTCTTCAGTTAATATGTCTCCTGTATTCCATGCTGAATAAAATGTTCCACGTTATATTTATTGCCGAAATGAAAAGATAAAGCATTCTCTTTATACGTTTTAGAATTATCTGAATTTCCTCTAATTTTACAGAAAGTTGACTTCACAGTACACAAACTACACAAAACTCCACATTTAGGAGAGAGAAACAAGTACTATTTTTGATCACTATCATGTTATGATTACATAGCATTAAAAAAATAAAAAATAAAGATGGCTGCTAAAAAGAGAGTCAAAAGTCTTCTTCAACTTCCAGTAAGAATAAACATGGCTTCACGCAGCATTAGCAGATTGTAACCTCCATGAATAGCTGCTGGTCGTGGGTTTGAGCCCCATGTTGGGCCAAAAATTCTTGCATCGCAGGGGGTTGGACTGGGACTAACATTTCTGGTCCTTTCCAACTCTAAAATTCTGTTACCTATGATCCACCCTTCCCTTTGAAACTACAGAAGTGGAAAGCAATGCTTTCTCTGTTCATTATGTCCCATATATCCCTAGGTGCCTTGAAAAACAGCCCAGGGAATAGGACAGTCAAAAGGACTGGAGAAGGAAAAGGCAAGCAAAGCTGGAACTGCTTCATCTCCCACTTTCTCTGAGGTTTTAGGACAGCAAATTTCTAGGTTGCAATGTGGCTACCCTACACAAATAGATGGTGTTTTCTATGACTCTGGAGCAAATATTCCAAGTACTTGGCTATTTTTATGCAGTAGTAGAGAAGACAGATTGACTAAGAGAGGGAAATGTTCAGAACAAACTCACAGGGTTATTTTTGCTATGTTAACCTGAAGTCACTGTCAAAGACAAGACAGGCTAAAATATACTTTAGACACTCTGAAATACTTGAAGCAACTTTAATAATAAAAATTATAGGAGTCCACTAAGCCTGTCTGATCTTATCATTTAAGAGGCTAGCTAAAATTGACCTTTTTATTCCAAAGACCTTTGGGCTGAGTTCACAATTTCCATGCTGATTTTACAGCTGATTCCTGTGAGTCACTTACAATTCATACACAGATTGTATTGTTGAGTCTTAAGATATACAGTATACCAGAAGAATGTACCAGTTTCTTACTTAATGGTTTGGTGAAATGTATGTTACCAAATAAGGTTGCCCTATCCATTCCATTCACATGACATTTGTCCCTTACTGTATCTTGTTGCAGGGGGAGAGTATCAGGAAAAAATTCAACAAAAAAGATCACAGAGGAAAGATTACTGATTATTCAATCTGCTTTACTGTTTCTATCAAGGCAGTACTTTAAACAGTAAAAATTTATAGAAAACTGCTGTGTAGATGTGGACATCATATGTACACATGGAGTAACAAATGTTAGTTTTTAGTTGGCTCTAGGTTTTTAATACAGTTTAAAAACTTGCTTCCCCTGGCCCCAGTATGCCCCAGTATCATCACAATCTACTCCAGTCCAATCTTGTACACAACAATATATAGTTAATCTACTGTAACCTGTCCTATGACCTTTACTCTTTGATTATTTTCACTTATTCATGGGAACAGTTTGATCAAAATTAACCATTAGCACCTCTTTTTAAAGACTGAATGTAAGATAATCTGAAAGAGGTCACCCATGAATGTCCTTGTGTTACTGATAGAAAAATAATGATGATATACAGTATGGCTTATCTCAGTGAATCACTGTGAATTATTCTACTCTCTTCTGAATCAGTCTTATCCAGTTACTGAAGAAATAGTAACCAATGGGTTAGGATGGCTATGTTTGGATGAATTGGGTGACCTGTTAAGTTTTCTCCTCCTCCTCCTCCTTCTGTCAACGTGCTGTTCTGGTTTCTGGCAGTTTTAATGTCAACTGTGCTGTTTTTTAATTATGTTGCTGTCACGTGGTAAGGTCCCGAACCCTCCCCCATTGTTGGAATAAAGACACCCGACACCAGTATTTAGGTTAATGGGCTGAAAAAGGCCACAACTTTATTGTTTACAGAATGTGAGTGGTATTGGCTGGGAATCAGACAAGGGGCGAGTTCCTGACTGTGGGCTGCTTAAATGAAGCAAGCCACACCCCCTGGCCAACTGGGTTGGTTGGCCTAAGGAGTGACACGGCAGGGGTCTACCTATGACGCGGCGGGGGGGGGGGGGGCTAGCCACGTCCTCTGTGCATGGGGCAAGGTTATGACCAGCCTGCAACTCCATTTCCCTGGGAAAGGGAAATGGCTTTCTATAACGTCCCTTGCTTCAGATTTCTGACGTAACCTGTAATTACTTTTAGTGATGGAATAACAGGTGAAATAAATTGTGATAGTGTTGTTATTTAGGCTCTCAAATTATGTCCACTAATCAATAAGCCAGGAATTAATCTATTTCTCAGATGACTAGATTAGTCTTTTTTCCTGGCTGGTAAGCTGTCCCACCAGTCCAGTTAGGCTAGAAACCAGCTTATGAAAGGCAGGGGAAATCATAATTTAGTCTTTTAAAATTAATACTAACACAATAAGGAATTAGGAATACTCGCAAGTAATCACCAGATCCTTAAAATATAGTTTGGCAAGAAACTGCAATTATATTTAATTTGTTGTGCTACTTTGCTGTAGACCATTATCCTAACCAACTGTTCTTTTCTCTCCTAATAAACTTCTTTGGCTTGCTATGGATGCCAGAGGTTTTGTTGCTATTGGCTGGAATAAATTCTCCCAACCTGTCAACACACGTCTGTTTCCCACTGCTGTTTGTTATGCTTGTTTATTTTACAGATTTATGAAGTGCTTCACAACCAAATCTATTGAAGAGGTTAGCAGCAAGATAAAATTCAAATTCTAGAAACAACCGTGTGCTTAATATTGTATGAAATGCCTGGGTCATACATACCTCAGGGAAAGCCACAATAATGTCTTCATTAGCACTCTAAACATCAAGATGCTAGGCTCCTATCTAATTTCAGTGCCAACTGATTTCAGCAACACTGAAATCCTGGTTTCTACTATGAACTAAATGCACCTCTGTGGAATGCAGTACCCATCTGAGTTGCTGGGTAGGGTAGGGGTATATTTGGTAAGGCAGTTCCTTGGGCAAAGTCCAAAGTTGCTTAGGACTTTTAATGCTAAAAGGGAAACCTTGAATTTCTTCCAGTAGCTGCACAGCCAGTGCAGCTTCCTCAGCAGAAGTATTACATGGTGTCATTGGAATCCCTCCATCCACAATCTAGCTGCTACAATCTACACTAGCTGAAGTTTCCAGGTTAAGCCCAAGGGAAACCCACATAGAGTGTATTGCAGTAATCAATGCCAGGACCACAGTGGCCAAGCTGTTTCAGTACAGGAATGGTTACATCAATGCAGCAGGTAAAAGGCACTCCTAGCCACTGACAAAGTGACAAACCTGGATCTATGAGGATCTATGAGCATCCATGGATCATGTACCTGTTCCTTCAGAGGGAGTGCAACCCCATCCAGAAAAGGTAACTGGTTTATCTTATGTGCACAGGAACCACTCACCCACAGGGCCTCCATCTTGCCAAGGTCCAGAAACACTCCTGATTCAGATGTTACAGAGCTGTGTGTCATCAGCATATTAAATACACTTTACTCCAAATGCCCAATGACTACTCTCAATGGCTTTGTGTCTTGGCATCTGTCTGTCTAGGGAGACAATAAAGGGGTATACCTTTGGGTGTGAGGTCAAACTGCTGGAAGGTTGCCGTGCCTACTGTGGCTGTAGAGACTGATGCCTGCTAGGGGGACTCCTGATTGGCTGGTGCTTTTGGTGGACAATCCCAGCTTGCAATGTGGCCAGCCAGGATGGATTTTAACAGACAGCTGATCTCATGAGACCTGGGCTCCAGGGGACGGCAGCAGTCTCACAAGGGGCCACCACCACCACTCTGGAAAAGGGTAAGCAGTCACTCAGGACAGATCAAAGAAAGTACTTCACACTGCACATTGTTAAACTATGGCACTTGCTCCCACAGGAGGCAGTGATAACTAATGATTTAAAGAGAATTAAAAGAGGGTTAATTAATAGAGGAGAGGCAACAGCTGGAGGCAGTAAGCAGATGGAAACCACAGGGGAGAGTGCTCTTATGCTCTGATCCTACATCTTCCACTGGCATCTGGTTGCGAGAAAAGGATGCTGGACTAGATCAGTCACAGAAGAAGAAGAAGAAGAAGAAGAAGAAGAAGAAGAAGAAGAAGAAGAAGAAGAAGAAGAAGAAGAAGAAGAAGAAGAAGGGTAGTTTGGATTTGATATCCCACTTTACCCTAAGGAGTCTCAAAGCGGCTAACTTTCTCCTTTCCCTTCCTCCCCCACAACAAACACTCTGTGAGGTGAGTGGGGCTGAGAGACTTCAGAGAAGTGTGACTAGCCCAAGGTCACCCAGCAGCTGCATGTGGAGAAGCGGGGAAGCGAACCCGGTTCACCAGATTATGAGTCCACTGCTCTTAACCACTACACCATGCTGGCTCCACACTGGACTGATCCAGCAGGCTTTTCTTATGTCCACACACCTTTTGTTGAATAATAATCCCCACCACACACAGTGTTCTGCACCAATTCTAATGCCTGGTTTCAGTGTAGCATATTCCCTTAAACTTTAATCTACTTTTTATTGTTGTTGTTGTTCAAGACATGGACACTATTTACAGCTCAGAGAGAGCTGAGCTACAAAAGGAACTTTAAAAGACTCCAGGGAACTGTGAGAACAACCAAGAAGCAATGATGCCTTGTGACAAAGGAACTGTTCGGTTTCTTCACTTGCTTGCCTAAACGTTTGGAAATGTTTCAATCTAACAACAACCTATGCAAGAATAGCCAATGTGGTATCTTCCAGATATTACAGCACCCAACATCCCTGACTATTGGCCATTCTGGCTGGGGATGATGGCTTCTAGAATCCAACAGCGTCTGAGTTGGACTACAAGGGCTACACATCATGTATAGTTCCCCCTGCAAGGTTCCTTATGCATTATCTCTAGTGTATATTTTATTAACTATTTCTGATTATGGTGTGACCAAGAGACACGTTTTCTCTCAAGACCCTCCATATTGTCAGATGCAAATCTGCATTTAATTAGCTCTGCCTGAACTGCACTTAGTGTCCAGGATTTACAGTCTGCACCTTTGCAACACTTAAAGTTTTATTTTCTGAGCAGCACAGTAACTTCTGAGGAAAACAGCAGTTTATATTGCAAGTTACAGAAATCCATATTCTGAAACAGGTACTCGCAAAATTGGGCAACATCCCTGCTTATTATTGCTTGACCCTGAAACATCAATCAAATGTCTCTTAGGATCCCTTTAATACTGCTACCTGAAAAGAGGAAAATCTTCAATGCAGTTATTGAAGGAAGTTGAAATGTGGTAGATTGTCATCCATCAATTTGACTATATATTTCTTCACGAAGCACGATGTAATTACTAGAGAAAAGTGTTATGTCTTGTTTAAAATGTTTAGAGTTTAGTGTTAATGATTTCAAAAAGCATATATTTTGTGAATTTTTAGATGTAAAGCATCAAGCTAACTAGGAAACTTGTTAAAATATGGATGCTTTATCACAGTGTGTCTTTCAAGGGAATTGCTCTGACCTGCACTATTTTTTCCCCAGAAGTGGATGAGGAAATTTAATTTAAGTTTAGACTAATAATGCCATAAATTGAAGTCCCAGATGATACCGAAGGATGGATCTTTCAAATTTTTTTAAAAAAGGTTATTCACAACTAATATATTAAGTACCTATTGATAAAAAAGGCATTTTGAATGGTAAAGGCACTTAGGGAAATAAGTGGACAGGTGCTGAACTGAATCTTAATTCTGGCACTTCTCAAGACCAAAGTACATTCATGCTATCTGTTTGCAAAGACACTGATGACTGAAAAACTACAGAAATCAAGCTTTCTGTAAAACAACTGCTCTGGAATGTTTATAAGCATCTATTCACAATGGACATTTTAGCATTATTCTCTACAACTAGCCTGATGCCTACTTTATACTGGAGGCATGTGTCTGGAGGCGGTGGGATGGATGGCGGCTAACAGATTGAGGGTGAATCCTGACAAGACAGAAGTACTGTTTTGGGGGGACAGGAGGTGGGCAGGTGTGGAGGCATCCCTGGAAAATGGGGTAACTGTGCCCCTGAAGGACCAGATGTGCAGCCTGGGAGTCATTTTGGACTCACAGCTGTCCATGGAGGCACAGGTCAATTCTGTGTCCAGGGCAGCTGTTTATCAGCTCCATCTGGTACGCAGGCTGAGACCCTACCTGCCCACAGACTGTCTCGCCAGACTGGTGCATGCTCTGGTTATCTCTTGCTTGTACTACTGCAATGTGCTCTATGTGAGGCTACCTTTGAAAACTACAACTAATCCAGAATGCGGCAGCTAGACTGGTGACTGGGAGCAGCTGCCGAGACCACATAACACCGGTCTTGAAAGACCTACATTGGCTCCCAGTATGTTTCCAAGCACAATTCATAGTGTTGGTGCTGACCTTAGCCTCTTTCCACCATACCATATCGTTCTGCTCGGACACTGAGGTCCAGTGCCGAGGGCCTTCTGGAGGTTCCCTCGCTGTGAGAAGCCAAGTTACAGGGAACCAGGCAGAGGCCTTCTTGGTAGTGGCACCCGCCCTGTGGAACGCCCTCCCACTAGATGTCAAAGAGATAAACAACTACCACACTTTTAGAAGATATCTGAAGGCAGCACTGTTTAGGGAAGCTTTTAATGTTTAATAGACTATTGTATTTTAATATTTTGTTGGATGCCGCCTAGAGTGGCTGGGGAAAACCTAGCCAGATGGGTGGGGTATAAACAAATTATTATTATTATTATTATTATTATTATTATTATTATTATTATTATTATTAGAATATGTCTAAATGTCCCAGTAGGGATGGGGGTGTCTTCATAAAAAGTAAACGCATAATTTAGAACTATTCCTTCAGGCCCTTGGTTCTAGAACCAAGCAGACAATTGCAGGGCTGTTTTGCTTTTTGACAGAAGGGGCTTGTGAATGCAGCCCTGGTTGTAGGGTAAAACATCAGAGAACAGAACCTAGCTGTACATGCAGTTCTGCATACATCTAAGTATACACGTCCACAAACGTGTCCACAAGCATTGCTCCTAGTTCCTAGCACATATATCTCCCCTGAAAACTTACAACAGTAGAATATAGCTACACTGACTAAAGCACTACGTAGAGCTTTTACAGAGAAAATTGCAACAATATTTTCCCTTTTTTTAAAAAAAAAAACAACCCAAAACTATTTCAGACCCTAATTTGGTGCTTTTAATCTTTTTTTATTCTGCTACTGGCCACTACGTTGTTTTCTTTCATGTTGCAGCATCAGAAAACAAGCAGTATTTACTGATAAATCAAATACAAGCTGCTCTCAGCTAAGAGGAATCAGTCTGGAGTACTATTGACACATTTTTTAAAATCACTCAAGACCAATTGAGTAGTCACTGTGGTAGTTTAATGAGGAGACTACTAATTTGCCAATCTATCATATTAGAAAGGCAATATCCCCACCCCAATTTCTTTAAAGCACTGACATGTACAACTTTGCCTATGGTTGAAATAAACTACTCCATTCCCTGTTCTTGTTTGACCACCTGCTATTCAAGGTTTGTTTAGCAAGACGTAAATCACCAAAATATGCTGCATATATTCTGATGGATTTTCTGTCCAATTCTACTGTCTTAATTTCTTCTTCTTCTTCTTCTTCTTCTTCTTCTTCTTCTTCTTCTTCTTCTTCTTCTTCTTCTTCTTCTTCTGTTGTTAACTTAATGCATAATCTCTCCAGTAATTGGCAGAAGGATGAGAAAGGAAGGAAAGAGCTCAATAGTTTGACACACTTTAAAAAGAAAAGAAATTGTCAGTCCTCCAATGAACATCCTGGATTATAGCAGAGTTTAAAATTTAAGCACAGCAGCAAAGGAATATTTATGTCCTCTAATTCAAAATAAAAGGAACGCAAACAAATATGACAGGGCTCATTTTAAGAACTATTCAGCACCTGAAGCATTTGGACCTAGTTACACAGACTTCCAATTATGTGGAAACCACAGGGGAAATGGCATGGCATCTCTCAGTCAATGAAAAGCTGAACACTGGCTGCCAGCATGGGTAGCAAGATTCATTTTAATGTACACTCAGTACTTCCTAGTATGCTGAATCATGTTAAAGGTGCACATGGGCAGCTTGCTCTAGGCTGAAGAACACTGCACACAGACTTGCCAAGGGCTGTCCCTTAGTCTCCCTGTTCCCAATGCTCAGGGCGGTACTTCAAAAGATACACATACCTTCCCCGAATATCTAATGTGGAAGAGTTAAGTAACACAGTCTGCCAAAGCCAAACATAACACTACAACTGCATTGAAACATCAGTGATATCTCATCCACTTAGTGCATGGCGTCTACTGAAAGAAGTATATAATCAGACCGAAATAATTTAAGAAAGATTTTGGAAAGAAAGTTTCACAGCCTCTCTCTCCCTCCCCCCCCCCAGCAGTTCCCTGCACCCTGTACCACACTGAGTCATGGGTATGGTGGTTCCCTTGTTGTGGGGGAGGAGTTGCTACTGGCACTTAAGGAAAGTGTATCTCTTTCTCAAGAGGACTTCCCTGGAGCAAGAAGTGATGAACCATTGCCAAGGCACCAATAGCCCCCTTTTGAGCAAGGTGCTTGAGAGAGTGTTGGTGGTCTAATTTCAGGCACACGTGAAGGGAGCAGATCATCTGGACCCATTTCAATCCAGCTTGCAAAAGTGGGAAAAGATGCTCTTCCCATCATCTGGAGCCCTTTGCTTCCTTTTATCCCACATACATTCTCCACCCTGTGTTAAGGAGCAGGATGTACAAGCAGAACTAAGGTGGGGGGGGGCTGCTTGAGAGACAGTGTGCTGCCTCAATTATGTTCAGAAGAGCTGAGATACTTGAAGAATGCTCCTCTTCAGGTGTCATGGTGTGTGCTATCCATACTTAGCAAATAAACATGGAGGAATCTTAGTGTAGCTATGACTTGGTAGCAGCATAAGCAAAAGCAGCAGTAATGACAGGAGTTCCCGTGTTTAATGTGAGCTTAGAAATTCCATTGCGTGTTGAGTCCCACAATGCCACCCCCAAAAAATTCACACATCACACATCAATTTTTGTTTAAGGTTTTTGGCATAATTTTGGCCACAACTTTATTCAAAATACAAAAAAATGTGAGTGGTTGCTTAGGCATTGGTTATGCCTATCTGTCCTTTCCCCAGGGACAGAACTGACTTCCGGATTCCAGCGGAAGCCAGCGTGGGAAACAAGTATTGGGTGAGAAAATGAAGCTGGGCATCAGTCAGTCCCTCACTTCTCACCCTCATGTTCCTGTGGGGCTTGCACGGCCCAAGTTCGATGCCAGGGACAAGGACAAAAAGAATGGCAAGCCCCTTTAACGGAATTCCCTTTCCGCACCACCATTGGAGGGGTAGGCACTTACCCCTCCACCAACCAATTTTAACCAATGCCTAACCGCCAACCTTACAAGTTGTGATGATTTGCTACACAGTAGGCAAAAACCAAATGGCACCAGTCAATCAGCCAGATGGCAAAATTCCTACCAGGCCCCTGCTCCAAGGCAAATGACCCCATGACAAGCATAGCAAGGTCAAGCAATCAAGAAACACCCCCTATTAAAGGGAGGGTGGGCGAGTGATCCGGTGCAAAACAGCCAAGAGGAGGCCCAGCATTGGGCGTCCTGTATTTAAAGACTCTGACCCTTCCTCCGAATTGGCAACAATCAAAACTCCCCAGCAACCCAATTTTAACCACTTATGGCTTGGGTTTATCCAAATCTGCCCAGCAACAAGAGGGTGGCTTGTATCCCCCAACCACAACACGTGCTCTCTGTTGGGGAGAACACGCTTCTCCAATGTGGTGACAATTTTATCTCTCTGTGGTGCTGAATTGACATCAACATTCCACAGATCTTGGAGGTTTGCAAGCACATGTGAGTCTATTTGTGTACACACACACACAAAATCCTGCGAATATGTAGAAACGAGTACATTATTTTTATGGCCCTTTTCAGGATTCTAATTGCAAGACATTCAATCACATGTTTGCTATTAGTAAGTGATTAACGTTTCTGAAACAGGAAAAACAACTTTTAATACATATCAAGAAAATTGCAGTTGTTTTCTTTGTATTAAAGAGGGTTGGTTTTTTGTTTGTTCGTTTGTTTTACAGAGGGAAGGGAATTGCACTCTTTATAGCACATTCAACATTTTAAAAATTCCTGATTATTTCATACATCCAGGCCAATTTTATCAAAATAGAAACAAACCATCAATTATATAAGGAAAACTATTCAGAAGTGTTTTATATTGTCCCGCCTCCTGCAACAGATCCTCTTCTCTTGACATTTGTTGTTACCAAATTCTGGACAAACAATATACATTAAAAAATAGCTGCAGCATTATGGGAACTCAAAATAAACCACACAAGCATTGCATGCCAAAAGTAATTTGCTGTATTAAAACTAGAGCTGCACTGCAATTTTGCCACATTTTTACATCAGCTTAAATTACATTTTGTACAAGAAAAAAATGGGGTAATGTTTTCCAGAATTTTTGTGCCTTTATATGCCTGAGCTTTATCACACCAGTGCTTCCTACGTATGGCTTAGGCACTTCAGTTGCCTGAAGCTATCTTTTTGGGTAGCCTGGCAAAGCAGTCTAGCAACTGCCAAAAGTTTAATTAAGATAGCAAGATTTTGCCTCTTTGCCCTGGGTGATGTCTTCCAATGGTTTCCCAGAGACGACTGAACCATTTGTTGCTCTGCAGCATTCAGCAGAATGGTGTATGTCCTATGACATCCACTTATTAATTTCCATCAGCCCTGTCCCTGCCGACAGAAAAATGAGGACGTCTGGAGTACCTTGACGGAGCAGCATTTTATCAATTATACAGTATGTACTGTATGCATGCGTGTGTGAACACACACTGAAACAACATGAGGGGCAATTTGGCTTTCTGCCTCAGGTCCCAGAATGCCTTGCTCCACCTCTGATTTCTGAATTGTGTAGCAATTCAAGGCACACTTTGAGGAGAAAAGTGCATGATTACACTAGGCATAATGTTTCAAAATATGAGCTGTGACTAATGGCAGTTTTTCTACTGCCCTCCACCCACTAGTCCTTAATTTGTATTTAGTGAGTACTGCAGTTAAGTATGATTTGCGGCAGTTCAGCTTAAATAATAATCTCTATGTTGGCAAAGGGACAACAGCATTTTAGCTGCTTCAACTAACTTTAAAGCACAACAGTGAAATATATAATTTGCATTACATGTTGAAGTCTCATATTAATGGGGGGACTCACTAGTGCCTCACAAAAAAAGAGAACACCTGTTTTTTTATAATTAGCATGAGCATTGTATCGCTTTGTCCAAGAACCCAATCTAGTAATTGAAAACCACATATTTTGAAATTATAGATTATACATCAACCAACACTTACTGCATGGTAAGAAACTAAACAAAAACACCCCAGCCTGGTTGCTTCTCATTCCCTTCTTCCTCGTTATACTTTAACTCCAAATCTCTCCTTTTTCTTTGGCCAGAGTACTGTAATTAGGTAATGAAAAATAAATTGGCTCATTTACATCATTTTGACAGCAAGTTTGGCAGCAGATTTTCACTCCATAGTCATGGTTAATGAAACTGCCTTCACTGCTTTCCTTCTAGATTTTAAGTATTCATAGAAAATTGCTGTGCCCACAAACTATATCACACACTAGCAGCTGCAGTGGGCAGATGCTAAGAATCTGGATTTTTGGTTATCATTCTAGATGACCTCTTGGGTGATTTTGCTAGGAAATACATCCTGACATGCCATTAAATAATGGATGGAGATGATGAATCATATTTTCTTTGTTAGTTACTGTAATTCTAAGCTGAGAAAAGACTTCATTATCACTTTGAGACCAGTGCAGACTCACAAGGACAAAGAATGAGATTATAAATGGGTTTTAGAAGAAAAATAGTAGGGGTATATGTATTGGGAGGGGAGAGAGAATGTTATCATAGGTCAGCTTGGGGGGAGGGGGAAATGTTGTCTCCCTTAAAAGAGATGCTTGTTATTTCATGAATTGCTCCCACAATTACTCAAATGATTTTTATTATCTCAGTTAGAAACAATGTCTAATGGGTTTTCTTGTGTGTCCCCCTTCCCCTGTCCTTGTTGCCCCCTTCCCCTCTCCTCTGCAGAGGCTATGTGGTCACTCTGTGTGACACACTCTGTAAAAAGCTAGCAGTACAGCCCTCCCATTCAGTAGGAATGCATCTGTACACCATTAACGGATCACTAATCACCAGAGGCATTACTCTCATGGTAAAGGAACCTTCACACTGAAATTCTTGGGTTACCACATGGAAAGTCTTCAAAGACCACATCCATCCACTGCCACACATTTATTTGTCTTTGAATGCACCTAAAGTTGGAATGGGGAACCCCTGCCTCACAGGTTAATTTCATCCACCCTGCAGCACTAACCTGCTATGGCTCCAACCTTGCACTGAAAAATACAGCAAGACAAACAGAGTGGATGTGACATACTTTGCCCCAGTCCCTGTTGCTGGCATGGCCTTGGGGCAATGTATGAGTGTTGCATTGAGGCAGCAACAGTGTATGGGACAATGTTCAGAAATCAATGCCTAGTTCACAATGCATATTCAGAAATCAACTCCTTCCTCTCCACACTGAACAACCTGGCTCTGCTCTCATCAACCACCAGCTGCCCCACTGCTGCTTTGGCAAGAATTGTTCTGCATCTTTTCTCGGTTCCCTTCTCACGTACTCAAACATCCTTTCTCTATGCTTTTAAAAAAGCAAAACAACTTAGTTGGGGAAGAAAGAGAAGTCACAAAATTCCTCTAAGTTCCCAAACAGGGGTGCACTGAGCACACACAGTCAATTCCTTTTTCTCCCTTCCCTCAGCCTGAATGGGCATGTGGGCATGAGAGAATATAGTGCAAGAGGCCAATATAGGGACTGCGAGATCCATGGGTAACTTTCCAGTCCCCATTCAGCTCTGTCTCCATTCACCATTGAGGAAACAAAAAAACTATAATGTAAATATACTGAACACGTTATTCTCAGAGATCATTTTTTTAAAAAGCACATTCAGCACATAGTTAAAGCCCATGACTTCCTCAAAGAATTATGGGAACTGTAGTTTTCTCCTTTTTGGAAACAACACCCTGAAACCATCCACTTACATGGAATGCTAAGTGACCTACTGTCAGGGGTTCAGGGACAGAGGCACAGGTGAGGGGGGAGACGGAGAGCGATGGGGAAGAATCCCAGGACTGTGAGGAAGAGGATGACAATGACTTGAGGTCTTCCATGAGTCTCTCAAGTGAATCGGAGGATTCCCAGAAGGGGGCGCCCCTAGTCAGGCCAAGGGGGGTCACAGGGGGGACCTGCCAGGAGCAGGGAAGCAGCAGGGAAACCCCGAGTGGGAGTGGGAGATCGGGGCCGGCTTCCCAGCAGGAACGAAGTGAAGAGAGTGGAGTTCCCAGTGTGACACACGGAGCGGAGCAGGCAGGAGACAGGGGAAGGAGATCGGGGCAGGACGTCCTGCCGGAAGAGGCGGAGAGTAGTACAGGGAGTAGTGTAAGTGTCAAGAGGAAGGTCAGGGGTAGCGAATGCGCGCCAAGTTCAAATGTGGAGGCGCGCGGAAATGGAGAGAGCCCGGAGGAGGAGCCTGGCCCCAAAGCACGAAGGAGGGGGGAACAGGCATCTGAGGGATCCGCTTCGGGAGAGAGCAGGAGGGAAGGAACCCAGGGGGGCAGAAAGACCCTGCGGAAAAGGAAAGACAGGAAGAGGTGGACTAGCACAAGCCTCTTAAGCTGGTGTAGGGGCGGGACCGATTCAGAGGGGACTTAAAACGTCTAGGCTAAGAGACGCGGGGCTGCGCGCCTCGGTTGTGGAAGCAATAATGAACTGCAATAAACATCCTCGTATATAAGAAGAAGCTGGCGTTGGTCTTTTGTGAGCTGAGACCTGAGGCAGCCCTGACACCTACTATTTTTGAAAATGCAGCTATGATAATGCTGCTGTACCAGGCATTACAGTACTTTAACTCACTGCTCAGATTTTGGCTGTCAGAAACTGCTAGCTCAAAGACTTAGCCCTTCAGTGAAATCCTTCAGTGATTTAAATGTGTACTGAATATGCTTTAAATGTATGGTGTGGGTCTGTCTGATGTCCCTTACTTAATTTGACATCACACTGATCAGTAGCAGGCGCTATTAACAGAAAAATATAGTCCCATTACTTGTACATTTTCATTGCTGCCATAGCATTATATTGGGAAAATACCAGTGACACTACCATCAACTTTACCATTCAAACTTTATCAGCTTCTGATGCTGACATGTGAATGAATTATGTGTATTATTTTGCATGCTCTCATCTTAACCTTGAATATTCATACAGGTAGGTGAACTATATGACACTCACACCCACACCCCATTATTTACTATTCACAATACTAAACTAGCCTTACAAAAATCATTTCCTGCTTTTCCAGTGCCCCTTCATAAGAAGAACACAGGTTTAGGCTGCAACATCTTCCGGCATCATCTTTTTTTTTGTTTCACAGCAGCAGCAGCATCACTCCTAGTATTCTATTGTTGCAGCAGCTATACAATCAACTGTATATAAGAACATAAGAGCCAAACAGATGATATGAGAAGACTATAGGCAGGACAAGTGTGCAAGCACTCTTCTGCTTGTGGTCCAGGTAATTGGATTTCAGAGCAAACTGAATACCAGTTGCTGGTATGTAATAATGTATTGGAGAAGTAGAGCAAGATTAGACAAGCAAGCAATACCTGAGAGGGGGCAGCTAGATTCCTTGCAGTATCAATTCATTGCACATTTCAGTATCATGCCTCAAAATATGAAATCATTGCACAGGACGGGGCCATTTATTTACTTTTTGAGAAATCATGACTCTCTTTCACCTTCTTGATAGGCTACCAATACTGAAGCTTGAAGCTTGGATCATCAGAGTTGGAAGGGACTACCATCTAGTACCATCTACCAGAGTTGGAAGGGACGACCATCTAGTCCAGGCATAGGTAAACTCCGGCCCTCCAGATGTTTGGGACTACAATTCCCATCATCCCTAGCTAACAGGACCGGTGGTCAGGGATGATGGGAATTGTAGTCCTAAACATCTGGAGGGCTGGAGTTTGCCTATGCCTGATCTAGTCCAACCCCCTGCAATGCAGGAATCTTTCACCCAAGGTGGGACAACCTTGAGATTAAGAGTCTCATGCTCTACCAACTGAACTATGCCTCAGGGTACATCAATCAGAAAAGCAGCAAAACCGAAAAACAAAATGGGGGGGGATCAATCTGCAGAACTTCATATGTGCAGCTGCAAAATATCCTACCCAGAATCAGCCACCACTAAAGCTTCCCAGAAGAACTTTATCACACAGTGAAAAATCATTGGGCCAGGCAAGCTTCCCTGAATAAGGCATTCCAGATTGTTGGCATCATGATTTTCTTGGACCTGTTCAGCACATCTCAGTCAGTGGCATAAAATGCAACAGAACCTCAGATATTGATAGGATACAAAGCACGGAACATGGGGGTGGGGTGACCTGCACGAAATGGGTCCCTGCTTCTGTGGCCCATTCTGTCTGGTCTGGGATGGCGATGGTCTTATTTAGAGGTTGTTACTGGGGAAACATTTAGTTTTGGAAAAGATGTACTATTTTATGCTGTTGCTTGGATTTTATTTTTGTATTCTCTAAACTGCTGAGCCTCTTGGGCTTGCCAATTGTAAGGTTAGCAGTTCAAATCCCCGCGATGGAGTGAGCTCCTGTTGCTCTGTCTCAGCTTCTGCCAACCTAGCAGTTTGAAAGCACGCCAGTGCAAGTAGATAAATAGGTAGCGCTGCGGTGGGAAAGTAAACAGAATTTCTGTGCGCTCTGGCACTTGTCATTGTGTGCCGTTGCACCAGAAGCAGTTTAGTTATGCTGGCCACAGGAAAGCTGTCTGTGGACAAACACCAGCTCCCTCAGCCTGAAATCGAGATGAGTGTGGCAACTCCTTAGTCGCCTTTGACTTAACTGTCCAGGGTTCCTTTACCTTTACCTTTACCTTTACTGAGACTGACTAAGGGTCTGGCTCAATATAAGGCAGCTTCTGATGTTTCTTTAAAGGGTATCAGATTGTGTATGACAAAACTGGTTGGAATTACTGAGGCATTACTGAGGAGCTCCGCTGGTTCAAACTGGGGGGACAACTCATGCTGGAAGTTGCTCACCATTTAAATATTTTATGGGATTAACATTGAAAACAATCAGTCTTTGGAAGGATCACTGGCGATGTTTAGTAATATGGTGTAGATGCACCTCTAAATAAAAGAATGTTAAAAGTCCATCTTTATTTGGATTTATCTCAGGTTAATTCAGTGGTAGATTGTATAGGCGTGAAAGCGAGATGAGGGCCGCAACCCCATAGTCACCTTTGACTGGACTTAACCGTCCAGGGGTCCTTTACTTTTTTTTACCTTTGCAAATTTTATTATGTGCAAAATATTTTAAGAGTTTTGTGGGCGTCAATCAAACTGAATCAATACACATAACACTCACAAACCAGACATGGATTGTGCCCATTTGCTTCTTGATGATGGAATCCTGGAAAATGACTATAGCTCAAAATATGCTCAGTAGTCGGGGCATCTCCTTGAGGTAACCCTTCTCTCTTGCTTCTAATTTAATACTACAGAAAGAAGAAGCTGCCATCTGGTCATAGATTTAGAACTGCATGACTGTCACCTTGTAAGAACAAACTGTCTGCTATATGTTGTCTGGTGTCCATCATATGATGACAAATCATGATGTTCATAATTAGAACATGAACAATGATGGTCTTCACAGCATCATTTTTTCCCCATTAATCTCAATAGCTCCGAGTACTGAAATGTTTGAACAGGGTGCCAAATTCTGCTCCATATATTCTTCAAACAAAAGCTTGACTGGCTGTAGCAAGTATGACATGGAAAAATAAAGGTTTTGCTTTACACAACGCTCCCATCCGGCCTACTTCTCTATATTCAAAAAATAATGCCATTCTCTCTTCATTCCATATACAGTGGTGCCTCGCAAGACGAAATTAATTCGTTTTTCATCTTGCGAAGCACCGTTTCCCATAGGAATGCATTGAAAATAAATTAATGTGTTCCTATGGAAACCGCTTGCCAGGCTGGCGGTGCGGAGAAGGGCTTTTCTCCCCACCGCAAGCCTTCAGGACAGGTACGGGAACAGAGGGGAAGGGGCGCAGCGCTTCTCCTCTGTTCCCGGGGCTTGCGGTGGGAGGAGGGTTTTTCCTCCCCACCGCCAACATTCAGAACAGCATTCTGAATGTTGGCGGTGGGAAGGAAAACCCTCCTCCCACCGCAAGTCTTCAGGACAGCCATCCGAAGGCTGGCGCGGGTAGAAGGTCTCTCCACCCCACCGCCAGCCTTCGGAGGAGCCTTCCGAAGCCTGGCGGTGGGGCGGAGAGACCTCCTCCCGCCGCCAGCCTTTGGAGCATCCTTCCGAAGCCTGGCGGTGGGAGGAGGTCTCTCCGCCCCACCGCCAGCCTTCGGAGGAGGTCCGAGGACAGTGGGGAAGACGCGCTGCGCTTCCCCGCTGTCCCAGAGATTTCCCTATGGGCTTTCGTCTTGCGAAGGAAGCCCATAGGGAAATTTGTTTTGCGAAGCTCCTCCAAAACAGAAAACCCTTTCGTCTAGCGGGTTTTCCATCTTGCGAGGCGTTCGTCTTGCGGGGCACCACTGTACCAAACAAGACACTAAGTAGCTGTATTCAGATCTAATGCTAAATTACGGTTTATCAGCATTCTTAACCTGAGCCTTGGACTCATGTACTTCTCTTCCCAGCTCTTACTCCAGTCCAGCATCAAGGAGATCAAAACTTTTACTTCTGTTTTAGACTGGCCACATTTTAGCATTTCAGCTTAATCAAAAATTGCTATAGCAGCTTCATAAGCTACGGTTTGAAGCTAAATATGTAAGAAGGCATCCATTTCCATTCTACGCATTCTGTTTCTGCTCTGCTGCAGTTCAGCGTCCAACCAAAAACTGTGTTATTTGTCTCACTGCCCACTGTGGCAAAATGTTATGTAATTAATTACATAATTATTTATGTTATTGTTATGCTTTTCATCACAATCCAAACATAGCACAATGCAAATTGGGGAAAAACCACCAACATCAATTGTGCATTGTTACATATCACAGTGGGTGGCACTGGGGTCTAAACCACTGAGCCTCTTGGGCTTGCCAACTGAAAGCTTGGCGGTTCAAATCCTTGCGATGGAGTGAGCTCCCGTTGCTCTGTCCCAGCTTCTGCCTAGCAGTTTAAAAGCATACCAGAGCAAGTAGATAATAGGAACCGCTGTGGTGGGAAGGTAAATGGCATTTCCATGTGCTCTGGTACTCATCACGGTGTCCCGTTGCACCAGAAGTGGTTTAGTCATTCTGGCCAAATGACCCGGAAAGCTTTCTGTGGACAAATGCCGGCTCCCTCAGCCTGAAAAGTGAGATAAGCGCCACACCCCATAGTTGCCTTTGACTGGATTTAACCATCCAGGAGTCGTTTACCCACACCGAACATATCATTTGCAGACTGAAAACAACACTGATAGTATTTGCTGGGTTGATTTTCATTCTGGCATGGGGCAAATAAGCAAACATCATTTGCTCCTACTTCCGTTTTTGGCAGAATTCTCCAATGTCCCTATTTGAAGCTGACATGTTTCAACACACTGCACTTCAAATTAACCAGAGTCTTCTTGGTTTGGACAACACAAGAAGTTTGTGATTAATCTAAAAAGCGAAAGCTTTCAGAGTTCTTCTTCCCATGACACTTGAGGAGGAAGGAAAAGCATGAGAGCCCAAGACTTGATGGGACTCATTCTCTGAACAAGGCTATTCTCTAGGTGACTTTAACTGGAACTTTATATTTTCCTGCTTTCAAAGAGAGGTGCTTGAAACATTTCCACCCACTCAGAGACCTTTGCTGTTATACTGTAAGAAGCTTAATTGTATCTTACACAATGGGGATGGCCCAACGGGTGAGAGACTCTTATGTGAATTGTCTATTGGTGTTCTCTAAGATTCACCTTCCTTGATAGCAAACTCCTCACTTCCTCCAACACATTTCTGCTTGTAAGGTCATGAGATACATCTTGTTTCTTCTACATTCCAAACAGGGGGTGGTTTGTTTGTTTTAAATGGTTTAAGTGTACTGATGTTATTATATTTTATAACAATATTTTGTTGATATAGAAGTGAAATGTTTCCTATATACAAGTTCATATTTATAATGATCTGAGGAAGTTGTTAAATAAATTAATTTACACCTCTATAAAAATATATGGAATTTTTTTAGTTAAATATAGTTTGATTATAGGAATTTGCATTTATTAGCAGAGCAATCAGTAGGCAAACATACTGAATCTGCCAAATTTCCTGCTAAAGCAAATTCTGTTTATAAAAGCACCAGTATTAAATATAAAACATAAAGGAAGTTGATGGCAATTCTTCACTTAAACTTTAGAAGAATTTACTTATAAACTACAGTACCTATTTCCATTTTGGATTAATAGATGAAGAAGTTATCAAAATGAGTTTCCTTTATTTGGAGAGCAAAACTAAGCCCTTACATCTCATGTCATCGTGCTGGCCACACAGTCCTCACATCCTACTACAAAGGAATTAAATTAATCTTGAAACTATCCATCCAAACCCAATTATCTTTGCTTTATGAAAATTTGGCAGCATATCATCTGCATAACAGAGTTTTACACAGAAAATCCATTATATAGAAAGAAATCATAGGGGTTTTTTTGCCTGCTGCCTGAAAATGAAAAAATGAACCCCCATTTTAGTTTTATCCTAAAGTTTTTAAATCTTTCTTCATTTTAAAAAGACTGCAATTATTTTTTTTAAGACAGCTTTTCTGAATGTATAAAGTCACAGTATATATTTGAACTTACAATTAAGTACATGGTTTTTATGAGGTGTTCCTGCATGTAAGCTTACTCACACCGCACCAACATTCTAGAATTTCTCAGATATATTAGTCTGTTATGTCTGTAAGGCTGTGGACCCTGAATAGCTCTATTAACTACTCCACTAGTGAAAAATAAAAGAGTTGCAACCCAGGTATTATGAAACCAGCTCACTCTAACCTTAATTAAGGTAGAGATGGATGCTATAATGCATTCAATTTTAGAAGCAAGTCTCTTTAAGATCATTTGAGTGTGTTAAATTAAGAAGTAGATAAAAAAGACAAGATTTCAATGTGCACCTCTGTTTCTGAATTCATTGCATCTGCTAGAGAAAACTGAAATGGTTTATTATTTTCTGTGGGATGCTGTGGCTGGTTTTTATTTTAAAAAGACAATGCCACACTCAAGACAAATTACAGTACAGTCCAATGGAGTGTGCAGTGTGTGTCTGTGTGTAGTTACACTCACAAAAACCTCTTACTTAATATCTAAAAATCCCACCAATTACCTGCCATGCTGGGAAAGGGGTAGTCCAACCCACAATTTTCCTTCCTGGAAGACCGATTACTAAAATATTATCTTTGTTTTACAAAGTCTGCCATTGAGGGAACCGTGCATGCAACATTCCGCTGCGCACTTCTTTTTTGCAGATATGGTTTCCAATCCAAGTTTGGGCAGTGTTCCTAAGATGAAGTGGGCCAATGGTGCCTTCCTGAGGAAACCACCTGTGGATATTATTATGAAACTTCAAAAAGCAATGTGTTTTGTTTTCTAAGTATTATTACTTAGTTCATACTCATGGCAGTAAATCTACACCAGGCTTCCTCAACCTTGGCCCTCCAGATGTTTTTGGCCTATAACTCCCATGATCCCTAGCTAGCAGGACCAGTAATCAGGGATGCTGTGAATTGTAGTCTCAAAACATCTGGAGGGCTGGGGTTGAGGAAGCCTGATCTACACCATCCATGATACATAAAAACTTAAGAATAACCTGCTGGACTGGATCAGGCCAATTGCCCATCAGTTCCAGCTTCCTGTTCTCACAGTAACCAACCAGATGTTTATCGGAAGCCCAAAAGCAGGAGTACAACAGCTCTCTGAGCAACTGGCATTCAGAGGCATACTGTCTCCAACACTGGGCAGTGAAACTGCATGAAAGTGTCACCTGATGGCATGAACACCCGCACACGTCTCAACTCTCTGAGCCAGCACATTTTACATCTTTGTTTGCTAAGTGGCTTTTGATACTTTTGCAGCAAGATCTGGAGAAAAACGACATCTTTGGCAAACTCTGGTTTCTTACAAGTTTCAGCCTGCAAGTGATCTCTGAAGGGAAGCCTTTGAGCTTCTCATAATAGGATACAGTTCCTCAAAGCCTTTGGCCAATATTATACTGTAATGTTGTTGTGGGCCTAGTCGCAGTGCTGCCCACACTGCTACGCCTGCTCTACCTCAAGTATGCATTTGTTATTTTAGGTCATACCAACTTAAGTGTAAGCCAAGCATGTTTACAATTTTGAACAAGTATAAACAACTACCTGCCTTGACATTTGTCCCCTTTGGGTAATAGCCATATTTCCGAGACTTGTACAAAGTTTATTTCTATTTGTTCCTAGTTTGTGCCATGTAAACAAAAATATTGCTTTGGGATATCCCTCAGAAACACCTAATAAATCCCTTTAATACATACAGTTAAAAGTAGCAAAAAGAGAGAGAAATCACTGCAAGGTGAATTTTCTCAGCGGTGCTCTGCATGGCTAGCTTTATATTTATAACAAAATATGGCATTCTAAGTGTGCATTTATGAGTTAGGCCCAAAGTTCTACTTAAGGCAACTCTGTTTCATTAAACATACTATAAACATGCATTTAGTCTTGTCATACAGGATTATTTTACCCATGCCTTTGGAGAAAGAATAACTTTATAGTCTATTACAGCCTCTTTCAGGGTTACAGCTGACGATAGGAGATGGGAAAAGAAACAAAACGTTGGATTTTATGAGACTCAATGTAGTTGTATAAAAAAAAGACCTACTCTACCAGGATCTTCAGATATAGAAATCTGTTTTCACAACTAGCACATTCACTTTGTGTTTCCAAAGTCAATAAAATGATGTTGCTGTTTTTCCGTATTAAAGATAAAGTAGCAAAACTTTTATCTGGATGGGTTGTTTCAGTTATTTCATTGAAATTAATTTCCCAATTTTAGCAGCTTAGATCAGTACAGTGGTACCTCGGGTTACATATGCTTCAGGTTACAGACTCCGCTAACCCAGAAATATTGCTTCAGGTTAAGAACTTTGCTTCAGGATGAGAACAGAAATTGTGCTCCGGCGGTGCGGCAGCAACAGGAGGCCCCATTAGCTAAAGTGGTGCTTCAGGTTAAGAACAGTTTCAGGTTAAGTACGGACCTCCAGAACGAATTAAGTACTTAACCCGAGGTACCACTGTATGTTGTTCTCAATCACTATTTGAAGTATAATACAGGCATAAGATGCTGATTAAAGAGCCTTATCGTTTAGCCTCTTCCTGCCATTCCATTTGGGTTAGAAAGCACAGATATGAACGAAAAGCAGGTAGGGGATAGTGAAGAAGCTAAAATAAAATATCCTGTGGTAACTTTATGAAAGTTGATTGCATAGTGGGTTGCCATTTTCCATGTGATTTTGCAAAAGAAACCTCAACAACTTTTCTGTCTGGAATTTCAGTTTTTGAAATATGGCAACCCCATTTTAACAACTTTTGTAATGCCTGTCTCGGGTGGAGACACTTAATAATAGGTGTTCAGTCATCTTTCTCATGCCTCTGGTATGCTGCAGACCCCCCCTCCCCAACATATTCCTTTCATTTTATCTCTGGCAGTAATGGCTCTTATGAGACATAATTCAAAAAGCAATGTGAGATGGTGAGCTTTTTCACCGAACAAAGCTTTCCAAGCTGTGTATACTGAAATATAAGGGGATAAACTATCTTCAGACAACACTTGATGTTTCAGCAGCAAAGAATTTAAAGCAATGTTAAAGCAAAGCTGAGCTAAATCTGGGGTGGCATTAGTGAGCAATTTCAAAGCTGTTGAAAAACACTTCTCTTGTTTCCCCCACCCCACTCTTAAGACTGCTGTAAAAGGGTTAACCAATCCAGAAAGCATTGCCCTCATTCTGAATTGCCTTGAGGAACCTTAACTAATGTGGCACTGTCATGTGACCAGACCTGCTTAGTGGCATAGTGTTGTGATATGCATCCTAGTTCACTTGGCTGAGATCACTCAACATAACCCTTTCATGAGAAAAAAGTAGTGACAGTAATTATAAGGGGGGAAATGGTGCTGAAGCAACAGCATCAGAAAACAATGGCAGCAAACAGTATCATGCCAGCATGGTGTAGTGGTTAAGAGCAGTGGACTTGTAATCTGGTGAACCGGGTTTGATTCCCTGCTCCTCCACATGCAGCTGCTGGGTGACCTTGGGCTAGTCACACTTCTCTGAAGTCTCTCAGCCTCATTCACCTCACAGAGTGTTTGTTGTGGGGGTGGAAGGGAAAGGAGATTGTTAGCCACTTTGAGACTCCTTAAGGGGAATGAAAGGCGGGATATCAAGTCCAAACTCTCCTCTTCCTCCTCCATGCAATTTAACAGTTTTCAAGATACTACTTGCCCCTACACCCTGAAAACATTACTGTAGACCCCAATATCAAAGGCATTAGTATTATTATATTATATTATATTATAATTATATATCTGTTGACAAGGCAATATGTTTTGATGTGCAGAGTTATGGAGGAGTATTCATTGGATTATTCAAATACAGTGGTGCCTCGCAAGACGAAATTAATTCGTTCCGCAAGTTTTTTCTTCTTGCGAGTTTTTCGTCTTGTGATGCACGGTTTCCCATAGGAATGCATTGAAAATCAATTAATGCGTTCCTAGGGAAACCGACTTCAGACCAGGTCCGGGGACAGTCTGTCCCCCGACCTCTTCTGAAGGCTGGGGGGGGGGACAAGGGCTTTTCTTCCCACCCCCAGCATTTTAAAAAACCCGGGACAGCGGAGGGCTTCTCCGCTGTCCGGGGCGATCTTAAAATGCTGGCGGGCGGCATTTTAAAATCGCCCCGGGACAGCGGAGGACTTCTCCGCTGTCCGGGGCGATTTAAAAGCCCCTGGGAAGGCAGGCAGGGGGGACAAAGACTTTTGCCCCCCGCCAGCCTTCAGAAGAGGTCCTGGACCTCTTCTGAAGGCTGGCGGGGGCGAAAGTCTTTGCTCCCCCCCGCCTGCCTTCAAAAGCTGTCCGGCCAAGGCTTCGCGGACCTCTCCGCCAGCAGCGGCAGCGCTGCCGCTGCTGGCGGACAGTTGCCGGCATGCCGAAGCCTGCGCACGCTGTCATCAGCGCGCCCAGGCTTCGCGGATCTCTCCTGCCTTCAAAAGCCGTCCGGGATAGCGGGAAGCGCTTCCCTGCTATCCCGGACTGCTTTTAAAATGCTGGCGCTGGGGAGCAAAGCCTTTCGGCCCCCGCCAGCCTTCCTGGACCTCTTCTGAAGGCCGGAGGGGGGGAAAAAGGCTTTGCTCCCCACCGCTAGCATTTAAAAGAGGTCCCCGGAGATTTCCCTATGGGCTTTCGTCTTGCAAAGCAAGCCCATAGGGAAATTCGTTTTGCGAAGCGCCTCCAAAACGGAAAACCCTTTCGTCTAGCGGGTTTTCCGTCTTGCGAGGCGTTCGTCTTGCGGGGTACCACTGTAAACACACTTTTGAGAACAGCATTAGTAACTGAAAAAGGAAAAAAAAGTAGTGTTTCAAATGGCACATTTAAAAAGTTATTAAAGCTCTTCACATATATGTTTTCAGGAACATTTAAAATTTACCTGTAAAGTGGATTAGCACTATTACTACCATATATTGTGTTTGTGTTCGTGTGTGCAATTGCCCGCAGTGGTCAAACTTAAATAATAGTGGCTTGGAGAAGGCTGCCTATTGAGTTTTGGTCAATTCAGTATTTGTATCAGGGACTTCCCTATCACTTTTCAACTTGTGGATCATCTGTTCTAAACATCTAATAGGGCTGCAGGAGTCCTTGAAAATGAGTTCACTTATAGAAAGAAGCACAAAGAAGATGTTCAAAACTATACTCCAATCATAGAGAATAGGGAAGTCTCTTACAGTGTGTGTATAAAATAGCTTATTTTATGCCTCAACTTACAAAGGGTGATGGTGGTTGACCCTTTTGTGTTTAGCCACATTCTTATTCTTTTTCATGTCTATGAAACTTTGCTTTGCGAGAAAGCAAAGCCTCACAGAGTACATAGCCTCACAGAGAATGTGAGAAGAGAAGAACTGATTTGTTCACACCTGGTTTAGGTGCTTTCAGTTAGCAGTGGACCCTGGCAAATGTTCAAAAATGCTGACCTCTCATTCTGGGCTTGCCCACAGCTGTTCATTTATACAAAGATAAGATTAAGTGTTTTCACGTGTGAGTAGTCCAGCCATACCAATACTTGACACAGTGCATAAGAGATCCACTGGCTAATTCCCCATTTCCAACAACACAGTTCATAATCTGGGTCCTTATTCTTAATGCCCTGCACTAGGATGGACCTGCACAGATGATGATGTGGAGCCACCACTGAAAAAGCTCTGTCACTAAGTACCTGCCAGCATTAGAAATACTTGAAATAAATTAATAATACATGTTTTCATAAAGGAGATGTTGAATGTTACATCTCTGCTATTTATTCTGTATGTGGGGTTAAGGCTATGCCTGAAGAAACGTGTTCCATAAATATGAAGCTTTTATTGTAAAATTATGACTGACAACTTGTGAGGAGGTGAAATTGTGTGTGGTAACACACTGTTCTGGCCTTCAAACTACTATCTGGAAAACAGAGTGACCCCAAAGAAAACAGAACATTGCCATCCTTTGGCTATGCCATTACACAAAGATGACAGATGTATGATAAATGAATTTATTATGAACCTTTGGCTATCTCACCTCCTCTTCCTTTAACTCATTTATCTTCCATATAAGTATGTTTTTCATACTGCATTAGATATTCCAAAAACAAGCAGAACAGGGGGGAAATGACTAAAGGGATGCTAACAATGTACTTCCCTATCAAGTCATTTCACAAAAACCTGGGGGAAGGAAGTCTATAATGAAGATGATCATAAATAGTGTAATGCCCACAGAACAAATGTAAATAAACCAAAGTACAAAAGAATGCATATTTCATCACAACACCCTTCATTAACCCCAATACAAAATGAAAACTCTTATTTCCCCCAGTGATCACAATAGATAAAAGACAAACAAAAAGCTAAAGCCTTTGTTGAAGCGGGGCGGGGAAACCACTGCATACAAAATATTGTGAATATATTAGAATAACATTTTGCCCAACATTTTAACAGATATGAATAGGGGCTCTGCTGTAAAACTGCAACTTGTTGGGGGGGTCCAGAAACTGAGAGGCAGAACCCAGTGGTCAGAAGGTACTGGCAACACAATCCAGATTAAAAATGTGCCACAAGCAAAAGTCTACAGGTGTGCATCCTGTGATCTCCAAACTCATTTTGTGCACTCACAGCAATGCTTACTGAAGCTACCTGATTTCCCAATCTTATCATGGTTAATTTCTTTTTGTTCATTCATCCTTATTTTCTTTCTTGCTTTTGAAGGTGCTTCCCCTCCCTCTTTCTATGAAGTTTCAAAACAGGCAGAAGTGACAACTCTTTACTTGATAAAAATTAATTTTTCTAAAACAGCACTTTTATCCTGGGTATTTTTCTCCACAGCTGACACAGAACAAATTGGTAGGCTTCTCCCATGAGTATACAGCACACTTAAAGTCAGAAAGGAATTACTTCCTCTTGCTTTCCAGAATAGCACCTGTATTGGTCTATTGTACTTAGAATACATAAACAAACCTCTGCATACTATTGCCCACAGTAATACTTATTAGACTAACTCCATCAAATCTAGACTGCCTGAACGCATACAATCTTCACTGCACACTGAGATCTCAACCCTCTTGATGTGTCCACTCCAAGCTTTTCTGAAGGCCCAAAACTCTTACTAGTTTTGAATGCCGTTCCCTAGAGTAATTTTTTGTCCCTCTTGGTGGATGGAAGCTGGAATTCTATTATGCTACTTGCATTTCAATTTTGTTTTTAACTTCATGATTCTGTTTTATTTTCATTTTTGATAATATTTATTTCCTTATCCTTGCAGTTTTTTATTGTTTTTAAGCCACTTTGTACAGTCTTTCTCTGGAAAAGCAGCATATAAATAGACCAAAAAAACCTAGTGTAGCTTTTTTTGAGCAGACTTGCTTAAACCTAGGTAGCCAGGTAAGAAATGAATCAGGATGGTCTTTGATTCTGTTTACCATAAGCTCAGATTCTCCAAGTGTCCCTATTTTCCAGCGACATTCTGGATTTACAGAAACCATTCTGGTTTCTGATTTGATCCCAGAATGTCCCACTTTTCTGTAGGACGTCCCTATTTTCATAGGAGAAATGTTGGAGGATATGGTAAGACATTCCTATTTTCATAGGAGAAATGTTGGAGGGTATGGAGTTATGCAATCCCCTGAGCCAAGGAGAGAAGTAACTATGCAACCGTTAGAAGACATCTCAAGGCAAGGTTTTTCTTAATGTGTAATTTTTTGGTGTTTTTATATATGTTGGAAGCCACCCAGAGTGGCTGGGGCAACCAGTCAGATGGGTGGGGTAATAATAATAATAATAATAATAATAATGATGATGATGATGATGATGATGAAATAGGACATCCCTGTTTTCATTGGAGAAATGTTGAATGGCTTCACACAATTCCAGCAAGTACCCTGTGCCTTTTTAGCCCTGAGGGAACATAGCTCTCAACAGAAATATGGTTGAGGTGTAACAGGGCCATGTGTCCTAGATGAACCAGGTCAACTTGCAAATATTGCATTTCCTACAAAAGCTCGTGTTACAATAAATGTTTAGAAGTTCATTGTAACAGGATTATTTGTTGTTCTCCTTGCAGTAGACTAGACACAAAGCTACTCTTATGGAATCAATTAAGATGCAGTTTTTAGCTCCAATGCACATTGTTCTAATCTATAGTTCCTTGGGACATACCACAAAGTATGCTGGCTTAGAGTCTTCTCATGCACAGTACTTCCCATGAGCATTACTAGTGACTTTAAAAATCACATCCATTTTGCACATGGCAAGGCTAGCCAATTAATTTCTCCATCTAATTTATCCCAAATAAAATTTGTCAATGAATTTGCCTCCCACTCTTGGGTCACCCAAGACCAATAGTTCTACTTCCGTTACAATTAATTTACTATAGCTGTGAAGAGGTGTGAAAAATGCAGAAAAATGGAAAGGACAGTAATCCAAAAGCAAGCCATATTGTCTCAGGAAACAACCCTCAATTAAATTCCCACCTGGATTCTGCTCCAAAATTGAATCAGCTGCTATTCAGTTAATTACACCCATCAATCACACATCATGAATTACATTTTAAAAATGGTGCATAATTCTGTTTGGGAGGAGTGTCAAAATGCTGGGCAGGAGATGGGAGGGCTGAGAGTGTAATAGAGGAGGTAGAGGGAAGGGGACAAGGAAGAAGGTTAAGTAGAGGAAGATTAGGAAGGAGGAAAGGCAAAAGCGAATGGAGAAAGGTTTTGGGGTCGGAAATCAGGAGGGAGGGGATGTTTGGAACAAGGACTGGGCAGTGTGGAAGAGATGGAGAGAGCATGGAAAGAGAAAAGCGGGAAAGGCCCACCCATCTGATCTATGGCACAGGGCTATGCTAATGAAGGTGCCCAGCGAAAGCCATGCATAGTTCAGCAAGAGATTCCTCTATCAACTTTTAACCCTTACACAGGACTCAGGGCACCCTGCAAACAGATCCCCCAAACTCACAACAATACACACACCTAACTAATGCAGGGACACTGAATGAGATACAGAGAAATACACACCCCAGAATTATACAGGCAAAGGAAATGTATGCTACTGACACATCCTTACTATGAAACAAGGCGACTGGCAAGTGGTGGCCTATTTCTTTCTTCTTTATAGATGACACAAGCTAATGCATGCTGCAAATTGAAACATCAAATGCCCCACCCCTTGAAAACAAATTTCTGCTTCAAGGGGCATGAGTGGTATAGAAGAAGACATTTCTTAGTACAACATGCTGGGCTGGCAGGTGGCTCCAAGTTTCCTGGCTTCCCAGCCACTGCACAGCTGATAGGTGTCTTTAAGTACTTTTGCCTGGCTCTACTCAGCAGCTGACTATGACAGTGAATCACTTTCTACTCTCACAGGTTCAGCAGCAGGCTAGACATCAGTTGATGGGTGGCAGCAGCAGGAGGCATCCATCAGACATCCAGCAAAGTGCAGAAAAGATTTGGGGCATTGTCCCCTCTGGCTTATGCCCCTGGTGCTGCACTTTATGCTGAATAATGAAGCAAGATTAGTTTCACAGTGCAGAGGGCCTGCAGTATTGTTGTTTTATATAGACCAGAAAATACCCTACAATTACTGGATTTTTGCACAGGTTTCTCAGCTAGTTTAGCTAGAATGAGCCTTGAAGCACACAGGACAGGGACTGAAATTGTTATACACAAAAGATCTAAAATTAGATTCTAGCCCATCATAAAATGTCTCAAACTATTATGCCAGTACTTGATCAAACTCTTGCAGAAAGAGACCTTAAACTTTAGTTTTGAAAAGAACTGTACTTCTGAATTTTATGCTTCAGCTGAAAAAGAGCGTATCCATGCAGAATTTTATAGTGCAATGCCCAACAGAGTCAAGGATTCAAGACTACTTTCAAATTCATATTAAAAATTTTGGCAGACCAGAAAAGAAGACTGAAAGGTCTGCAATACTACTGTTCTGCAGACATATAAAAACTATCTCACTGATCCTCAGTTACATACTACAAACTGATCAACATCCTTAAACTGTGTACTAGGCATGATTAAATATAGTTAATGGTCAGATTACTAGTGAAATATCCCTTTAAAATAATTTGAAACCCACTGATATATTAGTTCTCGTGCTGTTCTGATTTCTGAAGCAAGAGCTTTCCCAAATACATTTCAGTTACTGCTTTGATGGAGAAAATGTATTTAAAAGTACACTTCAATAAGTTAAATGTCTAGTTGTTGAACAAGTTTAAAAAATGGTAGCTATTAAAACAATGCAAAAAGTACCTTCAAATATTATTGGCCAGGATCAAAACAGCCCAGTGTACAAGTAGAAGACACTTTATGGACAACACACCCTCCCAGCTGCATTACACACCATTCTAAAGAGTACTCTTACCTTCAGAAGTGGGTCTGGGGTTTCTTTGTGGGGAGGGTAATGGAGACTGCAGCAGTAAGTCCGCAGGAAAAGCCACCATGCTTTTCAAATGCATGGTCATTTGAATCTCAACCAAGCACATTGCCATAGGGAATCTAAACAGTGCACTAACTCCCAAAATAGCACAATATGGCTCAGAGGTGGAACAAAATCACAAACATTTCCAATTAAATTTGGGTTAGTATTTATTCAGCACACACCACAACTTATCCTCCATGGAAATCAAGTAGCTTCTCAAGGACACCATCCAAAAAGCTCTGTTGCTGAGTTTTTAGATGGAAAGAACACATTGGAGTAATGCGCTGCAGCTGTGAAACAGAACGATGAAATCAAGTCCACAGGCACAATGAAACTAAGTTAATGATTACAACAATTTAAAAAGTGACCATGGATGCAATTTCACTGCCTGAATCAAATATTTAGATGAGATATGCTCAGTTCACTAACTATCAAAGCTCAGTCTGAGAATGTTCTGTAAACGATGGCATCTTGCATTCAGAGTGTTTTGATTAGGTACTTAGTACTCAAAGATCATTTTCTAGAGAGGTCTGGGGACAGAATATAGATGTAGTTAGATTTTTGGCTTTTACGCAGTTTCTTAAATTGCTCTTTTAATTGTCAAAGGGGTTTGGTGATTAAGCATTCTTGGTGAAGATTCAAAGAAGAAAGTGATGTACCAAGAGATGCCAAGGCTAATCCCACCCCCACCCCCCGCCATATCTGTTTTTGCACTTCACAGCACTATGGGGTATAGAATCCCACCCCCACCACCCCAATCTTTTCACATGAACACAAAAAACTGAAGCAAGTGCATTATAGGGAAAATATGTGTTTCAACTTACAGCTTGTAGGCATTAAAATGATGTACTGATATTTTATGCAAACGCTTTGTAAAGGAATGCAACAGATTTTACAGCATTAGTTTGATTTTCAAAGCATAGAACTCTTACTAAAAGGTGAAGCAAACTGATATTTTATCAGAGTTTTGCAATACAGCACTTAGCTGAAGCAACTAAGGCCAAGCTACACATCATGTTAAATTTGTAGTTTGGTTCTTCACTTTTTTTTTTAAGCATTGTGGACTGGGGGGGGGCAGAAATGGGACTGTGGTGAAAGAGGTAAACTCCCCACCCCACTATGGTACAGATATCCCTCTGTAAACCCAAGTGGATGCTTTGCAGAATGGATTTCAATGGGACCACAGCTTAGAGATAAAAAGCTAAAATCTCCCCCTATCCCAGCCACCGCCAAATGTCATTGTCTCTGTCCTGATTGGGATTGCTATCTAATGTTTCTTATAATAAATAAGATACCTGGTAGGATAGGGTAGGGTAGGACAGGACCTAAGTGAAATAATTTCTTTCTGTTTTATTCCGGACTGAGAACTAGCTTGACAGATCTCCCATACCCAGTGCAGCAAATGATGTACCATTGATGTGAAAATTACAGAATGGGACTAATGTGCCATAATTTTATCTCTCTGCTTTATATATGTATATAAAGAATTTTTTATTTTTTTTTTATTTTTTTACAAAATACTATAAACTTCAAAAGCAGGTTAAAACATAAATCTGAGGCCTGCTATCTGGGCTGCATTCTTTACAGTTGTTCACTTTAATAGCCACAGCTTAAGAACTGTAATTATTTCTCCCTATATTAGCCTTTACATATAAATTCCATCGAGATTAACTTGCAGCATTAAAAGCATAATTGGGTAAGGTCGCAGATGTCATAGTAGTCTCCAGGTCTGGTTTACTGATGAGCTTCCACCTCATAAGATGTTCATTAGAGTACATTTAAGCACCAGCAACAGCTTCATCTTAGTACATCGTCACTGATCTTTTTGGCCAACACATCATGGCTTGTTGAAAAAAGGCTGTTCATCATTAAAGCCATTAGAGCTAGTTAAATCTGAGAGCTATTATATGCTGCATACAATGTTCTGAATGGTAACTCTCAACTTTTCTGAAGTGTCTGTATAGTTCAACATCCAATTTCTCTGTGAATAGTTGCTCTGCAACCCCATAATAGACTTGTCGCCGTGCGGGCCTTAGCTGGAGCCAGGCCAGACCTAAAGTTACATTTACCACTGAACCTCACAGATGACAGCTCCTTCATCCCATCTGCCTGCAAATGACTTCAGCATTTGTTGCGTCTGTTATGTACACGCAACTCCCCATTTGCACGTGTTTGAGTGCCATGCAACTACTGATGCAAACCCTGTTTTCGGCTATGGAAAGGGGTGGGGTGTGCTGATGCGCATGGTGCCTCAGAACACAATCCCTACATAAATGAGGAACTCCAGTTATCTGTACCTGTAAAGCTACAAAGCCATTCTAGAGATTTATCATAGAATTGGTTAGCAGAGAGGTTGTCACCAAGGTGACTCTTTTAACTTCTTTATCTATTACTAGGGCTGGAACATGAAATGATCCATATAGGTAAGAATCTCGCATTCGTAAAGCATCTTGTATTGAATTAAATTGAGTATTGCCTTCCTGTCGTTATAATACCTGAAAGAATAAACTATGCCCATTTCTGCGTTTGCCTTATGTGATAAACTAAGGTAAATTTTGGAATCGCAATAAGATAAAGTACAGTGGTACCTCAGGTTAAGTACTTAATTC
This sequence comes from Podarcis bocagei, assembly GCF_964188305.1. Lineage (NCBI taxonomy): Eukaryota > Metazoa > Chordata > Lepidosauria > Squamata > Lacertidae > Podarcis > Podarcis bocagei. The sequence goes on from NC_138128.1 coordinate 70,376,220, forward strand.
GTTCTGGAAGTCTGTACTTAACCTGAAACTATTCTTAATCTGAAGCACCACTTTAGCTAATGGGGCCTCCTGCTGCTGCCATGCTGCCGCTGCATGATTTCTGTTCTCATCCTGAAGCAAAGTTCTTAACCTGAGGTAATATTTCTAGGTTAGTGGAGTCTGTAACCTGAAGCGTATGTAACCTGAAGCATATGTAACCCAATGTACCACTGTATATTAGGGTTGCCATACGTCTGAAATTTCCCGGACATAGCGGGGATTAGGCTGTTGGAAACAGTGTCTGGGTGGAAATTGCTGTAATGTCTGGGGAAATGGCAACTTATGTCAAAAGTGTACCTAGATTTTGGTGAATTTCCTTGAACCACAAAGTTGCTGAACAACAACTTTGAGCAAAAGAAAAAAAACTTATGGCAACCCTATACAATATGTATGGTAATATTGTGAATCTTTGGTATTCCTTCCTGATACCTGCACTCTGGACTTCAGCTTTAACTGGCATAAGCAGAGAGCTGCAGCTCAGTGCATGCTTTGGATGCTTAAGACCTCAGATTCAATCATAGCTTCTCTAGGCAGGACTGGAAGTCTAAAACTTTAGAGAACCACTACCAGAAACGGTAGCGAATACTTAGCTAAATGGTCAATGGTCTAATTCGGGATAAGTCAGCTACCAATGCACCTACATAGAATGCAAGAAACAAAAACAAAATGCATATACTATTTTAAAACCAGGAGGGTTGGGTGATAGGGCTTTGGAAATAATGGTGATTAATCCAGCTGAAGCAGGACAGCTTTAGGAGAAATAAAGTATGATGTCTTTCCCACCCAACCCCAGTAGATACTGTATGGAGTATTTCCAGGCAGGTGAAATCTTTAGAGGTTATCTTCTCTTCCTTGATTCTGGACTTTCACTATAATAATTTTTGAACAAATTGTGGGTCTTGAAGACTTGTTTACTGTTTTTCCTTACAAACAGAACTGCAAACTGTTCTTTTGCGAAATCTGTCGCTAGGCAACTTACATTTCAAGCTCCTATAGAGATGTTATTACAAATGAAGGAGCTCTTGCGGGTGGAGCTTTGAGGCAGGAAATGCATCATGTTTGATGCTTGTGTACAGTATTTTGAAATTATTATTCAAAACATATTTTATTTTCACAAGCTCCCACAAATTATTTGCTTTAGGAGACCTATTTGCAGCATTTTGGGAGGGGGGGTGTAGAGAGAAGTGCGGAGCAACATTATCAGTAAGTTATTCACCTATTAACAAACCCTGTAGAAGAGACATTCCTGCTGCAGGGCGATTATCACCAATTCTCCACAGGCTGCATCTCCTGTGCTTTTCAGGTAGCAAGTAGTCAAGAGGGAAATTGGTGCCAGACTACCCTGTGTACAAGTAAAAGTGCTTCTGATCATTCAAGTAGATATTCAGATCCAAGCCTATGGATCTGACTTTCTTTACAATAAATTATCCCAATATAATTGATGACTATAGGTTTTTCACTATCACCTCATGGTCTATAACACTAATGTTAAGAAGAACATTGCAAAAAGAAAACACCACATCAGAAACACATCATATTACAAGAAGATCATAAGAATCACTAACATGAACAAATATGACTAATGCAATATAAGCTGGGAATTGGGTATTTTAGCCTGGCAAAGAGAAGACTGAAAGGTGGTGTGATAGCTATCTTCAAATATCTGAAGGACTGTCACACAGAAGGCAGAGCAGGCTTGCTTTCTGATGCGCCAAAGGATGGGACACAAACCAAATGGATTCAAATTGCAAGAAAGCAGATTACAAGAAAGCCGTCCCTGCAAAATAACAACAGAACGTCCACTTGAATATACAGAGAACATGCTGCAGCAATTAATGCATTAGTTAGGATCCAATGAACTGCACAACTTCAATTTCCTATAGGCAGCAGCAGCAGCCGTGGCATATGTCAAAACGCTCTTTGGCAAGTTTCAAAAATGGATTGTGATCTGGAATTGTGCCACCTCTTCAAATAAACAAAAATAAAATAAAATAATAGCTTTGCTGGGCCTTAAATAGTGCTTCAGATCTTAGCCATTGGATCTACAAACACACTACAGTAATTAATGCTTTGTAACAAATTCAGCACTTAAAGTTATCATCAGATGGTTTAACTTTCCAGCTTTCCTCCACCTACAGTTTCGGAGAGAAATTAAAAGCTGTCTGTCACCAGTGCCCTAATCACTGTGGATCCTTTTTAAAATAAAAATAAAAAAGATTTGCAAGAGATTTGATTAATTTAGTTTGTTATCACATTGTGCAAGATGCATAACAACCCAATGCAATGGTTTGATTTCAAACAGTGGCTTGCATAGTCATGCATACCATCACCACTACATATGCACATCTCCACTAGCATGCCTTGTAGAACACTTGACAGGTTATAAAGGCTATCATAAGACAGGACAGGCACTACTTCATCCTGATGAGAAAATCTGGAAAATCACTTCAGAAGATACAATAATCAGAGTGGATATAAAATTTTGATTACCTAAGAACAGGATAATGAAACCAAATCAGTTGAGGAGAGCATGCAAAGGAACATACTAAGCAGAGCATGGAAAAATGAAAACTTCACGTTTCCTATGTCAAAGTTTCTATCAGGGAAATTTACTGGGGCGTGGATGTGTCAAGTAGTACTTCTGCCATTAGCAGGGGTGAGCTTGCTCCAACCCTCTGTGACCTGAAAGAGATTCTGATAGGAATTTCCCACAGGGAAGGGGCAAGGTCACCAGAGGCAAGGTAACCTATCGCAGGGGGGTTGGCCAATTTAGATTCCCTGCCAAGAAGAGTAGACAATACAGTGGTACCTTGGGTTAAGTACTTAATTTGTTCCGGAGGTCCATTCTTAACCTGAAACTGTTCTTAACCTGAAGCACCACTTTAGCTAATGGGGGCCTCCTGCTGCCGCCGCGCCACCAGAGCACGATTTCTGTTTTTATCCTAGAGCAAAGTTCTTAACCTGAAGCACTATTTCTGGGTTTAGCGGAGTCTGTAACCTGAAGCGCATGTAACCTGAAGTGTATGTAACCCAAGGTACCACTGTACTGCTCTAAATGGTGAATGGTCCGACTTTCTGTATATTTAATAAGTGCCAGTCCTGTATATTTAATATATGCCAGTCCCCTCCACATATAATGCAGTAATGGACAGTACTCTCTGAACAAACAAACAAAAAGTGCATGGTTTTGTGTGTTTTGAGGGGAGGGGAAACCTGCTCCCTTCACCTGAAACCTAGCTGCATTCTATAGCAGTTTGTTTCTGCCACAGCTCATTTCCAGTACTGGAGCTAGAGTGGGGGGAGGGTAACTGCTTAAAGGCAACCGAGCAAGGACAGGTCAGTCAATATGCTCCATTCTGTGTAAGAGTAAAGCCCTTTGTACATATGACTGATGCAAATACACGCTTAACATATATGACTGCCCCACATGCTCTAGTTTTCCCATTCCCTTATAGTTTCCCAATATGTTGCAGTGTTTGCTTCCCCATACTGTACCATTGGCCAGGTTTTAATTCTTTATTGAAAGGCTTTAAAAAGCTGCCTTCCAGGGGACACATTATCCTCAGCACTCCAAAACCCGATGTTGTGAACGCTTTTCATTAACTAGGGTTTTCAGTAACTACAAATCACAAATTTAACCCACTGAGTGAATATTGCTTCATAGGAGATAGGAAGAGTGGGTGAGAATAATCTCGGGGATTTAATGTGCTACATAGCAATGTAGGTATCTGAAATGTATGAGTTTGAACTCTGGCAATAGTTTGGGGAAGATAGGCAAGTGTATGTGTACACACTAAACACACTCTCTCTTTCTCTCTCTCTCTCTCTCTCACACACACGTGCATCATTTTGCTTCTCAGCATATCTTACATTTGAGCTTAAGCTACAACCCCCTTCCTTTAAAGGTTTAATTTTCTAGTTTTTGGTTTTCTCTTCCTGTAAATAATGAATGCTTCCTGTCTGGTTCTAGACAGAAGTAATGCATGGATAGGCAAATAATAGCTGGTAAATAATATGTTGCTCAAATCTTTATAAAACATCTCATTCTGGCTTTGCGGACATGTCTACAGAAGAAGGAAATCAAAGACTTCAAACTGAAAGTTACTAAACACAAACGCACACACATATGTAAGAATATATAACAGACACTGAATAGCTTCCAGCCAACTCTAGTTGTATCTCTCTCTGTGTGTGTTTGAGCTGTCAGAGTTATATGTGGCCCACAGAGGATAACACCATAAACTTAAGAGTCCAATGTCAATACTAAGGCAAAAATCAATGCAAAGGAATTGTAAATGAATTCCCACAACTGAGTGATGTGTGTACTAAACTAAGGGCTTTTTTTTTGAGAGGGGGGACAACGCTATGGTTATGATGTACGGATATATCTTGCAGCCCTCTTGATGACAGATAATAAAATAAGCTGTGTATTTCATTATTCCCTGACATTGCTAGGACTACTTTGCTCCTTTGAAGTATATCTTACCTTCCTTGGTAATAGGCTTGTGCAATACAAAGAGCGGGAAATCATTGAGACATCCTGTATACAGGATGATGCATGCAGCAGAGCTAATGGCACTTCCTTGTATAAGAAGTATAACTGACATAACAGAAAAGTAGGTATGTTGATGGATAATGGTGGATAACAACAATGCCAAGGAAAAAACAAAATAGAGAACTAATTTAAGATTACTTTGCTGCTTGAATTACAACATGATTTTCTCAGTAATGGGTGTATGCAAGACTATAAAGCAGGGGGGGAAACAGGTAAGAGATCCTCTCCAGTATGATCCACATGACAGCACTAATAGCACCTTCTTGTATAAGAGATATAAGTAACAGAAGAGGCAGAACATAACTTGAAGGTAAGCAACAGCTCGTCCTGTGTAGTTCTCTCTATATCACCTTTTGTTTGTGGTTTCAAAACAGCTTAATCACCGCTTACCTGCATGGGTGTCTTGCAATAGCAACTGAGCACAATTAATTACTGATCAGAGTGTTTTAAAGTTCATTGTTGGTTTACAGTCTCGTATGTATGAGTTTGTAGGGCAGCAGTTGAAGAAGGAGCAAAAAGGGTTTTCTTGTGTGTGTGTTTCTTGTGGCTGATTAGCTGTTTTCCCTGTGTAAAGGTCAGAGGGGGCAGGGTTTCTGTTGAGGCAGGGGATTAGCTGTGGGAGGAGCCTATCAGAGTTTGTAGGGCAGCAGTTGAAGAAGGAGCAAAAAGGGTTTTCTTGTGTGTGTGTTTCTTGTGGCTGATTAGCTGTTTTCCCTGTGTAAAGGTCAGAGGGGGCAGGGTTTCTGTTGAGGCAGGGGATTAGCTGTGGGAGGAGCTTATCAGAGTTTGTAGGGCAGTGGCGCGCGCCTAGCGGCGCGCGCAGTTATATCCATCTTTTAGATTTAGGGGAGCTAGTCTCAAACGTTTGTTGGGGGAGACCTAGGTTTTTTTTTTGTGGGCGAAGTTATTTGTCCTGTCTTCAAGCTTTTTATGATGGAGGACCTCTGTAGCCACCCCCAACAACACGATCTCAAGATGGAAGGGGAGGGAACAGCTGCAGTCGCCTGCGATTCCTGCGCAATGTTTGCCATCTTGCCAAAGGTTGCAGGCAGCTTCACCTGCAGCAATTGCATGTTGATTGCCCTTTTAAAAGACAAAGTCCAGCAACTGGAGGAACGTGTAGCTACGCTCCAAAGAATTAGAGAGCTGGAGCTCTTCTTGGAAGCAACAGAGCACACCGTCCCCACCAAGGAGGAGACAGGGGACTCCCCTGAGAAGGAGGCTAGTTCATCAACACAGGAGCCAGATATATGGAGAAACGTGACTCAAAGAAGTAGGAGGCCCAGGGTTCACTCTGATTGTTTAGAAATACACAATCGCTTTGAGGTCCTCTCCCCTAGCATGGAAGACGAAGAGCAGACTCCATTTGAGGATCTCTCCCTCATTACAGTCGATCAGGTATATGAAGACGAGCAGCAAAGTCAGTCCTCAGGGAATGTGCAGGCGACCTTGGAACGGACAGCTCACGGAAGAACCCCGACCAAACCCAAGAGGAGGCGTGTAGTGGTGATAGGGGATTCCCTACTGAGGGGAACAGAAGCAGTGATCTGTGGGCCTGACAAGATGTCTCGGGAAGTGTGCTGTCTCCCCGGGGCTAAGATCCAAGATGTAACTGAACGACTGCAAGGAATCATAAAACCCACTGACAAATAACCCTTCCTCTTGGTTCATGTGGGAACCAATGACACTGCAAGCAATAGCCTCCAGAAGATCAAAAGAGACTACGAGGCTCTCGGCAGGAAATTGAAGCAACTAAATGCACAAATTGTCATCTCGTCTGTCCTCCCAGTTGAACGACGTGGCCCAGGGAGAGAGGGGAAAATAGTGGAAGTGAACAGCTGGCTTCGCAAATGGTGTAAACAGGAACGGTTTGGATTCTTAGATCACGGACTGCAGTTTCTTGAAGATGGACTTCTGGCAAGTGATGGGCTGCACCTCACAACGGTTGGGAGGAATGTTTTTGCCAAAAATCTCAGAAATCTCATCAGGAGGGCTTTAAACTGACTAATGTGGGGGAGGGAGACAGTGCTCCTGAAGGTAGGAGTCTATCAATTAATGAAGATGATCATCCAAATGTCATAGACCAAATGGAGCAAACAGCACGCAGACCTAGTGGTGGGAGGAAAAAATCCTTAAATAAGAGACACGGGGGAATGATTAATGGACTTCAATGTCTGTACACTAATGCGCAAAGCATGGGAAATAAACAAGATGAGCTTGAGCTCTTGGTACAGCAAACTAAATATGACATAATAGGCATCACTGAAACCTGGTGGGATAAGTCCCACGATTGGAATGTAATAATGGGGGGATACAATCTATTTCAGAGAAACAGACCAGACAAGAAAGGAGGAGGAGTGGCGTTATATGTCAGGGATGTGTATACCTGTGAAGAGATCCAAGATTTAGAACCTCAAAGCCAATGTGAGAGCATTTGGGTCAAAATTAAGGGAGAGAAGAATAACAGAGACCTCATTGTGGGAGTTTACTATAGATCCCCAAGCCAAACGGAGGACATAGATGATGCCTTCCTGGAACAGATGGCCAAGCATGCAAAAGGAAGGGAGATAGTAGTAATGGGGGACTTCAATTACCCGGATATTTGTTGGACGTCAAACTCAGCCAAGAGCATAAGGTCAAACAGATTCCTCACTGGCCTTGCAGACAACTTCATTGTCCAGAAAGTGGGAGAAGCAACAAGAGGAACAGCCATTTTAGATCTGGTCCTAACCAATGTTGATGACCTGGTTAGTGGGGTAGAAGTGGAAGGATCATTAGGCGCGAGTGATCATGCTCTTCTGAAGTTTACTATACAGCGGAAAGGAGCAGCCAAGCATACTAGGACTCAATTTCTTGACTTTAAGAAAGCCGACTTCATAAAACTTAGGGAAGTGCTGGGTGAGATCCCATGGACAGCAATACTAAAAGGAAAGGGAGTTCATGATGGCTGGGAGTTTGTTAAGAGGGAGATAGTAAAAGCACAACGTCAGGCAATACCAATGAGACGGAAACATGGAAGGTGCCTAAAGAAGCCAGGGTGGCTATCTAAAGAACTTTTAACTGAGTTAAGATTAAAAAAGGATGTGTACAAAAAATGGAAAAGGGGGGAAACCACCAAAGAGGAATTCAAACAAATAGCCAGCACGTGTAGACACAAAGTCAGAAAAGCTAAAGCACAGAATGAACTCAGGCTTGCTAGAGAGGTTAAAAGCAACAAAAAAGGCTTTTATGGGTATGTTCGTAGCAAAAGGAAGAACAAAGAAACAGTGGGGTCACTCAGAGGAGAAGATGGTGAAATGCAAACAGGGGACACAGAAAGGGCTGAACTCCTCAATGCCTTCTTTGCCTCAGTCTTCTCCGATAAAGAAAACAATGCCCGACCTGAAGAATTTGGAGCAAATGATTCAGCAAAGGAAACACAGCCCAGAATAACTAAGGAGACAGTACAAGAATATTTGGCTAGTTTAGATGTATTCAAGTCTCCAGGGCCAGATGAACTGCATCCAAGAGTATTAAAAGAACTGGCAGATGTGATCTCAGAACCACTGGCAGTCATCTTCGAGAAATCCTGGAGAACAGGCGAAGTCCCGGCAGACTGGAGGAGGGCAAATGTTGTCCCTATTTTCAAAAAGGGGAAAAGAGAGGACCCAAATAATTACCGCCCAGTCAGTCTGACATCAATAGCAGGGAAGATTCTGGAGCAGATCATTAAGCAAACAGTCTGTGAGCACCTAGAAAGGAATGCTGTGATCACCAATAGTCAGCATGGATTTCTGAAAAATAAGTCATGTCAGACTAACCTGATCTCATTTTTTGACAGAATTACAAGCCTGGTAGATGAAGGGAACTCAGTGGATATAGCCTACCTTGATTTCAGTAAGGCATTTGACAAGGTGCCCCATGATATTCTTGTAAAGAAGCTGGTAAAATGCGGTCTTGACTCTGCTACCACTCAGTGGATTTGTAACTGGCTGACTGACCGAACCCAAAGGGTGCTCATCAATGGTTCCTCTTCATCCTGGAGAAGAGTGACTAGTGGGGTGCCACAGGGTTCTGTCTTGGGCCCGGTCTTATTTAACATCTTTATCAACGACTTGGATGATGGACTCAAGGGCATCCTGATCAAATTTGCAGATGACACCAAACTGGGAGGGGTGGCTAACACCCCAGAGGACAGGATCACACTTCAAAACGACCTTGACAGATTAGAGAACTGGGCAAAAACAAACAAAATGAATTTTAACAGGGAGAAATGTAAAGTATTGCACTTGGGCAAAAAAAATGAGAGGCACAAATACAAGATGGGTGACACCTGGCTTGAGAGCAGTACATGTGAAAAGGATCTAGGAGTCTTGGTTGACCACAAACTTGACATGAGCCAACAGTGTGACGCGGCAGCTAAAAAAGCCAATGCAATTCTGGGCTGCATCAATAGGAGTATAGCATCTAGATCAAGGGAAGTAATAGTGCCACTGTATTCTGCTCTGGTCAGACCACACCTGGAGTACTGTGTCCAGTTCTGGGCACCACAATTCAAGAAGGACACTGACAAACTGGAACGTGTCCAGAGGAGGGCAACCAAAATGGTCAAAGGCCTGGAAACGATGCCTTATGAGGAACGGCTAAGGGAGCTGGGCATGTTTAGCCTGGAGAAGAGGAGGTTAAGGGGTGATATGATAGCCATGTTCAAATATATAAAAGGATGTCACATAGAGGAGGGAGAAAGGTTGTTTTCTGCTGCTCCAGAGAAGCGGACACGGAGCAATGGATCCAAACTACAAGAAAGAAGATTCCACCTAAACATTAGGAAGAACTTCCTGACAGTAAGAGCTGTTCGACAGTGGAATTTGCTGCCAAGGAGTGTGGTGGAGTCTCCTACTTTGGAGGTCTTTAAGCAGAGGCTTGACAACCATATGTCAGGAGTGCTCTGATGGTGTTTCCTGCTTGGCAGGGGGTTGGACTCGATGGCCCTTGTGGTCTCTTCCAACTCTATGATTCTATGATTCTATGATTCTATGTATTATATATTATCCATATAGTGTTCAAAGCCACCTTGGGAAGTTTTGTCCTAAAAGGTGGATTATGAATGCATTTAACAAAAAAATTAAATTAAAAGTTATTCATTTGCTTATTTCTTAGTCAGTCCCGCATGCTGATACCTGTTAAATCTCTTCAGACAAAAATGTTAAAAGTAACGGAGGCACAATGCAGGCATCTTGTGTATAAAGTAACACCTGTGGGTTCCATAGAAGTAGAAGCGTGAGTCTCGCACTGAGACTTTTTTTAAAAAACACCCCCTTCACCCCCCCCAAACATCAGAATGTGGGCTGTGTAATCAAGCTAATGCTTGACTCATAACCTCATGTGACACCTATGTGAAAGAATGCATGCCATATTGACTCCCACCTCCCAACCCTCCATTATAATATTTCTGATTGAAAAGGAACCCTGGTTTTAATTCAGCAGTGTTTGCATGGCAAGGCCCCCAGACCAGCCCCTTGTTAAAATAAATTCACACGGACATAGAATATTTAGTTTAAGGTTACTGGTGAATTTTAGGCCACAACTTTATTGAATTACAGAAATGTGAGCGGTATTGGCTTAGGCATTGGCAAAGGACTATATTGGACTCCTGCCCCCTTTGCAGAAAGTCAGTAAGGGTAAACCACCCAAAGAGGAAGCCACATCGGGGGAACCCGGCTGTAGCTCTCCTCAGTGTCCCCAGAGGCCTGGCATGTCCCTAGCCCCTCAAGCAGACTTCAGACAGGATCCAGGCCCTGGATTCCTTTAACGGAATACCCTTGGTCAATGGAGGGACAGGCGAAGGCTGACCTCCCCTCCCCCACAAATCAATGAGCCAATGCCTAACTGCCAAACCTTACAAAGTTGTGACGATTGCTAAGAAGTAGGCAAAAACCAAGGGGCCCATGCCAATTTGCCAAACGGAAAAATTCCTACCTGGCCCCTGACCCAAGACAGGCGACCAACCAACATCCAAAGCAAGGCCAGAGAACACATAAAATTACAGGGCGGGCAGGTGGGTGTTCAGCGGCGCGAAGCAGGTGCACGGCCCATGTCGCACTGCTGCTTTTAAACCCCAGACAATCTCCCCGCTCAAAGTGATTGGCCAATAGGCCTGGGGTGATCATGATGCCACCCTGGCATGAAAGCGCTACTCTGCCCACACCAGGGTGGAGCGAGGAACAGGGCTGGGGGCCTGCCTGCAACCAGGACCATTCTAAAGATGATCCCACTTGTGCCACTGTACACATAATATAAAGCCATGGTTAACTGCTAAAAGGAAAGGGTTGTTGCTAGACTACAACCCCCTTCATCCCCAGTCATTGACCATGTTGGCTGGGGCTGATTGGAGTTGGGAGTTCAACAATACTTGGAGAGCAATCACTGCAGTAAGTAAAGAGAAAATAATTAGAAAGTGGGGCAAAGAAAGTATTTGCAAAACTGGTTATTTGTGCTTGTATTTACTGTTTGTTTTCACTGATTTTTATACTTACTCCTGTTTTTCTAGAAAAAGATGAGCCAGAACTGAGTTTCAGTGAGTTCCGACTGAAAAAAACCCCTGCTCCTGATGCTTTTACATTCCCCCATCTTTCCTTCTTTGATTACTGTGTTTCCTGTGAAGGAGGAAACCTACTTACAATCCGCATAACAGTGATTGTCACAAGAAAGAAAAAGTTATCACAACCGGCATACTGAACACCATCCTTATTTCTCAATGCTAGGAGAACCACATAATGTTTTCAATGCAAGGAAAAAAATTAATGCAGGAGCATTACTGTAACAATTAAAAATTACATTTGATGATTTATTCAATAGAGATTAATTTAGAGTGTTGTAAATTCACAAATTTATATGCAACGTGGCAATTAAATTCATTATTAAAATAATCACATAAAGATTTAAAATATTCCCTTTTGATTATGATAAATTTACTTGGACGAGATGAGATTGCCATCAGATTGACTCATTCATATGCTTACAATAAAAAGATATATTAAAAACGAGTGGGTGGGAGAGGAAAAAATCCACAGAAGCTAAAATGATGTCGTTCATGTGATATAAAAATCTCGTTCTTGTAGCACAAAGACAGCGAGCCAATGAGGTCTGAACTTTCTATGATATAAGCAAAGTCTTGTCAGCTGTGGTCTGGAGAACAAGAGATAATGTTGAGCTGTCTAAAAGAGAAGACCAGTTCTGAAGTTTCTGAAAGATGGATATTCTCTACTGGGCTGCACAATGTCATTTTGTCTAATTATGCCTGACATCTTGTCCCACATACAGTAAACTTCCATAGAAGAAAGGTACAACAGCTTACTTCTCAACAGAGAGAGGAAATAACAGAAGGCAAAGAAGCACTATTCAATTTCCAGCTAAACTAATTTTACCAATAAATAATATAAAATGATCATTGTGAGAAGACATAGTTATTCCTTTTCTTATGAGAATAGGATTTAAAATAAAATAAAAAATTCAAACCTTGTTTCCTATCCAAATATATATGCCCTATTTAGGACCAATTAAAAAAAGAGACAGATTGTGACACACTTCCAAGTAGCCCAGATCCCTCCATTAGGCAGGTGTTGGGGAACAAAGAAATAAATAATTCCCCAAATTCTTCTTGGATCTAATATTGTTTTGTAAGATTACTCTAGTTCTTTCTTGTGCTACTAGCGACATGTTGAATGGCAGGATATGACTCTCTAAACAAAAACAAAAATAACTACTTTTATTTCATAATTACTAGTTTGTGAGTGTTAATATGCCCATAGAAAATACAAGATATATATATTTTCCTATCCAATGAAGAATGACCTTAATAAGTCACATGATCTTATGACAGATAGGTAGCCGTGTTGGTCTGCCATAGTCAAAATAAAAAAAATCCTTCCTGTAGCACCTTAAAGACCAACTAAGTTAGTTCTTGGTATAAGCTTTCGTGTGCATGCACACTTCTTCAGATACACTGAAACAGAAGTTGCCAGATCCTTCTATATAGTGAGAAGGTGGGGAGGGGTATTACTCAGAAGGGTGGTGGGAATGGGAGATTGGAAGATAGCTGAGATGAGCCTGTTGACGACTCTTAACGACTGTAATAGGTCTTACAGGAAAAGGCAAGGGGTGAGAAGGTGAGAAATGGCTAGTCATGTGTAATGAGATAAGAATCCAATGTCTCTGTTCAGACCAGGTCTCTCCATTGTTTTAAGTTTGGCAATTCAACTCATTACCAAACTTAAAACAATGGAGAGACCTGGTCTGAACAGAGACATTGGATTCTTATCTCATTACACATGACTAGCCATTTCTCACCTTCTCACCCCTTGCCTTTTCCTGTAAGACCTATTACAGTCGTTAAGAGTCGTCAACAGGCTCATCTCAGCTATCTGCCAATCTCCCATTCCCACCACCCTTCTGAGTAATACCCCTCCCCACCTTCTCACTATATAGAAGGATCTGGCAACTTCTGTTTCAGTGTATCTGAAGAAGTGTGCATGCGCACGAAAGCTTATACCAAGAACTAACTTAGTTGGTCTTTAAGGTGCTACAGGAAGGAATTTTTTTATGATCTTATGAGACATCTGAAATATTCAGATAATCAAGGCAATTTAAGAAGAGAAATCTGTATGATTCAACTTTATTATATTTCTCCTGTTTTCATGTACACCACAGTTGTCACTTCTTAAATTTGTCACAACTTAAAAATAAGATTTGTCCAATGACAGTCTGCAAGGGAAGGCCCACATAATATTGAATGGTCAGCCAAGATAGTCCTGCCACTTACGTAAATGGCAAGTAATTCCTTTTAATCAACTATCAAAAGAGCTCTATCCAATAATACTAAAAACAAATCTATGTTTTAACAGGTTGAAGGCACAAAAATCCCAACAACTCATCGTTCTGTGCACTCCTGCATACCGGGGACCAATTTGTGTTGAGGAGCTACAACACAGAGGGAGACCCAATCTTCCCTTGAATCTTGCAATACCTCACTTGCTTTCATGAGGCCTTGCAAGATCAGAGGAAGAGGGGTGAAGCAAAAGCCATTTGAAAGCCTTTGCCATATGCCAAAATCAGACTTTCCCTCATCCAGCTTCCTCACCCCATGCCCCCTCAGTTTAGGCTTTAAGAGGCTTCTGGTTTTTAGGGCCAGAAAGAAATTTTACTCTCAATGACTTATTGGTCGTGGTTGTGAGGTTTTTGTCTTTCTCTCAGTGAAAAGCAGGCTAACTCCTCATCAAACATTCTGGGACGGGTTTTCTTTGAACAGGACACTGGAAGTTCAAAGTGGAAAACAGATCCATGCCACAGTGCCATGCCAACTCTGCCTACCTTGCCATTTTAACCCACACACGTCTTTTGGTCTTATGCCTCCCTGACCTTTGTATCTAGAGCAGCTTAATGTGAAATGGCGGCGACTTCCGGGTTAGCGCCATCGGTAATGGCGGAATTCCTCTGAATGAGAGGAATCTGCTCTGTGGAAATCGGGTCTGGCCGCAGGCGAAGGCGGGGACCCTTCAAAAATCACAGGCGGGTGAAGCCTGTGAACGTGGGATTCGGCAGGCACCTTTCACGCCTCCCCTACTCGCGGGGAAACCCGTTTTTGGGGATCCGGAGCGAAGTGGGGTGAGTGGCACGGTGATTTGAATCGACTGCTACTTCCACGGAGCGAAGCCGCACAGCCGTTGCCGGAGAGCGCTGACTTTTTCCTGTGGACAATTGGATTTAAAAGTAACTACCTGTGAGTATAGTGAAGAATTGGAATTTTAAAAGTTGAATTTGGCAACGAAATGGGGGAGGCTCAAAACAGGAAGTCCGCCTTCCTCTTTTGTAAATAGACGGGAAGCAAATAAGCTCAAGCTAAAGCCTTGGAAAGTTTATCGTAAAGGTCTAAATTCTCAGCATTAAAAATAGCGAACCCCCCCCCCCCTTGGAAGCAGGAGAAGAGGGGGGGGAGTTTTGGACTATTTGCCTGCAAAAAGAGAGGGAAGGAAGCTAAAGCTCTACCGCTCAGAACCTGAAAACGGGCTGCCATTAAAATTGCTGTACTTTGGAGCGATCTGGTTGGCTTGGCAAATGAAAAAAAGACAAAAACTTAATACCATTACGAATTTGGAAGTGGAAGGAAAGAATATACAGAATCCAGTGGAAATTAGAAAGTGCTTCCAGAGGTATTTTAAACAACTATATACACAGGAGACGCAGAAAGAAATGGACATTGATCGATTTTTGAAAATAAATGGACTACACAAAATCTCTCAGGAAAAACAGCTAATGTTGAATTACAAAATAATGGATCAGGAGGTGGAAGGGGCCATTCAGAACATGCAACTAGGTAAATCCCCAGGACCGGATGGATTGACTTCAAGATACTACAGATCTCTGAAAGAATGGTTAATACAACCTTTAAAGGAAGTCTGTAATGAAATACTGGAAGGGAAAAGGGCACCAGAGTCGTGGAAGGAATCTTATATTACACTTATACCGAAAACAGAGACTGAAAAGATACAGCTCAAGAACTACCGCCCCATATCACTGCTTAATGTGGATTATAAAATTTTTGCAGATATTTTGGCCAAAAGGTTAAAAAAGGTGTTAGCAGAAGAAATTCATAAAGATCAAGCAGGTTTTCTCCCGGGCAGACATTTGTCTGACAATACGAGGAACATAATTAATATCTTAGAAAAACTACAAGTGAAGATTAATACTAAAGCAGTTTTGATATTTGTGGACGTGGAGAAAGCCTTTGACAATATTTCTTGGAGTTTTATGAAGAAGAATTTACAGGGGATGGGGGTTGGTCAAGGTTTTGAAAATAGTATAGGTGCAATTTGTTCAGAACAAAAGGCTAAATCTACAGGTCATCTTTATTTATTGCATTAGCCGTGTGGCCATAGCATAATTTACATTGAGATAACAACATAAAATAGGGGTGGGGAGGTAAAGGTAGATATCGTCCTGGGCGATTACTTTAACAAACAAACAAAAAAAACCCAAAAAAACGTTGAGGCTGGAGGAGGACTGTTAAAGGGTCCTTCAGCTCCTCAGATATGTCCTAGTTTGATTGTCCTTGTACAATAAGGCTACTTGGGACTTCGTTCGGTTGTGCGGCGTATCGACTGCAGCTGTGGTGTTAAAGAAGACGTTGGTGCCGCTTTCCTCTTCATCAGACTAAGCAGGAAGTTTGCTGTCATCTCGGTAATCCAACAATCAGAATCCTGCAGAAAGAGGGACACTATCCAAGGCTGGATTGGGAGATGAAGCTTATTCACTAGGGGGGTTAAAAACCGAGATCTTTCATCTGTCCAGTTGGGACAGAAGAGCATTACATGGTCCATAGTCTCCAGGGCCGTGTCATTACAAGAGCATGTTCTATTTGCAATGGGAACTCTGGAATAACGACCCGACAGAACTGCTGTAGGAAAACAGTTGAGACGGGCACAGGTAAAGGCCCTACGCTTAGCCTCCGAAGAAATTGTGAAGCAGTATAGAGGGATCCCTTCAGGGGGTGGAATAGCTAGGGCTAGGCCTGAACACGGTCCTCTTGCATAGGAAGCTGTGTTAGAAAAATCAAGTTGCTGTAGTTTCTTTTTAATTAGAGGTAGGGCCGCTGGGCTGATACACTCTAAGTTAAGGACAGTTTTACAGTTCAAATTGAGAAGAGAGCGGAATTTGAGGTTAATTGTAGTTTTCCAAGGAGAATTATGAATATCTCTTAGGATCAGATTGGAAAAACCACCTCTAATTCGAGCATCCGATGTTAGTAGGTGGAAGCTGTAGGAAATGGCTCGGCTCCATGCTCATTTAACAATTGAGGACTGGGCGAACTCGAGTCGTAGGGCTGCACCTGAGACACATCTCGGGACGCCGGAAAGAGATCTCAGAAACATATGAAGTGGGCGATCCAAGTTACCTGATATTGCTGTACTCCATACTTCGCATCCATATAATAATTTTGGGACAACTTTGGCATTAAATATTTGAATTGCTGCTGGAAGGTGTTTGCCGCCCTTCTGGTGGTAAAATCGGACAATGGCGTTAGAGGTCGTGGTTGCAGCAAGAAAAGCAGATTGTAGATGGGTGGTCCAGGAGAGATTATAAGTGAATATTACGCCTAGATATTTAAAGGCTTTTACCTTTTCTAAGTAGCCACCTGTGATCTTAAGTGGCTCCAATTTGAGTTTGCGGGAACGAGTGAAGTGGAGGACTTTCGATTTTTTATAATTAATATTAAGAGCTTCCGCCTTACAATAGGCGATAAATGCGTTAACTGCGTTTGCTAGATCCGCAGCTGTTCTGGATAAGATGACAGCATCATCAGCATAGAAAAGGGAAACAACGGGGTGGCCTGCTAAGTGAGGAGGGTACTTCGATGCTAGCTTCAAAGTGGAAATTGCATCGTGAAGATAGAGATTAAACAGTAAAGGGGCCAAGAGACAACCTTGTCGGACGCCCTTGGCCGTTGGAAATGGAGTAGTGAGGGAGCCGTTTGGACCACTTCGGACGCGAGCTGTGGTGTTTGAATAAAGGGAAATAATTAGGGAGAGGAGGTGCGAATCAATTCCCAGATGGGCAAGTTTGGACCATAATCTCTGCCTAGGAATGGAATCAAAGGCGGCCTCCAGGTCCATGAAAGCGGCAAATAGGTGGCCTTGCCTTGGAGCAGTGTATTTACTGGCAAGGTGATAGAGAGTTAGACAGTGGTCCATGGTTGACGCTGACTTTCGGAAACCAATCTGTTCCAGCGGTAAAATGTTCCTCTCCTGGACCCATGAGAGAAGTTCCTCCAATAAAACAGCGGCAAATATTTTCCCCGGGATGGATAATAAACTGATGGGGCGATAGTTCCTAGGGATGTTTGGCTGGCCGCCTTTGAAGATCGGAACTATTATAGCTTCTCTCCAGGAGTCGGGGATGTCTAGGGCGGAGGAGATAGCGGTGAATACAGGAGTCAGGTGTTCGCTCCACCAAAGAGGATCAGTCAGGAAAAGGTCTAACGGGACCATGTCTGGGCCGGGGGCCTTATTCCTTCGCATTGACATTATGATGTTGAAAATGCGAGTTGAGGTAAAGGCTAAATTAATTGTGAATAATGTAGTGACGGAAGAATTTAAGATTGAGAAAGGAACACGACAAGGTTGCCCAATCTCTCCATTGCTTTTTATATCGGTCCTGGAGGTTTTGTTAAATATGATTAGAAGGGACCAATTGGTTAAAGGTATACAAGTGGGAGCTAAACAGTACAAACCGAAAGCATTTGCTGATGATTTGGTATTGACTTTACAGGAGCCAGAATCTAGCACTAAAAGAGTACTGGAATTGATTCAAGAATTTGGTCAGGTAGCAGGCTTTAAGTTGAACAAGATGAAAACTAAGGTTTTAGAGAAAAATCTAACTGATTGAGAGAGATAAGTTTCAGAAGGAGACAGGATTAACACTGGTTAAGAAAGTGAAATATTTAGGGGTTAACATGACTGCTAAGAATGTGCATTTATTTAAGGATAACTATGAAAAATGTTGGACTGAAGTGAAAAAGGACTTAGAAATATGGTCAAACTTGAAGTTATCACTGTTAGGCCAAATTGCTGTGATAAAAATGAACGTATTGCCAAGGATGCTGTTTCTGTTTCAAACATTGCAAATTTTGGACAAAATGGACTGTTTGAAGAAGTGGCAGAGAGACATGTCTAGATTTGTCTGGCAGGGCAAGAAGCCTCGAATAAAATTTATGATATTAACTGATGCTAAAGAAAGAGGTGGATTTGCCCTGCCAGACCTTAAACTTTATTATGAATCAGCCGCCTTTTGTTGGCTGAGAGAATGGCTGCTTCTTGAAAACACTGATGTGTTGGATTTGGAAGGTTTCAACAATGTATTTGGTTGGCATGCATATCTGTGGTATGATAAGGTTAAAGCACACAAAGCTTTTAAAAACCATATTGTCAGAAAAGCAATGTTTAATGTCTGGATAAGATATAAGGATTTGCTAGAAAATAAAACCCCAAGATGGCTGTCACCAATGGAAGCAAAGGCTCAGAAAAAACTCAATATGGAGGCCAAATGGCCGAAGTATTGGGAAATTCTGGAACAAGAGGGAGACAGATTAAAACTGTAGAGTTTTGAAAAATTAAAAAACAGAGTGCGAGACTGGCTCCATTATTATCAAATAATGGAGGCATATAATTTGGACAAAAAACTAGGCTTCCAGGTGGAAAAATCAAAACTAGAAACAGAATTGTTAGACCCCAAAGTTAAGAATCTGTCAAGAATGTATAACTTGCTGTTGAAATGGAATACTCAAGATGAAACGGTGAAATCTGCTATGATTAAATGGGCACAAGATGTTGGACATAACATTATGATGGCTGACTGGGAACAGTTATGGACCACAGTTATGAGGTTTACGGCATGTAATGCCTTAAAAGAGAATCTAATGAAAATGATCTACAGGTGGTACATAACACCAGTCAAGCTTGCAAAAATCAATCATTTGCCCAATAATAAATGCTGGAAATGTAATGAGACTGAAGGTACATTCTTTCACCTTTGGTGGACATGCCCAAGGATTAAGAATTTCTGGGAGATGATTTATAATGAAATGAAAAAGGTATTTAAATATACCTTCCTGAAGAAACCAGAGGCCTTTCTCCTGGGCATGGTCGGCCAATTGGTGCCAAAGAAGGATAGAACTTTCTTTATGTATGCTACAACAGCAGCAAGAATACTTATCGCAAAGCATTGGAAGACACAAGATCTACCCACCCGGGAAGAATGGCAAATGAAGCTGATGGACTACATGGAATTGGCGGAAATGACTGGCAGAATCTGAGACCAGGGAGAAGAGTCGGTGGAAGAAGATTGGAAAAAAATTAAAGTATATCTACAGAAATATTGCAAAATTAATGAATCTTAGAAGGATGCTGGAATGAAGTTATATGGCTTTAGCAGAAATGTTATAAAGAATTAAGTAAAAATAGATTGTTAATGGGCCAAAGTGGAAAATTTAAGGTTAGATTGTGTTAAGATAGATTATAGAACAAAAATTGAGAGAGATGGAAAGGATTTGCTGAAATAGCTAATTGAACTAGAATACAAAAAAGGGAGGTGTGAGGAGGTCGATGAAACAAGTACTGTATTTTTCGCCCTATAAGACGCACCGTCCCATAAGGCACACCTAGTTTTTTGGGGGGGGAAATAAAGGGGAAAAATATTTCCCTCCCAGGCGCGGGGCTGGGGCGGGGGAGGCGCGAGCTTCCCCCGACCCCAGCCCCCAAACAGGCAGCTCTCTGCAAGCCGTGGGAGCCCAGCGCTGGCTCCCGCTGCTTGCGGAGAGGTCCGCGAAGCCTGGACGCGCTGATCTCAGCGCGCGCAGGCTTCGGCATGCAGGCAACTCTCTACAAACAGCGGGAGCGCTCCCGCTGCTTGCGGAGAGGTCCGTGAAGCCTGGACACGCTGATCTCAGCGCGCGCAGGCTTCGGCATGCAGGCAACTCTCCGCAAGCAGCGGGAGCGCTCCCCTCTCGCTCTCCAGGCTTCAGCGAAAGCCTGCATTCGCCCCATAGGACGCACACACATTTCCCCTTCATTTTTGGAGGGGGAAAAGTGCGTCCTATAGGGCGAAAAATACGGTAAATGAAAGATAAAGATATGGAAACAATGGATGTGTTTTTAAATGTTTTTGTTTTTCTTGTTGTTTTGCTGTATTGTTTTCTTTTTTTGTTTTATCTTCTTCTTTCTTCTCTGATGTATTGTAAGGTATTGTTTTGTTTTGTTTAACTTTTCATTGTTTCTTTTTTCTTTTTTCTGTAATCTTTAAACCTCTAATAAATATTATTTTTTTTAAAAAAATAGAGCAGCTTAATGTGCCTACTCTACCAATACCCAAAGGAATTGCCATATACGTAAGAATGGCAATCCTGTAATTAATTGTTCATGTCTATCTGATTTGAAGATGTCATGTAGGATCATGAATGCAGTTGCCTACCTAGACTCCAAATGAAACCAACATTCATTTGAAAACACTAAAGTAAAAGTAGCATCTAAAGATGAGAAACATCCCCTTGGACTCATTTCAGAGAGGTGACTCATTCCTTATTATTATTATTATTATTATTATTATTATTATTATTATTATTCATCCTTAATTTTAAAACATGCCACAAACCCATCAATTCACGACACTAAGGGCAGTGATAAGCTTCTTGTCTGCATACTAGTGATTAGAACTAACTGGGCTTCATGCTTTCAGCTCTATTGTTCACAGATCCGTGGGCTAATATAGCAGAGTCATGCCTGTGTTGAATTCTACCATAAGCATACTTAAGTTTTCTCAACAGTCTGTAGCTGAATAATACTAATCAAATTCATGATCAAACTACTCATTGTAAACAGCTTCATAATTTTATATTTAAATACCAAGGGCAAGGGGAGCACTGAAAAAGTGCTGCCATACCATTGTCATTAAAGTCAACATTCAGTTTGCTATGATTTTATTAAAGCATACAAGCACATTTAAGAAGCGCTTTGCCCATTCTCTAATCTCCTCATGCTTCTTTTCTATGACAGAGAGAAGACGCAATTGCAAAGACTAACTAGAATAAGAAATATATTCAAAACTGGCTTTCTTAAAATTAATTTTATCAATTTATTCTGTGACAAGAAATTGCCAATCTGAATTCTTTTTATGGTCTCCATTACATATTAGCTCTTGCCAAAGAAGGTGAAAAAGCAGACAGGTCAGAATGTACATGAGGTCAGAACGAAAAGGAAAATTCATGTCAATATGGCAATCTGCTGTGTTAAAAATAATTGCACTAAGTTTTATGGTAGCATTAAAAGTTCAATACTAGGTACAACTGAGAAAACCAAGGGGACAATTACTTAATTTAATTCTTTTACCAAATTAAAATTCATATATCTACATCAAACTGTCTCAGATTTTGGAAAGCTTCTATAGTTCATATTTAATCCACAGGAAGCTATGATTCAGCTATACAGCTGCGAATAAAATGTTTTAAATGTGTTTTAAGTGCAATATACAATGTGACACTAGATGGAGATGGTGAACCTTATGGAAAATTCAATGAATTTTTAAAAACGCTTTTTAAAAAAAGCACTTTCAGAACAGTTTTTATATGTGTATAATTCCACCTGAGTTTGCTCTCTGCAATTAAACACATTACATTAATACACATATAGTGTTTTGAAGAGCAAGAAAGTGTTGTGTGGATGAGAAGTGAGGAAGAAAGGTAATAATTCCTTTTGGTAGAGATCCTGTGCTGGACCACTCATTTCTCTCCAATCTGTGCTTTTGATATGCTCCACTCTTTTTACTATAATTCTTAAAGCTAGAAGCTAGTAAACAATGTTCATACCTCAGTTATTTATTCTTCAGATTCTGCATATTTATCCTGCTTTCCTGGAAGTACTCCACACAGCAATACACCTCAAAGCTCATTATTTCCATGTCATCATTGTACAAGCACTGGAAACATATTTGAGATGGATGTTCCTCATCATTAGGTGCCTGTCTGAGGTGGGGAACCTCAGGACTCCCTATCCAGCTCTTCGGACTGCCTCCAGATGACAAACCACTGACTGGCCCTGCTCCACTCCCTCCCAGAATGCTTTTGCATTTCGCTTTGCTCAAGGAGCTGTGACCAAGCCTCTTGCATACCAGTCTGACTTCTGCATGGCTGGAATGTAGCCTTTTGTACAGCGGTAATAGTCACATGACTTCTCTGCCTAATTTTGCATCAAGTAGAAACCCCCAGATATACTTCATACATATAAAACTGCAATTAATCAATGCTTAAAAGGCAACTAAAAATCCAAAAACTCACATTTTACTATTAGGTGGTGACAGCTATATTTCCTTCTTTGTACAAGAGTTTCCTATGAGGAAAATACGTTGTATCCTGGGTTGCTAATTCTTTATTTTATCACCTTCGTATATGTGAACTACTAAAAAGACTTCTGCTTGCTTCTTAGAGCCCCGTCTTCATAGCATATCTCCTGTCACTTGACAGCAGCAAACACATTTAGAACAAACCAACAAAGGATAGTGCCTGTGAAAAGAAGAATCCATTTCAGCCAAAAAGCAACAGGATAAAGGAAAGCTCAATGCATAAGATGAGATTGCTCTACTAATGCAAGATGAGATTGCTCTACTAATGCAAGATTTTAAGCAGCGTATCAGCTGGTGATTGCTTCAAGTCAGGAAGACGCCTAATTTGGGCAAGTACTATAACCATAGTTGTCTTGCAATATTCTTTACATGGGGCTGGGGAGTGGAGTGGTTCAGGCTAGTTTCTCTCACACAAAGAAAAGAATAGGTACCTGCACATTTTGCCTCCTATTTCAGATTCTACAATTGCAGCAGACTAATTCCCACCCCCACCTCTCAAAGTTGGGAATCGGGAGGTTTTGGTTCATTTAGGAGATACACCTCCAATAGATATCCACAGTCTTCCTTTGCACATCACACAATTTTCATACATCACTCAGATGTGGTAATTACACCACGCTATAAAATACTGGAAAGTCTTCTGTCTCTCTCTCTCTGTGTCCAAAAATTGGAATCTTAAACAAGACAGCTGCAAGAATTTTCTGACTCCATCCAGATACAACTAAGTCCTGTACTACTTTGTGGCTATATTTATTTATTTATTTATTTATTTTATTTGTATGCATTGCATTTGCTCTTTTTTGGGTGGGGAGGGGTGTAATGGCCAGTTAAACTAAACAATATACTGACACCATCCACAGAAGCATCCAATTTTGGTACTACGTAGTACTAGTATTCTCCAGGGTCTATTACATCCCTAAATGCATGTAATTCTTCATTTTTTAAAATAAAAAAATGCCATTCTTGTGAAGAACTTTCCCAGGCTTTCTGTTAACAAGTACATGTGTATAAAACAGTGTAATCAGAACATTTGCATTATCTAGGATGGTCCACATAGTTAAGTGTTGGGAAAGCTGTATTGCAAATGTGAGATAAGTGGAAACAAAATGGATTGTGATTACACACATCCTTCAGTGGTCTTACAGATATAGCAGTGGCAAAAAAGAAAGTCTAAAGCTATTTTAAAAATGCTTTTTAAAACTATAAAAATGTTTTTAAAACTAATTCCTAGCTACATCTTCCAAGTACTCTGGCACCATTCCATAAATATGACCAAGAAAGGCAAAGGTGAACAAGAATAACTATTACAGTTACATCATAGTGTAAAAGAAAGAAAGAACGAGGCTATACAAGGAAGAAAGTAGTATCTATTAAATAAATGAAAAAAAGTAATCATTGAGTTTATCTCCTAACACAGATGAGTTGCTGGACTGCCTTTTCCATGTGGTCCTCTAACAAGAAAACAAACCAAAAAAGTGAGGGCAACAAGATGCAAAGAAGAATTTCTCAAAATCACTGCTGCTCTCAAATTATGAGACAAAACAGATGTTTGAAACCTTCCACATTTGCAGAGAAATATTTAAAATTGTGTAAACTGTTGGGGGGGGGAGTGACCAACAAGGTTAAAGAACTATATTGAAAACTTCTCCCAGAGTTCAGAACATGGAACTTTATAAGTGCAACGCTATCCTTGAAAGCTCCTCCCAGTGCCCATGACATCTCTAAGTCTCCTACCACTTTACACATATTTACTGTCACCATTGCCATCTGGTACTTTTCAGTGCTGCCGTTGTGCAGAAACATGGATCCAAGGCACACATTCTCATAATTTTTCAGGGAGACTCCCCTGAAAACTACAGGGCAGTTATGCCCATAGATATGTTATGTGATATGTTGGTTGATTTTTATGGCCATCCTGTTTTAAAACTATGGGGGGGGGGGAATCATGAAGGCCCATAGATCTTGGATCCATGTCTTAGATCCATGCTTTTCTGATGTTTATAAGCTTTACTTTGACTGTGGTTTTTATTCAGGTGTTTCCAACTTTATACCAACACCTCCAAGGAAAAGCAAAGGATGTGCAACTTACACATGTGTAGACAGCCATAATAAAAATAGAAATAATGATGATGATGATTATGTTTCTTATAGAGTATACTCTGAGTGTGCACAGCCAGACATACTGAATTGCTTGGATGTCATACAGGACAGCACAGTCCTAAAACATGATTAAAGAAATAAGTATAGTGCCTATGTAAACAAATTTAAGATTAACCAATAAGCAACCCCACTAATAGCTGGCACACCCAGTACATTTCAAGTACGGTATATCTACAATGTGCTTGTACATTAGAACTCCACTCTTAAGATATAATAATAATTTTAAAAAAAACTAGCTAGAAAAACTCAGCACCAGGAATTATTAGTGCTGTCGAAAGATGTGTCCCTCCAATTATGGTCTAAAATTGATCAGAAGAACATATAAGCTGAACATCAAAATGTTTCTAAGTGAATCCAATTACCTGAGAAGTGAAAAGTCATCCCAAAGAAGCAGTAGGTTCAGCTATTGAACCATTTCTACTTAAAGAATGTACGACAGATAGCAGTGCTATTCTGGCAGAGCAAAGGCAGGTTGATAAACCTCTTGACAGAAGCATTGTTGTTAGGATGAATAAGGAAGGTAACCTGATAGCTGTTTTATAAAGCGTGTTCTCCCTAGCAGAGAGCACGTGTTGCGGTTGGGAACAGGCCACCCTCCAGTGACTAGGCAAATTTAGTTGAATCCCGGCCATTTAAATGGTTAAACTGGGTTGCTGGGGTGTTTTGATTGTTGCCAATTCGGAGGAGGGGTCAGAGTCTATATATACAGGGGCCAGACGTTGGCACGGCCTCTTGGCCGTTTTGCATCGGATCACATGGAGCACTGGGACAATCTTCTCATTGTCTGGTTACATTTCTTTATTTCTTTATTTCCCCTTTCTTTTAATCCTCTCTAGTCCCTTAAATAATTTAATTCCCCCCTTTTCCTGTTCAATTTCCCACCCCACCCTGCCCTGTAGGAAGATTCTCCCTGTATCTGTGGCTTGCCTTTCCCAATAGTGAGAGAGCCCCCGTTAGGGGCTTTCTTTCGCAAAAAGGTTTCCCCCATTTCTCTTGTTGAAATTGTGGGGCTAGTCAGGGCTGTTCCCAGCTTAGCTGGTATCACTTTCGTTTATAGTATCCCCGAAGGTTGGCTTTATGGCTCCCTGTGCCTCCAAGGACTATGAGCACTCTGTATATGCTCTTGAACTATGCTGTTTCTGAACAAGTTTATTTTCTTTAAGTTTGTTTTGCCCTGATAGAGGCGACTGCCATTTTGAGATGAGCCATTGTGGCTTAGTGGCTAAAGTGCAGGACTAGGACCTGGGAGTTCATATCCCCCTCTTAGCCATTGTTAAAACAAAACAAAACAAACTGCTCCTTATGGGCTATTCTGTTGCTGGGCAGTTCGGCCCATTTGTGATAAAAGAACTTTGGGTTTCTTGAAGGGGTGCTTCCCTCTAAAAGGGCAAGCAGGGGTACCTGGACAAGCTGTGGGCTACCTCAACTCTGCTATTTCACTGGAAACATTTATGCCTGACCTAGCAGGTGATCCTAGGGCTTTGCCCTAGAATTCGATGGCCTGGAAGCGTTTCCGGCCTGAATAGTGTCCCCATGTGGTCCATGAAGCATTGGTTTCACTGGGTCAGCGCATAGTGCCGGTAATGCCTAGGTTGCAGGATTGGTCCCTGTATGGGACAGCTGCATGCTCCCCCATGCTCTACCTGGACACTTAAGTCCTTTTGGTGGTTACCTCACTGCGAGGGATGTAATGGGCGCCATGTTTGCAATATGCAACTGGGAGAAAGCACCTTTGCGTGCCCGCATTGCAGTTTGCTCTGTGCGTTGCAGAGCACGGCGCTGCACGGGCTGCAATTGCATTGCATTGCTAGGAGATTTGCAGTTGCATTGCACGGAGGGTGTGTAGTTGCATTGCACGGAGTGTGTTGTTGCATTGCACGGAGTGTGTAGTTGCATTGCACGGAGTTTGTTGTTGCATTGAACAGAGGGTGTGCAGTGCACGGAGTGTGTAGTTGCATTGCATGGAGTGTAGTTGCATTGCATGAAGGGTGTGTGCATTGCAGGGAGTGTGTAGTTGCATTGCATGGAGTGCGTGTGCATTGCAGGGAGTGTGTAGTTGCATTGCATGGAGTGCGTGTGCATTGCATGGAGGGTGTAGTTGTATTGCACAGAGTGTTTTTTGTTTTGCTTTGGTTTTTGCATTGCACGGAGTGTGTGTGCATTGCACGGAGTATGTAGTTGCATTGAACAGAGGGTGCAGTGCACAGAGTGTGTAGTTGCATTGCATGGAGTGTAGTTGCATTGCATGAAAGGTGTGTGCATTGCAGAGAGTGTGTTTTGCATTGCACGGAGTGTGTAGTTGCATTGCACAGAGGTGTTGTGTGTGCATTGTACGGAGTGTGTAGTTGCATTGCACAGAGCGTGCTTTTTGCATTGCACGGAGTGTGTAGTTGCATTGCATGGAGAGTGTGTGCACTGCACGGAGTGTGTGTTGTTGTTTTTTTGTTTTTGTTTTTTTTTTTGCATTGCACAGAGTGTGTGTCTGAAAAGGAAGCTGGCTTGGCGACAGCTTGGTTGGGACTTCTTTAGGGGTTCTGGCCAGCGTCGGCCCTGTAAATTTACATATCATGATGGCTGCACAAGATGCCCCCTGCCCAAGCGGGGGCTGGAAGCTGGCAAGCAATAGCTCAATACCTTTTGCCCATATTCCCATTTTATTTAGGGATCCAGTTGGATATCGTTGCTAAAACATACCACTTGGCTATGGAGAAGCTGTCTGCCTTGAAGGAAGTTATTTTGTAATACTTCCTCTGTAGCAAGTGATGCTTCACCAGATCCGATCTTGCTGGGTCACTTAACTAATCTTCCCACTAGGCCAGGCTGCCTAGATTTCACCCCTCCCATATCCAAGAATCTCCTGAGGAGTCTGCTGATTCTCCAGAGAGGAGGAGGCGTGTTCTGGTCTCTACTTATTCTGCTCCAGCACCAAGTCAGTCAGTCAGTCAGTGTCGGAGAGGGAGAGAGACTGAGTGTTAGAGATCATGTGTAGAGATAAGGTTGCTGCTAAGGGCAGCTGCAGATACTCCGTGCAGTGCAGCATTTATTTATGCTTAGACCTATTAAGCTCTGTATATAGTTTGTATAGTTGTAGATACAATAAAGAAGATATTCTACAGAGCTGCTCTCTGAGTTGTTTATATACTCAGACTCTGCTGTACTCTGCTGTGCGACGACTGTCTTTTTGTTGGAGTGAATCCGGTGCTCACAACTCTAAGCTGTGAGTCCACAGCACTTTGACCTGTTCATGTGCAGAAGGTGGTCTCTGGAAGTGCTACCCAGCTCGCCTAGCCCAGTTGGGGCTGAAGTGGATGAGTCCAGTTGGTGGCACTGGCTCAAGGGCGATGCTGACAGAGGTCCCCTTACCTTTGTGTATGCCTACCAAATGTGGTGAAGGCAGATATCAGGCGATGGTAGCAATTCCTGAATGTATGCAATAGTAGTTCGCCATGGCAGGATACCTTGAACCCGCTCAGGGATTTTCAGGTTCATGCTGGTGCTGCTGGATCTTTGCCCTTTGGTTTTTATTTCAAGGGCTGCTGGTGTGCAAAGCTATGGCCTCAAGCCTGGTGTGGTGAGGCAATCATGTGACATAACTTTTCTTGAGTTTTCCCCATTGTAGTAGCAGTTCACATGTGGCCCGAGGAGTTCAGTGACCATCGGATCTGCTTTTGGTCTGATAACCAGGTGGTGTTGAGCGTCTTGGCAAAACAGTCCTCATGCTGTAGCACAGTCTCTGCCCCTCCGCGCATGCTTTCGAGCTGCGCCACTTAAGGTTTAATATTGTGCTTTCTACTCTCCAAATTACGCTGACACTATCCGATTTTCAGATGAAGCGCTTCAGATCCTGGGCTCCAGACTCAGCTATTGCCAGACTTTTCCAGTCTTGTGGCATTTTGACAACAATTAGTAATTTCAGAGAGCGGCAGCTTCCATTTCCCCTTCTGCTTTTACCTCTTATGGGAAGGCCTGGATGGATTTCTTAGCCTTAAGCTGGCAGTTCTTGGCCATTCGGAAGAATTTGCCCCCATCCTCTGAGCAGATCCTGCAGTATTTGGTCCACCTGCTGCAGATTGGGCGTGCGGTTATAACTATCCGAATTCAGTCCGCTGCAATGTCTGTTTCATTGAAGCTTTATTTTTTCAGAGACCCTTGTATAAAGTTTGCAGTGCGCAGGGCCTTGGAAGGTTGGAATAGGCTCCAACCTCATAGGACAGTGGGCAGGAAGTCGGTCAATTTTTACCTATGCAGTATCTGCAACAAGTTAAAACTTGTCTGCGGGTTAAAGATCAAGGTGAGACTCCTTTCAGTAGTCCATTGCATTTTCGCACTGAGGGTTGGGGAAATGGTTGTTGGAGCCAGCACGGGGCCGAGATTCTGGAGGCTTATTGCTTCAGGACTTTTCCTTATCCTTTGGAGCTTGTCATTAGAGCTGGTAACTCTAAAACAGACTTAGTGGGCAGGAGTGCCACAATCAGGCTTCCCGCCACAGGTGAGGAGGGCCCTTGCCCGGTTATGGATAACAGAATATTTGGCTTTTTATTCCCTGGGGGCTGGCCCGCTCCTAGTGCATGAAAATGGGTTCCCGTTAGCCCGGCATCAATGTGCTTACGTCGTGCACCAGTTATTAGAGCCTGCGGCTTGCTTACCGCTGAACACTCCTCATTCCTTACGATTAGGTGCTGCTGCAAAGGCTGCACACTGGGGGCCTGTCAGTAGACAGGATTGTGAATACGGGTCATTGGAAGTCTGACGCTGACAAGGATTATATCAGGAAGTGTCACAGTGATGTCTGTGCTGATGCTTGTCTGTTTCCTTTTTTCATAGGAGCAGCTGTGCACATTTGGGCCACAGCATTGTACACTAGGCTGGCAAGCATGTTGACGGGTTTGGACTGGGGCGTCATCTCAGTCTTCCTGCCCATGTGAACATATACTGGATGTCCAGATGGGGAATGCTTTGGGAGGAGATCCTTCCTTTGGTGCGGTCGAGTGTGACCTGTGCAGGTCCTCCCGCAGTGCTGGTGGTACAGCTGGGCGAGAATGTTTGCTGTCTTCCTCCAGCATAAGTTTGCATTCCTGCATGCAAGAGGGCTTGGATTGAGTTGATGGCAGCTCTCCCTGGACTCAAAATAATTTAAGGCATTGGTTCAAGGTGGTCTGGAGGGGGGGTGGGAGCACCTGTCCCCTCCAATGCGCAAAGATGTTCCATTAAGGGAATCCAAGGATTTGCCATGCTTTTGTCGACCCCTTTTGAGGGGTAGGGCCATGCAAGAGTCCCTGGGAGCATTTGGGGTGAGCTTGAGTCTGATCCTGGTTCATTCCTCCCCCATGCTGTTTATTGGAACTGACGATATGGTGGGGCCCAGTCGTCAGTGCTGCCCTGCTGAGGTCAGGTGCAGCTAGTCGGGAACCAATGCCTAGACAAACTACCACCGAGCAGGCCAGAAAGCATGTTAATAAGGCGGTGGATAATAGAATAAAATAAATAAAGTGAATAAAATAACAAATAAAATAAAATAGGTCCTTGCTTTAGGTGGTTCTGTAATATTGCACCCTCCTAATTTTCTTCAAGGCTGTTCCCCTCTTTAGGGCAGATGGGGTGCATCTTTCCCCTATGGGGAACGACACCTGGCGGGATGCGATTGCCTTGGGATTCATTGCTCCCCCACAATGTTTGCTGGTACTGACGATATGGTGGGGCCCAGTCGTCAGTGCTGCCCTGCTGAGGTCAGGTGCAGCTAGTCAGGAACCAATGCCTAGACAAACGTACCACCAAGAAGGCCGGAAAGCATGTTAATAAGGCAGTGGAAATAAAATACAGGTCGTTGGAAATCGAATGCATTCAAAGATTATGTTCGTTAACATTATTGGTGTCTTACAATTTTTGCTTGTTTCATCTTATTTATCAGGTTTAGCGGTGACCCGTGTTTGGATTGTGGGGCACAGTATCGTCCATTGGGCTGGCGTCGCAGCACGGCAATCTGGATTGGGTCCAGATTTCGGCTTTCCTCCACATATTCGCTTGTCTTGGCTGTCCAGACGTGGGATGTGCTGGTCGGAGTTCCTGCCAAGTATCCGGAGGCAGTTGCTCTTGGAGGGGCCGCCAGCTGCTATTGTGGTGCAGCTTGGTGAGAACGACCTGGTGCCCATGGACTGTTTGTCACTACGTGCTGCAATTTTGGGTGACCTGGAGACGCTGCGTGCAATGGTGCCGACAGCGAAAAAATTTTGGTCAAAGCTTTTGCAACGCTGCGTTTGGAAGGGCAGTCGTTGCCCGGCTGCCACTGAAAGGGCCCGAAAACGCATCAATTCTGCTGTGGTCAAAAAAGTTTTGGAGCTGGTGGCGATGCAATTTCCCACCCCGAGATTCTTTTTGAGAGGCCATCCTTTTTCCAAGCTGATGGCATGCACCTTTCCGCTTCAGGGAATGAGGCTTGGATTGGTGCGGTGGTGACCAAGCTGAGGTCTTGGTTGGGGCTGTGAGTGGTTTGGCGGTGAGCTGAGGGCTCCATGGCGGTTAGGCACTGGTTAAATTGGTGCTTGGAGGGGTAAGTGCCTACCCCTCCAAATGATGCGAATGGGAATTCCGTTAAAGGAAATCCAGGGGCTTGCCATTCTTTCGTCCTTGTCCCCGGAGTCGGACTTGGGCCGTGCAAGCCCCACAGGAACATGAGGGTGAGAAGTAATGGTCTGGTGCCCAGCTTTATTTCTCACCCAATACTTGTTTCCCACGCTGGCTTCCGCTGGTATCCGGAAGGCCAGCTCTGTCCCTGAGGGCAAGGACAGATAGTCGGAACCAGTGCCTAAGCAACCACTCACATTTTTGTATTTGAATAAAGTTGTGGCCAAAATTATGCCAAAAACCTTAAACAAAAATTGATGTGTGAAGTGTGAATTATTGGGGGGCTACTGTGACTCAACACGCAAGTTGTAGCTGCCTTACCACACCAGCCTTCATCAGCAGAATACACTGAAACACGTAGAAGCAAGTCCTGTAAGACCTGTGGCCACACCCTCAGAAGCAGCCACCAGTGCACGTGTACACACACCAGGCAGCCTTGCCTCACCCAGTCCCTGACAGTTGTCACAACGATCAAAGATGTACCATTGTACAGATGACAGGATTTTGATATCTAGAGGTGGATCGTTCCAATATTAATGGCAACCTGACGCAGTAGCTGACCAGGAATTCAATATATACAGCTTAAATCTGAAGTGTCTATTAAAAATCAGCAAAAGTAATTGTCACGAGCAGGCCATAGTACAAACTGAAAAATCCTGGTAACTGAAAGAACAGTTGTAAATATTTGGGATCTGTAACTTAGCATTTTGCCATTTTTTCCTCAGATTGTGGGACTAAACCCTGGCTTTTACACAAGCCCGGCAAGGTTCTTAAGTCTGCAGCTTTCAACCCTTGATTTCATATACAGTGGTACCTCGGGTTACATACACTTCAAGTTACAGACTCCGCTAACCCAGAAATAGTACCTCGGGTTAAGAACTTTGCTTCAGGATGAGAACAGAAATCGCATGGTGGCGACGCGGCAGAGGCGGGAGGCCCCATTAGCTAAAGCGGTGCTTCAGGTTAAGAACAGTTTCAGGTTAAGAACGCACCTCCGGAACGAATTAAGTACGTAACCAGAGGTACCACTGTAATAGGGTTATGTGCTGCCCATAGATGATGTACCCAAAAGGTCTCTCAAAATGGTTGGAAGGCTCGTCATCATTGTGAGAGCCCACTGGGCCAAAATTGGGTGAGATCCAGGATTTTTAGATCTCACGGGATTTGGTGGTGAGATTTTGGAGGGCCCTATATAATGTCCTGAAGACAAGGATTGGCTTCAGTTCTGTTTGGCTAGATGGACAGTGAAACTCACCCATCCCTTCTATTTAGGGTCACTCAAGGATACAATGGGTTGCTCTTTGAGGTCAAGGAATGATATCTTTTGTATCATCCAGATGAGTTTGGGAGGGACCTGTGTGGTATCAGTCTTAGCAGGATAAAGTGGTCACCTATGCTCTGCACAGATAACTTGCTGCAATTACCGGTATATGGCAGGTAGAATTGTGTGGGAGGTGGAAATATTACCATCCATACTGGATGAAAGGAAGTGCCTCTCCTAAGGTGCATAACATGGGGCATTAGGGCAGGGTCCACCCAAAGAAGGGGAGACAGTTGAAAACAGGGTCACCTGGGCTGGGTTCACCCAGCAAAACTGGAGCAATTGCAGGGTTAGGGCCTGCCTTTGGAGAATCATAGGGACTTGCACATGGATTTTTATTAGTCAGGGTGCTCACGAATGAGCTGGTGACCGGAGGGCAATTTTGGCATGGAAAGCCAAGTTAGTACCATCTGTAGATTTAAATAAAGTTGTCTCTATTATACAGGAACATTGTTCTTCTCCTTATTGCCATTCATAAATGGTTTATAGAGGGTTAAGAATAATATTGGCCAAGTATCCACATGTCACAATTTCCCAATTTTTAAAAGGCATGGACCATCTGGTAACCTCTCCTGCTACCAGCAGTGGCCAAATGCAAAGATGTGTGTGTGTGTGTGTATTAAAGGCATTAAGCAATGCCCTTCTATATTCATCAATAATAATTGACTTTGAAAAACAAAAGCTAAAAATCAAGACAAGGATTTAAAATATTTTCCCCGATTTTGCTCCCAATATTGTATTCTATTTTTGTAACACAAGCATTAGCAAAGCAGAGTGGGGCTGCCAATAAGAGAAAAGGAAAACAACTAAGCTGGACATGATTGAGATACCAAAATCAGCTGAGCCTTGCAATAACATCCCATCTGACCATTAAGCTTGACACAGCAGCTTGAAACTAATGTTGACAACATCACTTATCCTTCCCTTTCTTGACAACAGACCCGTTCCGCACTTTCTAGCCTACATGTGTGCATTGTGCCAATATATGAACACCTGTTTTAAAAATGAAACATTTCCCCAACACACATGTAACTCCAAGGATTCTACTGAACCACATAACTATAAATCAAACAATTCCATATATTTGATATTAATGGGTTTTTTTTTTTAAACAACAACAACCCAACAATCTGCATCTTTACATTTTACTTTCCATATTGCATACTTCTTTAATGATGGGACAATGTTGAAAGCTGATACAGCATTGGCACAGATTAGACCAAGTACCACTGGGCTTCTCTCCTTCTAAGACTCTCATCCTGTCTATACAACCCACCTGGTCGTTACAACCATTATGCAACTTATGTAAGAACAGGCACCTGATGCAGTTCCTTGTTTTCCTCCTTCATCAATATCCTCCTTTCCTTCTGTATTGTTTCTGTTAGATTGTAAGCGATTTAGATTATGAAATGCTTCAACAGCATTGCCATAGAAGCAGTCTAAAAATGTAAAATTACTGGAGATCCACTGTTTCTGCACTCATTTCCATTTGCCATTGTGCATTTTATAGACATATATAAACACAAGGGTTCTGAGATTCTAACTGGAGATGGATTTAGGATTTCAGTGAATATTAAAAGTGTATTTGTTATGTATGATTTATTATGTATAAAAATGTATGCTCATTCATACACAATGTGTTACACAGGGTTGAATCACAATATTGTTTAAGAAACAGGAGCTATAGGTGAGAGAAAAATAATAGCTCATGAAAACTTCCAGCTTATCAGCCAGTTGCATGTACGGATCTACTTATGAGCTTATGTTTCAGCACTTGAGGACAAACGTGTGTTTTTTGCTGCAGCACTTCAAAAGTCTAAGTTACTACAGCAGTCATAATTTTATAAAAAGGAACTTGATTGATATGAGGCAGGAACATTGGTTAAATGTGTAACCTCTGTATACCTTCCTTGACCTCACCAGAAAACACACTAAGAAACACCATCTCCCCCTCCAACTTTAGTAACTACCAGATGACACTTAAATGTTTCTCTGTCTCCAAAAATATTATGCTGTGAATAAACTCAAAAATATTTCTGTCAATGGTATGGCAGATAATTGGCTTATATACGTTACAGTGGTGCCTCGGTTTACAGATGCTTCAGGTTACAGACACTTCAGGTTACAGATTCCGCTGACCCAGAAATAGTACCTCGGGTTAAGAACTTTGCTTCAGGATGAGAACAGAAATCATGCTCCGGCGGCACAGCAGCAGTGGAAGGCCCTATTAGCTAAAGTGATACCTCAGGTTAAGAACAGTTTCAGGTTAAGAACAGACCTCCAGAACGAATTAAGTTCTTAACCTGAGGTACCACTGTACTTGGCTGCTGAAAATACACACATTGTTTGGGGAACCCCTATACTGGTGCAGAGTGCAACTGGAAATAAATTTTAAAATACAAACACCCAAGTGCCATAAATAATCTTAGTTTATCAAAAAAAACTGTAAAACAAACAAACAAACTGTACAATCAGGCTTTGTACAGTTTCAATAAAGAAACAACTGAAAGCATGTTGCTAAGGTCTCCATTTGCAAATATTTTTTTAGTAAGGAGGACCCACAAAACATCCGGTGGGTTTATAATATCTGCTATTCTTGTGGAAAACATCACTATGCTTCAGATGGGATTCCGGGGACTGGTCTCAAAGGAAACTGAGAAACAGCAACTGAGTTTTTCAAATCCTAATGTCAGGTCAGGATAAAAGAAAACTCAGAACAGAAAAACACTGATAGTGTTGCTTGTTGGAATATAAGCATAAAACATAAAAAACCACATTCTATTTCATGGGACATAATTGAGGCCACACACACACACAAAGAGTATGCATGGGTTGTTTTCATGAAAGCATTTGTGCAATGATATATTGAAGTTAGTCTGGGAAAGACTTGGCAGCATAGCATGATGGAAGACTCAGAAATGGAAATAGCTAAAAACAGCTAATGAGAAAACTCAATCCTATGTGGATCAAAATGAAGAAGAACTGTAGTAGCAACAAGGAGACATTTAAGGAAATTACCCATAGTGAGTCTCTAGCTTGGCCCTAGTATTCTTCATAAATCATCAGACCTAGAGAAAAGGTATCTAAGGATTGAGCATCAGAGCAAGAAAAGTGTATTTTTTCCAGTTACAGAACATATGTCCTTTATGAAAAATAATTCAGAACAATATTATACATGGTGCTTTTCTGTATTTACTATTCAGTTAATATTATTATTCGCTACACACCCTGGCAAAAGAAAAAGAAAAAAAAGAACTCAAAGCAACTTATGAACACTAAAAACAGATATAAAAACAAGGCTAAGAAAACAACCTAAAATACAATAATACGCATAAAGCAGCATGTCCAACTGGACCCCACTTCACAAAAAATATGCAGACAGCTAAGCTCCAAAGGCCTGGCTGAACAGAAATGTTTTTAACTGGCCCCCAAAACAGATAGTGATGGCACTAGCCGTGCCTTCCTAAGGCAGAGGTGGTTTTAGGACATGACCAGGGTGGCCACACTGCAGGGGGCACCACAACAATGCTGTAGAACAGAGTGCAAAAGGAGGGGCTAGCTGAATTTTGCCATTGCACAGGGTGCCACTGAAATTTGAGAGCCCAAAGCCTGCTACTGCCTATGGAGAGAATTCCACAAATGGGGAGCCACCACTGTGAAGGCCAGTTCTTGTGTCACCAACTTCGTCATCTCCCTTAGAGGGGGCATGCAGAGAAGGGCCTCAGCTGGTGTCCAGGTTAGTTCATGTGAAAGAGATGGTCTTTGAGGTATTGTGTCTTAAGCCACATTAAGGCTTTATAGGTCAAAACCAGCACATTGATGTGGGCCCAGAAACTAAACAGTAGTATGGTTGCCATATTTCAAAAAGTAAAAACCAAAGTAGTTGAGCTCTTTTTACAAAAACGACAAAAAACCCACAATTTTTCAGTTGACTGCCTAAGATCCAGGACAAAGCACTGCCTTTTGGAAATTCCCCCCATACGTCCAGTCCGCCTTTGAAATCCCAGTAATGTCTAGGGAAATCCGGACGTATAGCAACCCTAATCAGTAGCCAATGCAACTGTGCCAAAATTGGATGTTTCCAAACTGCAGTTGCAGTTTCCAAACTGTCTTCAAAGGCAGTGCCAGCTATAATTCATTCCAGTAATCTAACTTAGAGGTTATTTTTAGCCTACAGAAATTAAGGTGCCAATACCATTACTTGCTTTTCATAAGACACACCAGTTTGGTCTGTTAAAATTTTAATAATTCTGCCCCATCACTTTAATATGTGCAATTTACTTTGTTAAAATAACCAAGTCAGACACTGAGGCATTCACATAATAACTAATTTACAAAGAACAGATGTGAATCATTAATACAAAAACAGCTGACAAGGAGGAAAGACTATTAAACAGCATGTACTGTACTGAGCAGATTGGTTTTTAAATTACTCACACTTGTTCACTTACAAAAAGAACAAAAACAGATCTGATTTCACATAATAGAATTTTGTTATTTAAAATAAATTGCTAAGGTCACTTCACCCAACTTTTTAGACCCAAATGACAGAGCTAGATTTTATAAGAAACATAGAGCCTTTACTAAAAGGTTGTATCACAGCTTGCCCTCTCATCCATAATGTTTTTTGATTTGTAACACATGGAGGGCAAAATGGAAAGGAAAGTCCAAAATAGTTCAGCAAAAGAAGGTTGCCCCTCTTTCTCGTGGGCTCAGGTGTCCAGATTACCTTCCCTTCCAAAAGTGGAAGTAGCAGATGGGAGAGAGGGGTCAGGCTCAGCAAGTGCTTTCCTGGTAGCCAACTGCTTGTGAAAAAATGATTGCACAGAAAGCAAGTGGGGAGGGGGAGTCAGTGGACTAAACATTGGGAAATGTTGTCCTTGCAATATATTTAGTCCTTTTCCATATACCACCAACTGGCAAACTTGGTCACTGCACAATGAGAGTTGAGCTGAGTTTATATTCTCACCTGTGTTACAAACACTGAAACCTTTCGCATGACAGAGAAGGTGCCAATTATTACGGAGGATACAGGCTGTTGGGCTTGCTGTTTTTGCTTTACAGTTTTGATCAGGTGTCAACAGACTCTGTACAGTGGTACAGTGTACACAAACCTGGGCTGAAACAGGGAAACTTTTTTTAAAAAAAATACAAACAGATGTAGAAATGTGGAGAAATGAATTTAAGTTTAGAAATATATGAGAAATCAAAATTGACAGATCTGCCTGCCCCTGAAAGGAACCGATGATGCAGAAGGAAAGAGGAACTAAGTTGAGTGCAGCAGGATCAAGCACAAAAAACTATTTCTCTTATCAACTATTTTTTCCCCCTACACAGGCAGTCTATCTCTCTTGCACTCTTAACAACTAAGGATCTTGATATGTTAAAGGGGGTAAATGTCACCATCAGTCAACAGTGCAATCCCTCTAGGGATAGAAGAAAGATAAAAATCAGATAATATCTTGTGTTAAATTACTTGGAAGAAAAGGGAGATAATATAAATGCTATAAATACTCAGTACACATGGTTGCAGCTTTCCAGCATTACCAGCGTTAATACACCCCCCCCACCCACTCTTTTTCAGTTATCTGAGCAGCTGTGAGGGCATGATTCTCTCAGCTCAGTACACCATAGAGCCTAGTTGCAACTATAATAGTTCGTGGGAACTCTCAAAGTAGTGCTGTATGACAAGTGCTTGTATGCTTCAACCCCAGGGCAAGGGCCACACAGCAACAGGTCTGCTACCCAGGTTGCAGATTTAAAGGAGACACTAAATTATACATTAAGGATACACTAATCATGGGGCTTACCCACACTTCCTCTTTTACTGATACTTTCCCCCAGAAAAAAAACCAAAAACGTTTTTTATCGCTCAATTGGAGCACATTCAGGTTTTCTGTGGATTATTATTTGTTCCAATTTAAACCTAAAAAATGTGTTTTCCCTGGGAAAGGAGTGGAGTGAAGGAAAGATTGGGTCAAGTGGAAAACTCTTCTTTCTAGGCATGGTACAAGTGGAAGTGTGAATGAGACCCATGTCTACTCAAAAGTCCTACTGAATTCAATGGGGCTTACTCCCAAAAGCATGGGGGTCAGGATTGTAGATTTTGATACCTATTTTTACTTGGGAGCATTTTCTATCTCAGCCTCGTGTGTGTGTGTGTGTGTGTGTGTGTGTGTGTGTGTGTGTGTGATCTATTTGTTCTAGATAGTTTTAATCCAAGCACTGTACCTAAAAACACACACAGTAATTACTCACATTCCATGGCCTTAAAAAACAAAATTCTCTTAGCCAGCAAAGCTGTAAACACCAGAAGTATGAATTGATCAAAGATGTGGGTTTAAAGAATCCTTCCCAGGCAATGGTTCTGCTTTTTAAATATATATATATAGATATATAAGAGATCAATTTATAGCTTTTGCTCAACTACTTATTTTGGGCAAGAGCTTTAAATGTTGTTTTTAACAACTTAAAATACACAGTGCGAGAAAATATTGAACTACCCCCAACCACTGCAAAGAGATCCTGTGGTAATATTGTAGGTTCTATTCACAAGGAACAACAGGTTGTCATAAATAAAACCATGGGACACTAGGCAGCAACAATTCTACTGTTTGTTTTCAGTGTTTGAAGCCCAGGAAGCTGCTGTAGAGACACAAGACCATGAAATGCTATCGCCAGCTTTGTTCACAGCAGGGGCATTTTATCAACACAAATAAGAGCCATGGATTTTCAGGGAAAACAAGGAAAGCAATAGAGTCATGCCATGGTTCACAAGCAGAAGTTATAAGAGGCAACGTTAATACTATCCTACTTTTTGCATTATACTGATACCAAAAAACAAATATTGGTGGGAGATAATGAACATACCGGAATGATGTGGGGCATAAGCTATAGGTAGTCAACTGTACTATGGAATGTTCCAGGGGTCACTTAAAGTTTGCTATTTCTCTCTGTTTTAAAAGATTTGTGGTGGCTTTACAACGCAAAGAAACTAAATTATTACCAAAGAAGAGTTTTTAAAAAACTCTTTTTTTCCCTTTTATTGTCTTTTTGAGGGCGCTGTTGCAAAAATTCTGTAAATCTGTAGCAGTTATATTACAAGTACTTTATTAGGACATGCATGCAAAAGCCAGGTATATAAACAGTCAATACTAAATAGTAATGGTGAATAAGATATATTTTACAGAAGTCTAGCAAACCAGAAAATAATATGTGAATAAACACCGGGGGCAGACTTTGGGAATATGGTGCCCTGAGTGAGGACAAAATTGACCCCAAAATATTTATTTTCTTATTTTACTATTCCTTTTGGAACACAGCTTGTTATAGTACCTTCCCCGCACCATCTACCATTCTGCGCATGCTCTCAAGTGCACTATTTTGCACCCCCTTGGCTCAGCGCCCTGTCGGGGGTGGGGGTGGGGACTGCCTGCACTGCCCTAAGAAGGCAGATTTCATAGCACATTTATACCAGAGAGTTCAGGCTACTCAGCAACACTAACATACATTGGGAACTGATTTCCATTACAATTGAAAGGTGGTAGCTACACTGTTTGACGTATCAAAATGGAACAGAGATTTCAAAAGCTGAGACACTCATCTTGCGTAACAATGATCTTCTACCATAGTGAGGCATCTGATCAAGGCCTGTATTTTAAAATGAGCTTAAAGATATATTTGCAAATGTTTGTATGTTTCATGCCAGGCAGAAAGCAGCTGGCTAAGTACTCTGGCAGTTGTTTATCTTCCTGCTCTCCTGGACAAGGGCCCCCCTGATTTATAGCAGTAGCAGGAGACAAGTTTCTCAAAGTTGTAAAAGGGAATTACAGGCTGGGAGCAAAGGTTATACTGACCCTACATATTACAGAATACAATCAAGCTGCAAAAACAGTAATTAAGAGTAGGTAAATAGTAAGATTTATTGTTTAACAGAAAATAATACCATGTGCCTCCCATCAGACTGTAGCCACATTTTCCTAAGGTTTAAGGTAAGAGCTAATGGGGAAAGCAGCTGGCTGGGGAAAGGGGGGTGTAAACTGAAGAGGCTTCTTTGAAGCTGTTTTTTTTACTGAGTTCCTTTTTACTTTGCAAAGCCCTTTTATTCTAAAAAGCTATCTATGTTATGTATGAGATTTATTGGCTTAATGTAATTATGCAAAGGATTTAGAAAGTAAGAAATGTTAGATTCTTATGTTAGATTCTTATTTCATTGATGGTGTGTGAGAATGTGAACCCAAGATCTCTGTTTAGATAGAATTTAATACCATGAGCCATTTGTTTTAGCCATTTGTTTTGGAATGCAGGGGCAACAGGGGCAAAAGGTGATCTGGTAATTAAGGTGCCTTGTCGAGGCAAATGTAAGATATATGGCTACTTGTCTGCCATTTATGGATAGAAGGAAATATAGCTCTTTGTCTCCCATAAAAGGTAATAGGAAATGGGTGTATCTTTTATGATTGGTTCTAGCAAACAGCCAATAGGAATTTCAACCAGGCTGATTGGACAGAGGCAGCCAAAGGAGGAGCAAGAGGGCTGGGCTGAAGAAATATAAGTGCTGGCCATCAGGGCTGGAGGGGGCAGAGCTTTGGTAACCATATACCACTGTGTCTATCATTTATTTGTCTGACAAATAAATTATTATTTTAATTTCTCTATTGCTGTGTTGAATATTTCATTCCAGCTAAGCGTTAACCACAAGCAGGGTGCTACAATAGCACTAGACCAATAAGAGCACATCAAAGCAGGACAAACTCTATTGGCATCTAGATGAAAAATGGCATTTTATTCAGTTACAAAATAATATTATTTCTCTTCATGGGACAGGGAACAATGGGGCAATTTGATTGTTATGGCATTTCCAGGGACTGCCATGATTTTGGCAGACTGTCTGTGACAAACTTTGCAGCATTCAGAGATAGAAAGCGAACCTGGGGCTGAATATGGGTACAACTTCAATTAAATGCTTGCTGAGGAAAAGCTTACTGCTAGAGCACACAACAAGCAGTTGATATGGCTGAAGTGAGGTAAACAGTTTCCTTACCTCTTAGAGGAGTTACAGAGATGGCCAGGCTTTCCTTGGGTAACTTAGTCAGCTGTATAGTTTACTGAAACCAGAATGTTCTAAGGCTTAGCTCAACATAGCACAGAACCAGGAGTAGCAGGGTAAGAGCAAAGAAGTCACAATTTTAGCCCTTTGTACCAGCATGCTTTCAGCAGTGGTTAGGTACTACACAGCAGCATTTCCCCCAAGGATAACAGACAATAGACAATGGTAGTCAACCGCAGCTAAAACCAGCAGAGCTGTTTCTCTTTCACTCTTTTACACTGTATGATTTTAAATGTATAGTGTGAACGCTGAAATCCCATCTCTATCTATCCAATAATTGTTTTAGAAAGGCAGTCAAATGGTTTATTGAACGTCTCCCTTTGTTTCACAACCCTAATTAGGGACAAATCAAAAAAGATAATATTGCAATATAAAACTGACAGAGAAATAGTATGCATTAACCATTTAATTAGAAATACTATCAATAGCCTTTTATCTCCATTACATTAATTTTACATCTCATGTGCAGTCTTCATAACCCATGACTGAATGGATAGCAGTTTGTAGAAGTATTTTGCCCCCTGACATTTTCATGTGACCAAAATTTGCTCCTCTGTGTGGCATAAACTGAGAAGGCTGTAGTATCTTGTTTTAGTGCAGTTAGTATCACTGGTTATGATGAACAACATTGTCAGCACAGAGCTCTTTTATGGAAGATGGCATTTTCTGAATGTTGACTGTACCCTGATTTTTTGAATAAAATGCAATTCTCCATTTTATTTTATTTTTTAAAAAGCTACCTCTAAAGGAGACACACTTTTTAAAGCTTTTATCCTAGGGCGCATACCGAAGTACCCACATAGTGTATAGGAAGGAAGGTGCTAATCAAGAGTAAAGG
The DNA here is from genome assembly GCF_964188305.1 of Podarcis bocagei. NCBI lineage: Eukaryota > Metazoa > Chordata > Lepidosauria > Squamata > Lacertidae > Podarcis > Podarcis bocagei. The sequence continues at coordinate 70,418,785 of NC_138128.1, forward strand.
GATAATACAAAGTGGGAACATTCATTCATGCCACTAGCAAAGTCTACCACAGAAGAGTAACTAACCAATAAAATACAGTCAGCATTTGCAGTGGCGGAGCTTCATGCTACAGCACTGGGAGAGCAGAGAGCAGGCAAGGGTGGGGCTGGCACGCGTCCCGGGGGCATGGTGCCCAGCGCGCGGGGGGGGGGACCGTGATGGCACCCCACTGGGATCACGTTGCCAGGGGTGGTGCACTCCCCCCACACTCCTCTTCCTCCACCAGTGAGCATTTGCATAGCATCACTTTGGAAAGTGATGTGGCACTTGGAGGGCTTGATGAGCAGATGATAGCCCAGGATGGACCACAGGAGCAGCTGTGGCTACCTTATCTTCCAGACTGATATATTTATATTTTGTTGATGTAAGAGTTGGCAACCCTATAAAGAGATGAACACCATGCAAGTGAAGCTCTCAAAGGTGAAACTATGTGAACTCACAAAGGCAAAAACCCTTGGGAAAACCAGCATTTATACATTAACCACCTTGAGTTGAGCAAGCACCTTAATTTCCAGAAGAGGGAAAGTAAGTGGGCAAATACCCACATGTCAGCTCATACTCTGTTTTCTATAAATTGTTCTATTACAAGTATCTGATTGTATGGTTCTCTTGTTTCTGAAATTACTGACACATACATCTATGTATATTTTATCTTACAAATACTTTCTATTATTATACAATCTCCAACTATACTAGAAATCTTCCATCACTGTTCATTTTTGCAATGTTAAAGGAGTATTTTTATTGACTCACCAGCTTTATAGAAACTTCTTCCTTCTGTTTTTTAATAAACAAGAGTACTTCACTAGTTTTTAAAAAGTTAAGGGGCTCATAAACAGAGTGGGGGCCCTAAACACTGGCACAGTAGGTTCTAAAAATACCAAATGCATGCAATTTATCTCCTTATTAAGTTAACTGGTTTATTGCTTTACATATCCGGAGGCATCCTAAAGTGTTTTACAATATACATTGCTAGGTTTTCATCCAAAGGAGGAAAGGGTAATATAAAATAGCACAAAACAGTGTCTCCCTACACATAGGACAGACACCTCTAGTCATTTAAATCCTCACCACCAATGCAGTACAGATGCCCAGGAGTTTTCATCTAGCATCAGAAAGATGACAAATTAGTGCCAGGTGAGCTTCCCTGAAGGGGCTATCACTAAAGAGGCCTGTTCTTTTGTAACTATCCTCTGAATATCTCAGATGGGGCACACAGAAAAGGGCCTCGGTTGTTGATCTCACAGGTTGGTATGGGGAGAGACATCACGTAAGGTATTGGAGTTCTAAGATATATAAGGTTTTAACAATCAAATCAGCACAGTGGTACCCCGCAAGACGAACGCCTCGGAAGACGAAAAACTCACTAGACGAAGGAGTTTTTCGTTTTCTTAGCCGCTTCGCAAGACGCATTTCCCTATGGGCTTGCTTCGCAAAACGAAGCTTGCCCCGCAAGCTCCGGGGATAGCGGGGAAGCGCAGCGCGTCTTCCCCGCTGTCCCCGGACCTCTTTTGAAGCAAGGGGCGGCGGGGAGAAGATTGCTTCTCCCCATTGCCAGCCCCGCAATCTCTGGGGACTGAGGGGAAGGCGCACGCACCTTCCCCTCTCTCCCCGGACCCCTTTTGAACCAAGGGGCGGCAACAGGGAGAAGCGATCTTCTCCCCTCCGCCCCTTGCTTCAAAAGAGGGGACAGAGGGGAAGGCGATTCTCCCCGCTGCCCCTTCCCTTGCTTTAAAACAGGCGCGCACCTTCCCCTCTGTCCCTGGAGATTGCGGGGCAGGCAACGGGGAGAAGCAATCTTCTCCCCGCCGCCCCTTGCTTTAAACAGGTCCGGGGACAGAGGGGAAGGCGTGCGGCGCTTCCCCTCTGTCCCTGGACGGTCTCCATAGGAACGCATTGATTGATTTTCAATGCATTCCTATGGGAAACCGTGCTTCGCAAGACGAAAAACTCGCAAGAAGAAAAAACTTGCGGAACGAATTAATTTCGTCTTGCGAGGCACCACTGCACTTTGAACTGGCTAAGAAAGAAAATGGCAGCCAGTGTAGGTTGAATGCTCAGATTAGTGAGTCCTGTCACATTTTGCTCTAGCTGCAGTTTCTGAACTGTCTTCAGAGGCAGCCCAACATTCAACACATTGCAGTAAGGATCAAGGATACCAGGCCCATAGCTGTCAACATTTCCCTTTTTTTAAGGGAAATTCCCTTATTCTGAATAGGATTCCTCGCAAGAAAAGGAAAACGTTGACAGCTATGACCAGGCCACAATACACCAAAGCCAGGCTAGCCCAACCCTGATAAGGTCACAGCTGGGCCACCAGCCAAAGATGGTAGAAGGCACCTCACACCAAACAGGCCATTTGTACTTCCAATAACAGAAGCGGATCCAAGAGCACCCTCAGGTTGTAGACCTGCTCATTTATGGTGAGTGTGACCCCATCTAGAACAGGATGCAGCTCACCATCTATATTGAAGAGTAACTAACTAATAGAATTATTTATCTTTAGCTGGAATATTCATATGAATTGAGATTCAGGTCATTGATGGCTATTCAGTCTACTACAGAGAGTGGAACACTCTGAGGCAGTATAGGCAAAAGTGAGGCTAAGACTCTGTTCCCTCCACTCAAAGAGCTTTACAGAATAGTGCTTAGTGGTGGTTTTGACCCTGATGTTAAATGGTACCCTAGTCCATTAAGTACCCCTTCACATTCTGGAAACAGGGCATAGAAGTAAATCATTTCGGTGGGGTTATAATCTTTTCCCATTGGGCTCTAAGTTTAGAGGAACCTTGTTAACAGTTCTGTGTGGCACCTTTAAGACGAACCAATTCAGATTCCAGTCTTTTCTGGGAGACATCCCCATGGAATTTAGTGGAGCTTACTCCTGAATAATGTATGGTTATTGTGACATTATCCCACACTAGACATTGTGACAGCAGGCACCCATTCTAAACCAAGATCAGACAATTTTTCAGTTTAGCTAGGTGCTAAACTCCTTTGCAGAGGACAAAGATGGAAAGGAAACCAACATTTAGCCTGGCTCATGTGACCTTCTTGGTCCCACACACCAGGTCCAAGAGTTACCAGCTACTACTGCTCTGAGGTGTATGCCCATGGGAGTTCCCATCCTTTTCACTCCATGGACATTCTGGCCCAGGTAACATATGGTGGAGAGAAGATCCTTGTCAATATTTTGAGTGGAGGCAAGAAGTTTTTAATGCAAAAAAATACCTTGAATACCTTGTCTAAACTGAGATAAGCCAACCTCCCAAAATAGACTTTCAGAGGATTTAGTTCACTCCTTGAAAGTGGAATAATATTTTTGTGTGAGATTACATAAAGTGCAAAAGTTGCAGGAGGAATATTCAGCCCTGTACTTCTTTCCAGCTTAGAACCTGCTCTTAAGAAGCCTGGCAAGTATCACATTTCACCACCCTTGACCCTCTTCGAAGATATTTAAACTGAATGAAGTTGTTATCATTGTTATGTCAGGTATTATATGGGGGGGGGAACTGCAGTGAAAGTTCTCGTTCCCCTTTAAAGGGAGGGAGGAAACAGGTTTTCTTTTTCTTTTCTTTCCTTTTTTAAACAATCAGATTAAAAACCAAGTAGTTGCACACAGCAGGTGGAAAGAAATGTCACATAAATCTTTTTCTGAGGTTTGAAAAGGCTCAGGGGCTGACACATTGAAACTCCAGATCCAATATAAGTGCAATAACGGAATAATAATAATAAAAAACAGGTTGCATCTATTTTTATCCCACTGGTGTGAACAGTGGCATAATTTTAATCTGATCAGAAGTTTCAGAAGTTGCTTCTATGGTTACTTCTCTCTCGGAAGTAAACAAGATTTGGGCAATGCATTTTTCAAGCTTGCCATTTTCAGCTCCTGGTCTCCCATTCCAGTTGTAAAGTTACAATAAAATATAAAGACAGGAGTTATTCTTCAACTGTAAATGGATACAGAATTCTAGTTCTCCAGAATCCCAAATAATTCCAGGGAAATTTACATAGGAACAATACTTGTGGACAGAATTAAAGGCTGTAAGATTGAAATCACCAGATTTCATGAAATTAATGCTGCCTGGTTGCAGCAGAGTATTCTTATTGATTCTATGATGTAAGATTGGCTAATGCTGAGAGTAATGTCCTTTTTATTATTTAGAGTTTTTAACGCATATTACTGCTGCTTTGCACTAAATACTCATCAAAGACACCTGGTATCTGCTTCCTATAGAATGACATACCACTCTCTGGAAAGCTCTTTATGCCAGAGGGGTAGACACAGAGGGTGGGAATACTCAGTTTGTGAATTATGGAGAGGGAGAGTGATGAGCCCCTCTTAAGAATAGTATGGAAGAAATGGGTCATGATTTCTTGGAAGGAATCCAGGTGTCCTTTAATTCGAGCACTGGCCCCAGGCTACTTGTGCACTGATTGGTAAGAATCTGAAGCGAATGCATGAGTCACTGACTCCAATTGTCAATTCAACTTTCAATCGAGAAGTGGTTGAAAGCTTCCTCTTTTCTCAGAAGCTTGTGCATGATTCACATCATTTCAATTTGAATAATCTGTTTACTATTGCTTGCATCTTATGGAGCAGCAGGGGTGGGGAAGAACTCATGATGATGAAATCAGTCTGAAAACATTTGTCTGTGAGCGGGGTTTATTGGTTTGGTTTGCTCTCGTTCTTGTTTTTATTATGTATTTTGTGTTTTTAGCTTGTATTTTTTGTGCTGTTAATGACCCTGACATCTACGGATGACTGCAGTGCCTGGAAACAGTCATGTCGTGTATCTATAGCAGTGACCAGAAGAGAAATGACCACTGGGAGGAACACAGAGAGACGAAACGCCATGGTGCATCTGCAGCAGCAGCACCTTCATCTGCCCTAGCTGCAACAAAATGTATCTCTTTCACATCAGTCTCTACAGCCACAACAGGTGCTGCAACATTCCAACAGTTTGACCTCATCCCCAAAGGCACTCTCCTCCATCGTCTCCCGAGACAGATGGATGCCAACAAATAATTTTTAAAAAGCTGTGCTTGGGAAAGGAGAACTGGAAAATGGAATGAAGGAGGAGAAAGCAGGTGATGAAAAGCCAGCCAGAAGGATGTATCGTGTAGGGAAAGAAAAACCCAGGAGATAATTTGCTGAGAGAGGTGTAGACATGGTCAGGAGGTACACTTGCATGGAAGGCTGAAGTGATTTGCACTGCTGGTGCTTACCACATTCTGAAATAAGTAATAAATGTGATGCAAAAAACTATGAAGTCTAGAAATTTTTAAATTCCCTAAGATCACCAGTGATGCTTTGAAATAACCAACCAAATCATACCTGCAGACCTTTAGGCATACTATAGTAGGGGTAGGAAACCTGTTACCCTCCAGAAGTTTCTGGACTACACAAATCACAACGCCCTGACCATTAGCTGGATGGGCCTGATAAGAGCTGGACCCCAACAGCATCTGAGGGGCCACAGATTTCCCAGACTTAAACTAGAACATAGTTAAATTATCTTGACGTATTAGTGAAATGCACTGTTCATTTGATTTTTGTTGCTCTTGCCTTGCATTGTTTGATTTTTGCACCTACTCTTGAATTTTTAGAAAGGACTATTTAAATTGTAAAAGGCTTTGACATGACTTCTGATCATCAGTGCCTTCTTAAAATGGTTTTCCCCTCCAATCGTTCCAATTTTTTTAATTGCCATCAAAAGCAAGCAGGTGGGTTTTCTCATCAGTGAAGAATTAAGTATATGACAATTATGAGGCAGCAAGGATGTTAAAAAGCCAACAAAAATTTGAACCAAATATATGTCCCCCAAGCAACAGTTTACTTTTAAAACATAAGGCTATAATCTAATACCCAGTTACTTGGGAGTAAGCCAAAGGCCTTACTTCTGAGTAGACATGCCTAGGATTTCAATCTAAGGCTAATTACTACCCAGTATCTGATATATATACCTGTAAATAAGAGAAAGCGACAGTTGCCAAATTATTTCACATTCTGTCTTTCCAATTCCTGTTTGTAGGGCTCCAGTTAAGAAATTTTCACTCACTTGAAATGTAATCACCTCCAGCTAAAACATGAGAAATTGTACTTTCAAGCTAAATATCCAGAGTATGCTTTTAGCCAAAAATATTTACTCTATATGGGGAGAAATATTGCTAAAAAGAGGTACAACTGTATTTTCTTAAGCATAACAACGAGACCTTGGCTTATATGCATTAGGCTTTTACCGTAGATTAGTGCCAATTTAAAGCACTTGTAAAGAACGTGAGCTGATCTGCACAGCCTTGCCTGCATACAAATATCTGTGCTAGGATATCTGCTGTTGCAGTGAGAACTGTGCAATTTTGAAAGCCCGCATGAAGATCAGTTCAGCTGCTAGACAAAATGTGCAACATATTTAAGCCTTGAGGCAATTGTGATTGGCCTGAGGACAGATGATAATTGTATGGTAATTTCAGCTTGAAGAATGTGTAGCTGTTGTGGGTGTAAATACAAGCTTGGCAAGGTGACTGGTCAATATGAAGCGATTTTTATCTCTTTACACCTTTCTTTGAACTAAAATCAATGTAAGATCAGGAACGAGATGGTTTTATTTATGTAGTTTTAAAAGCATCTAAATGCACAGTTCTGAGTATTGAATATTTTGGTAGCTGGCAGTGCCTGGTGGTACAATTCAGCAGCACACACTCATGCCATGTACTTGCAAATGTATACTTTTTCTCTTTTCTTTCACAATGTATCCTATGGACCAATTGTGAATGTTAAGGGACACTTTCTGAATAGCTTAAGAGGTTCCTCCTTCCATCTCATCCGTGTGTGTGTGTGTGTGTGTGTGTGAGAGAGAGAGAGAGAGAGAGAGAGAGAGAGAGAGAGAGAGAGAGAGAGAGAGAACAGAGATTGTCTAAACGTAACTGCAAACCTAGATATCTCCTTTTTATGCATATGCCATCCTTATTTATTTTACCTAACACTGTCTAGAGCTGCTGATATTAACCAGTAGAGGGAGGTAAAACCTCAAGCTAATGAAACATGATTTCATCATTACTATTTAAATTAGTGAAATTATAACATAATATATATACTGCCAAAATCATAAGGAATATTATTATTATTACTGTTACTAAATAGCTGCTCATTTCAGTATTCCTTAAATACTTAGACTTCAGCAACAGATAATGCATGTTAAAATAACCAAATTAAAAGCATATTGTATAATATGAAGATGTACAGAGTCAGGCCATTTAATGGCAAGAGCTAGTTCCAGGTTTGAGAGGTCTCTGAGCAAAATATTCCTCCTACCATCCTGCAGCCAAAGCGGTCCAGGCAAAAGCACATTTGCGGAGGAAGCGGAAGTGGGTTAAAAAGCCACTTCTGCTTGAAGATGGTAGAGGAAGGAGGACCTTTCTTTTTGGGAAGAAGGGTGATTATTACTATTTTGTTGGTCCAATACAGATCAGAGAAGGAAAAGAAAGATGGTTAGGTGAAGGGTTTCTTCTGAAATATGCCCAGTTCCTGCATTAAGAGCACATGTGGCACTTAGGGGTTCTGGCGGGGAGAATTTTTCATGCAAGTGGGTCACCGCTGACTAAGTATCAATTTGAGGTGGTGAACTGGGGGGTTTTAGCTGGGTTAGGCACTCATTCTTTCAGAATTGAGCCTACCTTCTCTGCTGCTCATTGGGGTATGTCTCCAGAGGGCATGCAGCAGGTGGAGAGGTGGATATCTTCTCCCTTCAAGTCTTATATACTACCCTATGGGCATTTTCAGTGCCATCCTGTTGAAAGAATTTAGGCTTGTCCTATATAAAATATAGCATGCATTTGCAGTGCTTTTTAGTATAAAGGGTTGGGCAAAAATAAGCATCAACTGTCTGCAAACTTCACATGACTGTCACCTTATTTTTCCCTATCTGTAACTTATTTTTCCCCTCTTTCTTTCATGTTTTCTTTTACAAAATTCATGGTTCCAAGTGCAAGTGCTTTCTCTTTTGGGCAAATTTCCCTCAGATTTGTACTTGCCAACCCCAAATACACCCTACTATTCATTGTGGAAATCAAAGCATCGTTCACACTGTCTCAGTCACTGGCATCTGGCAGAAAAATAAAATCAGTCTCCATGTGCGTTGCCAGCCAAAATGCTTTGTTCGTGTTTGTGCTGGCAACAGTTTTCATAGGCAACAGAAGATTGCTCAGGTTAGCAGGCAGTCATCCCTTCTCATCTTTTTATCCCACACAGCTCAGATGTTCCAGAGATGGTATGAGAATTATTCCTTTCAACAGGTTCAGCATTTTTTGTTCCATTAGTGACAAGGGCAGACTTCAGGAACCTGGCAAATCATTATGCTCTGTAACAGAATGGGATCTATTGCCATCACTCACACAAAAACTAAAGGTTCCTTTTTTGTATCCATGCACCTTCAAGCCTCGTGGATAATATTTGTCTTCCCAACACAATACACAATACAATACACAGTGTTCCAGGTAAGCATGCTCACTTTTATTATGCTAGCAAAATGATCATCATTATAGTTTGCACAGTAAATGCAGAGCAGGATTTGTACTGGAAGGCCATTGGCTTAGCTAATCAGTGCTTACTTTAAGCCCTGTAGCAGATCCCAGCAGACTTGAAGTCACCATCAACTGATAGGAATAGATAGACATCTTTCCGCAGGGCCTGCAAGACAGAGCTGTTCCACCAGGCCTTTGGTCAGGGCGCAGCCTGACCCCCTCCTCTGGCAATCTGCACAGACTTTTGCTTAATGGTTGCCATCAATTTGATTTTAATTAATTTTATAATGAATGTTTTTAGAATGCTGGATTATTTTGATTGTTGTTAGCCGCCCTGAGCCCAGCTTCGGCTGGGGAGGGCGGGATATAAATAAAATTTATTATTATTATTATTATTATTATTATTATTATTATTATTATTATTACTACTACTACTACTACTACATGGGTCACCGTGCGGGATGCATGGGGTGGACCCTCTGGGTTTGGGAACAAAGAAGATGGGAACTTGGAATAGGACAATTGATCTGTTTAAAAAATCGTGGAGAGGTATCATCAGGCAGGGGATACCATGTTATCTCCTTTTGTCATATCTAGTAGTTCTTGGATATTGTTCCCTGCCACCATTCGACGCCCACCCTCCTGGTACTTCCAGGGGCTCTAGAAATGGGATTGTATAAAATGAAAAAGATGCAGCCCATGTCAGTAGTAGCTGGGGAAGGAAAAGCATGATGTCACAATCATGTGTGCTGAAAAGTAGGTATTTCCAGGCCTCTTTAGGACTGCAAACTTTAAACTACTACTTAAAAAGGAAAATTATAGCAGCTAGGAGCTTTTTCTATATCTATTTATGGAGCAAATGTTGACCACACTAAAAGCTCTTCTGCAAGCTACTGTGGCGCAATCTTTGGAACTTGTGTGAAAAGCTCTCCTGTGGATCACAGTTCCCTAATGGATATATAAGCAATAAGGCAGTCTCTCAAGTAACCTGGCCCTAAGCTGTATGGAGCCTTATGTGATAGTACCTAATATATTATAGATTACTTACTTGCCTTAGCTGATGAAAGAATACAGCTGATGAAAGAATACAGACAGGTGTCTGGAATTATATCTACAGTTAAGGAATGTGTTTCTCAAGAAGCCAAGCAAATGAATTTGAAAGCACACTAATACAGTAAAGGAAAAGCTGCAGATGCCATCTTATCCAAACAACTTCCAAATTCTTGATCCCAAACTGCCCTGTCATTCCATTTCATCATACAACCTGGAATGGAATATCCTGCTGTTACCCAGGACATTATTTAATATTGGCAAGGATCTGGGAATGGTCCAGTGAGATAAGATTGATAGCTCAGTTGGTTAGAGCGTGGTGCTGATAATGCCAAGGTTACAGGTTCAATCCCTGTATGGGCAGTTGCATATTCCTGCATTGCAGGGGGCTGGACTAAATGATCCTCAGGGTAGGGTTGCTATACATCCGGGTTTTCTTGGACATTACCAGTATTTCAATGGAAGAAGAGACCTCCAGGGGGGATTTCTGAAAAGCAGCAGTTTGTCCTAGATTTTCAGCAAAAATAACCGGAAAATCATTTCATCCCCCCCCCCCCCAACTTTTCAACAACTTTGGGGATTCTTTAAAAAAACCTCTACAATTCTATGATTCTATGACCCATAACACCTTTCAAGAAGACCATTCAAAGTAGGAAGAATGGCTAATTAGCATGGTTGCTGTACTTTGCACACTTAAATTATTGTTATCATATTTTACCAGTTGATACCATTGTAACATTATTTAACATTTACTGTATGTTTAGAACCAATACCCACCAACTTACTAGACAGTTACAGTGACATTTTTCACCTGATAAACTAAGGGTGGATCTACACACGGGGAGGGGGGGACCCAGCTATAAATAAGTCAGAAATTAGATTGTTATTACAATTTTTTTAAAAAAAACAACTATGGAAAAATGTGTGTAAATTTTTTTTGCTCTCTGGTGCCATCTGGAGTTGCATGTTTATAGTGCATTCAAATCATTGTTTCTTTACTAATGTAGCTGAGTCCTGAATTATACTTTTCCCCGTTGCTCAAAGTAACATCAATTACCTCTAGTGTTTCCACAAAATGCAGGAAACTATAAACTGCCATTTCTTGACATTACTGAAAGGCCATACATTAAATATGTGTGATAAAAAAGGTTATTATCTAGCATTTCTGTCTGCACTATTGTGAATGAGTTTAAAATGACAAATGCTATGGACTATGATCAATAGTGAAATATGATACTACTTTAAAAAAAAACCCTACAGTTATGTGTTTAATATTACTAATCAGTGGCTTGTCAACCTTATTGAAATAACCTTCATGACTATTTAAATTACAAAATATCTACTTGGAGCAACTGTTTTTACACACACACACACACATACACACATGCAAATACCCATAGGATTAGGCCTTCATTGAAGAACATAGAAGACTATTTGATGAACTATAATTGTGCCTTGATTTCTTTGCTTTGTAAAATGTCATCCTCAAATCTAACCCATTAATCTGTATTACACTGAACTGGGATTTAGCTGCATATCTCAGCCTTTGTTGCAGTAAAGCTATAGCTAATAACAATTTTATTAGAAGCTGCAGTTACTGACACTGAATTTTCTTAAAAAATTAAATGCTTTATCCTATTTAGCAAAATTATACAGCAACTGAATTGCTCAGTGGAGGCACGGATTATCCTGTGTTTCATACTGTTAAAATGGCCTTCTTACAACTGAGTTGCAAGACTGTGAGGAGTCATCTGTTCCTGAGCATGCAATACCATCATTTAGTGGTGGTTTCATGGGGGGGGGGGAGCTGGGCAAGGCATCTTCAGAGGGACGCGCCCCTGACCCACATAGTGACTTGTTCTGCCTCTTCCTCATTCCTCACCATTGCCCTCTGTGCCCAAATTCTTGTGCCTGCTCACATGCTCAGAGAGGGCAGGTAAGAGCAAACCAGGAGCACCCACAGAGCCAGGGAGCTCCGGAGATTGACAGTGAGACATTGAGCCAGGCTGGGCTGGATCTGTGTGAACTGGAACCTTCATTAGATTATCTGTATGTCAGTGCACAAATTCAGTAATTAGCTGATGAATGTGAAAAAGATTATATGCAAATATGCCAGTGACTATGCATGCAACTCTAAAAGCCAAATGGTTCTGTGGTCTAACTTGTTCAGGATTTCTTATTTCATACTTCGGCTGTTGCAGGACAAATTACTATTTCAAGACTTTGACTCGGGGAGTATCACATTTCTAGGATGGAGATGATGAAGTAGATTGGATTAGTATTGGCTTTATGTAGCTTTAAAGATGCTGAAGTATGCAGAAGGACGCTAAATCTTTATTATATTCATTAAATGTTTGCACGGATTCCTGAATATGCCTCTGGGAAATTATTGCAAGTTAGTATTCTTTTATTTTTATACGCTGCATATTTATTAATACTTTTGTATTGTAAAGAACCTGGAATGCTTCTTTTAAAAAGGTCCATTCAACAGATTAAAGAAAAATGAACAATCAGAAGAACAACTAGCTTAATTTCCCACCACTCACCCTACCTACATACATACTTTTAAACATGTTTTTCAAAGCAGTTATCCAGACAAGTTCTAATATATTCTGTTTTGCATACAAGTTTCTGAGCAAACTTAGAGAATTAATGTACTGTATGTGCCAATTCTCAAAAAGATCTTAGAATGATTATTTTGGGTCCTTGTTGTTGTTGTTGTTGTTTAGTATTTGCGAGTTTTATTACTAGGTTTAGAGTGGGAATTGTTTCTAATTTTCATTTATTTATTTGATCTATATATCAAAAGATCTCAGGGGAGTTCACAATGGAAGTATTGTTTTGGTACTATGACTTGCGGGCTGCCTTGAGAGGATATAAGCTTTTAAAATAATGAAAACAAATAAATAAATTCCCCTTAGGTCATGGGTAGCCAACATAGTACAGAGGTACCTTGGGTTAAGAACTTAATTCGTTCTTGAGGTCCGTTCTTAACCTGAAACTGTTCTTAACCTGAAGCACCACTTTAGCTAATGGGGCCTCCTGCTGCCGCTGTGCTGCTGCTGCACGATTTCTGTTCTCATCCTGAAGCAAAGTTCTTAACCCGAGGTAATATTTCTGGGTTAGCGGAGTCTGTAACCTGAAGCGTTTGTAACCTGAAGCGTATGTAACCCGAGGTACCACTGTATGCTCCAGATGTTGTTGTGCCATAATTCCTATTATCCCTGCCCATTAGCCATCTTTGTTGGGGCTGATGGGAGTTGTAGTCCAACAATATCTGAAGGCGCCATGTTGTGGGCTGAGAAATGATTAATTATATTGTATAATGATATGGTATTTCTGGGAGATGATATCCAAAACTTCACATTCATGCTGTCCTTTAGACATATGCTCAAACAGAACCCTTTTCAGAGGATTATGCAAGCCACATATTGAAACATCAATAAAACTACCTTGAAAAATATCCATTTATGGCACTGGAAAATGGCTACATAGGAAATAACAAAGGAAGTAATTTATTCAGATTTCTGAATGAAAATGTCACATTGTTCTTCTCAAAGATCTTACTAGAAACTTATTAATATGAAAGTAGTAGATAGGCAACATCTTCCCCCCCCCCTTTTGCGTTCTGTGTAAATCTACTTACTATAAATCATATGCATAACAAAGTTTTGACACACTAAAATCCAGTCAAGGATAATATTAATTTTTTACCCTCTCTTGAACCAGTTTTCTGAAACCTATGTTTGCGTTGCTTGCAGAATGAGAAGAGTAAAACCTGCCACTCAAACTAGCATTTGAAAATGAAGCATAAGCAATCACATTAATCACAATCTGTTTTTCTGCACATGACATTCCTTTCTATTCCAGTTAATAGTATGGAACAAATTAGTTTATAGAAAGGCTTCAAATGATACATTTGCTCAGTTATTTTGGCAAGATAGTCACAAGTTTCACATCACAAAAACCAGATAAGGTGATCAATACTTCACACTGAACAATGAAAGTACTTGACTAGTTATATATGTTATCTGTAGCATATGTGAACAAATTTATATCATATGCATAGGCCATGCATAGAAGTCCAGAACATTCCTGAACTGAGGTGGGTATAGATTCCTTGTGTTTTGTTCAGCCACCCAAGAAAATAATTTTATACATCTACTGCAAGAACAGGAAGCCTCAGAGCTGGGGGGTCTAATGTGCCCCCCCGGTTTCTCTTAGATGGCCCCTAAAAGATAATCTTACCCACTGTATAGCCAACCAATCACTGAGCAATTCAGAAAAGGATCTCCTGTAGATGCAATCTCATGAGCAGGTCCATTCCATATGCTGTAGGAATCAAGTCTTTAGTGTGAAGGCACATACCCCCTGGAACTGCCTACTATTATGTATTATATAAGCACCGTTTCCATTATCATTTCAGAACCTTCGGAAGACATTTCTTTTTCAGCTAGCCGTTTTAGTAGAGAGTCTTATCTGTATTGGATTTCTGTTTTTGTCGTTAATCACTTCAAGATGTTTCACAGAAGGAGATTCATAAATGAAATAAAGTGTAATGAAATAAGTGGAGTTAGGAATGTCAATGGATAAGTTCCTTTGGGATAAGTGCCCCCCCCCTTATTTTCCATGAGAAAATGATGGATTCTAACTTATAGTTCTTTTGTACTGGCACTTAACTCCAGTCAAGTCACAAAAGGTTTTCAGTACAGGCTCAAATAAATGTTGCATTCGGTAAACATTTCATGGTTGTTATCTCAAAATGCTTCTATGAAAGCAACATCTTTTCAAAAAGTAACATTATGACTATTCCTCAAACCCCAATACTTCAGATTCTAGACATTTCCCCAAAAGATCTAAAGTCTTTCCCACATAAAGCATTTTCAGTGGTAATGGCAATATCGGCCCAGTATACCTGAAGGAGTGCCTCCACCCCCATCATTCTGCCCGGACACTGAGGTCCAGTGCCAAAGGCCTTCTGGCGGTTTCCTCACTGCGAGAAGCAAAGTTACAGGGAACCAGACAGAGGGCCTTCTTGGTAGTGGTGCCCGCCCTGTGGAACGCACTCCCCTCAGATGTCAATGAAATAAACAACTACTGTATCTGACTTTTAGAAGACATCTGAAGGCAGCCCTGTTTAGGGAAGCTTTTAATACTTTTAAACCCAGCCAGAGGGGCGGGGTATAAATAAATTATTATTATTATTATTATTAGGCTTAATCTCAAGGCTTTTTTATTTTTATGGATCTATAGGCCACCATCCTAACAAAATTTTCTTGAAGCATTGATATAGGCAGCATTGGGACCATTAATTTATTAATGGGTAAAGCTGTCCATCAAGTGTAGATTGTTTTGGCCCATGTGAAGCCTGAAATATACTATGCCATAGTATGGGCCCAATTTTTCAGTATGTGGATCAAACAGAACTTCCATACTGAGGGCCGAACCACACCATACATTGAAAGTGCATGCCTCCCTGCAAAGAATTCTGGCAACTGTAGTTTGTTAAAGGTGGTGAAGATTGTAGCTCAATAAGTGAGGAACTACAGTTTCCAGGGTTTCTTGGAGGAATCCATTTGCTTTCATGGTGCATTGGATATGCTTTAGATGAATGATACGGCCCTTCTGTTAGAGAGAACAACTAAAAAGTCATATATATATTTTGTAATTCTGTATTCTAGAACCTTAAATGAATTAACTGAATTTGACTCCCCCCTCCCTTAGGAGAATGTGTAACTGTTATTGAAAATATCTATGTTTCTTTTTTTAAGAAGCCACTGGAAACCAGGCCTAACTTTAAGATAAATTTAACACTCAGTAAAAGTGATTAGATAGTAATCCAGATGATGGAATCAGTAACATTAGTAAGGAAACACCATTTTGAATGTGCTATAAACATGCAATACAATACCAGAGAGTAAGAAAAAATTCTAAGCGATTTTCCATAGCGCTTTTTCTTTTCTTTTGTTACAATGATTTAATTTCTGACTTATTGATAGTGCTTTTTTCCTGTATGCAGATCCACCCCAAGCCCATTATCAACATATAACAAAGTCATTAAGCTCCTGGAGCCTCATGTTTTCAACATGAAGGAATTGCCAGATTCAACCATCATATATGATGCTGACAACAACTTTTGCATTTGCTTTAAATCTCATATAAGTCATACTAAGAATCCTCCTACCCAATCACAATTATGTGTAAATAAACAAAGACATTAAACTGGGCTGTGGCAATTAGAGTTACCAAGATGGTCTGCAGCTGTATTTTTATGAGGTATTTATCATTGTTAATATACTAAGGCAACTTCAAGTGTTTATGATAATCTGCAATATCTGAAATTGATTCAAATAGAACTCCTCACTTAAACCTTGCCCTAACTCCAAAAAAAAGAGCAAATGCTCATTACATGCGCAGTGAAGGAAATCAAGGCAACAAATTGCTTCTCTTGTATACTTAGATACATAACAGAACATTCATTACAAGACATATTTTGAACAAGCACTTCAATGTTACTGAAGTTATCATAGATGTGTTTGAAGCACAGTAGAGTCAAGCTACCTAATTAAGCTGAGATGGGTTCAAGAAGCTATCAAAATTTTAAAGGATTAGTCGTCAGTATATGCCAGCAATCATTTAGCTAAGATAAACTTCATAGCAAGCAGTCATAGATCATTCTGTAAAATGTGTTTATGTGACAGTACTGGCAAGAGCTGTTATCAAATTATGGAAAAAAGACAAAACACAAACAGAATTCAGGTAACTTCTGTAGGGTTTGAGACAGTCCCAAAGTTGCTTTAAAAAAAGTTATGTCTGCATCTTGATCTTTTTTTAATATCTACAATGCAGTTCAAGGAAGAATATAAGAATGGGTTTATTCTATTGGACTTTAATTAAAAGGAAGCATTCTGAATCTCATATCAAGTATGGTATTCTTTTGAATCAGTTGTGTGGACTGAGCTTAAGAGGCATGGAATGGCAATGGCTCCATTTTCTTGAAAATTGGTCTCTAAATGTTCTGAGCATCTTGGTGAATGGCCTATGTCAGGCTTGGCAAACTCGGTCCTCCAGATGTTTTGGGACTACAACTCCCATCATCCCTAGCTAACAGGACCAGTGGTCAGGGATGATGGGACTTGTAGTTCCAAAACATCTGGAGGGCCGAGTTTGCCTATGCCTGGCCTATGTGTTTCAACAGGGTTCTGTTCTTCTTAATATCTTAATTAAACCACTGGCAGAAATAACCCAGAGGCTTGTGTTGAAGTGTCATAAGTATTGCATGTGGAATATACTCAGCTCCATCTCTCTGTTCCATCTTCTCAAACCAAGGAGGCCATTTAACTTCTGAATCTGTGCCTGGAAGCAACATTGGTCTGGATGAAGGTGAACAATTGATTTTGAATCTTTTTTAATGGGTATTCTAAGCTGCCTTTCCACAGCTCAAACAAGTTAATAAATGTTTTAAAATCTGGACCAAAACCATTGATAGCTTCTTGTAAAATACTGTACAGGTTGGGTTGAGCTATCTGCTGCTACCCAGAAGCTACTATAAGACAAAACCATTTAAGTCACTTTGAGACCCATGCTAGTGTGTGCACTAAGTTCTATCCTATGAACTGAACTTTGAGATGCTAATTAACCTAAGCCTCACTAGGTAAGGTGGCTTTATCCCACACTCACTAAGAGCCAAACACTGAAATCAGTACTCTTATCAAGAGAACTCCAGGCACCACTGAGGTTAATCTCTAAATTTGTGCTTTGGCATGAAATTGGCTCATAACTTGATAAGAAAACAAATTAAGCTTCTTAATGCAGTACCAAACAGATTTAAATTTGCACCATAGATATGCCATTCTTAGAATAATAGGGAAGAAAATGGTATGCTGATATGTAATTGCAATTTGGATTCATCTTTTGTTAGCTATTTTGTTTCCTCACAATATTCTACTCCCCTACCAAAGAGATGAGCAAGACTAAGACTGCCTAAGCAAGAACAAGGAAATGGTGTAACAACACTACTTTATCAGTAGTACAAATTAGGTAATGTTTCAGGCTAACTAATGGCCAGCAATTACCAAAAAAAAAAAATTAATTGAGGGATTTATTTTGTCAACTGATTAATTCTCTATCAAAGTCTAAGACCAACAGTTTTATTTTAAAAGCTTATCACATAATTTCATTAAAAGTTAATTATTCAAATGTGAGAACTGCTTGGCTCTTCATTATCAACGACTGATTATTACAGAATAAAAATAGCTCAGTTATTAAGGCACTGACACCATGTTCATATGGAGGCTAGGAAGTAACACCCATTGACTAACAAAACATTGTTCTACATAATGAATTCAGGATTAGAATGTAAGTAGTTTCAGATCAAACAGCCAATGGTACATTTATGTGGTGCATAAGAAATAGGATTTTATACTTGACAAAAGACTGTAGGTGGCTTAAAAAAATCCAATTGGCCATATTAAATATTAAAAATAGCTGAAAATGCAACATTTCAAATGATATCACTGTATCATATAGTAACCTGGTTAGCGCATCACAGTAAGCCATAGTTAGGGAGGGTGGAAGCTATGGCTTACCACTAATGAGCAGAATGCTGCCACGTGCTGCTCAAATTACACCTGCCACACTCCTCCATTTGTTGGACCAGGAAAAAGCAAAGTTGTTCTCATTGTTTACTTCTCCCCAACCAAAATCCAAGAGTTTGAAGAGTTTGGATTTGATATCCCGCCTTTCACTCCCCTTCAGGAGTCTCAAAGCGGCTAACATTCTCCTTTCCCTTCCTCCCCCACAACAAACACTCTGTGAGGTGAGTGGGGCTGAGAGACTTCAGAGAAGTGTGACTGAGAGACTTCAGAGAAGTGTAGTCTGTAGTGTGTGTCACTGTGAAAGCTAATATTTTGTTTCTGCTTTTAACCTATATTTTCCAGTTGTGCCCTAGCTTATAAAATTCTGGTTAGGTTATGTTTAGCTAAAAGAAGCTAGGATCAACCAACGATTTATGATCCTGGATTTTTCATCAACCATAGCTTAAGCTAAACAGGGTGTAGTATGTTGTCTCTTCTGGCTTGCCATACCAGGAACTGCTGAATCAGGTCTCATGAAGTGAGCAGTTTAGGTTCTGCTCTGCATTATAAGTTGCAACCTGCTGTTTGGTTTGTTCCCTTAATAAACTATTTTATACTAAAGGACTTGCTGTTTATATACTCCTTGTGGCCTTTTCTCTGTGACTTCAAGTCAGGAAATGGTGGGAAACTATAGTTAAATTAAAACC
The DNA here is from genome assembly GCF_964188305.1 of Podarcis bocagei. Taxonomy (NCBI): domain Eukaryota; kingdom Metazoa; phylum Chordata; class Lepidosauria; order Squamata; family Lacertidae; genus Podarcis; species Podarcis bocagei. The sequence goes on from NC_138128.1 coordinate 70,437,680, forward strand.
AGAAGTATGAGAAAGTACACAAGATAAGAAGGTACTGCAGTTTAGTGTTACCTTCAGTTCAGCCAATGGGACTTCTTACACTTCTCAAATTAATGGTCAGTTTGTGCAAGGTCTATTTTCATGGGTGCTTTATAATATGAAGCCATCATATGTTTAATTACAACACAGAGAGGCCACATCTATCCTATGTTACATGTCCACAACAAACCCATTATTATAGTTTATTTGCTATTTCAAACTGACACACTGACATACTTGTTCTATTACAGCTTAAAGGACACAGGATAGCATAATATGGCCATCTTCCGCACCCATCTTCCCCCTTGCTCCACTTCGTTGGCTTCTCAATCATGTCAATAAAAAAGGGCCTTACCTTTCTTTTCTGTTGGGGTATAAATAGTCACTGAAGCAATCAGTTCCTGCTCGGCTAATTATGGAACATGTTAGTTTTACGGCAAAATATAGTTTGAAATGAAGCTGTCTAACCTATGCTTAAGAAATTATCTAGTATGAGATGATTTGAAAAACATAATCATTCCACTCCGAAGCCCAAGTATGCATGTGGAGCCTCTAATATTGTTGTGGAGGGAGCTCTGAAGTACACAATGGTACTCACAGCCTGAAAGGAAGCTGATCCTTTTTCCTTGGGAAACTTCCTACATGAACAGCAGAGATTGCAGAGCCTTTGTACCTTGGCTGTGATTTGACAAGCACTTCATCCTTAAGGCAGAACATAGATCATTCTAAGTTTGAATATGAATTATTGGGATGAATGATGTATCAGATTCTACTCAAGGTATGTTCTCAGAATGCAATAACTGTTAAGGCATGATCACAATTTCCCTGAAAACTATAGTCATTTTACATACTTCAGGTTCGTCCACACTTCAGCTTGTCTTGCTGCTTCCCCCTTGGGGAAACCCGATATTTACCACTGAATCAGAGAAAACATCAGTTGGGTTTTGGATTGATGTTTGTTCCAGTAAAGAGCAGGTCTTCCTGGGAAAAGCAGTGCTGCAAATGGAAAACTACACAGACCCATGTTTTTTAGGCACAGGACAAGTGGAAGTGTGGATGACCCCTTAAAGAAACTGGGGGTGGAGACACCTATGTGTATTACAAAGTAATCTGAAGTTCACAAAAGGGCAATGTTGCAAAAACAAACAAACACAAAAACACCTCGGTAAGTACAGCAACATATGAATAACCAAAATAATCCTTGTGTCTGCTGCCCCCACCTTTTGGGGGGAAAGGACTATTGCCATGTCCAAGGAGGCTGCCAAATGATTCCAACACCTGAAACAAATGTAACTTTGCTTTGTTCATGGAGAATGATGCTAAACAAAACAACCGAATCCCTGCTCTACTGAGTTTAAACAATCTTGTAAAATAAACACATGCTTTAGCTACTCTGGTTTATCCAATTTTCAAAGGCTGCGGTTCTTCGCTTTTCTAAGCGGTACCACTGGAAGTTGAAAATTACCACTACTATTGGTCTGAGGGTGTAATAAACCATTCATGCTACTACTGTCCCTCTGTACACTTGATGTTCTGAACACAAAGAAAAGAGAGCGATTTGGGAGAGGATAATTAAAGAGATGTGGATACCTTGGGGAGAAAATGAAACAGAAAAACTTTTGCCTTTTTCCTCAATATGTGTGTGTTTTGTTTTGTTTTTAAAAGGGGGGGTACAGAATATAAGAAGATCCTGCTGGATGAGGCCAATAGCATAACTAGTCCAGCATCCTATTCTCACAGTGGCCAACCAGATGCCTGTGGGAAACCCACAAGTAGGATTCAAGTGCAAGAGCCCTCTCCCATCCTTTGGTTTCCAGCAACTGGTATTCAGAAGGCAGAGAGTAGCTATCATGGCTAGTTGCCAGCAATAGCTATTGACAGCCCTCTCTGCCATGAATTTGTCCAATCCTCTTTTAAAACCATTTAGGTTGATGGCCTCCTGTGGGTGCAAGTTCCATAGTTTGGGCACTGCATGAAGAAGTACTTTCTTTCATCTAAATCATTCAGCATTTAGCTTCATTGGGCATCCACTAGTACTAGGATTCTGAGAGAGGAAGCAAAATGTTTCTTTATCCACTTTTCCCATGCCGTGCATAATGTTACAAACTCTTAAACTCCAGTCATTATTGGAAGTGCTTGATGTGGACCTATATAGACAATGTTCTTTAAGAATGTATTTGCATATTTGTTTCAAATGTGTTAGGCATCATGTAAGGTTTAAGTGAACCACACAAAGTTCCTCAGTCCCTTTCTCCAGGCTATTCATGAAGTTGATAGATTAATTCCATCAGAGTACAGTACAGAAATCACAGCTGGAGGAAAAAAGTGTTTATTAAAGTTAACAGTAAGATCTGAAAATTTCTTCTGATCTTGTTAGTGTGCTTTATCAGCAGCATCTTGCTTCACAACACCAACAAAACAAAGCACACAAAAGCATTGTGTTACCTGCCAAACTCTAAGCAAGCTGGCTCTCCTGACAAAGGAAAGCCATAACGTTACAATGGAGGAAGGACTTTTAAATGTCTATTCTTGCATGAATTCACACTGAAAGGTGATATGCAAGCGAGGCTGTGTAAATTCAATTCACAGCTGCTGGCTGACAACATGCTGACATACACAAACTGTGGAGCACATTTGTCTGGAATCCAGGGAGTCTAACAAGCTGACAGTAACATTACCTTTTACAGGGAAACAAGGATTCAGGGGTAGGCAAAATTGCAATTCTTTTTTTCTCTTTAAAAGAGGTCTCCAGCACACTTGAGGATATCTTTAGATTTTACTCAGCAGCATAGGAAGATGAGAATGTGTCATTTTGCTTGTCAGAAGTAATCTCTTTCTAAGCACAAAGCAAAAACACTTCTTTGATCCTTGCTATACTACTTATTTATAAAGCACTTCCCATTGAATAATATGGACAATTACTATGTAAGGGAAGACTAAGCCTGTTGGCTTCTTTCGCAATTTTTAATTATTGAGACCAGAATGGACACACAAACCAAAGTGTGAATCTTCAGCTATATGGGGTATGGGGGGGCTGAGTTGAGTGCGGGAAATAGCCTACTAGGATGTTTGAAAAAATATTTATTTATTTATCAGATTTCTAAATTGTCCTCGTCATATTGCAATCCCAGGGCTTTTCCCCAAACAATATCTAAATACAAATACAGTATGCATGTCATAAATAAAATATTAATATAATAAAACAAAGTTAAACCTTCTCAATTAAAAAAGAGAGCAGTAAATCACAGCAAAACCTACCGGCTAAAACTAAGCAAAACCAGCTCATCCAAAGGCATGGAAGAACAGATATGTTTTGATGAGGCAACAGAAACTCACAAGCACTGTCAACGAGCAGCTATCCTTTGTCCATAGCAATGTCACCACACAATAAAGGATAGAGGGTGTGTGATGAAGTCAGTAACAGCAGTGCTGAAGCCACAGGTAGGTCCTCCCATTCACAGTAATGGACTGGCTAGACGCATAGGAGTGGTGGAAGGCACCAGCTGGGGAACCCCCAAGGGAAGAAGGGTCAGAGCCTGGGATTGGTGATGGGATGACGATGAGTTGTCAGAGGGAGAAGAGGAAACAGACTGGGAGGAAGTGTCAGAAGCTGAAGAGGCAACAGAGTTTAGTGAGCAGGAAGAGGCTGGGGCAGAGAGCAGTCTAGAATCAGAGGCTGGAGAGGATGGTGGGGAGGAGACAAAGATGAGGAATGCTGCTGAAGAATCCAGGGAGTCCTCACAACTGCCTCACTGCGAGAAGAACTACTGGAAAGAGTTGCTGTGATCACTAGGCTTGCACTGTTTTGGTTTCTTTGAATAAAGAGTTAACTTCACTGACATCAGTATATATTTTTTATTGCTGACCTACTCCTGACTCCAGCTTCCAACAATCCAGGTGCAGACTAGAAGTAGAAATTTCTTTCTTGGGTTTATTCTCTAGTCCCAACTGCAACTGCCTGACTCACAGTATAAAATCTGACCTCAGCACAGCTGAAGAGCACCTGGGCCCAGAAAGCCACCAACTGTGTGCTGTACAAGACTGGGCTCCCTCCCTCTGTGTGCTTCCAAGAAATGGTACAAATGGGAATTCCCAGTTAGTTGGGACCCAAGGCTTGATGCATTTGACTGTATAACTGAGGAGTGGTTGTTGAAAACAAACCAAACAATAGAAAGAGGAAAAAACACAAATGTCAACTAACCATCAAGCATGTCTGAAAAAAAGAAGTGTGGCTTGCAGAAGTTTTTGAATGGATTTCTATGTCTTAGATTCAGGGGTATTTTTTTTACTGGAAAGAAGCTGTTATCTTAAACAGTAAAGGTAAAGGGGCCCCTGACCATTAGGTCCAGTCGTGGCCGACTCTGGGGTTGCAGCGCTTATCTCGCTTTATTGGCTGAGGGAGCCGGTGTACAGCTTGTGGCCATGTGGCAGGCATGACTAAGCCGCTTCTGGCAAACCAGAGCAGTGCATGGAAATGCCGTTTACCTTCCCGCCGGAGTGGTACCTATTTATCTACTTGCACTTTGATGTGCTTTCGAACTGCTAGGTAGGCAGGAGCTGGGACCAAGCAACGGGAGCTCACCCCGTCGTGGGGATTCAAACTGCCAACCCTCTGATCAGCAACTCCTAGGCTCTGTGGTTTAACCCACAGTGCCACCCGCACCCCATCTTAAACAGTATATTCCACCATTTCTGTAAAAGTCAATCTGTGGCAACTAACAATCCACAAGTTTTAAAAACGATATAACAAAAACAATCAAAACTGGAACCAGATATGCAAGCATCAGGATCCCATTGGACAAAAACCTGCACCCCCATCCACTTTTTACAGTCCATCTCTAAACCACAAGCAAATGTCTACTATAAAGTCTGAGCATCAGCAGCAGGCTATTTAGAATGCTTTGCAGTTTTGTTTGTACATGCAAAAAACAGTAATTCCTGCATTGCAAGTCACAGAATTAAGATGAAAGCCAAGCAGTGCACTTCATGAAACAGAACAACTCAGCATTAGTAGAAGTTGACAGAGCCTATAAGAGAAATAAAATCTAGTGTGCAAGTACTATAGGGTGTGATAGGTTTGGCTTCCGAAAACAACCAGTCTCGAGCAAATGAAGACATGAACTAAAAAAGTAAACTAAAGAGTAGTTACAAAAGTTAGTCAATTGACCATTAGCAAAATAGTACATGCATGTGCATTACTCAATGAGTTTATCACTCAGTTGATGTGCCATTTGTTCCATCATATCCATTTCACACAGGGCCAGATTAAGACCTAAACACTGAAAAGATTTTGGTACCTCCCCATATGTTTTTTTTCCAGCAATTCAAACCGTAAAATAAAATCTATCCCCCCCCCAAAAAAAATGATGCAAAAACCTTCCAGTATGCTGAAATGTACATGCATGTATTCCATGTACAACACATTATTTCACATTAGTTTGATCTACACTAGTAGGATGCCCCAGATTTAGCTGGGAATAAGTAATAAAAAAGAACATAAAAAATGTGGGACGAGTGTATGGTGTGGAGCAGGCTTCCTCAAACTCGACCCTCCAAATGTTTTGAGACTACAGTTCCCATCATCCCTGACCACTGGTCCTGCTAGGTAGGGATGATGGGAGTTGTAGGCCAAAAACATCTGTAGGGCTGAGTTTGAGGAAGCCTGGTGTGGAGTATAAGGAACTTGGAAACTCTGTATCTGAAACACTCTGCAGTGTTTCCATGAATATCCAACATCACTGGGTGGAACATAAAATAATTGAGAGAAGGTCCATATATCTTCTATAATATCTACTGCTACTCTAGAAGAAAAAGTCTTCCTCCTCCTTGAACTCTCACTCCCTAGTACTAGGGGTACTCAGATAAATGACAATTCCCAGCACCTCTAGTGCCTGGGATACTGCCATAGGAAGGACAGATCTCCCGTTCTGTGCCATGCTAAATACATTACATTAAATAAGTGATACATACCTCTTATTTTTGTTACCAATGAATGCAACATGTTAGTGTCCAATAAACTTAGGCAATGCCATCAAAGAACTGGAGATAAATCTGAAATATTAATTCAGGCTGAAATTAATCTGAAGTGCCATTACATGCTGATATATGTGTGTATGCCATCTATTTATTAATTTGTATCTTCTCTCCATGTGTATAAGATGAACCATCTCACTATGCTTTATAAATCAAAGATGCTATCAATAATACTCCTAATATATTCTTCTGAAGTAGCAGAAGGAATTAATCTTCAGTTCTCTTTTTGAACCAGAGATACAAAGAGAGAGAGAGAGAGAGAGAGAGAAGAAGAAGAAGAAGAAGAAGAAGAAGAAGAGGAGGAGGAGGAGGAGGAGGAGGAGGAGGAGGAGGAGGAGGAGGAGTTTGGATTTGATATCCCGCCTTTCACTCCCCTTCAGGAGTCTCAAAGTGGCTAACGTTCTCCTTTCCCTTCCTCCCCCACAACAAACACTCTGTGAGGTGAGTGGGGCTGAGAGACTTCAAAGAAGTGTGACTGGCCCAAGGTCACCCAGCAGCTGCATGTGGAGGAGCGGAGACGCGAACCTTTAGTTCTCACATGAAGGCATCCTGTGTGACTTGAGGATCATCTCCAAAAGGTTTAAAATTCTACTGAAGATATTGGTGCATTTTACATTACTGATATAGTACCTGAACAGTATCCATGCAGGTAAACAAGATAAATATTCCTCAGAGTGATTGTACTTAGCTCCTTCATCAATATCTTGTGACTTGCCACTGCTAGCTATTTATGCATGCATGCATGCATGCATGCATGCTATACAACACCTACCCTCCTAAAGGAGCCCAGGGCAGCTGATATCAACTGATAAAACAATAAAATATATTTTAAGTATCTTTAAGAAAAACTTTAAAATAATGCCAGTACAATTCCAAAAGACTTGTTGGAAGAGGAAAGTCATCAGTACGTGCTGAAAAGACAACTAAGATGGCACCTGCCTAATATATAAGGGAAAGGAATTTCAAAGGGTAGGTGCCACAACACTAAAGGCCCATTTCCTATATTGTACAGAATGGACCTTCTGATAAGGTGGTCTCTGCAGAATGCCCTCACTTGCAGAGCTCAGGGATCAACTGGGTATGTGAACTGGGTGAGGCAATATTTTGGGACTTTCACTGTTGAAATAACTAATTTAACATTTTCCAATGGGAAGCTCTTCCCCTACTTTCCTTCTCTTTGTTGAGGTTTCCCAAGGAATCTGTACCCAGTCCTCTGCCATACTCTCTCTATGCTGGTCCTAGGTGACATCAAATCCAATCATTTTCAGAACCACCTATATGCTGATAGCATGAAGCTCTGTTTCTCCTTGTGCAAGCACTGGTCTCCAACTGCCTATCAGATACTTCCATTAAGAATTGTCATTGCCATTTACAATGTTCTCTTGTTCAAAATGGAACTTCTTATATTTCACCCCAAATCTTCCGCTCACTTGTACTCTCTTCATATCCATTGAGAGGTCACTATCCCCGCTAGGATCAGGTAAGAAACCCTGGCTTTGAATTAGTTTTCTCACTCTCTTTTACACTACATAATCAGCTCATAACTAAGCCACTTTTGTGTCTTCTGGTAAAACACTGTAAAAATATGCCCTTTCCTCTCATCGTTTGGTCATGCCCCACCTGGACTACAACAACCTTCCCCTCCCTGGCTTCAGTCCTCACAGCTCTGCCTATAATTCTTCAAGCAAAATCGCTTGTCACTCTCAACATACAAATGATGTGTCACACTACTTAAAACCTACACTGGTTTTGCCGTCATCCACTGCCTCCCTCCTCCCATTTTGAATTTTAGAAATTGTAAACTCTTTGGAGCAATCATCAACTGTGTTTTTCCTCACCCCTGGCTCTGATCACCATGCAAACAATTGATGTTGCCATAAAAATAAATTCCATAGAAACTGGAATAAAAGTAGCCCCAAAGATTGAAATGTAAGCAAAAAATGCACTCCAAATAATCTGTGGAAGAATGGATACAAGAGAAACAACATCTTGAGATGTAAAATCTGAAATGGAAAGTTAAGCCACAAAATATTTCGAATCAGAAAAATAGCATTCAAAACCCGTTTAGCGTTGTTTTATTAAGACTCTTTAAAACTGACTATCTGACAGAGCTACTGCACAAAAATAATTTTTTCCCAGTCATTTCGACAAGATTCTCTGTAGCTAATCTAGACTAAATGTTGTAGATTATTATAACCTAATTCACGTATTTCAGAATTCAATCATCCACCCTATTAAATTTTCTCATAGTCACTTTATAAGCAGTCAAAAGCAGTCCAATTCATTTGCAGCTATAGTGACAAATAAGCAGGGCACTTTGAGCCTGTGTAATGGAACAGTTATAAAAAACAGCTTTAAACAAAATGAACAGTAATGCACAATCACCTTGCACGACAGGAATCAAAATAACCTGCAAACTTCTTTATTATTATTTCAGTTGAAAGTGTCGAGACTTTCAACTAATAATAATAATAATAACAACGTTTGTAGGTTGTTTTGATTCCTATTGTGAAAGGTGATTGTACATTACTGTTCAAATAAGAAGGGGGTGAAGCACCAAACTTACAGAATGTGAAGAAAACACATTTCTTCCAACATTCAGAATCCTGCAGAACAGTTAGCTATACCGATAGAAGTTATTTTCATTGCAGCAAGTACCCTAAACAAAACAGAAATCAATAAATGTTCAGTTAGAATTCACAACATGTACAAAGGATAGACAAAATGAAGTACACTACCCTTAAGATAGTGGGTGCTTTATTCCCCTAACATTTTAATTACTATCCCCCGACTAAATAGAAACCCACTAAGTGAGCATGTTACAGTGAACGCCTGCAATTTACTTCAGCAGTCGCATACCAATGCTGTAGATCTCATTCAAATATTATGAAAGTCCAAACACACCAAAACACATGAACACCTATATGTCTGCACTTAGCAGTGCTCAGGAAACCTTACATTATTATTTGATGCAAAACAATGCATGTCTACCTGGTGTGGGGAACCTTCAGCCCACCATATGCTGGTGAACTACAGCTCCCATCCTTCCTAGCCATTGGCTGTGCTTGCTGGGGCTGATGGGGTTTATAGTTTAGTAACATCTGGAAGGCCAAAGCTTACTCAGACCTAATACAATTTTTTTTAAAAAGACCAGATTGGCATTTTTGCATTCCTAGTTGCTCTCTCCACATATAATTACAGCGGTCATGGAGTTCTAACCCAAGCCAACTCTAATCCTAGCCTAGCTCCCCTGGCAAGGGTAACCCAGATGTTTACACTTTTGAGTCCTTTCTGCTTGCTTCTTCCCACTTTTCAATATGAACAAAGGCTCATCAGGGCCCAGATTGGTTTTCCACACCAATGCACCCCTAAGTGCAAGTCATTTAGTAAATTAGAGTGTATCTAAGCATGCACAGAGTGCATCTTCCTCACTACTTTGTTTTTAAAAGCTGTTCCTACACATGTTTGATTGGCAAGATGGGATATTCTAACCAGCAAATTGTTACTGGGAATCTTTAATCCCAGCACCTCTCTTTTTAGAAACTATGTAATGTTCCTTGCACACTTAAAAACTGTATCTGGCAGATCATGGCATGTCTTCTAGGTTCCTGCAAAATAAGATACAATTAAAGCTTGTAGCACCCATGCTACCATGCAAAGAACTGCAGCCTATGTACATACGGTACTTTTTTTGCGCAGGAAGGTGACATGTGGACATGAGAAATCTAATAGAGCTTTGTTTCTGATCATATCCAAAAGAAGGGGTCTGAAAATACCATAGTCCTACAGCAGCTGACAAGACTGCTCTGTTGAATTTCCTTGATTAATCACAGTCTACATTCAGGTTTATTTTAGGGTTTCCAGTACACTGTTACTGTTATGCAGTAGAGGCAAAAAAAAGGGGTGTGTGGATTTGACACTAAATGAAGGAAAAAGAAGGGGATGGAATAGAAGTGAAAGTTCTCTACATTGTAAACTACGGTTTGTATTAGTGAACTCTGGGAATCATATGTCTTTTTCCAAAAAAAAAGGTATTTAAACGAGATATTCACTTTAAAAATGAGTATCATAATTGATTGAAAACTCAGCATTTATTATAGAGCAATAAATATGAATTTCTGCTATGGCTATATGACTTTAGGATTTTATTCCTTCTTGCTGCCTTAAGTTGCTTAGGTAGACTAATATTTTAAAATATCACCTTAATTTCTTAAATAATCAATCAGAAAAAATAGTTGTATGAATAATTTATAGCTACAACTAATAATAAAATCAGACTATTAAAATTTATAGACGTGCAACCTGCATGTTATCACAACTGCTAATTTTTACATTCTGCCCTCTAACTGTAGATTCGAAATCTCTTTTATCCTCATCCATTCTACCAAACCTAATTTTGGTACCTGACCAATGCTCGTTTCCTCTTGTCTCTGTTTTTTCCTCCTTGAGCATAGCAAAGCAGAAAAACCAGAGCTGAATTACAAAAAGGCATAAAAAGAGGGGGAGAGAGGAGATAGGTGCCTTGACTGAGAAACAGATTGTCTTTCACTGGGATTGCTCTCTCTCTAGTGCTAAGGTTTTGAAGAAGAAAATACCATTTCATTCTAACTTTGCCTTTATAAATCCATCTGTTTAATGGCAGAAAGTAAAACATCAAGTGAATGCATAATAGTCCAAGTCTAATTCAAAGCAGTATACAGAGACTAATGTCAAACCTTTACCTAGCAACAATGACAGAAACAAACAAAAATATATCATACCCGGGGTACTGCAACAGTCACTAGTCTGCTCAAAACTCAGAACTATCACCAATCATACATCTACAATGCCCCCACACTGGTGAATACAGAGTCTCTGTATGTGTAACTTAAGGTACATTGCACAATGTGTTGTGTTTTTTGTTTTGTTTTGCTCAGCTATACTGCAATTTCTGTAAGTTTCACAGCTGGCCTGCAAATTAAAAAAGAAACACACACAAGGTGATAGACAGCTCTTTTCTAAGGTCTCACAAGCAGAATTTAAAACCCCCTAGGTTTAAACTTTTCAATTTGCTACTTAACAGTTGAATAAACAACAGATACCCAGTACTGTATGTTTCCTATCAAATCCACTCTTCAAAGCAATATGAACCCCTTAAATGCTTCTGCTCCATCAATCAAAATGAAACTTGAATTAAGACTAATAGTCAGACATCTGTTTTGCTTGCTTTTTTTGTACCCACTTTTCAGAGTAGATAAAAAAATGATTATTTCTTACAAAAATAATACACCCAGATGTTTTTGTTTTAAAAAGGATGTAAAAAACTTTAAATGATAGATATGTTTGCTGTTTTTGTGTAGGTAGGACTGGTTCAGGGAAAGTGTGAAGCATGAAGACCCAAGGAAGAAGAGAATGCAACAGTTGTCCATTATGCCTATTCCCATGTTCCCTTATATGGGCTGAAATCCTACACTCACTTGACAGGGAGTAAGCTGCATAGAAGTTAATGAGAGTTTTCCAACTCGAAACTAGATTGAGATGTTGACCTAACAAATTGTTATGGGTGCTTAGTCCTAACAAAGAACCTATTTGGAAATATTTTTAATACATTCCCCTTGTAGGTTAAATAAAAGGGAAAGAAATGTAAAATGTATACAGTGCAACAAAGAGATTCAAGATGATGATGATGATGATGATTACCCCGCCCATCTGGCTGGGATTCCCCAGCCACTCTGGGTGGCTCCCAACAGAATATTAAAAACATGATAAAACATCAAACATTGAAAACTACACTAAACAGGGCTGCCTTTAGATGTCTTCTAAAAGTCAGTTGTTTATTTCCTTGACATCTGATGGGAGGGCGTTCCACAGGGCAGGCGCCGCTGCTGAGAAGGCCCTCTGCCTGTTTTCCTGTAACCTCACTTCCCACAGTGATGGAACCACCAGAAGGGCCTCAGAGCTGGACCTCAGTGTCCGGGCGGCTGCAAGAGTGAAACATAGGTTGTTGTACGCACTATAGCTTTGAATTACATTCAAAACACATTCTTTCTCTCAAAGAATTCTGGGCTCTGTAGTTTGTTAAGAGTTGCTGGGAATTATAATTCTGTGAGGGGTGAACTGCAATGCCAGAGACTTCTTTAAGAGAAAGAATGTATTCTAAAGGGTTGTGTGTGTGTGTGTGTGTGTGTGTGTTTGTGTGTGAACATCACAGATGGTGAACCTGTGGTCCTTCCACGTATCACTGGACTACAACTCTCATAAATCCTGGCCAATGTCCATGCTGGTGCCTGATGGGAGTTGAAGCTCAAAAACATCAGGCGGGCTGCAGGTTCCCCACCATGTAAATAATACTCTGTTTTGCTGGAAGTGACATGGTTCATGATCCAATTTGCACCATTGTTTAAGAAATTCAAGAGGGAAATGAGATCTAAATCAATCCACCCTGCTGCTTTCACAAGAGGTCAAGAGGTAGTAACAGAGGCTTTTAAGTTAGGTCAGAAAAAGGAATCCATATCTTTTTCATTTTTATTTTAAATAGCTGGCAGGTATTCACCCTACAGCACAAGCATACATTAATTGCTTTTCGCTAGCCTGCACCCAACAAAACAATCCACAATTACACTAGTTCAGGCATAGGCAAACTCAGCCCTCCAGATGTTTTGGGACTGCAGTTCCCATCATCCCTGACCACTGGTCCTGTTAGCTAGGGATCATGGGAGTTGTAGTCCCAAAACATCTGTAGGGCCAAGTTTGCCTATGCCTGCACTAGTTAATAGGCTTCCCAACAGTGAGCCTGATAGTTATATCTGGAAATGTTACAAAATGCAGGATGGGGAAGAGTCTCCACACCCTGACTCACTCTGAGAGCTGCTCCCACAAAGTAGGTCAAGTTTAAAAAGTTGATACAATCAGATCATGTTCCTGTGTGTTAGAAGTTCTTTTTTTTTTAATGAATATACATTTTGCCTTAAAGTTATAAAACCCTTTTGTTCTGCTCTGTGTGCAAGTTCTAACAAGTTGCAATTTAAAAAAAAAACCTATTTAATTTATGTGAATTAAATTTGCTGCCAAGGATAAGAGATTTGCCAAACAGCTCTGCTTTTGGAACAGGTAACATATTTCAGAACCCTTTTACTCTATTTGCAAATATAATTGCCTAGGAAACTTCCATAAACAAATGGATACTTTTTACATTACAGATGAAAATAGCAATACTGTACTATTTTGTAAATTGGCTTTAGTAAGACCTTAAAAATGTAGGGAAACAGATGTATCCAAATAATTCATAAGTATTCTCATTGACTTACATATCGTAACCCTGCATATATTAACTGGTACTCTTTTTTAAAAGAGTAAAACAGCAATGAACAGAAACAATGAACTCAATGAAGTATCTTGCTTTCAGAAGTATTTTACATTTGACACACAATATATTTTACCCAGTGTGGGAAATTCAAAACATTCTTTTTGAAATCCCCTGTTGCCCTAATTAAAAATTATGAAGTATCAAGAGGTATTCTTGTCATGGAATTAACCAAAATTCCCAAATGAATTCTCATTACATTTCAGTCCAATTAGGCAAACTAGCATTCCAAGGTTCTTAAGATTTTGTAAAGTGCTTTTGGACTGTCTCCCCACACATATTTGTGCATTTTAATAAAAGCAGCTTAAAACAAATAGTGGCAGCAACAAGAAAACCAGTATCTTGGGGCTGCATAGGAGTGAGTGCTGTAGAATCCTGTAGAACTGTTTTCCTACAAAAATGTGCTGCAGTTTTCCATAATATTTCTGCAAAGATGCTTTTGGGTCAATATATTACATGTGGCTATTTGAGGGAATGCTTTCAAATCAACTTTAAATTTTACCTTTTTTGCATGTTATAAATATAGAGTTTTTAGAATCACAGGAACAGTTACATAATGCAATATGTATTATTTTGATGTGTCTTAGGGGATAACCTTTAATTACAGTTATAGTACACACACACAAACACACACACGTATATACAGCAAGATCCATCATAAAAATGAGATTAGTGTGTTGCATATAAGCAAAGCTTTATAGTTAATCAATTTATAAAGTGTTTGTGACTGGCTCTATATCACATCTAAATTTCCACAGCAGCTAGGATAGCATTTAAAGTGTTGGTAAACAACATCGTATGGATATATGATCCCATCAGTTAGAAGATTTTGAATTATTAGTATGATGGTGGGAATGGAAGTTAAACAGGAACACACACATACACTTGGTGAATCAGCAGTGGTAAATGGAAGCTTGATTATCCACATATAAGGGGAGGCAATTCTACACACAGCTCTTCATGTTTATTGACATCACAAATTTCTAATGACCTAACCCATTTTCTAGCTGGACTCACATTCAGTATTGTCACTTCTCCTCCCAACTTTTAAGCCAGTCAGGAGGAAAGGAGAGTCTTGGTTAAGTTTCCATTTCCCTTCAGTTGCTAGGTTCTCAAGATGTATGTTTGTCTGTTCTGCACACGATATCCTGAGCAAAACATCCCCTTGTACTTTTAACTTTCCTGTGAGCTTTTGATCTGCCTATGCCTGAAAGCCTTTAAAACAAAAAGCTACAGTTTTACAACCAAAAACTCAACATAAATGGCTGAAAGCCAACACGTACCAGTGTTCATTAGATGTGTCACGTTAGCAGTGCCCCAAAAGAGACAAGTTTACTAAGATTCTGTGCCCAGTTGCATGGATTTTTTTTTAGTCACCACAGGTGATCAGGTAAATGCGTATTTACAGGTCTGAGCTGGTCTAAACTGAGGTTGGAAATTAAAGGTGCTTTGGGCTAGGCTTTCAAACTCTAAAACATTAATATTTACCTAACTAACATGAACCTTACTAACATAAGCTTGTGCAAAGGCCATTTGTGTATTTGCAGCTATCATTCACAACTTGCAGACTTTTATACAATCTGCCTTCAATTTTAACCAGCTTTATCAGAACTACAGCACCATTATTATATTTTCTTATTCAAACAGCAAATTCAGTTCAATGGAGACATTATATATTTTAAGGAAGATAATTACAAATTAGGACAACCGATATAGTTCCCTGATAGCAGTAATATGATAAGGAAACAGCTTGTCTTGTTACTAACCTCAATATGTATTTCTGATACCTGGAATATATGCAGAAGACATACTCAACACACTATAAAAATATACTGCTCAAACAAACTCTTGACATTTTAGATCACCATTTCCCATGAGAAAAACACTTAAACGTGATACAAATCTATCCAAATGAAGATCATGTCAGCAGCACTAAAGCAGCCTTGCAGTACATGATTTCCATTGCAATAACTCTGGAGACAGAAAATCAAGTGTATTTTTAACTCATGTCTCCCTTTCTCATATCCGATTTTATGGAGATTTGTAGCACAAATCTTCAATGCATGACTACATAATTAATATCCATGTTTATTTTATTAACTTCCGTAATTCTTGTGACAAATATTCTCTTTTCTGTGTTCTGAGGATATTGAATAACGACACAAAGTATACTCAGCCACATTACTAAGGCAGTTTCACACAATCCCAAAACAATTCAAAATATATTCATTTCCAATGCTGCAAAGTTCTAAGTACAATCTGGGCCTTTGTGAAAGCGAGGACTGAAAATCTGAGGTTGGTACTGGGGAAATAACAGTCCATGATGTGTTGAACTGCAGCATATTCTCATTAGTGGAAGAGTAAAATAAAACTTTTTTATTTTCATATTCTCTTCCACATTTCAGCCCACTTCTCTCCAACAGATGGCAGATCCTAAAAAGCAGCTGCCAGTAGTGGCCGGCAGAGTGGAGTGAAGTGGCATTGCTTACCTGACTTCCCAACAGGTCACTGCTGGTAACTGAGAGGGGAATGGGGGCAGGGGACAAAGCAGTAGTGTGGTTTGATCCACTGCTGTGCCTGCATTGCGCCAATCCAAAATTCCCTCCATTGTCCCTGCTCCACATCACAGTTGCCTCTCCTCTCTGCTACCTCTCCCTGTCCAACACCAGCAATGACCTCCAAATTGGGAAAACATTCTGCCCTGCCAGCTATTTATGGAAACTGCAACTACAGAAACCTCTTTTTACACCCACTTGATACAATAGCATCATGGATAAATTGAGGCCTTTAGTCAATTGTCAAGAGACTGAGCTGGGGCATAGGCAAAAGATAGCCTCCGAGTTGTGTTTGGCCCAAGCCATTGAGGTTGTTTCCTCTTTCCTTGTAATAAACCAATATTTCTTGTAGAATATTTGTGAGAGTGTTTATTGGGTATACAGCTTTGATTAGGTGTACACTTAGAACAGCATGCACTTGTCTCCATGCAAAAGGTTTCATTACTCATTGAAAAAATGTATTGGGGATCATATGCGAGGTGGACTGACATAGGGGTGAATGTGTGTAGCAGTTTCCCACAATGGAATGCTTTTCCATTGTTGCAGAGAAGTCCTCTGATAAGGAAAAAAATGTCAGCTACCACGCATCTACCCTAAAATTCAGAATGTAAGGGAAAGGCACATCTTTCTTAGTCCAGCATCTTGTTCTCACAAAAATATGATACAATATAATACAAAAAAATTTCTAAAATTAAAATTAGAAAGCATTTGACACCAAACTCCAGGAAATGAAGATAATATCACATGGTTGGAGCACACCTGGGTTTGTACGTATAAGCACAGGCAATGAGTTCTGAACTGCTGAGGTTGCCTATTGAAAGCATTTTATGTGCCAGGCAACCCCATGTCCTCTGGTCACTAATAAATGAGATAGCCTGAGTGGCAAGGGAATGCCCGTCTCTGTAGATGAGAGGGCCTCCTAATTATTTCTGGATTAATGTGAGTCTATGACAGTCCTGAAATGCAGTAAGCATCAAGTCTTCAAGTTTCCACCTCATTTAGGTAATAATGCTTCTATACCACAGCCCTGTAAAGGCAGCAAGACTACGCATAATAGAAAAGCAATTAATACATCCAAGGGAAAGACAATGCTACTGGAACCAGACATATTTCAGCAGAAGAATAGCAGGTTAGCAAAAAGTAGCCTGCACTATTTGCTGACGTTCCTGTTCTAAAAAGTTGTGTGTGTTTTTTAAGTCTCTAGTTACCTGATTGAGCACTTCAGAAGCAAGCACTTATCAAATGTAACCTAAGCACAGATCAATTACAGTGGCAGCTTCTGTAATCTACGGTCAGCCATGGATACTCTCTAAGGGCCAATCCCCCCAAGCAAGCCCCACTGCAGTTAATGAGAAAGTTAAAAAGGCAAATTTGACTTCTACTTTGTATACCTTGAAGAGTCGGTATAAAATTAATTTCCACTCTGTTAGAGTAATTTATTTTTAAGACAGCAAATTTCTTGAAGGAGAGCAGTCTATAGCGCCATTTCTGAAAGTGCTTATTGATTATCAGCCAGACCTAACAAGATATTTGACTTCTTGAAACTGTGCTTAATTTCTTTGTCACTGTGCTGCATTTTTCTGATCTGAATTCTTTTCCGGTACTTTTGCCTTCAGAATGTCACTCTCTCTTTGACTTAATATTCCAGAAAGGTCCCCAAGAGCTTTTTAATTAAGAATAATAATTATATGCAAAGCAATGTATATATTATGAGAATACAATAAGCACAGAAGATATCTGCATGTTAGGCAACAAGGATGAATTCAAAGCAGCCAATAAAATCTATTGATAATATATCATGGCCTTTATCAATCTAGTGCCCTCCGGATGTTTTTGGACTACAATTACCATCAACCCTGACAAATGCACAATGTTGTAGTCCAACATCATCTGGAGTTTAACAACTGAATGGCAACACTACAAACTCCTAAATGAAACTAGCTGGGCCAAGAAGACTCTTCACATAGGGAATTCTAGCTGCATAAATACAAAATGCAACGTAGAGAGTATCAAGTGCAAATGCACATTTTGTAGAAGCAATAAAAGGGGAGGGCTATTAAATACTCAGTCTGAGCACAAGGGGATAGACATACATATTTTGAAATTCATATTGTTAATCAGTGCTTAAAACCATCAATTCTTCCATTCGAGTGTGTGTGTGTGTGTGTGTGTGTGTGTGTGTGGTATAATGCATGTGTGCAAGATTAATAACATAATTATTTCTCCATCTCTGTATGACATGGGACCAGCTTGTACATCTTTGAGTTGTGGGGTAATGAACTTGCCTCAAATATGCTTGCTGCCAGGATGACTGCAGCAGCTCTCTGAAGACACATGGTACCAAGATTTGGTATACATGAGGGAAACCAAGGGGAAGCACATGATCTTGAATAACAGCTCCTGAGAGGATAACCCATTACATTTCCAGTATCTCTTGTTTAGTCCATTTTGATGCATTGGCAGCAAACACACCACTTGAAACGAGAGGTGAAGGACAGTGTAATGAAAGCAACACTAAGACAAAAAAATCAATAAATCAATATTATAGCACAGGGAATTAGGTTTTATTCCTCATTAGACCAAAGCAACTGGGCTCCTCACTGAGAGGTAGCAGTAGGAAATTAAAATCAAGAAAGAATCTAATCCTTTGCACTTGTCTCAAAGTTTTTCTGCAATTCCAGTATAGCTGTTTTAGAGACAAGCGCAGAGCTTTCTGTATGCAAGTTTTCCAGTGGAAACATTTAATCATAATCTTGCAGCAACATAAATCACATTCCTGGATGTATTTTAGCATGCGTTCGTATTAGAAATAATCAATATATCATACAACATCAACACGAGATTAAAAAAATACCAACAAAGATGAAAATGCTAAATAAACTTGATTCAGAATAATATGCCAGGGAGAATAAAAACTGAAGACCAGCTGTTCAGATTTCTTGAACAGCAGCAGAAGGGTATCAAAGAGGGGTGACACATTCCTCCCTAGATATGGAATTGTAAAGCTAAGACACAGTAACAGAGAAGGCCCTATTATACTCCAAGCAAATACAACTTGGATGTTGGAGGAATGTGGTGGATGGTATCTCAGATGAGCAGACAGGCTCATATGAGAGGATGGTTCTTAAGGAAACCTCACCCCAAACCATTTAGGGCTTTAAAGATCATAGCAAGAACTATGAATTGGTCCTGAAAATGAATCTGAAACCAATAAAGCTGTTGATATAAGAGTTATATGCACCTGATCATCAGCACCAGTCATCTATCTGACCACTGGCTGGATCCTGGGCAAGCTGGAACTTTCAGACACTTTTCAAAAGTTTTGAGAGCACTGAAGTCTAACCATAATGTAACTAAAGGCATGTGACACAACAGCCAAATCTGACTTCTTTAGGAATGGAAAGACCTACACACCTAAGCTGGACAAAACAGTTCCTTGCCACAGGAAGCACACCCAGACTGCCAACCTGAATGATTAATGGATGTGCTATTACATCCAACATGGACTCCTGTCTTGTCAGGATTAAATGTCAATCCATTACTAACCTCAAGCACGGGGTCAGAACCTCAACAGCTTCCCCAAAATATGACAGAAAGGAAAGATAATGTGGGGTGTTTTTTACATACTGGTGAAATGGTACTCCAAATCCCAGAACATCTCTCCCATTTTATGTAAATGTACATTTTATGTAGATGTTAAACAACTTGGGGAAACAGAATGGGGCCCCAAGGATACTTGGCAGTGCTTAGAACTAGAAGCAGTTTCTTAAATCCCAGCTCTACGATTCTATGATTCTATTCTTGCTTCTGCCTCTTCTCCTCAAAGCACTTATACTGAAAGAAAAGAAAATTAAGCTTCTATATAAGTGGCCTGAAAGCAATTCTTGTTTATTGATACACAAGAAGTTTGCCATACCAATTTTGATCTGTATGGAAGTCATAATGCATTTGCACAGGCTATTATTGCCGTAGTTACTGCAGCAATTACTACTGTGCACAGTCCTATGTTAGGTTTGTTTGCACATGTCTCATGGTATAATAGTCCCCAGAAAAGTTTGAGCTGTTGTATAACTTCTTACTCTAGTTTAAAATGCTCCACATTTAATTGCTACTGCTATGGTGTCACAGTAGAGCAAAACAGTATACGTACTGTACCAAAAAAGGGAAAGAAATGTTTAAATATTTTAGAAAGCCACACAGTAGCATGTGTTTATTTGCTCAGTTGTATCACTTTTGCAACTGTAGAACAATGATATTCTGAAAGATACATTGTTTCCAGGTTGTATTCTATTCAGGCACTGATCTGCTTAACTTCAGCTAGGATGCAGCAACATGTATCATATATAGATAGTTGTCAGGGAGCTGATGATTGCAAAGTTAGCGGGGAACTCAGATTTGCCCATACACAATGTGAAAAATATCCCTCCCAAGTAAATTACTAACCCGTGCAACTTTACTATTAGTATATTGATGTAGTTGAAGCTTTGCTAATTTATGCAGCCTTGGGTCATCCACATATCTTTTCTTGCAAAAATCATGCCACTGCAATGGTTTTGTTATCACAAAACCTACATGTTACGGAAGTATGAGTAAATGCTAACATCCAAACTTTTCATTATTATTTGTGACCTTTACTATTTGATCTAGTAAAGATCAAATAGTATTGTGTTCTATTTGAACACAGCTGCAAACTCTTCTAGAAAAAATACTGTATTTGTTTTTTAAATTTTTAGTTTATAAACTCAGTGCTTTTCTCTCCTTGTGCACAATGAACACAGTAAAGCATTTTGCTTTTCCTTGTCAGGCAGATGACACTTAAGCTGTCATAATATAATTTTCCTGTACTTAGGTTTGATGTCTAGCACAGTATGTTTATTCACATTTTTAGATGTGCCAGTAAATAAACCTGAGTCAGATATATTCAATTACATTTATTTCGTGGCTTTATTATTGGTAGGTGGTTCTTTTCTTAAACATGTATCTTCTGATACAACATGCTTTCCAACTGCAAAGAGATAAAATGAAATATGAACACAAGCAGTGCCCAGAAGAAGGGTGTGTTATAGTATATTTATAAAATTCTGGTACATCTGACTTTAATTCCCATAAAATATAGAATGCTGGGGCTTTTGTCACAAGTTTAAGGGCTCAACTAATGCTTTCTCTCCCAGGCGTCTCCTATGGAATCACTTGGAGAAAATTCACTAAATGCACTCATCTGCCCTCAGAGTCAAATGATACAGGCAACCAAGTGCAAGTGGGCAGCAACTTCTGAAGAAGTTTTCTGAGTTTTCTCAGACTATTTCCTATCCATCCAATTGGATCATGTGCCACTGCAGCACTGTAGTGTCTGAGTTTGAACTACTGCAGGAGAATAGACTTCCCACCAACCCCCAAAACATGTTAATCTGAAAGCATTTTCTGAGCTGGCAGCAAGAGATACTGAAATGTTATCTGCTTGAGGCAGACAGAATGAATACTTGCATTTAACTCAAGTGACTGAGTGTGCACATGCATGCAAGATGTTTTCATGATCAAAACTTGGGTCATTTTCAGGTGACACTAAAAATTCCTTTTATTTTGGGATATGACACCTGTTATACATGCATGGCAATGCAGAATAGAAAGAGGAAGATAGACATTCTCAAACCAGATGTGTATTCTAGACAACAGCAATCTAAATTATAGATGTGGGAAATGCAAAAGCTGTTTGAGCATCACTTTTTTTCCTTTTTTTTAAAAAAAGCCTTATGGCTAGAAGATGGGCAAATTTTACATTGTAATGCTTCAAGCCATAGTGTCTTATTTCTAAAGGTCCCAGTGTTCAGAGAAAGAACAAAATCATTATGGACTTTCTTTCCCATTAAAACTCAATAATGAAACATCTGATGAGTTCAGGGCTTTTATTAAAAAATAAAAACTTATGCTATGCAATTAATTTTTGTCTGTTAATAAAAAAATCACCCTCTCTAGATACACATACACCACAACTAATGAGGGGAAAGTATGATTTATGCATAAAATTCCTTTTTATTGAATGTTTTTATTTGTGAATTTTGATGGCCTTCCTTTTGGATATCTAAAGATAGGTGAGATATGACCTGATCTTTGAAAGGCCCTTATTCCTTCTTGAGTCACTGAATTCTGAAATGCTTTCACGCTTTACCAAATACAAACCATACCTGTGTTGCTTGAGAAAAAGCTAGCCAACTATAAAGTTACAGTAAAAGATCTGTGCATCTTCATATTATGTTAGGCAAAGACTCTATTATTCCAACACTGCTCGCCCATCATCAATGCTTTCTGGAGACCAAGTTACATTATATCCAAGATTCAAGTGCAACCTGGCTCTCTGTGTTGACAATTACAGCCCCTACTGCCAGAGGAAACTGAAGGGGATCATGCCTGAAGGGAACAAACTGTCTTTCTGCACCTGTTGTTTATCTCTGCTTTTCTCTCTCTAGCTAATTTTCCATAGGAGCTGCGGAACATGCTCCATAGTAGCTTCTGCTTACAACAGCATCCCTCAACTTAGTGCCCTCCAGATGTTCTAGTCTAGACCACAACTCAGTCAGTACAGCCACCAGAATGCTCAACAGCTTTTTCAAGGTGACAGTAATTCTACCATATAGCCTGGCTCTGAATAAAATAGCGGCAATGCCTTCATGTTAAGACTATACCTTCTCAGTAGGAAGCCCTGCCTCTAAATTCCAGATGTGTGTTATACTGGTGGAAAAGGGTGGTAAAAATACTCTTATTGCTTAGTACATTCCAAGCTTGATAGTCACCTTCCTTCATCTATAACCATGAGCTTCCTCACAAATAATAAACTGCTCAGTGTGTTGTTGTTGTTTTCTTTTAAAGATCAATATATCAATATAGCAACATGATTGATGCAGTATCAGTAGAGAGCCCACCTATTTTCTTGCTAAGAAAGCATTTTTATATGCTTTCCCAAGTTTCAATTAGGGCTGATTCACATCCTTCTATGTGTTGAGTGTTATGGTTTTGCAGAACCACAGGTGAAACTTGGAAAATTAGAATATCATGGAAAAGTTCATTTATTTCAGTAATTCAACTTAAAAGGTGAAACTAATATATGAGATATGGCTCCCCAAATCTCTTTTCTGATGAGAGCAGCTTTTGCATCTCATTTGGAAACCAAGGACCCAGAGTCTGGAGCAAGAATGGGGAGGCACACAATGCCAGATGCCTGAAGTCCAGTGTGACGTTTCCACAGTCTGTGTTGATTTGGGGAGCCATGTCATCAGCTGGTGTTGGTCCACTGTGCTTTATGCTTCCTTCCACAGACGAGCTTTATAGGGATGCTCACATCATTTTCCAGCAGGACTTTGGCACCTGCCCACACTGCCAAAAGTACCAAAACCTGGTTCAATGGCCATGGGATTACTGTGCTTGATTGGTCAGCAAACTTGCCTGACCTGAATCCCACAGAGAATCTATGGGGCATTGCCAAGAGAAAGATGAGAGACACGAGACCGAGCAATGCAGAAGAGCTGAAGGCTGCTATTGAAGCTTCCTGGTCTTCTATAACACCTCAGCAGTGCCAAGTACCATAACACCACAGCAGTGCTATAACACCACAGCAGTGCCAAGTACTGAGTACATATGCATGCTTCTACTTCTCAGAGGCCCAATGTCGCTCTCTTTGCAGTCCTTGTTTTGCTGATTTCATTTAATATTCTAATTTTCTGAGATTGTTAATTTGGGGTTTTCATCAGCTGTACGCCATGATCATTACAATTATAACAAATAAAGGCTTGACATATCTCGCTTTGCATGTCATGAGTCTATCTCATATATTAGTTTCACCTTTTAAGTTGAATTACTGAAATAAATGAACTTTTCCACTATATTCTAATTTTCCGAGTTTCACCTGTAGTTCTCATGCCATTGCCAAAGCATATTATAGATCTGTCCATCATATTGGCTTACTGCCAAGTAAGGAGAAGAATTTTAGAGGATATTGAAATATATGAATGGTCAGTCTGTGATAAACAGCTTCAAACAAACCTGCACATCACATTCCTGTTCCAGTTTGACAAACTTTTAATTATATCACCACCAACTTATTGCTACTATAGTGGAGAGTTCATGAAGGCATATTAACATTCAACAGAGCACTTGGATTAGAAGATTGTAGTCTTTCAGACCTATTTTACTAGTTGTGCCAGCATGTGCTTCCGATGACACCCACCAGCTGCTACACACCATTGTAGCAGCACAGACCACAATGTGACAAGGAAATTGCACTACATTATTCACATTATATCTGAAAGAAATTTCTCTAAACTCAACTGTGTTGTCATCTTAGAAGCTCTGTACCATTCAGGGCTCCCCCCCCCCCCGGCAGATTAACATATCACATATAAAACTGCAATGCTAGCAAGTTATGTACACCTTTGAGGAATGGTTTTAAATTGGCTTTTGAGCCAATTTAAATTGAGCTTTTGATTAGGAAATTTTGATTACAAGTCTTTGAATAATAAGCATTTAAGAAGTAGGCAAGTTTATCAAGACACCCAAAACAGATATGTGAATGTAGGGATCCACTTGTTTGTTTGTCAACGAGGGTATTTTAAACACTGACTACTAGCACAAGACAGCCTTTTAATAGTTAAATAATATAATAAAACAGACGAGAGTTACTTGGGAAGAACAAAAATGTATACCGGTTTCCGCTGTTTGAACGACTGGATCACTGGACCATGGTGGATCACAGAGGAAATAAATCCCAGACTGGAAATGGCTGTAGCAGCACACAGACATATATTCCTCATAAACTAGAAGCTCCTTACTGGGCTATAGCTAATCATCTTTCTCAACCTTTGGTGGCAGAAACAAGAGGCACCAGCGAGCAAGAGTGTTCATTTGCCCCACCCCAACAAGTCTTCATTCAGATGTTTCAACTGCCACCTTCTAAGTGCTGTCTTAGCCATCCCTTGATTTGTTGCCGCCTGCCACCAACCTACTGCAGTTCCCCAAGTCATCTGTCGTGTGAAAAATGCTTTTGAAGAGATGTGGTATCCCAGGGAAAATTAGATAAGATGCTGCTCACTCCAAGTTCTTTGGCAGACATGTATTTCCATGTAAATGAGAACTTAAGCAAAGGGGCCTGCATATAATGAAGCACCCTGCTGGCTAGAGGTCCAGGTGCCCTTAACACCTGGCAAGCAAATTTATCCGCATGAAAAAAGTGTGGAATAAGCACATAAGCGCCATTATAAAAAAAATTCAGACCAGGTCTCTCAGCCTAAATAGACTATGATCCTGCATAGACCCATAGAATTTCACAGTTGGAAGGGACCCTGAGGATCATCTAGCTCAAACCCATGCAAAGCAGGAATACGCACCTGTCGCTTATAGGGATCAAACGTGCAACCTTGGCATTATCTTTCATAACCTTGTTATATTGTGCTCACTGCTCTGGCACAATGGACTAAGGGACCATCAATGAAAGTCTGGAGAAGGAGAAGCTGACACCCCAGAGTTACCACTAGCCATTTCTTCATCCAATAAATGCTTCTAACCTGGCAGCCCACAAACTTACTGCCATTCAGTAGGGTGACAAAGGCTTCAACAAGGAGCTAACTCAGTGCAGTCAAGCATTGGGGTAAAGAACGAGAAGCACAGGTACAAGTACCTTTGGTCAGTCATTAGCATTGTTGGTTCAGTTCTCATTTCTATGCAGGGACACAGCTAGAGAGCAAGATCAAACATGGAATGAAGACAGATTCAAAAACAACCATCTCCCTTGGAAGTGTATAGCATTTCTGCAACCATTACCCCTTCCATCAAGACAGTCCTGAAAATAAACAACTTAAGGAGAATAATATGGCAAGCAAACACCCAGTGGAAGCACAGGCAGGGAAGAAACAAGGCCATCTACTGCTGCTGAAAACCAATAGGAACCATTGTTAGCACACATCCCTTCTCTCTCCACAGACAGGCATCCTTCCTACTACACTCAGAGAAACTAGCAAGATGCTTTCCCTTGATCCACACAGGAAGCAAAACAGAACTAAAGCAGCGCTATTAGCAAAAAAGACAAGTGGAACACTAGATTGTGTTGTACTGCCGTGATGTACCTGTTAACTTTCCATATCAATAATGCTTTAAGTGACACAACTCCATTTCTTTTTATAGCAGTTAACAATGTTGGGAAAGGGAAAGTAAGAGCATGAGAAGATAAATAGCTCCAAGGAGCTATTTCTATTAAAGAAAGCAAATGCATTACTTGTAAGTACTCATATACTACAAACAGCTGCAAACATGCTCTTGAATCTCATTGCACATATAATTATTTGCACTGTCAAGAGACTCCCCACCTTCCTTGAATATTGTTGCTACTAGGAAAGATGTGCCACTTGAAAGTACATTAAAGTAGAACGGAAAACCTTACTGACAATGGCATAACCCTAAGCAAAAAGAGAGGGAGAAGTAATTTGTGTTATGCAAAAAAAATCACATTTGCAGGAACCACTTCAGATATCATGCCATTTCAATATTTTAAGTACTTGCAAGGTTAGGTACTTTATTCAAATAAATTGGGAGTTAGTCACCATGTCTTCCAGAGGGTGGCATAAGTGGGGCTTCCAACACAAACACAAGATACAAGCGATAATATCTGCTAACTAAAGTCCAGTTTCCGTATTTATATAATACACCATGCAATCTTTTAAACCACATTCTCCCCCATTCATTCGTTTGTTTGTTTCTATTCTGGAATCTCACATTGTAGAGAATTTTATCTATAAGTTAAAAATACAAAGAAAGTTTAAAAACTGCATTCAACATGTGGAATCACATGCACAAATCACAGACCCTGACAGTGCGAACACCCAACAAGCATTGCCATTCCATCATATTTTACTCTGTTGTTGCCATTGATTCTTCTTTCCAATATACTGCAAGCTATTGCTGCAGCTAGGAGAGCTACATGGTATGCAAATTGAAGAGAACCATTCTCACAGCATTTTCCTCTTTGAGTACAGTTGTTGGCAGAAGAGGCTTAGTTAACTAAATATCTAGTCAAGTTGCTTGATTAACCAATACAAAATTTGATACTAGATTTTTATAACATGATAATTTTGCTACAAGCTTCTTGTCTGAGTTAAAAGAAACATTAATCATCTGTCCCATCATACTGGCCATGTTTTTGTCAAAGTTGTTATTCAACATGGCATGTCCTCCATGGAAATATCGAAATGCAGAATAAAAACTGTCAGATTATGTTTTTATTCCAAGTGGAAATGAGCACCTCAGCAGAATAATAAGGAATGGATTTCTTCATATACCTCCAATTATTAAATGACATTTTTAATAAATCAACATCTATTTGAGTTCCTGGCCTGAGTTTTGCACTTTAAAAATCAATAAACTTTGTTCGTTAGCAACATCACACTGAGCTTCCTAGTAGAAGAGTGGAGTGGAAATGTTACAAAATAAAACAAATAATGAATCTCCAGCATTCAAACACTAGCAGCAGTAACCTTATGCACACTTATTTGGGTACCAGTCCCATAGATTTCACTGGGACTTACTTCTGAGTAAACATGCACACGGTTGGGCTGCATGAATATGAAACCCTTTGCTATAGTTAACGCAACAGATCTCATTAAACCTCTGACCCATTTGAGGAGCCGTCTCCCATTTCAGAGCAAAATTGCTTTACTGATATATTATGTGCTGATCCACCCCATCTTTAAAGTGCTGTGCTTTCTCCCTCCGCTTTGCTATTAAACATCCACCAAGACAAAAAAGCTCTGCTGCTCTGGGAAAATCTAAATGATGGATATCGCCAGCTAGAAACATCACCTGTAGTGCCAAAACCACACAATTCTAACAGGGGAGGGGGGGGAGTAAACAGTGTGCGTTCTGCAAATATCCTGGAGAGTGTGGGGTCATCTGCCGGGACTTCCAGCTACAGAACAAGCAGGCTGCTGGTGCTTCTGTAGTTCTGGCAGAATACATGCTGCCTCCCAACCCCGAGAAAGGCTTGCTTCCACTCACTGCTTACTGGTCCATAGGCAAACAGGAGTGGAGCCAGAACCGGGTGGGGTGCGCGCGCTCTCCCTCTCTCCCTCTCTCTGCCTTTACACCGAATCTGAGGGGGAAGAAGGCACGTGCGAGACAGCAGAGCAGGCAGCCAGCATTATTCCACTCCCACCAACGAGATCGGAAATGAAATGTAACAGAAGCCTATGTCTCCCGCGCCAAGTCTTACAAGAACAGAATACTAACGGGTTCATTTCTCTCTCTCTCTCTGACCGATTATTACCATATGCAGACAAGCAAAGCACACAGGCGCAGCAGGAGCAGCTCCCTTCGCCTTCACATCCTACCCGGCGCAACTTTTTGCTTGGGAAACAGGCGACGTTTCGTCGACCATTTCAGCAGAAATGGTGTTTCGTCCCAGATTCAGGAAGAACAGCGCGAGAACGGTGCTGGCTCTCCCTCAACTCTCGGTGCCCATCAACCCCAGAAATAGGGAAAGTCACGCCTCTCTCTAATTTCATCATGGCTCTTTGCTTCTTTACCTACTCAGAACTTACTCCACTCCACTGAAGACGCCTAGTAAGCATCTTGAGTAACTTTAAGGGTTTTTATTTGAGGACGATGGCCTCAGAATAAACTGGGGGCGGGAGGCGGGGAGTGAGATTTGCCTTTCATTGCATTCCAGAATCTTTTGTACCCTCCTCCACCAAGGAATCATGGAATCATGAGCTGGAAGGGGACCACCAGGGTCATCTAGCCCAACCCCCTGCAATGCAGGAATCTCTCGAGCCCCTCACCCTGAGATGAAGAGTCTCACGCCCTACCGAGCTATCTCAGATCTTACACGTTAAAAGGTTAAATGTTGGCGTGAGGAATGGAAGGCATGGTGGGCAAAAAGCTCTCGCCACGGGCAAAGCTCCCATCTTCTAGCCGAACGAGACACGCCGCCGTGCTACATGCAGAAAGGAAGGAAAAACTTTTACTAGCAGAAGGTGCTATTGCAACAGCTTGAAATGGGGGGGGGGGGGAGAGAGAGAGCATTTCAGCTACCAACCCTTTCGCACCCATATCTGGCACCCTGCGCCTCACGTCACACACTACCCATCCTGAAAAATGCTGTCCTCATTTGATTGCACGACACGGGGCGATTTCTGCCTGCGTGGCTCCGTCGAGGGGTTGGGCTGGATGACCTTCAGGCACCCCCCCCCCTTTCTCGGCTCAGTGACAACAGTTGCCTTGGCAGCGCAGGGCCCGGCTCGGCTTCTTCGGCACGCGAGGGAAGCGAGAGGGAAACGCAACTTGGATCCTACCCCCCCTCCACCCTCCCATCCCATCCTCACCGAAGCCCACCGACGGCAACTTTCCGGTATCGCCAACGGACACTGCAGCAACGCGAGAGAAAGAGGACGAGCAGCCCAAAAGGAGCGCTTCAAGGAGACGCGGCCGTCTTGTGTGCCTCCAGCAGGACGCGCGGAGCGGTGCTGTTCTTACCTCAGCAGAAGCCACCTCAGCACAGCCGGCGGATAATCCCCTGCCCGCGCGGGCGGCCGGCGGCGCTTCCCCTCAGAAGCTGCTCCTCTGGCTGCCAAGGCGAGGCGAAGCGACGTCTTCTTCCGCGACGCCCTCCGTCCTTGCGCTTCTCCCTCCGCCCGCCCGCCCGCCTCGCTTGGGCGCCACCTGGGCTGAGGGAAGCCGCTTTGCCCCCCGCGCTCCTTCCCTCAGTCAGTCCGCGGGCATCTCTCCACAGAAAGAGGGCGACGACGACACTTCGCCCGCCCGGGCTGCAGGCTCGCTCTTCTCCTGCCCGGAAACAGGAGTCTTTGAGAAGGGAGAGCGAGGTGGGGGAAGAAGAGTAGCGGGAGATGATAATAATAAAAAAACTTTGAGGTAAAAAAAAGGGGGGGAGGACGTAACGTTTAAGGCAGAGAGGGCGGGATGTCGGGGGAGAGACTGAGCACGCGCCCCGCGCGCTCGAGGAAGCGCCGCGAGTGCTCCGCGCGAAGAGGTGCTTCTTGGCCGAGCCTCCCGGCTAGGGGAAAGGTGTCCCCTCCCACCATCCAGGGCAAAGGGAGCTTCGCTGAGCGAGGAGCGAGGACGAGCGACGAAGGAGGCGCCTGCCAAATCCTGAGGGAAGCGTGGGGTCGCCTCGGCACGGTAAATCGAGGGGGTGGCTGGGGGTCAGGGGAGACCGGCCAGTTTTCGCTCTCCTCCTGCAGCAGCAGCGGAGGAAAGAGAAGAGCGCGGAGGGAGGGAGAACTGGAGGAAGCCGCGAGGAGGCAGCAGGTTGCAGCAGCCCTTCTTCAGCCGAGCGGGCGGCGGCGGCGGGGCTCTGGGCTCGCTCCCTCTCGCTGGCGGAGGAGGAGGAAGGCGGCAAGACGACGGCCGCTTCGTTCCTCAGGAGTGAGGGATGGCCGGTCGGCTTCAGATCAGGTGGGCAGGGAAGCTCGGAGAAGATTCATGGCGCGCTGTCAAGAGGGGTTTGGACACTCCGTCCTCCTCCTCCTCCTCGGCTGTTTCACGCTCCCCGGAGTGAGACGGACGTCGCCGGCGCTGCCTCGGAAGGAGAGGCGAAGCCTTGGCAAAGCGGCAGTGTGGCCACGAGCGGCAAGGCGGGCTCTTTTTCAGATTCTCTCGCACGCGTACGCCTCGCACACGTGCTCTGATGCAAGGGCGCAGGGGTGCCTCGGAAGGATCGCTTGGTGTGGGGCTCTTGCTTTGGGGTGGGCTGCTGATGCAATTCCCCCACAAAACTGGCTCGCGAGTACGCCAATCTCAAGCCAAGAACAGCAAAGGGAGAGAGCTGTCATCGGCTCATATGATATCCTCTTCGGAGATTCTCGTCCCAGGCAATGGCTCCATGCAATGGACCCCAGAAACCAGGAAGTTTCCAAAGAATGGCTGCTCAGGGAAGTGAACCTACTGGCAGGTGCTATAGGAAGGGTGCTGCTCCTGGGTATTCCAAGAGTTTTTCAGTTTGCAGCATCACCAGCAGTTTCTAAAGGAAGATGAGTAGTCAAGAGAAGAGTGCTCTGGAGTGAAGTGGTTGGCCCAGGTTTAGCCTTTCCTCCATCTTGGAAACTCTGGCTTCACATGGAGTGGACAACTTCTTCCCAGTGTTCCCCACTTTTTCATCCTTCCAAATGGAAAGCCCAAAGGGCAGGAGACTGAAAAGCTGAAATACCAAAGATATTTTACAGCCAAACTGTCAGAAGGGTCGTAGCACCCTTCAGGTCCTCGCCTGTGAAAGTAATTGTCCCAGCTAGGCAGACGGGTACTTATAGAGACTACATATAGTTTAAGATCTGGAGGTAGCATGATAGACCCATCGTTTTCTATGGTATGCATCTGTCTTCCCCAACCTAGTGCCTTCCAGATGTTTTGGGCTGCAACACCTATCATTCCTGACCTTTAGCCATACTGGTTGGGACTGATGGAAGTTGTAATCCAAAATAGCTGAAGAGCACTAGGTTGTGAAGGATGATGTTCATTTATTTTTGTCCACAGTTGTCTCTTGTTTTGTTTTGCTTTAAGCACTTTCAATTTGTACAAAGCCCGCTTGTCCAGATATGACAGTGGGATGAATGTCCTTGCTAAAGAACACTATCACACCGCTTTCAATTTAGTCTCCATCCTATTAGTGGATGCTTGCCCAGAACTGAGAAAGGATTACATCTCTAGATTCCCTTTCTGCATTTTGAACATCTCCTTCTGCTACCCTTTCCTTTACTCTGACTGTTACCTTTCTACTTCACTTCAAATTTAGATTATTTGGAACACAGTGACATAAGAAGAGCCTACTGGATCAGGCCAATGGCCAATCTGGTCAGGCATTCTGCTACCACAGTGGTCAACCAAAGGCCTGTGGGAAACCCACAAGCAGGATTCAAGCACAATAACACTTTTCCCTCCTGTGGTTTTTGGCAACTGGTACTAAGAAGTTTTACAGATAGATAGATAGTGTCAGGTGTGGTGTGGTTGCTTGAGAGCAAACAGGCAAGACTCCGACCTGTCTTTTCCAGGCTTTATTATTAGTGCAAACTATTTATAGTGAATGGGACGTGGGTGGCACTGTGGGTTAAACCACAGAGCCTAGGACTTGCTGATCAGAAGGTTGGCGGTTCGAATCCCCGTGACGGGATGAGCTCCCGTTGCTCGGTCCCTGCTCCTGCCAACCTAGCAGTTTGAAAGCACTTCAAAGTGCAAGTAGATAAATACGGTAGGTTCACCAGAAGCGGCTTAGTCATGCTGGCCACATGATCCGGAAGTTGTACGCCGGCTCCCTCGGCCAATAAAGCAAGATAAGCACCCCAACCCCAGCGTCAGTCACGACTGGACCTAATGGTCAGGGGTCCCTTTACCTTTATTTACAGTGAAGAGCATCGCAAGTTCATGTCTGGCTCACTCGCTCACAGAATCTGAGAGTGGGCGGTCCTTGTACCTCCCCCAGCATAACAGTCGTGTGACCCCCAGCCTTCTCCTCCCTTCCTCATGCCAAAACCTACTGTGCAGACTGGGCGCTGGCAAAGGGGTCCTTCTCTCCTCTCTGGCTTGCTCTGCCTCGTGTTGAGGCTTTCCCTTGCATCCCGTTCCCACCACCTCCTCTCCACTGGAGGCGGGGCTTTCCTTCTCGACAGAGGAGGAGCTGCTTCACAAAATCTTCATAGGTTCCCTATAACACAACTGCTCTTCCCCCTCTCGCATCTGACCTGATGGCAGTTCCCTGACAGATAGATAGTTAGATAGAATTTTGCTATACAGGTTAAGCAGCCAGAAGGATTAAACCTAAGTTTGTCACATTGCAAGTTGTCCCACACATTTCAGCTTTAGATGCATTATATAATACACATAGTGTATTGGCTAGCAGTACCTTTCAAGCACCCTGGGCTTATATTGAAAATTTTGGAGAACCTCATCTCATACTATGTTTGCCATTATGGCACCAGCCTGTGTCTTCAACAGTGTCTATGAAAAAAAAAGGTCGCAATGCATGTACCTGAAGCACAGAATTAACTTGGTAGAATCATATCTCTATGCCAGGTTCTGGGGGAAAGCTCACCTGCTAAACTGAGAAACTGAAGATACTGGAGAAGTACAGTAAACATTTTACACAAAAAGGTAGAGTTCTTAACCTGCTAACCTATCTGCTTACCAAGAAAATGTCTGTTACAGAGTGCCCAGAAATAGCATGAATGAATAAACATGGAATTGCACTAAACCCATGCCCATTTGCTCCATAACTGCTTTGAGGCTTTTAAACCACCCTGAGTTTGTTTGTTTTTTGTTTTTTTACAGCCAAGTGGTGTATAATTTTTTATGAAATAAAACAAATATCAGGTCTAGCCCTTTCATCCCACCTCTTCTTCACCTGTTTTATACAGCTGTATTTAGGCTAACCACATGCAAAGGAGGATAGGGACACATTTTTATAGATTTTTTAAAAATTTCCCCTTGACACAACATATACGTATACAGGAACTCTGCTGTTCTTTGCACCCTGGTCACATTTGTCCAGGGGTGGGCAACCTGTGATCCTTCCAATTCCAGTCAGCCCCAGCCTGCTTAGCCTATTGTCAGAGATGATGGGAGTTGTAGCCACAACATCTGGAGGGTGGCAGGTCCCCTACCCCTGCCCTTGTTTGATTGTAAAATACAAGGTGGAGTGTCTGAAGGGAAAGCACCTAGCAAAAAACCCACCATCTATCATAGCCAATGGCCAGGCATTAGAAATAGATTTACTGTGAAAAGTTTGCATGACTTACTACCATCTGGGTTGCTGTCACTTACCACTAGAATCCAAGCTTGGCATTGGAAAGGATAGCATATCCTGGGTATATGCCAATCTCAAAAGACTCTGTTTTGAAGGAATGCTATTAAAATGCATGCCCAATGGAATTGCTTACAAACATTAGCTTTATTTTTTAAATATATTTCTTTGAGTCACTTAAAGTCAGCTTCCATGCATGTCAGTGTGATTGATCACTTTGTTCCCTGTTTTTGAATTCTTTCACCATCTCCCTTGATTAGATTTGTTCTCTCCCAAGGACACCTCTCTCTCTCTCTCTCTCTCTCTCTCTCTCTCTCTCTCTCTCTCTCTCTCCACCCCCCCCCCATACTTGTCTTTCTGGGTTCATTTTTTCCATTTGTATTGGCATGCACTACCACCTTTGATTATTTTGTTTTTACACATCAATCTGCCTTTCTCATGAATGTATTTCTAACATCATATCTTGTTAGGTTACCTTGGGAATTAGAGACT
This sequence comes from Podarcis bocagei, assembly GCF_964188305.1. Taxonomy (NCBI): domain Eukaryota; kingdom Metazoa; phylum Chordata; class Lepidosauria; order Squamata; family Lacertidae; genus Podarcis; species Podarcis bocagei. The sequence goes on from NC_138128.1 coordinate 70,471,902, forward strand.
AAGTTTCAGTCAGCTGCAGTTTGTTTATTTATTTATATTATATACCATTCGTCCTTAAAAAACAAACAACACAACACAACACAACAATACCGAGGAAAGACCTACAGCAGAATGGAAAAGTACCTGTTTTGCATCCAGAATGTCTCAGATTCAATCCCCATGTTCCACTATTAAGGAACATGGTCACATACATAAAAACTAAAATATATCTGCATTTATTCCAAAGCAGCAGTGAGCTATTACATTCCAAAAAGCAACAGAATAATACAAAATTGTTCAGCAAAACACCAACCGGTCAAGCAGGAGTGCAGAAATGCATATTTAAGTAGCTAATGGAACTGAACAATTGATGATGCCTGACTTACCTCCAGTTTGTCTGCATGAGTCTTCTCTCTTGGCTAGGTTTCTGTTAGGACTTGCCTTCATAAATAAAGCTGTGGGTAAGTCTTCTCCATGGCAGTAGTATGTCCAGCAATTACAAAGTGATCCTGGAGGTGGCGTAGTGGCTGTTAGACGTGCATATTTTCTCCTTGCCTTCATATTATTTCTAGATGGTTGTAACTTCCTTTCTGTGTATCTTGTTCCTTTTTTTATAAGATATTTATTAAAGGTTTAGACAATAAAACAAACTTCACATTCACAACCAAAAAAGAAAAACACCATCACAATCAATCAAAGAAGCCAAAAAAGACAAAAGAAACAAACAAAAAAACAAAAAAGGCATAAAAAGGACATAAAAAATAATTCAATTTCTTAAATATTATTTCCATAACCCTCTTTCCAGACTCCCTCACATCTCCCTTTTCTGTGTTCCCTTTTACAAAATCTTATTCAGCAATACTTCACCTTCTTTCAAATCTTATTTTATATTATACATTTCAACTATTATGTCTCCAATTTTTCCCTTTGTTATCAGTTATTTAAGCTTGACATAATATTATTCAAATTTCACCTTTGTTCTTATAAACCAGTTTTTGCATACTCCTTTCAACTATGTCACTAATGCCATATTATCTTTATATCCTGCATCATTCTAACATTCATACCATTTACAATACTTTTGCAAATAATCCTTAAATTTCTTCCAGTCCTCTTCCACTATCTCTTCTCCCAGGTCTCGGATTCTGCCAGTCATTTCTGCCAATTCCATATAGTCTATCAGTTGCGTCTGCCATTCTTCCAAAGTGGGCAAATCTTGTGTCTTCCAATATTTTGCGATGAGTATTCTTGCTGCTGTTACTGCGTACATAAAGAAAGTTCTATCCTTCTTTGACACCATTTGGCCAACAATGCCCAAAAGGAAGGCCTCTGGTTTCTTAGGGAAGGTATATTTAAATACCTTTTTCAATTCATTATAGATCATTTCCCAGAAAGCCTTAACCTTTGGGCACGTCCACCAAAGGTGAAAGAATGTTCCCTCAGTTTCTTTACATTTCCAACACTTATTGTCTGGCAAATGGTATATTTTTGCAAGCTTGACTGGGGTCATGTACCACCTATATATCATTTTCATAATATTTTCTTTCAGGGCATTACATGCCGTGAATTTCACACCAGTGGTCCATAACCGTTCCCAGTCAGCAAACATAATATTGTAGCCAATGTCTTGCGCCCATTTTATCATGGCTGATTTAACCGTTTCATGTGTATCTTGTTCCTATGTGTATTTACAGAAAAAGTAAACATAGGTATATGAAAATCTTTATCACCAAGTTCTTATTATTTATTAAATTTATGAACCATCCTTTATCTGAAGATCACAGGGTAATTTACAACAAAAAAACATAACATGTATAACCTAACAATAAAAAGCAATAACCCCTCACACACATTTGAAAGGCCAACAGGAAGCAGCTTTATTTTCAAGTAGGTTTGCAGGATTGTATCCATGTTTCTGGTTGCCATCTTCTGAACCAGTCCTGAGACTTACTTGGATGAGTTACTAATCAGCCTTGGAAGCTATGGCTTCAATACCCATTTTATCTATATAACCTGACAATAAATATATTTATTCATCCAGTCAGAGTTACTTCCAAATGAAAGAGCAGAGGGTTATAGTCTTAATTTTTCTGGAACAGGTAACATAAATGTTTGGGTATGTACCCTACAATGAGCAGCATTAGTTATTCAGTTTATACTTCATTGTTAACTAGGGTGGAATCTACACACATATTAAAAACACTATGAAAATGCTTTTTTAAAAAAAAGTTTTGAAAAATACATTGAATTTTGCATAGCTCACTGTTGCCATCTAGTGTCACATTTGTATATTGCACTTTATAACACATTTAACACATTTATTTGCTGCTGTGTAACTGCACATGGTAACTGCAGAGATGAAGGGCAGGCTTTAAAATAAATAAAAATAAGGGAAAGGGAAATTCTAGTCTCCTGAACTGTTATGTTTCAGGATGCAGTTGAAGGCAAAGGATCAACATCTCCAGCATTAAGTATATGTCTATCCAGTTCTCTAGGTTTCGTTGTTGTTGTTGTTGTTGTTGTTGTTGTTGTTGTTGTTGTTGTTTTAAAAAACTTTGTTTCTTCTTCAATACTTTATATGTACCTGATCACACAAGAGCTGCCTCCACATATCCATTCAACTTGTACATAATCACAAAGAATGTGCTCAATAACAAAATGCAGGAACTTGCCCAATTCCTACAGCCAGTTGTCTTTTACATTAATTGTCCTTTCACAACATATTCTACTACTGTAATATCCAGTAGTTCACTATTCCACATCCAATTACCAATTTGGAAAGGAGAGAATGGGAGATGGGATAGAGGATTTTTACAGTCCCTGCCTAGTTCCTTTTGGTTTGCAGCTGCCAGCTATATGAAATAAAATCTATGTTATCAAGTGCAGGGAGATTGTGCCCCCTTCTCTGTTTGGATGTTTGCTGTACTGCAGCTGAAACTGGAGAGTCTGCTTCCAGCTCTTATTCCCACTTATAAAAGCCATTAACAGAATGAAGCTTTCCAAAAGACCACATGGAGAAAGCGATACCTCTGTTTTATATATTAGCCTTCACCTTTAGCTAAACAAACCAGCCAACAAAAACCAGCCTGCACTTTTAACACCTTGATAAGACTTTTTGTTGCTGCTTTCATTAAAATCACTATCCTGGGTGGTTTCTGACTCTCTGCTGTGCCAAGTTCTCTCAGCTGTTTGCTTGCGTGTTAAAAATCAAATGTGCGCATGGATATTTTCATACATTCCTTCAGTACCTGGCATACAATATCGTATTTTAGGTGCTGTCTTTTTTTCTGGCAGGCCTCCCCCCTCCCAGCAGCTGCAAAATAGGGTGGAATCTAACAGGTTGAGCATTTGCACACCTACAATTACCAGGGGAAGCCCTCCCCCCCCCCCACAGATTTCTTGACCTAATGTACTTTTCTTAAAGATCCAGGATTCTGACAAGCAAAAGGTAGAGCCCAACTGGTACTTAGAAGTGTTACTGATATATATATATATATATATTTCAATTGAGTAACTTGCTTGTCAAAGGCATGCTTATCTATGCGTTAATATGCTAAAATATATTAAACTGAAATAGCAGGCTTGTCGACAACAAAAATCTTACTTAGCTTAGAGATAGTCCCATTGGACTCCAGAGGAGCTGCCCATAATCTTGGCTAAGTCTGACTTTAAAAAACAACAATCCCAAAACACTACCGTACTTTCCCATGTATAAGACTATGTTTTATCCCTTCAAAGTCATGCTAAAAATTTGGAGTCGTCTTATACATGGATAGTGCATAGGTTGGACATTTGATTGGTTGCTGTCAAGGCTGTCAATGGCTATTGTGCATGTTATTGGTTGCTGTGTCAATGGGTGGTGTTGATTGGCTGATGCTCTGGCAGCTGGGCAGGTGATTGGCAGCTTCTGCCAGCGATGGGACAGATGGGAGGTGGATTTAGCGATGCATGTGGGTTTGTGATTTTTGGCTTGGCAATCCCCCTAAAAAAAGCTCAATAACTCTGGGCAACCCCCCCAAAAAAAGCTCAACCATCTCCCCCCATTTTCTTAAATTTGAGTCTCCCAAAATAGGGGTCATCCTATACATGGGGTCATCTTATAGACAGAAAAGTACGGTAATTATACAGACCTTCCGCATTTAGCTTTCATGTGGGCTATGATTTGAAATTAGAGTGGATATGTGGATGCATGCATGTTAGCCCTGCTACCCTGACTACCTGGTTTAAAATCACTTTCAGTCTTCGACTGGGCCAGGATTGTGATTGTGAAAGTATATTTACAAAACAGTTTCCAATTCTGATAGGTCTCTTCTTCTGCTCTTGGTAGCTGCTTTATCTGCATGACACCTCTCCCAATTGTTGCACACATGAATTGAATTAAGCAGATGTTCCTTGGGGGCCAAGCTCACAAGACAAGAAGCATAAAAAGTTTTCCTAGCAAATAAATTACCCGCTCTTTCTTTGTTGAATTATTCACAATTTTCTCCTTAATGTAGTAATTATATCATAAGCCACTGTCAAGGTAATGAGCGAATTGTTTAATTTCTATCAGATTCAGTGCAGTAATGAGAATTCTTAACACAATCTATACTGTAATAGATTTAAGCATTACGTTTAATTGATAGAAACCAATACACTGAAATTACTTTGCACATGCTCTGTGATTTATTTGAAATAAATTGGTGGGCTTTGGTTTTTTTCTTTGGGAAACAGGAGGAAGAAATCCTGTGCTATAGAATATATTATACAGCAGTGGGGGGAAACATATTGAATACATCAATAACATTGTATATATCCTGTTGTAATTATTTCCTGAGATTCAAGGTGCTCCTGTAGTTTGAATGTTTTGGTAAAGCTTAAGATGAATATTTACAAATCGGGTTGACAAATGACCAGGAAAAAAGTGTGCTCTGGTGCCTTTAGCAGCAGTTTGATCTACAGAAATCAGAAAATTAAGCTTATTCATGGTGTAGAAATAAACAATTTCACCTGTTAGAACCTGCAGATCAAACTGCTGTTCAACCTTTAACGAATCAGGAGCTGATTAAAGTTGACAACCCTCTCCTACAAATAAAAATGAACCTCTGTAGCACACATCAAAATCTAATAGACATTGTGGCCAAGATCCAAAACCCAGCCAGCTTTGGGTTTGTTTCCCAAACAGTGGTGCTACATGCCATATGGTGGTCTGTTTTTGAAAATGGGATGAGTTTCAGAAGCAGTTTGTGAATGGGCACAGGGGACCTGTAGTTAAAGGGGGGGGGGAGTTCTAAAGTCCCACAAGGCATGCACAAGCCCTTGACCACTTTTAGAACATCTCTTTGGATCTCTGCCTGTTCTTTTCAAGTGTCATTGTAACTACTTCTGGAGCAATATTTTAAAGGAATAACAAGACAGTCTACTAAGAAGTGAGGCCAGTACACTCATTCCCTGCTAGCGCGGCTTACCATAGGCACCTATGAAAATAGGATGCTGGGCTAAATGAGCCTTTGATCTGATTCAGTAGGCTTCCTCTTAGGTTATAATTTTTTACTTTGAAACAAAGGAACAGATTCTGTCACTCCATAATTGATGTCTGCTCAGGTTCTTGCTCTCTCGGCACCAACAGCAGAGCAGCCAGCACCCCCTGCCCCCTTCACAGACTGATCCAGATCAGAGTAGCTAATGATCTAGGTCAGAAGATCACATCTCCTCTACCACAAAGTTCTTATAGACTGCTGACTTGAACTTAAAGAGTCCTCACAACAAGGGCTTGTTGGAATTGCCCTTCAACCTTACCAATGACACAGAGACAGCTCTGACCATCTTTTCCTAAGTATTCATCCCACCCTACACTCCACCCCAAGCACCTGAATTTGCAGTCAGCAAACCAATGGATGGTACTATTATTCAAAGGTGATAAGGAAAAAAACTATGAGAATTAATGACCAATAAACCTCTTGTTGCATATGTACAAACTCCTAAGCAAAATAATTACTAAGTGCTTAACTAAGAAACTGGATAGAATATCAAGCTAGCGAACAGGCAGGGTTTAGAGAAGGATATTCCATAGGAGATCCTTTACCTATGAAAATACTGATAGCAAAATGTAATGAACATAAAATTCCTATATACATTGGATTATTCAATTCTGAAAGAAACCTTCGACAGTATTGAAACTTGGGCTGTACAATGAGTGTTACAAAACTGTAGAATTGACAGCTGATACAACCATCTACTGCAAGAATGGCAGGTGAGACAACAGCAACATATCTCCATGTAAAGACAAATCCAAAACCCTTAAAAAGAAGCATACAGCAAGGAGATCACTTATCACCTAAGCTATTTATACTCACCTTGGAAAATGTGTATAAAATGCTGGAATGGTCAGAGAAAGGAATCAATGTCAACAGAAGATATCTAAATCATCAATGAAATGCAGATGATATCGTAAAAGTCAGAAGTCAGTAAGAACTACAATAAATGTTGTTAGGACTGAAGATGAATCTAGCCAAGACAAAGGTAGTTTTTAAAGAAAAGAATGAAACACAATTAGAAAACAAAGCAATACAAGTAGACAAATATTTATGACAAAACAAAATCATGCTAGGAATAGAAAATCAAAGAACGGAAATGAAGAAGAGAATAAAACAACCGTGGGCAGCCTTTGGAAAACTCAATTTTATAATGAAAAATAAAAATATTCGCATAGGCCTGAACATTACAGTGTTCAATATGTGCATATTATTTGTGATATGGAGCAGAGAACATGACACAGAAAAACATGAGCAGCTTAAGAGTAACAAGAAGTCACGGAACACACAATGTTGGGAATATCATTAAGATATAGAAAAACTAATAATTGAATATGACAGAGATTGAAAGTTATGGATGTACAGTAGTGGAAAGGGCCATGAAGTTAAAATGGACACACGCAGAACATGTGGTAAGAGGGGATTCAGGGCAATGAAACAAAGCAATGTATGCTTTATTTTTAAAAGACCAAGGGGACGACCACCTATGTGGTGGGCAGATACCGTAAATCTAAAATTAACAGTAGGGCTTATGTCAACGTAAGGAGCAAACAAGGAAGAGTGATGGAGAGAAGTTGAAGAGGTGTGTCTCCAAAGCTGGATGTGAGACACCCCAAAAGGATAAAGAAAAAGCTGTGGGTTAAGGTGGACCTAGATAGCCGATAGTCCAGTAATGAGTTGTATGAACCTTTTGCATATAGCTCAATAGGGAGGCTCGCTTGGCACCTTTGTTACATATTTTTAGGCACCAAGCAGAAACATTCTTCTTCTTTCAGGTATTTGGCTCATTAAACAATCCATGGCCTTTTAACCTGTGGTGGGGATATTGGTTTTGTTTGTTATTATTGTACGCATTTTTATATTGTAAACTGCCCTGTGATCTTTGGATGAAGGGTGATATAGGAATTTAATAAATCATAAACCATGATCATGGGTTTGTTGAAAATTTGTGTTTATAAATGGCAAAATCAATTAAGCAGACGGCTTTCTTGTGTCAAGCTGTGATGCCGCTGGGTTGGTAAAGGCTATTGGTAATTACTAGCCTTGATGCTCTTTGTGGTCAGAGGCTGTCTGCTTCTGAATACCCGTTGCTGGAAATCACAGAAAAGAAGAGTGCTCTTGCACTTGGTGTTGCCTGGTTGAAAGGAGAGTGCTGGTTGTCCAATACACTGCATTGTCTGTGGGATCACTTCACACACACAAAGTGGCTCTCATGTGGCTGTGACTCAGCTATGTTTGAAGAATATCCCAAATAGACCTCATTCTAAAAAAACCCAAAAAACTGGAGTTTGTTGAATTTCTGTGAACCATTAGAATGACTTATCATAGCTCTTCATGTATTAAGAATTCAGAAAACTTCACCACTAACATGGAATTATTATTATTTTTTAGCACTCATTGCTATTTGAAAGGTAATGGTTTAATTGCTCAAATATTAATTTCCTCCTGCAACAGATTGTTCGGTGATATTAAATCAGCTCAGTGAGTAGAACCGCAAAATAAAGCTGAAGAGCATTATTAATTGAACATTTGAATGCACTGAAATATTTAAATTACTGTCTTATAAAATTTAGGGTAAATTATTACTTTTGGTTTTTGAATGCTGCAATTTATTTAGTTAATGTCTTAAAGCTCCGTTTAGTATTTTATTATTATATGATGGAAGTAATTACAAGATCATCAGATAACAAGAGCACTTCATGAAATGTCTTCTGTTAGAAACTTGTTTTTATATGGACACACCAGATATGTAAAGGGTGATAAAATCATATTGCCTATTGGAATATGTCTTTTATGCATTTATTCAAGTACAGGTGTCCTGGCATGAATACAGCAACAACCATGACAACCAAAGTGCATATGGTAATAGTAAATTATTGTATAGTGATCATGCTTAGCAACAGTGCAGTATCAATAGAAACCCCATTCTTTTGGTTGACACACATTGAACAGACAGTGGCTATGCAGCAACATTGGGCAGGATTTTCTACAATAACTTTGCTCAATGAAAGCCTGTGTTTTCAGCTTCAAAGACCATGCATAAAAGATCACTTTGCAGTATACCACACAATAGCCTGCTAAGTTATCCCAAAAACCTTCTGCACAAATTTTTGTTTCGTTTGGTTTTTTCCCCCAAAACTGCCCCACAACAAACCAAACTCACACCTATTGCTTGCATTCCAACGAACCCCACCCCTTATCTGTGGGGAAATAATAGCATGCATTTTCCATAACTGTGATTCATAGTGTGTAACAAAAAAACTAAAGCGAAAGCTTGCACTGGAAATATTTCAATACTAGGCTTACCTTTTATGGGAAGGAAGCTCTCAAAAGTGTTATAGAAACCTGAGAACATTAAAATCATTGACAAATAAATGGCTGCCTCCTTATTTCCCTGTCTGATTGCAAACTGCCTTTTCCCTTCCCATATCTGATACCTGAGTGTCATTACCTGGGACACAGGTGAATGTCATGACCTGAGAGCCACTGGGGTCAACACAGCAGGCAGGCATTTCTGAGCATACAGCCTGCTAAGTGTTGAGCCTGCATAAACATGTTCCCAGTCACAACCACAATGTATCTGTGCCATTGTCCTGCATAAAAGTATATAACTAGCTAAGCATATATTCTTCATGCACCTCAACCTGTCTTTTTGCTAATAAGCAGGGGCTCGCTTATCAGCTTCACATACCAGAAATGCGAAGTGGCCTTGAAGAGACTAGATGCTCCAAACTGACCGCTTCTTGTAACAAAAATGCAACATTTTGCGCGAGATAGAAGAATAATGAATTTATAAACTTTGTTCAGAACTATATCTATTTCCATGGTACAGCCAGTAGATAGGAGCGTGCTTTTTTGTGAACCAATTAGAAGTGAACATGAGAAGACCACAAGCTGTCCACACATTCTGTTATCCAATCATGTTGCTGAAAGGAATTGTTCATGAGCTAAGCATGTAAAGCAAATGGTATAAAAGTGTCTTGAATTTTGTATTCGGGGTCCAGAATTTGGAGAATTCCTCCGGATCATTTCTTCTTACTGCAGTCTGCAATAAATGTGAACTCCTTCCATGGCATTGCTGTCTTTCTTTGGCTAAAGAGGACCCACATATTTCCAGACCCTCCTTTGTAGGGTAACATATCTTTGGTATAAACAGGCCACAACTTAAATTCCTTCCACTGCCTTTAACTTTTCCATCTTTTGTCCAGCCTCCCTGGACTTTTTTATTTTGCTTCTACTTCCCCATCTATAGCCCTCTGAGCTCAAGTACTCTAAATTTCTCTGATTGTAACTTTGCCAGTCTCATCCCTCCCCCCCCCCCATGATCTACCGATCTTTCCTTCAGATTCTTCTTTCTTAGAGCACTGGGTACCCTCACCTTTCCTTCAGCTTTCACCCTCTGGTGTCCTCCATTATTTTCCCATCTGCCTTACACTCCTTGCTAGTCTTCCACCAATCCCTGTGTGTATCAACATTTAATCTCAGCCAGCTGGCAACTTTTCTTTCACTCACAGAGGCTTGAATGCAAACTGCAATGTTCTCTGAGCCACTGAACATTCTGAGCTATCACACCTGCTCAGCTAATCTGTGTCAAAGCCCCCACTCCACCCCACACATACAATGTGAGACTCAAACACAAGTTCACATAAAATGTGCCAATGGATTTCAATGAAATGATAAGGGGCCTAATAATAATAATAATAATAATAATAATAATGTGACTGGATTTGTTGTTGTTGCTGCTGCTGCTGTTATTATTATTATAACAGCTTCAGCTGGGGAGGGCGGGATATAAATAAAATTTATTTATTATTATTATTATATACTGCCCTACACCCATAGGTCTCAGGGTGGTTCACAACATGAAATTACAAAATGCATAATAAAAATAACAACAAATACAACACAATAATCCTCCTTTCTACAACGCATTTAAAAGGTCATTAGATGTCAATCAGCCAAAGGCCTGGTTAAAGAGGAATGTTTTCACCTAGTGCCTAAAGGTGCAAAACAAAATTGCCCGGTTAGCCTCCCTGGGGAGAGCATTCCACAACCTCTTGTGGAGGAAGCACACAAAGAAGGGCCTCAGAGGATGATCTCAGGATCTGGGTGGGTTTAAATGGAGGGAGGCAGTTCTTAAGGTATTGTGGTCCTGAGCTGCTTAAGGCTTATAGGTCAAAACCAGCATTTTGAATTGGGCCCGGAAACTAATTGATAGTCAGAACAGTCAGACTAGGATCAATGTAATATACTTAAACTGTTTTGCCCCAGTGAGCAACCTGGCCACTGAATTCTGCGCTAGCTGAAGTTTCCAAAATGTCTTCAGAGGCAGTCCGATGTATAATGTGTTGCAGTAATCTAACCTAGAGGTTACCAGAGTACAGCTGCTCCAGAAGGATACTATGGTCAATGGTAGCGAAAGCCGTTGAAGTTGAAGCATCATAATGAAATAGCTGTAGTTCCTAACTGCTGTATCACCTATGTGTAGAATAATAATATATAATTTCATTCCTAAAGAAGTTATTCAGAACTTGGAACATTGTTAAAGAAGTTATTCGGAACCACCTCTTTTAGAGGTGGAATCTAGCTTGACTTTTATAAAATGCATTTTATTATTCTGAAAATACACAAAAACTTCACAAAAGACTTATTATTCTGAAAATAATAAAGCTAATTCTTATATGCTGCTGTATTTCACAATATCAAATTGTAATCTGTGTTTTCCATTAATATTCTGTAGTACAGAGTAATTGGGAGTTTTCATAACTAAAGCTTCAGCACCATGGATAGCAGAAAACCAAGGAAAACGTAACCTGATTTGAAGACTGGCTTTCTATATTCTCCTTCCAAACTCAGTTAATTGTACACAGGAGCCATTTAGGGTAGTTACTACAGTTGTTGATTAAACCATAGAAGAGGTCTATTTGCACCCACCCACCCAAAAAAACCTATAGTTCAGCTGAACATTTTTTTGTAAAAAAAAAAAAACCCTCTGAGTATACTGCTAGAGTATACACTAGAAATACTGCTGACAAGAAAAAAGCACCAATGCAAATGCTGTTCTATTTGAATATAAACTCTGTACAATAATGTAATGGTGTCAAATGCCATGCTAATGAATGAGTACAATGAAATAAAGGTCACATTTTGGCAATCCTATGTTAGTAAGAGTAGGCTGCAATGTTCTGAGAGTACTTTTGCCTGGTGTATGATGACCCCTGGTGAATTCTAAGGGATGTGTTCTCATGAAAATTTCTTGTAGCCAAAAGAAAACCTTCACAATTATACCATGGCTTCAGGCATAAAAATATAGGTTGATATAAAAGCACTCGCTCCATTGCTGACTCCTTAATGAGCCTGTAAACTCCAGCCTACATTTATTGGTGCCTGATTTTAAGAGATGGCCGCAAAAATGTGCCAGGGCAGCAGCTTTTACAGAATATTGTTTTTCGCATTTGCAGCTGCAGGTCAATCATGGCTTTGAGAACGTTTTATGAGGATACAGCCAAAAGGTCAGAGTTCAGGAGACTTTTGCAGAGCAGGCAGAGAAGCTACATCACTTCCCAAACACTGAAACCCATAGAGGGAGAAGGATGTTTTATGGATTCATGTTAAGCACAGAAGAAACAACACCTGATATTAGACTCATTGATAGCTTTGAAAATCTCATAAGCTTTTGTATGTTACAAGAATCTCTAACAGATTGGTAGAGTCACATGTTGCTAGCAATCCACATTAGGAAAAAAATGTGTTATCAACATCTAGATTGTGAATGAGCAGCATTGATTTAGTTACAGACTGTAAAGCTTTTAAGCTCATGGGCACAAACCCTTTCAGAAATTAGTTGCACGTAACATTTAAGTAAGGCCTGTTCCGTTCTCCACTTCCATTTGGATTGTAAAGAGCTTTTAAGATTAAAAAAGAAAGAAAAACAGATGTAGCAAAACAAAATCTGCTGTTATGTGAAATAAAGACATTATCTTTCCAAAAACATGTCTGAACTTTTTTGTGCAAAGTATGGTTAGAGGGATGGGAAACATGTGGCTTTCCAGTTGTTGTTTCTAATTATCCCTAACCATTGACCATGCTAAGCTGATGGGAGCTGTAGTCTAACAACATCTGGAGGTCCTGAGGTTCTTTATCCCTGCAATAGTAGCAACAGGTATATGCAGGAAAGTCCTCAGTTGTCAACCACAAGCTCACTAGATAGCAGGAGTGACCGTCGAGGAGATGTCACTGCCACTGTTGCATACTGGGCTGGGGCAGGGCAGGGCAAGGCAGCAGGTTGGTGCAGGTTTACTGGCAGAGCCAATCCAGTGCTCCCACTCACCTCTACACCTCCACTGCCTCACCTCTATGTCTTATTGGTAAGTAGCAGCAAAACTGGTGCTTGGGGGGGGGCAGTTATTCTGCAACACTCCTCCTCCCTGCCTGATATCCTCAGGCAAGCCATTAGTAGAGGCAAAGTAACAGGATTTCATCAAAATGTTTTGAGGGACAAAAGTCTGGCATCTGTTTTGTGATCATTGTTAAAGGTAAAGGGACACCTGACCATTAGGTCCAGTCGTGACTGACTCTGGGGTTGTGGCGCTCATCTCGCTTTACTGGCCAAGGGAGCCGGTCATGTGGCCAGCATGACTAAGCCGCTTCTGGCGAACCAGAGCAGCGCACGGAAACACCGTTTAACTTCCCACCGGAGCGGTACCTATTTATCTACTTGCACTTTGACGTGCTTTTGAACTGCTAGGTTGGCAGGAGCAGGGACCGAGCAACGGGAGCTCATCCCGTCACGGGGATTCGAACTGCCAACCTTCTGATTGGCAAGTCCTAGGCTCTGAGGTTTAACCCACAGTGCCACCCATGTCCCTGTGATCATTGTTAGGCCATGGCAATTCTCCTAATTTTTTGTGAAAGTCTTGCTAGGTGAAAATACAAAACGGCCACCACTCAATAGGTTGTGCATGTGAGTCTTCTTAATGAGTTAGTGGTGACATGATGATTGTGTGGTGGGGGGATTTGATGCGGAGCTGAAATAAATCTGGGGCTCCACTGGTGCAAAGTTACTCTGTCTGATTTTGGGTGAGTCCCCCTCTCACTGAAACCTCTCAAGCCATAGCTCATGCTGTTCAGTCGGGCATCCTGACACCTCAGAGTCACTTTTTGAGGGCACAGAGGGATGTAAATGGGATATTGGTTGTGTGGGTTGCTTTCCACTTGCATAGCTTTTAGATCCCATCCCTAAGTGTGCCAGTGTGGTGTAGTGGTTAAGAGCGGTAGTCTCGTAATCTGGGGATCCGGGTTCGCATCTCCGCTCCTCCACATGCAGCTGCTGGGTGACCTTGGGCTAGTCACACTTCTCTGAAGTCTCTCAGCCCCACTCACCTCACAGAGTGTTTGTTGTGGGGGAGGAAGGGAAAGGAGAATGTTAGCCACTTTGAAACTCCTTCGGGTAGTGATAAAGCGGGATATCAAATCCAAACTCCTCCACTACTACTACTACTACTACTACTACTTCTTCTTCTTCTTCTTCTTCTTCTTCTTCTTCTTCTTCTTCTTCTTCTTCTTCTTCTTCTTCTTCTTCTAATATTTCTTTCATTTTCTGAGACTAAATACTCTGATCTGATAAATGCTGCACTGTTTGTTTAGACCTTTGTGCTGGGTGATTTTTGAAAAATATATTTTAAAAACTGAAAGGTCTGTTTAAGTAAACATGAGTAAAATCCAAATATGGGAAGCTGGTATTCATAAAACAACATGCCGCTTTAACCTTGCCCATAAGCACTTTGTTAAATTACTGTTTTAAAAGTTAATTAAAGAGCTCAGCTTTACCTAATAAATCAGATTAGACAGAACTATGGATTTAGACATCTTTTGTAAGTGGTACATGTTTTATCCTTAGAACAGATATTTATTCTCTGTTTGACTTTAAGGAAACAAGGTATTAATCACAAACTGTTATCATTTTAGATGGGAATTTAGATTGCTGTACTTTAATTCATGTTCTCTCTAGCACTTACCAATTATATATTCAAGCTAGTTTTTATCTGTTTTGGATACGTGATTTAACTTAGCATGATATAGCAGCTTTTCTTCCTAACTATGATATATTTTAACTGGATATTTTCCCCCACATCTCCACTGTTTATAACAGTCACTGTAGTCTTTGACATGCAGTTTTATTTCCCTAATAAGCATGTTTGTTACAAATAATTACAAGGTAGTTTGTGGATTGCAGCTTTACCATGGCATGTGTTACATATTAGCTGTGGGAAAACACAACACTTAAACAAAATAAATAAAAGCCCAGTTCTCTCTCTCTCTCTCTCTCTCTCTCTCTCTCTCTCTCTCTCTCTGTGTGTGTGTGTGTGTGTGCGTGCACAACTACATGTATAGAAAGTTTTGTTTTTGGAAAAATAATATGCTAACTGGAATAAGCCATTCTAACTAAGACTGCAGTTGTTTGGCCCTGGGAAAGGTATCCCAAGGGCCATGGGATTAGTCAGATTTCCCCCTCCAAGCTCAAAGAGAGCACTCTTGACACCAGAGAGAAGGACCAGAGGTTGGATGCCTTCTCTGCACCACAAAAGCATCTGAGACAGAACTGACACTGGTTGGGCAAAGAGGAGACATATTGGTGTCATGCTTGGATATAATGGGTGAGAGCTTGGATCTGAAGGATCCATGCTTTCTTCATCTCTTAGTAAAGGTAAAAGAACCCCTGACTATTAGGTCCAGTCGTGACCAACTCTGGCGTTGTGGTGCTCATCTCACTTTATTGGCCGAGGGAGCCGGCGTACAGCTTCTGGGTCATGTGGCCAGGGTGACTTAGCCACTTCTGGTGAACCAGAGCAGCGCACGGAAATGCCGTTTACCTTCCCGCTGGAGCGGTACCTATTTATCTACTTGCACTTTGACGTGCTTTCGAACTGCTAGGTTGGCAGGAGCAGGGACCGAGCAACAGGAGCTCACCCTGTCACAGGGATTCAAACCGCCGACCTTCTGGTCGGCAAGTCCTAGGCTCAGTGGTTTAACCCACAGCACCACCCGCGTCCTTCTTCTTCATCTCTTACATGCCCCTAAACCTGGGAGAAGTTTATGTTAGTTCCAAATCTGGTGCAGACCTCTTCCTTGTATCATTTCCCCCTTGTTTTCAACAAGGGATTCCCCAACCCTCCCCACTCCAAAAGACCAGAGGAATGCAAGAACACTCCTTTACAACCTGCTGGTCAGAGCCTGGCAGGGCATAGGTTAAGGTCATTGAACTGCCTTTGGTTCCTCCCTTGCCAGCCCTACCTTAGGATGGCAGGCTAATTCTTGATGCCTTGAGGAGTATGCTCCTATGATAAACATAGGAATCAGGCTTATTCTTTGTCAGAATTATGAAGCAGCCTTATTCTGTGTCTTGCTCAGCACTGTCTGTTCTAACTTGCAATATCTCTAACTTGCAATATCCAGCAAAAGTATTTCCCCAGTTATCTGAGATGACAGGGATAGAACTTTGTAACTTCTACAAAGCTTACACTCTGCTGATGAGCTATGGCCCTTTTGATGTCTTGGGGCTTAATCCCACAATCTTGTTATTACTGTATGTCAATACTGTTCTTGGAACTCTTCATCTGCCATGATACTGTATTACTGAGCATCTTGCCATAAGCACTAGCTGTCCCTCAAATTACCCTCTGTAGAAGCCTTCTAAAAGCACAAACCACCTATTTCTTCCTTCCTGCTTTGACGAGAATGGAGATTTTCACACATACTACAGTATTCTGAAAGGTTGAGGGTAAGGTAGAGAAAACTGCCAGCAAGGCTCAAGGATTTTACAGCTGACAGTTACTAAGATCTAGGGTGGTAAACAACCCATCTGACACTTTCTCAATTCCTTTAAAAAGTCTTCACACAGAAAAAGGCCATGGCAGATTGTGCCCCGTAAAATTCCAATTCCTTTTGTTAAGGCTGTGCGTTTTAGAGTGCTGGATGTGCCTATCATTTCTGGAACATTTATCAATTTCATTCAATCTTGAGAACTTTATGTCAGTCTGTATGCCATGTAGTGTGGCTTCACTTGGCTTTGATGGGAAGGTGTATTTGAAGATGGCAGTACATATTTAGCAGCTGTTTAGACTATAAGAACTTTCAGAGCAGATTGACACAGAAAAATATATCTTTCCACTCCCCTCTTTTCCATTTGACAAATCAATAACAGCAGGTCACTAGCAGGAGCTCATTTTTAAGTACATTCAGGAACATTCCATTGTTATATTTACACCTATCTCACCATGGGATTGAAAAGTCACATTAGCCCTGGTGCTGGTTTCAAAACTATTAAAAAGTGTGTGCTTCTGTACTGGTAAAGTTAGCATCTCTCTGCTCTGGATGAATTCCACCAAGTAACCTCTCTAGAACTGAAAGATGTGCAGCTTAGCAAATCACATTTCTATTTTGATCTGCAATAAATTATTTATAATTATTCTTTAACAACTTATCCCTCAACTGTTGCTAGCTTAAACTTTGTGTTGGTGTTCATCTCAGGAACCTTTAATAAATAATAAAGTTCCATGCTGAAAGGAACCTAAGAACCATGCAGTTAATCCAGAGAGATTTCAGAAAGGGAAATTTTTTATTCACAATTCTATAGACTAAACAAGCAACAAGCTAAATAACTAGAAAAAACCAAGAATCTTGTGGCAACTTCAACTAATACATGTATTGCAGATTAAGCTGGACTCAGCAAATGGCAAAAAATAAAGTCAAAGTACTAAATGAACACATATTTTTATAGCATAGATATTAAAGTGTTTTAAAACTTTACAAAGTTGCCTATAGAATATATAATAATAACCAAATAGTCATATGTGACCTAACAACACTGAAAAACAGACACTGTGTATACTGTCAAATCAATGCTCATTTAGTACCTTGACTTGATTTATTCTTTCATCTCTATTGAATGGTCAGGGAATACATTCTCTAGGTTTTTTTTCCACTCAGCAAGTGGCAGCTATAGAGCAAAATACATCTCATCTGGTCCCTACCTGGCCACCTCAGACACAAGCGGGTATGTGCAGAGGGAGTGCACTTGCAGAATAGGTGAGATCTGAGCCTCCAGGTTCTCCAGTAAATATGGTAACTGTCCAATGCCCTAACTTAAATTATTGCATCATTCAGATTCTTGTGTGACATCACAATTCTTTGTCTTGCAACTAATTGATGAAGGCATTCAAGGGGTTGTTGAAAGAAGCAGCAAACACATATATCATATTTTATTTCTGACATGAACTAGCTAAAACAGACAGGCTACAGAAAAGCTCTCACAATATGGGGCATGTTTTGTTCTCTTCTAATTTCCTCTCATTCTGTTAGGTTAGACACAGCATTGCTTTGAACATCCTGCCAGAAATTGCTGGAGGGCTGGTCAGTGTGAGAAACTGGATGGTAGGCTAAATGTCTCAGTGGTATGACCCAGGAGGCTGCTATTTTCTTACTATGCGATGTATATTCACCCATGACATATTTTAGGTTCTCTCAAGATAAATGCTAGCAGAGCACTTCTGAAAGGAAAAAGCACTGAAATTTCAATCCTTGAGAGTGATGTCAGTCCCAAGTGATAGACCCAGGTATCTCTGCACAAGTTGTGATAAATGACCTGAAAAGAGAACTTCAGGAGGTAGTTGGAGCCAAAACAATGCATTAATTGAGAAAAAAATTAACCCATTAAGGATGCAAACAGTTCAACACACTACATGTTAAAGGGGCAGTTTAATCTTTGGGGTTTTTTTAAAGGCATTGTGCTATTTCTTTAGCCTCTGATCAGTCCATATGGAACATCTATATAAGACAGGGTGGGAATTTTTTTTTTTTAAGTTACCATCAGGAAAACAGAAATCGCAATAAATAAATAATGCATGGACTATATTTTAAAAGAAGGTTAAGAGCCAAGGGCTTAGCTTCCACCACCAGAAAACATAATTTAATAACTCTTAGACTTTTGAACTAGAAAATAAATGCCTTTCAAAATTAATTTTCACTGTGTTTCCAAAGAGGCAGATAAAACCATCTATAAAAAGATCCAGGGTATGCACTAGAGAAACAATCATCCGCTTCTTTCAAAGTTTTTATATAGCTACAGGAACAGTATATTGGTAAAGTCGAGAATTCTTAATGTAGGTCTTTTATCTCACACGGGGAAATTGGAAAGAACCTACCAAAAACCCAACAACCTCTTCATTGCATTCAAAGATATCTACTGAAACCTGAATGTATTTGAGAACTGTAACTAATATCCTTTCTATGCACCCCAAATAAGGCAAAGATTTAAAAGACCCTTCTTATATATATACAGTGGTGCCTCGCAAGACGAAAATAATCCATTCCGTGAGTCTCTTCGTCTAGCGGTTTTTTTGTCTTGCGAAGCAACCCTATTAGCGGTTTAGCGGATTAGCGGCTATTAAAGGCTTAGCGGCTTAGTGGCTAAAAGGCTATTAGCGGCTTAGCGGCTTAGAAAAAAGGGGGGAAGCGGGGGGAAATCAGAACACTCGCAAGACGTTTTCGTCTTGCGAAGCAAGCCCATAGGGAAATTCGTCTTGCGAAGCAGCTCAAAAACGGAAAACCTTTTCGTCTAGCGGGTTTTCCGTCTTGCGAGGCATTCGTCTTGCGGGGCACCACTGTATGCATGCCCTAAGATATATATATATATATATATATATATATATATATATATATATATATCTCAAAAGCACAAAATATTAACCGAGACCAAAGATTGAATCACTTTCCACTTCAAGCTTCATGGTATAAGACTCAATGCATGTTGCTTGAGCTTTTTGAAAGAAGAATAGGATATGAAGGTGATAGACTGATACATTACCAGCACATTCCTATGCTTTTCTGTTCAGATGTAAGCCCCATTAAATGCAACGGGGCTTACCCACAGGTAACAAACAGTACATGAAGTCAACTGTAGAAGATACCATCAATGCTAGCAGTGCTTCAACAAAATGTTCCATCTTTTTTTTTTGCTTTGTGAAATCTTGGTGGCTCTCAGTTTCCGTTCACACATAAGAAAAACCAGTTGGATCTGGCCAATGGCCCATCTAATCCAGCATTTTGTTCTCACAGTGGTCAATCAGATGTCTGCAAGAAACCTGCAAGCAGTATTGGTGCACCAGAACATGGCCCACCCAGTGGTTTTCAGCAACTGGTATTCAGGAGCAATATTGCTCCCAGTGGTGGAGGCAGAGCATTGACATCCTTCCTAGCAGCCTTCAGTAGTCCTCTTCTTCAGGAGAAATTACACTAGTGTTTGGGGACCTTCAGAATTCATAAAATTCTCATTATAGTTTCATACTTTCCACCTCTTTGCTTCTTCCTGAGAGCCAATTGATACACCCTGCACTGGGGTACCAACCTGAATAAAATACAGTGGTACCTCAGGTTACATACGCTTCAGGTTACAGACTCTGCTAACCCAGAAATAGTGCTTCAGGTTAAGAACTTTGTTTCAGGATGAGAACAGAAATCATGCTCCGGCAGCGCGGCGGCAGCAGGAGGCCCCATTAGCTAAAGTGGTGCTTCAGGTTAAGAACAGTTTTGGGTTAAGAACGGACCTCCGGAACGAATTAAGTACTTAACTAGAGGTACCACTGTATGGGGGTGGGGCAGATAAGTCCTGCCCTGTATAATCGACCACAAGATGTGGCGCATGCACAGCATTTGAAAGGCAATGCCTATTAACTTTGGGTGGGTGAACCTTCAAATATTTTTATTAAGGGACCTCAGCCCCCAGGAGTTGGCTCCTGCATTTTAAAACATTTGGTTAGCATCCACTTTCATCCCATTTGAGAAGTTGTTTCCTTTGGGTAAATATGTGTCAGGTGTAGATCACAAAAATGTGCCCACTTTTGAATTGCAAAGATCTGGTAAAGATCAAGTAAAGATCTAGTAAAGACCTTAAACTTTTCAAGGAAAATATATAATTTTTACTTCTTCCTCAATGAATTCTGTCTGTGGAGTGATGGATGCCCCTGAATGAGATTTTATTCGCACCCCACTTCCCAGATTAACACACTTTTTCTGGCGCTCTATTAGACCACCCTCTTCCCTCACTTTTCCTGCACCCCCTCCTAATGTCCTTCTTTGTTTCTACCACTATCAAGTTCAGCTAGGGTTACAAGCTCTTCTGCAATGAGCAGTCACTCCCTTCCCCAACAGTTTCTTTCCTTCAGCATACAGGAATCAGCTGTGGCAATCATCCTGTGGTCTAGCCAAGGTTTCCCCTTCAAATATGTTATTCCCTACATCTGTCCCTAGGTGGTACAATCCTGTACAAAGTGCTGCACATGCCTTCTTGAAACATTTTAATTGGGTTTTAAATGGTTCTAGAGAGACACTTTTCAGAGTAAGCTGAGACTGTGTATGCTCCAAATTAAAAAGAGAGAGCATCTGCTGATGAGTTTAATGATCTGCTCAAATATATTTTTCAACATTGTTACAGTTGTCACCAATAACACTGCTTCTCTGTCTTTTTTTCATGCTAAAATGATAGCTGCATTTACCACATGGATGACAAGGGACTAGTTTCCTTAGCAACAGTAATCATATAAAAGCCTTATGTACACTTACACTGTTCCTCTCATTTTTTCTTATTTGGATGTGAAGATAGTTGAACTGGGTGCTGAAAGCCCAAATGAAATCATTTGGCTCACATGGAGCTGAGCTGAACTTGACTATAAAGGAAGACCTTGGGGAAAATGCCTCTCATAATGGTAATCCAAATGCATGTCAGGCTTTCTGGTTTCAAGGAGCACAGATGTTTTAATTATTCTTTTCTTTTTCCCCTCCCTTTTCTTTTTCTTTCTTTTTTTTCTTTTGCAAAAAGTTGATACGACGTGAAGTATGCTTTGGGGAATTCGATTTATCCAAAGTCAACATATTGAATACATTCTGAGATATTGAAGTGTTGGAAAGAGATGGAATGTTCATTTTTGCAGTACCGTATTTTTTTATCTATAAGACTCACTTTTTCCCTCCTAAAAAGTAAGGGGAAATGTGTGTGCGTCTTATGGAGCGAATCCAGGCTGTGCAGCTATCCCAGAAGCCAGAACAGCAAGAGGGATTGCTGCTTTCACTGCGCAGCAATCCCTCTTGCTGTTCTGGCTTCTGAGATTCAGAATATTTTTTTTCTTGTTTTCCTCCTCCAAAAACCAGTCTTGTGGTCTGGTGCATCTTATAGAGTGAAAAATATGGTACTTATTTGAAGTTGGTAATGAGGGGACCCAGACGTGCAAAAATATCAACTAAACATTTTGCCAAATTTATGAACTTTTCCTTAGCTGTGGATGTGGTACTACTATAAAACTTAAGAATACACTTTTTCTCCAAATGTTATTTTTTATCGTAAGTCCATTAATTTCAGTCAGTCAAATCTTTAGAAAACCTAGTTGAATACCAGCCAATGTGAATAAATGATGCTGCAATCCTAAACCTACTTACTTGGGGAATAGGTACAAAATGGAGCTTATTTCTGAGCAGACCTGTATAGGATTGTGCCTTTTTATGAAGCTTTTGGCATGCATATCTAGCACACAGCCTCCATTCAAAACAATATACAGTGGTACCTCGAGTTAAGTACTTAATTCGTTCCGGAGGTCCATACTTAACCTGAAACTGTTCTTAACCTGAAGCACCACTTAAACTAATGCGGCCTCCTGCTGCTGCTGCACCGCCGGAGCACGATTTCTGTTCACATCCTGAAGCAAAGTTCTTAACCCGAGGTACTATTTCTGGGTTAGCAGAGTCTGTAACCTGAAGCTTATGTAACCCGAGGTACCACTGTAGTTGTAGAAACAGGGGGACTGTACAAAGATATACACTACCAGCCTCCAGGCAGCATGCAGGTTGAAGCAGAGCATGGAGGATTGTTCCAATCACTCTGACTCAACAGAATCACTGAATGCACTATTTTTATTTTCTGTTCTAGCCTTATGAACATCCCACACAGGTTTACCTGAAAGTAATTCTACTGATTTCAATGGTGTTTTTATAATATAAAATAAATAAAAAGGTCCAGATCAATTTGCTTAGGAATGGGGTATAAAAACATGCAAGATGCACAGCTAATGGGGGGGGGGGTCATAAGAATTTGGCAGCATCTCTCCATCACACAGTCTCTCATGATCACTAGGAGCCTGACAGCTTGAGCTGAATCC
The DNA here is from genome assembly GCF_964188305.1 of Podarcis bocagei. NCBI lineage: Eukaryota > Metazoa > Chordata > Lepidosauria > Squamata > Lacertidae > Podarcis > Podarcis bocagei. Next base: position 70,494,598 of record NC_138128.1, read on the forward strand.
AAGTTCTGAATCTAACAGGCAGCAGCACCTGACTTTGAGATGCTTTATATAGTAACCCACAATGGGCTTAAAATTAATAATAGAGATGTTATATTGAAGTATGGAATGTCTTACAGCTTGGAAACTGCCCCTGCCCATAGGAATGGAATTGTTGGCAAACTTTTACCATACCTTGATTTTAAAAAATGTGAAATGCCTGGATAGAATTTCCCTGAGAGCAGCCCTGCATTTTTCCTTATACCAAATATGTGTTTGCTGTTTACTATCCAGCTGTATGTTGAATGTCCTCCCATCACACACACACACACACACACACACACACACACACACACACTCAACCCTGATCCAACAATCCACAATTGCAGCATCTAGGGTTGTATATGCATAACCCTAAAAGCAATGAGAAACACATCTTTCTTTTGCATGGTATGAAGAGTGCATTGGGGGCCTTAATAAACCTGTAACCTCAAACAACAGATTGTTCCATTCTAGCTCCTTCAAAATGCTATGCAGAATACCTAGCTTCATAGTCGTGTGTGCATATGTGGCAATGTTTTCTGTCAAAATGGGGGCTGCAGTTATGTGTTTGCAAAATGGAAGGCACAATCCAGTTTGATTTGATCCACAAGGAGGCATGTGTTTATGATCTTTGGGTCTTTTTTTATTGCTGTATCTAATTTTGATTGCCGTGAGCTTAGCATTTTAAATGCCTTTTTAAAAAAGGTGCAGCTGGTCAAAATGTTAGGGCTAATATAATTGAGCTGGTTGATTTCCAGTCTAGAACATTGGCTGGGCACAAGTAGGATCCAAGTATAAGAACACGCTCCCCACCTACAGTTTCCAGTAACGGGTATTCAAGAGAGTTACTTCTCCTTCCCCGGAAATAAAGGGGCAATTTGAACATTCCTGTCAAACACCTTAAAATCCCCAGAGGGGTTTTAGCATATTGTTCGGGCTTACACTTAAAAAAAATACGTTTTGCAGTAGACCATGGAACTTAGTTATATCTGCCTCAATACTTAGCTTGGTAGTGGACAAATAAATACCTTTTTGTCACACAACTTGATCTTATGCCTAATTGCTCCAAGACCATGATATTCATTTAAGATGCAGAACTTTCTCCCAAGTAATTTTTCATGAGATTGGAGTCTTTTCGTAGTTCTCTCTCTCCTCTTCCCTGTCTCCATCAGCACCCTGCCCTAGGACTGAGTTATGATTATGGTTATGGCATTAGTTCTGCTAAGTTTAATAAAATACTAAGTATGAAGTCAAAGGAGACAAGCAGCCCTTTATGGTATAGCTATTAACTGAGCAGCATGTATAACTGCCTGACAGGGGAACTCTCTCTCCTTAGAGATGTGCATGACCTCTGTAATGCAGATTTTAAATAAAGAACTATGTTGCAAAATGCAGCTCTCCTTTAACTCTTCTGCTAAAGAGCTATGTTGCAAAATATAGCTCTTCTTTCATTGTTTTGTTAGTCTTTGCATGACCTTTCTAACTATTACTGCTGCCACCTTTGCTAATTTAGGATTGTTTGCAAACTGCATTTATTGTGTTTTGATTATATTGTTATGTTTGGGGGAATAGCCCCGAAAGGGCTGCATATAAATAAACAAAAAAACAACAACCTGAGGTCTTTCCAGGCCTCCCACAGATAAGGCTGCAAAGTGCTTGCATCTTTTATTTTGAAACACAGAGTTTGGTCTCTGTTGCTTTTCTGAGTCCTTTCTCTCCAAAGACTCTTAACTTGACAGGCAGTTATCAAAATATTGTCAAAAGGGCCTTTTTATCCCCCCAGAATGATGTTGCATACTGGTAGGTGAAGATATAAATCTGAATTTCCAAGCCCTTGTCTGTCTACAAAAGCCTATACTATTAATAAAAACAGAACTCCAGTATCACAGGCAGCACGCCTCTGAATTCCAGTTCCTGGGGGCATAAGTGAGAGAAGGCTATATGTCCTGCTTGCAAGTTTTGCATAGGCTTCTGGTTGGCTACTGTGGGAACAGAAAGCTGGATTAGATAGGCCTTAGGTTTGATCTAGCAGGGCTCTTCTCATGTTCTTAGAAGTGTAAATGTAACCTTCTCAAAGGAAAGGAACTCTATTAGAGACAGTCACTAATAGCTGGGATTAAAACAGGCCAGGACTTCATTAAAGGAACACAGCAGAAGATGCTAGCTCTTAATACCTGTGTGGATGAGGTTGGTTGTAGGCTTTCATACTGAGATGATAAGGAAGATTAGCATGGGCAGTCAGCTGCAATGTTGCACCAGCATAATTTTGAAAGTAAACCTGATGAAGGCATCTATTCCACTTGGAAGTGTGAGGTAGCTTGCCTATTGGAGATTCCAATATTCTTAACAACTACAGTGGTACCTCGGCTTACATACGTTTCAGGTTACAGACGCTTCAGGTTACAGACTCTGCTAACCCAGAAATAGTGCTTCAGGTTAAGAACTTTGCTTCAGGATGAGAACAGAAATCATGTAGCGGTGGCAGCGGGAAGCCCCATTAGCTAAAGTGGTGCTTCAGGTTAAGAACAGTTTTGGGTGTCGGGAAAGTTTTGGAAAAGCTTCAAAAATCACCAAAGTCTTTAAAAACCTCAAAAAGGCTACCACACCGCGTTCTATGAGTTGCTCCTCGAAGTCAAGTCGCAACTGTATTAACGGTGTTAAGAAAAAGGAAACAAACTTGCAAGACGTTTCCATCTTGCGAAGCAAGCCCATAGGGAAAATCGTCTTGCGAAGCAGCTCAAAAAACAAAAAACCCTTTCGTCTAGCGAGTTTTTTTGTCTTGCGAGGCATTCGTCTTGCGAGGTACCACTGTACAGTATGTGTAGATATGGCTTAATCCATCCATAAACTGGGGTGGCTAACGTTTTTTGAACCAAGAGTTTATTGAACCAAGAGTTTTGAACCAAGAGTATATTGGCCTGTGTGTGGCCAAAGTGCAAAAAGTGGGTCCTGTAATTTCATTTTTAAAATATGAACTACAGTGGTACCTCAGGTTACATACGCTTCAGGTTACAGACTCCGCTAACCCAGAAATATTACCTTGGGTTAAGAACTTTGCTTCAGGATGAGAACAGAAATTGTGCTCCGGCAGCACAGGAGCAGCGGGAGGCCCCATTAGCTAAAGTGGTGCTTCAGGTTAAGAACAGTTTCAGGTTAAGAACAGACCTCCGGAACGAATTAAGTACTTAACCCGAGGTACCACTGTATATATATATATTTTAAAATAGGGCCTCCTCTGTCTTTGGTGGAGTGGGGGCACAAAATCCCATACAGGAGCAGACTGTTAATTTAAATAAGAGAAAAAATGGAATGTTCCTTAGGAAACAGCTAAAAGACTTTCAGCGTCATGGGATCATTGTGGGGTACTCCCTGAAGTGATCTTTAAAAAAAGAAATAAAGAAAAGTTATTATTATTATTGAAAATGACAGATTAGGGGGGGCTAGGGGTGACAAAACCTTTTTTTGAGGGGAGGAGAAAAGTAAACATTTTTGAGTGTTAATTTTTTAAATTTTGCCTCTATATCTCACCCACAACATGCTCCGGGGCCTGCACCTGCCTCTTGCATGCTGTCAGGGAACTGCCATCGGAGCATCAGGCGGTGGAGGGTCTCAGGGAGGAAGAAAGAGACTCAACAGCTGAGGCAGGAACCAGCAGGGGGAGGAGTGGATCTCCGAGGGAATGTGAGCAGGAGGGAGGGCTCAGAGACGCTTCCAGCGAGAACAGTGGGGAGGTATCGGAGTCTCCCATAGGGAGACCCACACCTCGCCGGAAACTGTCACGCCGTGAGTCCAGGAGACGCGTTTCCGTTAAGGAGCTTCTTTGCTGGAAACGCTTCCGCAGACAGCCACTGTCAGACTCTACGAGTGACTAAGAGCAGACATGTTTGTGGAGCTCTGTCACACACAGAGGTTTGTGGAGTCGCACAAACTCTGAGGGAGCACGATTTTACGCACAAGCAGCTAATCATCCCATTACAGCAGTCTGACAGTCTCTGTACGCTGCCTGTGCAGGAGAAAGCATCATGAGCGAACCAGCCGGAACCGGAGGAGCAGGAGTTGGAGCTGGTCCAAGCTTGGAAGAAAGGTACCGAGCGTTGGAAGTCCAACTTGCGCTGCAGACGGCGAGGCTTGAGGAGAGAAGGGCTCAGGATGCAGACAAGAAGGGGAGAGCCACTCAGTTCCCCAGAAAGGTACCAGGATTGGTGCAGAAGTTTGGGGGGGACCCCAAGGATTACCATGCCTTTAGGACAGAGATGCAATATGCCCTTAATGTGCAGTTCGATGAGTTCCCTGATGAGGAATCGCGAGTTGCTTTCGTAATTGGGCATCTTGAGAAAGGGGCGCGGGACTGGGTTCGACCCCTAATGGCAACGCACAATGACGTCCTAAAGGACACGATGAAGTTCTTTAGAGCAATGGATATCATGTTTTCCAGCGATATTGAGGAAGGGGTGGTGCGCAGACAGCTAATGGCTTGCAAGCAGGGAAGCCGATCTGTCCGTGAGTACTGGACTGAGTTTACCATGCTGATTCACAGACTGGGTTGGGATTTATCGGTGGCACCTATTCAGATGCTATTTGAAGAAGGTCTTTCTTCGGCTGTGAAAGACGAGCTGTCCCGGAGCCCCAGGGCGGTGTCTATGGATCAGCTGACCAAATCTGCGCTGACCATAGGAGCGCGTCAGGAGGCAAGAGCCTTGGAGAGGCGGGAAGGGAGAGGGGAACGTTGGAAGGAGTTCCGCATTCCAGACATTTCTGAGCCAGCTTTCCCGCCGGCAGAGCCGATGGAAATCGGAACAGCGCGCGCGCGCGCATTTTCAAAACCCAGTGAGGGGGTTAAGAAGGAGGGAAAAGGCGCCCGGAAATGCTATCTCTGCCAACAGCCAGGCCACTTTGCCAGAGTCTGCCCCCAGAGGAAGGAATGGCAAGGGATGGTGGGAGCTGTTGAGGGAGGAGAGCAGGGAGAAACGGAGCAGGTAAAAGCCAACGCCTGGTTGCCACAGTCAGGGCACTGCAGCCAGGCCAAAGAGCAGTGAACGTGCCCGTGCCAGAAGCTCCTCAACCTGCTCTAGTTATTGATGTGTCGCTAGAGCTGCAAAATGGACACCCCCTAAAAATAAAGGCGCTGTTGGACTCAGGCAGCTCCTGCAATTTTATGAGCAAGGAGTTTGCTGCTGAACACCAGATACAGACTATCCCTTTAAGCAACCCCCTGCAGGTGACCACGATCGATGGCAGGGAGTTGTTGGGAGGAGGAGTCAGCTTGCAGACCGTCCCAATGATAATGAGGGTGGCAAGGCACACAGAACTGATAGCGTTTAATGTGGCCACCTTGGGAGGCGCTCCCATTATTTTGGGAATGAGCTGGCTAGCGCTACATGATCCGCTGGTGGGCTGGCATCAAAGAGTGGTTTCCTTTGGTTCAGCACATTGCTTAGAACACTGCAAAGGGGAAAAGGGGTCAGCAGGGGCCCAAGCCACCCTAGCAGGGACGAAAGTAATGGAGAAGGTGAAGGTACCACCACAGTATGCAGATCTCAGCGACGTGTTCAGCGAGAAGGAAGCTGACCAACTACCCCCTCATAGGCCCTTTGATTGCCAGATCAATTTACTCCCTGGAGCACAGCTTCCTGTGGGCAAGTTGTATGCCATGTCAGACAGAGAAATGCAGGAGTTGCGAGAGTTCATTGACAAGAACCTGAAGAGAGGCTTCATCAGAGAGTCCAAAGCAGCGGGGGGTAGCCCAGTGTTTTTTGTGGATAAAAAGCACACGGACAAGCCGAGACTTGTATGTGATTTTAGGAGGTTAAATGCAGTGACTGAACCAGTGACTTTCCCTATGCCCAGGATTGATGATATTTTGACCAGGGTGAGGAAGGGAAAGATTTTTACAAAGCTGGATCTAAGGGGGGCGTACAACCTGATACGTATAAGGAAAGGGGATGAATGGAAAACCACCATGTTTACCCCTTTGGGGGCATTTGAATATCTCGTTATGCCTTTTGGATTACAAGCAGGCTCAGCGTGCTTTCAATCTTTTATGAACCACGTACTGGGTCCTTTGCTCTACAAGAATTGCGTTGCCTTCCTAGATGATGTGTTGGTGTATTCGGAGAATGAGGAGCAACATGTGAGAGACGTCAGAGAAGTGTTGAGCAGGCTGCAAGCCAACAGGCTGTGGGTGAAACTGGAGAAGTGTCAGTTTCATACCAAGGAGGTGGAATTCCTGGGGTACCGCCTGTCAGACAAGGGATTGGCCATGGATCCCGGTAAGGTGCAGGCAGTGCTGGACTGGAAAACACCCAAAACCAAGAAGGATGTGCAGAGGTTCCTAGGGTTTGGAAACTTTTATCGTAAGTTCATCCGAAACTTCGCCCACCTGACGGCGCCCATTACGGACTGTCTCAGCAGTAAAAAGAAATTTGTATGGACGGCGGAGGCGGAGCGAGCGTTTGAGGAACTGAAAAGGGCCTTCGCCTCGGAAGAACAACTTCTGCATGTGGACTTACAAAAGAAGCTGAGGGTCGAAACAGACGCATCTGACAGAGCCATAGGGGCGGTGCTTCTTCTGCAGTCGGGGAAGGAGGGGTCAGAATGGCGACCGTGTGCCTTCTTTTCGCGAAAGCTGAACAAATCCGAAAGGAACTACACGGTGTACGACCGGGAACTTCTTGCTATTCATGAGGCTTTCCGGAAATGGAGGCACCTGCTAATTGGTGCACAACATAAGGTGCAAGTGTGCACGGACCATAAGAATCTAGAGTATTGGAGAACTGCTCGAGTGCTCAACCAACGGCAGTTGAGATGGGCCCAGGAGTTCTCCAAATTTAACTTTGAGATTTGTTACGTGCCAGGCCCAGAGAACGTTAGGGCGGACGCTCTCTCACGCAAACCTGAATATTTGGAGGGGGAGGGAGCACCCGAAGAGACCCATGTCATTCCAGAGGACCGCTGGGTGTGTGGGGCGGCATTGGTGGGGCAAAGGGAGTTGGTAGAGGGTACGGTGCATGATGAATACGCCCAGGACAAACTCAGGGGTCTCAGGAGGGAGGGAGACAAACCCGGGGGTTTTGAGGAGAGAAACGGGGCATTGTACTACAAGGGAGCGTTATATATACCCGAAGGGGAATTGAGGGAGAAGGTACTCAAGCAACTGCACGATAGCCCCACAGCAGGGCATTTTGGGCAACACAAAACCATGTGGCTGGTTACCAGGGAATTTTGGTGGCCCAAGGTCAGGGAAGATGTGCGGGAGTATGTGAGAGGGTGTGAACAATGCCAACGAGCCAAGGGGGAGAGGCGGGCACCGGCAGGTTTATTAGAACCACTACCTACACCTGAAAGACCGTGGGAAGCAGTGGCCATAGATTTTATGACTGATCTGCCAAGGTCTAGAGGGAAAACAGCCATCATGGTTGTGGTAGACCTGTTAACTAAAATGGCCCACTTTATAGCCTGCTCACATGCGGTCACAGCAGAAGAAACAGCCAAATTGTTTGTAGAAAATGTGTTTAGGTTGCATGGCGCCCCCTTGAGGGTGGTTTCAGACCGAGGGAAACAATTTACTTCCAGGTTCTGGAGGAAGCTCATGAGCTTACTGCACGTTGAGGTTAATTTCTCAACGGCCCGTCATCCAGAAACCAACGGGCAGGCGGAAAGAGCTAATGGTGTTCTCCAGCAATATTTGAGGTGTTATGTGAATGACAGAGAGAATGATTGGGTAGAGAAGCTGGCGTTGGCAGAATTTGCCTACAACAATGCAGAGAACGTGTCCACGGGGATGAGCCCCTTTTTGGCTAATCACGGGTGCCATCCCAGAGCCTTCCCAGGGGGGGAAGGGGAGAACTGGAGCGTTCCAGCTGCAGAACAGTTCGTTGAAGAAATGGAAGCGATCCATCGCCAGCTCCAACTCAACTTAAACAGGGCTAAGGAGGAATATAAGAGGCAGGCAGACAAAAACAGAAGGGAAGGTGAAAGCCTCAGGGTGGGGGACCAGGTGTGGCTGTCAACCCAAGGGTTGCCATTCAAAGGGGGTTGTAAGAAGTTAAGACCCAAAAGGCTGGGACCATTTGAAGTCATGCAGCAGGTCAACCCAGTGGCTTTCAGACTCCGGTTACCGAACCACATGAAGCTGCACCCAGTTTTCCACAGGTCATTGCTGTCACCGTATAAAGGGGACAGTGAAGGGAGGGTCACTAGGGGACCAGCAATGGAGGAGAAGGAACACAGCTACCATGTAGCGGAGATCCTCGATTCCAGGTGGAAGGGAGATCAAGTTGAGTATTTGGTAATGTGGGAAGGGGAACCGGAGTCGGAAAACACCTGGGTCATGGCAGAGGATGTCAATGACGAGGTTTTAATAGAAGCTTTTCATCAGAGGTTCCCACGTAAACCTCAGCCTGTGGCGAGGTTCCGAAGGGAATACTTTGCCACCACCGACGAGGAAGAGGAGTTGGAGGGGTTCACAGATTCCGAAGAGGAGGAGGATTCAGCGAGCCAGGACGGCGATCGATGGAGGGAATTGTTCGAGACGTCTGAAGATGAAGAAGATTCTTTTCGGGGTTTTAACCCTTCACCTCCCAGGGAAGAGGAAATGGGAGGGGTGAGGGGGGCCCTGGAGGGGAGGTGGATGTCAGGGAACTGCCATCGGAGCATCAGGCGGTGGAGGGTCTCAGGGAGGAAGAAAGAGACTCAACAGCTGAGGCAGGAACCAGCAGGGGGAGGAGTGGATCTCCGAGGGAATGTGAGCAGGAGGGAGGGCTCAGAGACGCTTCCAGCGAGAACAGTGGGGAGGTATCGGAGTCTCCCATAGGGAGACCCACACCTCGCCGGAAACTGTCACGCCGTGAGTCCAGGAGACGCGTTTCCGTTAAGGAGCTTCTTTGCTGGAAACGCTTCCGCAGACAGCCACTGTCAGACTCTACGAGTGACTAAGAGCAGACATGTTTGTGGAGCTCTGTCACACACAGAGGTTTGTGGAGTCGCACAAACTCTGAGGGAGCACGATTTTACGCACAAGCAGCTAATCATCCCATTACACATGCCAATACCTCCACCTTTTTGCCAGAATTATCCTTTGTCCTATTTTTAATTCCCACAACAACAGTTGCAAGTCCCAAACAAAAAGAGTGGCAACCAAACACTTGAGCTTGCATGACAACGTTTGTGGCTGCCCACTCCAAAACACTCACAAATTGAAATTGCATTGATAGAGGCTTGTTAACAAGGGTAAAGACAGGGTCATGTTTAAGAGTTAAGGCTGTTGTGTACAAGGGCAAAAATGATCTGCCTGCATCTCAGATATAAAACAACTTGTAATCTGAAAGCATATGACATCTTATGTTTTATGATAGCTGTGTTTTATGAAGGTTTAAGAGCAGTGAGAACCAAGAACTGAAACACATGTACTGTGATTAGCAAATCCACATTCAGCAAGATTTAGATCCCAGGAAAGAATGGAGAAGACCTTCGAACCTGACTTCGACTTTCTACACTTGATGGTGTCTGAGAGTGAAATGGATCTAAGAACAACATTTGGACTGTTAGAGTGTAAATTTACAAGAACAGCTGCTGTTGGTTGGCTGAAAAAAACTGGATGTTATGTTAATAAGAAACGTTTTAGGGAAAGATGCATGTAAACCTTAATCTCTTCATAAATATTTGACAATGAAAATGTTGCACTTTTCAGGGATTTCAAAGCATTTGTCTGCAGCACTCAAGCGGGGGAAATGTAGAGCAGCTCTCTGCTAAATATGTATCTGCTGGCAGGTACGAATCAGGCCACCAAATCTCTGACGTTTTTGGGTTTTGCCTTAAAGGCAGATGAAGTCTGAAAGACCCTTGAGGCTGAGATGAGCTGTAGGTCATAATGGAAATCAAGCCTTTGATCAGCTAGTAAAAGCTGTGTGAACACCGATTTCATATGGTAGGTGACTTCTCCCAGATACTTTGTCTATCTGCTATCTTTCATCTCTTTCAAAAGAATTCGCTTCCACTGCTAATCTTGTTAAAATGTATAAGCAGGAGAGCCGAACAACTACAGTAACTAGTGACTCTATGTTTGGAAGTGTATTGACCCACAGAATTTGCTGATTTGGAAGGAAGATTCTGAGAATTTAAAAAGCAGTCCCCTTTTCTTGGGGAACTGTCACTTTTATTTTGGAAGGTATGACTTGGAGCTGTGCTGGAAATCCCAATTTGAAACTTTTTTGGAGACATTTGGGAGCTGGAGGGGAAGAAAAATAATAGTTTTCAAGGGCAGGAGAAAATAATCATGTATGTCAGGCTCAAGGGACTTGTGTTTCAGAAGCTTGTCCTCCTCTCCCCACCTTTTTTTAAAAAGGTTATTGCAGCTGTGGCAAACAACTGCAACACCCTCTTTTCATGGCATGGAGATAATTGTGGCATCTACGCTGGTTTAGCCATGTCCACAGAATGGAAGAAGGCAGGATGTCCAAGGACGTGCTCTATAGGGAACTGGCTTTAGACACTAGGCCTGTTGGCAAACCAACTCAGCGTCATGACGATGTCTGCAAATGTGACATGAAGGATGCCAAGATGGGGATCTCTTGCAGACTATCACAGTGCCTGGAGACAGACAGTCAGGTCTTGTATCCACAGCAGTGACCACAGGAGAAATGACCGCTGGGAGGAGCACTGAGAGAAGAAACTGTTCAGTTTCGGTTTCAGTTTCTGTTAATTGGTTCTCGTGGGAAACTTGCAGATTCTAGCTTCACCAATTAACTCAAGCTGGTGTCAATTTACTCTTGGCAGAAAGCCCAGGTCTGCTTGACCTAGAAACTACTCACTCTGATTGGTTAACGAGCAGCACTCAACTCTGTTATCTAGGGATTGCTAGCACAGTTTGGTGTGAGATGTGTTAGGAGTTAGAAGTGCTGTGTATGGTTATGAGAGAGAGAAAGAAAGAAAGAGAGGATTTATTTTGCTTTTATTTGTATGCAGAAACTCTGCTGGTTTTATTTTTCCTTTTAATAAATCCTGTAAATAGTTATTCTGAGTCTAGCTGACTAGTCATTACCGCCGCGACTAGCTTCCTCGCTGTGCAGGAAAACTCTGCTACGTTTGGGCTAAAGCCAGTAGGGCTATGCCTGACACTTCAAAGTTCCATGAGGTTATGGGCATTGTGCTGCCAGCCTGAGTTGCGGTGGTGTCAGCATCAACGGTGTTGGTTCCAGTAGTTCCAGAAGTTGTTGTTCCTGGCTGGTTCCTGACCGTGGTGAGCTGGTGACGCAGCGGACTCAAGGACAACAGCTGCAGCGTGTGAGTGCTGGGTGCTGTGGTTCCTGTTTTCTCTCTCGGTGGTCGTGAGTAGCTGGTTCCGGGTTCCAGGGACATCGCTCTCAAGATGGCCTCACAACCAGTTCAGATGGCTTTTGAGCGTCTGAATGACTCCAATTACTTGCTGTGGTCGGAACGCATGCAGGCAGTGCTGCAGAAGGATCGTCTCTGGCAAGTGGTGAGTAAGTTTCCTACGAAGCCTGATGATGAAGACCTCGATAATGACCAAAGAGCAAGGGCCACAATTGTCTTGGGGCTGGAAGATTCCCAGTTGCCGTATGTGAGGGGAATCAAGACAGCTAGAGGTGTGTGGCAAGCACTTAAAGAACTCCATGTGCGTGAGACAGCGGTTTCCAAGCTGTTCATTCGCAAGGCATTGTACAAGGCAATGTTACAGCCTGGGGTTACAATGCAGGAACACCTACACAGTTTACAGTTAAAGTTTACTGCGCTCCAGGAAAGAGACTGTGCATTAGACCAGCAGGAGAAGGTGGCTATTATTTTGAGTTCTCTCCCGGAAAGCTGGGATAATTTAGTTTTGTCTCTAGAAGGCATACAGGAGCGTGATTTATCAGTCAGTTACGTTACTGGGCGTTTGATTGAAGAATGGCAGAAGAGGCAAGAAAGGTCGGTGGCTGCAGAGGCTTCTACAGGTGGGCGGTTTGGAAGGAGTTCTCATGCCGTGCCAGAGGTGAAGCAAAAGCAGCGTACTGGTGAGGAGTCAGCGTTTGCTGTTAGGCGTTGTTTCCGATGTGGGTCTTCAGCGCATCTAAAACGACAATGTCCGGAGTTGGTCAAGTCTCAGTGGCCGGTGCAGGAGCAGAGACGAGATCAGCAGCAGCAGCAGCGTAAAAAGAAATTCTTCAAACGAAAACAGTCGGCTCAGCTGGTGACCGGCGAGGTCAAGATTGCTGATGAGAAACAAGCGGTCTGGGTGGTCGATTCGGGAGCGTCTCGCCACATCGTGAATTCAGATGAATTGTTTGTTTCCAAGAACTCAGCACAGCGCAGCCAGGTGGCTCTAGCAGACGGAAGTACTTCCGAAGTGATTTCGGGGGGTGCAGTTTATGTTCCTTGTCTTCGTGAATGCCTGCAAAATGTACTTTGTGTGCCGTCATTAAGGAGCAATCTGATGTCTGTAGATTGTTTGCTAAAAGCTGGGTTTAAAGTGTATTTTGAAGGAGACAGTTGCATTATTAAGAAGGCTGGTGAGATTTTAGGCACTGCTAAGTCAGAGGGAGGCTTGTTTTGGCTTAAAGCAGGATCTCAAGTTGCAGCAGTAGTCAGTAAATCTCAGCCTGCAGTGAGTAACAAAGCTATACATGACAACTGTGTGCACTTATTGCATAGGAAAATGGGGCATGCTTGCTGGAAAAGTGTACTAAAAATGTCTGAATTGGCTGATGGGGGTGATTTAAAGAGTTGTAACAAGTACCTTGATTGTAATGTGTGTAAAAAGGTTAAAATCCACAGAGTCTCTTACCCCAGAAGTGACAGAGTTAGTGAGTCACCGCTACAGCTGGTTCACATGGACGTAATTGGTCCATTTGCTGTAAGCAGGGGTGGATCGCGCTTTTCACTAACAATTGTGGATGACGCCACGCGTTACTCCCGGGTTTTTCCCATGAAGAATAAGGGTGACGTGTTCACTAAGTTTAAAGGCTGGGTGGCATCTGTGGAAAGATTTCTGTCCATTAAACTCAAAAGGATTCAGACGGACAGAGGTGGCGAATTTATGTCAAATGCCTTTAAAGATTGGTTACAAAAGCGTGGCATTGGGCATAGAAAAACGAACGTTTTTTCCCCAGAGGAGAATGGCGTTGCAGAGCGAAAAAACAGATCTTTACAAGATATGATGTTTGCCATGCTTGATGATGCTGATTTGCCCATGTCTTATTGGGGGGAGAGCATGCTCACCGCGTGTTATCTCCAAAACAGGCTCTTTCATCAAACAATAGGTACAACCCCGTACTTTAAATTGTTTCAGAAAAAACCTAAAATTGACCATTTGCATGTGTTTGGATCAAAAGCCTGGGTATTAATTCCGAAACAAATGAGAAAGAAGGGAGATCCTAAGACCAAACAGTTAGTGTTTGTGGGTTACCAGGAGCTGGGAAAAGGTTTCCGCTTTGCTGAAGGGACAAATGGCATTGTGATCTCCAGGAATGCCAGTTTTTGTGAACATAGTGGCTGGGAGAGACTACATGCCAATACTGAGGTTTGGTTTGAACCTTCCCAGGAGCTTCATGACTCTGAAAGTAGACACAGAGAATCAGAGTCTGAGGGGGAGGAAAGTTCAGATAAGAGCTCTCAAGAAAGTGAAATTAGCCAGAGCCCAGTTGCTAAGCAACAAAAGAGAGGTCATAGTTCTGAGGAGGAAAGTGGGTCAGAAGAAAAATTTTCTCCCAGAAGATCTAAAAGACAAAACAAAGGAGTGCCTCCGGTGCGTTTTTCTCCTGATACTGCAAATGTGTTTAGTGTAAGTGCAGAACCCAAGAGTTTTCAGGAGGTGTTAAAGTTACCAAAAGAGGAGGCAGAGCGCTGGAAACAGGCAATGGAGGAAGAGATGTCCTCTCTGAATGAGCATAAGGTTTTTACACCAGTGGCAGCGCCTGAGGGGGCAAAGATTGTAGGCTGCAGGTGGGTGTACAAACTTAAACCTCTGGTGACAGGAGAGTACAAATACAAAGCTCGTTTAGTTGCTCAAGGATACTCTCAGAGGCCTGGAAAAGATTATGACGAGACTTTTTCCCCTACTGCTAAGGGGGACAGTGTAAGGCTGATTTTAACACTTGGAGCAAAGAGAAAACTCCTGTTAAACCATTTTGACATTCAGACTGCATATTTACATGCACCAATATCAGAAGACCTGTATGTAGCCGAACCGCCTGGTTATGAGACAGGTTCCAATAGAGTGTTGAAATTAAACAAAGCTCTATATGGTCTCAAACAGGCTGCAAGATCTTGGAACAAATGTTTCCATGAGGCCTTAGTGTCATTTGGTTTCAAGCAGAGTACAGCTGACAATTGTGTTTATGTACGTGGTACAGGCAGTGATCAAGAGTTTTGTCTGATTTATGTAGATGATGTATTGTATGCCTGTAAAACAGATAAACAAACTAAAAGATTTGCCAAGCAATTGTCCAGTAAGTTCAAAGTGAAGGACTTAGGCCCGGTTAGGACATATCTAGGGTTGGAAGTGTGCTGGGCCCAAGATGGCAGCTGCCTAATTAGTCAGCAGAACAAAGTTAAACAACTACTGACTACATACAGGATGCAGGATTGCAAAGGGGCAGTGGTGCCTATGGATCCAGGTTTCATAAAAACACTTCATATAGATGAGAGTCCTGAATTTGAACATCCTGATGTATATCACTCTGTAATTGGAAGTTTATTGTATATAGCACAGTGGTCCAGACCTGATATTAGCTATGCAGTAGGCATATTAAGTAGATTGGTCTCAAAACCCACACTAAATGCCTGGAAAGGGGTAAAACAAGTTATGAGATACCTCAAACAGACAATTGGCTATATGTTACAATTAAATTCTTCCGAGGATGAAATGTTGAGTTGCTACTGTGATAGTGACTGGGGAAATTTGCCAGATAGAAAATTTGTCACAGGACTAGTTATAATGGTCGGTGGAGCTTTAATCAGCTGGCGGTCACGCAAGCAAGACGTTGTAAGTGTGTCATCAACGGAATCAGAGTATGCCGCATTGAGTGAATTGTGCAACGAGGTGATTTATTTCAAGCATTTGTTGGCAGATTTAAATGTAAATTGTGGAGAACCAGTACAAGTTTACATTGATAATCAAGCTTGTATAACCTTAAGTAAAACAGAGGGTTTCAAATCGCGTTCCAAACATATCTCTGTAAAATACCAAAATGTACGTTGCTGTGTACAAGACAATGTAATCACCTGTACTTATGTGTCAAGTGAAGAAAATGTAGCAGATGTGTTAACTAAACCATTGGCAAAGATAAAGAACAAGCGAATGTGCAAGGGTTTAGGTTTGCTGGAAAAATGATCTTCTACATAGGTGTATTTGGTGTTAATTGTTCAGCAGAATCTGTGAGGGGGTGTTCAGTTTCGGTTTCAGTTTCTGTTAATTGGTTCTCGTGGGAAACTTGCAGATTCTAGCTTCACCAATTAACTCAAGCTGGTGTCAATTTACTCTTGGCAGAAAGCCCAGGTCTGCTTGACCTAGAAACTACTCACTCTGATTGGTTAACGAGCAGCACTCAACTCTGTTATCTAGGGATTGCTAGCACAGTTTGGTGTGAGATGTGTTAGGAGTTAGAAGTGCTGTGTATGGTTATGAGAGAGAGAAAGAAAGAAAGAGAGGATTTATTTTGCTTTTATTTGTATGCAGAAACTCTGCTGGTTTTATTTTTCCTTTTAATAAATCCTGTAAATAGTTATTCTGAGTCTAGCTGACTAGTCATTACCGCCGCGACTAGCTTCCTCGCTGTGCAGGAAAACTCTGCTACGTTTGGGCTAAAGCCAGTAGGGCTATGCCTGACACTTCAAAGTTCCATGAGAAACACCATGATGCACCTGTAGCATCAAAACTGGATGCCTTCAACTGCCCTACCTGCAATAACGCATGTCTCTCCTCTGTTGGCTTCTACAGCCACAACTGGCAACTCTCCAGTGGTTTGACTTTATCACCGATGGTGCACTCTTCCATTGTCTCCTGAGACAATGCTAGCGATGGTAATGTGGAGTCCTATACTCTGTTATCTCTTTGAAGAGTCTATAGAATCAACCTCTTAATATTATTAACAAGGCCCAGGTGTTATGCAATTAGTGAACAGTGGATGTGAAGAACAGTAGCTTTAGGCAGAGCTGGGCCAGAGAGACAACATACAGCCATTCGGTCCAATTTCCATCATAAATGTTGATCCCAGCTCAATTTCCCCCCTTCAGCAGAAACTGCAGGTTTGAAGTGGCACAAGAGGAAACAGCCCAGAAGACAATTAGAAGCTTAATATGTGGTGTTTGTTTGTGTGTTGTTAATGAGATTGCAGTGGGGAGTTAGCAAAGTAAATATGTTTTTTTACATAAACGTTTGGAACAATGCAGACACAGTAGTAAAAATATTATGTTCACACAGGCACACACATGTCATGTAGTGCAGCTGGCAACACTGCCAGAAAAAAAGCTCAATATTTCTTACTCCCAGTTCACCTTCTCTTGGGTCTAAGTGAGAATCAGCATTCATATCCAATCTGCTTTCTTCATTTTTAACCCCTTTGGCATGACTCTTACTGCTGTTTTCTCTGACAATTGTGCAGTTCTTAATGGGCTTAGAACTTATGATAGGGGGGGAAATACCACTATCCAAAAAACCCAAAACAAAAATCCAAGTTACACAGTGACAAGGGAACTAAAGACCTATACCCGAGTTTTTCTCCTCTTCCCTCTCAATCCATTTGCCTTTTGTGTCATGTCTTTAAGCTTGAACTTGGAAATTGTCTCCTCCCCTCCCTTTTAATGATCTGTAAGCTGCTCTGAAAGCCTTTGTCTGGAGAGCATGATAAAACTACTTTTAATAATAATGTATTTTATTTGTATTAATGCAGAAGCACATTTTAATGATTGCAGGTTCGCTTCCTTCAAGTGTTTTGTTTAGACTGTTCCTTCCTAGAGTACTTTGCTTGCATAATAGGGCAGCTTCCACCCCTGCTTCTAAGATCATCTCCAGTACAACAAATGTCACTGTTAAAAGAATGTCTCAAAGAGCACAAATCTAGAGTTCTAACTTTTCTTTTGTATGTTGTTTAGTATCGAGCCATTATGACAATTGTATTTGCATAAAATAATGAAGCCTTTTCAAGCCATGCCCATCTGCGGCTCCACATAATGTAGGAAACAGCTAAAACTTATGAAAGGAAAATAAATTGCTTCAGCACACAAGAAGAAAATTGTGAATGGGAACATGTCTATTGACTGAATGGTCTCAGGATTTTGTATTCTGAGACTATGTCCCATTTAAGGAAATGAACTTTTCATCTTGATTCAGTTGCAGATGAAGAGGCAAAATGAACCAATTTTCAAAGAAAGGAGGGAGGATAACCTGGCTAATCCAGTTTTTCACACATTTCACTTCTCAGAAATCAAAGGCAGGAACAAGGTAATCAGTATCGACCTAATAAATTTAGAACCTTACATACCATTCCTAAAGAAACACTGTAATGAAAGCATTGGTGTGAAATTTTTCTGGGTGAGTGAACAAAAGAATGGAGCTTTTACATGTTCTAGTGTCACCACTGTACAATTGTAGGCACCAGGCAAAAACATTCCTATTCACCCAGGCTTATGGATTTTAATTGGGAAGGTAATTAGATATGTTAGTGGCATTTGGTGTGCTTATCCTTTAGATGGGGTGGGTGAGACTTGTTCCTTTTAAATACATTATCACAAGAATGCTTATGTTCTGAGAACTGCTTTTATCATATCTATGCTACTGATTTAAAGCTTATATGGTTGGTTAACATCCAGTCCCCTTAAGTGCACTTTTCCCGGCACTCCAAGCCCAATTCCATTTTGGTGACTGGCAAAAAGAAAGAAAAAAGAAAGTTGCACTGGGGCACATGGAAAGGCTTAAATCTCTCCATCTAACACAGCAACCTGATGGGCCTAAAAATTTTCCCCTTCCCAGGTTTATCATCCACTGTGCAGAGACAATACTTTTCCTCAGCTTTCTGCACAGCTTGAGATGGTGGGGCTATGTGTCTACATGTGTGTCCTGGGTGTATGTGCAAGAGTGAAGGTGGCCACAATTATAGTTGGCTGCACTCATCACCACTAGCATGTGGCCCCCAAGGGGTTGGCCAAAGGTGAATGTGGCCACACCTGATATGGCACCTAAATGTGTGAATAGGCTTCACATGATTAAATGGGCAGTAGGGCTGCCCTGCTTGTCATGTCCATGAGGTCACATGGTTACCTGACCCCTCTTCTAATCTGGATCACCACACACCTGTCCCCACAATGAGAACACACAGCTAAGAAATGAATTCTGGTTTGGCAGTTTTCCATCTCCTGTAGTCAAGGTCTACAAACATAAGCTTTGCCAGTTGAAACATCCGCACTCAGCTAACCAGTCATTTTCTGTACTAAAAGGTGCAGTATAAGCATCCTCACAAAGTGGCTGATAGAAAATAGTAATAAAACATATAAATACAACCGTTTAAAATGCACAATTGCATTCCTTTGAATTGAGCAATAAGATGCAGCAATTAATAAAAAGTGTTTAAAAGATCTTAAGGGTTCTTTTAAAAGTCACTAATGATGGAACGATGCATACTTCATAGGGATCAAGTTCCATAAATATGGAGCCACCACTGAAAAGAACTTGCCCCCGGTACCCATCAGCTTAGCCGTTCTTAACAATGGACAACAAGCTGATATTATCACTCAGATAGGCTCATATAAATGCAGGCAGTCCTTCAGCTAACTGCATCCCAAAGCGCTTAGGGCTTCAAACTCCAAGCCCATGTGGCGATCACACAGGGTCTCTGGACTTTTGACAGTCTATTGACCCTGTGCCACCACTGTGATTGCTTTCTTCGCTGCCACCAACCCGTTTCTCATGGGTACACACAGAGTCTAGTCAGTTGTCCAGGCACTTGATTAACAAATAATCAAGTTTGGTTATAGGCATGAACAAGCTTATGGTTTCAGTTAATTTTTCTTGGCAGTTTCTTAATCTTAGTTCCTTAACTGTCCTATTCGTTCCTAACAACTTCAAACTGATTATCCCAACTAACAATCTGACTCCACCTAACAATTCCTCTCACTCTCTCACCACACAACTCGACCAACCCACAGACTATTCCTCCCTCTTCCTTCTCCAACTCCCCACTCTCAACTGAGTTTCACACAACACCCACTCTCACTCTAACTCCTCCTATCAGTTTCCACTGGCCAATCATGCCACACTCATTTTAACCCTTTCCTTATGACCCCCCTAGGAAGCAAACGCCACACCCAGCACTTGAAATAGAGCTCAGAAACAAATCAGCAGCCAACAGTGTAGGCTAGGTGTAATACCTTTTTAGCACTGGGCTCCTACATTCTTCCTGTTGTATTCATCACCAATGAAAATTTCTGAACCATTTTTAAAGGCAGCCCCACACAGAGTGTATTACACTACTCTAGTCAGCGTAGAGGTATAGGGATGCAGCTGACAAACTACTGAAACTTGTAAAGAACACTCCTGGCCGCTGATGCCACCCACACATCCATCAACAGCATTGAGCCCAGGAGGACTCCAAGACTATGTTCTTGACTCTTCCAGGGGAGTGCAATGCCCTCCAGAGCAAGATGGTTTCCTCCATATGAATGAATGGATTTCCTGGTGCATAGATCTTCCATTGTGATAGACATTGACTTCAGCTGGTTTTACTTCATTCATCCCCAATAGCTTCCAGGCATCTGTTCAGAACTGACCCTCTTCTTGATATGAAGTGAATGACACATGACGCAGTGGAGGGTCACATGCAGAATCAGTCCTAGCCACAATATCCTGCCACATAGGATCAAGACCAATAACAGGGCTGAGGTGGAGGCTACAGGGAGGGAAGAAGAAGGTTTCATTTGCAAGGGCAGATGTCACCAGGGAAAGGCGCAGTCCCATCCCAATAGTGCCCTCAAATCAGTACATCACTTTGTTTTCACTCATGTGTGTGAATAACTGCAGTTTCTTCTTATAAATTATTTAGAATAAGAATGAACTGCAGAAATTTGCATGCAAGAAGTCCTTGCTCTTCACAGCCAACTGTGTTTCTACCCATATGGTTTTTGGCCAGATCTTAGACAGGGAAAGGAAAATCTATTTCCTTGAGGATAATGTTAAAGTGGGGGGAAACCTTGACGTTAAGGGATATGTAAATCCACCCTTCACTTCCCACACATGTACAGGCAAATGTTCCCTCTCCTGTACAATTTACCAACACAGTTGCTGTCAGTACAGTGGTGCCTCACAAGACGAAATTAATCTGTTCCGCGAGTCTCTTCGTCTAGCGGTTTTTTCGTCTTGCGAAGCAACCCTGTTAGCAGCTTAGCGGATTAGCGCTATTAGCGGTTTAGCGGCTATTAAAGGCTTGCGGCTATTAAAGGCTTAGCGGATTAGCGGCTAAAAGGCTATTAGCGGATTAGCGGCTTAGAAAAAGGGGGGAGCGAAAAAAAATCGGAACACTCGCAAGACGTTTTCGTCTTGCAAAGCAAGCCCATAGGGAAAATTGTCTTGCGAAGAAGCTCAAAAACGGAAAACCCTTTCGTCTAGCGGGTTTTCTGTCTTGCGAGGCATTCGTCTTGCGGGGCACCACTGTATGAATGTGGGTTCACATGCCCGGTTCTTTGATAAGCCTTTTCAGACTTGGGAAATGCAGGTCTCACAGTGCATTGCCATAGACGGAATCCATTCTGTCCCAAACATCAGCTATGTTTTGTTTGCTTTGGCTCCAGAAAATAGCCAGATGAACCCAGCATCTTTGAGGATGTTTGTTAAAGCTAAGCAGGTTTTTACCTGGCTCACAGCTTGGACGGAAGATGACCTGGGAGGCCCATGCAATAAATAAATAAAAACAAATGACTGACTTTTATAGATTTCCTATAAAGTTAATGTTGTTTAAACCTTCCTAGAAACATTATCGAAGTAAATATATGTGACTTGTCTCTTTGAACTAAAAACACGATGCAATTTGCAGGACAAATCCTGTTAACTCTGTTCCTTTGGATAAGGCACCTTAACTGCTCCTCATCACATATCAGTGCAGTGAGTAAGCTAAGAATTAAATTGTTTAAACATTCTCTATTACAGTACTATGGAAATATTGAGGAATTCTAGAGAAAGGAGCATTTTGTTGCCATTAAATTAATGCATTTATTTTTCAATTATCTAAAAAAGAAAGCACCTTGATAATGTTTTCATACCCTCCAACGTTTCTCCGATGAAAATAAGGATGCCCCATTCCATAATCATACTTTTACTATTTACACCCCACACATCTTACTGGGTTGCCCCAGCCACTCTGGGCAGCTTCCAACATATATAATTAATAAAACATTAAATATATATATTTAAAATCCCTATACAAGATTGTGTTCAGATAACTTGGGGGTTGGATAACTCCATACCTTCCAACATTTCTCTAATGAAAATAGGGGACATCCTAAGGAAAAGTGGGGCATTCGGGGATCAAATCAGAAATCAGGACAGCTTCTCTAAATCAGGGACATCCCTGGAAAATAGGGACAACTAGAGGGTCTGCATTTTCTAAAATAACATTTTCATGTTAACAAGACAAGACAAGAATAAAATTTCATTCATACTAGTTATGTCCTATATTGTGAAATTTCCTATATTGTGAAAACTGTGAGCTACCACCATACTCAATCTTTAATTAAAACAACCCAAACACAGTCAGTAATATATTTCATGCTATCAGTCCCATACAATCAACTGAGAGTTCCTGCATTGTTTCAATGAGATACAGTACAGATAGAAAAGTTTTAAAGACAAAATTAAAGTA
This sequence comes from Podarcis bocagei, assembly GCF_964188305.1. Taxonomy (NCBI): domain Eukaryota; kingdom Metazoa; phylum Chordata; class Lepidosauria; order Squamata; family Lacertidae; genus Podarcis; species Podarcis bocagei. The sequence goes on from NC_138128.1 coordinate 70,516,458, forward strand.
CAGTGGTACCTCAGGTTGCATACGCTTCAGGTTAAAGACTCCGCTAACCCAGATATAGTGCTTCAGGTTAAGAACTTTGCTTCAGGATGAGAACAGAAATCATGCTCCAGTGGCGTGGCAGCAGCAGGAGGCCCCATTAGCTAAAGTGGTGCTTCAGGTTAAGAACAGTTTCAGGTTAAGTACGGACCGCTGGAACGAATTAAGTACTTAACCTGAGGTACCACTGTATAGCCCTCCACGAGTCTAACCTAGAAGCAAGAACCAACCATGGTTTGTGAGATAATTCTTCAGAGTCCCATAGAGAACAACACTATACTTGTCGTTCTCTATACTTGTCTGCAAGTAACAGGGAAGGAGTGAGGTAATTGTATTTTGAAACAAAGGAAAGTGCCTTATACCAAGATAGACCATTGGTCCATCTAGCTCAGTATTGTCTGCACTGACTGACAGAAGCTCCAAGGTTGTAGAGGGAGGAACAAAAGAGAGTCCAGTCCAGTCCAGTCCAGTCCAGCATCCTTTCTCACAATGGCCAACAAGACACCTGTGGCAAGCCTGAAAACAGAACCTGAGCAACAGCAATCTTCCCACTTGTGATTCCCAGAAACTGGCATTCCCTGTCCTAGCCCTATGGAGATGCCAGGGATTGAATCACCAGCAACCCTCTGCATGCAGAGCCGATGCTTTGACAGTGAGCTATAGTCCTTACTTGAAAGGGGAGGGATAGCTTTGTTGCAGGGGGATTCCATTGGCTGCTCTTTCAAAAATACAGAATATACCACTATATGCTTCAGCTCCGGGGAATGATACAACAATAACGTTACAGCAATGTTCACAAAATGGTAGCAGAAGACCTTTGCACTTAGAATTACATGAGTGCTATGAAAATAGCTCTCCAATCTCAGTAGACAAAATGTGTGAGCCAAGACCTGTCTTGTCAAAGAAATTAGGCATGCCACACAAGAGACCAGCCTGTGCAAATGCTTTAGAAACCTACTATGCATGCCACAAACAGTTACATACCATAACTAGCCATTTCAGACTCTGGTTTACAGGAATTAGCTTCCCAGATTAAAATATTGAAGCAGATATAAGAGAAGGCAGTCTTCTTCTTTCCATCTGCCAGGCATCTTCCTAATTCCTCTTTCCCAAGCCTCTCATGCAATATGTTAGGTAAAGGTAAAGGTGCCCCTGCCCGTACGGGCCAGTCTTAACAGACTCTGGGGTTGTGCGCCCATCTCACTCAAGAGGCCGGGGGCCAGCGCTGTCCGGAGACACTTTCCGGGTCACGTGGCCAGCGTGACAAGCTGCATCTGGCAAGCCAGCGCAGCACATGGAAACGCCGTTTACCTTCCTGCCAGTAAGCGGTCCCTATTTATCTACTTGCACCCAGGGGTGCTTTTGAACTGCTAGGCTGGCAGCCGCTGGGACCGAGCAGCGGGAGCGCACCCTGCTGCGGGGATTCGAACCGCCGACCTTTCGATCGGCAAGTCCTAGGCGCTGAGGCTTTTACCCACAGTGCCACCCGTGTCCCTACAATATGTTAGAAATAAACAATTTAAACCATCCAACTTAAATACACTGCTTACTATCCACTGGGAACTCTTGTTGTTGTCAAGACCAAAGAATCTGTTCTAAGCACTCATGTCACTTACAGCTCTCTGTTCTGTTGAAAATGGATACAAAGATGTTTTGCCAGTCAAGTCTTCTATTGCATCACAATTCATGCTTATGCACAGAAGTAAAATACTTTTAAAACTACCAGTTATGTGCATCACCAAAGCAGGAAACAACCATCTCTCCCGCCATTTTGGTTCTAAGATTCTCAGCTGCCTTAGGCACCCTCCTGCAAATGACATACATGTTTCCTTCCATGAGCAGATAGTGCAAAATAAGTAAGTTATAGAAGACCAGGTAATTGGTGGTTTACTATAATTTTGTCTTGCTTTACAGACAGTTACTTCTCACATTATTATTATATTATTATTATTATTATTATTATTATTATTATTATTATTATTATTATTATTATTATTATATGCCACTGAGCTTGCAACTAAAAAGGCAGGAAAACACAAAAGAAGGGAATGAGAGTGGAAGGAAGAGAAAGAGAAGGGAGATCAGCTCTTTAAGGCCAGAACAAAGTGCTGAACAATAAGCCTTTATATTCCAATTGGTCCTTGCTGATCTTCTCTTGCTGGTGTTCTTGCTTGAATGTCAGTTGGTAGCTCTTGTTCCTTGCTTTGGCTGATGGAATGAGCCAGAGAAACACTTTCCCTTGCTTCTGTAGTCCCCAGGCTTCTGACAACTGGAGCAGAGTGTTCCTTCCAGCAACGTGGGGAAAAACTTGCCCTTCAGCTGCTCTTTCTTTAGACAATGACTGGAGCCAGATTGGTCTCCCCCTTGCAGTGCTGAATTCATGCACAAGCTAAGTAAGCTACAGTTTGGGGCCTCAGATCGTGAGGGGGCCCTGAACAACAGCAGCAACAACAAAACAAATTACAAGTTTTACATAATTGGTTAAATATAAACAAATAGGCTTACTGTAATGTACATGCTTCGGTTAGATTGGTGGATTTTAGTTTCATCTTTCCCTATGGAAAACTTTAGCGTTTCTATTCTCACTGTCTTTTCTGCTAGAAAAAGACACGTATTTTGGTAATGATACAGGGGGCCTCTTAAACTTAGCATTGCTTTTGGCGTCCGCACGCCTTGATCCACCCATACCCCTTTGCCATCAGGTTCATTCTAGGCATCACTGAGAGGAGCTTCCCAGTAGCCCTAGGTCCCATGGTTGATGGCAAGGACCAGAGTGTTCTGGCCTTCAGCTCTTCAGTCTCATGGCAACTGGCAACTATAATACACAAAATCTTGCATTTTGCCTACCCCCTCTGTGCTTGAGAAATGATGAGACTGTTGTCCAATTCTTCTAATTTGGTAGTGAAATCATACACTTCTCTGTCGTCGGTACAGTGGGCAGTGAAATGGACGATGAGCAAGCTCTACTACATCATTTTCTCTAGAGATACAAATAAACTCATTGGCTATGTTCCTATATATCCAGTTTAAGAATGCTGAGGGCACAGTTTGGAAACTTAATCTGGTGAAAGATTTTCTCAAGGATGGATGCGCGAGTGAGTTCAAATTAATACCATTGTGGGAAACGATCAATCTTGTAATGATAGTACCATCACAAGAAACCTGTATTTTGAATTTTTGCCAGATCTAAATGGCAGCAAATTTAAAGATCTTAAAGATCTTATCTTTGATTCTCTTTTTTTGCTCTGGCTCTTGTCTATTGATCTAGCAAGACCTGGTGATAAATTACACCGCAGCATTAACTTCTTGGACTACAAGGCCCAGTCATGAGTAGCTGTTCTGGGGGGGGGGGGAGTACATTATATTGATTCCCCAGATGATTTTGCAGTTGTCACCATAAAGAATTAACATTTTTAATTCTTTCCTTCAAGGAAGGAACATGTACCTCATATATTGCAACTGGTGTACAATACAGGAGACAAACCAGAGTTTTAAGAAACTGTTTTGGTAAGATCTCAAGGGATGTGAATAATTAAAATGGAAATAGGCTGTAACTCAGTGGTATTCAGAAGGTCCCAGGTTCAGTCCTTGGCATCTTCAGGTAAGACAAGGAAAGACCTTTCTCTGAAAATTTGGAGAGCTACAGCCAGTGTAGATCAGAGGTTAAGAACCTCGAGTCCATGGGCCATATTTTGCTGCTTTAAGACAGTCTCCACAGAGCCTTAATAGTCAGGATAACTAAATTAGTCCCTTCCTGTAGGGATGACTTCAGAATAATCTATGTCACTCAGGCATCTATTAACTTTATGTTTGATATATGATTTTTCAAGCATAGTTGGCCATTAACCAAAATACCTAAAGTTTCAAACCTAGGCTAGCATGCTCCTCTCCGGCAATCAAAAAGATCAGCCAACTCTCAAAAAGAACAGATGTTTTATGCTTCATGATGGAATAAAACTGGATCATTTAATTGTTCTACAGTACTATTAATGTAGAAATTGAAAATGAATGGGACCAATAAACAGCCTTGCTTTTCAAACCCTCCTCGCTAGAGGCATATCTTCTGGCATAAGTGCCCTGCCCTGCTGATAATTATAGGAGCAGTCAACTGCAAGAGGTACCTTCCAAAGTCTACTGCAGTGCCTCTAATTTGTCAAGGAAAAACTTTGTGAGCAATGCTTGAACTCTTTTATTAAATTATTATTCCTATCTTATAAGGAATAATTTGTTCTTTCTTTCCATAGTGTTTCATGCTCACCTCTGAAGCCTTTCCCTAACAATCTTAAGATCTTTGATCAAGGCTCTTTCCTAAGTCCCTTCCTTAGTGGAAGTAAGCCATTTATATGCAACGGTGAAAGAATTTTCGGTGGTGGTGGTAGGTTTTCACTTTAATACTTTCCCATTGGCCTAGGCCAGGCATAGGCAAACTCCAGCCCTCCAGATGTCTGGGACTACAATTCCCACCATTCCTGACCACTGGTCCTGTTAGCTAGGGATGATGGGAATTGTTGTCCCAAACATCCGGAGGGCCAGAGTTTGCCTATGCCTAGCCTAGGCAGTGGTCCTGTCACCTCAGTCTGTTTTTAGTTATTATCAATTTTGCAAATCTTATTTATTTATTTATTTATTTATTCCTGAATGGGATGTTCTAAGATGATCAGTACTGACTAGGGTTGCCAACCCCACAGGGCCGGCCTGTAGTTTCCAGGTATTCTCATTTTTTAGACTTTGTGTTTTTCATTTGAATGGCATGCTCTTGGAGTCTGTGGCTACTGCTTAATGTGTCTTGCTTAATGACATCCCTGGCCCCCAGTCCCCAAGGCGAAGCCTGGAATTTCAGGGTCTGGGATGCTCCTGACTTGGCAGCTATAGCAATGGCTAATCTTTTCAAATCAAAATGGCTTTATTAGTTTGTTTTACTTTCAATATTAAGTTTTCAGTTCAAACAGGATGGCATAATCTTTCCTCATATGAGGCTGCAGTAGCTCTGTGTGGAAGGATCTACAGATGGGTCAATGCGGACATATTTCTCTCTCTCTCTCCACACTTCAGTGTACATGAGAGGACATGATTACAACAAAAAGATTTATGCCTGGTTTCCCTATGTCTGTTCCAGAATTCATGTAACAAGATGCAGGAAGAGAGTGGGGGGAAGGACTTATGTGAGGCATGCAGAAACCTCACATTCCCTATGATGCCCTATGATTCCACATGCTACCTCTGAGCTTGCCAAGGTAGCAGAAGGTAAAACAGAGTGTTATTTGGCCTTATGGAGATCCCTCTACCCAAAGGTTGTGCATCCCATGTGAGGACACATCTTGCCCTGGAATTGTAATTGTATTCCCCTCCCCCTGTGTTTTTGTTCAGTGTTGGTCATTTGACTGTGATCTTTACTATATGCCCAATACATCAAACAAATACATTTACTTACTGACATAATACTATGTCAAATAAAGCTCAGATTCCTGTGTTCTTCTGCTAGCTATAGATAAGATAAAATTACTGCTCTCCCCCCTGATCTTCTTTATTCTATTTTAAAGTTTGAGAAAGTAGCACTGCATTCTCGCTTCCCTTGAATTTTACCTTGGTGTAAGGTGGTAGAATACTAATGTCCCCAGTGCTTGCTGAATTACAGTGATGCATAGAATTATTCTGACCTTTTCAGATATTTTGCATTTTGAAGGCCTCACCCTCCTAGTAATGGACTTGGCTTTCCCATTTGCAGCCTCAGTGAGCTGTGGGTGTGCCTTAGACTGTCCAGTTGAAGCAGATAATATTAAAATAGCTGGAAACAATATATTTCATGGGCGGAGGGGTAAATGTCCCAAGACAGAAATAGCTAGAACCAATATATTTGTGGGAGAGGGGGGTGTCCCATGACAGAAATGTTTTAACAATAAGCCCCTGTTACAAATGCTGAAAAAAGAGAGAATTGTAAGTGGCAGACAAGTGAATTCATTCAGGAAAAGTCAATAAAGAGAAAACAACATTGTCTTAGAATCTTTGGATTGTAATCTAATGGTTACACTTGGATGGTGTAACAAAAGGAATCATTTCCAGTTTCCTCCTGAACGGTACACAAAGGCCAGCGTAGATTTCAAGGAGGTTTACTTTACTTTTTTGAAAAGAAAATGACAAAATGTCCATTATTTTCCCCCTCCCCCCAACTGTGTACTTTATGAAATGATGGCATACTCTTTTTTTCAAAAAAACAACAACAAAAACCCATCATTTTATTCAAAGTAGATAAAGACTCTCCTCCTGCAAGAGAGGGGAGTGGTTGCGGTCAGGATCCGGACTATGCCTCAAGCAGGTGCCTGTGAGGGGGCGTGCTTAGCAGCCTAAATTGCTGCAGTGCCATCTTCCCGGCCTCACTCTTCGTCGTCCTGCCGCGAGTCACCCACCCTCCACTCCGTTAGAGCTCAGGGTCTCAGTTTTCTTTTGGCCTTGCTATGGACCTTAGGTTGGTCGCCCTGGTTGTCCGGGGGGCCTGGTAGGAATTTTTCCATTTGGCATTAGGCTTTTTGGTTTTTTCGCCAACCTCGTAGCAATCGTTACAACTTTCATGGTACTGGTGGGTAGGTTAGGCATTGGAATAATGTGTTGTGGTGTGTGGAAGGGCTAGGTGTGGCCATCGCCTACGCCTTCAATTTTTGGGTATTCCGTTAAAGGAATCCGGCGGTCATGTATTCTGTCCGATGCCTGCGTGGCGGGAGGCCATGGCACGACCCTCGGTGACATCAGGGGAGATCTTATAGTTGGATTAGCATCAACAGGCTCCACCTACTGGTGAATAAACCCCCCTGTTTTAGACTCACCCCTCTCTGAGGGGGTGGAGTCAGCTGACGTAATCCAATGCCTAAGCCAATACCTTTTCACTTGCTGTAATCAATAAAGCTGTGGCCTTTTCTTGCCCATTAACCTTATATCACGTGTCCTTGTGTTTTCATTTCACTATGCGGAGATCGGGTCCTTGAACCGCAAATTTATTTTGGCAAGAGCTAACATCCTGTCTGCAGTTGTTCCAGGATTCCTCTTCCTCCAGCAGTCTCTCCCCTCCCCCATGCCCCTCAATCTGCTCTTGAGGGTCTCACAACCCTCTATAGAAGATTTTGGGTGTATGGGGGCTGCAGGATAGAGAGAAGGAAGGGCAAGTCCCATTTGCAGAAGTGGAAGTCTGCTGCCCAATTGGACACCTCAGTTGGATATCACCTATTGTTAAAATGAAAGCTTCCAGGCAAGAATAAGCTTTTTTGGAGCTTAGCCCTAATTAGAACTTTGGAGTGCTAGTAGAATGTCAATAGCAACATATCATATTTGACTAGATATTCCCAAGTTGTACTTTCCAGATGTCAGCTGTGGTGAATATAAATCTTTCCCACATCTAACTTATTTCTGAAAAGTACTGAGAGAAAGAGTGGCTGTTAGGAATGCACAGCATGGCAGGAAATGGCACAGAGGATATTTATGTTTCTCTAACACCATCCCTCATGTTTGGAGGTCTATGAAACTCAGCAAGAGTGCTCATTATTGAAAATAAATAAGATTGCATACTGCATTTAAAAAAATGAAATGGGCACATTAACCCAGTCACTATGTGCAAACTAACCACATGGAATTAAACATACCAAGGATTTTGATTTTCCTAAAACAATATTTTATTAAACAAAATAAAAACTGGTATAAATTAAATTTAAAAGGTACATTTATTGCCAATTTGCACCATTTTTTAAATAATAATTTTGCCATATCTACATTGTACTCAAACTGTGTGGCTGACATAAGGATCACTTTAAAACCAACCATGTTTTATCATTGCCACTCAGTTGATGAAATTGATGTATGTCAGCTAATTATGCAGGCTATATTTTATCATTTGGCTGTTCAGCTGGTAACCGCTGGAGATAAGTTCTCCCATGATTACGGGAGAGCCAAAATGGATAGATGGGCTGTCTTCACATCAGGATTAGACTAAGATCTTTTGACATTTAGTCACAGCTGTTTTTCACACTCACAGCAGTTTACATTCTTAAACTCTTAATCACAGCTGGCTTGAATCCTGCAGCTATGCTTCTTGGAGGAGATTTAAAACTCAGCCCTACCTTACTTGAGCAACTGCTTTATCCCTTATATAACCAGTAGGTCACTGCAGTGTGTGGGACAGTTTCTCTGGCACGTTCCAAAAATCTCAACATCCTGCTCCACAGTAACTCAGAGCAGGGCTTTCAGCATGGCATTCCTACTGAGTTATGGCAGGTGCCCACAAACTGCATTTTCTGGAAACAATTGAAGACATTCTTGCTCTGATGGGTCACTGCCATGGGTGTCCACTTAGTATTCTTCAAATATATCTGCTGTTTTCTGTGTTGTTCTAAACTGTGTTTTTAGCTGGTTGCATATTGCCTTGAGACATACGCGTGGAAGCAGATTAATTAATACTAATATTCATAATATTAGTAATAATATAAATAATACCTATTTCAAGCATGTATTTTTTGTTTAAAAAAATCTGGCATTTCTGCTAATAGACATTTTGCAATATGCTTTGTGGCCTTGCGCACAACTACCGGTACATGTTTTTCTAATAAAGAGAACTGCACATCAACAAAACTGTTGTTACTATGCACACCTTATTCAATCAGATTTCCTTCTGAATAGACACGCATAGAATTGCATTGTTAATATGGCACCCCTCTGGTCCTCCAAGGCAATGCCTCCACCTTATTTTTGCTGGTCCTCAGTTAGCAGTGGCATTTTCATAGGTCATGCTTGTATTGAGGAGGGAGAAGATGAGAGCAGTATCAACAGCTGGCTACAGCAGCCTTTTGCTGCCTGGTCAGTGAGAAAATATATATATATATATATATATGCTTTCGTAGATTTTCACGGGTACAGGAATGCAGGTTTTGGTGTCTTCGGGTGTCTTCCCGTGTAAGAGTTGGGGTGTCTAGGCGACGTTTCGACGAGGTCTCACTCGTCATCTTCAGGCTGGTGCTTTCGGCTTCTTGTTACTAGAACAGAGCTGCTTTCGTAGATTTTCACGGGTACAGGAATGCAGGTTTTGGTGTCTTCGGGTGTCTTCCCGTGTAAGAGTTGGGGTTAGAACACAGCTCTGTTCTAGTAACAAGAAGCCGAAAGCACCAGCCTGAAGATGACGAGTGAGACCTCGTCGAAACGTCGCCTAGACACCCCAACTCTTACACGGGAAGACACCCGAAGACACCAAAACCTGCATATATATATATATATATATATATATATATATATATATATATATATATATATAATGTCCAGTAGCACCTTAGAGACCAACTAAGTTTGTTCTTGCTATGAGCTTTCGTGTGCATGCACACTTCTTCAGATACACTGAAACAGAAGTCACCAGATATATATATATATATATATATATATATATATATATATATATAGTGAGAGGGTGGGGAGGGGTATTCCTCAGAAGGGTGGTGGGAATAGGTGATTGGCTGATAGGTGTGATAGACCTGTTGACAACTGTTAATGACTGCAATTGGTCTTACAGGAAAAAGCAAAGGGTGAGATGGTCAAAAATAGCTTTAGCATGTATAATGAGATAAGAATCCATTGTCTCTATTCAGAGCAGGTCTCTCCAGGGTTTTAAGTTTGGTAGTAATTCAGCAACTTCTCTTTCCAGTCTATTTCTGAAATTCTTTTGTAATATGACAGCTATGTTGAGATCTTGTATAGAATGTCCTGGGAGACTGAAGTGTTCTCCTACTGATTTCTCTGTCTTGTGATTCCTGATGTCAGGTGGTCATTGAGAAAGTCGGCTATAATAGCTAGGACCAGAAGGCTAAAATCATAGCCTCCATTCTGCAGGGCAAGACTAGCTGTTTGCTTCTGGACTGAGCAAGAATGTTAATCTTTATTGCAAACTGGCCTTGAGACTGGGTTGTGCTTGGTTTCCCCCCCACTCTCTGCTTCTTGTTAGTGGGTCAGTAATGACACACGCGCACACACACACACACACACACACACACAGAGAGAGAGAGAGAGAGAGAGAGAGAGAGAGAGAGAGAGAGACAGACCCTGCCCATCTGGCTTCCAACAGAATATTAAAAATACAATAAAACATCAGACATTATAAACTTCCCTAAACAGGGCTGCCTTCAGATGTCTTCTAAAAGTCAGATAGTTGTTTATTTCCTTGACATCTGATGGGAGGGCGTTCCACAGGGAGGGCGCCACTACCGAGAAGGCTTTCTGCCTGGTTCCCTGTAACTTCGCTTCTTGCAGTGTTCACTAAGCTAGCGGTATCATATGATAAACAGGTAATTAAGCTATTCCCAACAGACAGGAAATTACGAATAAGGACATTCTAACAAGATCACTCTCCATATAATTCCTTTAGCAACAAAATAGCAAAATTCAGATGAAACATAAGCCCCTTTGTAATCGGTGGGATTTAAGGATGCAACCATGTACTCCAAGGAATTGCATTGCATTCTGGTCCTGCCTAACCATCACTGAACTTCGCTGCATAACATTAGACTACTTAAGTGGCATACGACAGCTGCACATACTTTCCAAATTGTGCTAAACACAGGATGTAGAATTTATATGAGAAATTTCAGATGTCTAGAGCAAAAATGACAACAATCCCATAGAGTTATTATTTGAATTCCAAAGGTTTTGCCCTTGTTGTACCTCTCCTAAGGCTTCCTTAACCAGAATAGGTTATCCAGAGTGACAAGTCTTTGAAATCACAATGTCTGCACACTATGATTATTTTCTTGTCAATTATTGGGTGTGGGTTTTTGTTTCTTGTTTTGTTTTGTTTTTGTTTCAAGACTTGGCTTGCATGCTATTCTTTGACAGGGGGGGGGGGGAATTCATCTGTCAAGAAATCCCCACAATCCAGCAGTTTGGATGGGGCCCAAATAACAGATCTGACAAACCAAGAGAAGGTTCCAAAGCAGCTGCAATTGGACAAACTACTAATTATTGTTGAGCTTTTCAAAGGATTATGACAGGAGAAAAGCCATTGCACAGAGCGCTGACTTTCCTTTCCTCTCTCTGCTGCTACTGGTGAATTTTTAATGCAGTTTCCCCTCTAAAATGTACAATTCAGAATATCTGCCCCCCGAATTCGAACTAATTCTGTAATGTGTATAGATCAAATGAAACATTATCTAGGACCAGAATATTTTCAGTTGATTCTAAAAAAAATGCAAATAGTCTTTTGAGAACTGATCTTGGTAAACGAGCACTTGCAGTTTGTGTTTAAAAAGAAATAGATAATTCATGCTTCTTCCCTGTCAATTGGAGACAGCACCAATCAGTTGTATGGAGAACTGCTGGCCAAAGCTGACTGGGGCAAACGCTGCTTTTTAAAATGCAGTTCTTCACACATATAGATATGAATATATATAGCACTTCAACCAAGGAGTTTAAGGCAGGGTGCAGGACTTAGGAAATACAGCCTGGTGTGTGTGTGTGTGTGTGTGTGTGTGTGTGTCTGTGTGTGTGTCTGTGTGTAGGGGATGATAAAGGTGGTCAGTGCTGAGTAAATTAATTATTATTATTATTATTAATTGAATATATATATTTATATAAATTTATATACCTTCCTATACCCCTAGGTCTCAGTTCCACGAGGAAAGGTTGAAAAAACAGGGTATGTTTACAGAAGGGGGGTGGGAGGGGACATGATAGCACTCTTCCTCCTCGATAGCTCAGTGGGTTAGAGGGTGGTGCTGATAAAGCCAAGGTTGCAGGTTCAGTCCCCATATGGGGCAGCTGCATATTCCTGCATTGCAGGGGGCTGGACTAAATGATCCTCGGTGTCCCTTCCAGATTAAATTAATAATAATAATAATAATAATAATAATTTGTTATTTATACCCCGCCCATCTGGCTGGGCTTCCCCAGCCACTCTGGGTGGCTCGTTGGGAAATTGGTTGGGAAGTATGGGCTGGCATTTTGATGACAGCAAAGTCATGCAGATGCCTTGCGCACCTGAAGAGCGCTCGCCCCACATCTGGAAGCACCCTTATGGTCACATGCCACAGTGGACAGGACTAGAAGAGATGGGTTTAAGTTACAAGAAGGCATCGTTTCAGTTGAACATTAGGTGAAATGTTTTGACAGTGTGAGCAGTTTGATAACGAAGCCAGTTTCCTGAGGAAGTGGTGGTTTCTCCTTTTCTGGAGGTCTCCAAGCAGAGGCTGGTCATCTTCTGGGATTGTTCATGCTCCAGATTTTTAACTGTTCATATGAAAGAAATTGTTTTGAATCCTTTTTATTGTTGATTTTATTACTGTGAAATTGCTTTGAGATATTCTGTGGGAATATCTAAAGAAGAGCCTTCGGATCTATGGGTTATTTCTTATGAAACTGTTTTCTGCACCAACTAGAATGACATTCTGCTGCACCTTTTCTTCTGTGTACACAGGGTCTGTATTTCCTGCAAGGGCAGCTATTAGATAATGTTTATTATTGGATAGGTGTCAAAGGGGGCATTTTACCCAGACAGGATTGGTTACCTTGCTAATAACATTTCAGTTCAGCTCTCTTCTCTGATGATAACGATGCAGCAATTTGGATTGTGTTAGGTTCCTACCACCACCACCGCTAAACAGTCAATACAGAAAAAGTCAATACAAATTTGACACAAGGCGAATGAGTCAAATGGAATAGGCAAGCAGCCTAAATACATGCTTTCCGCTGCATCCCAAGCAGAGAAATTAATGAAACTTGCAGAAAGCAGTTTCCAAGATTTATTCCTAAAGGCAAAGAATTATTTTCCCTATGATGCAGTGTTATATTGAAACTGCTCTCAAACTGCAAGGAAGGATTCCCTCATCTGCTCAGAGCCTAAATGCAGCCAAAACATGATGCAAATTAAGAACTGGATTCTTAATAGAATGGAAGTACTTGTAGAGATCCCTGGCCCAAATCCTAAATGAATTTTAATGGAGGAATTCTAAATTAAAATGCTGTGATGCAAGTGCATTCAAAGACTTCTGACTCCTATTTCCCAGAAAGAATGAATTGTTTTCCTATTTCCATGGAAAGAATGAGTTGTTTTTAACCATTTTTATTTTGTATTTTGTCTTTTTATTATTTTTTTATTTTTACTCTGTAATACTTTGAAAATTTGAATAAATGTCTTACAAAGACTTCTGACTCCTAGATATGGAAGGGGAAGAAATAGGTAGAAATCAGAAGTCTTTGAATGGGCTTGCACAATATTTTATTTTTTTTGCAAATTAAATTTTTATTGATTTTCAGTACACATACATACATTCATAAATTACACATATATAGGTTACATATTTAACTTAGGCCCTATCATGCCTCTGACTTCCCTCCATTTCTTTGGTAAGTATCAAATAAAGTTCTAATATCACGTACTCTATATATCTTATTATCAACTACACGCTGTAAGAGTTATTCCAACCCTACCAGTGTCTTCAAAGATTTACAATTGTTTCTTATATACATCAAATATTTACTCTTTTCTTGAAACTTCTGCTCGTCCTGATCTCTTAATTTTCCTGATAGTCTGGCCAGTTCTGCGTAGTCCATCATTTTAACCATATTCGGTATTATGTCTGTTTTCCAATTCTGAGCTAACATATTTCTGGCTGCTGTCGTGGCATATAAAAAGAGGTTTTTATCTTTTTTTTCAATTTCCTTTCCAATCAATCCCAGTAGAAAAGCTTCAGGTCTTTTTGGGAAAGTATATTTAAAGATTTTTTTAAGTTCGTTATAGATTAGTTCCCAAAAGCCCTTCACTTTACTACAGGTCCACCACATATGGTAGAGGTCACCCTCTACCTCTCCACACTTCCAACATTTCTTATTTTTTGTTCTATACATCCTTGCTAGCTTTACCGGCGTTAGATGCCATCTGTAGATCATTTTCCACAAATTCTCTTTTAAAGCAGTACAAGCCGTAAATTTCATGTTTACATTCCAAAGTTCTTGCCACGCATCAAAATCGATATTATGGCCAAAATCAATAGCCCATTTAACCATAGCTTCCTTTATCTCTTTGTCTTTCGTATACCAATCCAATAATAAATCGTATGTTTTTGATAATAATTTATTTTTACCTTCTAGAATATCAATATTAAATTTAGATTTCTTATCCTCGAATCCCTTTTTCCTTTTATCGTCTTTTAGTAGATCATTAACTTGGTGATACTGTAACCACCCTGTATATAAATTCTCTACCTCTTTATACGGTTTGAGTTTTATATCTTGATCTGTCTTTTTGATTAGTTCTTCATAAGTAGCTTTTTCCCCTTCCATATTAACTTTTTTGATAGTTAAAACTTCTATTGGTGAAATCCACCAAGGGGTTTTCCTTTCCAATAGGTCTTTGTTTCTTTCCCAAACTTGAAATATTGATCCTCTGATTATATGGTTTAGATAACCCTTGTGAACTTTCACCTTCTCATACCATAGGTTAGAGTGCCACCCGTACCTATTATCAAAACCTTCTAAGTCTAAGAGATCGGTGTTTTCTAATTTTATCCAGTCTTTCACCCAGTTCTGGCAGGGAAAAACCTCCTCTTTCTTTTTTATCCACCAATATTTTCATTTTTATTCTCGGTTTTTTCCCCTGCCAGACGAATCTTACTAATGTTTTTTGCCATTCTTTAAGTTGTTTTAGCCCTTTAATTACTGGAATAGTTTGGAATAGAAATAACATTCTGGGCAAAACATTCATTGCACAATATTTTAATTTAGAATCGCCTCAATTGCTTTCTGCTTATGAAGCACCCAGTTATCTTAAAACCTTTGTGATGTATAAAAATCATATGTTTATAAAGAAATAAACCTTTCATAGAGCCATTTTTAAAAATTATATGCGTATACACCTCAATTTCCGTAATGGCCTAAAATAGAGCTTTGGTGCCTGAAGCAGTCTCACCTCTGTGTTCAAGTATAGCTATCATAAAATTTGATGGCTCGGGTAGCAATTAATTTTGAGTTCATTCTCTGCTTCACTGAGGTATACAGAAGCAGACCTGATGTGAACTTAGTGCCTTTCGACTGAGCTAGGAATTAGCCGCCAAAGGGCTCTGCGACTGTAATGAATGTTTGGTACTAACAGCCTGTAACGGAAGTAAGAGCAAGGTCCACAGATGAACAATGGAAAGTCACTAAACAGAATATGCACTCCTTTGATATGTGCACTTTTGCTAATTCAGGAACTGTAATTGGCTTTTGCAGATCAATGCTCTGTTTGCTATAAATTGTAAACACTTCAAGGAGGACATGGTTCTCTAGCAGAAGAACAAGAATATCAGTGCATTCTGTAGTGCTAAACATGCTTAATTTTTCCCCCTGAAAACAAAATTATATAATAGACCTTAGGTGACAGTCCACAGCAATCCCCTCCCCAGGTTTGCCACCTAATATGCAGACTGTGAAGCTGGGGAGCTATTTTAGTGTTTTATGGGGGGAGGGTGAAAGGATGAACAAGGGTGAAGATTGCTCCAGCATCATTCACTCTCTCCACTAATGCTGAACTCTGTTCCCCCTCCCACCCCAACTGTCTTTCATTCATCACCAGACTGAAAATGTCCCTCCCTTCTTCTTCCCCCACTCCAATGGATTCCATCCTAACACTGAATGCAAGGGAGAGTACTGGTGGAAAGCATTTATTCCCACTCATGTCCTCACTCTGACTTGACATCAGGACAAACACCATCGGAAGTGAGGGTTAGAAGAAATGCTTCTTGTCTATTGAGGAAGGAATTCAAAGAAGAACATATGACAGGCAGCAGCGGCAGTGAGAACTGAACACGAAGTGGCAGCAGTGAAAAATGTGAATGGGGAAAACATCCTCCCCAGTGAACATCCTCCCCTTCCACTCTCATTCAGGCAAAAATAATTCATTTAAGAACTTGTACTTCAGGAGGAGGAGGAAGAAGAAGAAGAAGAAGAAGAAGAAGAAGAAGAAGAAGAAGAAGAAGAAGAAGAAGAAGAAGAAGAAGAAGACGACGACAACCTTGGCTCACTTCATGGAGTCAAGAAAGCTGTTTCTGAACATGTTGTAGAGGGAACGATGGGGCAGATGGGGCTTGTCAACCTGGGAAGGGAGCCCATCTAGGAGAACTCTGGTCCTAAATCTCTCCTGCCTTGCAAAATATATTTGGGAGAAGAAAAGCTAAGTAAGCCCTCCATAAAGTGGAGTCCCTAATATGGTTGGATGGCATTTTGTATGCCTCCTTCCAGCAACTCCTGCAGCCAAGCCAGTGCCCAACATATTGCCCTGCTTTTCTTTTGACCATATTACTGAGCCAGGGGGGAGGTCTTGTCGTCTGGGCAGCCCAGGACCCCCGTACACACTGCCCTGGGGAGTTCACTTCAGTGCTGCTAATGCAGTGGTTTGACTTCACCCCTAGAGGTGCACTCCATTGTTTCTTGAGACAGAAAGATGCTAACAACAAAGCTGTGGAAACAAAGCCCTACCTGCTTCAAAAGTTGTATCTAACCATCTGGGTCTGGATGAACAATGTGTGTGTGATTTGTATCAAGATGAGCTTCTCCATCCATATCAGCAACATGTCTGGAGCCTTTCATCCATACACAGATCTCTCTTGCTAGACTGTGGCATCTGTGGATAATATTATATAGGTAGCTCTCAGTTTAAGAGGGGATTACATTTCAGGGATAGCGTGTAAAACCAAAATAAAGTATAATCAAAACACATTGGGTTCAGTAGCTGGTGGGACTGCCAGATTCTATTTTCCTGGATACCCACCACCTTTTTGCTCCCTTTTAATTGTTATTGTTCTTTTTATTTTTGCCAATTGTGTATAGCTTAATGCACACAAGTTAAATGTGCTTATGTTGTGAGTTACCTGTAGTTAAAACACTTGGTGGCACTTATTTGTATCTGGGTTAAGGTGGCCAAGTTTCACCTGCTAAAACGCCAGCAACTTGTCCGTTTTTGGATCTTGTCATCCTAAATCTTGGTAGAGATGAGAGTTTGATGTTGCTGCTCTGATCTTCTCTTAACAGGCACAATAAAGTTCTTTTCTAGCTTCCTGACCAGTGTGTTCTCCAAAATTTCCATGACAAGATGAGACTGTATATTTGTATAAAATTACACAATCACTCTCCTCATACTCAAAGTATAATTAGATGCTCTTAGCGTCCGTTTGCCCACCTACTCATGAAAGATTGCAAACTTATACTTCCTTTCTTTTTCTTTTTCTAAATACCCAGCACAATTAAGCGTCTGTGTAACTAATGAGTTGTTTAGTGTAGACTCGTTTACAACAAATTCCAGAAAGTAAGTGTTTGATATGCTAATGCATCTGTTAATGGAAGACATCTATACAAAAGTTATTTGCTTGATGACAGAGAATATTTAAGCAACCTATTGTGGTACTAAGAACATCTGTTAAGGAAAGCATTTATTAAAGGCATGCAATGCTTTTGTACTGCTAAATACAAAAAGAAAAAGCTACCAGAGAGTCTTTTTTTATTAATTACTACCCACAAAATGGATTCTCTCTAATCTCCCATAACATCATTTTGATAAACCTGTCAATGAAAGTTGAAAGTGTCAAGAATGCATTTTCAGAAGCAGGCAGCACCTGTAATCGTGCGAAGGTTCCAAACAACCATAATTTATCCGCTGCCCTTTGTATAGCTATTTCTACAACTGGCATGGTGAGAAAAGTGTCGAGATGCCTCCTAAAACACAGGGCCTAAACCACATGGTGATGCGCAATGGGGTTCATTAACATTTCATTTCAAGATAGTACGGTGTAAAGGCACAAGGTAAGAACATACAAAGCACATGCGGCTGGATCAGGTCAAAGAGCAAGTTGACTGGAGTAGCAGCTAGCAAATATATTCTGCTATTTAAGTCAAAGGCAAACCAAGGGAAAGAAGACAGATCCTCATCCAAATAAGCATAACAAATTAATTTTCTGATTGGGATTAGGATAATGTACCATGCAAGTGTCCTGGAAAAACTGGGACATCCCATTTCCCCCCGTAAGAGCATATAGGCCATTTTGGATGCTGTGATCTTGCAAAATTTTGTGTCAAGATCTCATCCTCCCCAAAAAACTTATTTTGGGATTCCATGATCTCATGTAGATCACTTGACTTGTGCAGGAGCATGGCCGGGAAAACATGTGCCTCAGTATGAAAATTGAACATGTTGAAGGGTATGGGATAACAACTCATGTGCCTGATGAGATAAAACCACATCCCTTGGTCTTTAATGCATTGGGGTGGTGTTAGCTGATTGATGGATGGGTGTGGTTTTTTGAAGGGGAAAGGGTCTTGTAGGCCAAACTGTAATTCCTGGTGAGTCAAGATTGGCCCATGGGCCAAGAGGTTCCCCACCCCCCATGTGGTCCATGAATCCTTATGTCACAATAAGGTTTTAGTCCTATACACACTTACCTGGAAATAAGTCCAATCGAAGTAAATATGACGTCTGTGTGTGCATAATCTTTTAGGGACCACAAGTCTCTTTCTTGTTTTTGCTGCTACATACTTAAAATGGCTACCGCTGACTACCTCTATCAAAGAAGAAAAGGATGGGTGATCCATCCTGTGGACTTTGTCCAAAAAGATGACTCTTTCTTGGGAATGGAAGAAATACTAATTTATTGATATGTAGGACAGAAAGTCTTTGTAGGAATATTAGACAGCTACAGAAGACCTGCAGCCTTCAAATGTCAAGAGGAAAATTGATACTCAGAGAGAGAATTGGCAGACTTACAGATCTTCTTCACTATTAATATTTTAAGTCACCATATGGGTGAGTTCCTTGTTTCCAAGATTTCAAATGAAATAATAAGCAATATTTCAGAATATGAAATGCCTGTCATTAGGAACGAGGAATAGAGTTTGAGCAGCAAATTTTGTTTTGTCTTTGCAATGTTTTTAGGTGCCTTTACCCACTCTGTAGTCCAGTGGTTAAAAGAAGAATTAAAAACTATCATCATCATCATCATCATCATGTGTTTCTGCAAGAGTGAGGCACTGCTAATCCTAAAGGGGGAAAATAAATCCTATGATTAGGAAAAATGGTTTCCACAAGGGCTAAAGAATATGATGTGTGGCCTAGAAGCTTGACATCTGTTATAAACTGAAATGCTTTCTTTTAAAAAATAATAATAATCATGTAGTTTGTTGCTATTTCACATTTGGGCAATCTATACTGACAGTATGCAATATATATCTCTTCTCACTAACTGTGCAGATTTTCTTTACAAAATTACAATATATGCATTATCCTGTCTGCGTTCAATTTGCTTGTACTGCATTCATTAATCCTGTACTAAGTCAGAAAAGTGTCAGAAATAAATAATAATAATAGTACTGTGGCCATCATATTTAGCTATTCTGAGCCAAAGGGAGCCTGCTACATAAGAAAATAAATCATGGATAAGAGCAATTGTGTAACATTAATAATGGTTATTTACCTAAAATAAATATATGCATTCTGTAAATGATTAATTCAGTCTCTGTCCACTTGTGATGCTACATGAGAACAAAGTGCTTTTCTGAGAGGAATTTGGAATATAGAGCTTTTGAAGAACTGCAGTAAGAGAGTCTGTTTAATAAGTCAAGGCACAAATGCATTGTGCAGCTCTGATTATTTAAGTGGTTTTAAGTAGATTCAGGTTTTTCCACATAATTATGCCCAATGGCAGAACAGTAACATCAGTAGCAATAGTAGATAGGTAGCCGTGTTGGTCTGCCATAGTCAAAATAAAAAAAAAAATTCCTTCCAGTAGCACCTTAAAGACCAACTAAGTTAGTTCTTGGTATGAGCTTTCGTGTGCATGCACACTTCTTCAGATATCTGAAGAAGTGTGCATGCACACGAAAGCTCATACCAAGAACTAACTTAGTTGGTCTTTAAGGTGCTACTGGAAGGAATTTTTTTTTTATTTTGATCAGTAGCAATGAAAAGCATATGTGAAACCAATTTTGTGTAAGGTAGAAATGCCCATGGATTATACATGCCACTGATTGGAATGATTGTTTCATTCAGCTGTTCTATGAAACATTCTAAAGAATTAAATGACGATTCATATTTCATTTCCCATTGTGCCCTGTATTTATTGAATGCAGCAGTGTTTCTGTTCAGCTGCAGTTCTATTTGTTTTGCTATCCACTGTAGAGAAACCATGTAACGTATGTAATGTATGTGATCAATTACGTACATTTCTTAAATTATGGAAATTACATTGTCATTCCATTATTCCATGCATTGCAATACAAATGGGAGTGATGTGGATAATAGGTATCATTTTTGAAGTGACAACAACAACAGCAGCAAATAATCAATTGTATTTGCTGGATTGATTTCAATTCTGGACATGGGATGAACAAGCAAACAGTAGCTATATCCAATCCCGTAGCTGTTTTTGTTGAGATTCTCTAATATCCCTATTAAAGCCACACCAACAATTAATTCCTAAACAAGTACATCAATCATTTCATTACCTTATTTTATCAGATGAGAGACATATCATCAACATGTGAACATTTTATTAGAGCCGCATGCAAAACAAGACACCTCACAGTTTTCCAACCTGTTTATGGACAGAAAGATTGGAGGATTGCCATTTGCACATTTCAGTTTTC
Source organism: Podarcis bocagei (assembly GCF_964188305.1). NCBI lineage: Eukaryota > Metazoa > Chordata > Lepidosauria > Squamata > Lacertidae > Podarcis > Podarcis bocagei. The sequence continues at coordinate 70,537,116 of NC_138128.1, forward strand.
GGAGAGAGGGGATGAGGAGCCAGATGCACAGAGTACAGTTGGATTGGATGTATTCAAGATCAAACTTCAAAACAGCAGTGCCTTTCGAGCATTGTTGTTAAAGCAATGCTTCTTGTTTCACTGTTCAGCATGTTATTGAATGTAATCATGTGTACGATATTGAAATTTGACTATTAGGGAGGGGAAGGAATCCCTATTTAGACTAAGACAGTGACTTATTTATCCTGGTTCACCTGTTCTGTGCATCCAGAGAAAGATTCTGAGGTCAAATTGATATCTTTGATCAGAAGCAGAAAAAAGGTACTGTTAAGGGGGTGGGAAGAACATTTAAACTAATTTTTTCCTTACATCTCTCCATGAGGAAAAATTCACTGTGGCCATAGGAATCTCTAATGGACCATTCTCTGTGCCCTCACTGAACTAAAATTCCCAGGATATTTAAAAGCCAGACTGATTCAGATTCATAGTGTCGACATGCCTCTAGATTCTAGATAGTGGAACAGAACATTTTTAATTCAAATGTGCATTCTGATGTATGTGGCTTTTTCGTCCACTGTATAAATCTTGAAAATTCACAATGTCAGTTGTAATGCTACTTTAGAAGATCGAAATGCTCTTAGTCTTTTGCTTCAGTTATATTAGTGGCTGCAGTTTGCCGTCTTAATTGCAATGAAGTATTAATACGTATTGGATTTAATTCATGAGTGGCAAAGCTTTTCTGCATTAGATGTTTAAGTCAATCACACCAATATCCGGCAATGTAGCTCTTAGTTATGTCACTTTCCTAGTTTTAAAGAATGATACCATCACAATTTCTGCTATAGTCACAGAAGGAACAGAATAGAACACCAGCTGCCGCAGTGCAAGTAGGAATGAGGAATGCCCTCACTTGTTATCACCGTTCGACATCAGTTGCCAGCAGTTTGGGAAGTTGTATGCAATTGAACAATGAAGGGAGTGAAGTACTTGAACAAGTAAAAAAAAAAAAAAGGACACAATAGCGATACAAAGTGATGAAATTGACTTCTTCTGCCCCTAAGAAAAGTCTTCATCAAAATGTGTTGGGCATGACACACCCACACTGAGAGAGAGATAGTTGCATGCCATCCCAATCTCCAAGCAGGGTCAGATTCCAGGGGATCCAGGCACTTACCCAGGATTTGTGTCTCCTTGTTATGAGGGGCAGCGGAGACTATGGTATCTCTAGGATATATGGTTTATATGCACATATATACAACCTGAGCCTACAATGAAGCAGCTCACAGCATCAACACTCCAAGAGCATCTTGCTTCTCCCATAGCTTTGGATTCCAGCAGAAAACTGGCACAGTTCTGTCTCCCAGCTGCCCAGCCTTCAGGCTTGCTTCTAACCTCACAAACTCAACTCTCAGCCCTGGCCTTTGTCTTTCTAACTACCAGTGAGTTGAGGGAAAGGGGCCCACCCACTTGGCATCTGGCACACAGCCACTTTCTTTGTTACCATAATGGCCCATACTTAGAGGGACATTACCTCACCAGCATGCTAGCCTGGCTATTCCAGGAATTGAATCTGTCTTGGATCCAGGAATTGGAAAGGTCTCAGGCATACAGGATACCCCTCCCCTCAATTCATAACACTATACACACACTCCTTTCTGAGGGAAGGAAAGAGCAATTTAATATCTCTCTCTCTCTCTCATATTTTTATATCCTGTCTATTATCCAATCTGGAGCAGAGAGTAGTGAACAGCAACAATAATAAATAAACCACATAACTTTAAAATATAACTAAAACCACAAAATAAGTGAACATTTCCATAAGAGGTCCTTCAAAGTGGTCAGAAAAGAAGTATTGTCTTCTCAAATGAACAAATTCTCAGTGTGCAGCACTTTAAGGACTGGGCTGGTGAAACAAGGATTTTTTCTTCTTGATTGTAACACACTGGAGAGGGAATGATAATGCAATCTCATTGCCAATTCAGAAAATAGTTCCAAGTCATTCACTGTGCAGATTTGTAATAGCTCCAATCTTCCAAATTCTGATTCGTCATTTTAACTTTCTATACAGTTTGCATATACCATGGTCTATTAATCAAAAGTATATTGTATTGCAAAGGAATGACAACAACAATAGCAGCAGCAACCATGATATTGTTATGAGTTTGGGGTGGGTGGGAAGAGAGGCTGTAGGTTCCCATTCAAATTCTTGGAATAGCCAGGCTGGTAATGGGCCACTAAATATGGGTTGTTAAGGTAACAAAAGGAGTGGCTTTGTGCCAGAGGGCAAATGGGTGGCCCTCTTCCCTCAACTGTCTGTTAGTTGGAAAGACAAAAATAAAAGGCCAGAGTTGAGAGTGACATTAAGGGAGATGGAAGAGAGAAGAAAAGAATCAGGCTGGGCAGCTAGGAGACAGAGCCATGCCTGATCTCTGCTGTGATCCAAGGCTTTGGCTATGGGAGAAGCAAAACCTTCTTAGAGTGTTAATGCTGTGAACTCCTTCATCAGGTTGTGTGTGTGCGTGTCTTCATATTCTTATATAACAGTATATTTCCTTGCATTTGTAATAGTGCAGAAATAGCAAGCGCTGAAGCACAGCAGGAGTTTAAGGGGGTTCTGTAACAAAATTCCTATTCTAATTATGATTATTTTGATAAGACATTATCAGAGTGAATGTTTGGAGAGCTTGATGGGACTTGATATGTGTTAATTTTCTCTTTGAAAAGCTACAACTGCTCAGGCGTAACATTTACAGCACAAGATGTGAATGAGCAAAAAGAGTCAATAAATGATGTGAAGTTATATTTACACCTAGGAGGGACAGTCAGACCACTTCCCTAAGGGCACCCTCCTCTCCCAAGGTGAGGCGGGGTGGTTGGTCGTGTGGAAAGGGGAATGTTAGGACCACAGCAGAGTGCAAGGGTAAATTAAGTCTTCCAGTGCTCCTTTTAAATATTTGAACCCCTGCTAGATGTTTTTCAAAACTTCAACAAAGACATTCGAGGGCCGCACATTGGACCACCCTGACTTAGGGTCTAGCTGGCAGTACATTAAGCCAACCTCATTTTCCGAACTTAAGAAAGTTGCCAGTAAACTGGATGATCTTTCTGCACAGAGAGACACAACAGCAGCAGCAGCGTGGTGGGCCAAAATTCCAATGCAAGAACACTTTAAAAGGAAAATCTTACATATTCCCAGCAAGTCACTAATGTGGCGTCAACTGTGAGAACATGAGGCTCTTAGGCCTAGAATGTTGTTGCATCTGTCAGTGGAGTGCCCCTCTGGGGGTGAGGTTCAACCACTAGGCTAGCAGCACCAGAGTGACCTCGTTGGGGAGCAAGCCTGGGAAGTTTATATGGAGATACTGAGCTGCACAGACTACAAGCCATTTCCCCCAGCCTTGTTGACGTGGTCCAAAGGAAAGCAGAGCAATATGTTTGGAACAGCTTGGTGTAGGACTTGCCAGAAGGAGGTGCCATTCCAGCCATATATATGAGATCAATGTTTTGCAGATTTTCCCCATTTGACGACTCACTTTCCCATGCTGAAGTGACTGCTGGGTTCATATTCTATGATACAACACCAGGTCACATAGGCCTGACCTGCTGGACTGCCTTAACAAATCTCTGTGTGTGCCAAGGATGTGCTGCAGAACACACTCAACATTCACCCCTCACTACACACTGCAGGCCTACCATCTGTCTTTTAGATCAGGAAAGCATGTCTTTCATCACTGATCTTCTCACTGAAGAGTCTCTTGTCAGATTCAGAGGAACTCAAGATTTCTCCCATAATAAACTCTGAAACCTACTTTAACACACACCTATGGAAAATGCAAAAGTTTATTCTAGACTGAGTGCATCCCACTTATATGGGGCTTCTGTGTGACATGAGAGCAGCAAGTCTTGGAGAGCGAGGTGGGGGGAATGCTTCCTCTTAAAAAATTCTTATGTATCTGCTCACTTCCTGAAGTGCTTAATTCCTCTTTAAGTGCACTCTTCCAGGATCCCTCCGAAGTCTGAAGAACTCTTATTACTATCACTCTAGAAATTTATAGTCTGCTGCTTTGATTCTTTTTCATTTACCTCACCTATGCAGGCAAGAACTACATAGCCTTAATCCAATTTGTTGACTGTAGACAATCCCCCCCTCCAAAATTCTTAATAATGAGAGCATCACAGTTTGGGGCTTATGAGGAGATTTTATTTCAGAATTATTCTACTTAAACCCCTTCTTCGTCTGAATTATGAGTCAGTCCCCAACTCCATCCCTGGCAGTGAGTTAACTGTGAAGCATTGGACCTTTAAATTAATTCCTGGAGGTCATCTTTGACAAAGTGGAAACCCCCCACATGCCCCAGCAGGAACAATGAGCTTTCACTAGACTCTCACATAGGTACTTTATTTTCAGTTTTACAGCACAGGAACCAGCCACAGTTAGTGAAAGAGTTTCCGATGCCAAGTCCATTGCAGCAAGACAGGCTTTCTGCAAGTGGTATGTATCTAGTAGCTACTCTTTCAACATGGTGCCTCAGCAATGTGTCAATCAAGCACGTCCTCTGGGAGCAGTGAAGCCACATCACAGCAGGAGTGTGGGCTAAACACAGCCACAACTTCATGTGTCACACTGTGTCAATGTTTTAGTACAGTTCAAGGATCCAATGATGGGGAAGCCCATCTGTTTTCTGATGCCCTGCTCCAGTCCACATGTTAGGCAACCAGGAGTGGATCCCGGCCCCTTCTGTGGGTCCAGCCTGAAGCCTAGGATCATAGTGACTGGTCCTGCCCCCCGCCCAAAGCTATGGCTGAAGCCTTCAACTGCCACCACTCCTATGAGAGTCCCCTCACAAGCCATGGATCTTGTCCAACCAAGATGTTGTGTCTGTTCTAAAACCTAACTTGAATCAAGCCTGCACTCTTGCTACAGGGAAGCCCACCCCCTGGGAGACTGCCAAGCCCACTGATTGGCTCTTAGGACACAAGCTAGATCAAGCACTGGCATGACAATGATGCCCATTGGATGGATCAGATTGCTCCTCCTGAGTGCCACACCCGGAGCACAACATAAGACTTGCCATGAAATGGTGGCGAGCCAGTTGCAACAAAAGTGATAGAAATATCACATTTTCTCATTGGTTATTCAAAAATGTGTGCTGTGCCAAAAACTCCTCCCATCTTAAATGTTTACTTTCCCTATGAAAGGGGCTTCCATTTTTTTCTGTTTCTTTTTCAGGGTACTTAAGAATTTCTTTATAATGTTGGTGGGTGGATGTTTTTAACACATACTTTATCATTGTGAGGTGCCTGTGGGTGTTGTGTATGGTTTCCCCCCCTCATTAACCTTTTCTCCAGTGCTCTGTAGTCTCCTCAGGTGCCTGCACTTTCTGACCTGAGGAAAGCCTTATGGAAGTAGTTACCTCATGACATCTTTGCCTGAACTTTCAATTGAAACATGGGAAGCTAGAGGGGAAGGCTACTGAATGTATGAGATTTGTTGCAGACACTAATTTTGTTTCAAAGATAAGTTCTTATTTATATCTTAAGAAAAACCTTTTGCACTGGTTTTTTAATTGAAGTCTAGCCCTTTGTTTACTCGCAAAAAGCCAATAAACAGTTGTCAAGTTGCAGTAGGTAGGCCTGCCATCTCCCCATGCTTACTATAAAACTCAGTTGGGGACATTGTGGGGGTTTCAGGAAACAAGCACCTAGGAAGACTGCAGAGTGCAGATGATTCAAGAGATGATTTGTAGAATGAAAGAAAGGACACTCAAAAACACTCCTTTGGTTATCTTCAAAGTAAGGTATGTACAACAAAATCCTGGACCCCATTTACCCCATTCATAATTTTCAAATGCCCTTTCTCATAAATTGCTGGATAATGAGTTTTCTTTTAAGGTGGGTTGTTGTTGTTTTTGAGTACCAGTGCTAGCCAATACTAATGGTCAAGTGAGATTCAGTTGTATGCGAAAGGAAGATGCTACTGCCATGTGTTGGTGGCAGCAGCCCTGTGTAGAGAGACACGTGCATTGCCAGCTTACAGTACCTACAAAGATAATGTGGATTGTTATGGTGTGATCGTTTTGAACCTGCTAAATGTAGCTATGGTGTTGCCAGCATTGAAATATTATTTTCAAGGGGTTCCAATAGAAATCCACTGTATTCACACATGTACAGTATAGCCCATTCACACCACAAAAGCAGCCCTATGATCAGCAGACATGTGGGATAAATCTACACTCATAGCCAGTTCAAGCATTCATTTGCCAGGTTTTCTGAGGCTCAGAGTATGGTAGATCAGTGGAAGAAGTAGGTTTTCTCCAGTACTTAAATTCTGGAGCATGCTAAACATGCTAAGAGTTGAGCACTTAAGAAATACTCTCAAGTAAAGAAAACAATAGTTTTTGGCCATGATTCTGGCTCCACATGCTGAGATTTTACTTTATTCCTTTGGATCCTGGGAAGAGTACTGAAATTCTGATGCTGTTTATGGAACCGTAAAAACTGACAATTGTAGTATAAGCTCTTGAAGAGAGACAAAATTAGCAAACCGACTGACCAGTATCAGAGGGCAAAATGAGTGTATGTTTTAATAGCATATATGCTTGAGCAGTTGTACAACCATTTTGGCCTGTGTTGGACTCACAACTGAACTCACGCTTCATCCATTGCTCACCAGTCTTCAAAGCTTTGTAGTAGTACAATTCCTTATGGGATAGGCTTCAAGGATGAGGGCATGTGACCACTTTGTAAAATAAAGAGCTTCAGCGCTCAGCTGAGCCACTGAGTCCACATCTCAGCTTCGTCTTGTGAATAGCCCTTAGATATAAACAACTCAGTCAGAACTTATCACTTTCGTTACATCTGGCCAGTGGTGCTATAATATAACAGATTTCTCCTCCAAAATGAGAAACTTCATAGCTCTCTAGCCAGCCCCAAGAGTCCATTACGGCAAGACAGGCTGGAGCCACTGCCATTCCTAAGCCTAGGGCAAGCTGTGATTCTGTTTGAGGGGGCTGGGAGCTGCTGTCACCTCCAGACTGTTACATGTTAACAAGCTTGTGGTTTTGTCATCTTTTGTGGGAATTAAAGAACTACAAAGCACACGACAGTAACTACTTTGACATGGAAGCAGAGGCCAGGGTTGTTTCTTTTTTTTCTCTCTTGAGATTAATTTCTGGGCTCATATTTGGACAGCTTATTAAGGAATACTAGTATCATAATATTATATTTGATCTTAAAAGGAACACAGGCTCTGTATTCTTCACATGCCAAGCTACAGCATGCTTTTGCAAGATGGATATGTAGAGCTAGGACAGAACACAGGCTAAGCATGGGTGCTTTGAATCCCCTAGCAAGATTTTTCACAGCCTCAATTGCCCATCTGCAATATGGGGATAATCATTCTGGCTTAAACTGTAAGGGAGCTGAGATACTGAATGGGAAGTGCGTGGAACACTTGCTAGCCACTGTATAATGATGACATCATCGAAACAAAAATGCAATGGCCATTAACGCTTAAGATAGAAATAGAAGAAAACAGATTATTTTAAATGCCCACAGGACAGTCTTATATAATAAATGACATCCTATGACCTTTGGAATACATTTTTATTATATTGGATTCAAATATCCAGATGTCAATTCCAGGTATTATTGCCATTGCTGTGATTAACACATTGCTCTAAATACTCTTCCTCCCCGCACATCTTCTTCTCTGTGTTTACCTCCCACCCCCGCGAAAAGAAAATATATATCCTGTGAGGGCGCAACCAACAAAAAATGCTCTATGCCAATGGTTCCCATATCCCGTCCCCCCAACCACTTGAAACTTGCTGAAGGTCTTCGTGGACGACTTAATGATTTTTCTGTCTGTTGTAGCGATTGAAATGTGCTGTGCTAGATGCTTTTAAATTGTATCTTTAGTGCTTCTTTTATTTCTTACACCTTGTATGTATTTTATGGTATTACAGTTGGAATTCCATAGGTACCATATCTATGAAGCAAAAGAAGCAGCAACAATTAGAAATCAATGCAAAGGTTTAATGCAATGGACGTCTTTCTGACTCCTTATCCTCTCCACTTCTTTCAAGTGCCTCCTCCCCCTGTTACTTTGGTCTTCCGTGAGCTCCCCTCCCTGGTGGGCTAGAATGGTGGAAAATTCATAGCCACTGCTCCCATTGTTCTTTGCAGACACACCAGCAGAGTCCAGCTCATGAACCTCGGTTTGAGAATGCCTGCCCTATGATGCTCTTATAACAGTCCATTCCTTGGATGGTAAAATGTATTTCATCCCACAGATAACCAGGGATTCGTAGCTCTCTACTTGGCACCTTAATTTAGTCATAGTCAGTTTATTTATATACCACAAAAACACTGCGCTCAAAGCAGTTAACAGAAAAATAAACAGTTTCAGTACAACAGCAGCACAATAGCCATAGTGAATATAAAATTATAATATCACTGTAATATAAAATTGGCAGTGTATGAAGAGAGCCCCTAAGGTTAAATTCACTCTGGTGACATCTTGTCAACTAACCGGGATCACAGATGATGGCTGTTAAAATACAAGTTCCTTTGCTTTTTTAATTCTGGTGGGCCTACCTAAGAAAGAGCACTTCCTTTGGTAGAGCACTAAGAAAGAGCTCCAGTCTGGAATGGATGTAATCTACTACAAGCAGACAAAACTATTAGGCTTGTCCGATGAGCTCAAATGACCTGTTTTACTATAGGTTTGGGAGTCAATCTGGATGATTCCAATGGGTCCCCTTCAGACCCATTGTATGTGAAGTTAGAGTATGTATGAGGAGATCGGTCATACCACTTTCATTGGAAGATAATCACCTTAGCTAGCCATGTACTTGTCCAGGTGCCCTGTTGCCATAGAGACAGATGGATGGACCTTTTCTCACTTCAACTGGCTGGGTTCTGCATCATTCCAGAAGGGAGAACAATAGGCCAATGCAGCCTGTGTGCGTAAGAGAGAAAGTTTTGATTGATGCTTGAGGTTTATCTGTATCAAAATTCTTCCACTATGGAGACCTGTGTACACACTACCTACTTTAAACCTATTTCAGTGGCCCATGTGCAGGAGAACTTTAGGGTGGATTTTTCATTTCAACTCTTGCCTCTCTGGTGATACATATACTTTAAGTACACTAATGAAAATTTAGCTATAAACAAATATTTTGACTCTGTCATAAAAAAGAAATGTGCATACCAGTCTTTCCCCTGATGTTATAAATTTGTACAATGCCATTCTGTGCATGACGGGAAGGTAGGTCGGATATGTAACTCTATCATTTGAATTTAAAAACAGGCTGCTATTAAATACCAAGGAGAGAGCTTGTGTAGCTGGCTTCATGAAGGTCAAAAAGTCAAAAAGTCATAACCAGAGTTGCAGCGGTCAAGACAAAATCTTCTCTCCTCTGGAATCCCTGACTAAGGATATTGTTTCTTGCTTCCAGACATTTCCAGAAGGTCAGCCATTCACAAGAGGGAGTAAATTTTAAGGAAAGACTTGCAGCACAATCCAACCCACGATCTGTCAGACTGAATTTGTTTTGGCTCAGACTGGTAGACCTTAAGCTACCTTAAAAATCTTTTAAAATTGTTGTTCGGAGGCAGTGGTGGGGTAGGATGGGACAAGGAGAAACACCTATTCTAAAACCTGTTAGCTTGGTCATGTGACCTAGGGCCTAATCCTTAAAACTCAGGCCTATTTTCACCTGCTGACTCAGCCATCGAAAGCCCCGCCAAGAGGCGCCTGAATGGAGTCTGGAACAGGGATAAATTACACCAACTTACATTATGTCAGTGCAAGTTATGCTGGCTTCCTGTAGTTAGTATTGCTCTGTTATGGTTTATAAATGTAGGGGTGAGGGGAACCAATCACCGAGATTGATACTATGGATTAACCAACCCATATATTTCTGATGCATGTCTACATGTACTCATTCATATGTCCTTTCTGTCCTATGTCCACAAAAATCTGTGATTTTTTTAATTTAAAAAATGCATGAGAATTCACATTTAAATACACATAAATAGGATAGGGAGAGAGACAATGACTGCAGTGTCCCTCCCTCTCTGTGCTTTTGAGAGATTTTAATATTGTATTTTTATATTGTTGCAGCCCGTCTTGGGATCTATCTTCTGGTGAAGGATGGGTAAAAAATAAAATTAATAACCCAATAATAAATAAAACATTTGATCCTAAAATATATATGCAACACATTTTAAAGCTGAGAACTATATCATAAAATTCAGAGAAGTACAAATTCCAAATGATAATACATTTTAATCTGCACATCAGGGTAGGAGCTGTAGATCTGTTTGCTTGCGTCAGAATACACAGGTATCAAATTTCTCAAGCATCCCTTACTGGTAGTATTAGTTTACAGAGCACCATTAATCCCTCCTCTCCACCCAAGGCCTTTTATTTCCACCCTGCTACAAAACATCTCTCTGCTGTTGCTGGCCACATTCAGAACCACCTACCTCTTTCCATCTGTCTCTATGTATACAGGCGAGGTGGAAGTAGTGAGTAGCTACTTCAAAAGCTATTTGGACAGCACCTTCATCTAAGGCAGTGTTTCCCAACCTTTTTTGGGCAAAGGCACACTTGTTTCATGAAAAAAATCTCGAGGCACACCACCATGCCAGATGGGGAAAGGTCACTTTTTACTTATGTAAAAAAAAATAAAAAAATAGTAACAGCATAGAAGGTAATGGTTAGGCTAGCATCCCTCTTCCAAATATGCTAGGTTTTTATTTGCAGGGACTGTTCTACATGGGAAGGGGAAAGGAAAGTTAATAGAAGGAAAGGCGGGTGGGAGAGAAAGAGAAAGAAAGAGGGAAGGAAGGGGGGAAGAGAAGTGGAAAGGAGGGAGACCGAGGCGGGGGAGAAGCGTCTGGAGAGTTGCTCCGAAGTTTGGGGGGCCGCGGGGGTGGGCGCGCGTCCCAGGAGGCGGAGGCCAGCCCGGGCTGGGAGCCGCGCCGCGGCCCGGGGGCGGAAGGCGGACCGCGGCTCCTAGGATGTGGAAAGGGGACGGCGGTGCAGGGGGAGGAGACCCGCACGGCTAGGGCAGCGCGCAGGGCGAGGGGAGCGGGCCGGAGGCGGGCGAGGGGGGCTGCGATCCCGCGCGCCGCGAACATGGCCTCCTTCCCCACGGGCCCCGTCGAGCCCCCCGGCCGGGGAGGGCGGCGCACCCCCGCCGCCGGAGGAGAGCAGAGGCAGGAGGAGGACGACGAAGACGCTGCCGAGGAGGCGCGCCAACTTCTGCCAACTTCGGCGCCCGCCCCGTCGCCGCAGGCTCCTCCCGGCCGAGAGCCAGAGGACGGTGGCGGAGCAGGAGGAGGAGGATCGGGTTTGGCGACGGCTGCTGCGTCCTCTCCAAGCGCGGGGCTGGCCTCCGCCGCGCCCGATCCTCCACGCTCGCCGCGCTTCTTGGCGGAGCAGGTCTCGTGCGTGTGCGAGGCGCTGCTGCAGGCGGGCGACCCCGGCCGGCTGGGCCGCTTCCTGGGCTCGCTGCCGCCCGACGTCGAGGCGCCGTGCCTGGAGGCGCAGGCGGGCGAGAGCCTGGCCAAGGCGCGCGCGCTGCTGGCCTTCCAGCGCGGCGACTTCGCCGAGCTCTACCGCCTGGTGCAGAGCCGGAGATGGGATGTGGGAGGGAGCTCGCCCCGCGTGTGCTCGCCGCCGCCGCCCCACCTCTCGTCGCCCGACCCGCCCGCCTCCTTCCCACGGAACACAAGGCAACGTTCCACGGCACACTAGTGTGCCGCGGAACACCAGTTGGGAAACACTGATCTAAGGTTCCATGTGAAAGCCCAGAGTAAAGGTAATTTGGCACATCCAGAGAATGCTTGCGAGAATCCTCTGCTTTCACTGCTTGAAGCCTCCAAACAACTCACAAGCTGTGAGTCTAATGATGAAATAATACTTCTCAGAAAAACAGCTTGGATATCTAGTAGTAATAAAGGGTAAATAGTAATAAAGGGTAAAGGGAGCCCTGACCATTAGGTCCAGTCGTGACCGACTCTGGGGTTGCGGCGCTCATCTCGTTTTATTGGCCAAGGGAGCCAGCGTACAGCTTCCGGGTCATGTGGCCAGCATGACTAAGCCGCTTCTGGCAAACCAGAGCAGTGCATGGAAACGCCATTTACCTTCCCGCCGGAGTGGTACCTATTTGTCTACTTGCACTTTGATGTGCTTTCGAACTGCTAGGTTGGCAGGAGCAGGGACTGAACAATGGGAGCTCACCCCGTCATGGGGATTCGAACCACCAACCTTCTGATCGGCAAGCCCTAGGCTCTGTAAACCTTTAAAAAAATCATCCCCTGAAAATTTAGCCCAATGAGTACTGAACATGCTCAGTAGCAATGAAATGATGGGTGTCCATCGGAAAAGAAAAACAGAAAACTGTGAGGGGGGGGAGGGCAGTAGAACGTCTTGCTTGAAGAATCATGAACAGGAACACTCCTATAAGCAGGTTAGGATACACGCCAATATTTTGCTGAAAATTCCACTTGCATTGATATGAATGCAATATCCGCCTTGCCCTTAGGAGGCATGTAAGCAGTGTTCCCCAAGGCTAAGTGGTATGGCAGCACAGAACCCTAAATAGACTTCTATTGACAGACTTAACTTGTAAACTCCTTGGGATGGAGACTTTCCTTTCCTTTCTTTTTCACACAGAATCAAATGTGCTGTCTGTGTATAATGGATTAATAATAATTTGACAGCTAGCAGCTTGATTTGGGCACTACATCTTGTTATGCATGCAAAATGTCTAAAGTGTATTTTGGTTCTTAAGTTATGCCTCCTGCGGTGTGCATTTCTTCCTTTATTTTGTCATTCAGAGAGATTCTGGATTTATTTTGACTGCATTTTGTATGGAATAGGATTACCAGACCAATGCTATTTTGAAAACGCAAGTCCTGAATTCAAGGTCAAACATTGGGGAAATTCTATTTAATAAAATAAACCTCAGGGACTACTGTGAAAATATATTATAGAAATGCAGAGCTAAATCTGACTGGAGGGGAGGTGGAGAGGGGAGGTGGGGGGGAACAGAGGAATCTGTTTCACTTTCAGACAACCGAAAATGAGATGAGAACTCTTCCTTATTTCTATGCCCAACAGAAAGGAAATGAGGTTATGGGTTAGCAAAGTTACTTTGCCATTCACTGGATTTATAATATTTTATATGTCTTTACCAGCTCTCACTCTGTTCTCCTCCTCCTTGTGCAATTGCTTCAAAAGGAAGAGTTTTGTACAGTCCACTCCCCTGCAAAAGTACAACAAACTTGGTGCTATCTGTAGGTGATAAAGGGAGATTAAAACCTTACCGAGCCTCCTCTAGCGTTAGTCAGAGTGATTTGGCTGCCTAAGGCAACTGATTTGGGGTGTAATAAAAGGGTGGAAAAGTGTTCGTTATTTAATGCATTATTATTGTAGTTTTACTGACAGGGAGGGAGAGATGTGCCTGTGGGATTTTCTGCCTTATGTGCCAAAACAATTTGACTGGCCCTTAAGTATACATTTTGACTTACAGGTATGTACATTTGCTGCTTCATCTCAGACAGCAAAGTGAGCTAGCTAAGGTTCACTATCAGGTGTGGGGAAACTGTCACATGCTGCACCAACCAACAGCGCCAACCCAGTAAGCATGGCCAATGGTGAGAGATTATGGGAGTTGGAGTTTGCAGGTTGCAGAAGCAGAAGCAGTGAAGCCATGGCTAGTGGGCCAAGGCATGGTGAAGTTGCAATAAACACAGGATAACCACTTGGGATTTAATCAGGCCACAACTTTCTTGATTACAGATGTCACCCAGGGTGGGTCGCTTTTATAGCCAGGGAGCAGGCAGAGGAAGATGTTTCTCTTCTGGTCCACTTCCTAAACCATGCCCCCTAGTTCGCCCACAATTAGCTGCAACTGCAGGTGAGCCCCGGCAGCCAGTGTGGCCAGTGGAGGAGGAAGTGACCCCCCCCAGCTGCATCAAAGACCACCCCACTGCTGCAGCTGTGCCAGACTGCAACAGCTGCTCTCCTTCAGCAGTAAGCATTCATTCCTAACACCTGATTTATATGCCATGTTTGGATCCATAAGGAGGCTTTCATATACCTGAAAAAGCGTCTCCACCCCCATCGTTCAGCCTGGACACTGAGGTCCAGCTCCAGGGGCCTTCTAGTGGTTCCCTCACTGACAGATGTGAGGTTGCAGGGAACCAGGCAGAGAGTCTCCTCGGTAGTGGCGTCTGCCTTGTGGAGCGCCCTTGCATCAGATGTCAAGGAATAAGCAACTATCCTACTTTTAAAAGACATCCGAAGGCAGCCCTGTTTAGGGAAGCTTTTAATATCTGATGAATTACAGTGGTACCTCGGGTTACATATGCTTCAGGTTACATACGCTTCAGGTTACACACTCCGCTAACCCAGAAATAGTGCTTCGGTTTAAGAATTATGCTTCAGGATAAGAGCAGAAATCGGGCTCCAGTGGCGCGGCAGCAGCGGGAGGCCCCATTAGCTAAAGTGGTGCTTCAGGTTAAGAACAGTTTCAGGTTAAGAACGGACCTCCGGAATGAATTAAGTACTTAACCTGAGGTACCACTGTATTGTATTTTAATGCTTTGTTGGAAGCCACCCAGAGTGGCTGGGGACAGGGTATAAATAATAAATGATTATGATTATGATTATATTCATCTTATTCAGTTAACATGGAGGTCCTTCTATGTGCAAAAATTGCACAGTGCACTTCTATGCACTCGGAAGAAAGAAGTAAGTAAGTTAGCTAACCAAACAAACTGATTAAAATTGGCACTGCCAATTTGAGTATATTAACATTAGAACAGCTGATAAATGAAGAGGATGAATTTTATACATACTCCATTTTAAGAGACAACTACAGATTACCTACAAATGCTCAGTGGAAATATCTCCAGATAAAACACTTGCTAACTACCATCTACGGACCAGCAGCTTTTACAGCCTCATAGACCCCAGAGATATTGAAGCAGCTGATTGATTCTTACGCAACAAAAACCCCGGCAATCAGCATATATAAATCTTTGTTACTAGCAAACCAATTTTATATACAGGTACTGAGGGAGGATTGGAATAAAGAATTAGAGATCTCAGTTTTGACCACACAATGGGAAACTGTTTTAAGTGCTATAACAAGGGTGTCTCTGGACCTTAAATTTCAGCTCATACAACAAAAAATAATATTTAGAATATAGTGGATCCCATTATGTTTGTTTTAAAAAGGGCTATCTGAGGTATTTAACCTGTTGGAGATGCAATAGGGATAATGCTTCTCTAAAACATATGTTTTTCCATTGTCCTATATTGAAAGATTTTTGACAGAAGGTAACTGAAGTTATCAACAAAACTGTACGGAGGAACCTTACATGCACAGAGCAAAATATCCTTTTAAATTATATGCCCAGCACATGGAACCTTACAAAAGGACAATACGAGTGGACTCTCCATGCCCTTATCACAGCAAAATACTGATGATTGGAAAAATAAAAATGCAACTCCCTTCTACGACTGGATTGAAGATTTATACAAACTCACAACATATGAACAATTTGCATATATATGCAGACTTGCCATGGACAAATTCAATGATATTTGGAATCCATTCCTACAAATATTGCAATAGGTTAAGATTTGGTGAAGTACAATAACAACTTTGTAAAGAAAGAAAAAAGAATTGGCCCCGCCAATTGAGCAGCTAAAGCATTAGTTGATTAACCTACTGATTAAAGCATTTCCTAGCTACAGGATTTGAAGTATATCCTTACACTTCAGCTTGAGACTGGGCTGAGAGTTAATTAACAAGTGCAAGATTGAAGATGAAATAGGAATAACCTAATAAAGCTGAGAAAATATAGTAGTCCTGTACAAAACACAAAAGCGATGTTATAACACGTTCTTGATATTAGCATGACCCAGTGGAAAGGGGAAGAAAAACACTAATTAAATAATGCTAAACATTTGAGAAGAAACCTGAAGCAAATGATGGAGGAACAAGAAGCTTCTCTGTTGGGAAGATTAGCATGCAGTACTGGATTCTTGCTCTTTTCAGCCTCCATTTGCACTGCCTGTGCTATAACTTGGTACCCACCCCTCCCCGTTTTGGCCTTTAATCATGGAGGGTAAAGGCGCTTCTACAATATTCATGAAGTTTCTGGAAAAACCCTGGCAGACAGCCTTAGATACATATGGCATCAGTTAGCAGGAATTAATCCTTTTGAGAAAGGGTTAAGTTGTGTGCGCTAACCCACTGAGCTAAGTAGCTCCTCAGTCATCACCTCTCTTATATCTATGGGAAGTGATGCAGCTTGCCTGAGCAAGGGACTTGGGTTTAGTGAATACTGATCTGCTTTTCTAAAGTAGGTGGAAATAATTTGAACACATGTTCTCTGCACTCCAATGCCTAGGCTTTGGAGGGTGTTGAGGGACCGGTGCATTGGGCCTGTTGTCCCCACTCGCAATATTTGCACTTTCAGGAGGCAGTCTCGACAGAGCCCTACAATTGTGTGAATGCATAGTAGCTGTGGAGGTCAGGATTAGTGGTGATGACCTCTTTCTCTCCCTGCCATCCCAATATATCCAGCATTGACATTTTGAAAGGTTCTCTACCCCTTCAACACTGTGGGAAATTAATATGGAGGTGCAGCTTCCCAGGTACTGATGCTAGGCCTGCACGACAGAACTTGAAGCATAAACAATGATATTTCCAAAAAAAAGCAACAGTATTTTCTCTATTTAGGTAAGGTTCCAGGTAATATATACAAATCACTTTTCCTAATATATGGCAACGATAACCCATACTTGAATAATTATATAACTTTTACAAAATTAAGCTCCCCTCCTTAAGACTAATTGGCAGAGGAAATATCATAAAAATGATAATTTAGCCAACGTTAACATATTTATGTACAAACAAACAGAGCCTTCCAAATACAAATTATTTACAAAATGAAAGCCAACACACTCACTTTTTTCCTCTGGGCAAATACCATCTCAAAGCTTGATCATCATACTTTATCACAATATCAAAAATGAAGAGACGTGCAATTACAATGCTGCCTAATTTAATCCACACTCATTCTGTGGACCTAGTGACTTGTTCAGACCATGTGTTGACAGCTTATTCATAACAGCAGGAAGCTTCCTTGAGCAGGCATGTGAACAAAATGCATCCTCAGAATCCATCGGAAAAGACTGCAAATGGCTTACGACACGTTTCGGTACTAGTGTTTGGACAAAATACACATAATATGCAAATCTGTGCAGTGGTGTGTCAGACTCAGTTACAAAGCAGCAGCATGCTTAAAGTAATAACCATGCAGCACAATCCTATGCATTTTTACTCAGAAGTAAATTCCATTGTACTCAATGGGACTTAAGCATGTATAGGTTTGTGATGGTGAAGCTTCCCTCCATTCACCTAATATTAGCAATTAGAGGTTCAACTGCACCATGGTAGTCAGAAATCAAGGAGCTTCATACATCTTGTCCCACTCATACAAAATGATTCTAACGATTAGATCCAACGAGAAGTGTGTTCACATGTTACTCTCAATGAGTGTACAGTCTGTATACAAATTTAATAAAGATATAACACTATGGCCTTTTAAATGAGTTTGTGAGTTACTGGTTTGCATTTCTGTTATGTATTTTGTAAACCACCACCATCTTCGGATGGAGGGTGGTATGCAAATTTAATTAATAATGGACTTTAATCAGTTTTTAGTGTAATGTGTGAACAAGCCTAAAGTTACTAGGCTTGTTCTGTCTGCCATTTTATTCAGCCACCATTCATGGTTTTTGTTTCTTTTGATCAGGAAGATATGATGTGAGTCTATTCATGTACCCACTTTTTATTTATATTCATATTAAAATTTACATGCCACTTTTCTACTCAAAAAGGGTCTGTTAGGATAAATGTGACTATAGCTTTAAGGGCACCTACCATAACTAGTTTAGGAGGTTAGTCCCAAGCTGGAGGCAGAGCTGGAAAGTAGTTGAAGAAGAGAAGACTTGCTATACCTAGCTCTTTAATAAAACTATATCTTGTTCTGCTCCTTTGATCTGCTCATCATCAAACAGAAAACATTACATGGTACCAGGAGTGGGATCAACAAGAAAAGTAAGGGGCAGAAAATTGAGACTAAAAGATGGAATAGCTCAAGGCCTCAAGGGATTCAAAACTCAGTGGCAATGCAGCAGAATCTTGGAATGTTTTTAAACAAGACTTCATCTTTGACAGGACTGGATGAAAAAGAGGATCCTCAAAAGGTAGCCATCTTTGCATATAGAATGAGGCAGTAGACATCTTCCATGCCATACAAGAACAGTAGTTATTTGAAGAGTATTGCATACCCAAGAGCAATGACATGAAAGTTATTAGTTTCACCTCAGAGTGAAGCGAAATTAGAAGAATTCCTTACTGACCTTAAATTGGCAAATCAGACATGCACCTTTGGGGTAATTAATTAGAGATCAGATAGTGTTGGGTGTTAGAGATGGTTCATGGTAGACTTTTAAAAAGGCTCCTGGAAGACTGTGATCTTACTCTAGAAAGGGCTGTTGGGACTGCATAAGCTGCTGCTGCAACAGAGGCTAGAAGTAAAAGTCTTAGAAAAATGGCAAGTGTTTCCATTGATACCATTAGTCAAGACAAAAGCCCCAGGAATCTTGGATAGAACAGGAGTAGGTTTTTAACAGAAGGGACAGCCCCGGTAGGAAAATATTGCCAAGAAACAAGGAAATCACAGGTATACTGGGATGCAACATGCACACATCTCTGATTTAACATCTCACAAAGAGAAGTGTGTGCAGCATGGAGGCAGTCAGAGGCGCAATAGGTAAGTGTTGAACAGTAGGACTGCATCCTGCACACAATTAACTTGTGCTATTTCAACCTCTGTGGGTTAAACCACAGAGCCTAGGACTTGCCAATCAGAAGGTCGGTGGTTCGAATCCCCGCAACAGGGCGAGCTCCTATTGCTTGGTCCCTGCTCCTGCCAAACTAGCAGTTCGAAAGCATGTCAAAGTGCAAGTAGATAAATAGGTACCACTCCGGCAGGAAGGTAAATGGCGTTTCTGTGTGCTGCTCTGGTTCGCCAGAAGCAGCTTAGTCATGCTGGCCACATGACCCAGAAGCTGTACGCCGGCTCCCTTGGCCAATAAAACGAGATGAGTGCCGCAACCCCAGAGTCGGTCACGACTGGACCTAATGGTCAGGGGTCCCTTTACCTTTACCTATTTCAACCTTACACAGTTGAAAACTGGCCGGTTGAAATCCCTCAGATTAATTGCATGCAAGGGGGAGAGCTTGGACCAATACTTTTGCTGTGGCATTCTGCATTAGCTGCAGTTTCTGAGCAGCCCCAAACAAGGTGTGTTGCAGGAATTAAAACCTGAACTGTGTGACAACAGCCAATCAGTGCTCTTTGTAGAAAGTTGACCTCAGCAACTGGGTTGCCTGCTCTGTCCCTCTCATCCTCTTTTGCTGTTCTTTCTCCTGACATGCCAACAGTTTCAGCTTCTCCACCCTATCATTTCCCACTAAAAACTCAGGAAGTGATGAAGGGAATGAGAGAGAGAGATCTCAAAGCAGGATGGTGCTGCTGCTGAAAGCCTCTGATCCCTGAGTGATTCATTCAGTGGAGTTTGGTCCCTGCTGTGCTTCAGCTGGTGATTGCATACTGTCAAAGTGAACAGGCAGGGCGAGCCAAGCAGCAGGAAAATAAAGAGAGCGCCAGAGAGAAGAGAAAATGGCACAAGTTGGATTTCATCTCCTGCTGGGTCAATGGTCCCTCTGTGCATTAGCGATGGAGGCAGGTGGTCTGCCCTATGTTGGTGGCCATGAGGAGCAACAATGGATGGGATTTTTGTGCTCCTCCTACCCAGGAAGAATGACAGGGGCTCTTTCTTGCGAATTAAGAAGCCAAACTTCATTCCAGCCGACTGACAGGGCAAACTCAGCAACAGAAGAAGAGCAAGAATTAGTCCAAGTGACCTTAGGCATCAGAGATGTGGCAAGGATCACTGAATGATCAGAATGAATTCATATATTTTAAAAATAAAGGTATTTCAGTTTCTGTTCCACCTATTCTATTATGATAAAAATGCACACATCACAAATACACAAAGGAAAGGTAAGAATATAAGCCAAATCCAACCTAATTGGCTTGCACAATTAGCTATTTTTGATTGATCTAGCTGTCCTGCAGAAGATTCTCATGTGTTTTAAAAGTGACTTGAAGAAATTGCTTTCTGAATCATTATCATACCTTCTGCTATGAATTCGCCATTGGGTCATGTATTACAGGAGTGGATGACCTAAAAACTGGGCATGTGTTGTTGTTGTTGTTGCTGCTGCTGCTGCTACATATATGCTTAGTGCAAAAACAGACACATTTAACAACTAATTGTACAAACATGTAGTGTGACACAAGTTTTAGGCACTCTTCTACATATAGAACAAACAATGTGGGGGACACTTTGTAAATTGGTTCCTAAATGGTTTTTTCATAGTTCAGAGACATTTCCCTGCATAAACTGCACCTGATGATGATGATGATAGGGTAAAAGAATTAAACTATCAGGAAAATGTGGCTTGGAAACCTAAAAACGAACTTAGATTAATTTAAATTGAAATATGGATGGCCTAATTCTAAAGAGATGGAAATCTCTGTCTTCATAGAATAATAGAGTGTGTGCTCTCAGCAGAGATGGTTTGGCAGCTTTGGGCAACACACGTGGCATTTTTAATTGATGAAAAAGGCAGCGTGTGCCCAGAGGTGACTTACTTTATGCATTAGACATCAGGATCAATAAATAAAATGTGAGAGGCTCAGTGTGAGTTCCTTTAATAATAATGGGGCAAAAACACATGTAAAGAAAGTAAGAGTCCCATAAATTTCATGAAAAGAAAAGTCTGAACAGCCTTGACTTATAGGGTCTCTGTGTTAACGTAACTTTTCTGTGAAGGTTAGGATTCAGTTTTGGATTCAACTGAAGCCATCAGTCTAAACTTCTCTCAAAGCTCTCCAACAGAGGTCCTTCTTCCCTGCTATACTAACCTGAGAAGTTTTTACTAGGGATTCCATAGAGATAACACTAGTTATGGAAGATCTCATACATCAGGGCACTGTCAATCCACTGTTGATTACAAAGTCTCATTAGGAAGGCTTTAGACTAGGTAATATTTCACATTTTTAAACATTTTATGATGATTAAAAATAAAGAATTGATTATATATCTGTGCACTTATTAACTTCTCACTGTAACCTGTGAATACATGACTAACCAAGATTCTTGTAGTTAATTTTTACAACCTTGACTAAATCAACAATTTATGTCAGTCATTTGTGTCATTTGTGATAACTGAAAAATGCAATTAATTAGCTGTTTTATTGAAGGTAAACTTGCTGTGGAAATATGTAAATTTGCCTTTAAAATGTTTGCTGTAAGTTTGCTTTCTTCAATACAGTTAGTGCATATAATTAGGAGGGAGAACTAGAATTGTGTAGCTAGCTAGAAGCAAAGGTAGACAACATGCTTGATGCAAGGGCCAGGAGTGGGGTCCAGCTCTCCAATAATTGCATGATGCGCTTTCATGCAAATAGCAAATGAAGAGTGCATTGGTGGGAATTCCTAGATATTTGTGGTGGCTTATAGGCTATGGGTATGCATCAGCACTATGTATACTCCAAATAACAAGGTGAATTTGGTAATTCATAAACTCATGTTCCCAACTGGGATCGCACTGTTAAACAAAGCACACTGTTGTGTATCAAGGACCTCCTTTGCACCTCAGCCACTCTGTGGCTTCACTTTTTCCAAAACGGTAAATCCTTCTTCCCCTTTTATTTTCTGAGAAACAAAGCTTAGTTGACTGAGGGAAACACCCTCAGCTCAGAAGGGGAGGTGGTGGGATGATGAACAGGGGAATGATTTCCTGAGGCCACTCCAATCACAGTGATTACTCTTAAACCCAGTGAATTATTTTTAGAGGCCACTTCAATCAGGATGATGTGTGGCAGTGATGTTGACGTAAATAAACAGAGCTGTTCTTCACATGGGTTGTCATTCCCCATTTTGGCTGTGAAAGCATGCAAAAGGTGGAGATAGACTATTGGGGTGGCCTGCTTCTTTTGCAATTGATCTCTTGATACCTTGACAAACAATTAAAAATCATAGCTCTCTTCCTCTCTGCTTCATGGAAGATACTTCCACAAAGTGTGGGGCACAGCAAGAAAAGCTGTGATTTCCCCAGTTTTTATAACAAAGTTAAAATCCCCTAGTGTGATAGCCACCCAACCTATTTGTTTATTACTCAGGGGCCCCTTTTCCATTTCCAAACCACAAAAAACTAAGGGAGGGAACATTATTCCTATTTTCTAAACCCAAAATAGTAAAGTCTGTCCTTTCTGAAATGTTGTCCTGTTCTGAAATTTTGCAGGCTTCATCCCCTCCGAAAGAGTGACTAGGCCTGCAGTTTGTATTCAATTCTGGCAGGAAATATAACAGCCATAGTTACATTACATTAAAGGTTCCGAAGACAAAAGCCTATGTATGGTTCTGCCTGAAAGTTGGCAGATTTAAGCCACCATGAAGGGCTTACTTTACCTGAATGTGATAAGGAAAATAGTTATGGCCAATTTTAAATTGCCCATTATGGTTCATTGCATTGTTAATCGTGTGAATATTGATTGATTTTCAGTATGTTAGCATCCTCATGGGCATTGTGAGAATAAGTCATATTTGAAATGTAACCAGAGATTAGCATTACATAAACAAAACCGGTCACCTAACTGATAGCTTTTTCGGGGACTTGGTTGGTCAATAAGTTTCAGCATATTTAACTTACAGTATTCTTAGCTTCAGAGATAAAAGCAATTAAAGTAGGAAGCATGTAATCAGTGAAGCTTTCAAGATTTATTTTCAGGAAGCTAAAGTACTCATTACTTTTCAATCAATAAAAATTCTTGAGTTGGTTAAATACCACCCACAGAGTTAAATATGCTATAATAATAAAAACACTATTATTATTTAGGGAACCTTTTTAATGTAGTGTGTTTTATTATGTTTTTATATATGTTGGAAGCCACCCAGAGTGTAGCTGGGGTACAAATAATAAAATTATCACTATTATTACTAGTAGTTATTATTAATACTTTGACCACTTCATGAGAAGAGAAGGCTCCCTGGAAAAGACCCTGATATTGGGAAAGATTGAGGGCACAAGGAGAAGGGGACAAGATGGTTGGACAGTGTTCTTGAAGCTACTAACATGAGTTTGACCAAACTGCGGGAGGCAGTGGAAGACAGGAGTGCCTGGTGTGCTCTGGTCCATGGGGTCACGAAGAGTCAGACATGACTAAACGACTAAACAACAACAACAAAATTACTACTATTACTAGTAGTGTGTGAATAAACTGCTGTGATCTTCAGCTGAAACAATTACATGTAGATAGTTTTCTAGCAATCAAATAGTTGTTTATGATGGTTTCAAAGTAGCAAGGAATCTCAGTAGCAATGTTACCTTTTAACACATATAATGTGGATGTTGTAAGAAGACATGATATCACTTCCCTTAGAAGAAATCTTGTATAAAGACTCAAGGACCTGAGACTCTTGAAAAACCAAAGGTTGAGTAGACCACCCAGATGAATTTGTTAACAGCACTCTTCACCAGCTTTTAAAAGTGGCTTTTCCTCCTGGCACGCATTCAACTCATTGCATCATTTGCCTTATAAAAATGTGCAAAGCCTCTTTTCACAAGAAATGTCATAGATCTGGTAATGCCCTGTTAAATTCCTACCGGGCAATGTGGATTTTGCACCTTCTAAAAAACAAGCAAAAAAGTGCAGTGAAAATAATTTGACCAACTTGAGACAGAAACAATTTTCCTTTCGTGCAGTCCCATGACCACTGAGTTCTGTGGGTCTTATTGCTACGTTTGTGTGTGCATAGTTCTAAGGTACAGCCTTCAAGAACCAGAAACTGAACCTGGTAAAAATGTTACTCTTGTTGGTGCAGCTTCTCACAGCAGAAGGTGTGAAAGCATTCATCCTACAGAGCACTTATCAACACTTCAGCTCCCTCCTTCTGTGAATACAGATTCCTCCTAGAGCACTCTGGAGCAATTTAGATAATACTGGGCACTTGGGAGGAGTTATCTAATTTTTTGGCAGCACAGGATATGATTGCATATGCTTGAGTGGCTATCACAGATTATGGTGAAATGGCATTCAGATCTCAATGACTGAAATTGTTAGTGCATGCCGAGTGCTTTTGGTAGGGTACTGCTTTTTTGCAGTTTATTATTATTTTTGCCACATCCTGCTAAGACACTTGTAAGGACTGCTGAGTCATTTAATGACAGAGCACCAGCTTCCATCACCTCCAGTTACCATAAACATATTGAGAGAGCTCACTCTTGGTATCTATCCTGCTTCCAACAGAGGCAACCCACTGTGTGCGTCAGTTTACCAGAATAGAAAGCCTAGGAAGGGTGAAGTCTAGACAACCTCCTGGGAACTGAGAACAGATTGTAGGAGCTAACTAAATGTAATGAAATCTGTAAATTAAAGTTCCACATTTTCAAACTACCTGGCCGACTTTAGGCACTCTATCTCAAGAGTGCTTAGCACCCAACTATCTTATCCTCTTTTCAAATGAAATACAGTGGACGCTCGGGTTGCGAATGTGATCCGTGTGGTTCACGATCTGGTGCTTCTGCACATACACAAGACCAAAACCTGGAAGTGACCCATTCCGGTATTACTTGGTTCGGCGCGGTGCACAACCCGAAAATGCACAACCTGAAGCGTCTGTAACCCAAGGTATAACTGTATATTCCAAAAGGGTAGGCAAGTAAAGCTCTAACAGGTATGGTATCTTAGAATTTGCAGTGGGGTGATCTCTGATAGGCAAATTCTAGTTCATCAGATGCAAAAGAAATGTAATAAATAGATATTTTTTTTTTTAAAAAAAGAGAATCATCTCTATTGTTAATAGGATTATCTTTTAAAATTTAAATATTCTTTAATAATGCTGAAAAAAGAGATCCAGTAAGCCAATCCAGTATATGATTGTTCCATTGAAAGGAAATGAATGGGTCTTAAGTGCATACCATTTATCACAACAGAAGTGTGATCCCGGTGGGGAGTTTCAGAAACCCGAAGTGATTCATATTCTGAACTAAAGTGTGTTCCAGCAGTGACATCATGACCACATCTTTTAGTGAAAGACAGAGAGTTGCTTCACACCAATGGTGAACTGCAAACAAGTATTGTGCTCATTTGCATCCCCTGCTCCTTTCACGCTTTGATCAGTTACTTCATCCTTAATGCAAGCGGTAATTTGCTGTTATATCAGAACCATAAAACCACAGTAATTGTTGTGCTTCTTCCCAATCAGGATCGCACACCAGCTTCAAACTGTGGTTTGCAGCCATAGTTTGGAAGATAAGCACAAACCATTGATTTCCAGTTTTTATGCAGCAGCAAACTATGTTTTCTGCTAAGGAGAAGTTATTTAATTTAAAAGAGAGCTTATGAAGGCAGGAGGGAGAAGAGAGGAAGCAGCACAGGATCATGTAACCCTGGTGGAACAAAAGGGGAGAAATAGCCAGCTAATGCAGAAGGCTAATTATGCTGAACCCAAGTCCGGGTCTCATGAGCCTGAAGCAGAACCAGCAGCCTCGTGAACCGCAGACCCTGAATTGGGACCCCCAGAATCAGCATCCTCTGAAGAACTTGATCCCCTTAAACCAGGGGGCCTCATATTCCCACCCATCCCAACCAATTGCCAGCACAGGCAATGTGTATGGCAAGAATGGGGTGGAGGCAACAGAGAGAGATGGAGAGTCATAAGGATAGTTTGAATAGGAGGGATAAAAGGCTTCCTTTTTTTCCAGCTAAAGCTGTCATCTAGGAGATATCTAATGTCCTGCAACCGGACTATACCTGTTACAACTGACTAAGCCACCCCAAGGTTCTACCTCATGGGTCTTTGATCATGGTCACAACAGGATATCAAGGTTTGATCTATGTACAGTGGTACCTTGGTTTACGAACTTAATCCATTCCAGAAGTTTGTTCTTAAACCAAAGTGTTCTTAAAGCAAGGCGTGCTTTCCCATAGCAGTGGGGACCTCAATTTACACTCAACAGGAAGCGGAACATGTTCTGCTTCCAAGGCAAAGTTCACAAACCAAAACACCTATTTCCAGGTTTGCAGCATTCTTAATCCAAGTTGTTCATAAACTAAGCTATTCTTAAACCAAGGTACCACTGTAGTACCAAGTCATGGCTGAACCAAGGCAGACAGTGATCTACTAATAAAGGAGGATGAAGCTCTTTTTCTTCATGGGCTGTGTGGAAAAGAGAGTCTTAGGAGTTTAAGCTTATCTCAAGTCTGCACAACCAACTGTACTTCTGCACAATTATTAGAGGTGCACAATTATTAGAAAATTAAAAGCCTAGGGTTGCCAAAATGACCAAAATTGCCCCACCCTTCTGCCTTAATAACAAGGCACTGTGCATAAAGGAACAAGTGGAATTTTCCAGTAAGTTGCTCATCAACCTTCTGCTAAAGGCAGAACTACAGAGGCAGGTTGAAAAGGAGCCAAGCAGAAGCATAATTTCCACTCTACAGATAATATTACCATAAGCTCCCCAGAAAACTGCATTATATGAGGTGAGCTAAAAATGTTATAAATAAAGTAATAAAAGGCTGAGGACTACCAGGATGAATTCTATAGGAAATGGGCATGATCTTGCCAAAGTGAATCAGTTTTAAGTTACAAACGCTGCTTTCAGTAGAAGAATTCTGTATGTGCTTAATGTTCTCCTGTTGACTTTGAAGTGCTGGATGTTCACTGGATTGTGGCCATTCCTTGTTCCTAATTATGTTGTCTGCACCTCCTGGCATCATACATGACCTAATGATTTCTATAAATAACATTAAAAGGCAAAGGCAACCTGCTGAGTTTTTAATAAACATCCTTTACCCTAATCACTTTAATGTTCCTGGGAAAGAAGCCTAGACAAAGTTTGCATAACAGAATGCTTGACATTTATAATTTCAGCTATAAATACTTTTATTTATTTTTTTACAATGCCTACTGTTGATTAATTGCAAAACCTTGCAATAAATAGTTCTAGGGCAATGACAGAATGGATTTTTGCAAGAACAAACAAAAGATTGTTCAGGGTGGGGGGAAGCACGCCATTTTGCAAAAATAAAGGACTGTGCTTTAAAAAAAAAATACTGTCACAGGGGAGTGTTTGTAAATCACCTTGACTTACTTTCTTTTTGCTTTTTGCTTGTAGTATTTGTACTTTATAAATTTGGACGGGCTTCCACTTAAATATTCTTCCTGTTGCAAGAACATAACATAATCAGTGCTGTGTTATTAATTAAGATTAAAGCAGAAGTTAGGATCTAGGGTTGAAAAGCCTAAGAAGAAACAATTATTATTTTGAACCCAACACAGGCAGGAGCCAAGAAATATAATTATGCCAGAGGTCTCTTCTTCAAAAAAGCTGGCATTGCACTGTGTGGAGGTGCATATTTATCACTCCAGGAAATGTGTAACCAGCTACTCCTGGGTCACTCTCTGGAAGAGGCCCAATTCTGGAAGGTAATAGAAGTATAATGAACAGCTCCAAATTAAATTACACTGCTATAATGTGGCATTAGTTGGTATAAATGATTTCAGTGCAATTAAAGAAATCAGATACATGGCTCATACCAGGTGGTTGATGATATACAAGGCTCAGACCAGTTGGCCTGCTTATAGAAAACACAGTGGAATTAAAGCATTTTCATATATGCAGCTGGGTCCTTACCTTCACATATTTAAAGAGCGTGTGTTGAAAAAGTTTGAACTGCTAAATAAAATATTAAGAGAAATTCAGCCACCTGCAAGCACTGGTAAGTTCCGTAGGAAATATGCTATATTTTATGATAAATATGGGCTTTTGCAGATGGGTTTTTAAAGGCATCTGAGAAGCAGGATGGTCAGATGAAAGGAAGTCAGGGCTCCTGCACCTTGAATAGTTGCACGACAAGCTACATCTATGGACATTCTCTATTTTGCACAGTTATTAAAGGTGTAGGACCCCTGTACTCTTTTGCATCTAGCAAAATTACAGTGAGCAGTCTGGCTGTGTGGGGGTGAAGGCCAACTGGTCAAAGAAAAAAGGGAAGCCATGACTGAAACTGTGGGCTACTCCCCCCCTCCCCATACAGCTGGCAGTCAATTTGTTTATATTGGAAGGATGGGACTCTTTCACACCATCTTTTTCTCCTGAGATGCCAGAGTAAAAATTGTACCTATCCCAGTGTCATTAACAGTT
This sequence comes from Podarcis bocagei, assembly GCF_964188305.1. Taxonomy (NCBI): domain Eukaryota; kingdom Metazoa; phylum Chordata; class Lepidosauria; order Squamata; family Lacertidae; genus Podarcis; species Podarcis bocagei. The sequence goes on from NC_138128.1 coordinate 70,565,483, forward strand.
CCTTGGTCTTAGGTGGAGAGATGTTCTGGATGTGAAAGGAAGGGGACTGGTGAATCCTGGCTTTTTCTGACCTCAGAGGGGTGGAAATAGCCTATATTATTGTCCCTGCCCCTGTGTCATATACCAGCTTGCCATTTGCTAATGTTCAAAAGTAATGCCAAGAACTTCTGGTTGCACAGGAAACAGATACTTTCTCTGCTTTCTGGTCAGGGCAGGGTTAATCTGGCCTCCAATTATTATGATCTGGCTTTTGTTTTTTTGTTTTTGTTTGGTAACTTGCTGTTGCCTTTTGGTGCAAATCACTTAAAGGAATGACTGAAGATTAAATAAACACAATTTCTTCTTCTTCTTCCTCAAAAAATGGGAGCCATCAAAAATATGAAAGAAAAGCTCCAGAGATCAAGCAAAGCTACCTCTCCCCATATGAACTCAGACTCTGCAATCATCATCTGAGGCCCTTATTCATGTGCCTCCTCCATGAGAGGCCCAGAGGGAAGCAACATGAGAACAGGCCATCTCTGCCATGGCTCCCTGCTTGTGGAATGCTCTCCCCAGGAAAGCTCACCTGGCTCCTTCATTACATATCTTTGTGTTTCAGGCTTTTGGTTAATTAAAAAAGGGGGTGTTGGGGGGTATTGTTTTTGTTTGTTACTATGCTATGCACTTTTGTGTTTTCATATTGTAAACTGTCCTGCGATCCTTGGGTGAAGGGCGGTATAGAGATTTAATAAATAAATAAATAATGTGAGGAAACATATTGTTTCAAAAAGACCAATGTGAAGAAACAGAAATCTGGTTTTTTAAAGTTCTCCTAAATACTCATATCCTCCATCATTTGATAGTAAAATGATGTACACATGTTGATATTAAATGAACAAAGCATTCAGCGTGGTATAACTATGAGGAACCGAAATGAATTAGCCACTTCAATGGAGTTTGATGTCAAGGCTGATAAAATGATTTCTGAAAACCTGAATGTCACAATATATATTTTCCTATCTCTTGGAATGTACTTTTCACATTTAGGTGTCACGCATCTGCACATTTCCCACCGTCTTCGTCTCACATCCCATTCTTCAAGTTCTGAAATATTATATACATACATATACATACATATATATATATATATATATATATATATATATATATATATATATATAATGTACTGTGCTGTGAAAATGTTGAGATAAGAGTTGCCAGAACAGTCTTGGTGCCACTCAAACCAATTTTGCTGACAAATAATTCCAGTATTATAAACACAGATACTTGCTAGCAACCAAAACACAGTGTATCAAGATTGCTACTTTTGAAAAAGAACTGGAAAAGTAGGCCAGAGGTTCTGCAAGCTTTGCATATTAGGTGAGATCTCAAGCGAGACTTCTTCATTTCAATTTAATTTACACCTCTTTATCTCCATTCTCATAATGCATAATAATTAACTGATTTTTGATGAAACTCTAGGTGTGCATTCATTCAGAGCCCGTTTATCTTCTTTGTCTTTGTGCTAGTAGTGCTATGAACCTTCAACAGACATATGGAAAGATAGAGTCTCTCTACAATGTTTGCAATTCACTTAAGCAGCATAGTGTGAGCTATGGGGCAGTAGTTGGATCTTCTTCAGTGCAGCTAAAGGAATGGTGAAAGCTTTCTGGTGACTAAGTGCGGCTGAGAGTTTCCATTTACTCCTGTATCACTGAGCAAGTGGGCCCTGCTTCATGTACAGGGTTCTAATCAACTGTTCCTCCAAGAAGACCAGCCAACTCCCTGTTCTCCATTTCCCTGTTGATAGTAAATATCCCATAGCTACTGCACATGATCATTCCGAAAGGTGCCCCCACTTAGGATTGTTTTTAAATGTTTGATGCTATTTTGCAATTCTTCAAGTTCCTCATCCTCTTCATTGCTTTCCAGTGGGCCTGCATTGCCAACACAGCTATTGGCACTCATTGTTTGAGTTCACTATTCACTATCCTTTTCTTTCCTTCCTTCCTTCCTTCCTTCCTTCCTTCCTTCCTTCCTTCCTTCCTTCCTGAACACTGAAACTCAACTGGTCTGACTATGGTAGTTTGGCTGTGTAATTAAAATTCTGTAACATTCCTGGATTCACCTCCACCCTCACATTTTCAACAAGCACTTGAATGACTGATTAATTGACTGATTTAATATGAATAATCCAACAATAGTCCTTCCCCACACCATCTCTACAAAAAATGTTATTCAAATTTACCAACCAGATGATAAATTCTAAGGGCACATCCACATCGTGCATTTAAAGCACTCTTTTACTACTTCAGTAGTCATGGCTTCCACTAAAGGGTCCTGGAAACCATGGTTTGTTAAGGGTCCCCACAGAGCCATGATTCCCAGCACTCTTAACAAACTGCAATTCCCAGGATTCTCCATGACTGTCAAAAATTGTATAGTGTTTTAAATGTAGGTGTGGATGTGACCTAGGGCTCCATTGTCCAAGATAGAACACCTAGAAGATTAACTGGCCCAATTGGTTAGTCTGTTTCACAATTCAGTGCTACTCTTAAATAATACACGAGCTTTGCCCTAGAGTACAAAAATGTGTCTGTGGAATTTGAGGACCTGGGATTTGTTAATTTAAATACCTTTCTTTCAATTGAAAAGTGTGTATCTGAACAGATTCTATACAATTAGAAATCTGTACAAGAAAAGTGCACAGGGATTTCTATGCAATTTTATCCACAGTCACAGTTGTTGCTTTGTTTAATTGTATTCTGTTTGGCTTGGGCTGAGCCAGACATGATGTCTGACAACTTACCAATGCTAGCCAATATTAGTGGTGATACAGATACAACTGGGTCACCCTGATCAGAACAGGTCATTCAATTTGAAATAAAGATTTGTCCAGTTCTGTTTGTGTAAGGCAACATTCAGTCATGAGAAGACGGTAAATGACAATATCAGTAAGGAATTGGATGTTTACCTGCTTATGTCTACATCTACTTCACAGTGAAAACTTAGAAATGGAATGACTGGACACCAACCAGCCCCACTGTTTATACAAAAACCTGTCCTCAAATCACCAAGCAATGGCGAGAAGGCCTGGAGAGAAGCATGCAGTTCAGAATACTCTGAGGGGGAAAGAAAAGATTATCTGACAGCTTTCAAAACAACAACCCAAAACTGTGTAGCCCCTGGGGCTGTGGAAAAATTAATCTCAGATGAGCAAAAACCAGAGGAAAACAAGTTAAATAAAAGTATGAGTGTACAGAATGTGAATTCTTATGAGGGGTACATGATTTTGATTGTGTGTGTGTGTGTGTGTTTCTCTCCCTACTGCCTGAGGGGAACTTAAGTTCTCTTGGATCAACTCTGAATTAACTTGAACAAAGCATGCAAACCATAATATATGTTACACTTCAAAGTGCATTTAAGAGATGTTGCACGAGACTATGACTCTCTTCTTTATGGTTTGCATTGCCAACATTTTCCTGACAAAGATGGCCTGCTCCAAAAAATTCCATATGATTCACAGAAATGTAACAAGTCCTTATTTTCAACAAATGTTGAATTATTTGCCTGTTGTGAAGCTTTTCAATGAGAAGACACTCTGTCAAGAAACCAGTGGCAGACCGACATCAATCCTGCTGTGCAGAATTGCATTGTGGTAAGCTTTTAGACCAGAAGTTCTCAAGTAGCCTTCCTGACAGGGCTAAAAATGACTAAAAACAGAGGCAAGGGGCAGAGCAGGTCACAAAATGGGGGTGGGACGGGGCAGAACCAGTCACAAAGTCACAATGGCACCAGGACAGGCAAAGACAGCCACAAACAAGTTGCGTGAGATGAAGACATGTATAAAATGGCAGGAAACGGGGTGGCTGAGTGGCAGGGTTGCTGTATTACAAGCAGAAACATCCCAGATTCAATCCCTAGGATCTCTAGGTAGAACTTGAAATGGTCCCTGACTGAAACCCTGAACAAACACCGCAACTCAGTATCGAGATTACTGAGCTAGATGGACCAGTGATCTGACTTGATATAAGGCAACTTCCTATGTTTGTTCCTCCCCTTAAAGCTCAGTCTCATCGTTTTCTCCATGCCCCTCACTCCATGAAAAATGAGGAGAAACCAGCCAGTCAAGACACTGTGAAGTGAGGGACATAAAGGTGGCCAGGGTTAGAACAGCTCATCTGGTGCAATGCTGTGTCCTACACTTTAAGAAGTGCTGTTTTAGATTCATCCCCACCATAATCTATATAGTCATACAATTTTGTGAAGCCAAAACAAGAGGCATGTATTGCTAGACCAGGAGCTAACTCCAAGGTATGCACAAATGCAAACAATAAAAAACCTTTTTTGGGGGGGAACCCACTAAGGAGGGACACAAAAAATAGCATCATCATCTCAGTGGTGTTGAATGACTAAGAAGGGATGGAGTCTTTGTTAACTGGATGGACGGGAGAAATGGAATACTAGGAAAGTATTCTGACAATTGGATGGGAGGGGAAATAGAATAGAGGGACTGGAGCTGCAGGATATAATTTTATTTTATATGTTTATTAAATTTCTATCTCAGAGTGGCAAACACTAAAGTGATAAGACAATACTATTAAAAACAAAGCCACACTATGAAAAACAAAACTTATTTTAAACATTTGAGAAACAACTAAAAACCCCTACAGGTGTTTAAAAGCATTGAGGGCATCTGAAAACGTGTAAAACAGTTCAACCATCTTACTTTCTGGTTAGGTCACTTCTGCGGTTCATGCTGAGAAGCTATTTTTAAATGCCACCAGGGATGGAAGTGAGTGGGGCCCATGGAAATCAATGGAATTCTCTCCAAAGATGAAAAAACAGACTAATCAGGACTTCACACTTCAGACTAATCAGGACTGCTCTGCTTGTGGTTGCTCAACAGTGAGAAATAGCTACAGTAATTTCATTAAACTATTGACATAATTGCTCTGGAAGTTCTATTTTTAAGCTGGATTTTAAATGCTATCATCTTGTGCAGGGGGCGGGGAATGTATCTTATTAACCAGAATGAATGATGGGATGCCGGCTTTCCTCTTATCATTTGATTACCTGGGGTAGTTTCCAATTTGTGCAGCATATTTTCTGGTGTTTTGCCTAGTATTACATTATTCAGTCAATGAAGCCTTCACCATCATTTCCCTGGAGATTTTTCTTCTTCTTCATTCATATAGACATCCCTGCTGAGAAGCTGCTTTAAGTTTCTCTGTTCCTAAAGCTGTTAAGAGCTACCAGAGGAAAAAATAAATAAAAATAAAACCCCTTTTCATGAGTGATGTTGACTGGAATAGTGCGTATATTACACCAGAGAGATTGTGTAATGGCGTATCTGGCACAATACACATTTCATAGTAAACATGATAAATTGTGCAAGGGAAAATAGCATGTGAGTAATCTGATGAAATATTCCAAGTATCATTAGGTGTGTTCAAGACTATATAACAGATCGGTCCCTGGGAAAGGTTAAGGTCCATAGCTGTACATTGCAGAAGTTCAAAATGGTTTGTGGGGAAAGATAGATAAGAACTGAGTGATTGCTTTTGAAGCTTTTTACCTTTATTAGAAACCAACTGAGTTTCACCATGTGGTACCACCTCCAGACTTGTGATTTGCACAGGACTCAGATTGGATACTAAACAAAAGGAAACATTTTTCAAAGGGCAGCATCACTTCTAAGTCATTGCTGAGCTGCAGCTTTCCCCTTTCAATTAAGGGGCTTGGGAAGAACAGGCAACAGTTTAGAGCCCAACAGGGCAGTGCTTCCCATTTTATCTCATTTTTAGGCAGGCTAGTTTGAGAAAGAGTGACTTACTTAAGGCCACCCACTGCTTTCTCCATGGCTCATTCCTGGCATTGGTCCATACCGGTAACCCAAATTGGGGGCTGGGGGTACAACTGCTTCAGGAACTGTGGGTTTGATACTTTTAAAAGAGCTGCTGAACATTTGATCATTTCCTCCTGGCCATCCAGGAAATTGTTGTCATTATTAAAAATGTGGCTGGTGTTAGGAAGAGAAGAATAAATTGCTTGATTTAAACTCTGTATGTACCATTTTGCTACAGAGAAAGTTGTGTGTGTGTGTGTTTGCCTTTTTAAGGACTTGGTTCCTTACAAAACACACCCACACCCACACACCCACCCACACACACACCATCACTTTACAGAACACTGGTGGTTCTGGTGAAATGAGATTTCAATGAATATTACTGAAGAGATGGAACAACACATGCAATAGAAGACAGAGCTGTTTCTGTGTATGCTAGCCAAATAAACTAAATAAAAAAAAATAATTCATTCCCCTAAGGAATGAATCCTTTATCAAGAAGATTACTGCATCTGCATTGGGTGGGGGCAGGGAAAGAATTAAACCCCTAAGGGTTTAATTATTAGCCAGATGCCCCTACACACATTTTTCTTCTCCCGGATTGTCCTATGAAAATTGCATTCATGATGTAAGAAACATATATCCCATCCTAGAATGCTGCACCTGTGTTTTCGACCTGAAACTAGTGTGCAAATCAGGCACTCCCTAACCTGATTTTTGAGTGCATGGGCATGTTTGCTAACTGGGGAAACTGTCACGGACACGGCACACTCACCACAACCAAGCATATTCCACAAACTATTACACTGACTATGACAGAATGACTTATTTCCAGTGTAATTTTGGCAGGAGGAGGGGTGGGATCCAGGGAAGCTCTCTGTGAGTGAATGTAAATGTCAATGTGCATATTTATATTTATTACAAAATTTATATACCTCTTCTCAACCATAATTGTTCTCAAAGTGGCTCATAATAAACAAATAAATCAGATTTATAAGTTGATGATATGGGCCTCACACTGACAGATCCTGTAAAGAACAACCTGGCACAGGAAAAATTATTTCTGAATAATGTTATCATTTTGGTCTGAGAGTATTCCTCAGGCAAGAGAAGCAAGCCTCTTCTCTAAGTTATCTATCATCTGAATGTCCGGTGCAGTCCATGGTGTCAGATAAACCTGGGCTAATGTCCAATTGCCATGGCTCTTGGCTCTATTCCTCCTCAATGGCAGTGGCAGCAAAGGGAAGTGCTCACCAGGCAGATGTGCTTTGTAGTTTCCTGCCCAATCCACCATATGTCATGGCATGCCTGAGTGCAAATATTGAATCTCTTTCTGATCTCCAACGGTGCCAAACGTACTACAAAGCTGACCCCCAGCTAGGCCACAGACTACTGTGTAAAGAAGAAGTTAGCCTTCCAAATCAAGAGAGGCTGGCCATCTATACTTGGATTATCTCCAGGCTGGGCCAGATAAATCACCCGGTTAAAATATGCACGGATCTAGATTAGCAGCACAGGAAGTGATAGTTAAGGTTGTTGTTGTTTGCATCAGTACCAAATAGGGAGGGCAAGTGACAGTGGTAGGCACCGAAGTTCAAGGCTGCATATATCTTGGATGCCTTGTGAAACCTACTTCTGATGCATAGGATTACCCTGGAAATCTCATCCAAAAGATTGGGTTTTTACTCTGTTTCCCTGCAGCAGTTGCTCTTTGTTTCCTTGAGGGTTCCCACTGTTTGTTAAAGCAACAGTTCCAATCTTTTGAATCCCACCACCTTTAAATTTATGATGCTTTCTGGGACTCCTCAGTTCAGTGCCACTTTTCTGCAGTATGCAAAGATTCTTGCATGCAATTCTGTGTCCACGCATTCTGCTGCTGCTGCATGCTAGGGATTTGTGGGGCAATGTAGTGTATATCACATTGGCATTAGAGGTCTAGCAGAGCTATCCTGTTTCCTACAGCCCTATCCATTCATCTAGTCTATTATGAGCATGTAGATCACTCCTGCTGGCCCTATCACTGACCTCCATACGTTTAAGGCTGCTGAGTGTGCATGGAAGCTGAGGATGGGGAGGGTGCAACTCTGATCATCTCCCTGCTTCTGCCATACATATTCATTAAATGCTGGGACAGGATTAGTCAAAACAGTGAATTATGCTGGGGTGGTTAGAAAAACAGAAGAGCAATGGCATGTGTGTGCATGTATAGCTATGTGGACTGCTCTGAAACCAAATATTTAAAGTGCAATCTAATAATGCCTACTCAGAAGTTAACCCCCCCATGTAAATAGATCTAAGACTGCAGCTTTAACTTTTAGAGACCTAATGTAGGCCTCTAGATGTCCTGGTTTTCGGGTGAAAAAACGGTGTCGGCAACACGCTGGAAAAAGCAGCGGAAAGAGCTCCAAGAGCTTAAAAATCACTATTTTGGGGGGAGGTTTCTGTAAGAAAGCTCAACAATTTTGGGGTGTTCCTAAAGAAAGCTCAACAAATCAGGAATGTTACGTTTTGAAACATGGCAACCCTATCTAATGTCTCTGCAGAAGGCAAAAATTGGGGCAGAGCAGAGAAAAATACCATAGTAGAAGGTCTTTCCCCATTTAATAGAGCCCACAGCAAATGGCAGTCACCAATTTACCAATGCAGGGGGAACCTGGGAAAAATATAAGAAAGATTGGGGGTTTTGTGTGTTTTTTGCTTTAAGCTTGAGAAAACAACACTTTAAATTTTTACTTAATGCTACCATTGATTTCTCCCCTTTCAATAATATTTTCTGACAGAAAAGACTCAGGAAGAGAGTCTTCTGGTGCCCAGCCAACTTCCTACTAGCAAGCTGTTCTTTTTTCCAAAATACAGGCCTACTCACCAGCACCAGTGATGCTGCAGGCAGAGCAAAGGAAACCAAAATTTGCATTTGGCATCTCTGCTAGTTTTAGTGGGTTCTAGAAGGATCTAGATTTGGGGACTAGAAAGAGCTCACTTGAGTATGCTGTGGGCCTTTTTCTTTTTTAAAAAGAACTGCTCAGTAATACACACACAACTCTGGGCAATACTTTTGTTTGCACTTGCCCTGTCTTATTTACTGAATTTTTCAGAGGGTCCTATTTTGCAATTGCTCTTTACTATATACTTGCACTGAAGTCTGGCACACATAGGCTAATAGTGATAATAATCAAACTGCATCTGAATTCCGGGTCTGGGCCTCTACCTAACAAGAGCTGTTGTGCTATCACTCCTGCTGCACAGAAATGTAGATAAACAATAGTTCTGAACCATGTGGAACACCAAACCTAGATCAGAACCAGGCAAGGAGAATGAGGAAGTTGCCCAGGCCTCAAACTTCCAGATTAATGAGATATATGTCCAGCAAAATTCCAGATTCTTTCCCTACCATAGCATAGCCTGCTCTTCCTACTTTATACACCCCAAGAAAATAAAAATGTTTCTAATTTCTAAGATTTGAAAATAGTGTTGTGGACCTGGACAGTAACACAAATTATACACATGCCATCTAACATTTTAGGTGAAAGGGGGACAGTTTTGCATACTTGTGAATGCCAGTTCTCTTCCTCAGAACCATGCCAGTCCCCAGGACCGTCTTACCCATAGGCACTAGGTGTGCCGGGCACCTGGATGCCAGGCTCTCAGGGGCGCCAGGCCAAGAGTCCGGGGCCTGAGAGTTGAGTCCGGGGAAGAGCCCGCCCATCGGTTGGAGCACTGTGGCAGGCTCTTCTGCTGTGGGCAGCCCTGCACCACGAATTTGGGGGCGACCGAGCCAGTGAGATGCTGAGGCGGCCAGCCGGCTCTGCCTTCCTGCACACCTGGGACTGGGCAACCGGGGGGGGGGGTACGCTGGGTGGATCTTTGCACCCCAGTACTGCATATGCTTAAGACAGCCCTGCCTGTCCCCCTTTCCAAACTTTCTCACTGCTGAATGCTCTCATCAGCTGACAACCACTTGTTGTGCACTGGCTTCTGATTAATAAAAAGACTTTCCCTACACCTTAAACATTCTAAGGTAAAGGTAAAGGGACCCCTGACTGTTAGGTCCAGTCGTGAACGACTCTGGAGTTGCGGTAGGGAGTAAATTCCACTGAATGCAGTGAAACTTCCTTCTGAGTCAACATGTAAAGAATGTACTGCTAGACTGCAATTCTATGCACACTTTGTGAGAAGTAAGGCCACTGAAACCAGTGGGAATTACTTCTAATGAAGCATGCCTTGGGTCCTGTCGTTAGAGCACAAGTCTGTTTTTAAGCATGTTTCTCTGCACTTTTGTGTGTGTACAAAGCTGTTCTTAAATACATGGAAAGAGACGTGTTATACTACAACAATACACAGCTAAAGACATGTTTTCTTTACAATAAAATAAGTAGTATTATGGAACACAGCCTTTTAGCCTGAGTGTTTAAATCAATCATCCAATGGAAGTCGACTGTGTTGGTTACAATGAAGAAACAAATTAAATATCAAATTAAATGCTCCCTTCTATGTACCATAAGATCAATACTCACAAAGTAATTTGGGTCTTACTTTCACAAAGAAATAAAAGGCTGTTATAAAAAGAATCATACAGTCCTTTTAAACGTTGAGATATAGTGAAGGTGAACGGATTGAATTTAAGTGTTCTAAAACTTATTTTTTTTGCTTTCAGCTGTGTAATTGTTTTTCAAAGGATGCTTTGCTCTTCATCTGTATCTCTCCATCTCTCCACCTACCCACCCATGCACACACACACTATAACTGTATAGTCTTTAGCATACTGAGAATAGTACTTGTATTTTAGTTCACTCCTCAGGTATGTTTCCACTTCCACTTCCCCAAGGAAAAGTACACCTGTGCAGCTTACCAGAACCAGTTCTCTGGTAATTTATTTCAGTATTTCATTTCAACCATTTATATATCATTTAGGTAAAGGTAAAGGGACCCCTGACCATTAGGTCCAGTCGTGGCCGACTCTGGGGTTGTGGCGCTCATCTCGCTTTATTGGCTGAAGGAGCCGGCATACAGCTTCCGGGTCATGTGGCTAGCATGACTAAGCCGTTTCTGGCGAACCAGAGCAGCGCACGGAAACGCCGTTTACCTTCCCGCTGGAGCGGTACCTATTTATCTACTTGCACTTTGATGTGCTTTTGAACTGCTAGGTTGGCAGGAGCAGGGACTGAGCAACGGGAGCTCACCCCGTTGCGGGGATTCGAACTGCCGACCTTCTGATCGGCAAGCCCTAGGCTCTGTGGTTTAGACCACAGCACCACCTGCGTCCCTTATAATTAAGGCTGCTACTTGGAAAAATGCAGGACTGAAGTGAAAAACACATGTGGCTGTGTGCTCGTAAAGTACATTCAAAGCACACACACCCTGCCACCATCAAAGAATTCTGGGTGCTGTAGTTTGTTAAGAACTGCTGGGATTGTGCTCCGTGAGGGGCAAGCCAGAGTGTCCAGAATTATTTGAGGGGGAAATGTGCTTTAAAGTTAAAGTGTGTACTCAAGGTAATTCCTGATATGGGAAGCTAGGAGGGCCACTATACTACTTATTAAACTTACTCTCTTAGGACTAGGGAAGAAGAGTTATACGAGAGTAAGGAGCATAATATGGCCAAGAATCACCATACATGGATCAAGCACCATTTGCAGTGTGTCTACCACAGAAAGAATGTTGCCATCAATCTCATGTTATGAGAAACCTCATTCCATGGCATACAGAAACAGAATGTGTTTGGTAGCTGTAATATAGGGGGAGCAAACCTGTGTGACCACAACCCCCTGATGGAGTCCAACAACTGGAGGACTGGAGATTGGAATGAGGCTCTATAACATGGCTACAGCTGAAATAATAGATTGAGCAGCATATTAAGAAAAAGTGTCCAGCCCACTTCCAGGTGTTCAAAACATTTGGTATGCCATGATTTAATATTTTTCCTCTTTTCCCTTTTTATTTAAAATCCCAGTTTAATTGGTATGTCATGATTTAATCTTGGCATGTGAAGTTTATATGGCCCCTTTTAAGGACTGTTCGGGCCTGGTGCAAATGGAAACACACAACCCTGTTACATACCCTGAAAATACTAGAGATTTCACACTGAAAAGAAAATAGCAGGAGTTTTTTAAAAAACCCACAAAACTCCGTAAATTTGAAGGTAAACTGAATAGAGTTGCCTGTCAGTTTGCCAATACAAGTGGCTGCCTGTTCTAAGAAGACCTGGTTTGTAGATATTTCTTCCTTTTCTGTTATCTCATTATGGATATTCTGGAAATCTCAGGTGCCTGGCAGAGGCCTGTCAACTGAATGAAAAGCTATGCTGAGAGAAGCTGTTTTATCAATATTTGAAAAAAGAACTTTACTTAAGACATACCTAGTTTTTAAAAAACACACTGTTCTGTACTCACATACATATGAATACTTTTAAATAGTCTAGTCAGCAATTTCCTACTTTTGCCTTTATAAGGAACAATGGGGAGAAGAAAGAAAACAATAATTCTAAATATAACCCTCCTCTTACCTTCCCACTTCAAATCCTCATGCTGGCAGCAGAACAGTCAGTGGCCACCACCTGCATTTCCTGCAGGGCAGAGATGAATAGCAGCAGTAGATTTGTCATTCTGACTTCCTTGAGTGCCATCTTATGCACGTTTCAGAAGCATGTAAGTACATAAAGAGAGCTTGCTGGTTCAGGCCAGTGGCTCTTCTGGTCCAGAATGCTGTTCTTGCAATGGCCAACAAGCTGCCTGTGGCAAACTCTGCTAGCAGGAGCTGAGTACAAGCAACACTTGGCCTTCCTGCAGTTTCCAATGGTTGCTATTCAGAAGCAGACTGCCTCCAACTGTGGAGGTAGAACACATAGCCACCAGAGTTCATAGCACCTGATAGAGTTATCCAGAATGAATTTGTCCAGTTCTCTTTGCCAAGCCATGTGCATAGCTGTCAACTTACAGATTTGAAAATAAGGGACCAGCAGCCAAAATAAGGGACCTGTGGCCTCACCTGTTCCAGGCACTCCAGTCTTCCTGTCCTCCTGCAGTCTGGTCAAACTCATGCTGGTAGCTTCGAGAACACTGTCCAACCAACTTTGTAACCAGAGGTTCAACTGAATAGAATCTGAATCACATGCACCACAAGGCCTATGCAGCCTCAACTTAAGATGGCTCCCTGGCCTGGCTTTGCACTGCAAAGTTTGCAGCAGCACGTGCAACAAAATGGTGTCCAGCATTCAAAAACCTCCTCAGCTTGCATTAACAAGCCACACACAAGGCATGCAAGCTCCACCCCCCAGTCGTTCTTAGACTTCTTATTGGGTGAGCAACACAGCCAAGCAACTCAGTTGGAGCCTTCCTCCTCCCTGGCTGGCAGGGAGGGAGGGAGGGAGAGGAGCTGGTTCCTTTGAAATTTAAGGGACATCATTTAAGGGACATTTAAGGGACGTCCATCAATAAGGGTCAGCAGCGGGACATGGTGCTGGAATAAGGGACTGTCCCTTCAAATAAGGGACACTTGACAGCTATGGCCATGTGGGCAACTATCACTACTTCTTCTGATAGCAATCATGGAACTTGAAGTGTCAGGCATAGCCCTAATGGCTTTAGCCCAAACGTAGCAGAGTTTTCCTGCACAGCAAAGAAGCTAGTTGAGGTGGAAATGACTAGTCAGCTAGACTCAGAATAACTATTTACAGGATTTATTAAAAGGGGGGAAAAACAGCAGGGTTTCTGCATACAAAACAAAGCAAATAAATCCTTTCTTTCTCTCTCTCTCTTAACCATACATAGCACTCCTACTCCTTCAACACACCTAACACCAAACTGTGCTAGCATTCCTAGATAACAGAGTTGAGTGCTGGTCGTTAACCAATCAGTGTAAATAGTTTATAGGTCAAGCAGACCTTGGCTTTCTGCCAAGAGTAAATTGACACTGCCTTGAGTTAATTGTGTGAAGCCAGAATCTGTAAGTTTTCATGAGAATCAATTAACAGAAACTGAACAAGCAAATCCCACATTTTAACTTTGTGCTGTGTGAAAAAGCTCTGTTCAGTTCGCCTCCTCCTCATGCGTTAAGTCTGTAGGCAAGGGACATCTTAATCTGCACTGCTCATCAGTTGCATTCCCAAGACCGGCCCTGCATTCCTCCACATTTTTGAGGAGAAATGTCCACAGTAGTCCTGCTGTAGTTGTGGAGGTGCCCAAAATTCAGGACCCTCCACAGAGTTCTAAATTGTCTGGTGATCCACCATGGGTTCAGGAAACTGTCTCCCCCACCTGCCAATATAGACCTTTGCCCTCCAACATGCAGTTCACCATGGGACTGGGCAACTGAGAGGAGGTGTTCTCCTCTCACACGGTTTCTAATTATGTAAGAAGCATTTTTGCCCAAGACTATAGAATTCTTTGAACAAGGAAGGGTAAAAGGTGATGTTAGGAAATGAAAGAATATTGTAAATAGATGACAGTGTTTTGCAATTGTGAGACTGAGTTGGGGCAGATATTCAGCTATGCTTTTCTGAAGCAAGGCCTCTTGAACCATGAGATATGGTAGCTCAGCTTTCTTCTGGTGCTCTCCAGATATTTTTTACTATTGCTCCCTACGTCCCTGACTATTGGCTGCCCTGGCTGGGACTGATGTGAATTGGTGTCCAAAACCTCAGGAGAGCACCAGGTCGGGGAGGGCTATCCTCATTCATTCATGAGAGGTGAGGACATCCTGGCAATGAGAACATTCCTCTGGGGTGCTTGTACTCTCCAGCTGTGGTGATGGGATGTAAGTTGTTTGTGGCTTTCCCTGAAGCTCCTGCTGATCATGGGAACTGGGCTACCCATACCCTAAAGCAAAACATAAGTCCCCATACTGAACAATATGGTGTCTAAAGGTATTTTGCTAACCAACAAGTACCCTGTGTGGTTGATTAATATTATCAAATAATACTCCTTACTGATTCCAGACAAATAGGGTGATTAGCACTTTAAAATTAATATATCTAAAACGATAGTATCTAATAAGTGAAATAGTATTTCATCAGAAGTATATACTCTCCAAATTATGCTTCCTTAGAATATAATAATCATAATTATTTTTATTCTATTTTTATTTATGCCCCATCTTTGCCCCCTTTCCCCCCCTGTAGGCAGCTTACAGATAAAAATAAGAGAAGCTGAAAGCATAGGGGGGGAAGTCATTATAAAACAATTAAACATTGATAGCGTTAACCCCCCACACACACACACACCAGATGAGTAGGGATGCTATTTAGACCAAATAGTCTAAATGCTATATATACCAAATAGTATATATAGAAGATACACCAAACAAGTCATAGAGGCACACGTGTATACACATGCTAAATTTTGGAATTTTTACATTCTGATCTCATATATATTTACTTGGAAAGGTGTCCTACTGAGTTCCTTTGGAGACAAGTCCCTAGTAAAGGATGGTGGCCTGATTGTGTGATGTAGTTCAGCCACTCAGCATTTCTTATAATTTGTTTTCTCTTCTGTGAGTAATCATCCACCAAGATATTACTTGACATTCTTCCCTTTTCCCGCGAACTTCTGCACATCAAGACAGTTTCAGCACAAACCCTTGCAAACAGACTGAGAGTCCCCACGAGTTCTTTTGATTAATTTCAGCAGAAAACATAATAAACGATGTGATAGGTTGATAACACTGAAGAACCTGTGTAGCTTCAGAAACAACTAAGCCACATTTTCCAGGGCAATCCCCATTGGGGCTGAATCACACTCTGTGGGGAACCTTGTGTACTGTGAGGATACGACAACTACCAGAAATTTTGCAAAGGCTTCAAACCTATCTCCCATAACAGATATGTTAATGAAAGGCCTTAGTGGAAGATTATCCTAAGACAGGATACTTCGATATAAACTTCCCTTGTTCTCAAGGAAAAGGAACTGATAGAGAACAACATTTTCATTGACATTTTGACATTTGTATTCCCAATGCTTTTTGCTTTTGCTTTTCAACGACACATTGAAAGTCAGAGAGCTGTTCTAGTAACTGTCAGACTTTCAAAAAGGTATAAAATGTTCTGAGCTCACCTTCCATCTCTTCCTGGGTGGGGTTCCTCCTTAATTAGGAAAACCAGAGCTTTAAGTAAACTAGAATATCTTAGCTCCTTCATTCTGCCATTTTGCGCCCTATCCTAAGCACAATTGACACAATTGAATCCCTTCCTTTCGCCTTGCTATGGGTGCCCACTCTCATTTGTGCTTCTCTTCCCCTTGACCTCTTGGATTTTTTAATTCTCCCTGGCTGGCTCCTCCAAACAACCTAAGCTCCCCTCTAACTCTCCTCAAGACCACATTGAAGTTTGGCTCTTAAATATCAGGTAGGCAAAACCACCAAAAAAGAGAACACAGGCTTTGTGAACCTACCGGTATTTTAAAAGTTTACTTTAAAAAGAGAGGGATTATTCTTAGGAAAATGGGTTTAACATCTGAATTGTTACCTGCACACCAATCAATCCCTAAGAGCAAAATACTAATGGGAAAAAGCAAATTAAACACGTTCGGCTCTTCCCGTCTAACTATTTCTTACTTGGTGAAATTCTGCTAAGCAAGATTCTCTCAGTTAGCGTTCTAATGATATTATGTCAGTTAGCATCCCACTTTCCTTCCTCCTGCACCAAGCTTGAGTTCTTCTGATCTTCCTGTGTGTCCTTCTGATCTCCTGCAAGCAGCTCCCTATTTATCTCCCTGAGCTACACTTCAATCCATGAACATACCAGACAACAAAAGGTTCACTTTTGCCTTAATCCACTCTACTGACCAGACCACCCTCAATCCATATTTTACCTTCATCTCCTGAAGTGTTTACCTGCCAGACAAGGTTGGCTCCAGGAAGCAAATTAACCACATAATTGCCAAACCAAACGATATACAGTGGTACCTCGGGTTAAGTACTTAATTCATTCCGGAGGTCCGTTCTTAACCTGAAACTGTTCTTAACATGAAGCACCACTTTAGCTAATGGGGCCTTCCGCTGCCATCGCGCTGCCAGAGCATGATTTCTGTTCTCATCCTGAAGCAAAGTTCTTAACCCAAGGTACTATTTCTGGCTTTGTGGAGTCTGTAACCTGAAGCGTCTGTAACTTGAAGCGTCTGTAACCTGAAGCGTATGTAACCCAAGGTACCACTGTACAGGTTTCTTTGTTTATTTCAAAGCAATACCACTTCTTCATACTCCCTCAACCAGTAAAATAAATTCAGTGACTCTGCCAACTTAGGCCACCTCAAATCCTGCTTCTTCCAAAATATCACCACATCATGAGAGGCATTCAGGAACCTTACTAATATTACACAAATGGTGCTAAGTAGTGAGTTTCAACCTGGATTGGACAAATCTCTTAATTTTGGTTCTACAAATTTCTTATTTTTCCTTTCCCTAGAAATTCATCAGCATTACAGAATTTCTCATAACAAACATATTTTTGTATGCAATTTTCACTAATATGCACATTTTGTAAGCAATTTTCTGTAATATAATGCAATTTGTACATTAGGTTTACTATGTATTTTATGCATGCATGTACCCAAGTACACATGCTTCTGTACACATTACTTGGCTGGAGAACTGCATTGCAAAATTCAGAGAAGTACGTTTGTTTGTTGTTGTTGTTTTGGTAAGAATATTTTAGTTCACATATTGTTTTTTTAAAAGTGTGATTTTGGCAAATTCATGTTTAAATGCAAACTGAATCAACTTTCCCTCCCATCCCTAGCCCCTATCAAGTTTTTTTTGTTTTTACCTATTCAGTATCAGAAGCTTTGAACCCAATTCTATGGTATTAAGAAGGAAAATAACTTCACGTTTCTATTTACGCCATTGCTTGTGTAAGCACAATACAGTCAGAACCCAGAACTCATTTTTGTGTTCTGCATTTAAATGTTCATGGCATAAACCTCATGACAACATAGTGAGTTCACACGATCACTCTTTCGAAACGCTGACCTCTAAACAAGATTTCCTGAAGTTGTAACTTACCCTTTTCTAACCACAATTCACTTATGAACTATTCCCCTTAAAAAAAGGACTTATGAATATGATCTTACTGTGAGTGGAATAAGAAATGCTTTTGGCTGCTCCAAACACTAAAATAAAGTTAATCTGACCTTTTAAAAATAGCCCTCTCCATTTTAACCAGCAGAATTGCTTTACATTTTGTCTTTACTGAAACAATCAGAGGAGAAATCTAATTTGAGTTTGAATAGATGAGCTGTCACACTCTAAATGTGCATACACAGTACCTTCACTGACATTATGTCAATTGTATTTTTCTTCTTTTGAATACAAAAAAGGAGATAGCCCCAGTGCTTAAAATAACAAGCGAGAAACAAAGGCTCCTTTTCGTTAACCACCTATAAGGACCTGAAAATACCTTGTTAGAAGGAACAAAGGCAACATTGCCTCTGTGTAGTAGCTAAAGCTCCAGCCCTTTCTGTCTGGCCAGGAATCAGGCATAAAGAGCCAGTTAAGAAACCCATGGGAAGTGTGAAAAAGGCAGAGCCAAAGTCTTATTTCTTAGCTTCAAGCCATGTGAACTGTTCAGAATCAGAGCAATCTCAGCATGACTCCTGTCGCCACGCTATTGCATTGCTAGGAAATAATACAAGTGTGGTGCTTGGAGCTTTTGAAAGCCATCGGGATTGAGAAATCCTAGAAAGTTATTCTGTAAAGATATCACACACTGGGGATAAAGTAATATTCAAAATGTCTTTATGTATTTCTTTTTAAAAAACTATATGTGTCCTTTGATAATAATATCAGGGTGTGTTTTGAATAATTTTCTATATATAGCAGACAGATGAAGAATCAGAAGTTCTTTCTTTTTATTTTTTCTTCCTTTCTCTCTTCTTTCTTTTTTTCTCCCTTTTGGTTTCTGTTTTTATTTAGATTAGTTTTATTATCTTTGATAAAAAGATATTGGACATTAACCTTATTACATTTTCTTTCAAACTTTAATAATAATAGGTGTGCATGAGACAAAAGGATGTTTGGAATTTGATTGGCAGAGTTGTTGCTATTTGCAGTAAGCAGCCCTTCCAGGGGGCAAAGAATAGCTGTGGGCAGGACCAGGAGTGCCTCTCTGATCCAGACTGAAGCACATTCCAGTTGGAAGGTCCATACAGCTTCTTTTCCTTCAAAACAAAAGCAGCCAGCTTTGACAAAGCTTCTAAAATAAGTGTGACTAACGTAACATGTTGTTTGGATCCAATCAATCCCAATTCTGTGTTCTAAATGTGATTGTGATGTTGTGCTAGGGAGTCAAGACGAAACCAGAACTGATGTGTATTCACCTATGTTGTTAATGTGTTATGCTGGACAAAATTTTCATAAGGAGTTGGGTTTCTGAGCATATTTTTGCCCTTGCTGGTTTATATTTCTTCCAATGGCCAAAAATAAATCTGTACTGTTTCATCCTTTACAAAAATGTGACATGCACGTTAAAAAGTGCTAAGTAAAACTGACGAATCTTGCATCTTCTTTTCTAGGTTAAGCTAGATAATTTTGCAAAGCCAGATTTTATGCTCTTTGAACATTGAGTCCATTGAGTAACTCAGCCTCATGTCTCAATTATTTAATTCCAAGTCCACGGAGAGATTCTTAAAATAACGGCTTCAGAGGCCCTATGCCAAGAATTGGGATGGTAGCAGAGCACATTATGGACTGCGCGAAAAGCAAATGTTGACAGTTAAAAGCGCGTCAACTTCTATGCTTTTAAAGCTGTGTGAAGTGGAGAGAAGCAGAATCTTCTGCAGACAGTAGATTCTACTTTCCCCAACACACTGAAAATAATACTCGCTGGCCAATTAAATGCTGGAAAAGTGAGGCTAAAAGAGATGAGGCTAGATTTGACCTAGTTAGTTTCATTTAAGTTCTCAGAGTGATAAAAGGAGCAGGAAAGGAAGGAAATCAGCAAAGCACACCAGATAGTTTCCTAAATTACGAGAGGCAAAACACTCCTGAGGAATACTCAAGAACATAAAAATGATTATCTCTTTTCTTAACTCTCTGTGAAATCAACGACTCCACATCTGTTTGCTATAATATTTAATGAGCTTTGGTTATCTCAGGATGGAGTCTTGTTCTCCCACCAAACACTTAATCTTACTGTAATTCTTGACTCTGATGGATCAGCTGTGAGAGTCAAGAGTTTAGAGAATCAATTACATCCCACTTGCCGCTGCTCCTAGTCGCACAGGTCTTGCCGCAGATTCAATAAATTGCTGCAAAATGCATCACTTCAGCAATGAATAAGTGCAGCTCCACACTTTGCATGGCATTTGTGTATGCTGTGGGTACAGCTGTGCTTCCTGCAGTTATCATGTGCACACCCTTAAACAATGGCAGATATTTGTGCACGCACACACACGGCTGTTGCTTCTGGTCTTACATACATGTTGCATTGATGCTGAGAGCTCTGTGCCTTTGTAAGAAAATTATAAGGTGGGGGGATATCACTGCACATAAGAGTCATCACATGTTTTCATCTGTTATCCCCCACCAAAAGAAATGGTTGGTGATGCTTGTGGAAGGAGCCTAGAGGTCATAGTTAGTTTGAAATCGGGCCCAGAGTTTGAGAAGCATTGGTATAATAGTCTGAATCCCCTCCCATTAAAAAAAGAATTCTGGGCGCTTATCTGCTTGCACCAAAATTGGAACAAGAAAAAATGAAGCAAAAATGCCTGGATCCAGCTGAAATCTGGAAGTTTAAAACCTCATTGACCTCAATGGAAGTTGCCTTTGAAATCAGTGAAACTCCCAAATCCTTACATTTTGCTTAAGTTTTCTTGTTGTGTTTTTTGTAATAAAGCGACAGACCACTGTTCTTGGCATTAGTTGTAAAATGTGTCAGAGCCCAGTTTCTAAATTAATAACTAAAATATACAAAATGAAGCATACTCAGAAAATTGTTGGGGGGGGAGGATGTTTTGTTTTCCTTAAAAAAAAAAAAGCAATCAAGAGATCCAAGATTTAGAACCTCAAAGCCAAAGTAAGAGCATTTGGGTCAAAATTAAGGGAGAGAAGACTAACAGAGACCTCATTGTGGGAGTTTACTATAGATCCCCAAGCCAAATGGAGGACATAGATGATACCTTCCTGGAACAGATGGCCAAGCATGCAAAAGGAAGGGAGATAGTAGTAATGGGGGACTTCAATTACCCGGATATTTGTTGGATGTCAAACTCAGCCAAGAGCATAAGGTCAAAAAGATTCCTCACTGGCCTTGCAGACAACTTCATTGTCCAGAAAGTGGGAGAAGCAACAAGAGGAACAGCCATTTTAGATCTGGCCCTAACCAATGTTGATGACCTGGTTAGTGGGGTAGAAGTGGAAGGATCATTAGGTGCAAGTGATCATGCTCTTCTGAAGTTTACTATACAGCGGAAAGGAGCAGCCAAGCATACTAGGACTCAATTTCTTGACTTTAAGAAAGCCGACTTCATAAAACTTAGGGAAGTGCTGGGTGAGATCCCATAGACAGTAATATTAAAAGGAAAGGGAGTTCATGATGGCTGGGAGTTTGTTAAGAGGGAGATAGTAAAAGCACAACGTCAGGCAATACCAATGAGACGGAAACATGGAAGGTGCCTAAAGAAGCCAGGGTGGCTATCTAAAGAACTTTTAACTGAGTTAAGATTAAAAAAGGATGTGTACAAAAAATGGAAAAGGGGGGAAAACCACCAAAGAGGAATTCAAACAAATAGCCAGCACGTGTAGACACAAAGTCAGAAAAGCTAAAGCACAGAATGAACTCAGGCTTGCTAGAGAGGTTAAAAGCAACAAAAAAGGCTTTTATGGGTATGTCCGTAGCAAAAGGAAGAACAAAGAAACAGTGGGGTCACTCAGAGGAGAAGATGGTGAAATGCAAACAGGGGACACAGAAAGGGCTGAACTCCTCAATGCCTTCTTTGTCTCAATCTTCTCCGATAAAGAAAACAATGCCCGACCTGAAGAATTTGGAGCAAATGATTCAGCAGAGGAAACACAGCCCAGAATAACTAAGGAGATAGTACAAGAATACTTGGCTAGTTTAGATGTATTCAAGTCTCCAGGGCAAGATGAACTGCATCCAAGAGTATTAAAAGAACTGGCAGATGTGATCTCAGAACCGCTGGCAGTCATCTTTGAGAATTCCTGGAGAACAGACAAAGTCCCGGCAGACTGGAGGAGGGCAAATGTTGTCCCTATTTTCAAAAAGGGGAAAAGAGAGGACCCAAATAATTATCGCCCAGTCAGTCTGACATCAATACCAGGGAAGAATCTGGAGCAGATCATTAAGCAAACAGTCTGTGAGCACCTAGAAAGGAATGCTGTGATCACCAATAGTCAGCATGGATTTCTGAAAAATAAGTCATGTCAGACTAACCTGATCTCGTTTTTTGACAGAATTACAAGCCTGGTAGATGAAGGGAATGCAGTGGATGTAGTCTACCTTGATTTCAGCAAGGCATTTGACAAAGTGCCCCATGATATTCTTGTAAAGAAGCTGGTAAAATGCGGTCTTGACTATGCTACCACTCAGTGGATTTGTAACTGGCTGACTGACCGAACCCAAAGGGTGCTCATCAATGGTTCCTCTTCATCCTGGAGAAGAGTGACTAGTGGGGTGCCACAGGGTTCTGTCTTGGGCCCAGTCTTATTCAACATCTTTATCAATGACTTGGATGATGGACTCAAGGGCAATCTGATCAAATTTGCAGATGACACCAAACTGGGAGGGGTGGCTAACACCCCAGAGGACAGGATCACACTTCAAAACGACCTTGACAGATTAGAGAACTGGGCCAAAACAAACAAGATGAACTTTAACAGGGAGAAATGTAAAGTATTGCACTTGGGCAAAAAAATTGAGAGGCACAAATACAAGATGGGTGACACCTGGCTTGAGAGCAGTACATGTGAAAAGGATCTAGGAGTCTTGGTTGACCACAAACTTGACATGAGCCAACAGTGTGACGCGGCAGCTAAAAAAGCCAATGCAATTCTGGGCTGCATCAATAGGAATATAGCATCTAGATCAAGGGAAGTAATAGTGCCACTGTATTCTGCTCTGGTCAGACCTCACCTAGAGTACTGTGTCCAGTTCTGGGCACCACAGTTCAAGAAGGACACTGACAAACTGGAACGTGTCCAGAGGAGGGCAACCAAAATGGTCAAAGGTCTGGAAACGATGCCTTATGAGGAACGGCTAAGGGAGCTGGGCATGTTTAGCCTGGAGAAGAGGAGGTTAAGGGGTGATATGATAGCCATGTTCAAATATATTAAAGGATGTCATATAGAGGAGGGAGAGGTTGTTTTCTGCTGCTCCAGAGAAGCGGACATGGAGCAATGGATCCAAACTACAAGAAAGAAGATTCCACCTAAACATTAGGAAGAACTTCCTGACAGTAAGAGCTGTTTGACAGTGGAATTTGCTGCCAAGGAGTGTGGTGGAGTCTCCTACTTTGGAGGTCTTTAAGCAGAGGCTTGACAACCATATGTCAGGAGTGCTCTGATGGTGTTTCCTGCTTGGCAGGGGGTTGGACTCGATGGCCCTTGTGGTCTATTCCAACTCTATGATTCTATGATTCTAATAAGTACCAATAACCAATAGCTATAACTTTCTAAAGTTACAATGCCAGTGGATGCTCTTTATGAGAAAGTGTCACCTTTTAGATGACATAGACCATTACAAACAGGTTACAGCAAAGCTTAAGCATGTTTATGCCTACATTGATTTCAATGGGAGACCATTACAGCACTTAAATCTCCCAAGAGAAATCAATGGGACTACAACATGCTGCACTGGGGACGCATTGTGCCATATATATTTTTGGAGCTCAGATAATTTGATACCCATGTGGTGTAAATGAAACACTGATGAAATAAGTGAGGACAATGTGTAACAAATGAGGAACAATGAATTGTACTTGTTGTGTAGCAAATTCTGGGCGGGGAGAATTCCCAGTGTGTGGGGGAAAATGCTAATAAGCTATCCAAATTATACAGCAATTGACTTAAATAAAACAAAAAAATCTACTTGTGAAGGAGCCATCTGTTTTCACTGGAGAGAACAGTCAGCATGAACATGTCCTCCTCAAAGGGGCTGATCTGCTGTAACAGGATTAATTTTTATGTCCAGAATATGGATTTAATAACAGGAGACAAACATTCCTACTTGGTCATCTCCTGCCTCCATTCCTGGCACCCTCTTAGAGGAATTCCCAGGAATCATGCAGAGTGCATAATCACAATTAGTCTTTGCTTGTATAGTTGTGGCAGAGTCAGAAGCAGTTCACCTGTTGACTTGCTCTTCCAGTTGTGCTCTAAATGTTCAGAATGAGGTTCATGCTTCTCACCCATGGCAAAAACTGCAAGCTACAGAGGACCCCAGCAGGGTGAGATCTGTGAATCTCACTTTGTGCAAACAAGAGAAGCAGACACACATGTCACATATCTCCACTGTCTGTGCTTTTTGGTGGGGAGTGCCTAGAGGCATTCTTTGAGGCTAAGGGTTTGGAGCTTTGTAAATATATTCAGGAAACTGTGGCCAGTTCACCCACTTTAGAGTGCCCAGAAGGGGAAAGTGCACTCAGCTGCACACATTGACGTTGTGCTGTTAAACAGCACTGATTCACACATCTCACAGCAGATGTCTCTTCAGGCTGGGGTATGAGGTATTTTGATAGCATTGTGGGGCCATGGCACCTCCACTGAGATTGGCCTTAACCTTCTTCACTTGTGGTAACAGACTGCTGTCAGAATCCAGAAGTTTACATCTACTCTCCTGCCAGTGGGTTCCAAATGCAAATGTAATATTTAATTTTCTTTCTTCTGAATCAGCATTATTC
Source organism: Podarcis bocagei (assembly GCF_964188305.1). Lineage (NCBI taxonomy): Eukaryota > Metazoa > Chordata > Lepidosauria > Squamata > Lacertidae > Podarcis > Podarcis bocagei. The sequence continues at coordinate 70,590,152 of NC_138128.1, forward strand.
ACACACGGCAAGGAAAATGAAACAGGCAACAAACAAATGCAGCAAGCCTTTGCGCCAATGCACTTGCTACAAGTGGCACTAATGAAAACATCCAGAAGAACTTGAAGGCGTTTGGTCATCCTGCCCTCCAGCAATGAAATGACAAAATGTCAAATATCGCTGTCTGAAATTAGTTGCATTTGGGAATGCTTACAAATTTGAGTATGGTTAGGTAACAAGCGGGAAATATGACAATCACAGATACAGTGGTACCTCGGGTTACAGACGCTTCAGGTTACAGACTCCGTTAACCCAGAAATAGTACCTCGGGTTAAGAACTTTGCTTCAGAATGAGAACAGAAATTGCGCGGTGGCAGCAGCGGGAGGCCCCATTAGCTAAAGTGGTATCTCAGGTTAAGAACAGTTTCAGGTTAAGAACAGACCTCCAGAACAAATTAAGTTCTTAACCTGAGGTACCACTGTACGGAATATTGAATTTGTTGGTTTACTTCTGTCAGTTGCTTCATACACAGCAGGTTTTCTGAACAGTAAGAGAGGGAACACTATGTATACTAAGGCCGGGAACCTGCAGCCTCCACCTTACCCCCCCCCCCCGATGTTTCTGGACTATAATTCTATAATTCTTCACTTCTGGCAATTCTGGTTGAGACTGATGGGTGTCAGAGCCTAATAATACATCTAGGACCACAGGCTTCTCAGCCCTTATGAACACAATGTCTGTTTATAACAAGACTGGACCTAGTTGCCTAAAGGGATGGTGGACAGCACAGGACTTCAGGCAAACATTGGACAACTATCTATCCCACATCAAACAAATGATTGCCTACATGTTCCCCATGATTCTAATAAAATATAATAAAAAGATATGAAAAAGGAGACCATATATAGAATAAATATTTCAAATAAATAATTCAAATAAAATATGCCACTAAGTAAGTCCAGCTGCTCATGCACCATGGCAAGCTGTCGGCTATAGTGAGGAACAAAACCCAGGCAATTTTGCTCCAAAATCCTGGGTGAATAGTTCCTTGTGTCTAGAAGCTAGGAAAGAAGATGCCAGGCACATCTCCCTCGACAAGGAGTTAGACAGAGTACAACCACAGGAGACGTTGCTTCTTTGTTAGACACTCACCTAACCTCAAAAGGCAAGGCATCCTTCCTTTGGGAGATTTATAATCTTATAGATCGTTGGTGCAGGACACAGCCACGAAAGTGTAGGTGTTATGTAGTGTAGTTTCACCCTGGGCCAACAGGGGGATACTGTATATAGTATATAGTTTTCACTCAGGTCTGTAGATAGTTTTCACTCAGGTCCGCGGCAGTTAGTTTAGGCGGGAACTCTGAGCTGTTGTGGTTACAATGTTGACAGCCGGCTGCCTATAAATACAGGCCGGCTGAGCTGTTCGCAGTCAGTTCTATTCCAGCTTATCTTAATAAAGAGCTACTTGAAGAAATCGCTGTGCCGGCTGCTATGTCAACCCACTATTTTACACTGGCGACGAGGATGGGATTGGATGGACATCAGAGCACAGCCAGATGCGGCCAGCCTCTGAACTGAGCTGAATCACAGAGCGAAATCACTGAGCGAAGTCACTGAGCGAAATCACTGGGCAGAACCAATTCAGAGCTGACTGTTCTGGCTAGAGCACTGTGTTCCATCCATCGCCCTTCACGCCGGCATCGGAATCATGGCTTCATTTGTGCCTCTACCGCCGTTTGCACCAGCCTCTGAGTCATGGGACTCCTACCTCGCTCGGTTCGACTGCTACCTCCAAGCCAACGAGCTGACAGCAGTATCAGTGGATCGGAAGCGGGGCCTATTCCTCAGCCTCTGTGGGCCTGAGGTGTTTGAGACGGCCCGAGCATTGGTTGCGCCGGAAGCAGTCCAGGCAACACCATGGGACACGATCCAAGAGAAGCTCCGCAACCACTACGCACCAAAGCCGTCCAAGATTGCTGCCCGCCATGCGTTCTACCACCGGAACCAGGCAGAGGGGGAGTCAATCAACAACTACGCCACCGCCCTGCGACAGGCTGCAATGCACTGTGAGTTCCGAGACTTAGACGATGCCCTGATGGATCGAATCGTCTGCGGGGTCCGGGACATCCATCTGCAACGGCGTCTCCTAGCCAAGCCAGACCTCACGCTACAGAAAGCCATTGAGGAGGCTGTGGCCTCAGAAGCTGCTGAACGCTCCGCCCAGGAGATCCGCAAGTCCAGCAGCCCGCGTCTTGCTAGGGGGCCAGTTCCGGTGCATCATGAAGAGGCCAGCAGTGATGAGGCATCCTCCAGTGAAGACGATGACGTGCACCAGACAAAGCGGGAGCGCAGGAAGCTCCAACAGAAGTCCAAGGGCCAACCGGAATGTGCTGGCTGCGGAGGCGACCATTCCCGTGCCAAGTGTCGATTCAGAGACGCCATCTGTAGGAGGTGTTCCAGAAGGGGCCACATCGCTAAGGTCTGCCGATCGGCTCCGTCTGACACCCCCCCTTCATCGACTCGCAAGTTCAAGTCTTCACTCCAGTCTGCCAAGGAAAGTTGTTTCGCTCTCACCAACTGCCGCTGCCCATGTGGAACCACGATTGGCCAAACCGACTCGTCTACGCGACGCAAGCTGAACGTCACGGTGCTCATTGAAGGAGCTCCATGTGACATGGAGATCGACACTGGGTCTGCCCTGTCCGTCGTGTCATGGAGCACCATCAAAAGACTGGTACCCAGAGTATCCAAAAGGCAACTCGACTCTCACCGCGTACACCTGAGAGACTACCAGGGAAACGACATTCCCGTGGTAGGCGTTGGCCGGTTCCGGATCGCCTTCAAGGATTTTTCGGGCCTGCTCCGGTTGGTGGTGGTCGAAGGTCAGCGGCCAAGCCTCCTAGGGCTAGACTGGTTTGATGCCCTCGGCCTGGAAGTCACCGGCATCAACTGCATCTCTAACGCAGAGACTGAGGGTCTGGTCAAAGACTTTGCCGAGGTTTTTGACGGCACCTTGGGACAATATACTGGTACGCCCATCTCCTTTAGCCTTGATCCACAAGTCGCCCCCATCAAGCTTAAGCCACGCCGGGTTCCCTTTGCTCTCAAGGCTAAGGTGGACGAACAACTGGACAAACTGATCGCCCAAGGAGTTTTGGAGCCCGTTGACCACGCAAAGTGGGAAACCCCCATCGTCACGCCTGTCAAGCCAGATGGGTCGGTGAGAATCTGCGCTGACTACAAGTGCACAATCAACAAGGCACTTCAGCAGCACGCTTATCCGGTTCCTGTTGTCCAACACCTGCTGCATTCCCTGGGTGAGGGTAAGGTCTTCGCTAAGCTGGACCTTGCCCAAGCCTATCAACAACTGCCAGTCGATGATGCCACTGCTGAAGCCCAGACGATCGTCACCCACCGGGGGGCATTCCGTTGCCGCCGGTTGCAGTTCGGGGTGAGTGTGGCTCCTGGCATCTTCCAAAGCCTTATGGAGCGTCTCCTGCAAGGGCTTCTGGGCGTGGTACCATATTTTGATGACGTCTTGGTGTCTGCAGAATCACACCAGCAGCTGTTCGAGCGCCTCCGTGCTGTGCTGACCAGGTTCCAGGAGGCCGGGCTCAAGGTAAAGAGGGAGAAGTGCCTGATTGCCGTTCCACAGGTAGAGTTCCTGGGCTATCTTATCGATGCCTCCGGCCTTCATCCAACCACATCCAAGATCCGCGCTATCCAGCAGGCCCCCACCCCAAAGGACAAAACGGAGTTGCAGGCATTCCTGGGGCTGCTGAACTTTTATAACATGTTCCTGCCCCACAAAGCCACTGTGGCTGAGCCTCTTCACCGACTCCTTAGCACTAAGACGCCTTGGGCCTGGGGTCATCGAGAGACGGCGGCCTTCAACGCGGTCAAGGCTCTCCTTTCTTCAGACAGTGTGCTGGTACAGTACAGTGAATCCAGGCCGCTGGTCCTTGCCTGCGACGCCTCACCTTTTGGCATCGGTGCTGTCCTTAGTCACCGTTTCCCAGATGGAAGAGAAGCACCGCTCGCCTACTTTTCCAGGACACTATCTCCGACGGAACGGAATTACAGCCAGCTCGACAAGGAGGCATTGGCACTTGTGGCTGGAGTGAAGAGGTTCCATGAATACCTCTATGGCAGGACTTTTGACCTCATCACTGACCACAAGCCACTCCTGGGCCTCCTCGCCGGTGATCGTCCAACTCCACCGGTCCTCTCACCACGCATGCTGCGATGGACTGTTTTCCTGGCTGCCTACCACTACCGGCTCATCCATCGCCCGGGGAAATCGATGGGCCATGCCGACGCCCTCAGCCGTTGCCCTCTTCCAGCATTTGTGGAAGACCCGGCTCCAGCTTCATCGCTCCTTCTGATTGAGGATCTTCCGGCAGCGCCTGTATCAGCTGCCACTGTGGCCTCCGCGTCTGCCCAGGATCGCACCATCAGCCGGGTGCTCAACTGGGTGTGGAGGGGGTGGCCACAAGGGCCTTTTGCATCGGAGTTCCAGCCCTTCGCAACCAGACAACATGAACTCTCAGCTCATCGCGGCTGTCTGCTGTGGGGAGACCGCGTCGTGATTCCCCAGGGACTCCGTCAGCGCGTCCTGGAGGCTCTGCACGTTGGCCACCCGGGAATTGTCAAAATGAAGGCGTTGGCTCGGTGTTACGTCTGGTGGCCTAATATGGACGATGCCATCACTGCCTGGGTATCCGCCTGTCAGGCGTGCCAAGAGTCGAGGCCTGCACCACCGGCAGCTAAGGGACACACCTGGGAGACGCCAAAGACATCCTGGTCGAGGGTGCACATCGATCTGGCTGGCCCCTTTCACGGCCGGACCTTTATGGTAGTGGTGGACGCCTATTCCAAATGGCTGGAGGTCGCCCTGATGCCCTCCACCACTACCGAAGCTGTCATCCGGGTGCTGCGAGGCCTGTTTGCAACGCATGGGTGTCCTGATGTCCTTGTCTCTGACAACAGACCGCAGTTCACGTCAGGCACGTTTGAGCGGTATCTTTTGGGACTGGGCATCCGCCATGCCCTAACGGCACCTTTTCATCCATCCAGCAACGGGCAAGCGGAAAGAATGGTGCGCTCGACAAAAGAGGCACTGGCGCGCCTGGACCGGGGAGACTGGCATGAGCGGGTCGCCGAATACTTGTTCGTGCAGCACATCACTCCTCATGCGGCCACAGGGAGGAGTCCTGCTGAACTGCTTATGGGCCGCCGCCTCAGGTCACCGCTCGACCGGCTACACCCAGACTTTGCCGTGGCTGAACCCCCAGGCTGTGCCAACGCACCACGGTCATTTGTCCCAGGAAACCAGGTCTTTGCCCGGAACTATGTGGGGGACATTCCTTGGGTGCCAGCCACAGTAGTGGGAGTCACTGGACCTCGCTCGTACCAGGTGGCACTCAAAGACGGACGTTTGTGGCGACGGCACATAGACCAGCTTAATAATAATAATAATAATAATAAATTTTATTTATATCCCGCCCTCCCCAGCCGAAGCCGGGCTCAGGGCGGCTAACAACAATAAAACAGTACAAAAGTACAACATAAACAACATTCTAAAATCATTCATTATAAAAATTAATTAATTCAAGCCACTGGCAACCATTGGGCCAGAGCTCTGCGAAGATTGCCGAGGGAGGGAGTCAGGCTGTGCCCTAGCCAAAGGCCTGGTGGAACAGCTCTGTCTTGCAGGCCCTGCGGAAAGATGTCAAGTCCCGCAAGGCCCTGGTCTCTTGTGACAGAGCGTTCCACCAGATCGGAGCCACAGCCGAAAAAGCCCTGGCTCTAGTTGAGGCCAGCCTAACCTCTCTGAGGCCTGGGACCTTCAAGATGTTTTTATTTGAAGACCGTAGGTTTCTCTGTGGGGCATACCAGGAGAGGCGGTCCCGTAGGTACGAGGGTCCTAGGCCGTATAGGGCTTTAAAGGTTAAAACCAGCACCTTAAACCTGATCCTGTACTCCACCGGGAGCCAGTGCAGCTGGTATAGCACCGGGTGAATGTGATCTCGCAGCGAAGACCTCGTAAGAAGTCTCGCTGCAGCATTCTGCACCCGCTGGAGTTTCTGGGTCAGTCTCAAGGGCAGCCCCACGTAGAGCGAGTTACAATAATCCAGTCTGGAGGTGACCGTCGCGTGGATCACAGTGGCTAGGTCAGGGCGAGAGAGGTAAGGAGCCAACTGCTTAGCTTGGCGGAGATGGAAAAATGCCGCCTTTGTTATAGCTGCAATCTGCGCCTCCATGGAAAGGGAGGTGTCGAAGATTACACCCAAACTCTTAACGGACGGTGCTGGCACTAATTGCACCCCCGCAAGAGATGGGAGTTGCCCCCCCAATCCCATATCGCCCCGTCCCAGCCACAGGACCTCTGTCTTCGAAGGATTTAGCTTCAACCGGCTCCCACGTAACCATCCAGCCACAGCTTCCAAACATCTGGTCAGTGTGTCTGGGGCCGAGTCAGGATGGCCATCCATCAACAGATAGAGTTGGGTGTCATCGGCATACTGATGACAACCCAGCCCAAAACTCCGAACAAGCTGGGCGAGGGGGCGCATAAAGATGTTGAAAAGCATCGGGGAGAGTATCGCACCCTGAGGTACTCCACACACCAAGGAGTGGCGCGATGACAATTCCCCCCCAAGCGCCACCCTCTGTCCCCGACCAGAGAGAAACGAGTGCAGCCATTGAAGGACTGTGCCCTGGATCCCCACATCGGCAAGGCGGTGGTCCAGAAGTTCGTGATCGACCATGTCGAAAGCTGCTGATAGATCTAGAAGAATCAGCAGCCCCGACCCGCCTCGATCCAGCTGTCTACGAAGGTCATCTGTTAGGGCGACCAGAGCCGTCTCAGTCCCATGACCAGCGCGGAAGCCGGACTGGAATGGATCCAGAGCCGATGTTTCATCCAGAAACCCGCCAAGCTGTTCAGCAACCGCTCTCTCAATCACCTTACCCAGGAACGGAAGATTCGAAACCGGGCGGTAATTGGATAGATCTAAAGGATCTAATGATGTTTTCTTTAAGAGCGGGCGCACCACTGCCTCCTTCAGTTCCCCTGGGAATGTCCCCGTGCCAAGGGACAAATTGATGATATCCCCCAGGAGGGCCCGCACCTCGTCTGGACACGCTCTAATCAGCCAAGACGGGCACGGGTCGAGAGGACAGGTGGTGGGCTTTCCAGCTCGGAGGAGTCTGTCCACATCGGCTGGGGATATCTGGTCGAAGTGGTCCAATACTGGACCCGAGGACAGTCGAGGGGCCTCCAGTTCCTTTATTGTATCCAAATTGGCAGGGAGGTCATGGCGGAGCGACAAGACCTTCTCAGCAAAAAAGCTCGCAAATGCCTCACAGCCGTGTGTCAATTTGTTATTTAAATTTGGCTGTCCCTCAAGGGACGTTAAAGACCTGATTATACTAAATAATTGCGCTGGGCGAGAGCTAGCGGATGCAATGGAGGCCGAGAAGTATGACTTCTTAGCAGCCTTCACCGCCATCTCGTAGGTTTTCATAAAAGCCCTATAAGATGTTCTTGAGGCTCCGTCACGGGCACCCCGCCATACTCGCTCTAGCCGTCTGAGGTCCCGCTTCATTTTCCGGAGCTCCTCGGTAAACCAGGGAGCCCGGTTTCTGCGGGGTCGCAGAGGGCGCTTAGGTGCGATCTCATCGATGGCTGCCAGGAGCTGGGCATTCCAGCCCTCAACAAGCTCAGTCAATGAGTCGCCAGGGGGAGCAAGGTCCCGCAAGGCTTGGCGGAATCTCTCAGGGTCCATCAGCCTCTGCGGGCGAGCCCAAATTGGCTCGCCACCTGAGCAGGGTGGGGGTGGAAAGTCAATCCTGGCTTTCAGAGCGTAGTGATCAGACCATGGCACCTTAATCGAAGGAGACATGATCACATCTATACCGACGCCAAAGATCAAATCCAGCGTGTGGCCTGCTTGATGTGTGGGGCCCGAAACAAACTGGGAGAGCCCTAGTGTCGCCATGGAAGACACCAGGTCCAGAGCCTGTGAGGAGGGAGTGGCATCAGCATGGATGTTGAAGTCCCCCAATACCAATAGGTTAGGGAACTCCAAGGCCCAGCCGGCCACCGCCTCCAATAGGCCTGACAGGGTGGCTGCTGGTGCGCTAGGTGGCCGGTACACCAGCCAGACAGCCAAGCTCTCCTCGGAGCCCCACACTAGGCCAACACATTCGATGCCGGGGATCGATGGCGATGGTAGAGCCCTGAAAGGACAATCTTCCCGGATTAATAATGCCACCCCTCCCCCCCGGCCCACAGTCCGCGACTGGTGGAGGACAGAGAAACCCGGGGGCGCCATCTCTCGTAAGGTAACTGTTGCCCCTTTGCGCACCCAGGTCTCCGTCACACAAGCCAGGTCGACCCCCTGCGAGATAAAGAAATCTCGCAGGGTGGCGGTTTTATTGCCTATAGACCTGGCATTGCACAGCACCAGTGACGGAGGTGAGTAATCCTTGCTCACCCTACCCTCGTCCCTCGGGATGGGGCGCAGATTGGAAAGGGTACGAGCGTATCCATATCTCAATCCCCTTCGCCTGTAACATCTGCCCCCACCGCCATACCTCCCTCGCCCCTCCACGGTAGCAATCCCAGGCCTCATAGTGGCCTCCATTGATGGCAATTAATATTATTCTTTCGCAGCCTAGAACAATAAAACCTTAAAACAATAAAAACAAAAAACAAAAACAACCCAGAAAACAGTAAAACAATACAAACAAAAACTGCAAAAATTACAAATTCATCAAAATCTAACAAATTCCCCAGCCCACCCAAACATCCATCCCACCCCCATATATAGAATCGAAAGGGAAAGGGAAATATTAAAAAACAAAAACAAAACAAAACATGTTAAAAAGAGCTCTGCACTCCTCCGGGTCCTCCTGGGCAGTAGCAGCATCAATGGCAACAACCATCCTTGTGAGGCCCCACCCTGGGCCAGATAGTAAGTGGCAGGAGCAGTCCTTGTGAGGCCTGTCAGGCCCTCCCTAGGCCAGGTGGTAAGTGGCAAGAAGGAGCAGGGCCCTCAGGCACTCACGCAGGAGAGTCTTCCTGGGCAGCAGAGCAGTCCTTGTGAGGCCCCAGGCCCCGCCCCAAGCCAGATGGTAAGTGGCAAGAGCAGGGCCCTCAGGCACTCACCACAGGGGAGTCTTCCTGGGCAGCAGAGCAGTCCTTGTGAGGCCCCAGGCCCCGCCCCAAGCCAGATGGTAAGTGGCAAGAGCAGGGCCCTCAGGCACTCACCACAGGGGAGTCTTCCTGGGCAGCAGAGCAGTCCTTGTGAGGCCCCAGGCCCCGCCCCAAGCCAGATGGTAAGTGGCAAGAGCAGGGCCCTCAGGCACTCACCACAGGGGAGTCTTCCTGGGCAGCAGAGCAGTCCTTGTGAGGCCCCAGGCCCCGCCCCAAGCCAGATGGTAAGTGGCAAGAGCAGGGCCCTCAGGCACTCACCACAGGGGACACAGCTTAGGCGCAGGGTTGGCGACTTAGACACTACCGAGGTGCCCCCAACTGCGCTTGCGGCTCCAGAAGAGACACGTACAGATGGCGAGGCCCCACCTACACCTCCCTCGCAAACTGCCAGCGTGGAGCCGAACCAAGCCGTCTCAGAACAGACTCAGACCACTCCACTTGCGGAGGCTCCACCCACAGCAGCGGATCCAGGGGAGTTGGTTCCAACGCCACCTAGGGTCGCACCACAGCCTCAGCGAGAACTGTGTGGCCCTCCGGACTTGGCTACCAGTCCCCGGCGGTCTGGCAGAGTTTCCAAGTGCCCAACTCATTTACAGGACTACGTTGTTGGACAGGTATCACTGTTGGTCTAAGTATGGGAAATGTAACCGATATGCTTTTGTGCCTAATTGAACCATTACGCGTAGTGCTGTATATAAGGAAACCATTACGATTGTAACTAACGCCTTATCTCGGTGGGGAGGGGTGTTATGTAGTGTAGTTTCACCCTGGGCCAACAGGGGGATACTGTATATAGTTTTCACTCAGGTCTGTAGATAGTTTTCACTCAGGTCCGCGGCAGTTAGTTTAGGCGGGAACTCTGAGCTGTTGTGGTTACAATGTTGACAGCCGGCTGCCTATAAATACAGGCCGGCTGAGCTGTTCGCAGTCAGTTCTATTCCAGCTTATCTTAATAAAGAGCTACTTGAAGAAATCGCTGTGCCGGCTGCTATGTCAACCCACTATTTTACAGTAGGTTACAGCACTAAAAATGTAATGGACAACCCTTTTCAGTGTCAGCTTCTTCTAGTCTGTTTGGTCTACAGAGCTTTCCAGTCTTACTACATAATACACTTTTGTTCAATCTATCATCTCTGTGAGCTGTGCAGCCCAACCCAATGCATGCTTATTTTGAAGCAAGTCCTACTTCGTTCAGTGGGTTCACATCCCACTAACTGCATGGAATTGAAACTATAAATGATAAAGTTATGACCCACCTTTCTGCACAGCACGTCAGAACATGTCAGATGAGCAGATAAAGACATGAATGGATAAATATGGCTAACCTAAAAACAAACAAAACCAGAAAAACATTTTCTGATATTAGTGGAAGAGCATCAAAGCTGTATCAAGAGGGGCCTTCCTAGGAAGCAACTTCCAGAGCCTTGGTGCAGCCAGAGAAGTATCTGTCACATACGCGCAAGATGTACCTCTGATATATCTGCGATATAGAAGCTGACCTAGCCCAAATACCTTAATGCCCAAGCAGGTTTATAGCAGAGAATATAATACTTCAAATAACCTAGTCCCAAGCTGTTTAGGGCTTTAAAGGTGATAACCACCACTTCGATTTGTGCCCAGCAGGGGAAGTCAGTGAAGCTGGGCAGCTTCTACACAGTTATAAAAACACTCTGAAAATGCCCTGGAAAAAACCCGTTTTAAAGCTCACAATGAAAAATTTCACAGAGTTCTGATTTCAGCTCTACAGTGCTATCTGGTGTCGCAGTATTACAAGACATTTATAAACTTTTGTTTTAACTAATGTAGTTGAGTCGTTGTAATAAGGGAGTTGCGGATTCTCTGAAGACCTAGTCCTGCTCCATATCCCTGCTGAAGCATTGTGAATCAGCTATGGTTTCGTAACACTTTTCAAAGGCGGCCCCATGTGGAGCATGTTATGGTAATCTAACCAAGAGGTAACAAAGGTATGTGTCACAATGGCCAGATCTTTTACTCCGATAATTCAGTCTTTAGCTACACACATTTTCCCTGATAAGGTGGTTTGTTGCATTGACATCTCTTTCCTTTCCTTTCAACCTTCTCTTGTAAATGAGCTGGGAAGGCATGAAAAGCAACACTTTTAACCTCTATCTCAAGGTAGGCCATATCAGTTTCTTGGAGAGAGTTTATATATTTTGATAGATATAAGGATCGCTTACTTTGTGTGGTACTTAAAAGAGTCCCGTGTCTGTATATATTGTGTAAGTTAACTATCACACAGCAGTAAAGGCTTGGTTGTCTCTTGACTTGCAGTTCTTGTAGACAAATGCATGCACTGAAGTATGTTTTGTAATACTATTGTGGGAAGACCTTTCATCCCCACGCACCGTCTTTCAGAAATTATGCACCACAGCTGACCTGACTGTTGACACCATTACTTCAGTGTCTTATTTAATTTCATAGATTCCCACTAATGTATGCACTCTCTCTTCCACCATTTCCCACGCTATACTAGAAAGAACATCTTGCCTTCCCTATTGTATGAAACTGTTTCTTTATTTTTAAATGGGCTAGCTGCTGTCAGTAAGCCTTTTTCCAGGCTAACATTCCTGTTCTGCAAACAGCATTTCCATACCGTTTTAACTGGATGCAGCAGGTTCCAAGCTACAAAGCAGCATGGTACAAATTCCTTGTTCTGAAAGAGCTTCAGATGTGAACAACCCAAGAAGAATTTATCAACATGTACTGTGGTATTCATTGATGCTTGCCACAACAGATATATGCAGTGTGAGAGAAGATGCCTATCTTTCAAACGCTGAGGAGATTGTGACTCAGCCCTGGAAACAAAAGGATGGATCTGGTCTTGGAAATCAGGCACTACCAATATTATGAATGTGACTTATGTACTGAGCTGAATCCTAGAACAATAGGATCCAGAATGCAGCATTCTGATTGGTCCGCAGGAGCCACCCAATCCAGCTCCAGGTGGAAGTGAATCAGTGACCTAATTGGCCTGCAGGAGCAGCCAATCAGGCTTCTGGAGGAGGTGAATCCACAACCTGATTGGCCTACAGGAGCAGCCTGGAATTAGCCAATCACGCATGGCCCATTGTGTAAATAATGTATATATAGCTAGACGTTTTGGGGAAAGTTTCATTCATTGCTACTATGAGCTGAATAAAGAGTATGAAATTCACACTCGACTCTGAGTATATTTCAGTGACCTTCTTTTTACAGGTCTTGCTAGTTGTCACACACTGATTGGGTGCAGAGGAGCGGTGTAAGGCACCGGCTGGGGGGCTCCCATGGAAAGAAGGCTCACAGCCAGGGGATTGGTCATGAAATGATGATGAGTGGTCAGAGGGAGCGGACTGGGAGGAGGTGGTGTCAGAAGAGGTATAACAGGGTTTAGTGAGCAGGAAGAGGGTATGGCAGAAGGCAGTTCAGACTCAGAGCCTGGGGAGGAGGTGGCCAAAAAGCAGAGATCAGGCAGGCAGCTGAAGAAGCCAGGGGGGAGTTCTCCCACTCCTGTTGTGACCAGCTCCCCTCTGCCCTGGTCTCACAGGACCAGAAGAGGTATGAAGAAGGCAGAACAAAGAAAGGCAAGACAATGTAGTTTAAGGTTGCTTGGGAAGGACTAGGGAGAGGAGGAAGCCTAGGCAACTATGGGAAGGCGGAGACCTTCAGTCCTAACTGCCTCATTGGGGCAAGATCTACCTGAGCTGTTTGTTTTTTGAATAAAGAGTTGATTTCACACTGACACTGTGTAAGTTATTACTGACCTGCTTCTGGCACCTGTCCCTGACACTAATCACGAGGTGGTATGCAACAAAGCTTTACCCAGAGTAGACCCATTAAAATTAGTGAACATGACTAAATCAGGGCCATCATTAGGTCTTCTCTGAGTAAAACATAGTCAAATACCACCCCTTCTGTTTTAATTTCATTACTGATCATTCCCCTGTAATAATGTTAGAAAATCCAGCCAATTCACATGTCTCAGTTGTGATGAGCTTATTCAAGCCCAGCTGCATTTTTCTATCAAAAGAGTGTGACTTTACACAGGGAGAACTTGTTGTCTGAATGGATGTATGATGAACTACAAGCTTACATGTGTTGTTAGACACAGTCAGAGTTTCTGGCTAGGCCCTGTGGCAAGTGTCTCAAACAACCAGGTAATCCCAGGCAGACTAAAATGAGTTAATGAAGCCACATTTTAAAAGCAATGTACGTTAGTAGTGCAATCCTGTGCATGTCTACGCATAGCCCCACTGCGTTTAATGTGACTTACTCCCAAGAAAGTGTACACAGGTTTGTGGCCAAAGTAGTTCTTGCTGTAAGCTTGCATGCTTGAAATGAAACAGAGATTCCCAGCTGTGAGTTAAAGCAAAGTTTTCGGGTTCTGTCAGCTATCCTATACATCATCTTTCCCCAGCCTGATGCCCTGATGTTTTGAACTGCAACTCCCATCATTCCTAGCCAGCATGGGCAATGGTCAGGGATAATGGGAGTCCAAAACATCTGGAAAGTACCATGTTGGAGAAGGCTGCTCTACATTAACACTAGACTGTTCTGCTGCAGCGTTAGTTACTAAACCAAGTGTAAGAATAGCAGCAGCTCTTTAGAGAGTTGAAAAAATACCAGCACAGCCACAATACTGCATGCTTTCCCCTTCCAATCACTCTTCTGCATTGTCTTCAAAGGTTGTATCTTTACTTTATTTAACTCACTTAAAAATCTATTGTTCACCTCTTCTTATTGATTTCATTTCAAATAAGTCTGCACTTAATTTTGAAAAAGAAAAATGCTTGTTCTAAAAAAATTACATCCGTGCTTTCGGCAGGGCCTGATTTGCCTCAAAAGCCCTCCTTCCACAGAAAGAGGCTCGAGGCCATCTCTTCCTCTCAAAGGGGGTCTGGAGCCATGTGGGCCTGAGGGTCCAAGGAGAAGGGGCAGACCAGCATGCTATTTAAGGCTGCAAACTGGCACTCTCTGCAGCTACTGGTCCCGTTGTCCTTGGATCATCTCTTAGTTTTTTAGCATGAAACACAGGCTTGCCTTGGTATATGACATTCTAAATGTGAGATGCCTCATAATGAAGCATTTTCTAGATTGCAAGAGAGACCTTCTGCATGCAATCATGTGCGGAATGATAGATAGAAGGCAGGGAACCAGACAATAAGCAGAGCCAGATAGGCAGCGACAGAACCAATGATAGACACAGACAATTAATTATAGCTTTATGCCCACCCTCCTCCCTGTTGAGGTCTACAAGGCAATGCTGAGACTAGGGAGAAAGAAACTGACAGGCAGTTCCACCCCTTGGTTGTAGGAGTTGACCGAAAACAGCCTGACAGTGGCACACTTGCTCTAATGGCCCAGCCTCCATTGGCTCTACCCACCCACTGAACTATGGCCATTTGTCCAGTCTAGTTCTCCACATGATGTACCTTGAAAAGAGGGCCTTCTCGGTAGTGGTGCCCACTCTGTGGAAAGCCCTCCCATCAGATGTCAAGGAAATAAACAACTGTCTGACTTTTAGAAGACATCTGAAGGCAACCTTGTTTAGGGAAGTTTCTAATGTCTGATGTTTTATCATGTTTTTAATATTCTGTTGGAAGCTGCCCAGAGTGGCTGGGGAAACCCAGCAGATGGATGGGGTATTATTATTATTATTATTATTATTATTATTATTATTATTATGTCTTCACCATCATCTCTCAAAACAAGGCTATTTTTTCCTGCCATCTACGAACCTAAATTTCAAGTCTGAGACGATTCCAAAGACGTGAATATATAGCACTTTTCTGCCCATTTCCATGGTTTAAGACTAAGGGACTGAAGACAAGGTTCTTTTTTAAAAAAAATATTTTTTATTACATTTTTTCCAGATAGATTTGAACAGTACAGAAAAACAAAGAAAACAAGAAAAGAAAAGAAAAAAGACAGATTATTACCAAAGCTTGTTTCAATCCATCATCGGACTTCCTCACATCTCCCGAACAATGCATTCTCAAATAATGTATTTATCAGCAAATTATAACCTTGTTTCATAAGTTTCTTTTGTACTTTTGATTGCATATTAAGTTTAAATTACTTGTTGTCCAGATTATTCAATAAACACACATGTTATCCTTTTTTACAGTTTAAACATTGGTTCTTTCATTATTATTATCTAATTTCATATATATACCACTCTCATTGCTGGGGCTATCCTTCCAAATCGTACGAAGTCCTATAGTTCATATAACTTATATAGTTTTTGCAAATAGTCTTTGAATTTCTTCCAGTCCTCCTCCATTGCTTCTTCTCCCAGATCTCGGATCCTGGCAGTCATCTCGGCCAACTCCATATAGTCAATCAATTGCGTTTGCCACTCTTCCAGTGTGGGTAAATCTTGAGTCTTCCAATATTTAGCAATAATAATTCTTGCTGCTGTGGTTGCATACATAAAAAACGTTCTGTCCTTCTTTAACACCTTTTGGCCCATAATGCCCAAGAGGAAGGCCTCCGGTTTCTTAGGAAAGGTGTACTTAAACACCTTTTTTAACTCGTTATAAATCATTTCCCAGAAGGCCTTCACTCTTGGACAGGTCCACCAAAGGTGAAAGAATGTTCCTTCAGCCCAGTGGCGTAGCGTGGGGGGTGCCAGGGGTGCCGGCCGCACCGGGCGCAACATCTGGGGGGGGGCGCGCTCGCTGCCTCCGGAGTCGCCGAAGAGCCTCGGGCGCAGGCTGTAGCGGAGCCGCATGTCTTGCGGAACCGACGAGCTGTGCGCGCGTCCGGGCTGAAGGCGCCCGGCAGGCAGCGGCTCTCAGCGCTCGCCGCGGAGGACGTGCCAGGCAGCCCCTTCTCACAGCCCCGCCTCCGCCGGTGCTGCTGCAGCTGCTGGGCCGTTGCATTTTCCTCGCCTCTCTGCCCCCCTCCTCCTCCGGGCAAGCAGCGTCGTTTGGGCGGCAGCGCCAGCGGCAACTCGCAGGTTAGGGGTTGGGGGGGCGCAAATTACTTGCCTTGCCCCGGGTTAGGGGGCGCAAATTACTTGCGTTGCCCCGGGTGCTGACAACTCACGCTACGCCGCTGCTTCAGCCTCCTTACACTTCCAACATTTGTTATCAGACAAATGGTATATCTTAGCAAGCTTGACTGGGGTCATGTACCACCTGTATATCATTTTCATAATGTTTTCTTTCAAGGCATTACATGCCGTAAATTTCATACCGGTGGTCCATAACCTTTCCCAGTCTTCGAACATGATGTTGTACCCAATGTCTTGAGCCCACTTTATCATGGCTGATTTAACTGTCTCATCCTGTGTATTCCATTTAAGCAGCAAGTTATACATTCTCGATAATACCTTAGTCTTAGGTTCTAACAACTCTGTCTCAAGTTTCGATTTTTCCACCTGGAATCCTATTTTTTTATCCAACTTAACAACCTCATTAATTTGGGCATAATGGAACCAATCTTGCACCTTGTCCTTTAATTTTTCAAAGCTCTGCAACCTCCAATTATCTCCAATATTTTCTATTATTTCCCAATATTTCGGCCAGCCGGCCTCCATATTGGGTTTTTTACGTGCCTTGGCCTCCTGAAGACAAGGTTCTGATAGACTGTATAATGCAGCAGAAATAGGTAGTCTGCAGAGATTGCAATATTGAGCATCCTTCTTCAATCCATTCTTTCAGGAAAGTGATGGATCATTAATTGACCGTTTACTGAGCAAGCTAAACAGGACGCAAATGCACCGAGAAGGGAACTGACTTTATCAACTTTACAACACTACAATTAATAATGTAGCTTAACCATAAGGGGGAAAAGAGGAAAAGAAAGGTTATGACAATAGCAGTGGAGGCCTAGGGTGGTAGAGTGATTAGGGTTATGGTTTGAGCATGAGATGCCCAGATTCAATGCCCAGTTCACCCATGAAGTACATTGAAAGGATACCATTTGACCAATAGGCCCAAATCCAAGATGTTTTAGAAGAATTCCTTCGAAGAAATAAGTGGCAAATAACTTCATTAGGTTATAAAGAACTTACAGACAAGAAGCTAGGAGGGATTAAACCTATTATTTTATAAATTTGTAATCTGCCCTTCATCTTCAGCCAAAATATTTTTGAAAACACACTAGGCACACCAGTTTTTATATTACTGAGCACGTATTTCTTTGGATGGCTAGCTCTGCAGGAATACAGCTGCAGCCACAAATACCCTTTTGGTAGCCATTAGGAAGTGAGAACAAAGAACTTCCTGGAACAACAGCCACTGTTTAATAATGAAAAGTATCACAATTGACAAATGATTTTTGCTGAACCCAGGGAACAGTACCATTCAATACTGCAAAGAGGCAGGGGATGTGAAAACCAATGATGGGGAGTTTCTGCTAACAGGGGTTTCATAATTCATGCAAATCCATGAAATAATTGCAAGAGGCATAGCAGTTACAACAGACTAGTCTGACAGAAAATAGAGAAATACCTTTAGTGTGATTCCTTAAAGCTAAAGGCAGCAAGACCACTCTTATCTAGCAGGGTGTAAGAGAGGAAGGAGGCTTCATCTATCTTCCACTATACTCTGAGTCAGAAAATAAATTAAACATGCATGTATACAGATTGGCATGGTTCGGTCCTCAGCTGTGATTTTGGTCCTAATGATAACGGATGGCGTTTTTAAAATGTAGTTTTACAAAAGAATCCCTCAACACTGAATCCCCCTATCTCAGTAGAAACCTGATATTCATATACCAATAAATTGTCAGGTTGCAACCCAGAGACCTCATCTTTACCTTCAACAATGCATATAGAATGTGGATAGGTGACCACAATTGCATCCTCCATCCCATTCTTTCTGGTCCTCTGCTTCTTCTTCACCATCTGCTGAAAGGCCAAATGAAACAGCTTCTTTCATCAACAGATGAGAAATAGGACCCAAGAAAGTTATGCAGGAGGTACCATGGCAGCAATAGTAAAGGTAAAGGAACCCCTAACCATTAGGTCCAGTCGTGACCGACTCTGGGGTTGCGGCGCTCATCTCGTTTTATTGGCTGAGGGAGCCGGTGTACAGCTTCCAGGTCATGTGGCCAGCATGACTAAGCCGCTTCTGGCGAACCAGAGCAGCGCACGGAAACGCCGTTTACCTTCCCGCCGGAGCGGCACCTATTTATCTACTTGCACCTTGACGTGCTTTCGAACTGCTAGGTTGGCAGGAGCAGGGACCGAGCAACGGGAGCTCACCCCGTCATGGGGATTCGAACCGCCGACCTTCTGATCAGCAAGTCCTAGGCTCTGTGGTTTAACCCACAGCGCCACCCGTGTCCCAATGGCAGCAATATCTGACCCAAATAAATGAACAAAGATTCCAGGATGAATCCTGGCAACACTTAAAAAAAGTGTGATTTGACCTTTGACCTTGGGTTTTGGTGAGGCTCAGCTGCTGCTCAATAAGCATAAGCTCAAAGTGTCTCCTTGGGCAGCAGAACCCACCACTGAATTCTAGCTATTGAATTCTTCTAAGAAAGGAAATAGTCATTTTTCACTTCTCCATTGCACAGGCTATATGTTCCCCAGGATATTAGTCCTTCTGAAGGAAGAGCAATCCTTCACTCTGCTGTATGCACACCCTTGGAAATAAAATATTCAGTTTGAAACCTCACCTGAATTCTGGGAAAGAGATCCTTGTATAAGGAAAGTATAATTAATTAGAGGGTCATGTACCACAGCAGCTAAATTTGTCTCACTTTTTCCACTGGAAACAGCTCACTTGCACAAGCACTTAAATATTTGCTTTCTGAACATTCACACTTCTAAATTCATGGCAGTGCACACAAATTATATATTTCCCCCTTGAAAGCCAGCATAGAAGGAGTGATAGGCATTTAAGTGAATTGTTATTAAAACCGAGCAGTAATTGGTCAGCTTTGAATTTTCATTGGTTACAAAAGAAGAGGAAGTTGAATGAGAAGTTAAAAGGTCAAATATAAAAATCCACCATAATATTTGTTCTGATGAAACTCAAACATCATGTCGTGGCTACAGTCAAACGTGATAATATTTTCTTCGTAACACCGAGAAGGGATTGTACCATTATCCTTTTTGTGTGATGGGCAGACAACCTCTTAGAAGGGTGCATATGATGGCATACTTTACAGGAGACAGTTGGCAAATTATCCCCTATGGACATGAAGGCAACTCTGGAGAAATGAGGAATAGTTTAAGAGAAAGACCTTTAGTCACAGGAGCCTCTAAGTCTAAGACCTTCTGCTAGAACTGAAACTAAAGGCTTAAGGACAGGCATAGGCAAACTCGGCCCTTCAGATGTTTTGGGACTACAACTCCCATCATCCCTGACCACTGGTCCTGTTAGCTAGGGATGATGGGAGTTGTAGTCCCAAAACATCTGGAGGGCCGAGTTTGCCTATGCCTGCTTAAGGAGCTGTCCAGGTCATGTGACTCCATGGCAAGTCTTCATATTGCCAAGACCTTAACACTAAGGAAGTGTCAACAAATTACAAACTTTGCCATTATGCTATGCAGCACCCTATTTATAGTATGTTCCTAAAATTATTCTGGGGGGCTTAAAAGGGGGGGGGGAATTTGGTTTATTCTACTGATCAAAGTGCTTCTGCAACACTGAATTTCCATGTTTACTGGCTCCTGTCAGTTTCCTTTTCTTTGTGAAGGTCATTACATGGAATTGTATTAGGCATACCGCATACAAATGTCTTCTCCTTTGAAAGTTTCACAATGCATTTCCATTTCTGTTCCCTCTGTTGTAAATAAATAAATTTTTTAAAACCCCAGAATGGGAGGATAAATGAAAAAGGTAAATCCAGTTATCTTCCCTTAATAAAAAAAAAAGATGTGATGCAAATTTGCTTAAAAAGCCATTTACAGTAGATCTTGGCACTTGGCACTCCAAAGTAAGCATTATTAGATGCAGTGTTATGGCCTTGTTGGTTCAAAAGCAAGAGGGAGAAACCTTCTGATTGTGTGAATAATTATGCAGGAATAAGCGATTGATTTAGGATTGTACCTGAATCACAGAAGACTATGTCTGATGGAAGAACAGGGTAGAATATATGAAAAAAAAAAGATATGGGGAGTAGGAAAATAAACAGAAGGGAAAGGATCAAGCAGCCTCTGTCATTCTACAACTCTGCGAAGAGCTTTCCATGGCTACTTTTCATAAAAAGCCCAGCAGGCTAGATCTTGCTTGGTTTAACATCTATTTTAGCCCTTAGAATTGCAGTAAAATTGAATTGAAAGCATCACCTTTTTACTATAATATTTATCTTCAAAAGAGGGACATTATGAAAATATTTCCATGAATATTTCCATAGTAAGTAACTCATTTTAAATAGGGGCGATATTATGAATCTCGTGAGCCCTGATCTGGCAGCCACATTCACTCTGTCAACAGATTCAACGCAACAACGGATTCGCCCCCATATTTCAGGAATAGCAAGATGTGTTGTCATGTTACTACTCAGTACCTCCCTCTCATGTCCAAAGCTGTGGCTACAGAGCATTCTTCAGAGTGCTCCTGTTAAACACCCTATGTAGATCACAACTGTTTGCATGTTTCTTGATTTCTGGGCTAAGAGAATCATGTCCCTATACCTTTTTCCTTGTAGGGAGAAAATTTAATTGGACAGAGAATTTTGACAGGGGAAAATTGCTGGGAGAGAAAGGCCTAAGTATCCCTACACTAGATGCCCTTTCTGTGTTGCTGATTGCAGCTTCTTTTTGCAATCTTATATGTCCTGTAAAAGTAAATATTGCCATAAAGGTAAAGGCAAAGGGACCCCTGACCATTAGGTCCAGTCATGGCTGACTCTGGGGTTGCGGCGCTCATCTCGCTTTACTGGTCGAGGGAGCCGGCGTACAGCTTCCAGGTCATGTGGCCAGCATGACAAAGCCACTTCTGGCGAACCAGAGCAGCGCACGGAAACGCCAAAATATTGCCATATATTCACACAAAATTAATGCATTTAATGCAACCACATAGTACTTTCAGACACTGGCCACTGGCCCCCTCACCTCCTGGCAAATAGAAGGGGAAGAAATGGAGGCAGTGAGAGATTTTACTTTCTTGGGCTCCATGATCACTGCAGATGGTGACAGCAGTCATAAAATTAAAAGACGCCTGCTTCTTGGGAGAAAAGCAATGACAAACCTAGACAGCATCTTAAAAAGCAGAGGCATCACCTTGCCAACAAAGGTCTGTATAGCTGAAGCTATGGTTTTTCCAGTAGTGATGTATGGAAGTGAGAGCTGGACCATAAAGAAGGCTGATCGCTGAAGAATTGATGCTTTTGAATTATGGTGCTGGAGGAGACTCTTGAGAGTCCCATGGACTGCAAGAAGATCAAACCTATCCAGTCTTAAGGAAATCAGCCCTGAGTGCTCACTGGAAGGACAGGTCCTAAAGCTGAGGCTCCAATACTTTGGCCAACTCATGAGAAGAGAAGACTCCCTGGAAAAGACCCTGATGTTGGGAAAGATGGAGGACACAAGGAGAAGGGGACGACAGAGGAGGAAATGGATGGACAGTGTTCTCAAAGCTACCTCCATGAGTTTGACCAAACTACAGGAGGCAGTGGAAGACAGGAGTGCCTGGCGTGCTCTGGTCCATGGGGTCACGAAGAATCGGACACCACTAAACAACAACAAATATCTGAGTGCTCCCCTCTTTAGAAAACTTATGACATGAAAGAAAGTAATATCTGGGAGAAGGGTTCATAGCCTTCTTGACAAGCTACATCTCTGCATGCCAGGAGATGTTTACAAAGGGAAATGTTCAAACACATAATTTCCCAGTTGTATTCTAAGTGGTGCTGCCCCAGTAAGGCTGCGTCATACAATTCCTAGGACTGAATAGATCAGCCCTAAAGTACGTCACATCTGCTGTCTGAGAAAATGGTAAATCCTCTCTACAGAAAACAGGCCGTGAAGTATACATAAAACCAGAGAGCCGCAGCTAAAGACTCCATTAAAACAAACACGATAGATTCAAAATAAGTCTTCGTGTGTGAATGAAGGAGATATTTTTCTCATTGCTGACACTACCCTTGATAAAAGATATATTTGAAAATTTTATTTCCCCATATAAACAATACTGTCCATAAGAATGTTTTATCCTCTCTGGGAAAGATGAAATGCATAATGAGTTATACTGGTATGATAGGGAAAGACTGTAAAAAAAAATGTTTCTGGGTGAAGATGTGCTTTTTATGAATGAGAAGTGATTTAATTGTCAACATTTTAAATGCAGTTAAATACTAATTTTCCTCAGCAGCTCTAATAGGCTGGAAGATGGAGGCAGGGGTGGTGGGGGGAGGAAATTAATTTGAGTATGAGTATTGTGAAAGTGTTAGATTCCATTTTAAAAGTCAAGGCACCTGCTTTTTATTTTTGTTTTTTCAAAATACTGGATACCCTTAAGCTAGTTGGAGACTGACCTATATACATAAAAACGAAGTGTTTATGTTACAGACTGTAAGGCTAGAAGTGCAGCAGCAAGCCGGGTGGCCAGGATGACCTATCTGAAAACTCACACTTAGAAGCCAAGTCAGAATTAACAGCTTGGTAGGGTAAGGCAAAAGCCCTTTTGTACCTGATTCCATGCTGAATTGGTGGCTGCAGTGCTATCTACCTCTGATGATGACTATACTGTTAACTTCTAATGAGCTCTCCCATTTTTTAGGAGAGAGAGATAGAACGGCATCAGGGATGGGGCAAACGTTCAAAGTAGGGACATCTGACTAGGTGAGCACCATTGTTCAAATGTTAATGGGCATAATCTAGGTGAACAAATTCCACCTTCAGTAGACATCTCAGTTCTGATCAATCCCAGTATATTGTTACTGGGACATTAACTGCTTCCCACAAGGCCGGGAAGTTGGTGCAGTGCAAATGCACTGGCAGAAGGGCCAGATTGGCTCCTTTGACATGTTTGCACCATGATGACCTCCCATGGCTTCACCCCTCCCTGTCTCCTTTTCAGTAAGTGACAGGGACCAATATGCCAAGAAGCTAACATCATAGTTCCACCCTGGTGAGCCACTTCTTGAAGGCTCCCCCTTTATGACAGGAGAGACCTCTTGGAACTCCCCTCTTGAAAGTAGTGAAGATGCTGCCTGCATAATAGTACCTCCAGTTGTTGTTGTTGTTTTCTGCTGGGGATCATGGGGATTAAACCCAGTCAAAAAGGATGCAGGCAACATCTTTTACAGGAGTTTAAATACCCCTCTTTGAAGAAGCCCTCTGCTTTTTGTTGCATTTATTCTCGCAGAGGTGAGAGTCAACTAAGAAGTCAGCATAGGGAATTGGGCACTTTTGAGTGGGCACTTTCAATGCTTGGAAATCCCTTGGGGGTTTTCAAGGGATGAAAAGTGCCTGCTCAGGGTGCCAGCTGATTTTCCAGAAAAAAAGTCTGCTGCTCACCCATCTCTACCCCCTGGGTCTTGCTGCCAGAGTTCTGGCACCTTAAACAAGCACTGTTCTGAACACGGAAAAGAATGCATGTTGTTCTTTCTTTATTCATTGTATCAGTATGAAATGTCTCAAGCTCTAATTACTACTTCATTATGAATGGGTCTGATTAATTTGCCTTTGATTTTGCTCCATGAATTACAAAGTCCTCAATAGTCCCCGTGATAATGGGTGGTGCAGTATTATTTTTATTCCAGAATCTGACATCAGTCATTGACCTTTATTTTATTTTTGGTCATTCTAAATATATGCATTAATAGAAAATAAGAAGTGAAGTTTAGGCAACTTATTATGAAAGCCAACAAGAGGGTGGGGGACTTAATTAGTTTGATGGTGGATTGTACTGAGCAATAAAATAATGGCCACGCTGCAGAAATATATCCTTTGTTATTATCAGAATATTTACTATGAGAGAAATCATGATAGGATATGATGTGACAGAAATTCAGTTTAGTTCACATTTTACTGTAAACCTACCTGATTCACACTTCCTGAAACAATAAGCAAACTAATTATTATTAGTAATAACGAACTTACTATACCTATCCTTTGCAATTCACACTTTTCCAAATTTTGCACAGCAAAAATGTGTACACAATTGCATGCATTTGTGAAAATGTCATTATATTAGGGTGAGGTTTTTTTTAAAAAAAAGTAAATTAAATATAATTGCATACCAACGTGTGTATATTAGAATTACACACTAAAACGTTGCCAGTTTTTCACCAGACCTCTAAGGGAGGAAAAATGCAGAAATGTGGTGAATTGAAGGTAAGATTGGAACAAATGAGAAATGGAAAGAAATAAAAATGGACACATTTGCCCATCCCTAACAGAATAGGACATATTTTGATGGCTTGCAATACCAGTACTGGCCCCTTCCCCATATCCCTGTGTACCTAGGGACTATGACATGGGTAGGCAAACTAAGGACCGTGGGCTGGATCTGGCCCAATCGCCTTCTAAATCTGGCCCGTGGATGATCCAGGAATCATCATGCTTTTACATGAGTAGAATGTGTCCTTTTATTTACTGGTAAAATGCATCTCTGGGTTATTTGTGGGGCATAGGAATTCATTCATCTCTCCCCCCCCAAAAAAAAAATATAGTTTGGACACCCACAAGGTCTGAGGGACAGTGGACCAGCCCCCTGCTGGAAAAGTTTGCTGACCCCTGGATGAGAAACCTAATTCTGGCTGCTTTTGTTCTTTCTGAGATCGCCTGGTTCAGCAATATGTTGGCTAGCAAGTACTTACTTGGCAAGTTGTTGAGTTGGGAAGTACGCAAGCATACGGATAAACAGAGACAGAGAGTCTGAAATCAGCTCAAATTGCAAAGCTGGGTCAGAGCCATCGGTCTCATAGGACTGGGTGCATTATCAGACTCTGGGCTCTCAAATTTAATTGGTGCCTTATGTGATGCCAACATTCAGTGCCTTCCTGCCTCTCGTCTTGTCATTGTTGCAGTTCCCTCTGTGGCATTCTCTTGGCTCGGCACCCAGTGCGGGCGAACCAGTCATGCTCCCCTAAATCCACCTCTGCTGGGTGGAGCACTATTGACACTTTGGGTCCTTCCCTCAGCTGATCTGGTAGATACAGTACCAACCTCTGGTCTACTCTGATGCTGAGACAGAGCAGAGACTAGGTCAGCAACTGCTTTTCTTCAGCAAACTAGTCCTGTGGCACAGAATATAAGGTGCCTGGGTCATGCTGCCAGAGTACCTGGTTAAGGCTCCCAGTACAGCGGTACCTCGGGTTAAGTACTTAATTCGTTCTGGAGGTCTGTTCTAAACCTGAAACTGTTCTTAACCTGAAGCACCACTTTAGCTAATGGGGTCTCCCGCTGCTGCCGCGCAGCCGGAGCATGATTTCTGTTCTCATCCTGAAGCAAAGTTCTTAATCTGAAGCACTATTTCTGGGTTATCAGAGTCTGTAACCTGAAGCGTATGTAACCCGAGGTACCACTGTACTTTATATGTATGGCAACCAAGTCCACATGCATATATGGAAGGAAGAACAGATAAAGCGATGAAAGCTATAGAATAGGAATTGATGCATTTCTGAGAAAATGCTAGTTGAGATAAGCAACCATGACTTGGTTTGTATCTGCTTTGTATGGTATATTTATATGTGCTGGTTTTAAAAAATGCTGTTAACTCCCACCGTAGAATATAAATTAGTATAAATTAGATCTGAGCTGAACATTTGTCAGTTTTGATTTCTTTCCTCGTTATTTTCTCATTTCCTGGGATAAGTATTTTTCACTGAAAAAGTAGCCATGTGTGAAGGTTTTAGGGTGGCTTTGGAGAGCAGCTTTGCAGCCGCTCCAGAAGCATGCGTGCATGACAATGTGAATTTGAATTTGGTGTCTGTGCCTTGCTGACCATTGTATGAGCTTTCCTGCCATGCCCTGCTGGTTGCGCACATCCCACTTTCACATACACGTCTCGCTCCAGTTCATGCCCCATGTGCCTATAAATTCTAAACTTGAAAGACCTCTTTCTTCTGTGGCAGGAGGGACTGCATGTGTTGGAGATGTAGAATGGCAACATGGGAGGAGATGGGAAATTGTTCCATCTTGCTTTCCCTGACAGAATGATCATCTTAGCAGGAAGTTGAATTCCTCATTGTTTTTGTTGGGTTTGTGCAGGCATAGGCAAACTCAGCCCTCCAGATGTTTTGGGACTACAACTCCCATCATCCCTAGCTAACAGGACCAGTGGTCAGGGATGATGGGAACTGTAGTCCCAAAACATCTGGAGGGCCGAGTTTGCCTATGCCTGGATTTGCGTGTGTGCTCATTCATGTACATGTTTTTATATATAGCACAGCTAGAATGCTACCTACTATACTTTTGTATATGTTGCCACCCAGCCTAGCACACTGTCAACGATGGAATTGAACTTTGGGCTGGAAGAGGTTCCCCGCCCCGTTCTAAAGTGATAATTGTGATCAATCCATGTGAATCCACTGGGAGACTATAGTACAACAACCACTGGGAAATACAGATGACATTAAAGAGAGCAATTTCATTTTTTTAAAAAAATGGGAGCTGAGGTACAAAAGGGATGGCATCCTAACAGCAGGTATCATTTGTCTCAAATGGGATGGGATGGCATGGACATGGAGCTCACACAGATAGAAGCCAAGGCGACAGGAGGAAAGGTCATGCGGTGTCTTAAAACTGAGCAACAGAACAATAAAATCAATACAAATGGCTTTCAAATAGAATGCTGTGACCTTAACATTTAATCTGACACCAGGTTTTGTGAGCTGGCCTCTGAGCAATTTTTACTTAGGAGGGCACAGATCAAAGAAGAAGGAGGATTTATGCAGGTGCAGGAGAAGATAGAAACGGAGCTAGCAGCAGCATCCCGGGGAGATGAAATGCATTCTGACAGTACACATTTACAAGGCTAAAATTAAGGCAATCTTGTTAGATGAGGAGCAAGGATATCCTTGGTAAGAAAAGAATATTCGACCGTGTAAGCGTCCTTTATGAATGGAAATGTTAGATATTACTATTGGAACAGCTCCTATAAATGATGTTAGAAAGTCCAGGGAGAATAAGGGAGACCAGCTTTGCCTAGGCAGCTGTGGACGGAATCACATTACAGGAGCTGCACATCTATTTATGCCAAATACTTAGGCAAATATTCAACATTAAACACATGGGCTACTAATGCTGTGCCTGAATTCTGCCATGGTGTAGAAAGGATGGCTCAGGCAGACTGCCAGCTGTCCCCACAACTGAGAGGATAATGACCAATTTGTCATGGAAATGAAAAGAAAGCAAAAGCAACCATTCTAGGTACTGACAGGACCATGCCCACATTTCCCAACAAGCTGAGGACATAAATGTTCTTCCTTGGAATGACTGTGATCAGATTATATCTGTGTGTAAATGAGTAAATGAGCTATTGGTATGGTTCCCTGGATGTAAATAAAGCTGTGTTCTTTTTCCTTTGTCTAAAGCAGAGCTGTGGAGAACAAAGTTGAGCACATAAACAGATTGTGATTGACCATTTTATCTATAGGAAAAGAGGCTTTAACCTTATGTTGTCTTGATGCTGACTGAAATTGTGGCATGGATCCCAAACACAGCTGTGTCAATTCCCCCCCCCAAAAAAAAATCCTGCGCCATTTGACAGATTGCTCCACCTCAGAGTACAGGTATACTGCAGTCACCAGATTGTTAAATGCTCCCAACGCTTAGTGGGCTGAAACAGCACAGCATCTATGGCAGATGCCAAGTGATTTTTCCACATTTCTTTCATCATCCTTTTATACGAATCCATAAACAGAATAGAGAGCTCTTGATCGGAAATGGTGGTAGTGAAAAATGTATCATTTTATTTTAATGGCATTCTGTCACTCACATGTGGCTTCTGAAGTACACCGAGCCGTCTCATCCTGCCCAACTGTGATGGAAACGCTTGTCCAAAGTCTTTAAATGACCACATTACCATTAAATCTTATGGGTGTGGGAAATCTATATTTCCTGTGTCCTTAATAAAGTCTGGAGTAGATTTGCATCCAAAATACAATATGCAAAATAAATAAATGCCGGGGGAAGAGCTCTTGTTACAGCATATATTCTAATGCAAGATTGGGCAAAGTTTTTGAACCTGAGGACCACATTCTCTTCTGAGCAACTTTCTGGAAGCCACATGTCATTGGAGGTTGGGCAAGAGGCATAAGTGGAGGAAGCAATGAATGTGAATTTTACCTCTACAGCTGGAAGCAGTAATACTTCTGAATATGAGTTCCTGGAAACCACAGGAGGGGAGAATGCTCTTGAGCTCAGGTGCTGTTTGTGGGTTTCCCACAGGATCTGGTGGACCACTATGCAAACAGGATGCTGGACTAGGTGGGTATAAGGCTGTCGATTGTGTGGGAAAGCCCAGGGTGCGCACACACCACCATCCTTATGCAACTGAACCACAGAGAGCTGCTGGTTTGAGACTTATTCTAACATGAAAATTGATGCATGTGTTGGAAAAAATAGGGCTATAGAAAAATTAGCAAATTCTGAACTCTGAAAGCTCACATTGAGTGCACAATATGCAAGCATGTGGAAGAGCTGATTGACTCCTTACTGATGCTGCAAAAAGTTAGCTCAACATAGAAGGTGACATAGCCTACAGCTTCTGAAAGCCAGACAATCAAAATTGATGTATTTTGTAATGAATCTCTTGCTGAACTTGTCAGGTAAATGTGACCTAGATAATTAAGGATTGTTAGTGCTGCTGCAAGCTAAAAATATTTGTAAAACTGAGTGTAAAATAGGGCTCAGAGTCACAGTACTCCTCATAACCAAGGATGGACTGGGTTTCACTCAGTTTCTCATTTTCCCAATCTTAAGTTCATTATATTAGTTTGGTTTGTTTGTTTCATTAAAAAAACCCTTCATGCATACATTTTTTTGTGCACATTGATTCAGAGATGTGTGGATTTTGAAGGACACCTATAGTTTGGAGGAACAGCGAATTAGGTAAGTTCACCTTTCAGTGAAAAATGAATGAAATTTCTTCCCAATTCTTACTCATAAGATACACAGTCCAAGTGAAGTAGCTGGAAAGTACAAATAAACACATTAAAGCCTGGGAAACAGACCTATACTTTTAGAAAGAGAATGGTCAATCTAAACAATAATCAGACGCCTCTGTCTTTTTATCTAATAGATTTATTAATCCATAGACATATATTTGTTTTTATACAGGCTCTTTTAAAGCCATTCAACATCTGTTCCCAATCCAATCCCATTGGGCAGACACAAGCAATATTGTTTTTGAAAAGCAGGGAGATTAAAATATGGAGTATACCAAGAGGTGTGGATGCTGGAAGTTAAGGTGAATGAAAATTTACTCCATATGTTTTGATGGAAACTCTTCAGAGCAAATTAATGGCCCATTAATGCTCAATGTACTTGAATAGCTAAGGTGCATAGAATTCTTTTATGAACTGAAAATATGATACTTAATTTACTTTCTTAGAACATTACAACTCCAACTATCCCTTTTCCATGTTGCCATTCCTTTATACATTGCTCAGTCTCCTCTTTAAAAGATTTCTAGTAAGAGACTGACATTTAGTTAAACAAAAGGACATATTTCTTTGTAGTACTACAGTATGTAATGGTTTGCTGAATTTATTGGCACTATAAAGATAATACATCCTTTCCAAGGGAAAATCATACAAAGAGAACAAAGTTT
The DNA here is from genome assembly GCF_964188305.1 of Podarcis bocagei. Lineage (NCBI taxonomy): Eukaryota > Metazoa > Chordata > Lepidosauria > Squamata > Lacertidae > Podarcis > Podarcis bocagei. Next base: position 70,620,039 of record NC_138128.1, read on the forward strand.
TAAAATGTGCATTTGCATAATAGTTATGGCTTCATACAATTTAGACTCTAATGAAACACAATGAAATATATTAATAAATTGTATTACATATCAGAAATGTAGAGAACCTCATGAGAAACATGTTTCAAAGAGCAATCAAAGCTACAATATTTAATTAAATTTCACTCCTGTATTTTTATATAAATGTACGTTAAGTTCAAGTTGAATAGCCAGACCCAATATAACTAGAAATCATTCTTTAGATCCTATCGTGTGTGTTAGCACAATTGCTTAGGACACGTGTCTCTATACACACCTGCGTAGATAAGGAATAAATTACTGGTGAAGGTGAGATTTAGCTCGTGTGCTAGGGAAACTTTTCCCCTTGGGACCCGGGAACTGTTCATCAAGTGGGCAGGCGGGTATCTCCCTAGTAGAGAGGGCCAGTTACTAGCATGCTTACTGAAATACAAAGAAGTATAGCATTGTTTAGTCAAGGTAGTGAGTTGTCCTAATACGACAGAGATAAAATACACAATTTCCATAAACAAAATTTTATTAAGAGAGGAAGCAGAAATGTAAATTTAGAGGTTAACAGCAGGAGGCCATCCCCAAGGCAGGAGTGTCTGCTGGAAAAACTCATGAAGTGCACACAAGAGATTGGTGAAGAACTCGTGTGACTCATCCAGTTGAGGGATTCCAAGGCACTGATAGCCTTTAATTACAAAGACTCAAAAAAGAATAGGGTAGTCCTGGAAGGGTGGTTTTCATGTATTTAAAATGAGTCCTAATGTAACCAGCCCAAGGCCTATCTTGTCCAGCATCCTCTCCTTACAATAGCCAACCAAATACATACGTAAGTCTGCATGCAGGACCCAAGGGCAAAAGCACCCTTCTTGCTCGCGATTCCCAGCATCCAAATTCAGAGGTATACTACCTATTTGGGTGCATATAATAGTCATATAAAAGCAAACAAGTTAGAGGAATCAGAGATGTGCTGCCAAGCAACATTTTAATCCAGTTTACAGCTCAACACAAATTTGAGAGCAGAGATTTGAATTTCATTTATTCATAGAGGTTCCTTGTACGTTTTAGGACCCTAGTCTGATAGATCTTTACCAGCTCACCTTCCGCAAGAAAACTTAGCCTTTTGAGATGACGTGCACATGATGGGACACACAAAATGGCAGTGCAAGAGTGTTCTGCTTACAATTGCCTTTCTTGATACTGAACCTTTCTTTGGAATTCTCAATTCCTTGTAGCTCCCTACCTTGTTAGGGACAGGTGACCTGGGCTTTCCAGATACGGTTGGAGTCCCACTCTCATCATCCCCAGATGGCATGGTCAATTGTCAGGGATGATGGGTGTCATCATCCAACAATATTTGGAGGGCCACAGGTTCCACCGACCTGCTCAATTTATATGTAAACTGCAACACAGCTTCTAATACCACCCGTTTCTTATAGCAAGGTGACCAGTCATGGGCAAGCATTACAAATATCATATGGGTTCTGCAGTGCATTTGGCACAACATCTGTGCTTTGAGCTTGAATTTTCTCTAACACACACAAAAATCACAGCTGATTTGCTTTTTTAAAAAACAAAAACAAACCTGTTCTGTGCTTTGAGTTATTCCTAAGCTTGGTTGAACATTTTTCCCCTTAAAGTATCATTCAAGTTCAAAGCCCTGTGGCACATGAGAGATTTAGATTGTTCTTGCCAATCTGCATGACCATTAAATTGATGCCAGTTGAATTGCAGCTGCCAAAATTTTAAAATTCAACTAGTGCCTTCTGCAGTCCTCTGTGGGTTTTACTAACTGAAGAATTTAAGGCCGAACTAGCCAAACCTCTGCTTTGCAAACAGTGTTGGAGTGCACAAATGAAGTAGTTAGGAGTCTTAAAATGCCAAGGGAGCGACGATCGCAAGAGGCTGAGCCAGTATTTCCATTACATTAAATTGCTAAAGGCTCAAAGCTCAATATAGCTCTCCCCACTTGAGAGCAATGGACCACTGGGCCAGTGACTCACTGTTCATCATAAAGGATGTTTGTCTTAATCTAGTTTATCACATATAACAGCATTGATACACCAGTGCTAAAGCTTTACGTATCCAAGACTACTGGGGCCATGACTGATTTATTCAAAATATGCTTGTTTTGGAGAATTCATGGCTGTTCCCCACCTCTGCTCTCTTTCCATCCAGTCCATTTCATGTGTTTACACATCATCTGCAACATTTCGATAGGACTTTCAAGTACTTCTCATTAATTTTCTCTTTTTTTCAGGTCAGCGCTACCACTAGGGAGAGTAAGGCAGCTATCGCAGGCAGTGAATGTTATGCAGTGGGGTGGAAGCAAACACTCCACCATTTTCCCTGCACTTCCCTCCCTACCTTCAGTGTGTTGGAGGACGCTGTCCTTTTGTCAGTGCTGAAGTAAGAGTCGAATGCCAATCTGATTGGGTTTTGTATGCAGAAAGGTTTTGAGGCCTTAGCCACTCCTCAAGTTCTTTATCAAACAAGGAAAGAGGGGAAATGGTGAGGTTTTGCAGAAGAGGTCAGATATTTCTGGTCCTTCTCTGTGTGTTTTTCAACCTCAGTGAATAGTGTAAAGGTATGCAAACGGTGCTCCATGATCACTGCGGATGGTGACAGCAGCCACGAAATTAAAAGATGCCTGCTTCTTGGGAGAAAAGCAATGACAAACCTAGACAGCATCTTAAAAAGCAGAGGCATCACCTTGCCAACAAAGGTCCGTATAGCTGAAGCTATGGTTTTCCCAGTAGTGATGTATGGAAGTGAGAGCTGGACCGTAAAGAAGGCTGATCGCCGAAAAATTGATGCTTTTGAATTATGGTGCTGGAGGAGACTCTTGATCTTCTTGCAGTCCATGGGACTCTCAAATTGATCCATTCTTAAGGAAATCAGCCCTAAGTGCTCACTGGAAGGACAGATCGTGAAGCTGAGGCTCCAATACTTTGGCCACCTCATGAGAAGAGAAGACTCCCTGGAAAAGACCCTGATGTTGGGAAAGATGGAGGGCACAAGGAGAAGGGGATGACAGAGGAGGAGATAAATGGACAGTGTTATCGAGGCTACCTTCATGAGTTTGACCAAACTGCAGGAGGCAGTGGAAGACAAGAGTGTCTGGCGTGCTCTGGTCCATGGGTTCATGAAGAATCGGACAAGACTAAATGACTAAAGAACAACAAATGCAGAAAGGTGTGTGTGTCTTATCTTTTGCATCCCGTACTTTGTATCACTCTACTTTTGGGTGTGTTCTTTTTCAGCCAAATTCATAAATGGCTTTGGATCCTTGGATTGATTTAGTCTGCCGCTCTGAATGTGATGCCAGAAGACATTCTGCTTTCCTAGTTCCTGGCTGGGTACTCATCCTTGCATCTTTGAGTTGCGGAATACCAGGCGATTCAAGAAAAACTGTCTGGCTTGGTGTGAAATCCTTGCTCTGAGTGCTGCACTGCCACTGGACGCTGCCCCAAACAGCCTTTCTGCAACCAGAGGAAATACTTTTTGTCCTTTGGTGGAGGAGGGGTTTCTGTTAATGCTAAAGACCCCTGCTCCCCCAGTTGTGTATTGGGCTGAGCAGGAGTGATGAGCATCTTTTTTTAAAGCCACATTCCACATGCACCTTCCTTTCTGAATGTGGCCCATGTGTCAGCAGTGGGTGGGGCCAGAGGTGAAAGTGGGTAGAGAAACAAATGTGGCATGCACTTGCTTATACATTCTTTGTGATAAACATCCAGGCAGGCATGGTACATTGTGAGTTTTCAAGGACACATTCCACCCAGGCAAGAACACTCAAGAAAGATGCAAATCAGGCCTGGTGAGGGGCGTTAACCTGGGGAGTTTGGGTGTGGCTTGGGAGAGGTTGTCATCTGAAGAAAGACCAGGGGATCAGACACAGAAGCTTGGAGGACTACATGTGGCCGCATCCCCAAGTTGTTGTTGTTTTTACCCCAGGACAGACCATAATGAAAGAAAGGTATCGCCCTATATCTATTCTGTCAGCCTTTGCCTTTCCCCTCAGAAGCCAAAGCAATCGCCTTACAGCTTCCTTGGCAATCCTAACCCTTCACCCTCTCATTTCTGCGCCAGCCTTAAGTAGCTAATTGCTAAGTTGCCCTTTTGCTATATTTTCTTGATTAAACTCTGTTTCTAGAAAACCTCTGTTCACACCTCTCTGGCTTCCCAAATATCTTACAAGGGTACTCTGCTGCCTTGAAAAAATAATCTGAAGTTACACATGCTGCACCCCTTTGGATTTTCACAAATGAGCTCATTTCTGGGTCAGCTCTACCTGAGAGACAGCAGCCTGTCCTCCAAAAGAGAATAACAGAACCAGGGTCACAGTAGGAAATAATTTCTCTGACATATTCAACCTAAATCTCTGTCCCTCCCATGAACTATTCATGCTCTGGAAGGGATTATTTCATGAACATGGAAAAGTAATATTGGATGTATAGAGAGACATATTCCAAGCAAGCGTGATAATATTATACCACCCACTTTGTGTTTCCCTGCCCTCATATATAGGCAGCAGAGATGGAAAAATGCACAACAAGGCCTCAATATGTCACACATGGCAACACTGCACAGTATGGAAGACAATGGAGAAAGTAGACATGGGGCCACTGATTTCATTAGCAACCCAGTACTTGGGATAATGTCTAGTGCTATCTTAATGTTTGTGGGAAAGATCTTGTAAACATTGCAGTCCTCTGCCACGATCCCCTGACCACTCTCGGGCTCTTTGCTTGGGATGTCATTTGTATTCTTTCTGATTGCAGGGATTTGCAGAGATAATGCCTTTTGAGATCTGATAATCTGAATAATGTAAGAGCTGCAATCTCGGCAGTGTTGTATTTGCATAGCTATTTATGTAAATATTATCAGGTTTAAACCTTCAAAGGGCTGCACATTTTAAAATTGCCATTGTTTCACTGAATGCTTCATTCCCTGCATTTGATGGCGAAAAGATCAACTTCAAGGGTTTTCAATTTACAAACAGTGAATGCATATTAAAGCTTTTGCAGGCAGCGCTTCATGGACCACGCAGTCACTTTGGGTAATTTGAAATTTGAAACCATAAACTTTTGAGGTGAACCGTATCAAGATCAGCTTAAGGACACACGCAGGCCTAAACTCAGATGTTTCTTGAGAGGCCTTCTAGGATGTCAGTTTAAATACATATAACATATTTGCTAGGAAGCAACCAATGGAGCTAAGTCTTTGGCATAGCACTACAACAGCTTTTGGCTCCAGTTCCTTTTTGAGAATGCACTCAATTGAAAACCCAGCTTCGCCCGTACATTATGTGTGAAACAGAGGGAGGAATATTCCAGCCCTATGCACATATACTAAGAAATATGTTCCCTTGTGTTTCCTATGAGCAGAGATCTAGATAGAATGGAAAGGCCCCACCATCCATCAAAAAGGGAAGACAATCCATTCATCTGCTGCTCACATTTTAAGGTACACTTTCTGTAGATTGTGGGAAGATGCTTGTAATGGAAACAGCTCCAGATTACTCAAGCAAGTCAACCAAACTGTGTGCTACAGAAGAAGACACCCTCCCTTAATCCTGTGAGTAAGTAACATTGAATGGTACTTTCACGCCTAATATTTTTGGTCCAAGAGTAGGTGTGAGGGACCTTTGGCTCTCCAAATGTTGCTAAACTACAACTCCCATCATCTCTGGCCATTGGCCATGCTTGCTGGGGCTGATGCGAGTGGTTCAACAACATCTCGAGGACCAAAGGTTGCACACTGACCTGACAGTCAAATAGAAAGCTGGGGTAGATGGACCTTAATCCACTGAATAAGACCATTCTTACTATCTAGTAATGTAACTTCTAGTGATTTACTTTCAAGTACTTCTAAGTTAGGAGTTTCTGTTAGACATCTCCAAAATGACTTTATATCTCATTTATTTTTATCTCTCCATCCTATTGTCTAGCCAACCCTTAATACAACAGGCCCTGGGTTATGGTGTAGTGAGGTTTCTGGTTCTTTAGCCATGAGGGACATACTGACTGAGATTGTAACCAAACTTTAGATCAAAAAGACCACATGGAACTTCACAGATTTGGATATATTTGCTCTAATATTCTCTGTGTCTGTGTTTATTCAACTCCTAGCCCCTGGGGGCAAGTCTCAAAGAATAAACTATTTTTTTATAATAAAAAACACAAATAAATCATCCACATGAACAGCTTGCAAACCAGAATCATGAAAATTGCAGAGTGCTAGCTGGTAACCTTGAGGGAAATTATTCAAAGAATAAGATGAGTGCATTTATCTGTATTTCAAAACTGTGGGTGTTTATGTCTTAATTCAAGAAATTCCTGTGTGCTTGCTGGAACTCTGATTTTAGCAATCCATCTCCACTAACCAAAGAACACACACACACACACACACACACACACACACAATCTGTTTGGAAACATGCAGCTAGCTTAGACATTTACAAATTGCTCCATGCTGAGCGGCCCAGCCATCTCCAAGGTTGAACCGATGTGGAGGAAGCAACATCTGATGTGGTGCATCCCTCGATACCAGCAGCATTTATCAGCTGTGATTAATGTAAATGTGGTGGATGAAAAATGTGTCATTGTACTCAAGTGAGTAATTTGTAGGACATGGCTGTATCTAGGGTCACACCAAGCAAATTCTTTATTCATGTAATCAGCTTCTCATATCTACTTCCATAGAGTGGTTATACCACTCCATGGAGTCGTGTGTACATTTCTGAATGAACTGAAAGTACACGATGTCATACATGAATCTGGATTAGTATTATATATCCACCTTAAATGCAAAATATGGCATAAGGGTGGCAAAATTGGCCACACATGGGTGATTGTGATATGGAAGGTGTCACACAGGGACGGATACACTCATGTGCCACCCTCCCCATTTAAATTGTACAAGAATAGGGATGGGCAAGCATGCCAATTTTGGTTTCTTTCATTTGTTCATTTTTCTAATCTTGAATTATTCACATTTCTTGATCAGGGTGTGTGTGTGTGTGTGTTTGTGTATTCCTTCTGAAAATTCACTGGCATCTTCGTTAAATTTTCTCCTACTATACACATTTTTGGATGCAATTTCCCCCTGTATACATATTTTGCAAAATAATTTCCTCTAATATAAATATTTTTGTATGTTAATTCCACTAATATATTCATTGATGTGCACACTTTGCCCCAGTATATGCATTTTTGAACACACTACCTGGCTGGAGAACTGCATTGCAAAATTTGTTTCAGTTTCAGAAACTGAATTACATAAGTTTGCTTTTAAATTTGAACTGATTTTAATTCCCCTCCCAAGCTTATACATGAGAGAGGGGAGGGCAGCTTTAGTCATGCCCACTGGCATGCAATCTCTGACCACCGATAAACTGTTGAATGCAGCCATTAGATGCAAAAGAGTTGCCCAGTCCTGGTATAAAGAAAAGGGATTGACAAGTCACTAAAAATGGCTGCTACAGAAAGACCCCTCTGAGTGTTTTTAGTCAACATTGTGTGATGAACTCTTAAAAATTTCTAATTTTTTTGGTTTAGTTTTAAGCTTTTCATTTGTAAATATTTTTTGAAAACAATTCCCACCACTGGACAAACAACAGAGCATAAAAGTAGACAGCAGCATCGGTAAAAGGAAGTATAAAGGTAAAGGGACCCCTGACCATTAGGTCCAGTCGTGACCGACTCTGGGGTTGCGGCACTCATATTGCTTTACTGGCCGAGGGAGCCGACGTTTGTCCGCTCCACAGACAGTTTTTCTGGGTCATGTGGCCAGCATGACTAAGCTGCTTCTGGTGAACCAGAGCAGCGCATGGAAACATTGTTTACCTTCCCGCCAGAGTGGTACCTATTTATCTACTTGCACTTTGACGCGCTTTCAAACTGCTAGGTTGGCAGGAGCAGGGACCGAGCAACGGGAGCTCACCCCGTTGTGGGGATTTGAACTGCTGACCTTCTTATCAGCAAGCCCTAGGCTCTGTGGTTTAACCCACAGCGCCACCCGCATCCCAAAAGGAAGTATACCTATACTTAAAATCAGAAGGAAACAAAATCTACAGCACAGACAATAATATCAATGTCAACAAAGCAAATGCGGGACAAACGATGACCAAGGCATGGCTTCGTGGACATTTTTAATAACAAAAGTAAATTATAAACTACATACCTAATTAGGATCTGAAATCACAAGGTTTTAATATTCAGTTTTATATACACGGACATATCCTACCTAAAACCCTCAAAAAGCAGCTGCAAAACAAAAAAACAAAGCAAAACAAATGAATAGCAGAACAGAGTTGTATGGGCAACAATAAATCACTCAGCCAGTGTTTTCATCAAAAGTCTTCTGAAGTAATCAAGATTTTGATGCCTGCCAGAAGTTGAGGAATATAGGCAGCTGAATTACTCTGAACCAGAGCATTGATTCATCTAGCTCAGTTTTGTTTACACTGGCTGGCAGAGGCTCTTAGTGGTTTTAGACAGGGGACAGTCCCTGTTCTACTTGGAGATGCTGGGGATTGAATTTGGGATCTTCTGAGTGCACGGCAGATGCTCTGCCACTGAGCAACAGCTCTTTCCTTAACAGTGCTGGAGCATTGGGAAGTAAAGAGAGCAATAATGAAGCTGTAGATTGTGTCCTCCCTAAAAGAGGGCACGTGTTGCGGTGAGACCTGAAGACTGACCCCCTGTGTTGTGGGTAGGTTTGATTGGTTAGCCACAATACCCGATTGGTAGGTCCCTCGATGTTGGGTTCAATGTGACCAATGGGGCGCAGTCCAAACGGATCGAGGGACCTATTTATACCCATGCACGTGACCCATGCACGGCTCATGCATTCGGAACACCCACCCACCTCTCCCTATATTTAGGGCTGTGCGCTTGACTTTGCTATGCTATCGTGTGTCGTCTGTTGTTTCCCCACTTGGCTGATTGGCTGTTGCCATTTGGGTTTCGCCTGCCATGTAGCAAATCGTCACAACTTGTAAGGTTGTGGACAGGCTCTGGTTCAGGTGATAGCGATGGAAGAACACTTTCACCATCCCTATGTGAAGGGTATTCTGTTAAAGGAATCCAGGAACTCAACTGGTTTGGTCAACCCCTGAGAGGGGGTTGTGAACCGGCTTTTCGCCTACCCAGGTTTTCACCCTTGGCTGACCTATGCTGGTGCCCCGGGTCAGCGCTGCCTGCAAGAGTGCAGGAAGCTAGTCGAACCAGAGCCTATGCAACCACTCACCTTCTGTAATCAATAAAGTTGTGGCCTAAATTCTGCCAAAAACCAAACTAAAATTCGAGTCGTGTGTGTGTGTATTTATGGGGGAGGTCTCTGGGTCTGAACATGCAACTGAAATTTCTGCATTGCATGGGGTTGGGCTAGATGACCCTTGGGATCCCTCCCATCTCTACAATTCTGTGATTCTATGAAGTCAACCAGGTTCCCTTAGGAGGCCACTGAGTGCTGTTGCACTCAGGTCCTGCATATAGACTTCCCATAGGCATTTGACTGGCCTCTATGAGAAGACAATACTAGATTAGATGGGCCTTTGGACTAATTCCAGCATGACATTTCTTATGCTGTTAGGAAGTTCCATTACAGATAAGGTCCCATTATGTCCACTGCATCTCAGACACTAGGGTGGAGGGAGATACACAGAATAGCTGTGATTGTGTCTGTATCCTTGTACCGTGATAGGCCTTGCTATAGCACAGCAAACTTAAACACCAAATATTTACACAAATAAAGGATGTAATTAAAACAAAACAAAACCCATGTGGGCAATATAGATCAATTTCACTGGGCTATTTTAGTGTCTGGGTCATTTGGGTTCAGATCAGACTTATATGACATTTGCCATTTTCTTTGATTTTCTTCAAATGCAATGATATTAAATTACTAAGACGGAGTCCCTGTGCAAACTGAGGATCCACTGAACTCAGTGGGATGCCTCCTTGAAGAGGCTTAAGAACGGATATTAATGAGTTCTGAAACATCTCAACTTTTCTAAATAATTGGCATGGCATGGCCAAAGTTAAACAGTTTTCTTAAACTAATGTGTAAAACTCTCCAGTTTGAAGTCAATGGCACTTTAAAGGGAATAACTTTGGCTGGAACATGTCCAATGATCTTAGACTGATACATGTTTTATGGTACTTTGGGAGCTGCATTCTAACTAGAGTGCCATTCTGCCCAGCTCCTGTATATATAATTCATCCTATCGATTGTCTTTACAATATGCTTGCATCTCTTCATATTTTGGCCTCTTTTTTATGGCTGAGACACCCTTGCTACACAATCCTAAGCATATCTACTCAGAAGTAAGCCTCAATGAACTTAATGGGACTTATTCCTATTGTATGGGATTAACTCAAATATTTCTAGTGTTTACATTTAAAAAAAGGGGGGGAAATGGATAAAACAGCTCCCCCAAGGTGTCATGATGTGCACAAACTTGGATAGCTTTAAAGAAGGATGAGACACAGTCATGGAGGAGAAAGTTATCAGTAGCTACTAGCGATGATGCCTGTGTTCAGTCTCCACCATCAGAGACTGTATTCTTCTGCTAACCAGTTGCTTGGTATCACATGTGAGTAGTTACCCTCAGGTCTTGCTTGCAGGCTTCCCAGAGGCATCTGGTAAGTCACTGTGTGAAGAGGATACTGAACTACATAGGTTTTGGCCTGATGGGCTTTTCTAAGGCTGGCTGAACTAGCATTCAGGTTCGCAATATGGACATATGTCCTATTAATTGCAAGGCCAGGAGGGATGGCAACTCCTGAGCAATCACCGTGGCTGATGGTTCCACCGGGAGTTCTCTTTTTATATACTGTATATCTATCTCCCCACACCTCCTGGGTTTTCTAGCCTCTCATAGAACTGGAGAGAGGCACTCACTTATGAATCCAACTCGCTTGTGTCTGCAGATCAGATATATTCAAAGAGTGACTCAGTTTGGATTTATAATAATAAAATAATAATAATAATAATAATAATAATAATAATAATAATAATAATAATTTATTATTTATACCCCGCCCATCTGGCTGAGTTTCCCCAGCCACTCTGGGCGGCTTCCAATCAGTGTTAAAAATAGTACAGTGTTACATATTAAAAACCTCCCTGAACAGGGCTGCCTTAAGATGTCTTCTGAATGTCAAGTAATTATTTATCTCTTTGACATCTGATGGGAGGGCGTTCCACAGGGCGGGCGCCACTACCGAGAAGGCCCTCTGCCTGGTTCCCTGTAGCCTCACTTCTCACAATGAGGGAACCGCCAGAAGGCCTTCAGCGCTGGATCTCAGTGTCCAGGCTGAACGATGGGGGTGGAGACGCTCCTTCAGGTATACAGGACATTTAAGATGTTGTGGGGTTCATTATCAGTCAATGTTAATAGTAATAATAATGTCAATGGTTTACCCGCCTTACCACTCGCAGAGCACTCAAAGCAGAATCAGGGCTGTACCAAAAACATCATCATCTCATTGTCAAATATTAATAAAACGAAAGCACAATGGAGCAAAACCAGTATAACTGGAAGATACCAAAAATAAGGCAAGGCAAACAAAAAGTATGCAATCAGCTGTGGAAACTAAGGCAAATTACATGGGACACAGAATTCCACAAGCTTGTTTCCATTTCAGAGAACCCAGATGATTTCCACTATCTAGACATGAGCAGGAAGTGGGAATCGCAGAGGCTGATTTCCAACGGACTGCAGGGGATGGGCAGAATAGGTTGAGATGGTTCTTAACAGCATGTGTTTGTACCATCCATGTGTTTGTAACCATGAGACATTACATTTGATTTAAAACCTCAGTCCTATCATTTGATTGGCCCTTGAGTGACTGGCATCAATTTCCCGGGTGTATTTTATATTTACGACAGTTATATAATGATAAAGGTCCTTGGTTATTATATTTGTACAATTCCACAAACTGAACAGTCTGCGCCAAGGTACAACTGTGGAGCATTATCTAATAGTGTCATTCTATCTGGTTGGGCTTTCATTGTGCTTCTCCTTCCCTAACTGCTGTACTTATTCCTGGGGGAGGGCGGGGGGAACCCTGTGAAGAATAGTGTGCTGACTGCTGATAAATTCACCACATTCCAAATAAAAGACATGGTTGAGTACCTTTGACTTGCAGCAAGTGTATATATGAGTGCTGGAAACGCTAGCCAGGTTGAATCTAAAGTGTCTCATTTGCTTGTGCACCTGATACCATCTGAAGCAATATTTCTCATACCTTTCCTAGGGAATTAGAACGCCCCAAGACCTAAGGCATGGGGCATGGAGAGTAATAAGAGACATTTCTCTTTTTATTAATTGGAATGCAGAGAACAAGGGCATAGCCCTAACAAAATTTCCAAAAGGTTTCTATATAGGGGAAAGAAAACAGCTTCCCATTTATCATTTGTATGGCTAACGCTGGCATTTGCAAAAAATATTTTTTATTAAAAACTGTAACAAATTACACTTCAAAGACTATGGCAAATGAAACATTTGCACTGCGGTCTATTCCTTTTAACAGCTGGCTCTAACAGATTCATTTCATTGAGCATAAGAAGCTTTCCTCAATAGGCAAGGTGTAAATAAATTCCTGAAAGAACCTTTGTTGTACATGCTCCATCTTGATAAGGCAGAGCCAGAACAAGACACAGCAATACGTTGAATGATTTCCATCATTCCATTTATGGGGTCTACCATGTACTCTCTTTCAGAGTACACCCTTTTGCTATCCTGGAGTCTGACACATTTGCAGATAGACTATTTTAGCATGAGGCTTTTACACTGTTGAGCCGGGTTCTTCATGGCAAAAACCTGTTTCACTAGCCATTTGTCCCTGTGCTAGTTTAACTTTCTTAATTTTTCTATTAGGGCTGTTTCTCATACATATTGGTACTAGTGGTCTAGGTACACTCCTGATAGATCCTTCCAGTGTCTAGTTATGATATTTCTAGCTGCTGAGATTAAGTGATTTATAAGTTCCTTGACATTGCTCCATTGCTGCCCTGAAATATATTTAATAGGGCTAGTTCTGGAGTTGCTTCCACTACCTGTTTTGATATTTTGGAGATTTCCTGCAGTGCTGATATCCAAAAGGATTAGACTTCACACACACCCTCCCAACAGCATACAAATCAATATAGCTAATCTGATCCAACAACTGCACCCCCCCTCCCCACATATAAGCAAACCATACTGCAACCAACCAAGCTCTGGGCTTTCCAGTCTCTCACATTGCCAATCAAAATAAATAAATAAATAAAAAGCCATATAAATAAAGGACCCACCCACATGACAGTGACACAAAAATCCCTGCACAAGGAAAAGATCATTATCCCTCCATCTCTCTCCCCTCTCCTCTCCCCCCGCCAATGTCTGTAACAATAGTGTCTCATACCAAAGGGAAGCAAACTGTGAAAAACACTCTGACTTGAAAATGGAGATCCTATACAGTGGTGCCTCGCAAGACGAAATTAATCCGTTCCACGAGTCTCTTCGTCTTGCGGTTTTTTCGTCTTGCGAAACACGGCTATTAGCGGCTTAGCGGCTTAGCGGCTATTAACGGCTTAGTGGTTATTAACGGCTTAGCGGCTTAAAGAAAAAGGAAACAAACTCGCAAGAACTCGCAAGACGTTTCGTCTTGCGAAGCAAGCCCATAGGGAAATTCGTCTTGCGGAACGACTCAAAAAACGGAAAACTCTTTCGTCTTGCGAGGCACTCGTCTTGCAAGGTACCACTGTATATACTTTTCCTTGCTTATTTGTTAGTTTTTATTAAATATTTTTTGTGCTACAAAACAAACAAGAAGAAGGTAGTAGTTTGCTCCATTTGTTTGTGCTCTAGACCAATGCAGAATGAACTTTTTATGCCTTGGTGGAAGAAAGGTCCGTTTCTACTGCTGTCTATAACAATGCAGCTGCCAGCATATATGGATGCCTATGTGGGAGGGGAGGCAGTTGTGTCCCCCAGATAAACCATAATAAGCTCCAGAGTCAGATCTTTCTCTATAGTTTTTCTTTTTAATTAGAGCTCTGGCCTTTGTAGAACCCATGAAATGAGGCAAAATGGGCAGGCACAATTCTGCTCATTTGTTTTGTGCGATACTGTCCTCCTTACGCCTTTCAGTGTTTTAAAGGCAACTCATGAAGGCATAGCAGTGAGCAATATTTAGGAAAGCAGAACTAACAGTTGATAAAAAGAAGGTTAGAGCAGTTCTGGGTAACCTGTGACCTTGCAGATGTGAGGCGGTGCCACAGACCTGCAGTGGCATTGCTTTCTGGTTGCTTTCTCCAGATGCCCACGCTGGCAAACCATTTGGAAGACCCAGAAGAACCTTAAGCAACTGATTTGGTATTATCTCCAAAGTGCTAACATCATCCAAACTCCACAGTTCTGCACCACACAGACTTCTAGCAATAAGCTTGCCAACACAGATCTGAATATTAAAGTCGTGTAGCTTTCTCTCCTGCCCTTAGAGAAATTTGGAACAACCTGGACTAACTGAAAAGTAGCAAGTTTTATTGCTAATTTGTGCCCTTTCCCACACAGACATTTATTTAAATGGATCTTTGAATATTAGAAACTGTGGACTTGATCTATGTCCCCTTGCCAAAACCTATAACTTTGGTTTTCTTATAATTTACTTTTAGATGTTCCTCCTTGCGGGAGGCTCACATATTTTTAATAGGAGTCGGAGCCTTACCTGGATAAAGGAGATGAGGGCAACTTTATCTGCATATAGCAGGGCACAGCTGTACCACTTTGAGCAGAAATGTTGTCCTGCATCCTGTGATGAATCATGTCTACCGCCTCTGGTGCTGTATGCCACCACATAGCACAAGGGGCTGCTGTGGCCAATCGTGGTTCCCCAACGAGGGAGCATACATATTTGTCACATTCACATTTTACATTTCTAGACTGCTACCCAACAACTTCAATGGCCACAAGCTAAATCAAATCGCCACAATTGCCACTGGCTCCAAACAATAAAAACCTGATTCTCTAAATTGAATGTACTGATGGGTAGAGCAGTACAATCCCCTTTTGTGCTGAGCTGGTTGGCAGAGACCAATCTAACCAATCCTGCTGGCCTCTACTAGCCCCCTGCTAGCTGCTGAACATGCAGGTGGGTGGACGTATCATTGGCGAGATCCCTGATAGAGGCAGACAGAAAACAAGTCCCTAAATGGGGCTTTCTGGGTAGTGTGTATGAGAGAGAAAGCTGGCCTTCAACCCACTGAATCCTGCTCTGGCCCTGCTGCCACTGTGTGATAGTACCAGGCCCAGTGTTGGCCTAATCGTGGAATGAGCTCGAGGCTGGTGCAGCCATCTGCCTGTCTCTCCATCTATCCCCACCTCCACCCCCCCGTGTGCGGTAGGGCTGTGGTAAAACCAACTGGGCTGTGTGTGTAGGTTAGGACTGCTCCCATTCCATTTTCATTGGTGTGGCTTAATGCACACTGAACTTTTTCTGGATTGAACTCAGCAAGTGAAGTGGCCCTTTTGTAGGATAGTTTCTACTGCTGCTGGTGGTTCTTGGGAAAGCTATTAGAGTCTCTTGGGAAGGCTAGATTTTACCTCATGAATTCTTGTGTAATTGTAAGCTCACCTGCCGCAGACATTTTGCATAATGTAGGGATTTTACTGGCTGCCTGGGAAAAAACCAAGAGCTGCTCAGTTGGAGCTCCTGATATTTCTCACTGTCAAACAGTAATCACAAGATTTTTCCTAAGACTGAGAAGAGAGTTGGAGAAGAGCAAAACAGCAAAGCCAAGATAAATAAATAGCTTGTTACAGGCAAATAAGATGTTTTTGTATTGCAAGCTTACCCTTCCAGTGGTGTAATGTTTAGAGTAATATACACTGCAATTATTAAATATTTATATACGAAAAGCATTGCTGCGGGAAAAGGATTATGGCTCAGATTGTTAAAAATCTATGGTTCATTTTCTTGCTGCTAGGGAATAAAAGGGATAGTATATTTTCTTGATCAAATAGTCCATCTATTCCAGAACTACTTACAAATAAATGTCAGGTTCCAGGTATGTTTGATACAGCAAACCCACGAACACTGTCAATGTACAAATCAGGATGCAGCAAGAATGGTGAAGGAGGGCTGGTGGGTAAACTATGGCTAAGCTTAACACTCCACGCTCCAGAGCTCAACCTTGAGGTATGAAGGTCTACTGCAGGTGGATAGACCTTTGCCCCTCTAACATCAGTTTCTGCTTCATATTACAACCTATGCAAACAGAAGGTGGTGTCTTCTCCAGCAGATTGTATAAGAAAGGCATGGGGAACCCCTGACTTCCAGATGTCTTTGAAGTACATCTCTTGTCACCCCTAGTGATAAGTTGTGCTGGCTGGGGCTGATGGGAATTGCAGTGCAACAACACACCAAGAGGGTCACAGCTTCCCCATTTAGCATGGGAAAGTGATTTGAAAGGATAGAGAACAACATGTGATTTCGGTCAGGCTTAATCCTGAACCTCTGGCCTACCTTGCAGCGAATCAGTATGCCAAATCCAAAGCCTGAAGTCCAAGGTCAAGCCACACAAATGAAGTCCAAATGCCAAAGGACAGGAAACGTAGTCCAGGGTTAATCCAAGTAGACAAGTCTGAAACCCAGCAGTCAGAATACAGTCCAGAGTCAAGCCTGAAGAACAGTCTTGTAGACATCTAAGAGCATCTAAGCCAAAGTCCAGCAACATGGGCAGTGGAGCAGAAACAAAACCTCAGCTCTGCTTCCCTTTTGCACTTTGCATCTGGGCTTGACGAGGCAAGTGACCCTCACCTGCTCCAAGCCTACTCCGACTGAGAAATCTCTCACCTGCTGCCAGAGCTAACGAGACCCACCTGGCCAGCTAACAAGCTAGGCTGTGGGCCTTTGCCTGCCTCAGCCTCCGAAAGTGCCTCTCTCACTGTTCCCTATGCATCAGAGCTCACTTTGTTTGTGGGGACAGTGGACTCTCTGGCTCTGTTGGGTTCTGCTGCTCTAGTTCTTGTGCATTGATCTCCATCCCCTTACCAACCTCCGTCACCCTGTGGTAATGGGCTGCATATTGATCAATAAATTGAAGCTGAAGCTGATATTGAAAACACAGTGGTGTTGTCTCAAGTCCAGGAGGTGGGAAGGCAACCTGTTCTGGCTGAGGATACGCTTCCCTGGAAAATAGAGGAAATCTATAAAATTGTTGCAGTTCACATGGTTGTCTGCACTCAGGAATGGAAATCAGTCAACTGAATACTATCAATTTTTGTTATTTTAAGCCCACAAATTATATGTAACTAATGACTCCTTAAAATAGTGTTACGGCATTTGCTTTGCCTTGAAATGAGTCTAAGTTATGTGAGTTATGTAAATAGTCGCTGAAGTTATGTAACCTACATTAAATAGCTAACAGTGAGACAAGCAAGCAAACAAACAAACCACCAACCAGTATTTGATAGAAACTGAGCTGCAGCAGGTCAGAAACAGTCCCGATTGTGATGAATACAGTTCAGAATGAAAATAACTGCCTTTTACATTCTCACCTGGAAGGCACATAGGTATTTGGAGGTGCTTCTAGATTTAAAGGCAGATTGCTTAAAAGCAGAGGAGGAATATGACTTCCTCCTTTAATGTATGCATTGTGGATGATTGGGCTATTTCCTTTGAAGCAGGACTTGAAAGGTCTATTTTACAACGATGGCAGTGATGAATAAGAAAAGCCCCAAGATTACCGTACCTGAATGGAAGCTAAACTGGTCCTGAACTCAGTATTAAAATCAGCTTAAATGCAAAAATTTTGGATTGGCAGTTGTTTGGGACTATTTGTCTCTGTCAAGCTCTGAAAACTGTTAGCTCTCCAGAGAAAATATTATGAGTCTTGTTACATTTAATATTTAAAATCTGATTTAAATGTAAATAATTTATACCAGGCTGCATTTAATTTGCCACACGGAAAGGATTCACTGTGGTCTGTATTACGGTATATTCTGCCAGGAAGAAAGCTATGGGCGCTGCAACATTTTGTTGCTGGTGAAATCCAGGGGCTGAATGCATGCCTCTTCCTTTACAAATGTTATTTTTATCATAGGGTCACTACACAGTGTTATTTATATTATGTCAGGCTGTGCTTCGCATAGTGCAGGAAGTTGGCAGCTTGTATGATAACATCTGCTTTTAAGGTTTATGCTGTCAAAAATGGACGTCTATTAGCAGACACCGAAGGTTATGCATAACCTATGGTGGTACCAAAAAGGTGGATCAATGACATTTGGTCCGCTGTTACAGCTGCAGCATTCGCACCGTTAAGCCCTTTGTTAGCATATTCAAAACTGCATTTCAGAACGTGCAGACGCTTCCAAAAAAGAAACTAACAAGATAATCTTCTAATGAACATCAACATTTAGTGGGGTGTTTTTGTGTTCTTTTTTGAAACCGTGGCTAAGGTATTTGATCCATCATACATTAGAATAATAGTGTGTCACATAAAGAAGGATGAATAAAATAAACAATTTTATCGTTAAATATATATCACAGCATTTAAAGCAGGGGTGGGAAACCTCAAGCCTGGGATGCAAACCTGCCACCCTTCAAGTTCCACCAGGGTCACATCTTCTTTCCCATCCTCCTTGAGTGTTTTTTCTTCTTTCCCATCCTCCTTGAGTGTTTTTGCTTCTTTCCCATCCTCCTTGAGTGTTTTTGCTGGAGTATGCCCTTGAACGCTGATAATACCTCTTCCCTGAATGGAGGATAGACAGGGTACTTCTGGCTCCACTAACACATGGTCCATAGATGGTTGCTCACAACACAATGTGGCTGTCAGGCTGAAAAAGTTTCCTCACATTCTAGAGCTTTAAAATTACTTTAGAGTCAGTATGCCCAAGGCCACTGTCTGATCAAATACTTCACAGTACAAGCTGAAGGTTTGATGGGATCAGGCCTTGATCAGATGTTTAGGCATTGTTTGCTCTGGTGTGATATTATTATTATTATTATTATTATTAGACACAAGGAAAGAGAATTTGTGCATGGTATGCACCAATTTGCACAATAACAAACATTAAAATTGCAAAATATTTTATTTTGGGGTTCCTTTTAATTTGAAGGGACCTTAGGAAATCCTTGGGTGCATGGGATAACATACCTGTAGCAGAACCCACAATATTTAGACTGTCATGACCATTTAAGGATAGTTGAGTTGATAATGTAACTTCGTTGAGATAACTGTGTGTTGACCGGAAAATAGCAAAGCATCAACTGTGGGCCAAGACACAAAACTCAGGCATGACATGAAGGCCACATTCGATGGCCCCCTGTTGTGGCTGCCTGCCTCACGGAGAAACATCCTGTCAGCACACGGGTTAGTGACAGCCAGTAATGCAGCTTCATGAAGCTACTAAAAATCAAGGCTTTAGGATGTTTGACTTCTTTAAACACAAATTAGCATTTTGTAGCAATTTTTTCCACATGCACTAGCCCAACAATAATAAACAGCTGATCAAAAAAGAGAGGACGATAACTCTTCTACTTTGTATTGTGTGCTAAAGCAAGAAGCATTTCCTTTCTCCCCAGTCCCTATGCTTTTCCCCCCATTGTGTGTAGCTGCTAATTTGTTCCCCTGATTACTAATCAGCAACAAATCCCTAAAGTTTCAACAACAGTAAGCTTTGGGTGTCAAGGAGGGAGTATGTGTTTTTACCTACAGACAGAGTAATTGCAGATATATGGCCCAGTGCACAGAGGTGACCATAACAGGATATAATTTAAAGTGCCTTTTTGGCGACCTCGCATTTCATTTCTTTCATTTCTAAGTACTATTGCGCTGAAGCAATGAGGTTAAATTCACTTATATTGTAGACAGCTAAGTGGTGGCGGCCTGTAGTCAGGACAAAATCCAGCCTCTTAAACAATTTTATGTGACCTCTGGACATCATAACAAATTATAATCAAGGTATGACAGAGTAATTGCTTATTATTCTGTAAAATGATTGCTTTTTAAATATATCTTCCATGAAAGAGTATGAAGGAAGCAAGAAATCTGGTTTTAGTTTTTGTGGGTGTTTGCCTGCTACACTTGTGAGTTCTTGTGAGGAGGAGTATTGTAAGAAAATGGACTGGAGCAGCATTGGGAGACCTGTGCCCTTTTTGAGGTGTTGTTGGTTTCCAGCTCCCATCAGCCTCAACCAGCATAACCAATGGCAAGGCATGATGGGAGATGTAGTCCAGTCACCGGTTCCCTATTACTGGTCTATAGCCCAGAAGAAAAGGGTAAGCCTGAAGGCATAACCACAGCTTGGTAGGAATGGACAACTGAGTCTATTTGTGCTCATTCCATGCCATTTTCATGTGCCTACACTTAAATCTATTCCATCCTCTTTCTGCATCAATCTGCAATTTAAAATCTACATGAAATGTTGCATTTAAATACATTGTCTTCATATGTAGTTTCAAAATATTTTTCCCCTCAAAATTTTCATCTTCGGTATGTGTTTTTTTGGAACCAAGAACTGTGCCACAACATTTGGGAAGTGTGAAATCCTATGGTTCAGTAAGCTCTGGTCCACATATTAGTCTGAAAGGCCAGTTTATATTAGGATTTGCAAAGACTAAATTCATCAAGTATCCCTTAGTTGAGTTTGGGCAATCGTACATGATATGGCAATGGCACCAATAAACATGGGGGGAATTGGAACCTTGTTGCTTGAGACCAGCCACCAATTATTTTAAAAGGCTAGTTGTACTGTACAAAGAACCTAACACATAAATGAATGAACTGTTGCATCTCTTCAAATAGTAGAAGAGAATAATTATTACAAGGTTGTATCCAGTATAGCACTAAGCTAACATCATTTAATTGTTCTGCTGGTAAAATATTTTGCTTCAGCAGAATGTGTTGGGCAAGAGAATGCATAAGCGGTTTGCTGGTAACTTTGTAGCACCATATATAGCACAATTCCGAAATATTAATTCGGTGGGTGGGTAGGTCACTGTTTTTGTGTGTTACTATGGTATGGATTTTTGTGCTTTTCTGTTGTAAACCGCCCTGTGATCCTCTGATGAAGGGGAGTATAGAAATTTAATAAATAATAATTTTTTAAAAACTGTTGCACTGGATTCCTTTGCTGTGCAACATTAAAAGAGACCTTGCACTAGCGGACAGATAATGTTTGATACAATCCCCAGGATTTATATTGGCCACCCAACAACAGAGTTCTCTGAATAGCTAAAAAATAAATAAATACTAAAAATACAATTTTAAAAATAGTACAAAATAATGCCTATCCAATAAAAATAAATTACAACAAACAAACAAAACTCCCACTCATTTATTACTTTGGCAAAATAAATAAAACAAAATTTGCCTCTGCCGCTAAAACAATTCTTCCGGGTGAGCTTTGTTGCCATTGTTGAATGCAACAAATGCCATCCCTCTTCTTCAATGCAAAACTCCACCGGTAATTTCTTTCTACATGGGAAGCCACAAGGGGACACGCTGGCATAGTATCTCCCAGCTGTCAGAATGCCAAAGCTAGAGTGGAATTCACTTCTTTCTTTTTGTGCCACCAGGAATTAAATCCAAATATAGTAAGAGGAGTTTGCCACCATTGTACACTAAAAACACAGCAAGTATTTCTATGTGCTCTGTGTGTGTGTGTGTGTGTTTGTGTGTGTGTGTGTTGTATTCTGTTCTGTACATAAAGGATTATAATGTACCACCTGCTTTGTGTCTGGCAACAGCAACAGAAAGTATTAAAAATTCTGGATGAGCATTTTAGAAAGCAAAGACTTGCTGGGATGCTCTCCTGCTCTCCGGAAGCATTCAGACTGGAGCTAGCCAGCCCAGGGTGGTAATCTGTCTCACTAGTCTGAGCTCCGTGCATCATTTATATTGCCAAGAGTCCACATAACAGCATATGGGAAGGAATATCAATAGACAGATGCCTGTAATCTGTGAAAGGGACAAAGATTCCGGCGGATGATATTGTCAAGCACTCCGCTGGTGCAAGTTTCATTTATTTCAATAGGACTTGGATGGGCAACACATATTTCAAACGGGCTTGCCTGTCCCACCAAGATAAACTTATCTGGTCTTGTAGCTCTCACCTGGGAGTCCTAAAAGGGATGGCAATATATTCTGTTCTCATATTGCCATCCCTCTGCAAATGCTTGCGGACCTTTCCTGCTTGCTTCTCCATTCCGGAATGCCAGGAAACATTTACCTGCCATAATTTAATATAGACGTATTTGAGCCATGGCTAATGCAGTAAAAAGAAATAATCTAACATGAGATTGCATGTTAACCAAGTCTGAAGCATCTTGTGTTCACAAGTGGTTTTTTGCAGTGGCAGGTATTTTTTTGCTGATATTTTCCTGGGTGCCAACCATTGCTCCAGTTCCATCTCATCATCGCCTGAACACAGCTTTTGTTTCCATCAACTCAAAGGAAAAGTTGCAGCATTCCCTTTTCCGCCAGTTGTTGCTGAAGGGATGTTCACAGTACCTTTATTTTTATTTTAACAGCTGTTTTGTGCAGGACTGCCTTTGTGCAAAGCAACTGCATTACAACTAAAGATATAATTAACCTTTGCGTGTACAGGAGGTGGGAACGAAAAAGAAAAACACTGGGCTATGTTCTTTCTCACATAAGCAATTTGTGGCTTGCTTGTTGGTTATACAAACTGTATAACTAACAGTTATACAGTTGTGGAAAACAGAAGAATGTTCTAGAAGGTTCCAGTAGGACACCGCTTGTGCTCATCTAGGTTATATGAAGATTATCTGACGCTATGTTTTGCTGTTTCCTTAAGGCTATAAGATGTTATTTGTTAACTGTTATTTGTCATTTCCAAGTAAAATAATCTCTTAAAAGGTGTTAGTAACCTTAAGTATAGCTCTGAAACAATGGATATATAAAAGCCAGCCCTTCTGCCCTGCAGCCACCATAGAGTGCTATTATGCTAATTCAGATTTCAGGAGTGTGGAAGATTATTGGTAAGATTTAAAGGCCAGCTTAAGAATAAATAGTAAACAAACAAACAAGCAAAGGACACTTTAAGAATATTTGTTCTTCTTACTGGTGTGCTTGTCATCCATATCTAGTATAAAATATATTCAACCTCTAATTGTATGCATACTTACCATATGATTTACTTCTGAGGGAACATGCATAAGATGGGCATTTTAAATGTTTGTAACAATAGTAAAAAAAAAAATAGCAGGAGCTCTTGGTAAATAATCACGTGGTTGATAAATAATCACCTGAGAAGCTGGGGGAACCACCGTTCAAAAGGCACCCCAGTACAGAATGTCTTAGAACTGTTTGTACTGAATCGTATGCATCCAAGTTTTTGTGAAGATAGTTTTCCTAGATTGTCTGAATATGTCCATATTAATTTATTATTTTTAAGTTCAGTTCACACCATTTCCACATCAGTATCTAATATCTATATTTATATCTATATAGATAAATACACGAGAAAGTCCACACAAAAACTTGTACGTTTTGGGGGGAACATTTGTCCAAATAATGCCACTTTTTGTATACACTTTTGCCTTATGCATGCATTTTTGCAATAAATTTATCACCATTAATGCATTTTTACATTATTTTCACTCATATATGCACACTTTCCCCTAATATACATGTTTTTCTATGCAGTTTTTTGTTTGTTTGTCTTGAGAGGTTTGAATATTGCACCACAGAATTCAGAGAAGTGTGGTTTCAAAGATAGCTACATTTGGCTCCAATTTTCATTGTGAATTTCTCCCCAGTCCCTCTCTCATACCCCTTATTTCTGCATCCAGCACATGTTGCTAATAATTCTTTATGGGGGTGGAAGAGAGTTGTGATTACTTTTTGATTGCTTTGTAAATGGTAAAGTACCGCAAAAAAATTCTCAGCCCAGTTTACAAAAGCATGTTGTAGATCTGCAGGTTAGGTTTGTATGCTTGTAAAAGCCAGAGCCGCTTCCCAAATTACAACCAAAAGGCACAGAGCACCTTTGCAGGCATGCAAGTATCTTGTCAGGATACTTAATATAATATATGATCTTCAACAAGGGCAAGCAAATACGTGGAGCCTCCTGTGGAATATGAAGAAATCACATCACAATCCCTGTGCTTTGTACATTCTAAGTTGAACTCACTGCTGGAACAAGCAGTGGCTGTGACGGCACTGTGATGAAAGATCTCAGTGAAACCAGGTAGTGCTATATCTAACTGATGGATGAATGGAGTTTTAGAATGTGGGGTTCAAGGATGACACCAGAGGGGAAAAATATATTTGTGATATTATTTGTTATTATACGGGACAGTGGTACCTTGGGTTAAAGACACTTCAGGTTACAAACGCTTCAGTTACAGACTCTGCTAACCCAGAAATAGTACCTCAGGTTAAGAACTCTGCTTCAGGATGAGAACAGAAATCGTGGAGCAGCGGGAGGCTCCATTAGCTAAAGTGGTACCTCAGGTTAAGAACAGTTTCAGGTTAAGAACCGACCTCCGGAACGAATTAAGTTCCTAACCCGAGGTACCACTGTATAAGCACCATAACATTCTGTCTGCTGTTTGGAGGTCACCCATGAAAACCAATCATTTTTAGTGTGCACCTGATGACAAGGACCCTGCTTGTGGGAATTGTATGATTCTAAATTTAGGGAATATGCAAAAAGCATCTCCCTATTATATTATGAAAAGGGGGAAAAAGAGAGGTACAGTATTCAACATTCCTCTACCCCTCCCCCCGACTGCAAAAACAACGATCTGGGCTACTTAGCAATTGCACAGATGCCACAATGACTGCCATACAGACATGTTCAGATTTGTTGGCAGCAGTGGGCAACACGCCAATGTGCTTAATGCCGGCATTATCTACACGTGGCGGCTTCGACAATGAGGTGCTAGCAAGGGAAAGAGACACTTACGTACATCTGTTCTTCACTCTTGCTGAACAACAGGAGGCCTCCGAGTTTGTGATGAGACTCATCAATAATGTGAGAGCACAGTGTAGATACATCCCGGGTGCTTTCAATTCTGTGCCACTAATCAGGCCACCAGATGTGGCCTAAATTACACTCCGTAGGAAGAAAGGGAAGGCTCAACAGCTTTTTCATACTTCCTACCCAGTGTCCATATTCCGTTGCTCAGAGTGCTTCTCAAATGCAGTCTTGTTATGTATTCCTGCAGTATATAGCCTTTGGTAACCTGGTGTCCTCTAGACATTTTTGGACTACAATTCCCATCAGCCCCAGCCAGCATGGTCGGCAAAGGCTCTTGGAGTACAATGCATTGGCTGCATGCCGTCTCTGTGTAGCTGTCTCAGTTTGATTAACTGTAATTTGATGCTTTGTATGCTAGTATGAAGCTGAAAGTATTTTGTGACTGCAAGAAAATGTAGCATCCTGTTTTCTAACCCTCATTTATATACATACTTATTTAAACAATATTTAGGCCACTCCTCAGAAAAAGAAAAAGAAACTTTGGATTGCCACACAGATGCAACCCAGTAGATGGATATATGTTTATTGTAGTTTGACTCTTCAGAGGTCCCTATTTTCCAGGGACAGTCCCAGATTTACAGAAGCTGTCCTGGTTTCTGATTTGATCCTGGAATGCCCCACTTTTCCTTAGGACCGCAATCTTTATAAATTGATTACTGCACAGCATAAATACTGAGGCAAAACAATCCTTATAGTTTTGATGTAATTTAGAATTCGTTTATCTGCTGTCTATGGACTTCCACTGTTCCCACTTGGTGGGGGTCAAACTGCACCGGTTGCCAATTTCACCCAGGGCCAATTTAAGGTGCTTTTGCTGATGTATAAAGTCCTGAGGGACTTGGGTTCCAAATATCTGAAGGATTGCTTCCTTCCAGATTGGCCTGAGTGTTATGATCAGGTGGGAAGGCCCTGATCATTGTGTCACCATCCAGTGTATTCCAGGGTGGTGGGAGTAAGTGAGTGGACCTTTGCTATGATCTTCTCAAAGCTGTGGGATGCTCTCCCTAACACTGTGTGCCTTTTGTCAGCAGGTTGAGACATGACCTTTTTCGTAGGCCTTTGGAAAGTGATGTTTAGATAGAAGTGATGACACTTCCTCCTACTGGATTGATGATTCTGGTGCTTCAAACTGTGATGATGATGATTTTAAGTATCTTATGCAATATAAAACCTAATTACACATTGTTAAAATACACAGTAAATAAAACACACATCAAGATTCCCATTAAGACATTAAAATATAAATAACCATAGTTATGTATTGGCTTTTGTGACCTGCTTTGGAACCAACAGATGAAGGGCATGTAATAAACACCATCCATCAACAGATAAGCAAGCTGTAATCTATTACAACGTGCCATGTGGATCCTCTCAATCACATATCATATCTGCACTAGATATTATCAGAGGTAACTTTCACTTGAGGTGGAAATTCCTTAACTTGGTGGGAAGAGCAACTCAAACAACACATTGAAACAACGCAAGAAGCGTCACCATGTGGAAGCATCTTCTTTTTACATAGATCTGGAAACATGTATTGTAGCCTTCCTCAAACTGGTGCTTCCAGATGTTGCTAGACTTCAACTCCCATTAACGTTGAGCCCTGGTCATACTAGTTAGGACTGATGGCAGTTGTAGCCCCAAACATCCGGAGAGCGGCAGGTTGGAGAGGCTGTTGTGGAGAATCCATGGTGTAGCACTGAACAGGAAAGTCTTAGAAGAATATGCCAATCCCTGTGGGCAAAGAGCTGAGAGTGTTTATGGGTATTCAGTCATTAATTTAGCTCAGTCTCTTAAAAGGCTTTTAATTACCTTTGGTTTTTAGAGAGGTTCCTTTTGATAACTACTCCCAAGATGCTGTGATCCCAGACCCTCCCCACACCACACACATTGTGAATCTGCTGATGGAAGAGCCTAGGAGTCTAGTGGTTTAGCTTCAGTGCTGAATATAAAGTGCAATTTGTATGCATTGCTTTTTTCCACCAATGAAGCTGTGGATTTGGGGCTTTGGTCTTAAACAGTAAAGATAAACTGTGCCCTTTCAGTTGATGGCCAAGTCCCAACAGATCTCTATCTGCATGTTGTATAACTATTTTTAAGTGAACAATGCATCACCTCTGGGAGGAGAGGACAAAATGCTGAAGCAGCCATTCTAAGTAGGTGAACTACAGAACAATCTCTATTCAGTAATTCAGTTATTTTTGGAAGAAATGAACCATATGAGCAGCAGGTGTATATGCTAATAGAATTACTTTCTATTTTAATTAAGCTGCATTTCCCCACAGAGTAATTGCATATGGTGTTTACTCAACTTTTTTTTAAAGGCCATTAAAGTCTTTGTAATCTCTTTTCTTCCCAGTCTATAAGCTACGGTTTCCAAATCTCAACAACATTTCCATCCTTAAAAGGTAAAGCGTCAGTCAATGAGGCACATCTCTTCTCCAAAGAATTTCAGCCCAGCCAGCTGCAGAGAATTTGCTATTCTTAGGTTTCAATCGCATACAAACGTATGTGGGGCAAGCCCCCTTGAACTCAGTGGGACTTCCTTCTGAGGTGACATACATAGGATCACTCTGTAAACCTGCTATTCTTATTCTGACTGAAACAGTAAGGAAATTTTTGAGTACCAGTTCCTAAATTGTCTGCTGAAATGTGACTTTTATTTCCCCTCATCTTGCACTGTGACATGGGTTGGGCTGAAGAACTGGTTTCATTTGTCCTGGGGTTTTCCTTCCAATAAAAAAACAAGACACACAGGAATTAGATGCTTTCAGCTCTCACCTTGTTATCAGGTGTATATGTTCTAAGGTTAACAGATCTGCTTGGAGAGGTTGACCTAAGTTAGTTCAGAATGTTGCATATCAGATGTAAATTATTAATAAAGTTGCACCCCATCATTCAAGTCATTTACTGTTGTGTCTTAATTCTGATGCTGAAGGGACAAGGGTAGCTTGCCTGCATGTGGGTGAATGCAGAGAGACATGTGTGCGCTGCTTCATACAGATGACATAGTCCTTGTATCCTGTACTGTTATAGGTATGAAGCATATTCTTAGAGACCTTGGATCACTTTGTAAAAATGAATTTCTTACTCTGAACTATGCCAAAACTCAGTTTACTTGTTTGCCAGGTCACATAAATGCACAAGTAGATAATATTGATATAGAACAAGTTGATGATTTTAAGTATCTGGGATTTCAGTTAAATAAAAATCATATTTGGAATCTGT
This sequence comes from Podarcis bocagei, assembly GCF_964188305.1. Classification (NCBI taxonomy): domain Eukaryota; kingdom Metazoa; phylum Chordata; class Lepidosauria; order Squamata; family Lacertidae; genus Podarcis; species Podarcis bocagei. The sequence goes on from NC_138128.1 coordinate 70,648,276, forward strand.
CATGATCACTGCAGATGGTGACAGCAGCCATGAAATTAAAAGACGTCTGCTTCTTGGGAGAAAAGCAATGTCAAACCTAGACAGCATCTTAAAAAGTAGAGACATCACCTTGCCAACAAAGGTCCGTATAGTAAAAGCTATGGTTTTCCCAGTAGTGAAATATGGAAGTGAGAGCTGGACCATAAAGAAGGCTGATCACCGAAGAATTGATGCTTTTGAATTACGGTGCTGGAGGAGACTCTTGAGAGTCCCATGGATTGCAAGAAGATCAAACCTATCCATTCTGAAGGAAATCAGCCCCGAGTGCTCACTGGAAGGACAGATCGTGAAGCTGAGGCTCCAATACTTTGGCCACCTCATGAGAAGAGAAGACTCCCTCGAAAAGACAACAGAGGACGAGATGGTTGGATACTGTTCTCGAAGCTACCAGCATGAGTTTGACCAAACTGTGGGAGGCAGTGGAAGACAGGAGTGCCTGGTGTGCTCTGGTCCATGGGGTCACGAAGAGTCGGACACGACTAAACAACTAAGCAACAACAAGACGTGGAACTGTAAGTTAACTATGGGCATAATAAATTTTGCTCACACTCAAGGCAGGAATTTTGTACCCTCTGCACTTAATATCTTTTTTGGAAAATAAACCCATCAAGTGGTATGTGGTGCAGAACTGCTGGGCTGGGCAAATGTTGCCAAATTGGAAACTTTCTGAGGTCATTCTTGAGCCTACCACATGGCACCCATGCCATAATGACATTTGAGGTTGGGTTTTGTTCAATATTGTTCAGAGTCCATACTGTCTTGCTTTTGTACAGTGGTACCTCTGGTTACAGACGTTTCAGGTTACAGACTCTTCAGGTTACAGACTCCGCTAACCCAGAAGTAGTACCTCAGGTTCAGAACTTTGCTTCAGGATGAGAACAGAAATTTTGCGGCAGCGGGAGGCCCCATTAGCTAAAGTGGTGCTTCAGGTTAAGAACAGTTTCAGGTTAAGAACGGACCTCCAGAACGAATTAAGTTCATAACCAGAGGTACCACTGTACTTGTTTAAATTACAGCATATACCAGGTACAAGGTTGCTCCAAAAATACAGTTGGAGCAAATTTCTAATAGGCCTGTACAAAGCTGGGTGAATAAATGTGAAACTCTTATAGTTCGGTATGAATAGAAGCCTGACATCTTTGAGGTTGCTACTTGTATAGCTTCAAAACAGTGTATTGAAAACAAAATTCAGGAACAAGCCTTTTGTTAATTAGATGACATCTTCAAGCTATGTTGTTTTCATCATTTCATTATTATGTTAAATCTTATCATGGTCTTCCAGATTATGTTTTTGAATTATCTGCTGGTATGATGAAGAAAGCGTTAACTGCCTGAGATCCCAAACTATGCCCACAGAGTATTTAGAAGGGAGAAATGATGGAATACCTGTAAATTGCTGTTTATGCATCTGTGGCCAGAGAGAGGCAGAAGATACTGTTCACTGTGTATTATATTCTGTCTTCTATAAGTCCCCTAGGGATAGGTTTTTGAAAAAGATTCTTTAGACAGTTTCCTTTTTTAAATAGTAAAAGGAAAATCTGTTATTTACTGGTTGAAAGGGATTAATATATCACATATACAGTTCTTATGTTTGCTCTAGCAACCCAACAGATCAGACAAAACATTTGTCACACACACACACAAATAAGTGTCCAGTATGCTGGGGATCATCTATGTTAAAATGCAGCTCTGAAGTGGATTCTCCCTTCCAATGAACACTTGTTTTGGCAAATACATTTGGTGAAAACTGCTCTTGACCATCTGGTCCCGAGGCAGTATCTATCTATCACCATCTGATAACAGGGTGGATCATACAAAACCCTGTAAAATGTAAACATCATATGTGATTTAAAAGGAGTATTTTAAAGCTATTTGTTTAGGCTTATTATTATACATACAATAAGAAGCATCCTAAAGTCATAGTTGTACTTTGTCACTCATTTCCACATCCTAGGGGAGTCTACTTTCAAGACGAAAATAAATATTTTCTAGTCAGCCATCATTTGTGTTGCTTGCTTTTGTGTGTGTCTGTGAGGGTTGTTATATATGCCAAGAAAGACGAGGAAACTCACTGGAGGACATTCTGTTCCTATTACGGATTTAAACACATTCACTGAGTCAAACCTTTGGAAATATGCTCTAAGGTAAACACGACTTCTCTTTACTGTGGGCTACTGCAGGCTGATACATTAGTGTCAGGTCATTGAAAAATCTTTATGCTGGGCCACTGAATGTGACAGCATGAATGACGCTTCTTACACATGCATTGTGGAGGAGAATATTAAAGGCTAATGTATGTGCTCCTTTCTCTAGAGGTAGATAAGATGAAGAAAAAGAAGTTCTAAGGAGGACGTAAGGTCCCGTATATCAGTATATATTAGGATGATACACTATTTTATTTTTAAAATTTTCCATCCCTTGTGAAAGTTTGCAGAACATTTTAAGGTATGTTAAGCAGTGCTTTTTTTGGGGGGGGGTACACAGGAGTATGCATACCCCTAAACATTTTGTGAATCTTTGTACTTTTGTCCATTTACTGTATTTATTTCCCCAATTTGAACTATAAAATGGTGATTTTATTGAGTCAAAATGAGAGTGCCCCTAAACATTTTTTGTTTTAGAAAAAAAGCATTGATGTTAAGTCTCAAGTATGAACTAATGCAGGCATAGGCAAACTCAGCCCTCCAGATGTTTTGGGACTACAGTTCCCATCATCCCTGACCACTGGTCCTGTTAGCTAGGGATGATGGGAGTTGTAGTCCCAAAACATCTGGAGGGCCGAGTTTGCCTATGCCTGAACTTGTAAGCCTTAGCTTGTAATTTAATGGGAAAGGGTGAGTTCACATGAATTCACTGTTTCTAATCTCACCGCCTGTGTGAGTGACGATTCATGTGACCAGTTATGTGTAGCAGTCAGCAGGTTATATGTACATTGGTTCTTTCTCTTTAAACCATTGCTGTTTTCTTCCTACTGAAATTTTATTATGATGGAACACATGCAGAACATTTTATCTTATTTTCTATTTACTTATTTCAGGGTTGCTTTTTTATCATGTTTTACAGCTTAAGCACTTTTAGTACACTCTTTCTTGGGTTTTTGTTTTTGTAGCTTTTGATACCCTTATCTTTGTTCTTAAATATTACATTTGCATTGCTCTCTTTTCTCTCTCTCTCTCGTTTTGAATTTCAGAAATTAGAGATTATTTATATTTGTATTATTGCGGTATGCTAGTAAGTAAAAAATAATAAAAAAAATCTGATCCAGCAAACAGCTAGACCTACATAGTAGTAAGCTGGATGATAAACTATATTGACACATGGGACCTGTGTATTTCTTTCTGTGATCCAACAGCTGGTACTGAGTAAAGCTACAGAGCAACAAATATGCTCCACCAGGTTGGGGGGGGGCGGGCAGGAAGTACAGGCAAAATCTGAATCCAGTATGCTGTACTCATTTGCATGCTGGCTTGAGTTGTGCTCTGTGTTGAAATAAGTTAAAGAACAAAAGGGTGCTTAGGACACCTAAGCCTTCTTGTCAGCCCACTACCCTCAGCAAGGATTGCCCCAAATATAAGCAGCCTCTGAAGAGCAGGGGTCACAGGGAAGCTGAAGAGCATCTGGTCAGGGAGAGGCTCAGAGCGACAGAGAATTACTTTCCCCCCTGTGTGAATTGAAGAGCTCTGGTGCAATGCTTGAAATAGGTCTGGTGTTTCCAAAATGTGATTTGTGGACCACCGGTGGTTCATGAACTTCATTCAGGTGGCCATAGTGTGTTTGTAAAAATAAAAATCATACAGCATCTAGCACAGTGCATGACGATTGCTACAACAGGCAGAGGAATCATTTCGTTGTCCACTAACATCCTTAGCAATTTTTAGGTGGGGTCCATGGGGGTGGCAGCAGATGACAGCAGGAAGACTTCCATGACTCTGCAGCTCCCAAGCAATGGGAGTGGTTAAACTGGGTCTGAGGTACTAGGGTAGCCCTAAGTTTCCATCTATCAATATAGGGCTCTGCTCTCTGTAATGGCTTTCCTATCCACGTGGAAGCTTCCCAAGGTATATGCAAGGAAAGTGCTTCACTCAGTACATTGGCTCCCAGTGTGTTTCCAAGCAGAATTCAAAGTGTTGGTGCTGACCTTTAAAGCCCTAAACTGCCTCAGCCCAGTATACCTGAAGGATACCCCTATCATTCAGCCCAGACACTGAGGTCCAGCTCCGAGGGCCTTCTGGCAGTTCCTTCACTGTGATAAATGAGGTTACAGGGAACCATGCAGAGGGCCTTCTTGGTAGTGGCGTCTGCCGTGTGGAATGCCCTCCCATCAGATGTCAAGGAAATAAACAACAACTATCTGACTTTTAGAAGACATCTGAAGGCAGCCCTGTTTAGGGAAGTTTTTAATGTTTTCTGTTTTATCGTGTTTTTAATATTCTGTTGGGAGCCACCCGGAGTGGCTGGGGAAACCCAGCCAGATGTGCGGGGTATAAATAAATTATTATGTATTATGTATTATTATTATTATTATTATTAGACAGCTCATGAAGTCAATCTACTGAACTATGGACTGAAGCAACAAGGCCAGTTTATTTTATGAAATTTGAAACCACAGTTTAATTCTAAGCATGTGCTTGAAAAGAAGGCTGTTTCACAGGACAATCCTTTGTATGTCTACTCAGAAGTAAGTCCCGCTGGGTTCAAGGAGACTTACAAACTGACAGAATGTGTAGGATTTCAGCTTTCATTACCACTATCTATGAAAGGAATTGGCAATTACAGTTTTCTTGCATTGTAAAGAAAAGGAGTAATTGCTACCTGTAAAAATACGATTAGTTGACCTTCTGTGTAGCACCTCAATTAAGTAGTTCAGCATCTAATTCTCTCCATACTTAGCCATGACCTCTGTACACTGTACATGAATGCTGGAGGATGTTTCTCTATGAGAAGATTCTCAGTGCCACTTCTTTCCAAAAGCAAACCTGAACTTGAGTAAATGCTTCAAATATGAATTGAACTGCCATCCTTGTTCTTTATATGGACAATGAATCAATTATAGAGAAGATAACACACAGTAAAAAGCTTATTATGTGAGATGGGGAAACTTGCAAACTAAGAAGCAGGTTTGTCAAGGAGGAAGTTCTAAGTGAAAAATTTAACAGAAATTGTAATTTTTTTACCAGGAGACAATTGTTGTTGTTTTACAATATAAGACTGTGAAACAGCATTTACCATAACCAAGGCCACATCTGCACTATACATTGGTTTCTCTCATATATATGAGCGGAGTACTATTACATGAGAATATATATATATATATATATATATATATATATATATATATATATATATATATTCTCATGTAATAGTACTCCGCTTTTCAAACCATACTGAGCTCAAAGCAGCTCCAAATAATAATACCTGAAAAAATCTTAGCAGAAATTACAGTCCCTGTAATCATATAACAAACACAATAGCAAATAAATAAGGCAAGTGTATGAAATAACAAACTGAATACAAACTCACAGTGATTCAAAATACCTGGCTGCTGAGCACCAGCCTAGTGCTAGTTTACATATTGTATCTGTGAAAGGGCTTCTTCACCCCGCACAGCAGCACACTCCCAGCCAGTAAGTTCTTGCATATTTTTTAGTCTTGACTTCCTTTTCACCCTCAAAGAAAGAAATAGATTTCTTCCATTTTGTTTCCACAGTGGTGGGGCAACAGGTTCCACAGAAGATCCAGAAAGTCTACAATGCCTTTTCTCCATTTCAGCATGTTTGTGGAAATTCATTAGCATCAGTGCAAATTTCTCCAAACATACATATGCCAGTGTGGTGTAGTGGTTAAGATCGGTAGACTCGTAATCTGGGGAACCAGGTTCGCATCCCCGCTCCTCCACATGCAGCTGCTGGGTGACCTTGGGCTAGTCACACTTCTTTGAAGTCTCTCAGCCCCATTCACCTCACAGAGTGTTTGTTGTGGGGGAGGAAGGGAAAGGAGATTGTTAGCCCCTTTGAGACTCCTCCAGGTAGTGATAAAGTGGGATATCAAATCCAAACTCTTCTTCTTCATACGTTTGTAAGGAAAGCCTTACTACTGGATCACACCAAAGGCCAATCTAGTCCTGTTTACCACAGTAGCTAATCAGTTGCCTCTAGGAAGCCCCAAGAAATTTTAAGAACTTGTAACTCAGAAATTGCACCTGGGGTTGTTGATTCCCCTCCTGCCCCCCAATCCATTTCCCTGCTGTGCCTTGTCTTTTTAGATTGTAACCCTGAAGCCAGGTAGTCATTCCTTCCCCTCACCCTAGTCTACTCTTTAAGGTGCTCTGGGATTTATTTTTGCCAGAAGAGAGCGGTACAAATACATTAAATGAACAAACAATAAAACACCCTTGTTTAATATTTGCTTTCCACGTTGAATGTTTCGTTTCTACTGTTCCTCTGCCATGCCATCTCTTATCTCAGCTTGTGCTGCTCTCTGATGCCTTGATAAACTATCTTGCTGAGGCATCAAGGCATATGGGCATCTCTGAAGTTGGCAGTCAGCAGATTGGTGAAGCCAGCAGAAACCAGAATTGAGGTGCGCCACTCAAAATCCTACTGGCTCACCTTTATGACATGCTCTACTACTCTGGAAAATGCAAAAATTAAGACTACCTGAAACCTGAATCTTTGAGAAATGTGGTGCTTTCTGACTTGGCTTACTTTCCAAATAAAAATAAATTAGAACAACAACTTGTGCACATGTATCTAGCAGAGCTTTTTATTTTAATTTTAAAAGGCATTTTTCCCCACCCCCACCCCCACCCCCACCCCCGATTCATGGCTGTTGTATTCAGTCCTGTTATTCAGCACCTTACTGCATACTATATTTGGATTAATCCATCTTCCTAGCACCCGTGTGAGTACGTGTTTTCTTCAGAATTATTCACTGTAGAGTTTGTGATGATTTCTTTTACAGTACTAACCTTCACATGGATTCCTTTGTGTAAGCCCTCCCAATCCTACCATCTCAAATTGAAACACCTCATCGTGTTCACAGTCAGGTAGCAAAAATGTTTAAGACATTAAATGAATAAATAAATACACATCACAGGATCCAGACCAGTTTAGAAAATCTCAAGATCTCAAAGCAATAGCTCAGAAGCCTCCAGAAACACTTTTTTAAAAAAATAAAATGGTTCAAGTGATGTTGGGAGGAAGTTCCAAAGCCTGGAAAAAGACCCAGTTCCACTAAAGGCCTCTGGGGTAGATCTCAGTGAACAGGGTGGTTCACATGGTGACAAAGTGGGTCTTAATGGGGCACAATTGTGGCATGTGGAAAGGGGAGGTTAACCCTTTCCTCTGCACAGAAACCCTGGAATGTCATGTATTTAGTGGGTGGTGGTGGTGGTGGTGGAAGTGCTGCCTTTGGTATCAGTGCCAATTCACCTCCTAGAGTGAACAGCATCTTTGAAGAGGTGGTTTCTACAGGACTGTGGTTAAATCCCCTTACTCCACCCACTGTGGTCCAGATCCAGACATGTTATATACATCCATGAACTTAATGTCACATCTAGTTTGTCCCACAGACCAAAGGGTGGTGTGTGTGTGTGTGTGTGTGTGTGTGTATTTGATAGCTACTTGTGTATAGTTGGAAGCTGATGCATTGTGGTCACAGCTAACCCTTAACCTGACACTAATAAATACTAGGTTTACATGTTTTCTTTTCCTTCTTTTGGCAAAACCTAGCAATTAGTCATTGCAGAAATAACTTTAAAATGTGAAGATTCTTCACTGCTTATTAGGGAAGTCCGACTCCCATTAATCAGTAACATCATGGCAGGCTGGATTGCAGGAGAAATTATGTCATGTGGTGGCAAAATGTGAGGACCAAAAGGATCAGCTGTCAGAAGGGCCACTGAGCACTAAAAAGCTTGTAGGGAACTTTTTGTTAAGCTTTGATGGCTGAACAATGCACTCGCTGCTCGTGACCTAAAGCTTTTTGTAGAACAGTCATCCTTGACTACAGAGCCCATACATGTCTGTGTCACCACACACCATAGGTTGCAGACAACAGAGCATCAATCTCTGCATGTTTAAAACACAGTTATTGAATGGATTCTAACTACACTTGAAAACCCAATGGAGAGCTATTGAATTTATGTCCACTTCTACATTCAGATAAGAGTTGTGTGGGATGGAGGGGGTAACCCAGAATGCAAGCTGGGCTGAATCCCAGTTTATTCAATGACTAGCATGGGGCTGACTCAAGTTGTCTTCTTCAGTTTCCCTGCCCTTTCCAGATGCTCTGAAGTTGAGGGTGGTGTTTTGGTGCAGATACAGGGTGGGTGTGAGGATGGAATGACTGGAAGTCCCAATAGCTGGCAGGTAGGAATGTCAGAGAATTCAGACAAAAATGGAAATGGGAGTGGAAATTGTCCCTCTTTGCTTATTTATCCCATGTAAACCCATCTAGTGAACTTGATCAGTCTTTGCTGCTGTTGATGTTTTCAGTCCACAATGATACATGATTGCTTATGTCCCCACTACCACCACTGTATTTTCTTTGTACTGTCAAGTATCGGGTGGAATTGCTATGGCAATGTAATTTATTCAATTAATTGTGTAAATTATGTTAAGTTACATGATTTTGCCACAGCCGACAGTGGGACAAATAACATCAGTTTTGGCAGAAGATGAACTGTGGCAGAAGAGAAACAGTGCTGTATGTGATGATCACAGAATGGAACGGAAAGCAATGGATTAGAGAAAGACACTATTTTCTTATGGTTCCGAGAGAGAAGACAGGAAACATCACTTTTTCTAGTTGGCTTCATGATGAAGCCTGGGGATAAATTATACTTTTTGGCACATTTAGCTCTGGAAATAACCTAAATGCAAACCAGGGGACAGGAGTGAGGAGCGAACTAGTAGTTGGGACCAAGCCACCATCAAGGATACAGAAGCACACCTAGAAACCCTTGTTGCTGAAGAAAGACTCAACTGCCACAATAAGGCTTCTTAAATTTCTTCCTGGTCCTGCAGACTCCTATGACTCAACCACTGATACATAAGCCTACTTCACTGGGAAGTTGCCAACTTGTAATTTTCCCCTGGGAAACTATTAGCACCTCTGATCTCTGCCCCTCATTACACCTGCCTAGTTTTCCTTCCTCTTGTCTGAAATTAAATCAGTGTGGATCCTTCCTCTAATCCAGCAGTGAACTGATTTGTGCTTTGATACTCTTAAACAAACACAGAATATGCAACTATCATGATCTATTACATATTTTAGTTAAGAGGGAAGCTTCATTAGGGAGAGCAATAGCAGAGAACATTAATTAGAGTTTTAACACCCTTATGTCCTTCTGGCAAAATATCACAGCGTTAAGTAGCACAGAAATCCAGGTTAATTCAGGATAGATATGCTGAGAGCTGGTGTGCTGTAGCAGCTAAGAGAGCAACCTATGAATCAGAAACAAACCAGGATATCAGTTTATGAGCTCAAGAGGGGCAAAACACTCTCCCTCAGACCATCTATCCATGTCCAACATGATGATAATCATAATACTGACCTATTTTACAGTTCTGTTGTGAAGATTACAAAAAAAATAGTATGTGAATTACTTTAAACACTATACAAATGATAACTATTGTTCTAGCATGGATTGTATAAATTTTCATTTTAAATAGGTTAAGTTCTGCATGTCAACATTTTACAGATTAAAAGAAGGGAAGAGCAAAGGAAAAGTACTTTGTGCATGTTCTCTCTCTTCCTTACAGCTTTCATGGACTGTGTCATCGATTATCACTATGCTAACTGGGAAAACAATATTTTCATCATGGTTTCTTGTCACTGGCTCATGCATATTGGAAATCAGGTTCCCTCAGGTTGATGGTGTCTTCAGAATGTAAATATCACCAGCTCCTCTGATTTCACATTCAGGGTGTTGGATATTGCAGAACATACCACCCAAATTGCTTTAATCTGTAAAGGATTCGGAATTGTAATCTGTGCTTATGTTACGTTTTTATATTAGGAAAAAGAGGATAAAGATTCAATCAATGTCTATTTCATGGCTCAGCTTGTTAGATTTTTTTGACACTGGCATTTGTCACTTGATATAATTCTCCCACCCAGCTCTGAAACTTCTGCATATCTGCCAGAGCTCAATCAAAATGAAAAATCCATGCTCTGTCGCAAGGATGGGAGGGAGGGAACTTGTTTGCATTCTGATCACTGAAAAGATGGTAGTTCTTTCATAGCAGTGTCCAAAAGTTATTTTTTTAAAAAAACACACTCAGTGCTTAATGTCAACAGTTACTGGTTGCAGGAACACATGATGAGCATTTTAATCCCTAGTACATTTTACACATCTGTAAACCTGGATATTATCCTCTCTTTCGCTCTCTCTCTCCAGCCTACACTCTTCCTAGCTGATTCTGACATCTGTGCATAATTTAAGGCGTATTTTATGTGGTATATGTTTGCTGTCAGAGCAGTGCTTTGTTTTCAGCAATGAGAATGTAGAGACCCAAATCCTGAGATACATGTAAGTGGCAATGTGCTTCCTATGCACTGCTGAGTACATTCATCTATAACTGTCTAGCCATCCAACAGATGGCACTATCAGCATTGGCAACACTGATCACATGCTCGGAGGCTAGAAAACTCCAGATTCTTCTTGTAATGAAGCGAAAGGAAACACAGTTCAGTTTTGGAACTGTGCATCTTTCAGTGTCTGGTGCAATGAATCAGCCATTAAAGCCGCATGCAGAACACACTTTTGCTTATGCAATTTCTGATCCGGTAATGGATGCATGGATATAAACCTGCTTGTTTAATATTTAAAATAAGTAAGTATAAGCCTCTCCCATCCAAGGCATACCTATATATACTGATCTATATCAGGCCCCACAGAAAATATTAATGCAGATTGCTGGTCAAGCTCTGCTGTCATTGCCCCTCAGCAGAACTGGATGTTGGGTTTGGAAATCAGGCCTGGAAAGTAAGTTGTTAATTGCATTTATATTTCATAGGAACATGGGCTTACCTCCCTCCCCCATTGCTTGGGCACTGTGATTAATGCAATGGTAACCTTGCAGCTGGACTACTACAATGTGTTCCCTGTGAGGCATTCCTTGAGATTGGTCCATAAGCTGCAGCTGGTGCAGAAATCTGCAGCCAAATTGTTGAGTGGAGCATATATTACACCTGTCCTGAAGGAACTGCATTGGCTGTCGACCAGCTACTGGGCCATGTTCAAGGTATTGTTGCGAACATATAAAGCCCTGAACAACTTGGGACCAAATTACCTGAAAGACTTCCCAATGGATAATTAATTGTGTGTGTGTGTGTGTGTGTGTGTGTGTGTGTGTGAGAGAGAGAGAGAGAGAGAGAGAGAGAGAAGCTTGTAGGCTTCATTATGGTCAACCTATCTTTTCCTTTCATTATTTCAACAAAGTTGCTGAAACCTCAGGGCTAGAGTTGCCAACAAAGTTCACTTTTGTTGAAATTTCAAGAAGAAATGCTTAGAAGAAATACAGTGGTACTTCGGGTTACAGACGCTTCAGGTTACAAATGCTTCAGGTTACAGACTCCGCTAACCCAGAAATAGTACCTCGGGTTAAGAACTTTGCTTCAGGATGGGAACAGAAATCGTGTGGTGGCGGTGTGGCGGCAGCGGGAGGCCCCATTAGCTAAAGTGGTACCTCAGGTTAAGAACAGTTTCAGGTTAAGAATGGACCTCCAGAATGAATTAAGTTCTTAACCCGAGGTACCACTGTAGCTGATAAAATTCAAAAGAAGCATAAGGCATTCTGAGAAAGCCTAGCAATGTTTTGCAGTGGGATTCCAAATAATCCTAAACAACAATCCCTCTTCCCCCACACCAACTAAGAATTTAAGAGCTGTTGAGGTCGCTTACAACACAGCTATTTTGAAGCCGCTGTTGCTGGGCTGCCGTGACACAAGAGATTATGTCAAAGATCCAGAAGTTACATTGCTAGAGTCAACTTGCTATTCAAAATGACTTTCCACCTGAGACACACACGGAGTTTTGATTATTTGTGTTTAGCATTCTACGACTGAGCCAAAAGCCTGTCTTTTTGGCTTAGCTGGGAAATAATTGATCATCTTAGGAGTCAGAGCATCCTGAAGCAAAACAGAAATGACTTAACACTGACAAGGTCAATTATCTCTTGATAAATCCTACAATCACAGCCATTAATAATAAAGGAGGTTACTCATGGAATGTCACCAGCCTTTTCTCCTTATTCATTTTGTGGCCACTGTCATGTATGGTTAGTTTAGACTGAGTAAAAGTGAAGGGTTCAAATGAGAATTAATTCCCCCCCCCCCCCAGTTCTAGCCACTATTATTTATTTGTTTCATTTTTTAAAAAGCGGTTCAGATATCCAACTATATGGGGAATGTGATATTTCTGTTTGCCAGGAAACCACTCATCCCTTTTTGACAGCCCAGCTGAAAATTCAAACCACGCTGTTTAAGCTTTGCTATCAGACACCATACTAGTTATGCCACTGAAGCTTATAATTGCTTGGTTCAGTATTGTGGCAAAATTATATGGGATTGGATTTTAAATTTGTATATTGGGAGGCAGTATTATATTACTGTTATGTAGATGATCTGTGTGTTGTGGGATTGTGCATTGTGGCATGATTGACTCTACTGATGTGTTGTTTGAGGTCATTCTGAATCTTCCATGATTGACAGGGGAATTTCCTCTGATCTAAGTGAGGAAAACCCCTTTTGGAGTCCTGTTGGGGGGGAAGCTGGTTCAGAGAATTTGACAGCTGAGGCGGGTTATGAGGGAGCTCAAGGGAAAAGAGATTGTTGGCTATGGTTTAGGACCAAAGGGGGCATTTGTGTTTAAAATTAGGGCTTTTGACATGTAGAGTTCTCCCACTTCAGGTGATCACCATCATGGGAGGGCAGTTTCGAGGATGAAAGTGCAACTGTTAAGCTCCCTTGTTATTTTTGCTATTGTTGTTTAAGTAATCTTGATATATTTATAGGCATGAAATGTGTGTGGGGGGGTTGTATTTATATTTTTGTTTTGCTACGTTATTATGAAATTATGCAGTATATTATGCAGAAATTATACAGTATATGCACTGTTGTGTATTTACTTGGTTGGAGAACAGCACTGCAAAATTTGGAGAAGTGTGAATTTGGAAGAGTGCTTGTGCTTTACGTAGCATATTGTTCCAAAATTGTTAGTTTGGTCCATCTTTAAATGTGAACTGATTTGCATCTGCCCCATCCTTAGGAGATAAACACACACACACACACACACACACACACACACACACACACACACACTAATTTTGTTATTATTAATACCAGTGTTCTTTTGATTCTTTTTAATATATTTCTATCCAAAAACATTGCTTCTGGAAAGAGCATGTACTGCAAAGGGAGCATGATTTCCTAGAGGAGCTGGCACTTAATTAACAAAAAATAATATATTCAGGAGATAAATCAGAATGTCTGAAGAGGTTTACTGGAATATCAAGATAGCTGACTGGCAAAAGGAAAGATCCATGACTTTTCTAGAAATAGATGCTGGGAAACGAACTTCAGCTCAGAAAAGAACATAATCAATGGCTAAGCCGTTGATTTTTGCATCGGGGCCTCTTCATCACAAAATGCAGATTTCATTCCAGGCTTAGGCAAAGGGTTTAAAGGTTTATGGTGGGATAGTGCTAGAAGTGAATAATAGTAGTTTAATTTTGCAACTGTTAAAGCCCATTTTAAAAGCTTTTATCTAATTTGCACATTTATCTAAATGTATGTCCTTGATTTGGATCCCACTATTCATTTTCATGATCCGCTTCCATGAGAGCAGTTGGCCTTGGCCAGAGAAGGAGCAGATAAGGGAGAAATGAGTCATAGTTCCTAACATAAAGTCAATACTTTTGGAGGCAAGCAGAAGACTTTGGGGAGGGAAACACTCCATGACCTGAATATTTGTTCTAAAACATATTTGATCTGAACTTAGGTTGGACAAAGGACTGAACTTTGGAGATATCTGGGCTTTCCCCCCATCTTTCCCCCCCTATATTCATTCATTCATTCATTCATTCATTCATTCATTCATTCATTCTCAAATCTTATATCCAATAACAATTTGCATGTCTAAGAAAAATAAAGGGGAGAAATCACAGGGATCGTTAAATAGTAGCAGTGAGGTAAAATAATAAATACCATGTTCAGAAGAGATGAGGAACCTGCAGTCTTCAAGGTACAGTGGTACCTCGGGTTACAGATGCTTCAGGTTATAGACGCTTCAGGTTACAGACTCCGCTAACCCAGAAATAGTACCTCGGGTTAAGAACAGTTTCAGGTTAAGAACGGACCTCCAGAACGAATTAAGTTCTTAACCCGAGGTACCACTGTATTGTTAGATTCAGCTCTCATCAGCTATTTGTTAGACAAAAACCAAGTGGGCAAAGACTTCTTCCCCAAAGTCCTTCCTTGAGGCCTCCAGAATGGAGGAGCTGATGCAAACCACTGCTGCTGGCAGGAGGAGACTCTATGAGTTTATGTCCCATTGTGGTGGTGTCAGTCAGGCATCCAATATACCAGGATGGAGCACAGGTCAGGTTCAAAACTCTGCCGTCAGGTTCAAAACTCGTAATCATTTTCAATCAGGAGCTTAGCAGTCTCATTCCTTGCTGGGTGCACTGATGTGGATTGATGATATCATTTATCAGCAAATATTGGTGGTCTGGGCTTTGAATTGGGGTCAATGAACTTTGGCTGGGGGAGGTGAGCAAGGGAGTCCAGAAGTAATCCAAACCCAGCAGACGATCCCTAGATGGCATCTGCCTAGCCATACCTAGCTCTAATCAGAACTATGTGTCTATCCTATAACTTTTGTATCAGAGCTACTGCATATGTGTGCCTTTATCCATAGTAGAAGTTTTGTTGGATTGGGGGGGGGATCTTTGCAAAGTATTATTATAGCACATCATGCACAGTTAATGCTTGCCCTGTCCCCAACACTTTTCACAAGCATTAGAACAAAGAACCTCGGCTTTTAAACCACCCTGTGTACCACATTTACTCAGAATTACTCTGAGTAACTCTGTCAGTTTACTCAGAGTTGCTGTGGGGCAGTTCTTTGCACAAATTTCTAAGCAGCAGCTGTTGCTAAAGAGCAGCCTGCCGGCAGCATAGCAATCTTTTTCCAATCTCTCCTTTGACTGGTTATCTAACTACGGCAGAGGAAATCAGTTTGTACTCAGACTGGATAATGCAGCTCTTTTTGTGCTACAGATTTTGTAGTGCATATGATTATCTGGATTTCTTGCACCAGGAATATTTGAAAACGAGCTTTCTTCCAGTTTATTAGCTTATAGCTGCAGGGAGTTTAGTTAAGATCAGACCTAAGATGTAAAATTCACACATGCGTGAGAAATTAAAATGATACAGTTGTATTGCTGTTTACTGAGATATCATATTGCAAGCACTGTTCCAGCAAAATGTACGGTGAACAGTGATTGAGATGTACCCAGGCTTTAAGCATGCCATGATCTCTCATCACTGACCTTCCCCTACAATATGGGGGATAATGTTACTGACTTACCTTATCTGGCTGTTATAAGATTTACAACACATCATTTCACATGAACACTTGAAAAAGCTCTGCAGAAGTATTGTTAACATTGCTGCACTTCAGCACCATTGTAGTACAGTGGTACCTCGGGTTAAGTACTTAATTCATTCCGGAGGTCCATTCTTAACCTGAAACTGTTCTTAACCTGAAGCACCACTTTAGCTAATGGGGCCTCCCGCTGCTGCCGTGCCGCCGAAGCCTGGTTTCTGTTCTTATCCTGAAGCAAAGTTCTTAACCTGAAACACTATTTCTGGGTTAGCGGAGTGTGTAACCTGAAGCATATGTAACCTGAAGCGTATGTAACCTGAGGTACCACTGGAGATGCAAAGCCTGCTCTTGCCAAAAAACCCCACAAACTTATTGCTGATTTGTTTTTTGTTTTCAAAAAATAAACTGTAATGGTGGTCACCTACAGGGATCACGCAGAGAGGTGACCAAAGCCCTTTCTTAGCAAACTTTGCAATTTAAAAATCTTCCTTCCACACACGCACACACCCATTATAACAATGGATGATTGTTATTCTGAGAGTAGACCCCTTGAAATCCATTCATTTCAACGGGTCTGCTTTGAGTATGATGTAGCTGAATACTATCCAATGCATCATAACTTTTAAAACAAAGGAATTATTTAAACATGAACATCACAAATGGTAGCATTGTCCATGAAATTCATTGTTGTGATAGAAGAACCAAAATGCTTTCTTTACAAGAACAAAACCAGCCATGTTGAAATCCCTCCAGGGTGTTATATACATGCCCAGGGTCATAACATTACAAGTGCACCTAAAATAAATTATAGAGTTAATGAAAGGAAAATAAAAAGGAGGGATAAAAAGTTCCTTGTTAAGTATAATTGATAGCACAAATCTAATCAGAAAGGTTAACAAGCTCTTGAAAACTGTTGAATCAAGCATACAGAGTGAAGTTGCTAATATAATTATACACAGCTAAGCATATGACAAAGTATCCTTTATTATATTCTGAATCTAACCTAATGTAGTTTTATTTCTGAAAACAAATTATAAATGAGAGAAATAAACTATTTTTGTCTTGCAACAGTATAAATATTTTCCTGGGTTATTGTCTACATACATTTTTTAAAAAGATAGTATACTTTTAATAAAGTTATATGTTAAAATCCTGTAAGCTTTACTTACATATCATTCCATTTTAATAGGGCCGATTCAGCAAAGACTTTTCATGTGCTGACTGAGTGAATACCCTATTTTAATATGGTCTCCTTTACATAATCTCCCAGAAGTAAATCTCTAAAGTTCTCATTCATGTTCATTTTCTGGATTGTGGCTTTAATGGCTATTGAGTGTGGTTGTTGAGGCATTTCAAAAAGAAAAAGAAGAAAAGGACAGATTATGTGCACATGCCCTGTAATCACCTGCCAATATATAAGGGAAGGGTGAGGCAGGGGGAAGGAAGGAGAAACCTAGGCTCAACCTAGACTGAGAGCAACTGACTTTGAAGGCAAAAAGCAGGGGGACGCTGTAGAATACCAGACCCATAAATTAACCTTAAATAGAGAACTGATTACAATATAGGTGGGAAAGTTACAGATATGAAGTGTGAAGTTAACACCATAAATACAGGGCAGAATTCTGAGAAGGGTTCTGTAATGAGAATGGGGCAGACAAACACAGCACTTGCTACATGTGGGTGCCCTATGATGAGAAGAGTCTTGGACTTACCCCTCAGTAAAAGACAGAGGTTTCTGGGGCTCCGAGGGAATGCTGAGCCTAAACAAAACTCTTGTACCAGAGGGAAGGCAGTGAGTAATCTTGCACACATATCTGCATAAAAGTCGCATGAGCTAATTGATATGTGCAGATGCATATTTATAAATTATTACTTTAATTTAAATAGAAATAGCATATGTCTGGCCACAATAGAGAAGCCTGTGATCAAGGTGATGTGTGCCTGCTCAGTCTGCTTTGTAGGTGCTTACTGTTGACAGGTGCCTTCAAGGCCTTTGCTCTCACTTCTTATGGTTATTTATCATTAAACCAGACTTGAACCAGACAGCTCTTTGAATAATGGAGACATTCAGATAGAGAACTTCCCTCTGATAGCCCTCAAATAACGGACTGTCCTCTGTAGAGTAGGACACATGAACAACCTAAATCTCAACAGGTTATCAAAACACTTGGGCAGAAGATCTATTCATCCAACCGGAGGTGATAGATGCATGGAAGCAAATCCCATACATGTTTTCCTTGATGATAAGTGATAAGGAATTTTGCATGCAAACATCTCCTTAGAGGGACGTTCTCTAACCTGATCTACCATTTAGGGCTGTATATATGTACCGCTTATAGTCCAGTTACAGACCAACACTGATCAACTGTTTGGAATCTTCTTCTCCTTCTCCTATCCTCCTTCATGACCAGCGGTATTAAGAGTCTTTAACTAAGAACTGGTGTGCGTGCATGCATTTGACTCTTGCAGTAGACTACGGGTAGCCAATGTGGTGTTCTCCAGATTTAGGACTGTTGAACTTGCAAGACTTTGTACAATTAATATATGGACAAAGAATGAGAAAGGGAATGGGAGGACACAGGGACTGGCAGACAACAATGCTAAGCATCAATATGCCAATTCAAAAGACTGGTGTTTACCATCGAAGCCCAAAATGGCTTGGGACCCAGATATGCTTCACAGTGGCTAACAAGATGCTTGTGGCAAGCCTGCAAGCTGGACAGGGGTGCAACAGCACTTTGTAATTCCTAGCAACTGTTTTTTGAGGCATACTGCCTATGACAGTGCTGGTAGAAAATATCAGCTTGCCTGTGTTCCGGATCTCTTCATGTACTTGTTTTGCTGAACTGTTCTTTTCTTTTTTGCTGGCTCATCTTATAATTGTGACTTATTTACTTTGTGTGTGTGTGTATTTGCAAAGTGTGCTGCAATCTATTTTGATTAAGGGTAGCATGTAAATATTATAAATAAATGAAAGACATAGCAATCGAATGTCATTATCCCCATTTTGCAGATTGGAGGCTGAAACAGTGGTGCCTAAGGCTACCTAGAATTTCTGACTCCACTGCTGCAACACAAGGTATAGACACCTGAAAACAAATTCAGTGCTCTTGCACACTGTTGCCTTCAGTCATACAGCATAAGCCCCTCTATTCCACACCTCCATGTTTATGCCCTGTGTAAGGACTTGGAAAAAACGAATCCCACCCAAAATTTTATAGATGTTAACCATACGATTACAATCTCCAAGCTGCCACAAAAGTGGATTACATTTGTCCCGTCCATATCTTGCTCTTGTTACAATCATAGCTGCAAGATTGGATTTATGCTGTGCTATTTTTCTGTCCTTGTTACAATCTTTCTTGCCGGAATGAAGTTGCAGGATTTTATAGCCTCCTATATTCTTTGAAAGATAACAGTAAACTGCACTACTTTAATCTTTTCAATGTTCTATAATTTCACAGAATGGTCATTTTTATTCTTCCTTTTGTAATCTCGGCAGCATAGGGAAGAAAGATAGGAATGGCCAGCAAAAAGAATACATGGATGGTTACAATTCAAAATGATCTACCTGGCTATTGTCTCTCTCCCACTATACAAAGCACGGATGGATGTGTGTGTGCATGAGTGCACGCTTGTGTGTCGCTCTTGTTCCAAGGATTTTAACAAGAACAGAGTATGGCACAGTGTGAATCAATCAGTTCTCAGTACAAAAACAGTGATGAAAATGGATGGCCTATGGATAGTTGGGGAGAGAAACCGGAACACCTAATGATTTCATTTCCAGGATGAACTCCTGCAATGTCATGTACCAGGAGCAACTTGACTGAGAGACAGTCAGCATGAAATAACTATGGTAACAGAGGTATTGTGTATTTCAAAACTAGGAAGTACAGCGTTTTCAAGAAAATCACCTGTGCACTGAGCTCTTCTCATGAGACTGCTGCATTATTCAGTATTAGAGAGATGTAACAAAGAGCCGATTGAAGCAAGAACAAAAATGACTGGGATGTGTTGAATGCCAGGCTATTTGTAGAGTGTGACAAGATGTTTTGTTCAGGGCACACGAATATGGAGAATTAGGCTTAGAAAAGGGCAGGCAAAGTATTAAAATTAGGGTTCCTTTCTACCTGCCACATTGGAGAAATTAGACTAGTCTTGCATCCTTCCTTTGGATTCTCCTCATAATCCAGTGATGTTTTACCTCAGAAACTCCACTATGACTAAGGCTGCGGCCTAGTTACCCCAGTGTCAAGTGACTCATCTCTTTATTCTGAGGGGGGTCAGATTGTTTGGTAAAATATACTTTGGCTGGAGAAGAGAATGGATTTCAGATATTTAGTAGTTTGCCATCCCTGTCTTAAAAACATGACTCATTCCCTTAGACACAGAAAAACCAAGCTATGCTGTGTTAATCATGCTGGAGTTGGAATGATCTCCGTTCATTTATTTATCCCCACATATCTCAATAGTATTGCGGCTGCTAGATTGGCAGTTCATAGCAGTAAAGCTGATGCAAGTACTATGTGTAACTAAGGTGGAGAGAGGAGAACACACTTCCACCTTGTAAAGCATATGGGATAAACAGCTTCATATAACCAACATGCTTAAGTTTAATTAATACATAAGGGCTTACTTATATCCATTTCCTCTCACCTTGGTAATCAAAATAAAAAATTCCTTCCAGTAGCACCTTAAAGACCAACTAAGTTAGTTCTTGGTATGAGCTTTCGTGTGCATGCACACTTCTTCAGATAGGTATCTGAAGAAGTGTGCATGCACACGAAAGCTCATACCAAGAACTAACTTAGTTGGTCTTTAAGGTGCTACTGGAAGGAATTTTTTATTTTGACTATGGCAGACCAACACGGCTACCTATCTGTACTTGGTAATCAAGACCTTGTTCTCCTTCAGTCTACCTGAGAATCTCAGGCTCCAGCTCAGACCACATGGCTTTCACCAGCCTCTCTTGATTTTCTATACTAATGAACTTTCACCACTTTGTAATTAAGCCGTGCTTAATTCTGAAGCACAGAAACCTGACCAATTAAGAGTTTGTAAGGAAACAATTTTTTTAACTTACCTAACATGTGGTCTTTTTCTATGCTACGGGAAAAGTGAAACTTTGGAAAGAAACTTTTGAAGGGCACATTTTGGAACTTACTTGGAGGAGCATATTTTAGATGTCTAACAGCCTATATTTACACACTTTACTTTACAGCATATTTTGTGACTTTAAATCTCTGCTGGGGTTCTCTCATTGAACAGTACTTGCCCCAAACATGGATCTTGGCATCCAGGAATTCTTCCTTCCTTCCTTCCTTCCTTCCTTCCTTCCTTCCTTCCTTCCTTCTTTCTGCCAACAGAGTAAGGTGAGAAACTGATCCCAATTTTTTTTGTTCAAGGAATGACTTTTCTTCAAGCAGGTTCCATCCTCTGTTCTCTTCAGCAGCATGGAAAATTTCATCAACTTCCCTTCCCTATAAACTGCTATGCAAGTGCTCTCTGGTGTTTATGAACACTATTTCCCTAATTTCTTATTTATTTATATTGTCACATATAGTAGAAGCAGAGTGAACAGCCATATCCTCCAACATTTTTCCAATAGAAATAGGGACATCCTAAGGAAAAGTGGGACATTCCAGGATCAAATCAGAAACCAGGATAATAATAATAATAATAATAATAATAATAATAATAATAATAATAATAATATATTATTTATACCCCGCCCATCTGGCTGAGTTTCCCCAGCCACTCTGGGCGGCTCCCAATCAGTGTTAAAAACAGTACAGCGTTACATATTAAAAACGTCCCTGAACTTAAGATGTCTTCTGAATGTCAGGTAATTATTTATCTCTTTGACATCTGATGGGAGGGTGTTCCACAGGGCGGGCGCCACTACCGAGAAGGCCCTCTGTCTGGTTCCCTGTAGCCTCACTTCTCGCAATGAGGGAACCGCCAGAAGGCCCTCGGCGCTGGATCTCAGTGTCCGGGCTGAACGATGGGGGTGGAGACGCTCCTTCGGGTATACAGGACTGAGGCTGTTTAGGGCTTTAAAGGTCAGCACCAACACTTTGAATCGTGCTCGGAAACGTACTGGGAGCCAAGGCAGATCTCTCAGAACCGGTGTTATAGAGGATGGCTTCTCTAAATCAGGGACATCCCTGGAAAATAGAGACACTTAGAGGGTCTGTAAAAGTATAATGTATAAAGGTGAAAAATTGACTTTTTGTGTGTGCAGTAACAGAATTAGGTACCTAAAAGAGACTGAACCAATTCAGAGGCTCTGCAACCCTGCACACAGGGTGTCTATGAACACAGCCACATGGGGGAAGTAACATTCAAATCAGTGCAAACATGTTGACCACTGGAGCTTCCTAGCACTGTTGCTGATCGTAATTCTGATCACGCCAAAACAGATGTTGCTTCCTCTCTGTGGCTGTGTCCATAGGGGTTTTCTGCACAGAGTATTTTAAATAATAGGAACTAGCCCATCAATATGCACATAATGTATGGGCCCTTAAGCCGTGAGAGGCTGTCAAAAAGACAGGTAAGGTTAAGAATTCTGATGGCGCAGACTTCGGCTGAGTTCCGATTTGCTACAGTTCTGGAAAGGGACTGTTTGTGAGTAAATGGAACTGCAACACAGAGGCTGTTGATGCAGCCACCGCAATTTGAGTTATCACTGATTGCAACAGCTTGAAAAAGAGCCACCTGTGATCACATCTCTGACAAGTAGGGAGGTGTCAGCATTTGCTTCATTTAGGTGACAAGTGTAAGCCTTTTTATTCCCCAGGACTGTTAATGGATAGCGTGTCACATTGATGCCAGCTGTCTGAGTTGTTTTTCTCTATGTTAAAGCTACTACCAGCTTCTGTTGTTAGTTTTGATTTTATGAGAAGGCAGGCTTTCATGAACATTTCTTCCAGTGTTGTGTTTTTATATATTGCTTGACTAGTGAGCTGCTTTGCATTAGACTAAAGATAGGTGGCATATAAATATTTAAGCGAATGAATTAGGAAATAATGTAAATCAGGCTTCCCTAACATGGTGCCACCCAGATGTCTTGCATGATCAGTGACTAGTGGTGCTGAGCTTTATAGCCCTAAATGGCTTTGGTCCTGTATACCTGAAGGAGCGTCTCCACCCTCATTGTTCAGCCTGGACACTGAGGTCCATCCAAGAACCTTCTAGTGGTTCCCTCATTGCAAGAAGTTACAGGGAACCAGGCAGAGGGCCTTCTCAGTTGTGGCGCCCACCCTGTGGAACGCCCTCCCATCAGATGTCAAGGATATAAACCACTATCTTAGAAGCCATCTGAAGGCTGTTTAGGGTAGTTTTTATGTCTGATGGTTTGTTTTGTTTCTTATATTCTGTTGGAAGCTGCTCAGATGGGTGGGGTATAAGTAATAAATTATTATTATTATTATTATTATTATTATTATTATTATTATTATAGTTGTAATCCAAAATATCTGGAGGGCAGCAGGTACTGATAATGGCAACTCCGTGTTACTGCTGCTGTGCCACTAGTCTCACACAAGGGACACTAATGTGTCATGCCAAATAGGTACAGTTAGACAGCATATATATCTGAGGGGCCTATATCCACTGAAATCAATGCAGTTTTGCTCCCCCCCCCCCGAAATATTTGTAATAAACGTTCAAAACCTGGTACGGCTGAACCAGGTGCAGAGTTTGTATACTTCAGGATATACCAAAGCAAACGCAAGATCTATCTGCAGAACCTAGTTTGTGGTCATGAAGACACATTTTTCATTGATGTAGCACTTCCCTAAAATAGTTTATATGCAGCAAATAAATACAGCAGCATTAAAGGGAAAAAGTGCATCAATTTGTTCTCAAAGGTAAAAATCCTTCCCCAAGGTAAAATGACATTAAACAACAACAAAAAGGCTGGATTCTTAAGGATGTCAATCATATTTTTTTAAAAAATGGGACAATATTATTATTTTCTTTTTATTTTAACATAAGCTTTGATCCTCAAATTGATCAAACATTTATTTGATGAGGATTGCAGTTGGTACTTGTACTCATTGTACTCCCTTAACTTATTTTCCTGTTCTTCATATTGTAGTCCTCAAGGATCTTCCCCCCCATCCCTATTCTTATTTAGACTTTGCAAAGAAAGGTGTTAATTACTTCATCTGAAATTCTGTTTTGTTAATCAACCTCTTCTTTCATGTTTCATGAACACAGATTCAAAGAATAAACAACCCCTAGATGTTCTTCATCCTGCTGTCCAAAAGTAGCAATTTTTATTAAAGATGTTTCTCAGTTTTTGATGCATTGCAGCAAGGCAGGATGTATTGTAATGACATTCAGGATGAGCTGCCTCTCAAAAGCATCTCTCCTCTTACACAGACAGGAGGAAGAACCAAGCATTTTCAAAGTAAATTCTCTCATATATATATATATATATATATATATATATATATATATATATATATATATATTTGCTTTCGTAGATTTTCACGGGTACAGGAATGCAGGTTTTGGTGTCTTCGGGTGTCTTCCCGTGTAAGAGTTGGGGTGTCTAGGCGACGTTTCGACGAGGTCTCACTCGTCATCTTCAGGCTGGTGCTTTCGGCTTCTTGTTACTGGAACAGAGCAGGATCTCAGTGTTTGAGTTCCTATAAATACTGTTGAGGGGGTGTGGTGTATAGCCTCCAACGTTCTGGGCAGAGAGGAAGTTCCCAGGTTAGTGTGCCTTTTCTTCTTTTGTTCATTAATTACTTGAGGGATATCTTGAGAGATTTCTTGAGTGATATTCTGAGTACCATTTAGGAGGGTCATTAGGTGTGAATTAGTTGCTAAAGCTTTCGTGTCTTGACCTCTTGAGCTTGTGAAGAGTTTTTCTGAGAAGATGGCTGTACTGCACTTAGTTGTGCTCTGGCTTGGCTTCGTGTATAGGGGCGAGCTGTGGTTTTGTGCCCTGTGCCAGCCAGATCTGTGTAGGGATTGCAGGGGGGGTGCAGCATCCGGAGGTGCCACTATGGTTTGGCTACTGGATGGTGTCTGTAATTTATCTGTGGAGAGGGTCTGGGTTTGGGTCTGGTGTGGTTGATTGGAGATGGCGTTCTGTGTGCCTCTGGTTCTGGTGTCGGTTTTTGTGGGGAGGGCTAATTTCCAGATGTCTGGCAGGCGGGACGTGTCGTCACGCTTGTTCATGTTGTGAGGGTGTTTCTCTATCTCGATGGCTTCCATGATTATTCTCTTGTGGTGATGTTCCATGTTAAAGAGCAATTTGGAATCTGCAAAATTAATTTCGTGTCCTGTTTCTTTCATGTGTTGGTAAAGAGAGGAAGTTTTTTCTTCTTTTTTGACGGCATTCTTGTGTTCTGCGATACGTGCATTTATTCGTCTGTTTGTTTGTCCAATGTACGTGGCTGGGCAGACTTTGCAGGGTATTTCATAGACCCCTTGGTTTTCTAACTGGATTTTATCTTTTGGGTTTCTGAGGATATTGGCTATTTTTTGGTTGGTGCAAAAGGCTGTTTTGATATTGTGTTTATGGAGGATTTTGCTAATTTTATCTGTAGTGCCCTTGATATAAGGAAGGAGGGCTATGCCATTGTTTTCTTCTGTGTCTTGGTTTTTGGGGGGTGTTTCTTTTTGGATTAGCTTCGTAACCCTGTTTTGCTGGTATCCGTTGGCGATTAAAGATGACGAGTGAGACCTCGTCGAAACGTCGCCTAGACACCCCAACTCTTACACGGGAAGACACCCGAAGACACCAAAACCTGCATATATATATATATATATATATATATATATATATATATATATATATCATAGGTTTGATTTGGACAAGCAAAAATCCTCTTTTTGTTAAAACCATTCACAGTTTGAAATATTTAAAGAGTGTGTTCGCATCAGCATCATAATGGAATGGTACCATCAAGCAGGACATTCAGGGCCCCAACTCAGCAGAAGAGGCAAGAAGGCTCACAAGTGCAGCGGTACAGACTTGCACATTTTGAAGCAATACACACCATCTAGAGCAGACACCCCCAACTTGGTCCTCCAGCTGTTTTGGGACTACAACTCCCATCATCCCTAGCTAACAGGACCAGTGGTCAGGGATGATGGGAATTGTAGTCCCAAAACATCTGGAGGGTCGAGTTTGGGGATGCCTGATCTAGAGAGATCACCCCCTTACAAAAACTGTTAAGTCTAGGGATGGCCTAATTGAATCATTGATTTAGAGTGTGTGTGTGTTTTCATAAAATCCTAGAATATGGAGTTTGAAGGTCCATGAGGGTCATGACATGAAATTTATTATGGTCAGAGACCAGCTTGAGAAACACAAATGGAACCACAATCCCAATAGCAAAACAAACATTTAAAACAATATACAACAATGGATTTTAAGATTAAAAATGTGATAGGCATATAAACACATAAAAACTTTAAGATAGACTTTTTGTTGTTTAGTCATTTAGTTGTGTCCGACTCTTCGTGACTCCATGGACCAGAGCCCGCCAGGCACTCCTGTCTTCCACTGGCTCCCACAGTTTGGTCAAACTCATGCTGGTAGCTTCAAGAACACTGTCCAACCATCTCGTCCTCTGTTGTCCCCTTCTCCTTGTGCCCTCCATCTTTCCCAACATCAGGGTCTTTTCCAGGGAGTCTTCTCTTCTCATGAGGTGGCCAAAGTACTGGAGCCTCAGCTTCACGATCTGTCCTTCCAGTGAGCACTCAGGGCTGATTTCCTTAAGAATGCATTGATTTGATCTTCTTGCAGTCCATGGGACTCTCAAGAGTCTCCTCCAGCAGCATAATTCAAAAGCATCAATTCTTCGGTGATCAGACTTCTTTATGGTCCAGCTCTCACTTCCATACATCACTACTGGGAAAATCATAGCTTTAACTATACAGACCTTTGCTGGCAAGGTGATGTCTCTGCTTTTTAAGATGCTGTCTAGGTTTGTCATTGCTTTTCTCCCAAGAAGCAGGCATCTTTTCATTACGTGACTGCTGTCACCATCTGTAGTGATCATGGAGCCCAAGAAAGTAAAATCTCTCACTGGGAATTTTCTTAACAAACTAGATTTAATTAGGGGATAGTCTGTGCCTACAAATCTGTGCGCAGAATCTGGCGATAATCCGGGTCGTTTTGTGGTCTTTGCCTAACAGGAGAAGATTGAATTTTTGCTTTACCGGGAGGTAAGCAAGCCTCACCAGCAGGGGATCAATGCTTTATCTAACATGAGGGTCATTTAGTGCAATCCCCTGCAATGCAGGAATCTTTTGCCCAGCATGGGACTCAAACCCATGACTCTGAGATTAAGTCTCTCATGCTCTACTGACTGAGCTATTTTGATTGCACCCTTCTTGATTCCACACTTACAGCTGCTTCCTCCTCCTCCTCCTCCTCCTCCTCTTCTTCACTAGTAATACTCTTATGACTAGTGCTATTTATCTAGAAGAAGAGGTGCCAGAACTCATCATGAACACCTCCCTTGTTCTCTTATAATGACAATGGCACCCACCCGAAGGGTACCAGAACTGAGTTCCAGTGAGTTTCAGATTGAAAAAAAGCCCTGCCTATGACTTATGACAGCTTCCTGGGTCATTCCAGTTAGTCTGAAGCTAATCCATGGAGGGACTGTAGTACTATAGAGCTGGCTGTCTCTGATCTCTTCCATGAGCAAAGCTAGGGAGACAAGATAACACTCTGGTCAGGGTGATCTGCACTCCACATGCTCAAATTATTGAGCCACAAATAATCTGTCCTCAGCTTCTGATACATGGAAAAGATCCTGCAAAGTGCTCAGTTGGCTGTAGCGGAGGAAGCCTGATACACTTAGTCTTGCATGCATAAAAGGGACGTGAATTCAGGACTGGGGCACCCACTCCATCTAAGCAAAGGAACTTGTTCTTTACAGGACCAATTGCCTGAAATGTGATGCTCCCCATGTACCTTGGCAAACAAAGTCCTGTCAAAGAAACTGCAGGGCAAAGCTGTGGGGCTATTTAGTTTGCTGGATGAAAACGGCAGACTGACACAATGGCAATGAATATTCTGACATTGCTCTGACTTATTGGTAGAAGGTAGTTTAACAAGCTCTTTAGGACACCAATTTCACCAGTGTGCCTCAAGTGCCTTGGCCAATTATCCAGAGGTGCTGCTTCTGAACATCACTTTTAAATCTTTCTCTCTCTCCCTACTCTCCCCCACTCCCTACTTTGCTGCTAACATGGCTAATTCGAAACGACAGTAAAGTGCACTTTAGTGGCAAATGGGGTATTGTGGATTTTTTTATGACATCTGAAAGGTATGAAAGGGAAAATGGCTTCTGTGGGTGTCCAGCTAAATGGACAGTATCTGGTTGATTGGTGAGTGCTATAACCTTTTGTATGCTTTCCATTGTATTTCCAACATTTGTCCAAGAACAAAAGCTTGGGGGAAGCTGGAAAGTGAAATGTGTCCTGGAGTTTGGAAAAGAGAGAGTTAGAGAGTTTTCATAGAATTGAGAATTTCCACTAGATTTAGAATGGGCCTGAATGCTTTTTCATTGACATTTGGATTTCCACCCTTACACTTTTCCTTAATGAGTGGGACAATTAACATTTTCAAATTTGTAATGAATTAATATATGCAATGTAGTCAATGACCTTTTCTATCTGGGAGAAGGGGGCAGTTCTCAGTGTTAAATACTGATAAAATTTGCACACTGAGTGTGTGGTGTGTCTCAGGCAAGCCTTCTGTGCTTGGCAATCTTAGCTGTGCCACTGGGCATTTCTCTTAAATTGTGCAAATCACTTTGTTTGCGTGCCACAGTTCCCCACAACTCTGCTTTCCAGTTCTTAGATCTGGCTGAATTAGTGTTTATATTGAGGTTTTGCTTTTTTCCAACTTGCTGAGGTAGTAGATACTGTTGTCGACACATCCAGTCCCTGACAGAGTCTAGGAATGGGATGAAGATCAGCTCAGGGTAGAGCGTCTGCCTGACATAAAAAAGATCCCAAGTTCAGTTGGCAGCATCTGCAGATTGGGCAGGGAAAGATCTCTGTCTGAAACT
Source organism: Podarcis bocagei (assembly GCF_964188305.1). Lineage (NCBI taxonomy): Eukaryota > Metazoa > Chordata > Lepidosauria > Squamata > Lacertidae > Podarcis > Podarcis bocagei. The sequence continues at coordinate 70,676,980 of NC_138128.1, forward strand.
CTGGAGAGCCATAGCAAGTCAAAATCGACAATACTGGGCAAGGTGGATCAATGAACTGATTCAGTATAAGGCAGGTTCCTATGTTCCATAAACCCTTGTGGGAAATGGATTCATCTCGCATCGTATCCAAGACATTGGTGCAGGTTAAAGTGGTGCCCCCCCATTCCACATTAGCTACCACATTCTCTATAGCAGGGACGTCCAACTCCCAAGAGACAGCAATCTACTCACAGAAAAAAACCCTAGCAGTGATCTAACCCTCTTTTTGGGGGGGCGGGAAGGTGGGTTCAGACCAAAGGTGTTGAGCTTTTTTTAGAGAGGAAAGTCCTGGAGGGGGGTGTTCAGGTCAAAGTTGTGGAGCTTTTTTTAGGGAGGAATGTCCCATTATGGAGAGGTAAATGTCGAAATTGAGGAAAGGGAACTCAACAACAGATGGCTAAGGAATCTATCTGCCTCACAGTGAAAACTCCATCTTCCATTTCAGCGATTATGCAAAAATGGAGGACAGGGTGAGGGGGCGCCACCGGATGCTATTAGGTCATCACAAAGGAAAAGGAGCCCGCGATCGACCAGAACCTTGTGGGGATCGACCAGTTGAATATGATCAACCTGTTGGACATCCCTGATCTATAGAAACTAACCCGACTGAATTGTTTTTCAGCACTGGAAGAGGGACAGCGACTTCTACTGCATTTGAAGGTAAAGACTCTCCTCCCTGAAAGAGAGGGGAGTGGTTGTGGGCGGGAGCCCGAACACCGCTCCTAGCAGGGGGCGTTCCCCCTGCCTCCAGCTCACCTGGCTGGCGCTCACGCCCCCCGGTGGCCGCCCAACCAGGTGCCATGGGTGGGGCGTGTCCAGCAGCCTTTATGCTGCAGTGCCAGCCTCTCCCTGGCCTCATTTCTCTTTGTCGTCGGTGACATCAAGGGTGAGCCTATAGTTGGATTAGCATCAACAGGTGATGGACCCCTGGTGAATAAACCCACTTGTTTCGCGATCCAATGCCTAAGCCAATACCTTTTCATTGCTGTAATCAATAAAGCTGTGGCCTTTTCTACCCCATTAACCTTATATCACGTGTCCCTGTGTCTTCATTTTACTTCGCGAGGGTCGGGTCCTCGAACCACAACAGGCTGGCTTAGGAGGCCAAATGGCCGGCTGTGTGTTCTGTACAACTCTTTCCTTTCAACATCGTTCTGCTGCTCATCACCCCCCACCCCCAGCATCTACCACCTGATGTGAATGCCTCACACTCATTATACTGGCTTGCCAAGAGCAGTGCAGTCACAGCAATAGCCCCTTGGTTGCAACATCTTACTGGGAGAGAGTGGGGAGGAGTGAGGAGGGAGCCGATGGAAGTGCCAAATTGGCTCTGAAGGTGCATCCATGCAGCCTCGACCTCACTACCACCTTGTCCCACCCCCACCCTTCTCTCTCTCTCTCTAGGTAAGTGGCAGGCACTCTACTGCCAAGACACCATGGAGGCGGCAGCACCCCACTGGGTGAGCCACTCCTGCTTAATCATAGAACTGGTTGTGGGAGAAGGCTCTGAGTTTTGGAGCCATCGAGGAAGGGGAAAGTAGTGGCTGTTCCTCCAGAGCAGATTAGCAAGGTAGCAAATAATAGACGTGCCAATGTAGTGTTAGGTGCCACCCCAGTCTCCATGAGTAGTGCAAGATTCAAGGGGCCACAGGCACACATTCCCTTTTGGGAAAATGAGGCACAAAAGAGACTGTGCTGTCTTTATGATATACCGTATGCTTTTATTTACACATACAGTGGTACCGCAGGTTAAGTACTTGATTTGTTCCGGAGATCTGTTCTTAACCTGAAACTCTTCTTAACCTGAAGCACCACTTTAGCTAATGGGGCCTCCAGCTGCCATCTCGCCGCCGGAGCACGATTTCTGTTCTCATCCTGAAGCAAAGTTCTTAACCCGAGGTACTATTTCTGGGTTAGCAGAGTCTGTAACCTGAAGCGTATGTAACCCGAGGTACCACTGTAGATGCAAAACCTGTATGTACAACTTAGATGCAGGGATTGTAGAACATTCACATCCTATGAGGGTCTGGCTTCCCACTTAAGGACAGCATTGTATTCTAAAGACAGCCTTTGTCTCCTGCTAATGGCCCATTCAGGGACGTGGGTGGCGCTGTGGGTAAAACCTCAGCGCCTAGGACTTGCCAATCGCATGGTCAGCGGTTCGAATCCCCGCGGCGGGGTGCGCTCCCATCGTTCGGTCCCAGCGCCTGCCAACCTAGCAGTTCGAAAGCACCCCCGGGTGCAAGTAGATAAATAGGGACCGCTTACCAGTGGGAAGGTAAACGGCGTTCCATGTGCTGCGCTGGTGCTGGCTCGCCGGATGCAGCTTGTCACGCTGGCCACGTGACCCGGATGTGTCTGCGGACAGCGCTGGCTCCCGGCCTATAGAGTGAGATGAGCGCACAACCCTAAAGTCTGGCAAGACTGGCCCGTACGGGCAGGGGTACCTTTACCTTTAATGGCCCATTCAGTTAGTTCTGCCGAGCTGACTTGGCTCATTAGCACAACTAAATCCAGGGGTTTCTGTGTTTGGCAAAGTTTAAACTTTGCATAATTCTAACTTTTACTAAATCCAAGAATTATGGGGAGGATCTGGCACAAACCCATGACATGTTTAAGGGGACCCACTTCACAAATGCATAACAGTACTGTACTCACTTCTCCATTGCAATCCATGATAACAGATCCCACTAAGAAACCAGAGAGGTTCTACATATCATTCTTATCAAGGAGTATAAAGTTTCAGGGCTCCCTGATTTATGATGAACCACAAGTTCTGAATAATGAAATAAGATAAGAAAAGGTTAAAGTACACAAAGTTAATGTCTCTAGTCCAGATCCAGTTTTGGTCTTGCCTGTTAAAAAGGATTAGTGCTTCAAGGCAGAGATGTGCACTTCTGACCTCATCAAGAGACCCATCAATTAGGTTCAATAAGATCTGAATGAGATTTGCCCTATGTGTTTCACCTCGAAATATTTCTTTGTCTTTTTCAAATATTTATGAGCAAACAACATAAATACAACAATGCAACATTATAATAAAAACTGTGCAAATTCAAAAAGAAAGAAAAAAGAACCCCACCCCAATGTAATTTATAAATTACATTGTAGAAAGCCATTTCCAAAGCCATCATTGTGAAACAGTAATAAAAATAGTGGCATGTCTAGTAAAAAAAACCTCACCAAAAGCCATTGGAATGAGTGGGTTTTTAAATCTTTCTTGAATACCACAGCTGGCAGGGGGCAGGGGTGGGGGACAGGGAGACAACTTCACAGTGTTACAATTCTCTGAGTGGTTTAACAGTCAATCGCTTTTCACAGGAAATTCTGGGAACTGTAGCTCCATGAGGGGGATAAAGGTTTCCTAACTCTGCAGCTCCCAGAATCCTTTGTGGAATGCCAGGAGTGTTTAAAATGGTATTGTAGTAGTTTCAACGTATGGTGTGACTGTGGCAAAAGAGAGGAGGAGAAAGAGAGCTACCAGCAGCAGCAAGGAGCCCTTGCTGTGCTTTTTCATCTCCACTGGATGATCAGTGCAAATAACCTTGGAAAGTTCGAATGCATATTCATAGTCTCAGGATGGCTGACCATTAGCATTTCATACCCAACCATATACCATTAAATGACAGGCTTTATGCTAGTCCAATAGCCTGTTCAAACACAGAGCTCCGCACTCTCTCTACCCAATCCAATGAGACTGAGAAGCCCTTAGGCAAGAACCGTTTCTTTTATATGCAAAAGCTTCCATGATTTCTCTTGCCAGACATCTCCAGCAGCAAGAGAAAAACAGAGGTTTTCTCAGGAGATGGCAAATAACTAGGGCTCAGAGAGGAAGCTGGGATGGCAGGTGTGGCCTAATGCAAGGGATTCACCTTACCTAATCATGGGGCCAGTCTCCATCACACCATAGATTTTCATAAGAACACAAGAGCTGCCTTGCTAGATTAAACCAAGGCCTATTTGTCTCTGGAATCTGAAGAGCAAAACATAACTGAGTTATGCTTATTGCAAACTTTCTTTGATTTCAAGTGCAGGGGGGCAGGTCTTTATTAGGATCCCAGCCCACAGAAAGGGGAGATGTATCCCTTCTCCCTCCAGGTTCCCCATGAAAATTACGCCCTTCTTGTGCACAGCTAAAAGAGTGTGTTTATTATTTATGTGACTTACTTATAGGTCACTTAATACATGAAATTTTCAAACAGTCTACAGAAGAATTCAAAAGGGCCCCTACTGATTCTAATGGGAGTGCCCCCCCGCCTGCCCCCAGTTTAAACCTCTTGCCCACATGGTAGGGGTTTTCAGAAGGGGTGTGGTTGGGAAGAGAAGGAATAAAGCTCTCCTTCCTCTGTGCTGTGATTCCCAAAACTGTCCCCCTCCACACACCGATAGATAGATAGTTGGATGTATGTTTGGCCCTTTGATTCAGCATTTGGGTGAATGTAGAGTCATATCCGCTTGAACTACCCGCCCCCCAGCCTCCCATGCACACCGTTCTTGAGGTTCTCTTGATTACCCCTGAACCAATTTTAGGGGGGCAGAGGAAAGAGGGACGGGAGTTCTGTTGCACAAGCAGAAGCCCTTGTGCAGAGCTTCCACTACCAGGGTTTGTTAGGCAAATCCTGCCCTGTATTTTTCGTCGTTTGTTATAAATCAACAGAATAAGCAGGATTTTGCGGTAACAGTAGCTACCGAGGCTGTTCTGAAGAGTTAGTGTTTCAAACATTCTCCTGGCCTTTTGAAAGGGAAAGCAGCAGGCGGAGAGAACCAGAGTTTTCGACAGTTATGCTTAGCTAGCACATAAAATGAACTGTAGTTAAATGCTTTAACAACAGCATTTTAAAAGACAGATGTCTTAAGTCTGACTCTGGCAGGCTTCTTTCTTTCTGTATTTGTTTGCAATCTCCTGCCTAGCTGCCTCAGAGACTAGCAAAATCCTGTCTTTATTAGCTTAGAAGTAGAACTTGCAGTTTTCCTGTGTTTGCCTCGCACAAAAATATTGGCACTAAAGCTATTTATCCTTTTGCAATAGATTCTTTAAAAAACACTATCTCGTCTAGTTCTTGCTTGTGCTTGCCTATGTGTAATGCCTTATATTTATCTATTGACTTTTATTTTATTCTTTTGTACCCTCCTACAATACCCTCCTATTCTTTATACACTCCTAGTGTATAAAAATCCAACTTTGGGTAAGCTCTTTCAACTTTTTTAAAAATATGTGTCCCATAACAGAGATTATGTGTCATATCCAATAAAGTCATTGTGCTTCCACTCACGCAATGGAACTCCCCCAATTTCTGCAACCTCCTAAATCTGCTTGGGTTTGTGGTGGGTGGTGGCTTCTCAAATGTTCCAGAACATTTTGTGGCAATCAGGTGTGGAGCACAGTGGGAAGTTCCATTGCATGAGCAAAAGGAGTGCCACAGCTGCAATGATTTTCTTGGATGTAAACCAAAGTTCTCTCACCATTTTCATACCTTCACACTATTCACTGAGGTTGAAAAAAACACAGAGAAGGACCAGGAATATCTGACCTCTTCTGCAAAACCTCACCATTTCCCCTCTTTCCTCATTTGACAAAGAACTTGAGGAGTGGCTAAAGCTGTGAGCTATGAGCCCAGAAAGACCGTGTTTCAAATTCCACTCTATCCATAAACTTAGTAGGCAGCCTTAGGCAAGGCATTAGTCTCTCAGTTCTTCATCTGAAACATGTGGATAATTATTCAGACCTAATTCAAGTCAGATATTTAGATGTTGTGGAGATGTGCAGAAGCAGGAAATTTGAGGCACTTAAGTTTTCTCTTCCCTGTGCATTTCTCTAACGCAATCTAAGAATGGATCTGTCAGTTCTGTCCAAACTGTAGAATACTTTCACCCAAAATGTCTGGAACACTACTTCCTTTCCTAAAGACCTTTTTGGGTTTTTAAGATCTGTGGTGGGGTGGGTCTCAGTTGTTAAATTTACTGCCTTTGGATGTTCAGGGGATGGTAGCCTTGGAGAGAGGGCATTCTCTGTGGCATCCCTTAAGCTGTGGAATTTCCTCCCCAAAAGAGGTAGAAGCTACACAAAGTTGAAACTGAAGATGTACCTCTTTACCCTCACCTGATATATGTATGTGTGTTATGCACACACACACACACACACACACACACACAGAGAGAGAGAGAGAGAGAGAGAGAGACAGACAGACAGACAGACAGACAGACAGACAGACATTTTAAGACTAACCCTATTCTTCTGGCCATAAATTGTCTTTAAACAAATTTAGTATTGTACTTCTATATTGTTTTAACTTCCTCTGGGACCTTATGGCAAAGGTCAGGTATGGGTTGTTGTTGTTGTTAGTTTCTCACCCCACCCCCATCTTAATTTCAGTTATCATTTTTTTGAGAGCCAGTGTGGTGTAGTGGTTAAGAGCGGTAGTCTCGTAATCTGGTGAACCGGGTTTGCGTCTCCTCTCCTCCACATGCAGCTGCTGGGTGACCTTGGGCTAGTCACACTTCTTTGAAATCTCTCAGCCGCACTCACCTCACAGAGTGTTTGTTGTGGGGGAGGAAGGGAAAGGAGAATGTTAGCCGCTTTGAGACTCCTTAAGGGGGGTGAAAGGCGAGATATCAAGTCCAAACTCCTCCTCCTCCTCCCCTTCTTCTTCTTCTTCTTCTTCTTCTTCTTCTTCTTCTTCTTCTTCTGCACTTCCAGCTGTTAGCTCTGAACCTCATGGAAGTTTTCGACTGCTGCAGCTATGTCTGTCAAGCCAGTGGGCCAGCTGTGCATACCTTTTGCAGTGTGCCCCAATGCAGCAAAACAACAATATGTTTCCCCAGGGTTTTTCCCCTGGCTTATTCCTGAAAGCTCTGAAGATGGCAAGCAGAGGAGCTGTTAAGGGAATGTTAGCCGTAACTTTTGGGTTTCGAAGAAGCTCTTCGTCTTCCGCTGCCACAACGCTTCTTGCTCTTTAAAAGGCAACAGAGACCACTTTAAATAGCAGTAATAAAAAAACAAAAAAACCCAGTTCCCTCTCTCTGTCACTAAGTTGCAAACATCTGGTGAAAAACAACAACAAAGACCTGCATTGCTTTTCTGCTCTTAATGTTTTATCTCTCAAGCCATGTTCACACAATTTGTTTAAAGCACTATGACACCATTTCAAACAGTCCTGGCAAGTCTGCAGTTTATTAAGGGTGCTGAGAGCTGTTAGAAGAGGCCCCCCCCCAATTTCTCCCACATAGCTGCAATTCCCAAAATTTCACGTGAAGAAGGATTGTTGAACTGCTCTGAGAATTATAGCTCTGGCAAGGGAAATAGGGGTCTCCTAAGAAGAGAAGAGTTTGGATTTGATATCCTGCTTTATCACTACCTGAAGGAGTCTCAAAGTGGCTAACATTCTCCTTTCCCTTCCTCCCCCACAACAAACACTCTGTGAGGTGAGTGGGGCTGAGAGACTGCTTTAAATGTGTGGTGTGAATGTGGCCTTTCTTAGCCTTTGACCTCCTTTTGACACCTGATCAGCAATATCATGGTCACTGTTGTAGCTTCACCTTGTGGTATTTTAAGAAGCTCAGCATACATTGAGAAATAATGTTATACTTAATCAATATGAACTACCTTTTCCTGTTTGCTGACTAATAAGAGTGTTTACCCACTCTATCCTTGTAACACTAATTTGTTTATTATTATTATTATTAGTAGTAGTAGTAGTAGTAGTAGTATTAAAATGAATGGCACAGTAAATTAAACATGTAGCAGAATCCTATGCCTATTTATTCAGAAGGATGTCCCACTTTGTTCAGTGGCATTCACTTCCAAGTAAGCCCCTATTATCTGAAAAACCATTGTCCACCACATCATTACAGTTTATTGAACAAGACATTAACTACCAGTTGTTTTAATGATGTAGAAAGCTGAATGAAATATAGCTTGTTCTTCCATGGTTGTATTGATTCCTTCATCATACAATAGTAAGAATAAAATTTAAAGTCTGGCTCCAGTGGAACATTTTTAAAATGGTTATAATTTGAAAGTTTTGGAGTGGCAATAAGATGAAGATTATGCTCATATGGCTTTTCTCATTAAAATTATCCAGTTGCTGTGATCTTTCATTTTTGTGAAAGTTTGATGACTTTTGATCCTATCAACCCAGCTTTGTAGAAAGTTTAAAGTTACCAAGAGGTGGGGTGGAGTTGTTTGCAGCTCACAGAAAACACCTTTATTATTACCGATCTGCTTTCCAAAAGTCTCTACTCCAACTTTACCTTGAAGTTCCAATACAAATAAAAAGGAGCAACTTCCTCACACTTAGAAGTATAGCATGTCAGAAAGAAGGCCTAGCTGAATCCCAGCCCCTCCAAGTGTCCTTATTTTCCAGGGATGTTCCTGATTTAGAGAAGCCATCCCGGTTTCTGATTTGATCCCACAGTGTTCTGCTTTTCCTTAGGATGTCCCTATTTTCATTGGAGAAATGTTGGAGAGTATCGAGTTATTCGACTCCTGAGCTGTCTGGAGGCAATCCTGTATAAAGAAGGTTTTTTAAATCTTTAATGTTTTATTATGTTTTTATATTTGTTGGAAGCTGCCCAGAGTTGCTGGGGCAACCTAGTAAAATGTGTGGGGTATAAATAATAAAATTATCGTTCTGGAATGGGACGTCCCTATTTTCACTGGGAAAATGTTGTTATGGAATCCTGACAATGTAACCTTATGCATTTCTACTTAGAAGCAAATACTATTGTGTTCGATTGTGCATATGCCTACAAAAGTGAGCATAGAATTGCAGAATTGATTGAGTTCAGTGGGGCTTACTCTGAGTAAATGGGCATGGGATTGCAGGAGGGAGGTTTGTTGCAGTGCAGTGATATGAAACTGGAGTTCTAACTGTATTTGCTTGTGTGTGGGGGGAGAGATTTAATTTATTCTGGCTTTGTGTTACTGATGTTATGTTTTCTGCTTACAGTGGTACCTCTGGATGCAAATGGGATCCGTTCCAGAGCCCCGTTCGCATCCTGAGCAGAACGCAACCTGCATCTGCACGTCTGTGCGTGTCGCAAATTGCTGCTTTTGTGCATGCACGTGACGTCATTTTGAGCTTCTGCACATGCGCAAGCGGCGAAACCCAGAAGTAACCCGTTCCATTACTTCTGGGTCGCCACGGAATGCAACTTGAAAACGCTCAACCTGAAGCTACTTTAACCCGAGCTATGACTGTATACGTAAATGATATCTCAGTTTCAGGGTTGTTGCTTTTACGAAAGAATGGTCAACCAGTGAAGTTCAAAAGTTTGTACCATTTTAATTTTTAAAGCAGGGTCATGTTATACAAGATTTGTATCTGAAGGGGAGAAAGGCCAAATGGGCGGGGCTAAAGAGGGAAGACTGTGGTTTAATAAAGAGGAGGAGTCAAATGGTAGGAATGTCAAAGAAGGATGTGGTGTGGTTAGAGGAAGAAGGGGTAGCTGTTAAAATGGATGGTACAAAAGTTGGTTTGCTGATAAACTTGTTGTCCAGGGCCCACAAAAACCTTGAGCCGGCTGTGCACTTTACCAATGAGAACATATCTTTCTTAATAATGAGAACCTATATACTTGTGAAGTCATGCTGCCCAAGGAGGCCTTGATGTCACAGGCCTACACACCACACGTTTCATTGTGATATAGAGAGATACAATTTGTGGATGGCTTGGAACCATATGGGTTTTATAGCCTGAATATGCCAAAGGTTTGCTCTACTTCTACGAAGCTGGAGCACATTTTTCTTCAACAGAAGGGGATAGTCAATGTATCTCTTATTCCCTGAGATCAGCATAGCCAAAAATGATCTGTGCCAAGTGAGAAAATTGGGTTGGACAACATATAACCTTCCTTCCAAGAGAGATAGATAAATCCATTTTAAGTGATCTTTAATACAATAATTCTGGCACCGAGACAAACTGTAGATTGGTTAAGAGATATATTAAGTGTATATTTAGATTTTATAGCCACCATACTACCACCAGTGATAGAAAATTAGCCCACCAGAGTTGGGAGCAATTAAATGTAACAGCAGACTGTGATCTCCCCCTACTGGTCCACAGAAGTGGCATCAAACTCTAAAATTCCCATGTTGTAAGTACACTCTTTCTTGACAGGGTAGATGCTGTTCATTTGAAGAGTAAGACATACACATGGGCAAAAATATGAGATTATTTTTTAAGGCCCCTTCTGATGGCAAGATTTTTGAAAAATGAGTGGTCTACCCTACACATCAAGTCATCGCATTCAGACTCTCTCTGTCTCTCAACACTGAATTAAATTTATGGCTCCTTCTAACTATTCTTTATTAAAAAAATAGTTGGTGTGTTTAAGAAAGGAAATTTAGACACACATGTGAGAAAACACTGAGGTGCTTGATTATGTGTTCTATATTTGGAAGGGATATAGACTACAAATACAGGGTAGTGGAGGATTTCAGTATGTCGATTTATGAAGATTTTCCTCTGTATTTTCACACTGTAGAGAAAATAATATTTTTCTCTTCCTTTCCATAGAAAGAAAAAACCTTCACATCCTTTGCATGAGGGAACCCATTCCAAGTGAACTTGGCTGAGTTTATGCAAAAGAAAGCTTTGCATGTTTCTTGATGTTTGTTGGGGGGAAAGCTCTCACTGAAAACAACAAGAACCTTGTTACCTAAAAAAACGCACAGCTGTCTTGTGACTAATTTACTGGCTTCTCTGGCTTAATAATGCTGAGAAGTATGTATACACTATGTACACAGAGAGATAATACATGCATGCATGCATGCATACATACATACATACATACTTTGTTTGCATTAGCCACTAGTCATAGCAAGAGAGATAATACAGTAAATGATTGACAGTGGATTTTGCTATTTCTCTCAATTCTAAGGATTCTGACATTTACTGGTAACATTCAAGATTAACCAAATGCCCTTAATAAATGACCAGGTTGCATTCTTTTAATTGGCCAGTTGATCCAAAACTAGCCTTTGAGCTGGTATGTTTTCAGAAACACTGCAATGCCATTTTTTTATTTGGCTAGGTTAAAGCAGATAGGACACAATTCAATCAGTCTTTAGATTTAATTTCTTTATTGGGAATTTTCACTGGTATTACTGTGATGCATTTTAAAACACAGAGTAAGCCCCGGGGATGAGAAATTTGGTGTCTAATTTAATGGATACATTGGTGAATTAAATGCTGATGGCAGCAGAGTATCTTAAAGATAAAATGGAATGAGGCAGATAGGCGTGTGAAAGGTACTTTAGGCTTGCATGATGGAGGAAGATGCAATGAGTAATGCATCTTGGGGAAAGAGAAGTGGCAGAGAAGAAATAGTGGTTTATAGATGGGAAGGAATTGAGGCTCCAGAATATGATTCAGGATAGGCCTCTAAGACATTTAATTAATTCATCTCTCAGTAGAAGGGCTGCTTGACACAAACTTTACTACTGCCCTTATTAAAGATATACCTGCTTTTGGTGGTATATATTCTCCTTTGATAGTGACTATGGCTAAACACAGAGTGCAATCCTATACACACTTATCTGGGAGTAAATCCCATCGAGCTCAGTGGGGCTTACTTCTCAGTTTAATCAAATTGCACTCCTGCTTGTGCTGTACTGATTTCAATGGGGGAACATATTCACAGGTAATTTTACTGAGAGCTAAATTACAGATGAAAGTAGCTATTCAGAAAAGCACAACTGACGTGATCCGGTGGCTTGTAACAGGAAGGAAAGCAAGAAACAAGAACACAAGGAAAGTCTAGGAGTTTTGTTTCCTAAGTCGACGTCACCATTTGCTTCTTTGCCACGTTCACTGGTTATGCATTCATTTAAAGGATATGTAATGAGCCTAAAGAAAGCTCCTTTCAAAGACCACAAGCTGCTTTTAAAGTTCTGCATTCTGCAAGAGCATCCTCAATCAGTGGCCATATATAGGAAGGAAGCTACAACTCCTTAGAAGCAGCAGGAGACTAAAATCTTCGAATAACTTTTCCTCAACAGAAGCTCTATGAGGTCTGTTTTATTTTGTTTCCATCTAGCAACTGAATATCTTTCAGCAGCAGCAGCAACAACAAAAAAAAAGACATTTGGGGAATAAAGCATCCAAAGCCAACATCTTCCTATACATATAAATATCTAGTTGAAACTTGAGGGGTTTATAGTTGGGTAGATCTTTCAATCAATCGAGTCCAAATATTTTAGATTGAGGTCCCTAAGCAGCCATGGGCTGCTAGTAGCAAATATCAGGGGGATACATGTGCAAATCCCTTCCCAACCTGCTTTGCTCTACTTTGCTTTCCCTCTCAAAATCCTTGGAAAACTCACCTCTGTTTCTTGCCTCATCTGTATCGTTAAATCAGGCCCCGCTCATCTCTTCCTTATAGTTCTGTTCAGTTAGTAAGCAAAGCTAGTAAGCGAAGAAATGGAGGCTTTGCAGGGTGGCTACTTGTGCACCCCCCCCAAAAAAAGAGAGAGAAAATGCATAATCAAAACAGGGGGTTGTTTTTTTCTAATGGCATAGCTTAACTGATATGTACAGATGCAAACTTAGAAATAATTCTATATATATTTATAAACCCCACACCATTTATTTGTATTGCATTTGTCAATCGCTTTATGCAAAGAGGTCTCCAAGTGACTGAACTACAGGCCTAAGAGTGTTATTATGGAAGGTTTGTTTCATATCATATGGTAGGGATAGGCAATGTGGTGTCCTTTAGCTGTTCCTCACATCACCCCCAACCATTGGCCAATGGCCATGCTGGTTGGGGGTGATGGGAAATGGAGTCCCATGACATTTGGAATGTTATCATATTACCTACCCTGGTATATGCAGTTCTCAATAAATGTAATTGTGTGTGTGTGTGTGTGTGTGTGTGTGTGTACAATGTACCTCTGGTTGCGAATGGGATCAGTTCCCAAGCCCCATTCGCAACATGAGCAGAATGCAACCCGCATCTGCACGGGTCATGATCTGCCCCTTCTGCTCATGCGCGTGACGGCATTTTGAGCATCTGCGCATGTGTGAGTGGCAAAACCCGTAAGTAACCCTTTCCAGTACTTCCGGGTCGCCGCAGGACACAACTTGAAAAGACTCAACCTGAACCGAACGTAACAAGAGGTATGACTGTATTGTGTGTGTATGCGTTCTCTAACTTGGTACCCGCCAAATGTTTTTGACTACAGTTCCCACCAGTCTCAGCCATTGCACCTCCGCTTGCTGGGTTTCATGTGAGATATAGTCCAAATCATCTGGAAAGCAGCAAATTGGGAAAGGCTGCTACATGGAGGGGGGGGCAATCTGCATGATTGACTTGTGGTGTTCTTCCTAGGGCCTCCCAAGTTCCCCACCAGTGCTAAACAATGGAGCAAACAATGCCGTTAATTTAACACATTATGAATTCTGTTTTGATCTTTTTCTCCCCACACATCTGCTTGCCAAGAATCTATCAGAATAGCTTAGAATGATGTTCGCATTTCAAGTACTGCACACGCTGCTTGAAAAGTGATTGAAGATTAAAATTAAAGCAACCGCCTTGGCCTTCTGAAGAACATGGCAAGGATTGGGTAGGAGTGTAGGAGCACCCCTGGATTCAGAAAGGACAAAGGGAATTCTTCTGATTCTGTTCTGTAGTAGTAGTAGTAATATCCCTGTATAGTGCTTCAACTGGACTTTATAGATGTAATGGTCCAAACAAGCAGTGTTTAAGGGAGGCTGATATTATAAGGTGTGGTGAGAGAAGAGAACTGAAGGAAGTTCTGTCACATCCAAAGCCCGCCCTAACTCTCACTATGTCTTACCCAGAGACGTTAGGCGGGGCACCAGGGCACCAGATTTAGGAAGGTGCCATAGCCTGAGTGTCTGGGAAAGAGAATTAGGGCACACTCCCTTCCCCGCTCTGGGGCAGCCCACTCCTCTCCTCTCAGCCCCCCCCCCCCGTGACTCCCAAACTAATGACTTACAAGCCGAGTGGCAAAGCACCAGCAAGAACCGACACCCCCGTCCCCTTGAAATCGGCACTCCCAATGGGCAGGCAGCCATGCCACTTGGCAGCCCCAGTGGGCGGGCAGACGGTGCGGCTGCACCAATTGGCAGCCCCCTCCCCCTTCCCTCTCTGGCTGGGTCTCAGATGAGCCACAGCAAAGCAGCTGCTGCGGCTCTCACTCTTCCCCCAGCTCGCTGTAGGCTTGAAAGTGGGGCAGGTGATTAAGAAGGTCTGCCTCCCAAGAGACTTGTGCAACCTGAAGGATTCTCAAATGCTCTGGCTCTCCTGTTGAAGCCCTAGTCTTACTGTGGAACCTGTGACCCTGAGATCAGAATCCCCTTCTTTAGGGGTGAGATCAAGGACTCTGAATCAGAAGGGGAATTACACACAGGGACCACACCCAGAAACATGCCTGAAAAAGGCCCCCTCCAGCCTGAGAACATTGCACTGCCATCCTCTGGCTTGGAGGACTTCATTACAGAACCCCCAGTACAACGAGATATTCCTACACTCTTTTGGTTCCTTTAACTGAAGAAATAGACAACTTGAGATAGAACCACTGCTCCTGTATAAGGCTGTCCTGTCCAAGACTGAAGCAACATTAGAGCACTGCAGTTAGAACCCTGATTGGCCCATCCCTTCCCTGTGGCCAGTCCCCTGCAACCAGCGGTGCCCTGAGAAAAGGCAGAAGTGAAGAAACCCAAGCCAGGGAGCAGTCATCAGTCAGTCTGAGAGTGCTTTGCTGTTTCTAATTTTGGACCGTTGGTCAGTTTTAGTATTTTAAACTGCCATGGGGCATGTGAATGGAATTTTGATAATACTTTATAATCTATTAAATACCCAGTAACTGTGATTTATCTGTCTGTCATATGCGCATCCCACCTATTATCAAGGACCTCCCAAGTGGCATAGATGGGATTACTCCATTATGGCTTCACAGCAGTTCCGTGAAATACTGCCGTGAGCTGAGTAAGGATTTAAACCTGGCTCTAAGGGACACTCCATTCACTATCCCACACTGTCTTTGAGAGATATCAACAAGCTGCAGTGCTAGGACAGATATCTGTCATGGTCCCCGTCAGCCATAGCATATATAACTTAGTTTGTCACAATATGCAGTCTCTTCTATCTTCACGATATATGCAATCTTCTCAGCCAACTTCTATCCAGCTTCATTCGGTCTGACATTTTTGCTGCTATGCTCTGTATTATGTGGCCGACTGATGGAAATTATCCCTCAAAGAAACATGGTAGCCCAGAAGCCTTTAAGAAAAAAGATAATGACTAAGGGGAAATCCCATAATGGGGTTTTACAATGGCCATCTCTTAAAGTGCTCTTGATTGCAGTAGTGATGCTTGCATTCTAGTTGACAACCTGAAACAGCTTACAACGTATGATTGGCAGGGGTGTAGAAACCCTTCGGAATGTTTTTCCAAAACACTTCAAACCAAAACCTCACAAAACCTATAAATTGCTTACTTTGATTTGCCTCTGAAAGAATAGAAAACACATTTACCTTTAATCTGGTATTAGGGTCTCAAAAATAAAGAGATAGGCAAACCGTTGATTCATTTCCTGGAAGGCATGTTATGGAATCATTTTAATTGTGCTCACAATTCAGAATTAAGAGACAAATCCCAAGATAAATGAGGGTCACACCTTTATTAAGCAAGCAAAGATCTGCAGAGGGAAAAACTGACCATCTGTGTGAGAATCAGCTGCTACCTCCTCCTCCTCTGTATATTTAAGGGAAGGCCTGGGCACAACCTGCCTGGGTCCCACCTCTTGGTTGATGGAGGTCCTTCTAATTCACTACCCACACCCAAGCCCCACGACTTTGGATGTGTGTTCCAGTTGGGCCTCAAAATGGATCCTTTCCCCACTCCTGGGTCTCACAGTCCATTCAGGAATCTCTCTTCCTTGTAAAGGTGCCTCACTGCATTGTTCTGCACTTGTGAGGCTGATTTAGTTAGTTATACCACCACTCATTGCCCTTCAGGAGCAGTGTAGAGTAGGTGACTCTACCAACCAGGGCCAATCGAGCTGAGACAAGAACCAGCCAACCACTCAGGCTTATTCTGTCCTGCTAGTTCTGTCCCCACTAACCAGCACCACATACACATTACTGTGCAGTTTTTCCTTTATCCAGGAATGGCTGGAATTGCTCCCCCAACCTCACTTGCTGGGCTTGGGGGCAGGAAGTATTCTTATTCTGAAGGATCACTGTTCAATTATCAAAGAAAGCCAAATATACAACTGGCCAAGTGTCCCGAAAGCTCCAGCTTCAGATCCCAGTATTAGTACCTATTATAAACTCATGCTCCAAAACAGTGGGCAACAATCTTCACTCTTGTCCCTGAATCCAGATCAAGGGAGCATATTTAGCTGTTTCTGCATGCTGCAGAAGCTATATAATGCATTTTACAATGACTGGACATCTCACCATCCATGTTTGTCCCTAAAGGAAACATATAGTTTTTATTTCAGCCTTCTCCATATTTATTTTTCAGGTTTTATATTCTCTGCAGAGACATAAATGAGGGAGGAAGTGGAGGTCTTTGTTCCCCCTTTCCACGTGTTTTCCCCATAGCTCTGAGGAATGTCACCTGCCTTGGTGAACTTGAAATTTGGTTGCGTCAAAGCCCAAGCTATTTCCTTGAACTCCTGCTGATTCTACCATTGCTGTTGTAACATTACGATTGGCTTTATGTGACCATGAAGCTTGTCACATGAAAGGGACAGAAGAAAATGTGGAGAACCAGGTGGATGGTTGCCTAGAAACACAGAAACATCCTTTATTGCTTCTGAAATGCATAATTGGAGTCAGGGCAGGTAGAAGACCTCTGTGCTACATTGGGAAAGTATCATAGGCTACAGAATACTCTGAATGCATCTAGCTGTCAACACTGTTTTCAAGGGACATTAACATTTATGACGGAGACTTGGATCATCACATATTTAATTCCGGTCCTCAACAATTCTAGCTGTCATTATCTCATTTCTTTCTTAACTCTCATACAGGTTAGGGATCCTGAAGTTCCATGAAATTCTGAGAAGTGGGGCAGTAATAAACAGAGGCTTAGTCTCAGATTTAATCTGGGTGATTTTTCAACCTCCTGGACCTCTCGCTCTTTGTTTTATCAATGCATTTCAAGAATAAGACTGTGGGGATGGTAAGAGCTTTGGACTGAGGCCAAACAGCCACAGTCAAAGTTTCACAGAGTGTTTTCCCATTTGTAAACTCTTCCCCAGTCTCAGGTTAGGGCTCTGATTACTGGATAGTGGTGATGTACTTAGTGTTAAGTTTGTATGTAGGAAACCCTGGTTCAAATTCCCATGAAGCTCAGCCATAGACAAATTATTCTGTTTGAACCAACTTCTGTAGTTGCTGTAAGGGTAAGGTTGCAACACTTATTAGGGAGCTAGTCCCACTGAATTAGAGAGTTCCACTCTTGAGTAAGCATGGTTAGGATGGCTCTGCAGTCTACAAGTGACTGTACCGAATTCCTTGGAGTAAGCGTGGAGTACAAAGTGCTGGAATTGCAACAGGCAAGATCATTCAGTTTTTAAGTTAAGGGTTAATTCTGTTAGTGTTAAAGACAAGTAGCCAAGAGCAGGGCAGGGGGGTGTTGCTTGGCAACCAGGAAAAGTGGTACGAGCTGCACATGTGCTCTGATTGGTTCTGTTGTTTTGTGAGAACTTTCTTTGTATGTTTGGATAAGTGTCTCCCTGTCATATATTGAACTAAGAATGACAAAAGTTCTCTGTTCCATTCCCTTCAAATGATGCACTGTTTTTCTTCAGTTTGCTCAGTAAACTGTTATTAGAACTTTTCTCACTGGACTTCATTTGATATATTTAAGTGACTTTGGTAACACAAAGTACAATTAACTCCAACTCGATAAGACAAAGTATCAGTAGCCTGAGTACAGGAAAACGAGCCAGTCAGAATTAAGACAAAACTCAGTGGAAGAATACCTTTGAAGTAGAATCCTTCTACTACAGATGTTGAAGTTTAAACGAACAATGGAAAATCATCAAATATGTAATCACTGATTCATAAAGAGAAATTGCATTTTAGAAATCCAGATAATCTAGTTAATTGATGTCACCAATAGAGGAAAGTTCAGATGCAATTCAAAGAAAAATTAGACAATTGCTCAGATTAATTCAAAGAAAAATTAGGGAATTGGCAAGAAATGTCTCAATATGTACTTGGTACAGCTGAGCAATTCAGCTGTTATGTCATGCATATTCTACATTCAAAATAGCTTTAAAAATACAGATGGTGGTGAACCATTAGAACATAGGCTTTGCATGAAGAAAGTGTGTATTTCAGCCCCAGTTAAAACAAGGCTAGGGAACCTTTCTCAGCCAATGAACTGTATTCCCATTGTGGACAAGGGAGCCATATGCCAATAGGAGAGGCCAGAGGAAGAAGTTGGTGGGGGCAATGCATATTATGAGCTTTACCTTTGTGTAGCTGGCTGATTTCAACAGCCCCCCCCCCATCCTCTGGCCAGGAAGTCAAGAGGCAGTTCAAGGCAAAAATACTCAAGTAGGGTGAGAAGAAGTTCTATAAAGGGAGTGGCATGGGGAGGGATGGTAGCCTGGGGAAATCTTGAGGACCTGGCAGAGAGACCTAGAGTGCTTCATTCTCATACCCTCTAACATCCCCTGGATCAAAACCAGGATGCTCATTTTTGGGTCCCGAGCTCTTGTGTAAACCAGTTGATCCATGAGATAAAAAAAAGAGCGTCTTTTAGTCTGGTGCTCTGGCACGAGCCAGCTGACATGTGCCAGAATGCTGGAACAAAAGAGAGAGAGAGATTTCAGGATCCAATCAGAAGCTAGGATGGCTTCTGTAATTCTGGGATGTCCCGCTTAAAACGGGATGGTTGAGGGGTATACAGTCTCCCCACTGGCCTGATATTTCCCATCCCTGAACTGGGTAAGCAGAGCTGGTAAAGAACTCTGTGAGAGAATGTGGAAAATTGTTGTCACTCAGAGGAGACAGTACTAGGCTAAATGGACCAATAGCATGTTTCAGTTCAAGTCAACTTCACAACTTCACAACCCCACAAGCCTTTTGTTGTGCCTCTCCCATACCCAGCAGTAAATTGACAGTCAGACAGTTTCACCCCTGACCGTTGGTTGACAAGAGTTCACTTCCTTCTCTCTGAACTATTGCACCCTTGAAGATTGCCAGAGAATGCCTTCTTACCAATAATGTGCAACCCCTCTAAATGGCATGTGGCTTTTTCAGTAGATGGTCTTACAGAATTCTCTCCCTCAAAGACACATCAAAGCCTAAATATCTTTGAAAAGTACTGAAAGGTGTTTTGTTTTTTTAAAGTAAACTTTTAGTAACTAACAGTAAGCTGAGAAATGGAGAAAGAAATTTGTCTGGGATATCTGAAGCAATATTAGGATGTTACAAAAACATAATAATAGCTGTGTTGGTCCATAAAGGGTGGGGGCCCCCAAAATTTGCAATCGGACAATACCTTTCTACGGAACAACCAAAATAGAACAAAAGAGTGGAAAGCTTTTGAGTGCCCCAGAACTCAGTGCCCCAGAACTTGTCTTCAGGCAAGACTGAAGGGGTGTGGGGAAGGTTTAAATTCCCACCATTTAAATCCTGCCCATCAGCTCTTTTGGTGGGGAGGCTTGGGAAGTGGGACTGAATTACTTCAATAGCATTTCACATAAAAGTCAATAGATTAAAAATCAGGGAGATATACTTGTGAAGAACAATATATTAACTTCCCAACATCCCACACATTTTAAAAAACTCTTCCTGACCCTACACCCACTTCTTAAATGCCATCTGCTCAGGGGGAATATTTGTGTTTTGTTTTCTTCTCCATTGTGTCAAATTAATGTTCTTTCGATAGTATTTAGAACAGTTCTCCCTATTAATTTTCTATATTTCTTTAAGAATATGACACCTTATTTGGCACCAGAGTTGTCTGCATCTGGTGCATGGAACAAGAAGTAAAGTAATGTGTTCTAAACTGTGCAATTGAACACTTTTTGAAATAGTGAATCAATATGATTGGCTGGGTTTTTTTCTGTATAATAAAAAAGAAGAAAAATAGAATAACTTCTCACTTCCACACACACAGACATGCTTGCTATGGACTGATTTTCAAGATGATGTATGGAAGCAATTTTCCCACTATGTTAATTTCACGAGGTGAATAATATGTTTGAATGCATCTTCTCTTGGTGAGAGCAGATTTCTTCTACCTTGTGAGGGAAATGTATGGTAAATTATATTTCTCATTCCACACACAAAATGCTTGCACAGAAAACTAGAAGTCAGGGCAAAGATCTAATACCACCCTTACCCCTGGCATGTTTTCTTTCTATTTGTTCAGAAACATTTTGCTGGCCGAGCAAAGGGCAATATGGTCCCTCTTTCCTTTCTGTGTACAAAAGCCAACCAGACTGGAATCTTACTTAAACACTGAGGATGGGAAAGCATACACTCATACCTGAGGTCAGCAGGCTAGTTTAGGAGAGGGCCGAGCACACTGCACATACAGCTTTGTTCCTCTACTCCACATCACTGCTGTTCCCTGTCTCTTGGCATCATTTGTCTCAGGCGGCTGCATCATTTTGCCTAATGGTTGGACCCACATCAAGCCTTTGAAACCAAAATAAATATGTAGTACATTTCTGTGTTCATCATGTTGCTTAGCTGAAACTTTGATTGTTCTACTACATCCCCCATTGCTTTTCTTAACTAAATATATTTCTTGAATAAATACATTCAAGAAATGAATACATTGGTACCTCGGGTTACAGACGCTTCAGGTTACAGACTCCGCTAACCCAGAAATAGTACCTTGGGTTAAGAACTTTACCTCAGGATGAGAACAGAAATTGTGCTGTGGCGGCGCTGTGGCAGTAGCAGCAGCAGCAGGAGTCCCTATTAGCTAAAGTGGTACCTCAGCTTAAGAACAGTTTCTGGTTAAGAACGGACCTCCAGAACAAATAAAGTTATGAACCCGAGGTACCACTGTCCAATGGGGCCTCCTGCTGCTGCCGCGCCGCTGGAGCACGATTTCTGTTCTCATCCTGAAGCAAAGTTCTTTTTTTTTATAAATTTTTTTATTGGTTTTTCACCTTTTATAAAGACATATACACACAAAAAAGACAGAAGGCAAGAACATGTACAATTTCAGAAAATCTTACTTTCCTAACCTTATTCCCTGACTTCCCCCCACCCCCCTTCATGCATCCCAGTTCCCAGAATTGTGTCAGCAAATTGGTATTTCTCTTCTTAATCATCTTAAAGTTACCTCTTCTATAAAGAAAAATAAATTTTTCCTAAGTTGGACTCCAGTTCTCTTCCATTGATTTCCCAATTTGTCTTAAATAAAAGTCATATTAGCTAAACCCAAAAGTCTTGAGTGTTTTTACAATTCTGTTCTTCCCTCCCTCCCATCCCCGGTTTTCGTCCCTTCCTAATACATGTCCAAAGTATCAGTTCTTAGCCTGGGTTCCTCACGTCCGAGGCTTTCAAGTCTCTTTCAGTCCCTCTCCGCCGGTCTTGTTGGTAATCCTTTATGTCGGTCATCAAATCTTGAAAAAGTTCTGTCACCATCCAGCCATATTCTCTTCCCACAAGTACATTTGGAAATAGCTGCTGGAAAGTTTCCACAAAGTCTGCCTCTTCAGAGTCAAAGTCAAAGTGGAGGCCCCCATCATATTTCTTTATTTTTAGTTCCTGTATTCCATAAGCTCCCGGGGCCTCCTCCTTCATCTTCTGCATCTTTCGCAGGTTTGTGGTGAATGTAATCCAAAGGTCTCCTTGTTTATATTCCACAGATGGCAGCTTCTGGTTGGTACTTCCCAACTTTACTTTCTCTTTTTCTTGTTTAGTCTCTTCCACTTCTTTAGATATCATTTCAAATTCAGCTGTGGATTCTTTCTCATCCAGGTCGTCAATACATTCAACAGAGTTGCTTGTTCCGGAAGTCAAGGTCATAAGTTGTTTATTCATAGCCAAACTCTGCTCTTGCAAGACTCCCACCAGATGAAACATTCTTTCGATTTCCACCAGTAACTTTCCATCCACAGCCATTGTAGTTTCACAGACTTCCCCCTAGAGGGAATCTGGTTACTTGGTAGTCTTTCTCCAACAATCCTCCAACTTGTTATTATTACTTTGTTTCCAACAATTTTAACTCAATTGTAACTCATTTTAGTCCAGAGGGATCTTAAATACGATTTTTCCAATTGAACTGTCCGTTTGACAGCTTTGACAGCTGTCAAACTCCGCACCTCTTCCACAAGCTCAAAAGCAGGGCGCTCCCGGGCCCGGGAGGGGGGGGGTTGTTTACAACAAAAAGAAAACTTCCAACACTCCACTCTCCAGTTCAAAATTTCTTTACCAAATCTTGGAAGTTAATGTCTTTTTCAACTCACCCCACAAAGGGTAGGCACTCCAGCTTAGCTCTTAAATCATTGCTTTAGATCGTCTGCAAGAAGGGGGGGTGCGGACTTCCTTTTAGCACACCCCCCGGTCGTCTCAAATTCGCGGGATAATATTCTTAAAGTCCAATTCCGTCTTACTCACGGGTTGTTGTTTTCAGTCCAAATTTCAAGGAAGAAAGTCAGCGCTCTCCAGTCATGGCTCGCGGCTTCGCTCCGCCGAGGTACCGATCGACTCTCAGTGCCACGCCGCCCTCCGTATCCTCTCCGCAGCCTTTAAAAAGGCTCTTCGTGGATCGGGGGGCGCTTAAGGCACCCGCCGAGTCTTCAGTCCACAGGCTTCAGCGCCTGCGGTTTTTAAGGGTCCCCGCATCGCCGGCGCGGCAAGACCCGTCCTCGGTTGAGCCGATTCCCTCCGCAGCTCGGAGGGAATCCGCCATTCCTAGATCGCACCAACCCGGAAGTCCCCTGAAGTAAAGTTCTTAACCTGAAGCACATTTTCTGGGTTAGCGGAGTCTGTAACCTGAAGCGTCTATAACCCGAGGTACCACTGTACGTTTCTAGGTGAAGCATCTTAATAAATAATACTTTTACAACTCATTTCAAAAAATTTGGTTTATCTGTGCTGCAGATTAGGCTGCTTAAATCTGATTTTCGCAGCACATGCTGCAGTCCTATTACTATTATTATTATTATTATTATTATTATTATTATTATTATTATTATCTTTCTCCATCTCATGGGCTATATCAGAGTTGGTTACAGACGCACATGTCTGTCCTGAAGGGGACCACAACAGAGTAAAGCTGGGCCATTTTGTACTTTTAGCTATTTAAACTGGTTTGATATAGAGTTAAATATAAAGTGCAGGTATGGTCATAATAGTGGGATGCTGAAAAACCTTTGTGGAAGACCTTCCCCTATTATGCATCCCCAGACAACTCTACTGAGCTGTCAGAGAGAATAGGGCTATGTTTTGATTCTCTGATACCAGTAATAAAACTAATTGGTGCTAGTCGTTTTAAAAATGGTTTTGATCTAATTACCATATTTCAGATTGGAACATTGTATGCACAAGAGTTTGTAAGATAATGAGCCTTTGGTTTATTCTACAAGGAGAATCAACTTAGAGCCATTTTCTGTGTATGATTTTTTTTCCCCCAACACCTTCTTGTCAGACAAACTTGCTTTGAAGTTGCATTCGGCAGCACCTATGTATCAAAAGACTCAACGTTTTTCCTCATCTGTTTTGCAAATTTGTATGAAAATAGGAGTTTAGGGGCCCATGTCACATTTGGTAAGGATGAGTTTTAATTATCCTTCTTTCTTTTAGCAAATGTACCAGATGGCAGATCTCTTTTTTCAAAGATTCATTGATCTAATGCAAATTCCTAAGTTTGACGGGGAAACTTTAAGTGACAGGATTTTACCAAGTTATTTTCTGTGTATTTTTAAACTAGATAAAAAAATAAATGCAGATGTTTGGCCAATGTTGTTTGAACATCTTGTTTGCAATTAATGCCTTTCATAAGTTTAAATCATACAATTAATTTTGCATTAACCTGTTCGTGTTCAAATTGTGCAGGCACAATTGTGTGTGTGTGTGTGTGTGTGTGTGTGTGTGTTAGTGCACGTTTGGTAGCAAAATCCATGCATTTTTTGAAATATTTCATTATTTGACTGGTGACAATTCAAGTTCAACCTAATGGTTCTTGTTTGGATCTGATGAACTTGCCCAGCTTGTCAATAGGTTTTTCTCCAATTATTATCCGAGAGCTGAGATGCAAGTGAAATGTGTCAGCTGAAGCAATCCTGAATATGCCCATGTGTAAGCAAATGCAGGAATGTTGGAGATGACCTTAGACTAGCCTTGCATTTCAAGCCAATGGTCATTACTTTTTTCCTACATGGAAGCTGGTGCAGTTTTGTGGAAGGAAAACATGTTCAATGTAATGTGACAATATCTGTGTTTGTGCCCATCTTAACTCTAGCATATGTTTTAAAAAACTAGCACCACAACAGCCTCCTAAAATTATTTATGAGTGAACTCCCTCTGGTGTAATTTGAAAACTGGGCTTCATAATCTGTGTGCCTGGTCTGTCTTCCATCCAGGTGCTAACTGCCCATCCAGGGCAACCTCAACGCCCTTGTTTTATATAATAAATAAAACTATTATTATCTATAAAACATCACTGTCTTCCCCACTATGCAGAGCTGTATTTTTATTTAAATTATAGTTGTTTCCCCCTAAATTTGCATCAATACCTATAAATCAGCACATGCATATTTTACATCATTCTGCATCCTCTGAGTCTTTTCGACCTCCGCATCCCCCAACCCTGATATGCAGTAACACTCACCCACGTGTTGAATAGATTGTTTTGAAGTGTTACTGAGATTATATATGTGAAACACTTTCAACAGAAGTCCATGCAGTTATCGCAGTTCATCACAGTGTAAGAGGAATGTGTTCTACATTGCAAGAAATGTTGTATCCAAATTCTTGGCTTTGACAATCATGAATAGCTTTCTAAGCCCTTGCAGTTGTTTACAGAAACAGAAAGGCAATCTATGCAGCCATCTCCATTCACCATCAATGGCACTGACAGGCACATAACTGCATCAGCTCCTGCCACATGTGTCCAGCAGTTAACCTATCAGTGGAGGCTGTAGGACTCAGCCCTTATTTGAGGACTTCATTGTTAAGTTGTCTCCTCAAGGTTACAGTGGTAAACTGAAAGAGAGGCCTGGTATATTTTGCCCAGAGATGCTCCTGCAGAGCTGCTTCAATGATCAGGTATGGGGGAGGCACTTCTATTTCCAAGAAACAGCAGGAGATTGGAAGCTTTTATCTAGTGACCCTAAAGAAACTTGTCTGTTGTCAGAGAGTGTGATGAAAACAAAATAGGGAATCTGCTGTTGTGTATGAGGCAGGCAAGGCTGTTAAAGGATAAAGCAGCTGAAACTTGTCTTAAACATAAAAAGGCAAGTCAATCTCCTTGGAATGAAAGCCCACACCTGTTTCCCTGTGGCTATTCTCTCACAATGGAGATCTTTCTTTGTATACATTTTGATGACTGCCTCCATGTATGAAAGAAAGGGCTAATAAACCAAGCTGGCTAAGGCTGGGGACTGGGAGACATCCAACCTCAATTTTCAATGAAAATCTTAGCCAAATATTCCCTTTCTGGATATATACGAATGATATTTGTTGAAGGCCTGTTGTCCTGCTTCAATAACTTCCCTACCACCACTCAGTAGTGCTGAGGACCAGTTTTACAAATCAGCAGAATCAAGGGGCTATCTGGGATATAAGTGAGACGCTTGAGTGTCTGAATGTACCCTCCTGAAAAAACAACAACAAAGCAGACCTCTGAACACAGAAAAAGAAAATCTTGGGAGAGCCTAGCTTTCTGCCTGATGCATCCTTTTTATGTGGGCTGGGGAAAATTTTCCTTGTTGTTGTTGTGAAACATTCAAACATGTAACTAACACGCACCCCTCAGTCTGAAGTTCATTACAGAAACAAAGTTTGGCTTTGTTTGGCTCTTGGCGGCCTAAAGTGAACATTGTTGTTTTCCTTTTTCAGGCTCCAGCTGGCTATTGACTGCACCAGGAATGGTGATGGGTACCATCAGAGGTATATTTCACTCTTTATCTACCAGTTCTCTTTTCCCTGCTGTGTAACACATTTTCAGCTGGTTAAACCTCCCCTGCAGTTCCCATGATGGCTGACTCCATGCTGTTATTTAGCCGTTCCATAAGCATCATAGCACCATGAGGGCCAATTTCCATCATAACTGTGGGAGAAAGAGGAAAGGTTTACAATGGTCTTTTCCCTGCCATCCCCTTTGTGCTGCTCAGCAGACCAGGCAATGGCTAAGACAGGTGAAAAGGGGACTGCATAGTTTTTATCTGAAGCACCCCAACTTCCTCCTTGGCTGATCAGTGGGAAGGTATCTTACGCATCAATATCAATCTAGGTAGTGGAGATTGCACACTTTGGAACAGTATTTTTTTTAAAAGGGATATATTTCATGGATAACCATGCATACTGACCAGAGAATGTGCATATGTGCAAAGGATGTACAAAATGCCGTCAAAATATGCACATTCCCCAAGGTCTGTTGGGAACTGCATAATAGCCAGAGAATGTACAAAATTCAACAAAAATTCACACACATTCCTGAAAGACTGTTGGAGATTATGCATAATGGCTGGAAAATATACAAAATTCAGTTGATGCATACACATTCCCCAAAGCCTGTTTGAGGTTATGTGTATTGACTGGGAAATGTGTTCAAATTTCTCTATATTGAAGGATTATTTTCATATTCCCCATGAGGCATGTTGAATATGCACAATGGTCAGTTCTGATGCATATTAAATGTTCAATTTACATTCCCCTTATCATACATTCTCTCTGTGTGGAATGCAGTCAAATTGCAGAATGGCACTCCAGAGGGAGAGTATTCCACAATTGCTCTCTCCCATTTTGTGATATCCTGCAATCTCGATGTCACCTTCTAGTTTCCCTCCAGAAATTGAAGTGGAACCAAATATGATTTCTTAAACTGGGCTGAATGCTTTCCTGTCTCAGATTCAATGTGACTTTCTATATTGTGTTGGAATTAACAATATGATTACCTTTGAAAATTGGAGAAAATTAAACAGACGAAAGTCTCTCTCAAGCAGCAAGGCAGCTTTTCCATTACAACGGTCACTAGCAATGATGCCGTTACTGTTTCCATAAAATCCACAAAATGCTTCTCAATTTGCACTTGAACTGTAACATTTTATCTGCACCTAGCTGGGTAAGTTCTGTGAGGCAAGACGAGTCCCTTAGACATCCATCTCAGTATGAAAGGAATGTCAAGGTTTCTTCAAAATCAAATCAATTCCTCCCTTTCCTCATGCAAACAACCGAGAAGCTCAGTGTGGCACATTCAAGAAGGAGGAACATGAAATTGATTCCCCCAGCTTAGTTCAAAGAAAAACCTGATCATTTTTCATGTCTTATTGGTATTTCCATAACAAAAAGAAAAAGTCTTGTGTGTGCTAGTTTATTTATTACAGGATGATTGACCACCAACACCACCATTATTCTTACTACAATTCTTACTGTTTACCATAGGAGCCAACTCCTAGGAGTGTGGGGGCTTCGACCCCCACAATAAAATATTTGAGGGGACCAGCCCCCCACAAAGTTGATGGGCATTCCCATTCAAATAGTTGTGAGTGCACTGTGTCATGTGATCAATTGTGGGGGGGGACTTACCTGGACCCCCACAATATTTTTATTCAAGTAGGCACCCCTGCAATTTACCCCAAGGTAAATTTACCTCAGGGCCCAAGGGCCGGTTGCAACAATTAAAACACAATATTAAAAACAGTTTAAAACAACTTAAAATTAGAGAAATAAGGTGGGCCATGAAACTGTGTCAAAAAAGTAAGTGTGTCCTCAGCGTTCACTAAAAGCTTGAAGCTCAACATCAAAAAAATGAAGATCATGGCTACTGGTCCCATCACCTCCTGGCAAATAGAAGGGGAAGAAATGGAGGCAGTGAGAGATTTTTCTTTCTTGGGCTCCATGATCACTGTAGATGGTGACAGCAGCCATGAAATTAAAAGACGCCTGCTTCTTGGGAGAAAAGCAATGACAAACCTAGACAGCATCTTAAAAAGTAGAGACATCACCTTGCCAACAAATGTCCGTATAGTAAAAGCTATGGTTTTCCCAGTTGTGATGTATGGAAGTGAGAGCTGGACCATAAAGAAGTCTGATCACTGAAGAATTGATGCTTTTGAATTATGGTGCTGGAGGAGACTCTTGAGAGTCCCTTGGACTGCAAGAAGATCAAACCTTATCCATTCTTAAGGAAATCAGCCCTGAGTGCTCACTGGAAGGACAGATCGTGAAGCTGAGGCTCCAATACTTTGGCCACCTCATGAGAAGAGAAGACTCCCTGGAAAAGACCCTGATGTTGGGAAAGATGGAGGGCACAAGGAGAAGGAGACGACAGAGGATGAGATGGTTGGATAGTGTTCTCGAAGCTACAAACATGAGTCTGACCAAACTGCGGGAGACAGTGGAAGACAGGAGTGCCTGGCGTGCTCTGGTCCATGGGGTCACGAAGAGTCGGACACGACTAAATGACTAAACGACAACAAAAAGCTGTAGTACAATGAAGTTTCCAGACTCACTTCTGTGAGAAGGTAGTTCTACAGCTTAGGGGTCACCACGGAGTTTGCCCTCCAGGCAGCCCAGGACAGTAGGGAACTTGTGTCCTTCCAGATGTTGTTAGATTCTGATTCCCATAAGTCCCAGCAAGCATGACCAATGGACAGGGATGATGGAAGCTAGAGACCAGTAACACCTGAAGGGCTACAGGTTCCCCACCCCTACATATTCTAATGTAGAACTTTGCCAGTTAAGTATGATAACAAATCACAAAGCAATATGAAAGCATTTGAACCATGCCTAGTTGGAATAACTGCAGACAGCCTATCCTTTTCTGCCTAACTTACATCACAGGGTTAAAACAGAGCAGTCCCACCACACTTCCCAGAATGCCACTTGACCCATCAGGCCCAATGTTATTAACAGACTTCCTGATCTGGATGGTTTCCTGCCCAACTTCTCTGAAATCTCAGCTTCTGGACTCACTGCAGTCTTCAGGCCTTACAAAGAGGGAATAAATGGAGAATAAATGCAGTGTTTAATCAAGAAATAATATAATTTACTGTTCATCAAGAGAACACCCATTTGACCAATCAGATAACTGGCAATTTTTTTATGTCTAGGGAGATGAATTCTTAGTCTTCCTGCTGTTATTTTTTTTTTCTGCCAGCAAAGGCATTTTCACGCTTTCAGATGTGGCAGCTGGATGGGAATTTAACCAGATCCCTATAGGATTAGATATATTTTCTTGTCTAAGCAGTGAAACCACAGGTAGTAATGAACATGATAAGCATTTCATTGCTACCACCAGGGCTTTCCCTTCTCCTGGGAATTAGCTGTCTTTACCAGTGGATTTACAATCAGTGGGAAGATGGGGCTGGGGAATAACATGCTTATGTTGAATAAAATGGAGATGACCACATCATTATGAGAACAATGAACACGTTTCTGGGAGAAAACAAGCATTTAAACTGAGACCAATTACAGAAATATAATACAAGCTTAAAGCCATTTACCGGCATTTACGCTCATTTTCAGGACAAAAGCTTTACTCACATTCAAAAAAACGATACTATTGAGAGTTAAATGTTACTAAAGTTCACTGGTGGTTGTATTACTTCTGAGGCACCATCTGAATACTAAAGTTGCTGAGAATCCCAAGCAAGATGGTGCTGTTGTGCACAGGTCTTGCTTCCTAGCTTCCTACAGGCATCAATTTGGTTAGTCATGTAAGAACAGAACGCTGAATTTGTTAGGTCCTTGTCTGATCCAACAGAATTCTACTTATGTTCAATGAATGAAATAAATCAGAATGAATCCACACATCCAATTAGCTTTAGCAATGGGTCCAGAGTCAACATAGAGTCAACATAGCCTGGTCTGTCAACCGAGGTAACTAGAAGGAAGAGGACTTCACCACTCATAAAGTGGAGAAATGTGACAAAATGGTTTCCTGAGGTGACCCAACCATGATGGTAGGGCCTATCCTAAAAAAATGTCTGTAGACATGCACAGTGGTTATTTGAAACCATGTCTTAATCCTCTTCTTTACGCTACATAAAACTACCCTTACAGTCAAATGTTAAGTTCTGAAGCTCTGGGTAGAACATCCTGGTTACCTGGAACACTGTTCCATTGGTGTAACATGTATGAAGAGATGTTTCTGAAGTTTCAAGCTTTAAGCCACAAATGTCTACTAAAAACCATATTTGGTTTTGACACAAGGAAAGCAGCAGAGGCAGGGTGGAGAAGTGGGGAGCGAAGAACTGAGAAAGTACTGCAGAATATGAATAGGCAGTGTCAAGCCATACCACCCAGAATCCTTATCCTTACTTGCTATTTTGTTATTCTAATTTTTTACCATATAGGTCTCAAAGCAGCTTACAAGAATAAAATATACAATAGATAAAGTTTGACTGCACTCTGGGATAGATGAAGTTGGCAGTATTGGGAACAGAGAAAGGAAAATATGAGGACATGCAAAGAAATGGACATGATGGCTAGGATATTTGGACAATATTAGAACTAGGGCTCATCTGAACATCCCTTCTGTGGAATGTTTGGTGTTTTCCAAACTTGTGTGTGTGTGTGAAACCCATCCTAAAGATGGGGAACCAGAAGGATGTCCCTGAATATGCTGCTAGGGTATCATGTACTATTGTTTCCTGGGACATAGTATGGTTGTCCCCTGAGCCCTTAAATATGATCTATAATAGTTCATAGGGAAGAATGGGGGGAGGGGGATCATAAAAAGAGATCAGAAGAAAGGAAGGATAATTCTAAAAGGAATGAAGGCTGCTACATCTAGGGTGGTAGTTAACTAAGTTTTACTCAGAGTAGACCTATTGGAATGAATGGCCCTAACTTGGAAATGGTCAATGATCTGAGTGGGTCTACACTGAGGACAACTTAGTTTAATACCATCCGTTGCATATCTGCAGGGTGGAGGCAGGAGAAAGGGTGGGGGCGGGGAATGAGACACTGGTGTAGCAGCTAGAAAACTCTAGAGAAGCAATCCAATTAGGATAGCAGCAATGATTAACAGTCAGAATATATGTTGGAGCTTTTGATAATTAGGTCAAAAGGAAAATCAAGAATTAAGAGTGAGTGCAATGAATGCAATTATAAAATTACAAAGGGGGTATGAAAAGACAACTTGTACAGTGAAAGAGATAACTGCTTGTGCTGAGCTTGTATTATTTGGCTGTGATTGTTTGTTTTTCTCTTTGTACGTATTGTCTGTTTCCGTTGTTCAATAATTTTTTGTTGTTCAATGTTTTAGTTTTAGTTTTGTTCTGTTGTCCAATAATTTTTTAAAAAGAGAATATATTGCAGGAAAGAATGAGTACTGAAGGGTGAGTGAGTGAGTGAGAGAGAGATATGAAATGAAGTTTCCTTGCCCGCTTTACTCATTTGGTTCACAAAGCAGGACTTAAGGGCAATAGCTGAAGGGGGAATCAAAGGCACCACAGTCTGTTAAGGCTCCTCTTAATAGGGTTTTCTCTCCAGGGAGCCAATAGCTGGACTCTTCTACCTCACCAGAACCTTTCATTACACCAGAATTGTGCAGTCTTCCTCTCCTGACTGAAACTCATGCATGCAACCATACAGAAGCGAGCAGTCGTCACTTCAGCAAGAAATTTCAATTAACTTGTGACATGTGTGCAGGATGACCTCCATGTCTGAAAGAAACCATCAACAATCCCCATTTCTTCCTCCTGCCCCTCTGAGTTTCAGAAATTTCTTGCATATTCTAACTAATATATGACCTGAGTTCAGCCTGGAGGTTAGTTTCTCAAAACAACGCCATGCCAATAATATTTTTCATTATTAATGTGTCTTTCTCATATTGATTCCTGCTTGAGGGAGAGCAGCAGGACATCGGCATGGAATCAGGCCAGCTCCCAGGAAGTTAAATGATTCTGTCAAATCTTGGCTATAATAGAGTTGATTAGGAAGGACAATGGCATGTTGAGAAGTTGCACTTGTTAGCTCAACTCTTGCCTGCTTCTTGGGGGCACACTATTCAGACTTAAGAAATGGGTGAGGGGAAAGAGTTTGCTGCAGGGCATTTGTGACTGGCGATGCTTACCAATTATGGAGAGAGCAAGAGGGTTTCTAAGACAGAAAGATTAGGGAGGAGTAGATATGGAAGTGACAGTGAATAGCTTATGCTCAAGACTCAAAATTTCTGACAGGGCAAATGGTTCACACTGTCCTTCGAGTCCCTCTTCAGCTACTATCCATTCCCTTTCCTTGAGGAGTGCAGAGGTTTTTCACAGAGATAACAAATGATGAACATGACATTTATATGAAAAGAAAATGATGCCAGGGAAACTGCTACAAAGCCACTTAAAGCCTTAGCAATACGGAGAGGGGGTGATGATAAATGTAAACACATTTACTGAGGAAAAATAAACACTGTATCAGTTTGTGTGTAGACTCTATTATATTGTTGTTGTTGTTTAGTCGTATAGTCGTGTCCGACTCTTCGTGACCCCATGGACCAGAGCATGCCAGGCACTCCTGTCTTCCACTGCCTCCTGTAGTTTGGTCAAACTCATGCTGGTAGCTTCGAGAACACTGTCCAGCCATCTCGTCCTCTGTCATCCCCTTCTTCTTGTGCCCTCCATCTTTCCCAACGTAAGGGTCTTTTCCAGGGAGTCTTCTCTTCTCATGAGATGGCCAAAGTACTGGAGCCTCAGCTTCACGATCTGTCCTTCCAGTGAGCACTCAGGGCTGATTTCCTTAAGAATGGATAAGGTTTGATCTTCTTGCAGTCCATGGGTCTCCTCCAGCACCATAATTCAAAAGCATCAATTCTTTGGTGATCAGCCTTCTTTATGGTCCAGCTCTCACTTCCATACATCACTACTGGGAAAACCATAGTAGTGGTTTAACTATACAGACTCTGTTATATACCATGAGCTAAACCAACAGTCAACAGTCCAGGAAACAAAACCAGTGGTCCAGGAAACAAACATCGCTGATTAATTGTATGACTGCCATAAAGGCCTTTTAAAGCCTATAAAATATGAAAGGTGTTTTGGAGGATTAGCAAATAACAACAGTTCCAGTTATCATATGTTGGCGTCACATCTTTTTGTGATCTTTGGCAATACGTTAATGTATAAATGTATTTGGAAACGTGCAGTCACTTGGAATTTTTCATTGCATTCGTATTTTGATCTTAAGAAATAGGAGACTTTTTAACAGGAACCAGTAAATTAGAACAGACTGCATTCCTAAGGATACTTCATTGGAGGAGCAGTGGTACCTCGAGTTAAGAACTTAATTCGTTCTGGAGTCCCTTCTTAACCTTAAACTGTTCTTAACCTGAGGTACCACTTTAGCTAATGGGGCCTCCCACTACTGCTGCTGCATGATTTCTGTTCTCATCCTGAAGTAAAGTTCTTAACCCAAGGTACTATTTCTGGGTTAGTGGAATCTGTAACCTGAAGCATCTGTAACCTGAAGCGTCTGTAACCTGAGGTACCACTGTAAATGGATTTGGTTAGAATTGGGCTCTTATAGTGCAATCTGATACATGGCCAATCAGAAGTAAGCTCTACGGAGTTCAGTTGGACATACTCTCAAGCAAGCATGTATAGGATTGTAGCCTTAAATTTTTTATTATTTGTTGGGGTTTGTGTTTATCCTCAACCTATAAATCTTTATCTCTATGTGTGCAATGTGGAAGCTTTAGGAAAGCAGTTAAGCTCACCAACAAGAAACAGTTGTTTTCAGCCGAGTTGTTTTACTTAGCACACACAAGAAAAACACTATATTTACACACCATATACTGGTTACACAAAGGCTTTTCTCCCTCTGGTCCCAGAGGGGGTTTCTGTACTCCAAGACCTTGCTGAACAAAGGCTACACACAACTTCTACGTCAATTTGCACAGAGTTTTGCAGCAGCTTAGAGTTCTCTGTGTTCTGTCACTTTTCCAAGGCTTCTTTTCAGTCGAGTTCCCTCAAAGTGTTCTGATAACTCCACAGTCTGGCAGCCAATCTACTCCTTCCTGATCACAACTCATGGCCCATGTAATCTGAGCTCTTTTATAACACAAAGTTGCGTGCCTAGTAATCTGCCCAGTAACCTGATGAGGAAGTCACCAGATTCAGACAGAGGCATCTCAGGAATGAGGCAGCTCTTTCTTCACGAATGGAATTAACCCATTAACTGTGTTCCTTAACTTATTGAGAATGTGGAATCTTGTCTGCTATACAGAACATTTAGAATTTATTGAAAAAGACAACTAGGTCAGCTGTGAAGAAATTTTTATGCATTAATGTTTGACGTGTTGGTCTGGTTTAGTAATCAATCTAGTCAACTAGCATTGGAGGAATCAGCAATATTGTACTTTGGTGAACAGGCAGAACTACCATTTAATGTGTACACATTAGGCAACTCATGTTTATTGCATGCCACCATTTATGGATCAAAATAAAAATAAAACAGAAGCTGGCTAGCCCCTCACATGTATATTCCCTTTTCTGCACACTTTCATCAATTGCCTTGCTTCAGACATAATGAACAGGATCCTAAATGATGGTATGTTATAAAATGAAAATTTGGACATTCAAGCTCTTCTTCCTGTTGGGTTAATAATAATAATAATACAAGTTGGTTGAAAACAAATGTAAACTACTTGCCAATAACATTCAAGATTAATTAAGTAATAGCTACTTAGTGCACCATATGTAAAAAAGATATTGGGTTAAAAAAAGATTTTTAAAAGTGTGCTAGATTTGTTTACATGTTGAATTATTGTAATGGAGGAGAAGGCTGCTGGCTCTAAAATGAATAGTTCAAAGCTCTGCATAATGTAGACTGATTTGCTTTTCAGTTTGCTCCCCCCCCCCCGCCCAGTACTAAGCTCTAAAAATAACATTTGTCTCTAGGAGCCCTCCTGCATTTTCTACCCATTATGTATGTGTTAACTGAAGTGAATGAATGTGGGGAGGAAAGCCCCTATTGATAAGAAGATGAAGGGAGACACAGCCCCTTCATAAACTTTTCTAGAGCAGCCGCTCATTATCACCCCCTCATTAATGTCATGAATCATGGCTAAAATGGCTGCTACAATTAATGAGTCTCCCTCTGTCACAAGCCTGTGCCTAATTTGCCTTTCAGACAGATGTCAGCCAATGATACCTTCAGAAAAATAAATACCTTGTTTGTAATCTGATGCTAAACCAATAAAAGATGATATTTCTGCAATGACATCTTTCTCCAGGATAATGTCAAGAAGACAGCCTTGGTGATACAGAAAGCTGCAGTTAAGAGGGGGAGAACCCAAAATCATCCCCCTAGATAGAATGCTAAGTGACTTGCTATTTTTGAAAATGCAGCTATGATAATGCTGTTTTGCCATGCATCACTCTAATTCACTACTCAGATATTGGCTGTCAGAAACTCCTAGCTCAAACTTACCCCTTCAGTGAAATCCTCGCTTCTCTGAAGACCAAAAAAGACTCTGAAAATATGGAAAATCATACTGTCTTTCTAGCTATTCCTGCGGGGAAATAATCTATGTCAACTATGACCAATAGGATAAAATAGAGTAAGGCTCTACACACCACATACATTTTGAGCACACACCCCCCCCTGCAAGAATTCTGGGAACTGTAGTTTACCCATCACAGAGCGCCAATTCCCAGCACATTTAACAAATGGCAGTTCTCATGATTCCGTGGGGGCAGCAATGTGCTTTAAAAGTGATTTAAATGTATGGTGCATACACAGTCCAATACAGATGTCAAAGAGAAGAACAACTACCAGGCTTTTAGAAGACATCTGAAGGCAGCCCTGTTTAGGGAAGCTTTTAATGTTTAACAGACCACTGTATTTTAACATTTTGTTGGAAGCCGCCCAGAGTAGCTGGGGAAACCCAGCCAGATGGGTGGGGTATAAATAATAAATTATTATATTAGAGTCTACCTGACACCGTCTTTGCACTTTGCCGTGCTGGGCTGCAACTCACTTGATGTAAAAGTGAGTATCTGAGAGGACTTGGTGTTAAAAAAGCCCACATATTTACTATAGTAAGACTATGAGTTTATCTGTAAAATGAATTGTATTAGCTCTTTGACAGAAATTTGCCAAAAGCACAATTCTGACTTGAATGTTACCATCCCACTAATTTCCAGTACAGTGGTACCTCAGGTTACATACGCTTCAGGTTACATACGCTTCAGGTTACAGACTCCCCTAACCCAGAAATAGTACCTCGGGTTAAGAACTTTGCTTCAGGCTGAGAACAGAAATCATGCTCCGGCGGCACGGTGGCAGCAGAAGGCCCCATTAGCTAAAGTGGTGCTTCAGGTTAAGAACAGTTTCAGGTTAAGTACGGACCTCCGGAACAAATTAAATTCTTAACCCGAGGTACCAGTGTATTGGCCAGAAATAAATATGGAAAGTTTACTGAAGCCACTAAACTTTTTGTAAATTTGCCTGATATTTATCCATTAAGAAACAAGGAAAATGTTTTCATGTTTTACATCCATTGATGTACTGTAATCAACAGATGTTCTGTTTTCCCATTCTCTGCTCATATCTACATTCTTGTGATAGTTTAACCCTTTTGCATCACACATTCTCCCAGACACTTTTCTGTGTAATGACTGCTACAGATCCAATTAAACATAGCTCACGTAGCAATTCATTTATGTTTGCACACATGCTGCAAAACAAAATGTGCATAAGCAATAATGGGTCTGTCATAATCTGATTGCAAACAGAAGATCGGGAGGGGACACACAATCCTTTGTTTACAATCAGTGAATTTTAATAGTGTAACCCACCCCACTTCCTGAAGGATTAAAAGCGGTGTGGACTTAATCTGATGGAGTTCTTTTGTTTTTTAAAATGTTCTTAACATTAAAAAAAATAAATTCAAAGTTGTTCAAATCAGATCTGAAGGCTAAAAGAATAATATCACATATTGGACCAAAATCTGAAAGGTATTGATACACCCACACCCCGGGCCAATATCTACAGGTAACTTCATTTTTAAAAATATAGCCCCAAATCACATTTATGAACAAATGACTAGACCAAAGGACTATACACCAGTTTACACAACTCCTGTTGTGCAACACAGTACCCAACACTTGTATTCATAATGCTTCAGGCAGAATAAAATGATGGAATCCATTTTTGTTTCCAGCGGAACTCTTTCAGCTGATCATTCCTCATATAAAACTATTGGCTATGGTACAGGAACTAGGTCATTAAAAAAATGCTGATATCAACCTTTTGATCTGTGTTTGTAGTTTCTTCCTCTGCTTTCTCTCTCCTAGTTAAAAGACAAGATGCAACTTCAATGTATCTTGGAGGATCAGCAACTTTCCATTCCCAGAGGTTTTGG
This sequence comes from Podarcis bocagei, assembly GCF_964188305.1. Lineage (NCBI taxonomy): Eukaryota > Metazoa > Chordata > Lepidosauria > Squamata > Lacertidae > Podarcis > Podarcis bocagei. Next base: position 70,714,507 of record NC_138128.1, read on the forward strand.
CTGGTAAAGTCCAAAAAAAGTCATCATTATGCTAAGAAAGTGTGTGGATTTTTAATCAAGTTTGGTCTGAATTGTATGAGTTTATAGCACTGAAGTGCAAGGAAGCAATCAGTCTGTGGATTTTTCACTTCTAAGATTGGGTAAAGGTAAAGGTAAAGGGACCCCTGACCGTTATGTCCAGTAGCAGACGACTCTGGGGTTGCGGCACTCATCTCGCTTTATTGGCCGAGGGAGCCGGTCATGTGGCCAGCATGACTAAGCCGCTTCTGGCGAACCAGAGCAGCACACGGAAACACCATTTACCTTCCCGCCAGAGCGGTACCTATTTATCTGCTTGCACTTTGACGTGCTTTCGAACTGCTAGGTGGGCAGCAGCTGGGACTGAGCAACGGGAGCTCACCCTGTCGTGGGGATTCGAACCACCAACCTTCTGTTTGGCAAGCGCTAGGATTGGGTACAGCAAAGCTACTCAAGTGGATTTAGGGGCAAGTGTTTGGAGAACATACACATTTGCATTCATCACCATACAAGATCATCTATATAGAATTGCATGTCTATTTGCATGAAAACACATAAAATCAGAGAATAATAAAATGGTAGAGTTGGAAGGGACTACGAGGGTCATCTAGCCCAACTCTTCAATGCAGGACTCTTTCACGCAACATGAGGCTCAAATCCACAACCTTGAGATGAAGAGTCTCATGCCAGAGTCTCTGGGTTATATCTAATATGAGTCATACTCATGTAGACCCATTGAAATAAGTGGACACGGTTAACTTAATTTCAATGGTCAAAATAAATTCCTTCCAGTAGCACCTTAAAGACCAACTGAGTTAGTTCTTGGTATGAGCTTTCGTGTGCATGCACACTTCTTCAGATACTTCAATGGGTCTACTTTAAGTATGACAATTTGTATACTTGTAAGGTCAGATATGGAGATGGGCCTAAGTTGTGACATGAACTGGAAAAGCGGAGTGGGAAAGAATGAATAGACTTCATTTAAACAAATCAGAAACCAAAACCCTCAGAATTACAACCAATCTTATTACTTTTTAATCTTTACACACCATAAAATTGCTCATTTTAACATGACAAAAATCTCACTTTTTCCAGCCTAAGCCTAGAATGATTGGAAACTTCTCTTTTTTTGAAGTGACTGCTTGCATAATAATTCTTTTCAGAATTTAAAATGTCATTTACATTTCATCCTGAAAGCTATAGTAATAAATTCAATAGGAAACCCTATATTTGAGAATCAGACATTCGACAACATTATGCTTCTCTGGGCATCTCTGTTGAATTTACAGCATTTCACACACAAAGCATTTGCCATGGTAACAATTTTCTCATGAAAATATGAATCGCAATGCACATTTGCATGTTGTTGCTTCTTATTGCAGGGTATGTGGATTAATTTATTCAAGGTGGAAGCTGTATATGCAAACATATCAATATGATTGATTTGTACCATAAAGAAAACATGGAATCTATAAACATCCTGCTTTGATTGTTGCAGACTTCCCCCCAAAAAAATTATGTCAAGGTTTCAGAAGGAAAAGGAGAAGATGACAAAAGCATCTGAAGAGATTTATGGGAGAGGAGAGATGCAAGAGGAAGAGAAATTAAAGCTTGGGTATATTTGTGAATCCCCCATGTGGAAATTGTGTTTCCTTTCCCAAGAAAGAAACATTTTGTGAAAAGCCTCAACTGTTCGTAGAGCTCTAGCAATGATGAAAAATGTGTTGCTGGATGGCTCTGCATCTCCACGATGAAGATAACATTCTTGCTTCTATAAGCTGTCTTTCTACAAAGAAAAAAAATTGAAATTGGTATGATTGAAATGCAACAGCAGCAATAAATAGAAGGCCCTTTTGCAAGTCCCTGCCATATGAATATCTATCTGGTAAACATTCACCTGTGCTATCTCCACCACATGGTGTTGCTTGCCACTGCTTCTGTTTCCCACAGATCTGTCAATATGTTTGCAAATCCCTCATTTTGTCATTAGTAAGCTTATAATAATAACTACCTTGGAAGACTGGAACTGCCAGCTGATGAAATAGAATGCAAAGCTCTTGGTCTTTTCTTCAGGCAGAAATAAGGTGGGGGGAAATGAAAGGTTCAGTGAATTAAAGTAGCTTAAAGCTAAGCTTACATGGCAGACAGGTTCATTTACAAGGCAAATGTTTCCATCATGTCAGGTAGATAATGTGTTGTCAACAAGCCCTTAGCACGTCAAGGGAGTTTGATCTCAGGTTGGAAACTCTCTTACACACGCTGTAACTCAAGATGCTAGGTTCTCAACTCAGAGTGGCTCCACTCTGTGACAATTGTGGATGCCGCAGGTGTAATGTAAAAAAATATGTAAAGGACCCTGGACGGTTAAGTCCAGTCAAAGACAATTATGGGGTTGCTGCGCTCATCTCGCTTTCAGGCTGTGGGAGCTGGTGTTTGTCCACAGACAACTTTCCGAGTCATGTGGCCAGTATGACTAAACTGCTTCTGGCACAACAGAACACTGTGACAGAATCCAGAACACATGGAAATGCCATTATTCTACTGCTGCTGTGGTACCTATTTAGCTACTTGGCTGTCGCAGGTATGCCATTGTTAGACCAGTATTTCCTGGTGTTCCAGTACTGACACCAAACACAATTATTGTGTGAAATGTGGGGCTGTCCTAATAGCTTTGTCACACTTTATGCTGCAGTTGAGCACATGAAACTGCTGTATAATGAATCAAATTATTGTTCCATCTTTCTCAGCAATTGCCTACATGAAGGATGAGGAATCTGACCTGTGGACATGTTGAATGAAGCTGATGGGATCTGGAGTCTGAAAGCATTGGAGGACAACTGATTCCCCATGCCTGGGACACACTGATTGGTAGGGGATCTCAGACAGGAATCTTCCCCAGCTCTTGCTAGAGGTGCCTGGGAACTTCTGCATACAAAGCATGTGCTCCAACACTAAACTACAGCCCTTTAACATTTGCTGCTTTTACACCAGTTGTTCTCTCAGTAAAAATGTACACGTCTTAAGGGCAAACAAATTCTTAAATGTGGGAACTTGCCCCCCAAAACTGTGGCTGGCTAAAACTTCTTGATGTGTGTGTCTACTGCATTTTTGGAATTTGACCCTCATGAGTCTTTCTGATTTTGAGTCTCTTAATGGAAATGCACATAAAAAATAAGATACTGCATTTAAGGGTTTATAATTAAACATTAAAGCTGTAAGGGAGCAAAGTGATTGTAAGCAAATGTTGCTTTTTAAAGGAAGTGCTATTTTCTTAAGTCTTCCCTTGATGCCATGAAGCATATCATCAATATCGTTAGTGTGGAGAAATAGATCAAGTTACATGTGAAATAGATTACATTGATAAGATATACAGTATACTAGATATAAGTATGTGTGCATGTTTGTGTACGTGTAATGCTGTACTATTTTTAACACTTGATTGGAAGTCATTATTATTATTATTATTATTATTATTATTATTATTATTATTATTACATACAGTGGTACCTCGGGTTACATGGTTACAGACGCTTCAGGTTACAGACTCCACTAACCCAGAAATAGTGCTTCAGGTTAAGAACTTTGCTTCAGGGATGTGAGGGCGATCTGGCTGTGACATCTGTCACCCCATTGATCGCCAGGGTTGATTCGGCTGATCTGGCTGGCTAGGCGGGTGTCCCCTTCCTCCCTCACCGCTCCATGTGCATCCCTCCCGAAGCTGCGCGCTCAGTGGAAGAGGACGACCATCCCAGATAGAAGGAGTGTACCATTCTTCGGTCAAGGGTATACGATAGCTGCGCTCCCCTGCTAGAACCTCCAAACAAGCTCAAGAACTTTGCTTCAGGATGAGAACAGAAATCGTGCTCCGGTGGCATGGCGGCAGCAGGAGGCCCCATTAGCTAAAGTGGTGCTTCAGGTTAAGAACAGTTTCAGGTTAAGTACGGACCTCCGGAACGAATTAAGTACTTAACGTGAGGTACCACTGTATAGGGGTATGCATGTCACACAGTATTTGCCTTATACTTGCATCTGTGTGCCTTTTAAGATTCTGTTTCTGAGTTGCTCTGTGTTCTCTCTACTTCAGTATTTTGAGTCCTCTGCTTTTCTGTTTAAAACAAAGCTGTATCAGATGCCCAGGGGTCTGGAGGGGTTCCTCTCTAGCAGAATTAGCCAAAATCCTCACCTACCCAATGATTGTTGAATTTGGTCAATTTGGTTAGTTAAGTTTGCAGATCCTCCAAGTTGGTTATATTAAGAAATATAACCCTTATCCCAATGTTTCATCTAACGAATCTGCTTGGTGGGTTTGGGCACAATCACTTGTCCTCAACTGCTTTGGGATGCCTAAGCTACCATGGCGCAGAACCTGGACTTGGAAAGCTTCAGCAAGAGAAATGAAATGTTGAAAAATGAATGGGCTAGCACAACACACCTGATCATGTTATCTATCAATTTGGTAAATTATCCTGAGCAGCAGCAACAGCAGCAAATTCAGCCATTGATTTATGGGCACAACTTCAAGTTTTGGCTTCCTTTCATTAATGGAAGTGTTGCTTGGAGCACAACTTGAGTCAGATGTCCTGTTTCCAGAACTGGAACCGTCTGGACGATTTGATGAGCATCCTGAAGCCACCTGAGAAGAAGCCAAGTGAAACCAGCTAAAACAATTTGTCACTGAGCTCATATCGCCTCTGCCCAACCCATATGATGGAAATAGCCAAGAGCAGTCAGATGTTCTACAGGACACATTGGTCCCTTGTGGACTTCTTGGATAATGACCTCATGTGCCTTCCTTGCTTTTTATCCCATATGTGCCTTTAGGCCTGCAAGCCAAATTGGCAGAAAGCCTGTGGATGCTAGTTCCCACTGAAAACATGGATAAAGTTTGGCTGCACAATTCTACACACCCACACCCCTACCCTTATTTGTCCTACACGAGAACCTGCTTTGAAATGACCCTCCAGCTCTTCCCTCACTGTAGGATAAATAAAATGTGTGATAAAGAAGAATACGAATTGGCAACCCTGGGAGATCCATATTTTAAAAGGCGGCGAGACTCTACAACCATATTAAAGCAGATGACAGAAAATGGAACAAAATGTTAAGTGCTCACAGTCCCCATGTAACTGCACTCTGCCAGCTGCTTGAATTATTTACAGGCGGTTTGGCACGCTTTCCCTCTGTTGATTTTGTAACATCAATTTTTGCAAGCATTGTAAACAAACAAGACATCCGATGCGGAATATATCATAATGCAAATTTTTCCTCAGCTATCTTCTTCAGGGTAACACTTAGCTTGTTGCTTGCCCCTGAGTAGCTTAGCTTCTGCTCAGCTTGTTTGGGGAGTTCACTGAGGTGAATATCATATCCCAGTTAAAGTGGCTCTCACAGACCATTACCACCACTGCTTCACCATGGCCTCTTGCTATCTTGTGATGGCAAGGCTCGAAAAACCAAACCCAGGTGGTAAAGGCTGTTTGTGTGACTCCTTACTCTCACTCCTTGTAGTCCAAGAAACTGCAGTAATGGTCTGGTCACTGCTACTTGGTGGAGAGGCCACAATTAATTCTCGAAGTTGCAATGTGCTAGTACAAATAAAGGGCAAACATTGAATTAATGTTGTCCATTTATCAAAATGGTAGTTCTTGGCTGGAGAAAGACAGCTCCATCATGAGTTTATCCTCCTCTGTGCAAAGAAATCCCTTATCCATTCATGGGCTGTGTGTGTATTTTAACAAGAGTCCTATTAAATCATATGCAAATAGAGATACAGCCTGAAAAAGAGGAATAAACATAACATGCTTGCTGAAAATAGCACTTGTTTCTGAGAACTCTCTCACACAAATCTTTTTTATTTATTTCAGCAGGCCTCAACAGATTCTGTATATTCATTTAAAACATTTTGCTGATTGTATCTGTGGTATATTGATAAATTTTAAATGTTTTGCTGAACTGATGTTTTAATTTATTTTGTGTATATTTATTTCTAATAAGTTGCTGATTTATTCTGTGTTTTATTGATAATTATTTTAATATGTACACCACTTAGCTATTTTGCTGATTAAGTAGTCTATGCATTTTTAAAATAAATGAAAAACAGAACAACAACAAACCCCCACTCTTCTCGCTATTATCATACACCACACTAGTGGAAGCTTCTCTTTCCCTTCCCCTTTAAGGACCCAGTGTAATTTTTAAAGGATGTTGAACTGCTTTATCATCCAAAAACTGTTCCCTATTAAGTCTACTGGCTTGTCCCATGATGTAGTTATCCTGTAATAGGTTCATAAAGATTTGCATAGATTTTAAGCCTGAGCTATAGCTTTTATTTTAATTGTGTGGCCACATAAGTGGCAGTATATTTTAGTGGTAGGAACAGGCCATTAGTTACTTTCTGTATACGAACCAACTCGTAATTGGAAGATATTTGGGCAAATACAGAATAGGGTAAATGAAACAGGAAAAATGACCATGGGGGGGGGGATACATGCAGCAATTATTATTTTTAGACTTTAAAAAATACACCAGAACTGCTATTGGGTAAGTTAAATGGGAAGAATTATAACCTTCTTCTTTAACTCTAATAAACAAAAAGCCACTAAGCATATGTTTTTATTTAGCCTAATACTAACAATTCCTCAAACGTAAGTCATGATGTTCAGCAAAGTCACATCAGAATAGTTCCATTGAAATCAGACAATTTACTGAAGTCCATTGATTTCAATGGGTATGAGCAAAGTTGGATATCACACAGCATCTTTAGTACCTTGGAAGTAATCTCTTCATCATGGATTTCTTTCATCACATCAGAGCTCCCACTGGGAACTCACTCTTGGCCTCAGTCTAACTTGGCCAACAGGATTGAGGCTACAACATAACTCTGACCAATATGTCCAACAACTGAATCCAAGTGTTGAATTTTGAAATGCTAACACCACCACCCTTGGAACTGCCTAACTATGTTTACATTCCAGGTGGGTTGTTTTTCTAATGGATGAGCAGTGGGACCAAAATCTTGTGCATAGCTGATGATAAGAGATGTAGTCCAACAACATATGGAAGGTGCCATCTTGTCTACTAGTACCTTGGGATTTTGTATTATGCTTAGTAGATCACAGCTAACATGAACATTCAGGAAACATTAAGGAAAAGTCCAAAAACTTTAAATCAGCAGCAGCACCATCAGCAGCAGCACCTTGGTAAGCCATAAGCCTTGATAGTGTAAAGACCTAACCTTAACATAACTGGTGTTACTAAGTGTTACTGCCATATTAAGGACAAAATGATTTCTTGAATTCAGGAACTGGGAAACAGATTTTTTTTGTGGATAACCTTTCAGTGCCAAGTAAAAACCTACCTTTCCACCTAGCTTTTTGATGGACCACAATGGTGCCCTCTGCCTAATTTTTCTACTGGTGCATTGGGGGTAGGGAGCTTTGTGTACTTTTCAAAGAATTGCACATGTTGTGGGGTGAATGTCTTATTGTGCTAATGAGCTTATAATGCAGTTTTACTTGCACTGCCTTTAAATATTTTGTAACCTCTTCCTTATGCTGCTGGAGTTGATAGAGACCCACAGGATCAAATTTCCATGTCATGCAATTGATTTGTTCAACAAAGTAACACATGTACTATGGATGTGTTAATGAAAGACAAATCCTGGATTCTGCACCTAAAGGACTGAGTCTTGTTTTGTCAGTGGTAACTGTTTGATTTGACAAATGCCTACTTGAAAGAGGGCTCCACCCCCCCACAGGCAACAGTGTGTCCCAAAAAGGTGCCTGATAATTATATCTTCAGAAATGAAACCACAGGCCTTAATGTACAAAGACGTGCTATTGTTTTGTATTAAATCAACCTGATTTTTCACAGTAGGAAGATGCTGAATTGTTATTTGGTACAAACATAGCGGGGAGAGGAAAATGTAATTTGCGCAATAAGCATGTACTTGAGGGAATGCAAACAAAGCAACATACATTTTCAAAAATGGTTTCTGTGAACACTGATTTGAATATTTTAACAATTTTCTCTCTTCTGGGTCCATGAATGTGATTGCTGAGATTTTTCATTTGTTTATCTTCTTAGCCAAAAAAATTAATTCTCAATTATCAGCTTATAATGCAGAAGAATCTTTGTATTTTCAGTCAACCAAGGAATGGGACACATGCCACCATATTGTCAGGATCACCTTTCTGTTAACACAGGGCCCATGTAAGCATCCAGCCTTAGAGGAGGAAATGCCAGATTCCATGTGTTCGAGAGAGTCTACTGTGCTTGATTCCAGCCTTTCTTATAAATAATAATAATAATAATAATAATAATAATAATAATAATAATAATAATAATAATAATTAAACCATCAACAACCCAGCACTGGGAATAGAACCTCCAGGCCAGGTGGCTGCAGCCACAAAAAACAGTAAGGAACTGGGGAGGGGAAAAAGCTCATACTCTCCAATACCATGTCCTTGTTTTGTGTCACTGGCAAGGCACCCAACGGTTTACTGAAATTTGAAAAACAAAAGCTGTAGCACATAGCAAAAGCCAGGAAACAGAATACAAACCACAAAACAACAGTGATAATGGTCACATGTAACCATTCTGTAAAACGTGAGACAGTCGTCATCCAGGCAAAGAGGAAAACTATTGATTTCAACCATTTGGAGGGAAGAGTTTCTGTACTACATTCCACCCTTTCCGAACGCATCCAGATGAATCAGAGGCATCATCCCTCGGAATTCCAGTTGCTGGGAATCACAAGTAGGGAGAATGATGGTGTGTGAAGTCCTTTCAGGCTTCCCACAGACACCTGACCAGCCCTGTGAGAACAGGATGCTAAGATGAGAAGAGCCCTTGGCCTGATCCCTCCAGTACCGGCTTTATGTTCTTAAATTCTTAATCCCTCCTAAGTCTGCACTCCTTTACTCATTTCCCTGAAAGTAAGCCCCATTGACTCCCTGGAAAAGACCCTGATGTTGGGAAAGATGGAGGGCACAAGGAGAAGGGGACGACAGAGGACAGTTGGACAGTGGACAGATGGTTGGACAGTGTGCTCGAATCTACAAACATGAGTCTGACCAAACTGCGGGAGGCAGTGGAAGACAGGAGTGTCTGGCGTTCTCTGGTCCATGGGATCATGAAGAGTCGGACACGACTAAACAACAACAATGCCCCATTGAACTTTATAGATTTCATTTACAGGCTACTGAGATCTCGAGATCTCAAAGCAGCCTGTGATACATAAAAATGCATAAATACAGAAACACAATAAGTGCAAAAAAAACAACGTGAAAGGATTGACGTACAAAACAAACAACCCACAAATACATAAACAAACTATCCATATCCATAAACATAATATCAATATAAAGCCAGAGAGCATTACAAGGCAGCACAATGTCAAATCGCAACCAACATAAAGCACGCTATTCAACCATTTGCCCCATTAACTTATACACACAGCAGCATGTGATCAGCTATATCAAGGACTCTCTTTGAAAAAAAAATCAGTTTATTCAGATTAGTTGCATCATCGATTTATTTAATTCACTACATTTCCATATGTTATATTCAAAGCTTTGTGTATTGATTCTTTTCTTCGTTCATTTTCTTCGTTGTTATGCTTTGCGATGTGTTGCTGAATCAGCTGTAAGAATAGCATGTGACCTGAACCTTCCCACAGATATTTTGGGGTTCCTTCTTACTGGATCCTTTACATTTCCCAGAAGTGAATCTGTTTTAAGATTACTTTGGGTCCTGCGAATGCACAGAGCAACTCCAATCTAGTCCAAAGGCCTGAACGTCATAAATCAAATGCAGAAACCTAGCAGAACACCATGTTAATGTAATCTAAACTGTTTGCACATCTGTCTGCAAAACACGGTGTCTGTAAAACAAACTAACAAACAAAAAACTCCTGGCAACACTTCAGCAGCAGGCCTTTGTATTCTTTTCAAATTCTTGGTACAGATAGCTTGTGCTGGGCTCATTTGTTGCTCTTCAATAGACCCAAATCTGGACTCATTTTGTTAGTGCAGAATGATTTTCCACCAGTGTACTCAGCATTGTTCAGCAAAGTTCATTCCTTTTTGCTTTGCTTCAGTTTGTCTCTGGATGCTTTTGTCAGGTTTGTGGAAACATATGCACAGATCACAGAGGAACAATGAGAGTCAAGTATGCTAGTTCTAATGTCCAGCTAGGACTCCTGGTTACAAATGAATGCCCTCAGATACTGTAATCCACCGCTGGCCTTGGCAAGCTGGATCTGCAGTCAACTGGACACAAGTACCAAACACTTCAGTCCTAGTCAGACCTATTAGAGAATGACTCCTATTGAATCTAACAGGATTTATTTTCTCATTGGTCCACCTGAACCTGTATATCCTAGCTCCGTCACTGAGATCATCTGCAGGAAAATCACTGGTTATCCTCCAACTTGGCAAGGCTCCTTGGACAGAAACAAGAAACCAAGCCATCAGCCCAGTAGTGTGGAATGTTGTGCCAACAGAAATTCAGGTGGTGCCTTTTTAAAAAAAACCTTTAAATGTCTGCTGAAAACTTTTATATACTGCCAAGCTTATGCAGGCACTTAAGAAAATATACTTCTGTAATAGTTAGTGGAAAAGCTAACTGTTGTTTCATTGTATATATGTAAGCTTTCATTGTACAGTGGTACCTCAGGTTACAGACGCTTCAGGTTACAGACTCCGCTAACCCAGAAATAGTGCTTCAGGTTAAGAACTTTGCTTCAGGATGAGAACAGAAATCGTGCTCCGGCAGCATGGCGACAGCAGGAGGCCCCATTAGCTAAAGTGGTGCTTCAGGTTAAGAACAGTTTCAGGTTAAGAACAGACCTCCAGAACGAATTAAGTACTTAACCTGAGGTACCACTGTATATATGTATGATTGTAAACTGCTTTGGGTTTTTTATCAATAGCAGTAGATAGATAGATAGATAGATAATTAGCATGCATTGGATTCGGGTGTAAATGTCGTTTCAGGAAGAGGCTCTAGCTTGTCCATTAAAAAGTGACTTCATTCCCTCCCAGCTAGATTTAAAAACAGGTATATGTGATTGCAGGCTCTGAAGCTTTAAAGGGATGTCCCTCAGCATGTCTGGACAGACATCATGAGGGTCAATGAAGGACAGCTAATATGTTTTTCAATTATTTATGGCTGGGGATAAGCAAATATTTTGATGAATCCTACATCAATAACCCCAAAGTTATTTTGGATAAATTCAGCATTTGCACCCTGAATTAACGTGGAAACCTCCAAAGAGCTTTGGGCCCCCAGGGGTTCAGGTGTTGAAGAAATGCTGCAGACAGTGTCTGGGGGAAAATGGAAACATTTCTCCCCAATCTTTCCTTATAAGAAAACTGCCGGGGAGGAAACGAGATCTCTTTAGTGAGTGCCCGGCACTTCTCCTTCCTCTTCGGAACTCATTAGTTGAAGCAGGCCCTATATTTCTAACTCTTCATCCCTTAACCCCATCTATGCTTAATTCTCAGAACCCTTAGTAAGAAAAGAATATATGAGGAAGCAAAACTAACTGCTGAGTCCTCTGGGATGACTTAGAGTACAACTGAAGTTCACTTTCTACAGCAAACTCCAATTTTCTGCACGGCATTCAATTACGGCTTCACATTTTTAGATGTTTTAACGGTGAATATAAAATCTTCCCAGTGTCTTAGCAATGGGCAATCTTACAAAATTAGGACGATAGCTACAATACTTTTTTCTTTTGCATTTCCTGAATGAAATTGTTGGCAGTTCCTTATGGTTTCATTTTTTAATACTGCATTAACATGGGCTTTGCATCTCAATTCCTACCCTGTGATCCTGTAATAAACTGTAAACAGGCAGCCCCCTGTGGCGATGTTGAGCTTCCTTTCAAGACTGAAGCCTCTATTTGTTAAAATCAAATGCCTGAAGGCAGCCTAAGCACTTTATCCGTCTCAAATGCTGAAAAAGAAGAAGACATAAGCCCTTTAAACATATACGGCAACACAAGCATTTTAACTGCCTGATATCCTCACACTTTCATAAGGTTAAAGGACAGTAAATCCTTTAAAGGTCATGGAAATAGGAAAAGGCCATGGAAAATGTTGCTTTATTTTCAGAGCCTACAATGAGACAGGTTACAAGGGGCAAGGGCTCTCAAGGACATGGAGGGGATGATGTTTCAAGGAAGAAGTGGGAAGAGGGCAGTTTAAGGATTAATGCAGAAAATTCAGTACTTCTTGCGCATAGCTATTGCCATTCCTGCTAACAGCAAACACAGGTGTCGAGCGCTGATAGAAATGGAGCTGCTGAGAAACAAAGGGGGAGGTGTCAGCATCCTGAGGGAATTGCCAAGGTTTGTCGACTTTCCAGAAAAATTCAAAGGCAGCAGCCCCCTCCCAACCACTATCGTCTTCCACAGCTCAAGAAGATTGGGTATGCTCAGTTGCCACAGACTGTTTGAGTGCCAGTTTGGGGCGGGGGAATGTTGTGTGGGAACACCAGGAAGATACACTGAAACATTTTGTTTTGGGCCTTGAACCATCAGCTACTGTTAGTGCAGTCTTAGTGGTTCAAATCTTAAAAATACCTGTCCTGCCCTTGTGCCAGCAGGTGCGTGAGAAGCGAACTGAACCATAAAACGGAAATATTTCAGCAAGACGTTGTGCTTGAATGAAAGTAGGAAATAGTCTGTGGAACATTTCACCAGAAATGTCTCAGAATTCTGGGTGTTGACTTATCTTGAAGAGAAGAGTCTGAATGGGAAACAACAAAGCAGTATTTCAACCTGTTTTGTTTTAATGAACGTATTGATTTCTTTTACTTAAGAGGTGTTCCAGAGGGGAACTACTTGAGTCAAAGCATCCTGCTTAAGCAATGCAACCCAAAAAAAACCCCACAGATTAAAGTGTTATCGATAGTCTCTGGAAATGAGGTGATACGTAACTCTCATGCAATGAGCATGAACAGAGGTGATTTCTTGGAAAAGTTTACCTCAAACATCTTTTCCATGGTCAGGGGTGGAAGAGGTTGTATTTGAAGAAAAGAATCTTAGTGCCACCAGCACCACCCTCCATCAAATTTGGTCCATGAGGCAGAACTTGAAAAAGACCTGGCTGGTGGAGTCAAAAGGGGTCCTCACCCCTGCTTCATGTTAGTAGGCAAACGCCTATTAGCATCCTTGCTGCTACATTCTGAACCAAGTGATGTTTCCAAACACTCTTCAAAAGTAGCCCCAGTAATTCAACCAGGGGTGGAAGTAAGACCTGTGTTTTAATGAAACAGCTGCCTCCAATTCACTACTGGTGAATAGGAATGGTGACTTGGGTCAGACATTTCAGTTTGGGCATAGTTCAGTTTGTTTACTATTTTTCTCTCTTCATTTTTTCATATGCAAAGAGTTTTGGTTTGCAGCCTACATTTTGGGTTGCAGCCTACAATGCTCATCAGCACCACTATAATTTTTCATTGAAAATTACAAATGTTTTCAGAGCTCTTGTAGACTTGTGTGTGTTTTACAATCCTGTAATGCTCCATCACTAGGGTTCAATAATGTTTTCATTCTTTTGATCAAATGGGGGGGGGGAGTTAATCTTACCATCAGTTTGAAATAATGGAATATACTGCTGGGAAGCAAGCGGGAACGTCATTAAGACAGTGATTATTCACTCCGAAATTGTGAGAACATTGGGAGTTTAATATTAATGAGTTTACACTATAAAGAAGTCAGAATGACTTAGGAACAGCGTTTTTCTATATAATTTAACACATAGCTCTACCTCCTTATTAGATGTTGGTAGAGCTAATTAGATGCAATTTCTTAAACTCAGAAAGGAAATGTGGCCTTGTAAAATTGTATTGTTTTCAAAGCAATTCATTGAAGCTGTGGGGAGGGCTTTATATTCGCTACAGGAATCTGCATTCTCACAGTAAGTTCTTACATCATAACATGTAAAATCATGTTTCCATGTCCCCAAGTGGTGGGTACCGTTGACACTGAGAATTATTTTAATTCTGGACTACTGTGGCATTTGGCTATAGGCAGTGAAGATTGTTCACATTCATGTCCAGTCATGTATGTTTGCAAACATCTTACGGGCCCAACGGGGGTGAGGGTAAGGGAAATAAGATGTCTGATGGCACCTCCTACATCTCCCACCAGCCCTCTCTCCCTTTGCCTGATGCAAGCTGATCTTCACAATGCCACAACAACAATTTTCATTTTTAAATCTCTCAGCTACAAAGCATTAGGGCTATTTCAAAAGAGGGATGTGAAAAGTGTATCATAAAGCCTTGGCAGCATACACCAAGGAGTGTCTATTCCAACTCTTATTATTTGTGGCGATAACAACTCACATTTAGCTAACACTCTTTATGTGAGTAGTCAACTGTTAGCAGGCGAGGAGAGACATGGGAGGAGGGGTATGGGCAACGCTGCTTTCTCTTTGGGTTAAAATCCATTGAATAGGTCTTAAGAAATGTGTAGCAAAAGCTCTTGGGGGTTGACTACATGCAGAATTCCATCTATTTAATTACAAGTGTCACTGCAAGCAGATTTAATTAAATTTCTTATTCTGATTTAACTCGAGCTGATGGATGAATGGCTAGGTCACAGTTTTACAAATTTCCACACGTCTTTCTAAAATGGTTGACTATGTGCCCAAAAGGCTAAGAGAACAATCCCATGGCGGTAGGGTGGCAGAGAAAATTGGTGGTGGTAGAGTCACCAGATCCAAATTCCTACACTCTCACCAGGCCAGAAGGGGAGGGCTGGCTAGAAGAAAAGGACATTCGCCAACCCCAGAATTGGGTGCATTTTGCTACCCTCTGACCCTGGTGATGTTTGTAGAATGATGGCCTTTGATCTAACAGGTTCAAAGCCTCCTCTGATCTGCAGTATCCCCACCCCATGCTCCATTTGTTCTTCCTCTGCTGTCAGATCATCTGTGGCAAAAGGGCAACAGCAAAAATGTACATATATGGGGGCGGGGGAAGCATACCAAAATGTAATTTTCATGAAGACCATTTGATTAAAAAAAACAAAAGATGTGGAAATGTAGAGAGCTGAAATTGAGAGTGGAAACGTGAGAAAATGAAACACAAAAAATTGACAGCTTCACCTATTCCTATCTGAGAGTAAAGATAATTGAAATCAATGTGATTTTCTTTTGAGTAGCTATGCACCATTAAAGCATTTTATGAAGTACGGTATATTGCTTCCATTTATTCTGATTGACAGAATGAGAAGAGCTATTAGCTAACGCGTCTCCTTTTCTACCATATTCTGAATCATCCCAAGTGTTTGGAACCTTTCATAGCATCACCCAAAGCTTAGATATTTTAGGCAACTCCTCCAGCTTTCTGAGCACAAGATGGTATATATTTCATTCAGTTGTATTACATGTTTCAATAACTGCATGGGAAAGTTCAGCAATTCAAAATTGAAGGTTCCATTCTCCCTTGCACAGTAACTTTAGCAGTCACTCATTTCCCCCTCCCCACATGCTTCAGCTTAGGGCAATAAAGAAGGAAAGAATGAGGGTGGCACCCAAAATGAATCTTATTGCCCTGCTTCCTTGCCAGGCTTGTCACCATTGTCTTCACACTTGAGATGGAAAAGGACGCAAGTAGCTGTCATTGTTTCTGATAGTCTTTATTAACAATAACAGTAGGGAAACTTCAGAGCATGACAGTTTTATTGATTCTTTATAGTGTATAATGAGACATCACAGCTGACAAAGTCTCAGGTTGGGTTTAAAAACAAAAACAAAACCTCACACCATGTGAAGTTGCTTTAAGAAAGTGTTGATGATATACCGTAATTGTCTGAATGGTGCACAAGCTATGGTGTTATATGAGTGTTACACAAGTGTCGGTAGTTGCATATGCCCACCATATTGAAACAGAGAGGCTTACAATGACCCTGGAATGCCGTCATTGTTATCACAGTCTGCAAATCAAGTGAGCATAGCAAAAATATCAAAAGATGTAGTGAGCTGCTCATGAGTGGAAGCTGGGACAGAGGAAAGGGGCAGTGAGGGTGGGTCGCCCCGGGCGTCAACACTGAGGGGGTGACATTTGCAACACAACCCACACATGACTCCCAAGCCTACCCCAAGCCGTCAGGGGGAAGGGGTGAAGCTGTCTTCCCCCCCTTCCCCCTTAGTTTTGACAGCACTGGGGAGGCTTGGGAGTCGCATGTGGGCAGTGCACCATTGCCCCCTGTTCCCGGGCTGCTTCCTGGGGGGGAGCCTCCCCCAAGCTGTTGAAAGGAAGAGGGAAGGGAGGAAGGCTGATGGCAAAGAAGTGCAGCTCCCTCCCCCCCCCCAGGAAGCAGCCCGCCATGGGCTGCTCACTCCGCCCCCCTGGGCGGCTCACCCTCTGGGACGCTTGCCGCAGGCAGAACCCTCCTGGGATACTCACCCCGCCCCCATGGCCCTGCCCCGGGGTGCACAGCATGTGTGCCGCTCCTGGAGCCAGAGCAGCTATCTCTGCCTCTGAGTGGAAGGAAGCCAAGTGGCGAACAAGCAAATTCATAGCAGCTCATCTCTCTCTCTTGCTCACTCGCACACAAATCATCAGGTGGAAATATGTAGCACCATACCACACACAAACATATCACAATGAACCAACGTGCCAACATGTGTAGCAGCACACAGCTTCAGTTCAATGGGTCCATAAAAGCCAAGTGTTCATGTAATAAAGTTGAATGGAATAATGGGATAATGCTAACCATTCAATTATGGAACTAACACTGTAAGGAATGATGCCCAATGTCCCCCTATTGAAGGCATTGCCTATCTATCTATCTATCATCTATCTATCTATCATCTATCTATCTATCTATCTATCTATCATCTATCTATCCATCCATCTATCTATCTATCTATCTATCTATCTACCTACCTACCTATCATCTATCAATCTATTTATTTAAAAAAAACAGTGACTGGAGAGTTCTTCATTTACTAAACTTGTTAGATGCGCAATAGCAAATAGCTGTCTCCAGTGCCCCCCCCCAAAATGTTTAGGGGTACTCTCATTTTCCTACTAATATTGAAATACTGCCCCTCAATGAGGCCAAACTTAGATTCACAAAATGTTTAGGGTTATGTGTACCCTTGCGTCCCCCCAGGAAAAAAAGCACTGGCTGTCTCCAATTCTAACTCCATCCCAGTTGTGCAGGAACCTAGATGAACATCCCTGCTTGAATTATTGAGGCTGAATTAACGTTGGTTGCAGTGGGCCATCTGCTTGATTTTGCCCCTTTGTTGCATCTGATATCTGAAATAGTCAAAATTTACCTTGCCTACCAGGGGTAGGGTATCACCTAAGACATCATTCATAGATGGGAGTAGGACTGGCAAAGATGCTTCTTTCACAGTGGCACTGACGATGCCTTTTCCCGCTGGGAGTCATGGAGGCAGAACTATAATCTAATTCAATGCAGCAAAATTATTAGACAACAAAGTGGCATGGAATGTAAATATTAACGTACCTGCTCCACTAACTTTAGTAGTTTATTGGGAAATGTAATAAAATATACGTTGCAGAACCCTGGTTTAGGAAAATGAAACTGACAGTGCAATCCTACGCAAAAATTAAGCCCTATTAAGTTCTATGGGACTTACTGCCAGGTAGGTGTGCATAGGATTGCAGCCTGAATAATCACCTGGAGATACATACTGCCCTCATTCAGCTGCTTGGTGCAAATCAGATGATCTGGCACTTAATAGGACACAGTGTGAATCAGCTGTTCAAATTAGCTCTTTGGGGTAAGTTCTGCTACTTAATATGGTCAGAACTAATCGCCTTTCAGTACTAAACACCTGTTCATTTGAAAGCCTGATGCCTGACAAGTTATTGGCTTCATCAAGCCTGCCAATTAGCAGAGGCTCTGCTGTAAATGTTTGTGGGTTGTGTGTGTATGGTTTTTTAAAAAATAATAATAATAATAACTGAACAGCTTTAATCCTATCAGACCCGCTCCTGTTGATCCCTTTTTATTGAATAACTCTAATCCTATCAACTCTGCTATTGTTGATGCATATTAAATCCAATAGGTGTAATCCGGAACCATTCAAATCAAAGAAGGGCTTGCCATTGGTTTCAGTGAAATGTGGAATGCACACAAGGCATTTACTTTAACCTTTGCAAAAGTTTGCCTTTCTTCATTTGTGTGGCTGGGCAAACACCTGGGAAGTGTGTGTACACTCTAAGGTCCTAGGAAAGCAAGGGCCGATGCTGGACGCAGAACTCTTTGCAGATTTCACTTCTGTGGTATTTTGGTTTCTGCTCTAGAGACGGTGAAGATGGGAAGCTGCTGTGGGAAGCATTTCTCTTTAAAATGCTGTCTTCTCCTAGGAAAACACTCACTTTCAGAAAAGAGGTGAAGAAACTTGCATTAAGAATATGGGTTGTATCCAATGTAATGTAAAGGAACGCATCCTGTCAATGCATGGATTTGTACTTCCCTTCACCCCCACCCTCTAAATTTGTTCTGTTCTCCCTACCTTCTAGATTCCAATGGGGTGGGGGTGGGGTAGACCATACATGGCGGTAAGAAAGGGAGAAATTCCATTGCACAAGTGTAAATCCTTGTGCTAATGAGATACATTAGCTGAATACCACCCTACATGTTTTTTCAACCTTAGCAATGGTTTTATGAATGAGCCAGTAAACAGTTTAATACTAATGTTAGTATGGGTCAAAGTAGACCCATAAGCATTCTGTTGTTTATCACACAGGACTCTGTCCAACTGAACATTACTGAGCTATCCTCAAAATCGAATGGGTTGTATCTGTGATATATACCCCTGCTCAGAGGGCATTTCCTACCTCCAGGTTCAGAGACTGAATGCTCCTGAATTTACCAGTTGTGGGAGTACATGAGTAGGAGACAGCTAATATCCTCATGTCCTGCTTCTGGGTTTCCCAGAGGCATGTGATTGGCCACTGTGGAAAATGGGTTGTGGCACTAGAAGGGCATTTGGTCTGATCCACCAGGACTTTTCTTATGTTCTTAACTACCCAGGCTGAGGCATCAGATTTTTCTTAGGCACGAAGCAAGGGAAATCCAACTAGGTAAGAGTTTAGAGGGTTGTGCTCTTCATCTTCAGTTCTCCAATAAGGCTGAGTCCCTCACTGAAGGAAGTTCTCCACCACCATGTTGGAGGAAGCAAATTGAGGCCTCTAGTAGCTTTGTAACTATGGGGATTATTAGCAGAAATTACTTTGACTTCCTTTCTTTGCCAAAATTGAATACTGTTAGAGAAATGGAAGGGGACTGATATCTATACACTATTGACCCAGGGACATATTTTTCACAGCGTTTGTGCATCTGTCAAAAGTCTTTCGTGCTGTCAAGTGTAATGAGAGCACGGCTGCAGTACAGGCACTGGCTGAATCCAAGTACTGGATTTGACAGTGCTTGGAATGCCAAAATGCAAATGATGCAAATGACCAAAGTTCTTCTGCCAGTGTAGATAATAAAGCAACATGTAAAATCTCTCAAATTGGGCATGCCACAATCAGGGGTAACTGCAGAATGTCAAATGTATAAAAATCCCTTCATAGAGCCAGCGCTGACTTTCTTCCATGCAACTTATGTTATTAAATGCCAGTTGTTTAATTCAGAGATGGTATGAGCTTATCATGTTCCTATCACCCCATTCTCTAATATGTTTACTTAGTAGGAATATCCCTTTGGTGTCACTTGTACTTTTTTCTTTTTTCAGTTCAACACATTCAGACAAATCGTAGAAAGAAAGTGGTAGAAAACCTTTGGTCCTCCAGATATATTGTTTTATTACAACTCCCATTGTCCCTGTGCTGAATGTGGATTATAGGTGTGGAAGTCCAACAACATCCAGAGAGCTCATAGGTCCTCAGCCCTGTTCCAAGCAAGTTTTCCTAGCATACCACCAAGAGGGGGACGTGAGTGGCGCTGTGGGTTAAACCACAGAGCCTAGGACTTGCCGATCAGAAGGTCGGCAGTTCAAATCCCCGCGACCGGGTGAGCTCCCGTTGCTCAGTCCCTGCTCCTGCCAACCTAGCAGTTCGAAAGCACATCAAAGTGCAAGTAGATAAATAGGTACTGCTCCGGCGGGAAGGTAAACGGTGTTTCCGTGCACTGCTCTGGTTTGCCAGAAGCTGCTTAGTCATGCTGGCCACATGACCCGGAAGCTGTACGCCGGCTCCCTCAGCCAATAAAGCGAGATGAGCGCTGCAACCCCAGAGTCACGACTGGACCTAATGGTCAGGGGTCCCTTTACCTTTTACCACCAAGAGGAGTAAGGATACAGTTGGTGAGTTTATTCTTAAAGGGCTGGTTTCAGCCAGAATCTTGTATCTACTAGCTTGTAAAATGTCAGGGTAAATAACGGGAAAGATCAGGAGCATGATCTCAGAATAGAAAAAGGAGTTCATTTCCTATTATGAAGTCCACTGCACAGGCAGATTTTTCTCTGGTGTCAAGTTCAGCAATCACAGTGTTATTGAGCACAAGATCTAAGTGACAGGTGATCTATAATAATAATGAAGAAATACTGACAAAAAGTGTTCCTTCCACTATGACTGGTTTTGCACATACTAGGACAGTTCTGCCGAAAAAAGATGATAGATGTGTGTCGTTTACCTGTTATAATAAGCTGAAGTTGGTGATTTGGCCTATAGAGAGCTGGCTATCTTTAAAGGAGCATATACATGAATTCAATGGCCTGATTAAAGATCACAGGCAATGCATTTTCTTCTTCTAAGAATCTGCACATATTGATAGAAACCCATCTCTGAAGTAAATGGGGAAGGTGTTGTGAACAGGGGAGCAGTGGCGTAGCGTGGGTTGTCAGCACCCGGGGCAAGGGAAGTAATTTGCGCCCCCTAACCCGTGGATTTGCGCCCCCTAACCCTAACCCCCAGATGTTGCGCCCGGTGCGGCCGGCCCCCCCTGCACCCCCCACGCTACGCCACTGCTCAGCCTGCAGAGGCCTCTTCCCAGCCGTGCTTGAAAGGGGCAGGCAGGCACTGCCCCCCACCTCCCCCCAGACAAATAGGACGTTGATTAGTTTTTCAATGGACCTGTTTAAAAGATTTTGTAAATTGTTCTTCTTCCTGAAGGAGCATCTCCACCCCCATTGTTCTGCCTGGACACTGAGGTCCAGCTCCGAGGGCCTTCTGGCGGTCCCCTCATGAGAAGCCAAGTTGCAGGGAACCAGGCAGAGGGCCTTCTTGGTGGTGGCGCCCGCCCTGTGGAACGCCCTCCCACCAGATGTCAAAGAGAAGAACAACTACCAGACTTTTAGAAGACATCAGAAGGCAGCCCTGTTTAGGGAAGCTTTTAATGTTTAATAGGTTATTGTACTTTAACATTCTGTTGGAAGCCACCCAGAGTGGCTGGGTAAACCCAGCCAGATAGGCAGGGCTTAAATAAATTATTATTATTATTATTATTATTATTATTATTATTATTATCATTATTATTATTATTATTATTATTATTTGTTTTCATTACTTTGCTCCCCACTCTTGGGAGTGGGGAGAATTCAGCTGTAGAGAAGGCTATAGATTCTGCGAATAAGTCAATAATATTTCCCCTCTTTGGCCAGCTGCTGGTCCCTCCATGTGCACCCCTCCATTTGTCAACTCCGAGGAGCCCAGGCTCTGCCTGTCCCTAAGCAGGGGCAGAGGAAGGGGGCAGTGGGGGCGGTCCACACCAGGTGTCATCACTGAGGGGGATGACATTCGGCGCACCGTGACTCCCAGGCCTACCCCGAGCCGTCAGGGGAAGGGGTGGAGATGTGCCGCCTTGCCAGCGGCCTTCCCCACCTTCCCCCTTTGTTTTGACAGCTGGGGGAGGCTTTGGAGTTGTGGGCCGGCGTCGCGCCATTGCCCCTCGCTTCCGGGCTGCTTGGGGGGGGGGAGCCTCCCCATAGCTGTTAAAAGGAAGAGGGAAAGGAAGAAGGGCGCTGGCAAAGCGGCATGGCTCCCCACCCCCCAAGAAGCAGCCCAGCATGGACAGCTCGCTCCACCCCCCCATGGGCATCTCTCCCCCTGGGACACTCACCCCATGGCATGTGCACCGCTCCGGGCGCTGGAGCAGCTAGATCTGCCTCTGTCCCTAAGGCCAGCCTCTCAGTCCCCCCCCCCCCGCCAATCATAGAGTTAGAAGGGACCCTGGGGGTCATCGAGTCCAACCCCCTCTGCAATGCAGGGATAAATATGCAGCCGTCCCAAACGAGGATCAGAGACGCAACCTTGGCGTTCTCATCGCCGCGCTCCAACCAACCGAGGTATCCACACTTCTCCCAAATGCCCCCTTCCCCGAGAGCTGCCCGAGGATTTGCTGTCGATTCCCCGCGTGAAAATGCTTGCCCATTAAAAGGAAGGGAGGCTCCCTCCGCTCCTGCCACGGGGAGCTCAGCCTGCACTTGGGCAGGCCCTTTGCGTCACGTGCGCTTGGCGCGCTGCTCTTTCCAGCTTCCTCCCCTCCGGGCCAGCGGCTCCACCTCTTTTCCTTGCCTCTTTGAGCCGCTTAATTCCCAGCAAGGAATTAGCAGGCTCGCTCCACCTCCTCCTCCTCCCGACTTTGCAAGGAATTAGCAGGCTCGCTCCACTTCCTCCTCCTCCCGACTTTGCTGCTGCTGCTGCGCGGCTTTTTTCCTCTACCGACGGCACGCTGTGCCTTGGAGAGGTTCCCACTTCCTCGAGGGGGGCCGGCCAAACGCGCCCCCCAAAATGTTGCGCCCGGTGCGGCCGGCACCCCTGGCACCCCCCACGCTACGCCACTGCAGGGGAGCACCATGTGCACATCAGATTTCCTGCACCTTCAAGGAGCCACTAAATCAGGGTGACTGATTATTTAGCCTTGTTTTGCAAAAGCAATTAATAAGCCAGATAAAATAAAGAGCTTCTTCATTCAACACATATTTAAATAATGGAACTCCCCCCAACCCAAAGGAGGCAGTGATGGCTACCAACTTGAAGTGCTTTAAAAGAGAATTGGACGAATTCATGGGTGATGAGGCTATCAATGACTACTAGTCATGGTGGCTATTTTCTACCCCCACTGTCAAGAGGCAGTATGCCTCTGAATATCAGTTAATGGGAATCACAGGTGGACATGTTGTTGTCCTTCTTGTGAGTTTCCTACAGGCATCTCATTGGCCACTGATCTAGCAAGCTCATGTTATGTTCTTACATTATGTATGTATCCCACCCATTCAAATAAATAAATAAACCCTAATCTGTTTCGTTTTTGAGTATTGCAACATTTCTAAAGACTACAACAGTCTTCTCTTTTTTCCAGCATGACCTGCACTGATCCAGGAATCAACAGAGAATCAGTTCCAGAGATTTGTGCAGTGACACTGCACATTGTGTTGATTGCGAGAGCAACAACAGGAACCACGTACTGCAGTTTTCCAAGCACTTGGTATCATTAGAAGGGTCTTTCTGGAATTTGTAAAGTTCATTCATTGACTGAACAGAAAAGAAAGGTAAGCTCCAGTGAACTTTTTGCGATTCTTGGGTGGCGGTGGCGGGGGATGAGAAGAGACAAAACTAGATTGTGTCTGAAAAGGCTAAATCATCATATAAAGGTTAGGCGCACCACTTTCAGCAAGACAGCAAGTATTTTTATAACTGGAACAGTACTAAATAGTTTTCAAAAAAAACCCAACCCAGAATAAAGTTCTTGGGGGGAGAAAGATGGGAAGAGACAAAACTGGATTGTGTCTGAAAAGGCTAAATCATCATCTAAAGGTTAGGCACACAACTTTTGACGAGACAGAAAGTATCTTTATAACAGGAACATTTTGGATTTTTAAAATCTAAAATGTTGGTTCATCCTTTGAGAGAACAGCCAGGAATCACACTTTCTTCCAATTAGCACCACTATATATATATATAGTGTGTGTGTGTGTGTGTGTGTGTGTGTGTGTGAGAGAGAGAGAGAGAGAGAGAGAGAGAGAGAGAGAGAGAGAGAGGGAGGGAGGGAGAGAGAGAGTGGGGGACTGTCTTAGGATGGGAGAAATTGAACCCACCATGGAGTGGGGGAGAGAAGAGCAGATTCCACCAGATTTCCTCAGCTGAACTGTGAAGCTCCCCTTTTATTGCTTCAGTGAAGAGAGAACAGTCACCTCACCACTGCACCATGGCGGAGAAGGGTGAAGAGGCCCTTATCCTAAGTGCATCTAATCAGGCAACTGCATTACCCCACTGCAGTCAACCAGACAGCTGTATCACTTCCTTCTGAATTGCTGGGCTTTGCCACGGCAGCAGCAGCACTTGTTTGCCGCCCAAAGCAGTTGGTTGTGGCAGTGGAGAAGAGGGTGGCCATTGAGTGCCTCCGACAACTTGGGCCATGGGACAGTGTGCCACTTGGTTGTCCCCTATCCCTGCAAGCGCCAGTCCTGTAGTCAATGAATAAACTCCAGTTCTGTGCAAAACTATTAGCTGCCTGCCTTATTTTACTCTTATGTATCTGGTTAGCCTTTCATGTTGCCCTGGCTGTACTCCAGTGTTGACTGATGTCATCTCTTAAAGCACCCTTGACTCTTATGTTCCTCTGGTGAGTTATGACTCATTTGGGGACCAGAGATGTAGCTTAGCAACGAAAGAAAAGAGGGCCAGGCAGGTCAGGAGAAGCTGCATGGATTGCTGTGTCAAAATCAAAACCTGTTTAGAAATGGAAGAATGAAATCATGCCGAATCAAGCAAGCCCTGGAAGTATAGTTAACAATTAATAGCATTACTGGAAATAACGATCACACATTTCATAGTGAGATGTGTAATTAATACATGAGATGATATCCAGATGCAAAAATGTAGCAAATATGCCAAAAGGTATTGTTTGTTTTGTGGTTTTTATGTGCTTAACAGGATTGTTTATTGAACAATTAAAATTTATTATGCTTTCATTTGATGCAGTAGGGGTGAATGCAAAACTAAAATCATTAATATTTCACTGTATTTAATTATCAGAAGTTTGCTGTAGCAGATCTAGGCATCCTGCAGCTTTAGGATTTGCCATCAAGAAAAGAAAAGAAAAGTTTTTGCAATTATAGGCAAAGTAGCAATGGCACCTCAAGGCAACGGTAGCCTGAGGTGGTGAAGTTAAAAATTAATGGATTACATGTAGAAAGAATTTCAACATATTGATTGCAAGCCAAGCATTAACAGTTGAGGGATTGGACGCTTATGTAAATGTAACTTGTGAATAAAATGACTTCTGCTTCAACGATCTGCCGTTATATAATGAAAGTTGTAGAAACAATTTGCATAAACTGTTCTTAAAGATTAACTTACACTCAAAGTAATTAATTGGATACTCTTAGATTCACTTACTTTAACCTGCAATATTGTTGAATTGTTTAAAGCAAACTTCTTAAATCAGAAGAGCTAACACGTGGCAGAAGGGCAAGCAAACTTTTTGTAATATTACCTAGAGAAAGAATGCTCAAAAACAGAAAGAGGTGGGCACTAGGTCTTAAGCCAGGCATGGCTAAACTTGGCCCTCCAGATGTTTTGGGACTACAGTTCTCATCCCTGACCACTGGTCCTGTTAGCTAGGGATGATGGGAGTTGTAGTCCCAAAACATCTGGAGGGCCAAGTTTGGCCATGTCTGTCTTAAGCCAACCCAGGATTTACCATTCTTTAGGTACTGTGGTACCTCTGGTTACATACTTAATTCGTTCAGGAGGTCTGTTCTTAACATGAAACTGTTCTTAATCTGAAGCACCACTTTAGCTAATGGGGCCTCCCACTGCTGCCGCGCTGCTGCCACACGATTTCTGTTCTCATCCTGAAGCAAAATTCTTAACCCGAGGTATTATTTCTGGGTTAGCAAGAGTCTGTAACCTGAAGCGTCTGTAACCTGAGGCGTATGTAACCCAAGGTACCACTGTATAGGTTTAATGCCAGCCTTCATCACACCTGGCAATGGCAGGGAACAGTAGCAGCAGCATAGCAACCAGCAACGCGCAGCTTAGTCTACCCACTATTTTACTTTCCCACAATGCACCTGAGTTGAAGTAGGGAATTTTCTCAGGCTGAAGGCCACAATCCCTCATGGAGAGCCTTGTAGTGTCCAGATGCCAGTGATAGCTAGGAGCAGCAAGAAACGTGGGTGGAGCAACAGGTGTGCCACTTACATTTGTACAGTAGGTTAGATTCTGGTCACAAACAGTGACAGGTTTCTGCACAAGAACCCATCTCTCCATCTTCTGTCCTGACAAGTGAGTGTCATTGTCACGACTGAAAGACATTCCATGGAGGCAATGCATCTGTGCAGGGTGTGGCCTATGTAGAGCCCCAAAGGCCAGACAAAGAGGCCTGGAATGCTTTATTTAGTTCCCAGTCCTGAGGTTCCCCATCCCTGTGCCAAGTCAGAATAGGCCGGCTCAGGGCAGGTGCCTGAGAACTGGGATTCAGGTGCTGATGCTGCTCTTGAATGACTGCACCGAAGACATTCAATGCTATTTTGTGGAGGGACTTCAACATGCATAAGAGTTACACCCACTAAATTCAATGGAAAGGAATGGGGCAGGTCTGAAACAAATGAATGCAGAAGGCACGGGTTCAGTTGAACTTAAAGGACCATCTCCCTTCATAGATGCCTGACAGCTCTTTTAAGATCTGGATGGGAGGATCTTCTTCACATCTCAGCAGCAGGAGAGGCTCAATTCATTGGGATGCAGGGGAGAAAAGTCTTCTCTGTGGCTTGCGCTCCCTGCCAAGAGAAGTTCATTTCTTCCCCTCTGTAATGGCCTGTCTGTCGCCTGGCTAAGACATTTTTGTTTCAGGAGGCATTTGACCTCTGGACTGATGAGGCCTTTTGTTTGTTTTTGGGGGGTTTAGTGAACTGATCCATGTTTCTAAAAGTTATTTTCATCTGCTGCAGTTGTCTGTCATTTTATTCTACAGTACATACAATAAACTATACTACTTTTTTGTAATGGTTTTTAGCTTCCTGTAAGTCTTTCTGAGCACCATGATTGCTTGAGATGAGTAAACTATCTGGGAAATAGCTTTCCTTAACAAATACAGTGGTACCTCGGGTTAAGTACTTAATTTGTTCCGGAGGTCCGTACTTAACCTGAAACTGTTGTTAACCTGAAGCACCACTTTAGCTAATGGGGCCTCCTGCTGCCGCCGTGCCTCCAGAGACCAATTTCTGTTCTTATCCTGAAGCAAAGTTCTTAACCTGAAGCACTATTTCTAGGTTAGCGGAGTCTGTAACCTGGAGCGTATGTAACCTGAAGCGTATGTAACACGAGGTACCACTGTATGTAAAATATGAGCAGTCATAACCTGGCACAGTATTCTATCCTCCTCCCCCCCCCCTCTTGGGCAGGGGGCAGAATTAACCCCAGATTCTCCAACCAGTTTGATTACAGCTTTATTTTTTGCCACATCTCGGATCTTGGAATATAATGGAGTTTTACTCAGAAAACTGCAGATTGGCTACCCCTGTGTCAGCCTGTTGCAACGTGACATCTTCCAGATGTTGATTGAACCACAACTCTCAACATCTTTGGCTGTCTAAGGTGAAGCCACTATGCTAGCTTCCAGGTAAGTAGATTACTATTGCCTAGCGAGAGACAGAGGGGCAAGGTGGCAGGGAAGTCAGTGTGGTGCAATGCATCAGCAGAGCCAATCTAGTTCTCCTGCCGTGTTCTTGCACTGTGCTGCCCTCCACACCATTTTGTTTTATTCATATCCTACAGTTACATGCTGTTGCGTGACTAGTAGCTCTCCAGGCAGCTGATGATACAACTGTTAAAACAAATGTTAAAATGTGAGTGTACCAGGCTTCTCAAAGCTGCATTCCTAGATCTACTTCCTTGGGAGTAGGTATCATTTGAGCTCAGTGGGAGTGACTTCCAAATCTACAGGATTGCTCTGTAAATCAGCAGCTCCCGCCCCACATTCCTCTAAATTCTTGCTCAGTAAGAAACATCAGGGGCATGGGGGGTGCTGTGATCTAAACTACTGAGCCTAGGGCTTGCTGATCAGAAGGTCGGCAGTTCGAATCCCCGCGACGGGGTGAGCTCCTGTTGCTCGGTCCCTGCTCCTGCCAACCTAGCAGTTCGAAAGCACGTCAAAGTGCAAGTAGATAAATAGGTACTGCTCCGGGGGAAGGTAAACAGCATTTCCATATGCTGCTCTGGTTCGCCAGAAGCGGCTTAGTCATGCTGGCCACATGACCCAGAAAAAAACTATCTGCGGACAAACACTGGCTCCCTCGGCCTATATAGCGAGATGAGCGCCGCAACCCCAGAGTCGTTCGCGACTGGACTTAACTGTCAGCGGTCCTTTACCTTTACCTTTTAAGAAACATCATCAAGACTATTTTGCTGGCCAATTCTTGATGAACACCCAAAATCAAAAAGCTAGAGGAGGAGTATAAAACAACACAAAGAAGCAAATTTAATAACTGTCCAAGCAGAGTCTTACTGCAAAGGGAGAATGTGGCTTTGGCAGAAGCAGGAATGCGGAGAGTTTATTAGGGGCTTAGTGAAATGCCAGTCGAGACGTCATTTAAGTGACAACTGGAAGTGAGTCAGCCTATTGAAGTATGGAGGGAATTGAAGAAATGATGTGCAGGAGAATAAAGTGGTGATTCTGAAATGACAATGCCATAGAATGCCGACTCATAACTGTCGGGGAGTCTGATCTGCAATACAATTCTGAAGCTCTGCAGGATAAGAAAAAAGCATCATGGATTTCAGCAGACTTTGGAAATTTATTGGGTTTAATTGGCTTGTCAACTACATGGTAAAATCTCTGCAAAACAATGAATTTAGGGCATGAGAGAATTCTGCCGGGAGTCTTTTCATTAAAATGGTGAGGCCTTTAAGTTTTAAAGAAGAAAAAAAATGCTAATACAGAAGGGAATAAGATTTTTGTAATAAATAAAAAAACTTGACATACACTTTAGATGAATGAGGAAAGCAGAGCACAGATGCCCTGAGACTGGACAAAAGAAGGCATTTCCCCACATTCATTTATTTGAGTGATTTATTCATCCAGCCATCCTTTAATAACATACTTTCACAGCTACTGTCAGTATCTTGGGGCTAAATATCTTCTCCATATGACACTCACAGCTATCCCTAGGAACACATTCCCATGGAGAAAAATAATGTGCAACCCAGTGTATCCATGGATACAACCACAGCTACCTGGAGGCAATTCCAATGATCACAGTGGTTTCAAAATATGCTGACACAATTGCTGGATTCACTGCTAGGAGGCTGCAGCAGTATCTATGGATACACCAAGTCACACATCACGTTGTTAATGTGAGTGCATCTCCTCAAGTGTCTGTGTCTCATCCCTGTGTTGCTGCCATGCAGCTCAACATAACCGGCCTTACCAGGAGCTATCTCCCAAGTAAAAACCAGGAGCCTGGGATAGCGGGGAAGCCATCCAGCAGGGAGCACTGTTAGATTAGATGTTGTTTCGGCACTGGCCAGGCTTCAGTTGAGGAGCTTCAAAGTTAATGTTGCTGCTCCATCTCTGCCTAGCTTATCGTCCAGGCCCTCAGCCCAGACCACTTACAGAATAGAGCACCCACCACTACAATATTGTTGGACATTATCTATTGAAAGGCATCTTGCCTTCGTTGTGGTGTTCTCTGATAGCAATTTATTATGTTTGCTGTTTCTTGTTTATGGACTTATACATACATTATAGGTGGATGTTTATGATTTGTAAATTTTGGATTATGATCTAATCATTAATAATACATTAATACTTACTAGCCATGTGTTTTGGGATGCGGGTGGCGCTGTGGTCTAAACCACCGAGCCTCTTGGGCTTGCCGATCAGAAGGTCGGCAGTTCGAATCCCCACGACAGGGGGAGCTCCCGTTGCTCGGTCCCTGCTCCTGCCAACTGCTAGTTCAAAAGCACACACAAAAAGTGCAAGTATATAAATAGGTGTCACTCCGGCGGGAAGGTAAACGGCATTTCTGTGTGTTGCTCTGGTTCACCAGAAGCGGCTTAGTCATGCTGGCCACATGACCTGGAAGCTGTACGCCGGCTCCTTCAGCCAGTAAAGCGAGATGAGCGCCTCAATCCCAGAGTCATCTGCAACTGGACCTAAAAGTCAGGGGTCCCTTAGCCATGTGTTGAGGTTGAATTTGAGCACGGAGAATAGGGGAGCTTCCTCATGAGTAGGGCTCAGGGAATGTTTTCTTCAGGATGTCTGCCAGCTTCTGCATTTCCATTCAGCCTCTGGTCCTGGGGGTGAGCTGCCAGGATGTAACCATTCTTCCACACTTCAGCCCCTTTAAAATAAGGCCCCTTCCTGTGTAGAAGTCTCTGAAGGTTAATTAGCCTGCACTTAGAACCTCAAAACTGCTAGGGACAACAGCAGCGTTTCCTCTTTCTCTGAGATCTTGTGAAGCCCAGAGGTGGACACACCAAGTTGAGGCTGCCAGGGCAAGCAGAACACAATGGTCCTGAAACTTTGGAACCCCTAAGAGATATGCCACAGGTGGGGCCTGGGAGTCTGACAGAAGCAGTGTAAGACTTCCCTCTCCCACCCAGGGGCTTTTTTAGGTGGCAAAGAATGAGAAAGAATAGGAGAGTAAATTGAGCATATTGTTTCTAGGGCTGCCTGCAGCATTTGATCAATTTATTAGCTGCATTGACTAAAGCATCATCCTCAATTAAAAAAACCAAGAAGCATTAGCGTAACATAAATAGTCATCAAAACGACAAAGGCATTTCCCCTTTACTCATACATGTTTGCAAATAAGGTGGGATCTTACAAGAAGCTGCCCCCCCCCCCCAAGGTTGTTTTGGATTTTATTTTTCCTCTCACATCTTAGGTTTCATAAAGACTATTTTAGCTCTCTTGATACACAGTAGTGACCCAATTCCTGCCCACCTGATGAGCCACACACCACCTTACCCCCAACAGGGCTCAAGATGAGGCAGAGTCTACCACTACAGCTTCTTCCTCTCCCACTCCCATGGGGTTGCTCTGCCATAGTGCATTTCCCCCTCAAAATATGTATCTGAATGCATTTGTTTCCCCAGAAAAATAAACATTTTAATGTGTGCTTTGACGTGTTATAAGCTGCCAAGAGCTGTGCTGAAACATATGTCAGCTTATGACATACATGCCCACTTGACCTCTTCAATCTGCAGAACTGGCACTTGTATACATAATGTTTTCCCCCCGACTACATATCCTTCATTCTGCCTTTGCAAGGAACATACACTTTGGAACTCCCTGACCATTGGTTTTAGACAGGCACCATCCCTGTACTGCTAGAAATGTTCTTGTCTGTTTGTTTGTTTTAATATGTAACTTTATTATTTATTTATCATTACTATTATTATTTATTAAATTTATATATCACCCTTCATCTGTAGATCTCAGGGCAGTTCACAACATAAAAATACAAGGTAAAAACACAAAATACATAAGAAAAACAAGATCAAAAGGAGGGGGACATTGATGGGAGGGGGGTTATTGGTTTGTGTTTTTGCCTGATTACTTCACACCTATTTTAAAAAATAATTTAACAGCATATTTAATATTTTATGTAAACCACAAACATTGGTTGGCATCTGTCTTTCTTGGGAAACAGTGGAAGACTGTGCCTTTGGGGATGAAGTCAAACTGTTGGGGAGTTATTGTGCCTGTAAATGGTATCTAAATCCTGTAAGATAAATAACTTAAATCAAAGTGTGAAATCTTGGAAGTTGCCCAGGCAGGCACATCATGTGACCTATTATAGCAGCACAATAACCAGACTGCGCAATGGCGATGGGATAAAACCAAGCCAAATCTTTATTGACAGCAGCAGGCGGTGCAAGGATTGGCATGGTATTGGGTCCCCAAATCAGTTCATCATTCCACAACGCCATGTTGATGGAATGGTTCCACTGGGTTTGGATTGCTCCAAATCTGTATGGCGCGAGTTGGCCAGTGTCAAACCATGCTGTGGTGCAAGCCAAGCAAGCAAAGTCTCACTGGGGGACCAGGGTGCAGATTCTAACCGGGCAGATACTGAGCCCCCGCTTGAGTTTGCTGTGGTCAATCCTCTCTTCAGGCCCCTTATACTATTTTGATGCTGCCCAATGCCATTTCCAGCTTCATACAAACAATGTTCTTCCGCCAAACAAAGGAAAGCCATAATTTCACTGAGGGAAAGGTGAAAAAAATCCCAACCAAGTGCCAATCAGGCTGAGAGAGAAAAATTCCTTTCCAGCCCCGTCAACCAGCGATCCCAAAATTGCTCAGTGAAGGCTCTAACCTGATAAGCTCTCAAAGCAAAATGGCTGTGAGCTCCGTTATATAGGTTTTTCACTCCTGTCTTCAGCAAGGGCTCATGGGACAGCCTTTTCCCATGAGCCCATCACACAGAGAAGATAGTGGGCAAAACCTTGCCCAGTATTGTGCTGCAATCTATGCGCCAAAGTGCCGCCGGACAAAGTCGCCCCGTATTTATTGGGCATGGAACAGGGCTTCCCATTCACACATTTGTCTGAGAGCTGCAGAACAGGTAGTTTCGTATACCTTAAGAATACGTAAAATGTCAATAGCAGGAGTTAATAAGTTGTAAACTCTTCAGAACACAGGCAGAGCTCCGAGCTCAAAGCACAAAGCAGGGGAAAATATCTCAAAAGCACAAGGAAAGTGTCATTAAAATCAAAGTGTATACATTCAAATATTCAGGATGATGGCACTCCTAATTCCTTCCCTTTTGTGGGTTGTGAGTTTCTAGGACTAAGTATTATCAGCAAAGTGTTCAGTATTTTGCTTAACTACATCTGTATAAAGAACCAGCTACTGCTGAATCATAAATAGTAGTGTTACAAAAGTCTATCAGGAATTACTGATTTGTCTGAGCAGGTTGTGAAGAGATACACTAAGAGATCAAATGACGAGCTTGCCTTTTAAAAGATGCACAAAATGGGTTTCAGCTGCACATAAAAATTTGCATCATAATTGCTCCTGATATGTTTTAGCCTTGACATTAACAAGCCATTAACACTTGTGCATTCTTTGCATTCGTGGCAGTTGCCACTTACCGGATATTATGGCCTGTTCTGCTGGAAGTTGTTAGAGAAGCTTACTGTGTGTGCTTAAAATATAGCAATAATGACATATTGTAATTCTGAATAAGCAGTACTAATTTCCAAACGAAAAACAAGGCTGTTAATGACATGCAAATTAATAAAGTACATTAGAGTCTTTCCCAAAAAGCATGTTTCAAATTGAAAAGTGTTTACTTATGGCAAGGCCATAAGTTTGTGCTAGAGCTTTTACTGTGCCTTAAAAAAAAAAAAATGATTTCCATACCTGTGAACAAAGCATCAGAATCAATAAGTCTGGATCTCTGCAGAATGAATAACCACTTACAAATAGATCATATGCAGAATAATGCATCTGCCAGCAGTTATGTTGAAACAATGTTAGGTTTATTACCGTTGTTGTTGTTGTTGTTGTTGTTGTTGTTGTTGTTGTTGTTGTTGTTGTTGTTGTTACTACTATTACCAGTGCTATTTTTCTAGAAAAAGAGGTGCTGGAACCCACCTGAAAGGTGCCAGAATTAATTCTGGAGAATTCCGGCTACAAAAAAACCCACCCTGATTATTACACATACTTGATTTAGAGGATACATGAAGCTGAACTGCACATGCTACAGACTTGTAAGTGTGATGCACAACCTTTCTTCATGATCTATGAAACAAACTCTATGCTTCAGGTTCCACTTTATATATGAATTCAGAATATGCCTTCTGGATGCAAAGAAGTGAGTTTCAAGGGACAGAAGTAGTTGGACAGGCTTCCCTCCAACCTGCTTCCCTCCAGATGTTCCTGGACAACTTCCACCAACCGTGCTGGGAAAACATTTGGAATGCTCAGCATTTTCCAAATGAGCAAGGATACAAAAATATAAACACCCGGTATATATAAAAACAGTCAAAGAAGCAGTAACAAGAAATCCAATTCTTCCCAAAACAATACAAATAGTAAAACATACTTAAAATCTATCTCAGACTTTAGGAAGATTCTAAGAAAACAAACAAATGTATAATTATTTGTTTTTAAATTTACATCAGAAGGATGAACGAAGGTACAAACCATCTCATGATCTGTTATATACTCAGATTTCATTTGTGGCCAAACAAAAGTTTGCCAGGCAGCATAATAAGCAGATAATTAATTGTCCAATGCTGCAGAAGCATACAGATGTGTTCTAAGATGTATCTGCTAGCAAGGGACAGAAAAATAAGAAAATGTACCTCAGGGCAACAATTACATTTTTTCCCCTGTCACATGGGGTGGGGGCTTAGGAATTTCTACTTCAGATTATAAATATTTGGGGTTCAAGTGATTCAGGGATACTTCTAAAGTCCCAGCCTGCCCAGACCTATAACCAAAATGATTTTAAAGAAAGAACTAAGAAAAGAAGCACAGCTTACTTTATGATCATGCAGCACCCCCTAAGCTCTCCACGTGGCATGCATGAGGGTTCCTCTGCATTAAAGATGCTAAAAAGTAAGTGAGAAAGTTGTTGATTTCTTTCTTCACCAGTCTGTACTGAAATCTCTTTCTTTGTATACAGTTACATTATATTGGATTTTAAGTGAATGCAAAATGGTTTTTGTGTTTCCTCAAATGTCACTTTTTGGTTGTAATTAACATAATCAGTAGGGGTGCACCACAGATAAACTTCAGGCGTCCTCTACTGAATAGGAGCAAAACGAAGCACAGCAATGTGGAGTGGGGTAGCTAAAAGTCCTTCCTTTGCTTATAATCTTTCCATCGCAAGCAAAGTGATACCCTCCCCCTGCCTGCTTATCAATGCACAAAACTGCTTTTACAACAATCACTAATGTAGCTAATGTCACCCCTATTGTGCCTCAGGTGAATTACAGGCCATGAGATCAGTCATAGGTTAATTAAAATTATTATCTTAAGATACAATTCTTGACACTTTATCTTATTTTTCTGAACAAAAGATATTTGCTTTAAAAGGGGGAGAAAGCTCACTGAACTTGAAAGATATATTTCTAGAAAGTCATTATAATAATAATTAGGAACCCATTGTAGATTGAAATCTTTTGAAAGTCTCTGTAATCCTTTGGAGAGCTGAGTGTGTTTTCATTGTGTTGCATTAGTATTCTGACTCTTCTACATGAAACAAACCTTTAATCTCCACAAGCCCTTGGGATCTATCATTGTATACTAATACCTAGCATGGGCTTAACCTGTCTAAATATTTTAAACCACATTAGCAAAGTATTTTTTCCAGAGAAATTGACCATAGGGTTTGGTTTCCCTCTACAGGCAATAGTGATAAGCAGCACCTGAACTGAAATCCCTGCCTATATAGAGTGAACTATGTTCAGTATGTGATCCTGTATGCGTCATCATTCGTCTACATAATTCTGTAGCGACTCTTGAATACGGTTGGAGTGATTCTGAGCAGATGGCCATAGCTGCACATCGTCTTAAGATCTCTCAGAATGAGGGCTTGCTATGGAACTGAGACATCAGCCCTCTTCATGAATTCATCACATGAATGGGGGCCCATGTATAGTCAGTGGACTTGTGCTGCTACTGGTCTCACTCCCAACATCCACACAATAAGCTTGAACATTTGAGAGGCAGAAGTCTGTGCCTGTATGAGTATAGGCTTCCATTGGAGCTATACCCTTGATTGTGCAGGGTTCCATCTGCGGAAGCCTACACAAGTAGAAGTCTACATGTGTAGACGTCTGCATCTTAAACATCGGGGAGCAGGATGATGAAGTCACATGACATTGGAAACAGTCCTAGTGGCATGGTGCAGCTGTTCATTTCCACATGTACACCCTCTCCTTGTGATTCTATGGAAACTAGATTTCCGATACAAAGGAAGACTTACAGAGGAGATTGTGGAGCATGGACAACTATAAAACATGGCTTCTCTGCAGTGGAAGGTAGTGAATCAGAGTTGAGAGGGAAGGAAACAAAAGTGATCTGAGGTGAGCAAGAACAGGTTTTCAGGTTGCTCATACCAGTGAATAGGCCATGTTCACCTGATCTGATTGGTGTATTCTTCTAAGAGTAATCTGTGTAGTAACTACCTCCATTGGCCAGAGGTGATGGGTGGTGCACAGGCTCTCCATCTTGTCCTTTGAAAGGCTTTATTGTTCTTCTGGATGCTTATTTTGTTTGGTTTTTACCAAGTCTGAATGTTTTATGATTGTAAGGGGCTCTCAGATTCCTTTTTGGCAATGAAAGGTGGGATAGAAATATGTTTCAAATAATTATTTAAATAGATATATAATTGTGAATTATGGGGTTTGTTTTTCTTTAAAACAACAACAAACAACAACTACTGCTGCTGCTACTACTACTACAGATTCATACAGCAATGGTGCAGAACACACATGTTGGTGAAGATGAGTAGAAGTGATGCAGATCAGAAATGGACAGATTCATCTATCCTGGAAATAAATGGGATCGAACTATTGACCCAGCCATTCAGTAAACTTTCCCTGATTCTTTTTGCAGATATGCACATTAGGAGAAATTTGCACTAAATGCTAAAATGCTTGTGAATTTTCGTAAGGTGCTTTTATTCAAAAATCCACATATTGCAGCAGAAATGTGACAAACTGAAGGCAAAATGTAAAACTGAGAGATTAACAGCTTTGTCTATCCCTCCTCATGGGTAGCTGTGTTTAGGGCTGAGATCATGACAAACCACTCTTACCATGGAGGGGGACGGGACTTGTGGCCTTACAGTCATTGCTGTCCTTCAGCATCCTTCATCCTTATCCATTGACCAGGCTAGCTGGAGCTGATGGGAGCTGGAACCCAACAACATCTGGAGGGCCACAGGTTCCCCGTTCCTGATTTATAACACAGTCCTATTCAAGAAGTAAGTTCCATTAAGCACAATGAAACTTAACCCAAGTAGTGAGGATAGAGTTTCAGCTACAGTCACTATAATCAGCCAGTTCTCTTAGTCCCCAACCAACTCTTAAATAAGTAATTTCTCCCCAAGCACCTTATAATGCATCCCCCAACAGAGCATCTCTTTCACAATGTGTTTTTAAATTAAAATGTTTCCATATCTGGGTGACCAGAATTAATCTCAAAACAATTAGCACATATTGCGTAGGATCATTATTAAGAGGCAAGAAGCCAGATTTTCACAATCATCTTGTTGCTTCACCCAGAAGAAATTCTGGCCACATACCTGCTCACTAAGTGAAGACCTTGGTAGAGGAGATTAATCCACTCCTCACACTCTGTTAGGATAAAAAGAAAAATTATAGCACTCCACCACTGAAAGGTTCTCATTGGAAATACTGATCACCAAGTCACGCCTAATGTTCCTCCTGCATTATTGGAAAATTACCAAAATAATAAGCTCTCTCACAATTCCTGGCTCAGGGTCAATTGACTGTCACTGCTTATTAAACACAGCATTAGCTGCTTAAGTCAAATCCAATTCCACCTTCTTCAAAGCATCTGAAGTAGACTTGAGGGGAAGAGGGCTTTTAACCACATGTTGTGAGTAGGAAAGTGCCCCAAAAATATAAAGGGGGGGGGGGGAGACTTGTTTATAAAGATACCTTGAAGCCCACAATCTATGTGCTCCACTGGGGATAAGAAGGTTTCTTTAGGCTCCTTGGTAAGAATAAAGCTGCAGAAATTCCCACTGAAAAGGATAAAAAGGCCAACTTTGCTAAAATAACAGGCAACCTCCCTCTGAATAACAAATAAAAGGACAATAGCTTTGACAGAGAAAATATGACACCAGATCTATTTTCTACATCCACACATACTTGCAGTGAACACTGAAAGCAGATCAAGTCTTTACACAGCTACAGCTGCCAATCTTTGTAAAACCTGGGCTGCTCCTACTTCTTCTATTTTTATACAGAGATTTTGCGAGCAGACACCTAGGATTACAGCCTCTCTGAACTGTGCAACCCTATGTATGCCTGTTTAGAATCACTTCCTTGTAAAGGACTACAGCCTAAATTGCTATCTAGAGATGGTCAGGAAAATAGCTAGAGTAGCCAAAGTTTTTACCACAAACAGAAACTCAACGGACGATGCTTCTCCCCACAGCACAATGCTGCAATTTTTTTTAAAAAAAACTCGATCTTCCGCTTGTTGCATAGTTAACAAAGACAACAAAAGCTGCCTATCCCAGTCTGTATCAGAATGGTTTCAGGACAGCTGGCACGTCCATGTTTAGAAGAGGCTAATTTGGGGTACACTGCCTAAAAATAGGAAAGTTTTTAAAGGAAGCCTTAGTTCCATTCATTGTGGTCAAGCCCAGCACTCCCTGTTACAGAATGCAAATAGGAATTTACATTTTGTCATGTCTGTGATCAATCCTATTTAGTCCCAGATCGGGTTTTAGGAATATCATCATTTTACTGTGACAGAGCTGTTAACCATCTGAGCAGAATCGATTAACAATGCAATGAAATATAAAGGGCTGCAAATGTTCCCCAATCATCACCATTAACCAAGCAGTAAGATGTAAAACGGAACCATCAACAGCCATGGAGTGACAGTAATAGGTATTTAAAGGGGAGAAAACAAACCCCTGTACAGTGCAATAAAAATATTACAAATGAATTGTGACGAATGCTGCATTTGTTCTATAAAATTCTGGGGAGAGGAATGCCACATGGGCAATGTGGTTTTTAAAAAAATCAGCTTTAACACCTTACCTGTAGCATAATTACACCTGGGGCTTTGTCACTCTGTAAAGCTAATAATTTAACAAAAGCTATTTAACTCTGGGGACAGGTGAAGATGAACTCAGATAGCTGGGCAGCTGTTGGATTGTGAAAATGCAAAATACATTAGACCTCCCACCCTGCTTTCTGACATTGCATTCTTTATGTAAAGAGAGGAAGTAATGAATATGAATCAAGTGTAGCCATTGGGGTCTTTGTATGTATGTTGGCTTAAGGGCTGAAGGCCGTGGCAGACCTTGGGGTCTCAAATTTCAGTGACTCTCTGTGTGATGCCAACATTCATCGCCCTGCCACATCTCACCTTCTAGTCTACTTCATAATTGTGATGCCCCTTGCAGTGCCCTGAGGCTCTGCATCCAGTGCAACTGAACTGGTTGTGCTTCTGTTCAGCCCTGTGCCCAAATATAAGAAATGAGTGGTGTTTGGTGCTCATTAAGGCATCAGGTGGGCAGACCAAGAATAGATGGAGCTTCAGCCAATGACAAGTGGAACCATGTGGTTCTGCTTTTGGTCCTCGTCCTCCTGCCTGCTGAGTTCTCTAATGACAAAGCTGAGATGAAGAAGAAGGAAGCTGAAAGCCAGGGCCACTCCTGGA
The DNA here is from genome assembly GCF_964188305.1 of Podarcis bocagei. Lineage (NCBI taxonomy): Eukaryota > Metazoa > Chordata > Lepidosauria > Squamata > Lacertidae > Podarcis > Podarcis bocagei. Next base: position 70,753,868 of record NC_138128.1, read on the forward strand.
CTGGTCAGAAGTAAGAAAGCTGGTGGCTTGGAGGAATCAAGGTGGGTAGGGGAAGTGCCCCTCTTTACCCTAATGGAGCAGCAAGCATTTAGATGTACAAATCCATAGGGACTGAGAGTTGAAGCTGCATAATTGCTTAATGGAGCGTCTCCATAATTGCTTGAAGGAGCGTCTCCACCCCCATCGTTCTGCCCGGACGCTGAGGTCCAGCGCCGAGGGCCTTCTGGCGGTTCCCTCATTGCGAGAAGCAAAGCTCCAGGGAACCAGGCAGAGGGCCTTCTCGGTAGTGGCGCCCGCCCTGTGGAACGCCCTTCCAGCAGATGTCAAAGCGATAAACAACTACCTGACATTCAGAAGACATCTTAAGGCAGCCCTGTTCAGGGAAGTTTTTAGCGTGTGATATTTTATTGTATTTTTGGTTTCTATGGAAGCCGCCCAGATGGGCGGGGTATAAATAATAAATTATTATTATTATTATTATTATTATTATTATTATTATTATTATTATTACGTGGGGTGGGGTACATGGTGCCACCCACTGTGTAGAATAGGGTAGGACCTTAGCTCCATGGCAGAAGCAAGTCCCAGGTGGCTGTGCATTGCTCTTACATCCCCCACACATGCACAACTGGGGTGGACTTTGGTATTTCAAATTTCAGCAGCACCCTGTGTGAGGCCAAAGTTCATTGCCCCTTCCCTCTTGCCTTCCGTTCTGCTCAATTCACTATGTCATAGTTTTGACACCTTGCAGCATCCTTGAGGCTCGGTGCCCAGTGCAGCAGAACCAATCATGATGCCCTAAATCTGTCTTGAGCACAATGACACTGTAGTAATTTCTGGAACAATGAAGGGGCTTTTGGGGTAAGAGTTGGAGGCTCTATCATGAGTAGAGAGTAAGGATGGATGAATCGGTCAGTTTCAATTTTTTGAGGGAGCCACCCCCTTATTGTTGGAGCTCAACATGGAGCAACATCAGGATGTTGTGTTGGGCCCCCTCAATGTGCTTCTGAAGATGGCACCTCTGGCCAGAATACTGCCCCAGATTTTGTCACTATATTACCACAATTTTCCAGGTTAAGGGGGCTGCAAATGGATTTTTTCTGGAAACAAATAACAGGGAAATGAGTGCTAAACATGCACTATAGTTAGTCCATTACTTTCCCGGAAGTGTTTTTTACTTCGTGAGAAGCCTCAAATACAATGCAGAAATTAACAGTTAGGGGAAACGTCAGGAAAATGGAACAAACTGCTGTGTCACTGCAGCCATTGAATGGAAATTACAAGGTCAAAGACAGACCATGAAGTGTTTTTGCTCTTGCTGTTGTACATTACTGCTTACTTAGTCAAGCAAACATTGCCTGGTGCCTCTACAACAGTATCAGTAACTGAGTTAATCAATTGTTGGCTCTCTGTCTTAAGAAACTGAAAGATGAGTAAACACTGAAAACTATTAGAGGGCTCAGCCACTGTTCTCGGAGAAGATGCTGGAGCTCTTAACACTGAACAGCTGGTGCTCCCTCATCTCATCAGGGTGCCAGTAATTATCCACACCTGGCAAGCAATTCAGTGTCATGAGCGCTGAAAAATCTCAGTAGAGAAATGTTTAAAAGGGAACACAACAAAACAGAATGGAGGTCACATCATCTGCAAATCAGCCAAGAGAGTGCATTCTGTTATGGCATAAATATGTATAATATCTCAACAGAACTGCATTATACAATTCATATCCATTTTCCAGTGAATCTATTCAATATCCTAAGGTAGCTGGATTTTTAACGAACTTTACTAAAGATTTCAAAGAATCTCCCTGCTGCAACTGGGAGAGCTTTGACTTGTTGGAACTACTTGCCATGTGGCCCATTGTCCTCAAATTGATGGGGCACAATCATTTTCATGTGTAAGTCTGTATTTAGAGCTGGGGTCCCCAACATGGTGCCTGTGGGCACTGTGACACCCTCAGACAACCCCTTTGGTGTGTCCTTCTAATTTTGGTAAGAAAGAGAAAGAGAAAAGAAGGAGATGGGCTATTGTTTTGGTTGCTTGGTGGGTTGTGTTTGATTTGGTGGGCTGAGCTTGGTTCAGTTTGCTTTGCTGGTGTGTGTGTGTGTGTGTGTGTGTGTGTGTGTGTGTTTAAGAATGGTTGTCTACTTTGTGGGTTTGATTCTCTTGCTGCACAACTCCAGTTTGGCTCACACAGGCAACCAGGTTACTCTGGGATTGCGAGAGTTAAGAGCTTTAAAAATGACAAGCAGAACTACTGCTAACACCCATGGTGACATCCAAGCTGTTTTATTTTGTACTTGTTTGTTTTACAAGTCTTTTGGACTCTTTGTCCACTGTAGGGGACTTGCATATTTTGAACTACTCTATCCATCAGTCCCAGTCCCAGATGGACCTGAATCGATGGGTCTATCCATCCTTGATTCAGTGGGTCTACATTTATGTGAATAAATAGGGTTATGTGGATGATGACCCCATCTGATGATCTCCTTCCCAGAAAACATGCTAGCGTTATTAGAAAAGCAAAAACCTTGAAATTCTGAAAGTGTTTCACAAGGAAGACATGAGGGTTGCACTTAACTGCAATCGCACACATGCAGTTTGCTGCTCCTTGAGTTCACTTCTGGGCTTCTGCATGTACTAATCTCATTTGTTAGACAGCAATGAAGAAGCAAAAGAGAACCTCCACCTTGGTTTTGAATTCTGCATGGGCCAAAATATCGTGCTTATAGCCAGAATTTCCACCAGTCTTATTAAAATTCTTGGAGCTTTCCTCAAAGGGAAAACCTCAAATTTGGCACTGGGTATCACTTTAGTGAAAATGTGGGTGGCAGCCCTTTAACTAGAATTTACTTCTGGTAGCACATTTCCAGTGATGGCATGAAACAGCTCTAATTGGCTTCTGGTGGGTTTTTCTTTTGTTTTGACTGTGCCTCACTGCATTTGAATGTACTTTAAACCAATCCATTAGGCTTAACCCAAACAAATTGAGAAATGGCTTTGTTTATTCTGCACTATCCTCCTTCTTCTGTATTTCAACTGTGCAAAGAACAATGTCTCCATGCGCTATGCGCCCAGGGGCTCTGAGTCATGCTTGTTTTAGAAGTCTGCACTAAATAAGTGTCAATCATGCCTGCTGAGAAACAAGACTTTAGAAGGCATTGTTCGGATTTATGAAGACTGAAACGGAAATAAATTCAGAGGGAAATACAAATGCAAATAGATCACAATTTGTCACTTTATCAAAGACGCTAGAGTAGATCACTGTTTGAACAGGGACCTCCAGTGTAGCACTGTGTTCTGTGCTGCTTGCATATAATGAGGGGGATGTTTCACAACCTAAATAAATAATATTAATCTTCAGAGATACTGAATAGCATTTGCCAGGGATGTATTCTCTGAAATATATAGCACTAGAGGTACAAAGCAGGGTCATTCCCTGATATCTTGCTCAGAAGATCTCAGTTACCAAGGCTAGGTAAGGCCTCTGCCTTTCTGCCAATTGCCTAGTACTAGCCTAGATGAGGCCACCTCATGAGAAGAAAAGACTCCCTGGAAAAGACCCTGATGTTGGGAAAGATTGAGGGCACAAGGAGAAGGGGACGACAGAGGATGAGATGGTTGGACAGTGTTCTCAAAGCTACCAGCATGAGTTTGACCAAACTGCGGGAGGCAGTGGAAGACAGGAGTGCCTGGCATGCTCTGGTCCATGGGGTCACGAAGAGTCGGACACGACTAAACAACTAAACAACAACAAAGCCTAGATGAACCAGTGATCTGACTCAGTATACCTTGTATGTGCAGAGACCATCACATCTAGATATTTAGAGACAGAAGGCTATAGCCTTATTTTAGTTGCATGTTAGCAACTGTATGTGTGTATTCCTTGCATTTCTATATCACTTAATAGTGTAAGTCTTCTGGGCAGTGTACAATAAACATTCTAAAATCGCAAATATAAAATAACCCATACATGTGAAAGACATTTAGGATTTTAAAGACATGGGCTGACAGGTAGTGCAGATGACAACGTTATATTGTGATAATATCATATTGGCCAATTGCAGTTAACAGTCTTGGTGCTCTATTTTGGGATCAGATAAAGTGTCTGGACCATTTTCAAAGGCAGCCCTATATAGAATGCACTGCAGCAATCTAGATAGGAGGTTGTAAGAGTCTAGATAATGGTAGGTAGACTATCTCTGTCCTGGTAGGGGCATTTGTATAAATGGTAAAAGGTGCTTTGAAGTGGTACCTGTGACTTCAGTGACAATGCTAGCTCCAAAACCATTGTCCAAACTATGAATCCTTAAGGCAAATACAACCCTTCCAGAATAGACTGGACATTCAGCTAGGCAAAAGAACCACTAACTTACAGTACCTTCATCTTGTTGGGGTTTATTGGTCCTCATGCAGTCTATTACAGTGCTGAGCCACTGATAAAGGACATCATAACTAGCCTTGGGCAATAATCATGAGAGTCATCAACACCATATGTGAGCCTATCTTCATTAGCTTAGCAGGGAAAATGGATAGACACTGATGTGGGTGGTACACCAGTAAGATTCACAATCTGTCCCAAGTGCCCAAGAGACGATACATAGGAAGAATGTATTCATATAGACCAGGCATGTGCAACCGGTCGATTGCGGGGTGTCTGTGGTTGATCATGGTCAATTGCAGTATCCTGAAGAACAAAAAAAAGCTGAACAACCTTGGCTCATCCTCCCCCCAAAAAGGTCAACAACTCTGGTCAATCCAATGGTTAGATCACTGCCAGTTTATTTATCATGGGAGTAGATCGCAGTCTCTTGGAAGTTGGATGTGCCTGCTATAGAACATAGTATTAACAGCTACAGCTATATTCTATAGAGCCAGGGATGTTCAACCTGCAGCCCTCCAGATGTTGTTGAACAATATCTCTCATCAGTCCCAGGCAGTATGGCCAAGGCTCGGAGTCCCTGACCATCAGGGATGAAGGGAGTTGTAGCTCAGCAACACCTGAAAAGTCAAAGGCTAGCACCCCCAGTTTAGAGTAAGGGCAATATATCCTCATTAATCCCTAACAGCCTGCATGCTCACCACCAGAAGAGAGACTGGACTGTGGAGCTGTGGTGTGTCATGCCACCAGGTATATAATGAGCCTGCAGGTCCACAGCACTGTTCTGTACAAAGTACTGTGCATTGCCTTGTGTCCAAGCGGGTCATGTTTCACAAATCAGGTGACAACACACAGGGATGATAAACGGGGGCAATAAATAATTAAAGGTGGCATCTCTTTAGCGCCATAGTGCTCTGCTGATGTGAGAGATCACGTCCTATATTATCAACATGCCATCGCTGGGATGATGTATTGGAGTAAACCATCTGCAAAGAGTCCACCCCTCACTGATGTATAGCTCATGCCATCTCTGTGGTAGCAGAAACAAATTAGAAAAACACAATTCACATGAGTGCGACCAAGGGAAAGGAGGGTGCTGTTATTGTTCCTATAAATATATTTTCAGGCATATACATGCACAGGCACACCTTAGTGTGATTCTCTTCAGGCAGTTAACAGTTTCTATTTAACATTCTTTTTTAAAAAAACTCATAAATGTTTACATTTTCCCTTGAAACAGAGGTTCCTTCTGTTGCTAAAGGGCTTTCTCAAAGAAGGACCAAAGTTCAGGATGAAATACTTGGTGGATAATCTAATCGTATTTCACAGGGATTTTGACAATACAAGCCACACTTTAGGCCACCAGAGAATTTGTCTTTGAAGTTACCCCAATATATTGAGGAATGTGCCTGCATATGCCACACCTGTGAGTCTCCTGGGCTAAATATCAATGTTTCATACCTATTTTATTCCAGCAGAGTTTGCTCCCTTTGCTCATGCTGGAGGGCAGCTTACAAACACCCCATCTCCCATAGGTCCAAACTTATCAGCTAAAAAGCAGCAGTGTCCTCAACTCAAGAGTTCTCTTTTAATAAATAAATGAGTAAAGCACAATCATCCTTTCCTATGTGCATGGGGGAACTTTTACAGTTATCAAAGCCCTAGCTTAGAAATACACCTGGATGGTTCAATTGCACAATATCACTAAAAACATATGTTAAACTGCAATCCTAACCCCACTTACCTGGGAGTAGGCATTGGGGCAGAAATTCATTACAGATTTGCCTATTATTATTATTATTATTATTATTATTATTATTATTATTATTATTATTATTATTATTATTAAAATTTGTATACCGTCATGTTCCTGCTGGTCTCAGGGCATTTCACAGGATAAAATCATGATATAAAAACACAGAATATAATCTAAATAAAAATAAGAACAACCTAATAACAACCTCTCATCCCTACATGAAAGTAAGTTCCACTGAAGTTAACAGGGTTTACTTCTGAGAAGATATTACTAGGATGGCAACCTTACAGCCTGTGTGAAAGATGAGACATTTCTCACATGTTCCCTATGTTGACAATGAAGGTTGCCTGGTACAGCCGCCTTGCCCTAAAGGGATAACAGGCTGTATTTGAATGACAGGCTCTGCTCCCTGAGGGAAGTGGACAGTTCAAATCAACAGGGTTGAAACTATGTTCAACCATAAGGAGGACCTTCCTTTTCAATAAATCCCCTTTGTTCTGAAGTGGAGTGGGGTGAGAAAACCGTGAGGAACCAGGCAAGCTGAACTAATCTCATCTTGGGATATATTCTGCTCAGAAGCACAACTTGAATAGCCTCTTTACTTTTCAGCATTTGAAGACTGAGAACATTCCCACATACCTTTCCACCAACCTGTGGCGTTTTCCCTTCTTCTAAATGTGACTTGTTTCCCTTTCCCTTTTCATATATCGTCATCTTTCTGGTATCCTCTCACCTTGGTTGCACACTTTTTCTTTTCTCACACGCTAGCAGCTTTTCGGTCCCCAGGGGTGCCGTTTTCATCCTTGAAGGACAAAGGCTCCACATGTGGTACTTGGAAATGAGAAGTCTTTGAAAGGTTTAGCATTTTACGGTGCTCCACTTCTGCTACACCCTACCTCTCAACATGACAGACACTCTAAAAACATTTGAAGCTGCATCCTCTCAGTCAAGCAGTGCTAATACAAAGCTAGCCTGGCAGCACATGGCAGTAAAGGCATTCAGAATGCCAGGGGATTCTCTAGAGATTTTAAATGTTGGTCAGATACAAGGAAGGGGGATAAGTCACTTTCAGACAGGGCAGACTTCAACTTGCTCTTCTCCACCACAAGGAACCTGTTTGTTTTGCTTAAGGATGGAGATGTCTATATAACTGCTGGATTTTCTAGTATCAAAAATGGTGACTCAACAGTTGCATATGGCGGCATCCCAACCATCTCAGTGACACCTGCCACAGAACGTGTGAGTGTCTTACAACACAAGCCCAGTCATGTGTGCTCAGAAGTGTGTGATATTGTATTCAATGGAGCTTACAACCTCTGGTAACTGCGGTTAGAATTGCAGATTAATTGATGAAGGGTGATATCCAGCCTAGTCATACTCAGCGTAGACCCACTGAAATCCATTTACACAAGTAACTCTACAATTCTATGATTCTAAGTAACTTGAGTTCACTGAGTTCACAGTTCTGTTTTGAAATTTGCACATATCTGGATGTTGTGATGCAGTTTCCCAATCAAACAACGTTTACAGAAATTGGTATATTGGAGAAAAGTGTGCATAAAAATGCATCCATTAGTGGAAATAATATGCACAATGCATCATGTTAAGGATGTTTGCTTGCAAAAATGTACACATTAATTAAAATTGCACAAAGGTATGTGTATATTAGGAAATATTTGCACTAAAATACTGATGGATTTTCATGAAGTCTTTTTTAAAAAATCCAAACTGCTGCAGAAATGTGGAGAAATGCACTTACGGCTTGAAAAATGAGAAATCAAGAGCAACCAAACTGACAAATTTGCCCATTCCTAGAGCCTGTGCAAACCCGTTGATGTCTACTCAGAAGTAAATCCTATTGCATTCAATGGAGTTACCTCCCACCTAATTGGATACAGCATTGAAGCTTGCAATACTGCTCCTGCTTAATTATTCCCAAGTGATCTTCTGATCTGGACTGCTGCAAGTGGTTTTCAGCTAATGCCTGTCATGTTCAGGAGCATAAAGACAGACTAACAGCAGTGTTTGCTGCATATCTGATAACACCCTGCTATATCCATTCTGCGCCTTAAGCCACGTCATTCCGTTTCAGAGGAGAAAAAGGCTGGTTGTAAAAAATGTTCACATACTGTGAATACCGTTTGAGAACCAGCAGTTCATTAACCAACGAAGGAGCGTTCTTCACTATCTTTTGCCTCCCCAACCTACTTTGTCCTTTTTCACTCCTCCAAATATTTTGGGCTGCCATGTCTAACATGTTAACTATAGCTTTGCCATGGTAATTCCTCTGACCCCCGACTTTCCCAAAGTGCACAGAGGTACTACAGGCATATGGCAGAGGCCTGAGTCTTCAGTGTATGATTTCCAAGGAGAGACTGTTTGGATAGTATGCCTGGAATTTCTTCACCCGAAACATAAATATTCGGCCCAGTATACCTGAAGGAGCGTCTCCACCCCCATCGTTCTGCCCGGACACTGAGGTCCAGCGCCGAGGGCCTTCTGGCGGTTCCCTCATTGCGAGAAGCGAAGCTACAGAGAACCAGGCAGAGGGCCTTTTCGGTGGTGGCGCCCGCCCTGTGGAATGCCCTCCCATCGGATGTCAAGGTGATGGACAACTACCTGACATTCAGAAAACATCTTAAGGCGGCCCTATTCAGGGAAGCTTTTAATGTATGATATTTTAGTGTTTTTTGGTTTCTGTGGAAGCCGCCCAGAGTGGCTGGGGAGGCCCAGCCAGATGGGCGGGGTACAAATAATAAATTATTATTATTATTATATTATTATTATTATTTGGGAATGGCATTATCTTGTATCCAGAGGCTATTAAAAACCATACATTCTTTAATTCCAGGGACCAGCCTTCTATTGAGCATACATTCCCAGATGAAACTCTGGTAAACTCTGGCAGGAATGAAGCTTTGCACCTGCTGCATCTGCTCAAAGTCGCACCAGATAACATCTGAACTGCCCATCAGTGTTGGCAGGCAGAATGGAAAAACAGATGGATTTTCATTTGCTTCAGAAGAAATTATAAATTAGGGATTTACAGTTGCAAATGAGTATTGAGGTCACAGAAAATGGGCACTTTCCCCCTCAGTCTCCTCCAGATAAATTTATAATGCATACCTCGCCCGCCAATCACTCTAGGTACAACTTTGTGAATAAATGATTAACCAAAGCACAGCCCTACAACTAATTTATTTCTGTGTTTATATCTGGGTTGTAATGTCTTTTAAAGTGCCATTTGAATTGATAGTTCAGACTGCATGGGGAGATTATATGAAAAATGCAGGGAGAAAATGAGGAGAAAAAGATGGTACTTAGCATTCATCAATGAGTAATTCCGTTCTTTAATCCTAATACAAATGACTTTCTGCGTTATAACATATTGAAAATTATGTCACTTTATACAATATGTGTTTCCAGCTTTCGCGGCCTCTGAGTGTTGAATGATTTTTGTTTCATTATTATATTTTCAGGCACCATAGTGAGTCTGAAAACATTGATACTCACAGTTTACAAAGGAGGAGGAGAAGTTTCCTAAATGTTATATGACATTCCTGCATTAATGCATTAATCAACCCAGTTCCATAAACTTACTAAGCCATGAGGCTTATGTGCTGTCAGGTAAAGGTTGGATAACTCTGAGTGATTTTGCAGCATCTAATAGTCAGACTAGGCTCTCTTTTGCTCTTTAATATTTATTTGGCACAAACAGTGTCCTAGTTGTTTTAACGTAGACTAAAATATTCTCAGCCTGTATTTCCCAGACCTTGGTACCCAAGACTCAATTTTATTTTTTACCCAGAGATGCAATTCACTTTATTCTGATATATACACCTATGTCTTTGTATCTTTCCCCAGAACAATCAGGCATCAGAAGGAGTATCCGAGGAAGACTACCATAAGTATTGCTTCTTAATGTCCATCCTCTTTTGATTAGTTAGTCTAGGCCAGACTTCCTCAACCTCAGCCCTCCAGATGTTTTGAGACTACAATTCCCATCATCCCTGACCACGGTCCTGCTAGCTAGGGATCATGGGAGTTGTAGGCCAAAAACATCTGGAGGGCCGAGATTGAGGAAGCCTGGTCTAGGCTTAGGGACTATACTATACTTCTAGGCAGTTCTCCTAGTATTCTCCAGAGCTTGTCAAAATATTTAAAATAAACATTTTAAAGGTGCGTGCACATCCAATCTCCACTGATCTCTTACACATTAAAAAAGAAAAATGCAATATGTTAATGGTGTTAGAATGTATTTGCATCACCCTGCCCTATCAATTTGTTTGGAAATTGACAAACTTTAAAAAAAAAAAAATTCCAACACTGTAGACATTTTCATCTGCTTATCCCTATGGAGAGATAGCTGAGAAGAATGACAGATGGTCCAGCCTGGCAGAATCACAAACAAAACCAAAATCCTTCTTTAAACATTTTCAACTTTATAAAGTTTTATATATATATAAAAAAAATTGTGTGGGGAGGAAAAGCTGAATAATACATTATCTAAATGACACATTCAATCATTTTTTAAATGACGGTATTTTAAGGTCTGCTAATTTGGCACATAAAGAACAACTTTAACACAGAGAAGTTGCCAAATGAACTAATGTTCAAAGAATATTTTCCATATTCCTTCTAGAAGAAAAAAAGTGTAAATTCCCATTAAAGTTGTATCCAGCTGAGCTCTGTGCAAAGTAAACCCATGGAAATTAATGGACTTAGGTAATTTAGTTGTGTATATTAACCTCAATAGGTCTACTCTGAGTAGGACTAGCATTGGAAACACCTCATAGTGACTCCAGTTGCTGGTGCAATGCTGCCTCCAACACATTAAAAGAATCTGCATAGAGATGTAATGATCTATTTATCTCTGGTCCATGTTGGTTTTGCATGCGTTCTTTTTTTAAAGTAAAGCAGCCACGAAATATTTTGATATGCCTTTCAATACATGTTTTAAAACCTATATTGAGTGATATGCAACCAAATAATACTCAGAGAACGTCAGCTGAAAGTGTACCTTGATAATGACTTACATTGGCTATCAACCATTTTCTCAGAAAATACGCATTTCTATATGTATTTTTAGACATATGTTGGGTACATTTTTGATGCACAAAGTGCATTGCAAAATGTGAACTTGTGTGAATTTTATTGTATTTATTTTGAGAACTTAGATACTACTTAACCACAACTGTGTACAGTAAATAAATGAAAGGAAAATCAGTTAAAACTATAAAAACTTAATTCAGTTAAAATGCCTGTTGGAATAATAATAAGTCTTTAGTAGGTGCTGGAAAGCTAAAGGATAGCTTTGTTTCAACATGAACATTGGCCTAAGAGGTGCTGAATAAGTCAGTTCATACCTGATAAAATAAAGAGTGCATGCATATATAATGATCTTTTCAATATACTGAAAAGAAGGATAAATTCTGGTCAGCTGAATGACCCAGATGTTTCAGACTAAGCCTTGCCAAATATTGTCCCTGAGATAGGAAAAGCAAAGTCCAAGCTGGCACAGAAACAATCCCCTTGTGATTTTCAAACAAAGTGAAGAATACATGATAAACTAAGCTGGAAAAACAACAGCATCACTTTGTTGTTCACATTAAAAGCAGCAGGTGAGGACATGTAGCAGGTTAAGTATCTCAAGCTCCATATTTCTCATATAATAAAGAAGGGATAACAAGTTTGATACCCATCCAGAACATTTGTGATATAAAAAATCACAAGATTTCGGCAGGAAACAATGGGGCATGCACCAACTGAAAACAAAGCATGATCGTCACCTCAAAACCTTTGCAGGCACAAACAGTACTAAAGGTGGGATCACCTTCGCTAGATGAGGGATGTCCAACAGGTAGATCGTGATCTACTGGTAGATCATGGGTGTGTGTGTGTCCATGGTAGATCACGGTAGATCTCAGGACCACCCCCCAACACAAAACTTTGGCTCCCTAAAAGCTCAACAACTGTGGTAGATCACTGCCAGTTTTTTTTTTTAACAGTGGGAGTAGATCTCAGTCTCTTGAAAGTTGGACATGCCTGCTCTCAATCAATGCAATTGTAAGAAAGTTGCAAAGACTACAGTCCTGAACACAGGGAGCCTGAGAATGCAATCCCTAGACATGTCTGCTCAAAGACGTTAGTTCCATTGAGTGAAACAGAACATGCTCCCAGGTAAATGGATACAGTATTTTAATGCAAATTCCACTGAAGTCGATGCAATTTAATAAGTGTACCAATGTACATAGCTCATGAGATTACTTATAAGGAATGGCTTAGCTGGCAGAGCATGACTCTTAATCTCAGGGTTGTGGGTTCGAGCCCCATTCTGGGCAAAAAGATTCCTGCATTTCAGGGGGTTGAACTAGATGAACCACGTGGTCCCTTCCAACTCTATAATTCTATGCTTCTATATATATTTGTACCGCCACCTCTCTCCCTTTTGTGCTACCTAATTTTTAACCACAAAAACAAGCAAGCAAGCAAACCCACTGTATGATTGTACTCGGTTGTGAAATCGCTTTGAGGTACTTTTTGGATGTGATTAATAAATGAAATAAATGGCAATGATGGTAATGATAATAACAGCAACATCTGCTTAGATGTTGTTTTGTTTCTAATGAAATGAAATGTAATGTAATGAATGCCTTTTCTTAACCCCCCCCCCCACAGTCTAAGCCTCTTCAGTGCCACATATTAACTCTGGGTTTCATATTAACTCTGGGTTTTAATTGGCAATTGCGTTAGACAGAGACAAAAGTATCAGACAGCTTCAGCTTCTTAAAACAACAACACTGCTTTTATATGGACTGCCTCCCCATTCGGTTTGCTTCTGGTGGCTGAATTCTCTACTGAGCCGACACATTGTTGCTTCCTTCTAATATTCTATTCCTCTGATAGAACACTGGAGCATTCCTCTTCTTTTTTCAATGCAGATAAATATTAGCCTCCAGGCAATGAGACATTCCCCCACAATAACTTTCAGATCTCCTCATACCCAGCCAATGTGTTGAAGGATGCTTCTGCAGTACATACACTTGTTCAAATAGATATCATTGCTCATCTAGCCCCATGAGATTGATACATTATGCATGGTCTTTAGCTTCACTACATTACTGAGTGCAGATGTGCAATGTGAAATCTTGAGGTTTGGGAAGCTTTTTAAGAAAGATATTGGGCATAGCATATTTTACGCCACCAAGACTTGGCTGTGCAAGTCTTAAATGTACATCATTCATTCTGGGGATGCCTAATCTAATTTCTTCAGAGTTGACAACAGGAAAAGTAAATTACCTAGCCATTTTTAGCATCAAAGGAACTCAGGAGTAGTGCTAGTATCATCTGCAAAGTTTACAAGACAACTCCAGCAAGGAAAATCCTCCCTTTGGCTGCTAATAGCATGTGGAGTTTGTGGTTCTCTCAAATTATTTTAAGATGGGGGGGGGGAGTTAGTTGTTAAACATGGCTCTTAATACCACCAATAAATGTGCATATTACTAAACCTAGCTATATAAGCAAATGTAATGAACTATAAGAGGAGTCTTAAGGTGGGAGTGTGGCAAATAACAGTTGTCATTTGACTTGATTGTAATGCAGACTGTTGTCCTATCCATAAGCCTAAGGTCAGCTTCTTGGGTCCAAACTAGACATTATGCGCAGGTGTCTTCACAACTCCTCTGTGGCCTGGCTTCCCTAGAAAAACAGCTAAATAATGGAAGAAATCCTGGAGAGTTTCCGCCAGTCAGTGTGGCCAGTATTGAGCTACGGACGCAGGTGGCTATGTGGTCTAAACCACTGAGCCTCTTGGGCTTGCCAATCAGAAAGTCGGCGGTTTGAATCCCCGCAACGGGGTGAGCTCCCATTGCTCTGTCCCAGCTCCTGCCAACGTAGCAGTTCAAAAGCATTCCAGTGCAAGTAGATAAATAGGTACCACTGCGGTGGGAAGGTAAATGGAGTTTCTGTGTGCTCTGGCACTCGTCACAGTGTCCTGTTGCACCAGAAGCAGTTTAGTTATCCTGGCCACAGGAAAGCTGTCTGTGGACAAACGCCAGCTCCCTTGGCCTGAAAGCGAGATGAGCATGGCAACTCCATAGTCGCCTTTGACAGGACTTAACCGTCCAGGGTTCCTTTACCTTTACCGAGACTGACTAAGGGTCTGGCTCAATATAAGGCAGCTTCTGATGTTTCTTTAAAGAGTATCAGATTGTGTATGACAAAACTGGTTGGAATTACTGAGGCATTACTGATGAGCACCGCTGGTTCAAACTGGGGGGACAACTCATGCTGGAAGTTGCTCACCATTTAAATATTTTATAGGGTTAACAATAAAAACAATTGACATTTCAAAGGATCACTAGTGATGTTTAATAATATGTGCAGATGCAGCTCTAAATAAAATAATGTTAAAAGCCAATCTTCATTTGGATTTATCTCAAGATAACTCAGTGGTGGATTGTATAGTATTTTTGTACTGGTTTCTCCTACCTTTTATTCTCATGGTTAACTTTAATTATGTTCTCGCTATGCTCATAAACTTAGAGAGGATTTTCACTAAGCTCTTTCTTCTGTAGTCTATATTAAGACCTTTAAGCTCTAAAAACCCAAGTACGTATAATGGATTTTGCCACTTTAACATGAAGGGACACACACACACAGCAATATGCACCCAAGCTTACATATTTTACTTTGGATTTGAACCTTTTCATTTTAATTGTGGGATTTAAAAACTTTGATGGGCTCAGAATTTTCAACAATCGCACTATGTCTTCCGAATCAGAAGGGAAAGATTCACTCAATTGCATTTTTAAAAGGAGCAGATGAAGCAAAGAGCAACAAGTTGGTGAACTGTTCATACTGCAATTCTGGCATCTAGTAACATTGAGCAGGAAAATAAAATTATTTAAGCAACACAGAAAACAGATTCTTTACTGTTGTTCTCCAGCTAGGTGATGTGTACAAGATACATGTATTAAGGTAATGTAAACATACAAGTGCATATACTAGTGAAAGGAACATGTATTATATCAGAGAAAATGGCTTGCAAAAAAATATCCCTAAGTATATTTTCTGCTGCAATACAGTTCACATTTCTGCCTCACCAAAAGGGACTGTACTATTGAACACATCCTCCAAAGGATTTTCCCATGATGCAGTAAAGGATGCATGTCTACAACACCTTTTTCTGAGCCACCAACAGAGGTTATCTCCATATCTATCAGTATAATAAGCAGCCAACACTTCATTCTAAATTCAGCTGTCACCGCTCTGTGAAACACATGAGAAATTGCTCAACACTTCTCTCTTGACTTTTCAGTTATTTACGCTCTTCTACATTAGAACAGCCATAATCAATATGATAAATTATACGTCCAAATGTTCTAAACATGGGGTAGTGTTTGATGCTGTGGCGAATTCAAGCTGTTGTTTTTTGTTCCACAGGTCAAGCCCACCCAGAAACTAATGCATTTTGGATCAGTCTCTTGATCAGTCCAGCCTCTGAACTGACAGAGCTTATCCCTGGGGGCTGGTGTTCATATACAAAGCTGCAGGAACAACAGGATATTTAAAAGTATCTCTAAAGGGATATGTGAAGAATTACTGTTTCAGGTGCACCTAGAAAAGAACTGCTCTGGTGACTCTGGTAGAAGTTATATTTGCTTCATTCATGGAACAAATCAAAGCAGTCCATTTCAACAGAACAAATTCTAAGATGCAGCAGCAACTGTAGTTCACAGCTTATGTGTTGACTGTGTGGGTAGCTTGGAGATGCAAAACTCACCCTATTTGGAGTCTATCTCACTTTTGCATGTGTTCACTCATAAGCCTGTTCTGTTCCAACTCCACATTAATCTGAAATCATTATTTTAAAAGACATAATTAAAATTCACTTCCAAATATGTCTTTGTTAAATTGTTTTCTCTGAAAAGACAAATTTATTTCCTCTCAAAACACATGTGTGTATTTATAGAGCCCATTAGTGTCCCTCTGTTGATGGAAAGGATGCATCAGTGGAACAAGGAAGGAGGCAGCTTCCAGCTATTTCATCTCCCCTTGCAGCCCTACCCTCTGAAATCTGCTTCAAAGGATATGGGTATCCTCAAGATCAGTTTGGGGGTCGAAGTGCAGAGGAAGGAAAGCATTCGGTGAAAAATACCTCCCACTCTGTTCTACTGACAGATGCTTACCACTGGTAGAGTGATACTAACTGGATACCACGTTAAATATAGGTTCTCTCAAAATATGCCTTTTCAAATAGATTCTGATACATTTTCCAGCTGAGAACAGCACTGGAACATTTTGAAATTGCAGGTGTCAGTGGATAACTGATCTGTACATTGCTCTGGGAGGTGCAGCTCAAGTAGCTTCACATCGGAATTCACAAAGATCAACTTCCTGAAGCATTCTTAATGTAGTTTGACTTTACAGGCTTCGTGACAGAGTTTCTGGGATGTTGGGCAGAGTGTCTAACACACAGGGATTATGCTAATCTCCAGGCTGATTCTTCAGCAGTGCTACCAGTTGCTGAGGCAAAAACAGGCGAGGAGAGCCCTCTTGCGCTTGGGGGTCCTGGTTGTGGGTTTCCCACAGGCATCTAGGTGGCCACTGTCAGAACAGGATATTGGACGGGATGGCCCATTGGCCTGATCCTGATCCAGCAGGCTCTTCTTATGTTCTTATGAGGATCTAAACAACAGGCCAAGAAGTACAGGGACCATCAGTGTGAATGGCCCAGTTATCAACCACAGCTGTGTACATACGTTTAAAGCACCTACAAATCACACCCACCAAGAACTGCAACTTATGCCTCACAGAACTACAATTCCCAGCACCCTTAGCAAACCACAGTTCTCAGGATTCTCTCTCTCTCTCTTTGTGTGTGTGTGTGCTTTGAATGTGCCTTAAAGGCAGTGCTTTTTTTCTAAAACAAAATAATGGGGCACTCTCATTTTCCTACACATATTGAAATACTGCCCCTCAATGAGGCCAAACTGAGATTCAAAAAATGTTTAGGGGTATGCATGTCCCCCCAGAAAAAGCACTGTTTAAAGGTATGGTGTGCACCCAGTCCACATTTTTCTCCCAGTACTGTTCTCCTACTTCTTATTTTCACATTGCATTCCTGGGAGAAGCTGCCGTACATTTGATTATGACAATCTTGACAAATTCTCATTGAGGAGATAATCCTTTCTAAACTGTACCACTTCAGAATGATGTGCTCACAAGATCACCTGACTGTAGGCACCTTCCTTAGAAATACATTCCAGGCATATATAACTTTAGATGAACTTTAGTTGGTGAACTGGCTGGAGCTGGAAAATGGTCAGTCCTAGTCACCATGGCCATGACTCTCCAGTGACAGTTTTACATCAAGGAGCACCTCCAAGCTACGGACATCCTCCTTATAGGGGAGTGTATTCACTCCATCCAGGACAGGATGTCACCCCATTTCCTGGATTGAGAACTCAGGACACATAATACCTCTGTCATTGCAGAATTCAACCTCAATTTATTGGCCCACATCCAGCCTATTACCACCTCTAAGCATTGTTCTTACACCTCAGCAACCTCTCCCAATACAAATGAAGCAGAAAGACAGAGCTGGGTGGATTCTGCACATGGATGTTCTTCATATGTACTTCCTAAATGTCCTTGACCCCCAAACCATCTCAATTTCCATTGGGGGAAAAACACCACCACCACCTTATTACCTGGACTTCTGTTGCACCTTGTCCATTGTGCTAGCTTCTGTTACAAATGCAAGGGACCCTGTTGAGTAAAACCACCAGCCGAAAGACCCATGCCACTCTGCAAAGCTTGCTGACACCTATATGCATTTAATCACATTTAATGGCTTCTGTCTGTAGCTCCATGCCACTAAGAGAACACCTTCTAAGTAATGCCATCTGGCACCATGAGTGCCTTCTCATAATTATACGTCAATAATTTTCCTGTAGTGATGTTGGATCTCTCATTAGTTGTACTTGTAATTGTAGGGCCAGATGTTTTCAGGAAGTGCCTTCAATACTTAGTGGCATTATGCTTTTGGTATTTGTTTTGTGAATAAACTATCATTATGCAAATTATACAACTGAGAGTCTGCTAAGAGTAAAATATACAAAGCTGTGTGAACTTAAAGCCACAAAGAATACAGGTGACTCTTGGATGTTTCCTGTTAGAATCAACTCACAACCTTCCTTCCCTAAAATGCTAAATATTATACATATTTATGAGAGGCTGATTGCCATGAGACATCACTGGCCCTGATTTTATATTAGAAGACTGTCCTATATCAAAAGCATCTAACACAAGAGTTAATATTCTTTGTTTAATAGGAAGTTGCTTATTTCCATATCAGTAAAATAGCACAGTTAGTGGCTGCAGGACAAAATTATCACATATGGAAAGTCAATATATATATAATATATATAACTTTTAGGCTGTCTAAATCCACAGAGGGCATGCACCTATCAGGATTTGACCTTGGTCAGTATCCTACTGAAGATAATTTAAAAAAAAATGTCCAGAAGAAGTGTGCATGCACACAAAAGCTCATACCAAGAACAAACTTAGTTGGCCTCTAAGGTGCTACTGGATATATATATATATTTCTACTGCGTCATACCAACATGGCTACCTACCTGAATCTACTGAAGAGAAGAACTCCATAATAAAGGTAAATTGAGAGTAGAGAAAACCAACAATGGAAACTATCCGCTTGTAGCAACAACTACATTGTCTCTGAATGCAGGTTTTAAAGGACTTGTTGCAGTATTCAGAATGGCATAACAAACTTATCACCACCTTTGAAACCTTCACATCATCTAATTTCAAACTATCTGTATTGTAATATAAGTTACATCAGATGAGTTGAGGGCAATGAAACATGAGGACACAATCAGGAGGGCATCCTCTGGTCGAGAATGGATTACTTTCTTTTCATTGGTTATGCTTTCTCTGTTGATCATGAACAAGAGTTGAAAATTTCAACTGTTTCCCCAGACATTTAAGTCCAAAGGTAGGGAAAGTCCAATCCAGCATCAAAAGGCAAAACACTTAACAGAAGGTTTCTTGCAATAATGATAGCTTGCTTCATAACAAGGTCAGGAGACAAGACCTTGAGTTTGTTATTATGAGAATCCTCTTCTGAACTTTGGTTGCATCCCCCATTTCTGGGGGGAAAGAAGCATTAAACTGAATCTTACAGTTTAAGGGATATAAACTATAGACCAATCTACCTATTCTACAAAAAGGGGGGTAGCCAACAAAACACACTTCAGATGTTATGGACTAACTCTCATTGTCCCTCGTCATTGGCCATGCTGGCTGGGGTGGACGGGAGTTCTAGTACATAACATCTGGAGGACACTGTGTTGACTAACCTTGCTCAAACATGGATGTTTCACATCACATCATGATACATTGCCAACAGCTGGGTAACATGTTCCATTTTTCCATTCTCCGACCACATCATTATGCTGAATTATGGTAAGGGCTGCCTTGTGGCTCCAGTCCAGAAGTCCCCAATCAGGTTGAACCACTCTAAGCCAACCTGAGGACCACTCATTCGGCCCTGGAACCAGTCTTGAATTAGTTCAAGAGACAGGGCTCATGCTTAATTAGGATGTATGTCAGATTTCAGTCTTTTCATGGGGTTTTCCACCTGATCCCTGACTTTCCTAGCTTCTGGATAGCCAGGGCTATCAGATTTCAGCTGTAGCGGTCCATGGCTGCCTACCTGACGTTTGACACATGGGTTCCATTAAATAGGCCTGTCTTTTCCTTATGGTGACCCTTGCTATATCAGTAAATACATAACACTTTCCTATTGCAAGGAGACGTTCCTCACCAATTCCACTCTTTCCCTTAGGTATCCCTTGGGTATCTAGTGTTGGAAAATTCCAGTGGCAGAAAATGTCCACATGATGGAGAGCCATCACATGGTAACTGTTACTAGACATAACAGAAGGGGAAGTGGACAGTCATTCCCACAACTAAGTGACCAGGGTGCAAACAATGTACTTTGCAGACCAGCCCTGAATGTGTGAAATATTTCTGTTGCAAAGCATTGTGTGGTGTCAGAAAAGTAGAATCTGCAGCAAATTTGCATGCAAATCATCACTTGAAGATGAACTATCTGAATGATGAATATGCATGTCTGAATCAGCCCTCAGCAACAAGAGATACAAGGCAGTGGAACTTTACAAAGCCAGTGAAGAGATTCAGAGCAAGTTTATTTTCTTTTTTCTTTTTAAATAAAAAAACTATGAGATGTGGAATGCAATTTACAATGAGGAACAACGTACTGAGGGGAAGGGGATTTCAGAAAGTGTTTCTACCTCATCTTACCAAAATCTATGCAAATTAGTTCATGTAATCAAGTCAGCTACAAAATGTTTAATCATGGGTGGGGAACATTTTTCTGACTGGAGGGCCAAATCTTTATCTCCTCCACTGCTGGTAGACCAAATTTGATAGGTTAGTGGTGCCGCTCACCTGTCAATCACTTGGTGCAATAGTAATAGAATAACGGAATTGTAGAGTTGGAAGAGACCCCAAGGGTAATCAAATTCAACCGCCTGCAATGCAGGAATCTCAACCTGACATAGTCATGTCAGGTGATGCTGTGCTTTGAAGCCCCAGTTGTCAGGACTTCAGTACAGAGTGCAAGGCTCTTTGAAAGCCCCTTGTAATCAAACAGTTTTGTGATTGGCAAGGCTTATCACTTTTCCAGGTAAGCTTCGGTTGTTGTAGAACTGCCTGACAAGATAAGAGGCAGAATGAGTGTTCATGAGATATATGATAACAATATTACACATATATATACACACACACACACAGCTATTTTATATCCACTTAGCTGGGGAAAAGCCCCATAGAACTTTCTGCTATGTAGTGATGTAGATGATTGCACTGTGAGGTTATTAAGTGGTGTTAACTGTAATTACAGTGGCTAAGGGCTCTAAAGCGAAAACATTCCCATAGTCCATGTTAGCTTCACTATTGGGGCAAATCATTGAAGCATTCCTTAGGCACAAAGAATTCTACAGGCCAAACTAATTTTACATAATTTTTAATTAAAGGGAAATTAAATGGGACACCCGCTTGCTCTTTTTAGATTAAACATTTCCAGGGGGCATCTGCTGAAGTAAAAACAAAACATTCACAAGAAATGTGAACCCTCAGTGGAGAATACAAACAAGTGGAGAGCCGAAACACAGAAAATTCAATATGTCTGGGAAAATGTCACTTTATATTAGTTGATGTATCCTCACTCGATTTCCTAGGCTCAGTTTGGCCTATGAAAATAGAGGATATGTCACAGCAAAGCAGCAGAATGTGCTTAGCAGTGGTTGCTACTGAATAAAACCTATGCTGCAGTCAAAACTATTCCAATCCAACAAGTGTACAAATACATTTCGCAATATTCAGTTTCTGGTTTAGTAGAGAAACTCCCACTGAAGGTAAAAGGGGAAGGAGGTGGGTGAAACAGCCCTCGTGGGTGGATTTTCCACTGGCATGTCACTCATAGATGAATAAAAGAGGTTTACAACAGACAGCAGAATTCATAAAGTCAGAACAGGGGGAGGAGAAGGCAAATAGCAATGGGGAAGGTGAGATGGAGAATCGATGAGGAAAAAACAGAACAATGGGGCAAAGCCAGGAGGCAAGAAGAGCTATTGCTCAGAAATTAAGCATTAAGCAGAACCGTCAAGGTCGATCTGAGTGAGAATCAAAAAGCCCAGGCAAACAAATGAAAATGGAGGAAACAGCTATCGTTCCTGATCTTTCACTAGCTCTAGGGCTGCCATATGTCTGGGTTTTCCAGGATTTCAACAGCGCTTTGTCCTGGATCTAAGGCAAGTCTTCCTTAAAAAAAAGGAAGACTGGCCTGGTCAGTCCTAAACAATGATCAAATATACAGTGGTGCCCCTCCATTGATCCAAGAGCACTTTGATCACCAGAGGCTTTCATCAGAAGAAAGAGAAAGAGGCTGATTTTCATCAGTTTTGCTTCACACCACCACAAATCTGCTTCAGGTGGTTTTGGAACCCTTCATAACAACATGAGAGGTAGGCATGGGGCGGGGCTTCAGAGAGAAGGGGAATTGTCAAAAACGATCTCCTACACCCTGATGCATTGGAGCGACATCTTTGGATAAAAGTACAGCCCTCTGCAGAGACTCATTTGGGGAATTTCAGAGAGCCTAGCTCAAATTTCATGTTCAGTCCAATTCAGTCCAAATGTCTGACCCTCTCAAACATTTCTGCACAAACAAAATCATTTTTTAAAAAATGCATAACTCTTAAGATTTGTGGTCAAAACTGTGTGCACAATGAAGCCATTTTTAAAATACTTCCCAAGTGCATTGGTCTGGTAATCCCCACAAATGGATCTGACTTGTACAGGTTGCTATTAGGCAGAAGGTACTGCAATCCCAAATGGGTCTTAACTGAGGTCTTTGTTAAAAGATTAATGTGAATTCTCTGTTAGTGCAAATGCAGCATGTGCAGGAAAATATATAAGAGCCTGCAATTTAAGGGCATAAATAACAATATTGATTATTTCTTAAGCACCTAAAAAACCCCACCTCAGGATACTAAAACACAGAATGTACTTAACCCCCCCCAAAAAAAATTATGATCTAGAATGATAAACAAGCCCACAAAGAAAAGGGGAAAAGAATGCGAAAAGAATGAAAATAGAGACCCTCCTCACGAGGCAATGCTAAAGTTGGGCTGCTCTCTTTTGCTCTCCGTTTATGAACATTTTGTTTGTCTTCTGTCAAGAATTCTGTAGAAGAACTGCTTTTTAATAACAACAACAACAACAATAATAATAATAATATACCATTGTATTTAAACTTGTTTGAATACACCTGTACCCATTGACCTCTTCAAAGCAAATAAATTGTTTGGTTATGTGTATAATAAATATATTGTACAGTAAATTGGTTGGTTATACTATTGTCCAAAATGAGCTGAGGATGGGGAGTTCATTTCAGATTTCAACCTGTACATGGTTAAACCCTGAAAGGGGGGGGACTAAGAAATTTCCCAATTGTAGCAATTGATGTGGCCCTCTTATGGCTCTGAGCAGCTGCTATGTTTTAATTGATGACAATGGATATTTTATTCTGCATTGCCTTTGCCTGCGACTGGTGGCTTGTCTTACCTTAATCACTTGAAACTCTTGAAGTTTTCTTACAGACGGTGCCTTCTGTGATGCATCTGGTCTCTGGGACACTGTCAAGAGTCCAGGTTCCCAGTTTGATAACAAAGTAAGCGTAGCTAATTAAAAAGCTGGATTTATTGCAAAAACAAACAGATAGCTCCGGACGGGCCTAACACAGCCTCCGGCTCCATTAATCAAGATGACTTTTCTGAAGCCTGCTTCGGGCATGACCAGAAGTAATTGAACTTACGAATCTTACATCCTTGGGTTTCCTTCCTATCTTGAAGTCCTCCCATTCACCGGTGCCTCAGACTGAGGGGGCTCTTAACTCTTTCCCACCTGTTTGTGCTTCCAGCGAGCTTTGACTGCATTCTAGCCTGGCTCCGCTATCTTATCAGCTTTTACTTCAAGTTCAGGAAGAGCCAAACTATGTAGCTGCCAGCTTTCCTCTGTCTGACGAAGATCAGAGCAGCCAGGAACAGAGAGGCTGCTTTCTGCAGTTTGCTGCAAACCTTCACTGGGAGCTGGCTCATTCCTGACAGCCACAGCATCACTGACTGCAGGGGGCAGATCATGGAGGGGCTAATACATATATGGCCCCGCATCAAGATAGGAGGTTGGACTTAATGGGTTTTGGGTGCTGCCCACTTTTTTGACTCTAGAAACTCACTTAGACCAGAAGCTACCTTATCAGCAGCAATCTATTGTTATGAGAAGGCTATATAAGGCATGCCTTCATTTCCATTGCCTGTTATGTCTGTTTCAGTTATGGCTGTTCTCTTAATCCCAATGGGTGTTACCAGCTGTCACCTATTAGGCAGTTTACGCTACTTTTCCAGAACTTTATTACCGAGTAATGCCAAATGCTCTGTATGGCGCAAGGCAGTATAAAGGTTTTTATTTGGCCATTACTTCTGTTGAGCAGATTTAAAGCTGTGGGCAATGTGCTACGCAGTTGTTTTGCAATTTAAAGACATGCTGGTCAGTTTCCTCTACTTTGACAACAAAATAAAATGGGGTAGTTTTGAATTTGTATATTTTATGTTTAATTTTGCATAGCTCAGGCAGCCAATACCAATGTGTGCTAGCAAACTTCCATTTGCTCAGTTCAGCTTGGATATCTCCTAGAACAAACTATAAACCCAATCTCTGTAGGTGGATATGAACAATTTTGTTTCTAATTTATCCTGATAGTGTATAGCGGTCCCACATGCACTGGCTTTTATTGCAATTTATCTGTGCTGAGCATAAACTGTAGATGAATTTAACATGGTTAATCTATGCAACAGCCAAGAAAATATCTTGTATAATTAGTACGTAAAAAGTATTTATGGATCAATAGATTTGGGTACCTTGGGGAAGGGGTACCACTTTAGTGAGGAGGTAGATAACTACACCATTTGCTTCAACTAGCATGGGAGAAAATCTTCCAGGAAAAATAGTAATAATACACAATATTTTACACCCAGACCCCAAATTTCAGTTATAAAGCACCACAGCTGTTTGTGTGCATGCCAGCATTTCACTAAAAGCTTTTGTCACTTGTGCCGGACAGTATTTTTAAGAAATGTAAAATTGGTGATAGAGGCATTGTTGCCTGTGATGTATACATTCTTCTGTAATAATAATAATAATAATAATAATAATAATAATAATAATAATAATAATAATAATAATAAATTTATATTTATACCCCACCCATCTGGCTGGGCTTCCCCAGCCACTCTGGGCGGCTTCCAACAAAATATTAAAATACAGTAATGCATCAAACATTAAAAGCTTCCTTAAACAGGGCTGCCATCTCTGGTGAAGTAGCTTTATGAAGCACTGCAAAGAACTGCCAGGGCTCTTAGTCCTGAGATGATAATGAGAGGAGCTTGCACACAGTGGGCAAGAATAGCTCTGTAAGGCTGCCTTCAGCTCCCTGAAATAACACTTGTCATGAGAATACTTGAATACTATGAATGGGTATCCAGTAAGTAGGGAAATAAGAAGGCATAATTTTCCATACTTCTCTGTATTCATTATATGTGTGTGAAAACATTAACTTGGAATGTACACACAGCCAATGCATACCCCTAATAAATAAATTTATTTTCAGCTTTTAATTAGGAATGCAATCAATATTACAAAGAAGAACTACCATTTGAAATCAGTAAATTGTGGCTATTTTAAACTATGGATAGTGAACAAACCAGGACAATAAAATGTGATTTGAAATAGCTGAAATAACTTACCAGAGTTAACTTAGGTTTAGGCCTAGTGAAAAAGTGGGAGTAGATGCTTCCTTCTTACAGCTGTGCCAGACATGAAGAGAGCAGGGGGAAAGAGGGAGCCAAAAGGTTGTGCAAGCGCATTCACACAATGCCAAATCAAGGTGTAGCATTATATCAAAAGGGCCCAGACACGTAGTGTGTAGCCAATGGTGCAATCTAGATTTAGCTGGCAGAGGGCTGAACTTAAGGAAAGCTAGGCTGGAGCTTGGGAGACCAAAACAGTAACACTCTGGAATCTGATGTAAGATCAGCAGGTTTGCTGCCTTTTTAAAGACATTTTCTTGATTCCAATAAAATCTGCCTGCATATCTGTAGATATAATATTACAAATTACACACACACACACACACACACACACACACACACACACACACACACACACATATATGTCTCAGGTATTCTCTTGGCTATGCCTCATGACTTCTCATTCTTCAGATAAGTGGAAGCATTGAACACTGTGCCTCTAGCCCATGAGTGAGGAGACTGTGGCCCTCCAGATGTTGTTTGACTCCAAGTCCTATCATCCCTGAATGCTAGCCTTGTTGGTTGTGGTTGATGGGAGTCCAATAACGCCAAGCTTCAGTAAGCAATGAAAAGAAACAGCTCAACAGAGCTTCAGCGGAGTAGATTTAGAGGCAAAACGTTACAGTCCCAAAGCTGATTTTCTGGCATTGAAATATGCAAAAACAGATAATCACTTCAGGCTTAATTCTCTCCCCCTCACCCCCCATCTTCTTTAGAAAACTATGTACAGTTTGCCTGAAAGCTAAGTATTATTGGAATTTAATTGCTGAATCAATCAATGAAAGATTGCAAATCAGAATAACCCTCAATCCAAAAATTTGTTTTTCAACCTAAAAGGTATGGTTGCCTAAAAACCAAATAGCCTAAACATTGGAAGCAAAAGACAATTCCTTAGGCAAAAGTCTGTGAAACTTCAGGATTTGTCAACATTAAAATAACCTGGGCTTTGTGGTGAAACAAGGGAGGCACTGAATGAGCAGGTTTTAGCAAGAAAGGGGGCCCTTTAAAAACTATTGCAACAGAGAAATACAGTTCAGGGTTGCTCATTTGAAATGAATAATCTCCCTTGTTATAAGGGAAGCATCCTATTGGAATTACTTCTCTATACATAATTTTATATGTGTAGCTATATTATACTCATCTGTATTTAAGACAATGTTCTTAAAGAATGGGCATTTTCTAAGTGCAAACATTATTTTTTTTTTTATGACCTAAGTGAAAACTAAACCATTAAATGTAATAGCGAAAACCCCGCTCAGAAGATATTTTTACAATCAGTGAACTTACACATGACCTATGTGCTTGTTCTTCAGCCTCGACGTGATTAATTGAATCTGAATGCAGAGCCCAATATGAATTGCATGGTGAGGCTCTCTTTATGTGTTCTAGGCTTTGGAGATTCCAGACATCAGACTGCATGGAGGGAGCCAACACACATTTATAATATGTACGTATGGAGGCTTCTCTGAACCTGTGGAGGTTGAGCCTTCTCACACTACATGTTACTGAAAGCAGATATGGCCACAATCCAAATTCTGGCTACTGCCTTGTGGGGTTTAATGAAGTGGTAGGGGTACCACTACATATGTAGCCTTGCTGCACATGCCAGCTAAGGCAGACACAAGGGCCTCATGCTGTCATGTAATGGAAGTGGGGCTGATTGTAATGGAAGTGGGGCTGAGCCAGCTCAGCCCCTCCCCACCCACAGGACAACCTGTTCCCCACCCACAGGACAACCTGTTCCAGAACTTTCCATTGGCTGCGACTGGCAGGTCTTCCCATTTCTACTCGCATGCTTAGTCAGTGGAAATGGGAGCTCCAAGTGGAGTGATGCTGGCATCCCTGTGTAATTTTGTGTAATAGGGATGCGGGTGGCGCTGTGGTCTAAACCACTGGGGCTCTTGGGCTTGCCAATCAGAAGGTTGGCGGTTCGAATCCCTGTGATGGGATGAGCACCTGTTGCTCTGTCCCAGCTCCTGCCAACCTACCTTTTACCTTTACCTGTGTAAGCAGAGGCTGGCAGAAGCTGGAGGACCACCTCTGCCCAATTCAAGCACCCCAGTGCAAAAGGAATTTGTGTTGTGCCCTGAGTTTTTTGAACAGGACTATAATATTCATGAAAGGCCTTAGCTTAAGGTCCACTTTCGCTCATCGTTCACAGCTGAAAGAAATAAGCCTTGCCTAAAACCTTGGTATTTGTTTTGTTACTAGCAAACCTGAGATGAACTTCCTAAAGTTTGCGCGGAGTGCCCTTACTGCTGGCTTCTCCCATTCGCCCCTCCTGCGTGTAGCAGCCTAATTTTGTCTTTGAGCAGAAGACAATTACATAAACACCTGTGCTAAATACATGAAGATCATCAGTGCAACTCCATTTTCAAATTAATGAGAGTTATATGGCTAATTCCCCATCTATCCTAATGGAAATTGCCTATAGTGTTAATAGCCCTCAATGTTTATTTCTTACCTGTTGTGCCAAATGTAGAAAATTGGATAAGGCCCACTGCTTCAAATATCCTCTTGAAGAAGCAAACTAAGTAACCCCGTGTACCACGCAGGGGTGTGGGGGGGGGGAGAATCCTTGTTCTTTCTTGGGTTTTCTTTTTTCTATTTGGTTATTTCCTGCAGGGTTCGGGTTGCATTTTACGTATTTGCTTTGAATTGCACTCCACGGCTATGGTGCTGTCCTTGTGCTGAAAGAAATATTTTGCTACATTCCACTCAAAGGCACTCTGCTGGCAGGAATCACCAGAAGGCGTTGCCAAACTATATGGGAAGGGAACATTTGTAACAGGAGGCACTCAGATGCTGTGGCTGTGATCTAAATCCCTTGTGCTGATTGTTTATCATTAAGTACTTCTCATCCACTGACAGGTGGCTTCAAGCCACAACCACAACCCTGTCACCTCTTTTTCTAATCCCACGATGAGGAAGACAAAATACCTCAAAGCCAGGAAAAGCACAACTGGTGGGGGGAAGAAGGAAAGCCATAGGACTTACTAAATAAGTTTGGGCACTTGAAAGAAACAGCTATGCAAAATGTTTCCCCAAAGAAAGGTTGTTCTAAAATGTCCTGAAACTAATATTTCTTGCTGCAACAGAAGTTCCTTCTTTTCTCTGTCCCATGATAAGGCACAACTATTTCTCATGAGTGGAATAATATGCATAGCTTTTCTAACACTGTCATAACACAGCACTGTCTCTAATTGTTCTATCACTCCACTGCCTCTCAAGACAACAATCCACACTCAAGGATTATGCCATCTCACTATGACATGTACTGGTAGGCCGTAGATAGTGTTGTTATTAGGGATGAGAGATAAATTCAGTTTAGTTCACAAACCTACCTAATTTGCCCTTCCCCAAACAATATGTGAACTGAAACAAAGCCATCTTTTGAAATTTGCACTTACATAAGGGGGAAACTGCTTGAAAAAGTATAGTAGTAGTAGTAGTAGTAGTAGTAGTAGTAGTAATAGAAAAAGAAAAAGGTAAAAAATATATTGTTCTTTTCCAGGGATTCTTCTTCATGGATACAAAAGGGTACAAAAGCTCATTCTAAAAATGATGAAGGGGGCACTCACTATGGAGGCAATGTCACTAGGGCTTTGTCTCTGCCAGCAGAGCATCATCTGAGGAAAGCAAGATTAAAAAAGGAATTCTCACACATGACATACTTTTTAAATGTCATTCAGCCACTATCCTTCAGTTCTGCTTCTAAGAACTGTTGAAATTGTTTATTAAAAACCACAAGGACACAACCAAAAATGTACACTAGGGCACTGTTAGGGGGTAGTCCAAGCCTCCTCCCTTTCCCCCCATTTTAATTAAAAAATAAATTAATACTTTGCGTACCTGACTGCTGAACATGCTGCAAATCACTGTTGCCAGTGAGATTCTAGCTACCCACCACCTTAATTTGTTCAGAGTCCTAAGTCTGCATCTGTACATATAAATTAGCATATGCAAGTTTTCTCACATCTGTGTCATGAGCCTGTCCTCCAAGTCTTTTATGTACCTAGCAATGCCCCTGATTTATGCAGAGCTATTTTGGGCATTACGTCAAATATTTGACAACCTGTGCACAGAGTTAAACGCTATGTGATCACTGATCCACGCAAAGGTGTTAGGGCAACCAGAGGCAACCAATTAATACTCATACTTTGCAGGTGTGGGAAGTTCAGACTGAGATATTAGTAATTAGCACAAGGCCACCCAAGGCAAATGTATGTGTGTGTGTGTGTGTGTGTGTGTGTGTGTGTCTGCCTGCAATTTATTTACCAATCTCAAGCTGTTACCTTGAGTCAGAAACCTTGCCAATCTATAGCAAATGACCCCAAGTTTGGCTAACAGATCCCTTCTGCCTCTCTTCCATCTACAGAATTCCCTTTCAAAATAGCCAGTTTGAGGAGTTGGGGTTGAGGGGGGCAGTGTATCACTATACCTCAATAAACTGCCTTTATTAATGCCTTTTGATTTCTCAAAAGTAAAGCAGAAACAGGCTCGTTGTTCTGTTTCGAAGAGGAAGTTGGAAAGAGAGCAGTTGCACACGGGAATATATACAATCCAAACCTTCTCATTAACACAGCAAGTGGCCAGCTAGAGCTACACCAGCCGAGTTCCTGACTAATGAAGAATTCCACCGTGCACAGAAAAAACCAACCGTCCTCAACCTTCCAGCATCCTGTTTATTTTAGAAACCAACCTGCAATTTTGTACCTAATCAAAGAGTTCAGGAATACATTTCTGCTAAGCCAAAAAGTACATATCTATGTCCCAAGGTGTTAAATAAATTAGGTGAGGAATATGTTTGTCAAGCTCTGGAGCTTTTCAGTGAGCAGTTGGTAAAGCCCCAACAGCTTTAGCTGCCTATCCTGTCTCTCGCAGAGGACAGAGCTTAAGGAGCATGATTCCGAAAGTCTGCGGCCTCAAATACAAACAATCCCCTAAATGATCCTGCAGTTTGCCAGGAGGAAAATGTGCTTCGGATGTTTTGTGAACTACATTAACCTTCGCATCTTCGAAACCTACTACCCCAAAATCACACATTATTGCCAATTCATTACAGAGCACAGAAGTGCCCTTTTCTGAAGAAGAAGAAAAATTGTATGATATATTCATTCCATGTTCCATAGACATTTCACTTGATCCTGAAATTGAGCTGGGAATTGAGTCAGCATGGTGTAGTTAAATACACAAAATGAGACCAGAAGCCAATTTACACATGCAGTTAAATCACATGGAGTTGAATCCAATGAAGTCGCTATGCAAGTGAAACAACTTCCAATTCATGCAACTCAACTTTCCCTCCTCCTTCTCCCTACACATCCCCACAATCCCAATTTCTCTGGTGAGTTGGGGGACTCCCCCCCCCCCAAAAAAAGCAGATTTGTGCAGGGCCTGGGGGGGGGGTGAGAGGGAGGGGAAGTGCTATTGCATGAGCAAAACTCATTCAAGTTATACATTGGCTTCATTGGAGACAATTCATGAGACAGAGTTCAGACCATTTCAGACTTTGGGTAGGGAAATGTATGATTGAATTTTTGCCCACAGTAAAAGGTTCCGACAGCTAGAAAACTTGCCATGCCATAGAGAATGTTCCAGCAAAATGTTCTTCCTGACATGCTATTTCTTTAAATACGTAGGAAGTCTCTCTCTTTTTTTTTAATACAATGCAAGGTATTTATTTATTTGAAATACTTCTGTGCCACATTTCTGCTAAGAAATAGCCTCCAAGGTAACATACAAATACAATTTAAAATAGTAAAATGACCAAAAAGAAGTAATTAAAATGATTCACAGCATAAACCACGGTTTAAAAAGAGCATAAATAAGGAACAGACAAATAAGAAACAGAAATAAGTGTTAAGGTTAAAGGTACAGAGGATTTTCCCTCAATTTATTCTCATTCTGTATTTTCCAGTGGAAATACAGGGCTTTTTTTTTTTTTAATCTGGAGCTCGCTGGAACTCACTTCTGGCACCTCTCAGGTGGGCACCATTGCCGTTATAAGAGAACAAAGGAGGCGTTCATGGTGAGTTCTGGCTCTTCTTTTTCTAGAAAAACAGCACCGTGCAAATATATTTGGTCCATTCAGTCCTGCATCCTATTTGCACAATGGGCAACCACATGGGAAACCTGCAAGCAAGACCCAATCACAAGAGCACTATCCCCTCTTATGGTTTCCATCAACTGATATACAGACACATATTTCCTCTGGTCAGGGAGACAGAGCATTGTCACTGTGACTCGTAGCCACTAGTCGCATTTAGCTCCATGAATTTGTCTAATCCTCTTTCAAAACTGCACCAGTTGATGGCCAGCACCATCTCATGTAGGAAGGAATCCCATAGTTGAACTATGCACTTCATGAAGGAGTACTTTCTTTTGTCTGTCCTAAATTCTCCAACGTTCAGCTTCACTGGAGGTCCATGAGTTTTGGTGTTATGAAACTTTCCTCTCTGCACTTTCTCCATGCCATGCTTCATTTTATACCCTTCTAGCATGTCGCCTCTTTTCATTTGCTTGTAAGTGATTAGCAATGACTGCTCTGCAGTGGGCGGTGAGGTGGTGAACTGAGAACTGTGAGGCTGCCACCCCTGAGCATCAACTAAGGGAGAATCACAACATTTTCTGCTAGGTATTCTGAAGTGGAAGCAAGGATGCAGGGGCTGCTAGGTCAGCCTGATGCAAAGGCACAGCTCCTGATTGGCCACTATGGCCACTGACATCACAGCCTGCACTGCATGCTGTTAGCCAAACATCAGCCACGTTATTGCATGGCGCTGAACTAGCTGACCCCCTGCTTTCCACCTAGAAGGGTTCTGAGCTATCTTTGAAAATGTTGCACCCCTTGCAAGAGACAAATATGCTTCCAAAGTCTGACATTGTGCCTGTATTTCTGCTTCGGGTACAAATGGCTTATTTGTTAACTACTTCTAGGCTGGAACAAGCATACGGTGCTGAAGAAGGAAAAATAAATCCTAGCAAAGCTAGCCTGAAATGACAACATTAGAGGTAAAGCTGGTGTGACCTTATAATTTGTGTTACAAAAGATTGCTGCACTTGAAAGGGAATGCAGAGGGCAAGGCCCTTTGGGGTTATGCATTCAAAGCTGCTGCTGTGCTGCCTGTTAGGCCTACTGGCTGAGCTCAGGAGGAAGTGCTGAGCCTTATGCCTCACTAGCTTAAACCTGGCAGCTGAGGGAGAGCATCTATTCTTGCACAGAGCTAAAATCCCATTCTGCTCAAGATAATGATACAACCTACTGGTCTGAAAACCATTCAGATGGGTACCTGCTGAGAATGCGAGCATCAAAGAATCAGAGAAAGGGGATTTTATGTACCTAATGAATCAGAGATGATAAATAAAGAACACTTGGGGCGGAGGAGGGAAGAAGAGAATTCCTGGAAGTCAATATAGGTAATATTGATCGTACAGAGAAAAATGCCAAGGAAGGAGGCTATACTTACTACCTATAGCTGTCACGAGCTTAAGCTCAAATGTTATTGCTTTCAGCCTCTGCAGAGACTGTTTTATGAGGTAAACAATAAATTTGACATGAAGGCCCACCAACATTTTAGGTAGACTACTTTATACCCAAAAGTGGCTAAAAGAGACTGCATCAAAATGGGAGATAACCTATAGATTAAACTGGAAAGATACCATAAGACTGACAAGGAAAGGCTTTTAAAATCCTATGTACATATTAGAAAAGATTTAAAAAACCAAAAGAAACAGAACATGGACTTTTATCCAAGTCAAACAGCACCAAAGACTGCAGAGGATTATTTGTTTCTGTAAAAGCTCTCCAAGCATAAATGCTTTTTCTGAAACTATGCTAACTGATCATTGCAAATATTTTCAAATTTACTGCATGAACTACTTATTTTCTCAGCCTGCAGTAGTGGGGGTGGGGGCAGACATGGAGTGCCCAGATTCATTTGTTACTTCTTACATCGAGAGAAGGAAATGATTCCGACCGATTGTTATTATGGAAGCCAAGTGCAAGACTACCCGAGGGCATGAGGAATGCATCAGCGAGCAAGCAGGCATGTGGCTCAAACAGCCAAGGAGCCTGGGAACACAGGGAAGACCAGGGAAATAAACTCAAGGCCAGAGTTAATATTCACATTTATATTTCAAACTGAAAACACTCACATCTCCAGTGAAAGCAGGAGTTCATTATTCACACCTTATCTTGGATATGCATAAATATCCATGTAAACAGCAGCTCAAAGGGTGATGGGAAGTGTTTCCTCTGAAGAACAGAGTTTGTTTGATGGCCCTCAATGAGATTCTCAGGCAAGCTGTATGGCTACCCAGTGTCAGAACCAGAAGGATAACAGAAGGGTTGTTCCTTGTTCCAACTTACTTGGCTCCATTGGAGGGAGGAATTAAGAAAGGGTGAGAAGAGATCAAAACACTTGGATTGATTTTACAAGTGTACAGATCCATGTGTACAGAATTATGTACATATCCTCATAATTCTATTAATGAAAAGGATGATTTTTTAAAAAAAAAACGAAGTACTTTATTGATCTGAAATAGTTGGGGTCTACTTACCGTCCTACATGTAGTCAAAATATTTATCCTCTTTGTCTTGTGCTTAATGCAAAAGTAGGATTTTGCTGGTCCATGGCAAAACATGATTAAACCAGATTCTCTTATTAAGGAGGGAATTTTTGCAAAGTCCCATTCTTTGGTTGAGAGATTGGTACTTTGAATAACTAAGGAGTTGGCCAAGCCAACTTGCTGTACTAGCAAATGGTCAAATATGATATTTGCTAGCAGGAAGGTCAGAAAAATGTACATTATGTTTTAAATTACGAATAAAACATTCATTTTTTGAAGAGCCAAATTCACTCATTAATTTACCATGAGTTGTGGCACATGTAAGATGGGAAGCTAGTTTCAAGGCCAACTTCAGAGTGCTAGAACACCACCCTTTGTTTATACATGGATGCTAATTTGGATAATTTCTCAGACATCCTTTGAGGATGTTAAATCCAGTTGTGACCTGCCTGATATAAAAAGTCTGAAGATGGCATTTGGCAAGAAGTAGTTCAACCAACGACTTCATACAATTGGAACTCCTGAAAAATGCCAGATGCAAAACAATGCCATGGGCCCATCAGTTTGTAGTAGGTAAACAACAAGTAGGCTGTTAAGCCTCCACTCTCTTGCACCTCCCTCCTGCAAAAATCTGCTCCCCTACTGCATAATGCAATAAGTCTTGCCAGAGAAAACAGAAGCCTTTCTGTGCTGAGCATTGCACACCCTCCTTCCATGTTCTGCAGCAGAGATGCAGGAAGGGAGTGCTTGCTAATTGCCAACCAACTAATTCCAATCCATTCCCAAATTCCAATTCCAGTCCCCCAAATACTGGCATTTTGTAATGGTGAATTTCTTAAACTGGGGGGAAGTTAGCATCAGCGCCAGCACAGGAGAATGCACCACCTGAATCACCACCAACTCTACACATCCTCTTCGTCCTCCTCTGGCTCTACCTCATTGCCCACTTTTTGTCTTTTGCCACCACATTAGCAGTGCCAGCTTTCCTCCACCTCTGCCTCCTTCCTGCCTTGTTCTTGGAAGGGCAAAAGGGTTTCTTTGTAAAAACAAGGCATTCTGGCCGAGGCGGCTGAGAGAGTACTTCCACAATAGCCCTGTGGTTTACCATGGCAGCTAGAAAGGCTCTTTAAACTTGGGGGTGGGGAGTATAAAGTTATTAGGTACTTTAAATATTTTATTTAAGTTTAAACAACATTTATAGCCACTGTGGCAGTACCACAGACAGTGCCCTAGCCTCCTCACTCAGAATGCCTCACTCTGAATAAGGAACCCCTTGATCCTTCCTATAGTGAGGCTGGAATGACGTGGTGGACACAGTAGAGAATGTCACTGGGTGGATGGCCAGCACTAGACTGGGTGGACAATAAGGCAAGCAAACAGTGGGCCAGAGAGGGGTCAGTTTGCCACCCCCCTGTGTCTGCCACCCAATACAATTGCCTCAAATTGCTTCATGAACATTGTGCAACAATGATGTTTCCAACCACTCAGTATTTGGATCATCACTGATGGATTGCTCATGTAAGAATCACGTACTCCAAAAAGGTTGTTGGGTTTTTGTCTGTTTCAGGAAGGAAGAAAGAATGTGAGTCATGTGGGTATATCTGAATATCACACAGCTCTAATTATCTGAAGCTTAGTCAACAAGAGTCCACTGGCACTAAATTTCCTGATACCTGCTGAGGTTCTGCCACCTTTGATGCTGTCTGGGAATACTGTTTATTATTCAAATACATTGAAGCTAAAAGATAATCAGCCATTACTGCAAGCTCTCTGAATCACCATGTTGCAGTTTTTAACTGTGCTTGTGCACCATTAAAACTTGAAACATTTTAACAGAACACTGGAGCACAATCAAAATTAGTAGGAAAATGAGATTAATATAATTTCTGCAAGGCTTCAAATGCTAATGATTAAGATACAGTGGTACCTCAAGTTACAAACGCCTCAGGTTACAAACGCTTCAGGTTACAAACTCCACTAACCTGGAAGAGTTACCTCAAGTTGAGGACTTTGCCCCAGGATGAGAACAGAAATCATGTGCTGGCGGCACAGTGGCAGCAAGAGGCCCCATTAGCAAAAGCACGCCTCTAGTTAAGAACAGCTTCAGGTTAAGAACGGGCCTCCGGAATGAATTAAGTTCATAACTAGAGGTACCACTGTAATGTTAAGGATAACGCCTATCCAGAAGAACCAGTGTGTGCTGGTCCCGGGGGGGGGGAGGTACTAATACCGTAGCCGAAGTTCAGTCCAGAGTCACTAGCAGGGTAGACGAACACTAGATGAGACGTGAGGTCCGAAACAGGGAGCCAGGCAGGGGAACAGGAACGCTGGTAGAGCAGCAGCAGGAAGCCAGGCGGGGAACAGGATCACCGGAGAGTAGTAGCAGGAAGCCGGGCGTGGAACAGGCACACTGGGAGTGCAGATCCAGGGCTGGGTAAAGCAGGTACTCCACAACGACGTTGCTCCCGCAACCTGGGACCGGGCTGCCTGGCCTTTATCTTCTTCTAAGGCCGGGGGCGGTCCCAGCCCCCAGAAGCCCCGCCTCTCCTGGCCTTAAGGCGAGCACTCCTCCTGGGAGAAATTAGTTCCCTTCGCCTCTCTGCCCTAAGCCTCTGCAGTTCAGGAGAGGCCGAAGGGTTACTGGGCCCCGGGGGAGGCTCACCTGTAGCCACTGAGTCCTCCAGCACCTCTGGGGCCAGAATGGTTTCACCTGGTGCCTGCCCCTGAGGATCTGGCATAGGTGCAGGCTCCTCAGAATCTAGGCCTTGCCCCAGTTCAGCCGGCCCTGGAGGCGGGGACTCCTGTGCCGGCTGGGATTCCTCCGGTTCACTCTCAGACTCGGAATCCCAGGCCATCACACAGTGTATAGTTTACTTTGTTACTGATTTTTTTAAAATGTGAATTTCAGAAATTGTGTATTGCAGGGGGGAGTCAAAATGGGGTGGGGCTTGGGCTCCATTTTGAATGGCGCCCAAGCCCCACCCCACCTTTGCAGCTGGGCTCAGCTAATGCTGCCAATCAGCTCTCCCTGCCTGTCACTGCATTTCTCTGGCACCCTTGTAATGAATAGAAACTGCTTGTTGGAAATATTTCTGGAAACAGAAGAGGTGCTGTTTCTTGATCAAGTTGAGAAAAATAAATTTCTGTTGTAGTGCTTAGTACAGCTTGGGGGGCATTGTTTGAAGGAAACAAATTCAATAAATAATAATAAATACTTGTTTCCTGGTTCAGTTAACCAGGTGAGAAGACACTGGCAACCACAAGTCGCACACGGACTGGTAGGAAATGACATCTCCGTGCATGTTCAGGAGAATCAGTGCCTTAAAGATGGAATCTACAAGAAGCTCTCTGTCTCCAGTGAACTTTCTCTGCAGCCTGTTCCTCCTCCTTTCACGAAGATATATTTGTTTGGGAACAAGTTGGTGGGGGATAGGGAGGACAAGGGACAAACTCTCCAAAGCAAAGCTTAGTTTTGTTTTCTTAAGGATTGTGTGTTGCAGGGGGGAGTCAAGGAAAAGACACAAGCTTTTTCTAAGAAATCCCCAAGAAACCTCAATACTTTACTCAGCTCACACATCACTAAAGCTGTAATTCTTGGCGCACATATTTATGGAGCTCAATGGAACTTAACTTATTTGAGTCTATGTTCTTAGGATTGCACTGAGATTGCACAGTTTGCACTGACATCATTCCCATGATATCAGCAGTCTCAAAAAATGACATTCATTTTTATTAGGTGTGGCAAAATCAGTTCTAGCTGTGTCTTTCATTATGACTATGTGAGACTAGTTGTACTGTGTATGTTTATTTCATTATTTCTAAATTAGGTTTTTCTATTTTTCTTGTTTGCAATAATTTTAAGTTGAATGCTAAATGCAAAATATTTTCAAGAGAAATTTCAATAAAACGATTAGACAATATTAATTCCTTTGGAAAGGTTAATTTCTCAGCAGTCATAGACATTCAGCACAGTAAGTTAAACTGGCTTTCTAAAGATAGTATGAAGGAAACGAGATTTTAAATACTTGCCATTTCAATAAGAGAACACATAACGATGACCCAGAATGTCATAAAACATTGACAGTGACAGTGCTTTAATTAAGGATGTTCATTGCTTATTTGCTGCCATGTGCTAGGCACTGATAAGGACATTTTCTACCAAGAAAACAAGAAAAGATTCAGAATACAGATGTTTATTAAAGAACATAAACGCTAACCATAGAGGGTTGCATTCAACTAAGTAATATGCAGAGCCAACTCATTGAAGTCAATAGACTTAAGTTAGTCACGTTCATTGATCTCAGTGGGCCTACTCTGAGCATGACTTAGTTGAATTCTGACCAGAATGTGTGTTTGAACTATAATTGAGGCAATGCTGGTCATTTCAAAACAAGACCAAAACACTCTGTTCCAAGGATTTGGGCTGCAGATGAGGGGATTCTCAAATGTGGCTTTGGGTTTATAGGACTTCCTCAGTTTGCAATCCACAAGGGCAAGTTTAAGTTTTTTTTAAAAAAATCTGTTTGACAGAAGGAATTCTGGAATGAAATTCAAATAATCATTAAAAAGAACTGGATTTATCTTGCTGCATCAAATGAAAAGTCAGTCTAGTCCAGCTCTGAGCCTCCCCAAAGAGCCAATCACATGCCATTGGAAAGCTCACAAGCTGAGCCATTTAGATATACTGGCCCTCTCCAACACACTTTGTGTATGTATGCATGTTGTTTGGGTCTGTGTGTCAGTGTGCTCAATGATTGTGCCCCTACAGAATGGCAAATCCTTTGCTTCCATTCCTAAATTGGCAGTAGAGTAGGGCTTATATAGCTATGTCACTCTGCATAGATTAAATATTTTAGTTTAACTCAGCCTTGGCTTTTTCACTGTGCAAATAAGGCACAACTGCTTAAACTCAGGGACGGGCAACTGGATCTGGCCAGTGGGCATGATCCTTATCTTCCCAACCCACATGGGCTGCCCATAGTTATCACTATGAAAGTCCTGGCAATCAACTAATTAGGCCCATAAATCTATTTCATACTTATTCTTCTTTTTCTAACATACTTAGTCTACTTAAGTAGGAGCAACTGTTACCAAAGTGAAGGCTAGGAAACCACACCTCACAAATCAAATATGGAATATAATATAGTTGTGGCCTATCTTTTAACATATTTACTATGGCCTATGTTTTCATTTTGGAGGATGCAGACACCATACAGTATTAAATGGAGAATGCAAGAAGACCCCTGCTAGATCAGATCAGAGGCCTATCTATTCCAACATTCAGATCCCTGTGGGAGGCATACAACCACTGAACATTTAGCTGTTCTGGCTAATAGCCCTTAATAGACACGTTGATGGAGCCTGGTTCTAATTCTTTTTCAAAGCCACTAAGCTAGAAACCATCTGTTATAGTGATTCCACCTGTTTCATGTACATTGTGTGATGCAGTACATTTTTTCTCAGTCCTGAACCTACTACTAATCAGTTCCACCAAATGACCTCAATATCTAGCATTACTAAAGAGTAGAGCAGTGGGGAAGAATCCTTTCACTCACTTTACACCATTCATAATTTTACAGACCTGTAACTGCCTTTTTTCTGAGGTGAAAAATACCAATCTCTTTTAGCCTTTCGTCAAAGGAAACAACTTGATAATTTTAGTTGCTCTTTTCTACCCCAACCTCTATACTACACCTTTTTCTTTTCTTTTTTAGATGGGGCTTCCAAAACTATATACAATATGTGACCATATCATTCCACTATACTTGTGTATTTATTTTCAAACACCTTCCTGTTCACTCTTAACACTGAGCGGATGCTTTCAGCAAACTTTCAACTATGACTCCAAGAGCCCCAAATCAATTTACAGCTCATCATTGTGTGTGCAAGGTTCACTATGAAAAAATAAACTACATTTCCATGAAGTATTTAGCACATGGGGCTGTGACTCTTTAACTCAAGCAGCAGTACTTATCACTGTGACAAACACGTCAACAATTATGGTATTGTACCTAACAGTGGGAGAAAGTTACTCTGATGTTCATTGGCAGGCATAAACATAGGAGTCCTATGAGAACCCTCCCTCAACATCCACACTTGTGTCAGCCTTACTTCAAACCCTCTAACATTGAGACGAAAAGATTGAAGGAATATTCCAAGCATGCCTTTAGCATCTTCCCTGATTATCAGTGAAGTCACACAAACACACTCAGAATACCCCTTCAGACCTCCCTTCTCAGCTTGGAACAAATTAGTTGTTTCGATGACATAGCACTGAATAACTGTGTTCTCTGTTAGTGTGCAAAATATAGTGGGGGGTGGGGGGTTAAGCCAGTAAGATCTAATGTGGAGGAACATTCCTGAAGTAAATAGGTGCAGATGTGCAAATCAAGGGGGTTAAGATGATTGGTTAATTCTTATGGGGTTTTTGCTGCATTTAATCAGTGGAGAGAAAGTTGTTGTTTTCACAGGCTATTCACCTTCTGCTATATAGAGTAAGGAATGATATAGTGTATGTATGTGTGTCAAAACAGCACGTGACACACAATATACCATGGCAATCGGCCATCTTGGTTGGGGGTGATGGAAGTTGGAATCTTCCAATTCCCCAACTGCGGTTTAAGGCCAAAGCCCATGAGTGGTGATCAGTTTCATAGAGAACCTCTTCTTGACATGGCAGGTAGCACAAAGCAGCCTAAGAAAAATGAAAATTTTATCCCTTTTACTAGACCCCAGAAAATCCAAAATGGGAACGTAGCACTCTGTGACACTTCCCCCTGGCTGAGTAAGCATGTGAGGTTCACTCCATGGTTGGGATGGTTTGAATATGTGTGATTTTCCTATTCTGCTGGATGCAAAAAAAAGCATGTGTTTATATTTGCAGAAAAGTGTTCTAAACGGGGACCAAGTTTTAGATTATAATTGTTGGAGCAATTAAAAAAACAACGTGGCAGCTGGATACACAATTGAGCTAATTGCAGATAATAATACAAACAATTATTCAGATCAGCATTAAAATGTTGGGAAGGGTAGATGTCTGTGCTTTACAATAGGAAACATGACGCACAGTTAAGCTAATTGTCGCTAACAACATGCATATGGTTCAAACCTATGATTCAGAACAACATGTCAGATTTGGCAGGGATGGATCCTAAACATGCAATGCCAGTACATGGAAAGATGAAGGGGGTGCCTGAGTCCCCATATCCCTATTTCCTATTTCCTGATATTAGTGTACATTCAGCAGCAAATTATATAAGAATATTTTTATTGTTGATGTTTTCAACATGGTTGTAATGGATATTTAAAATTATTTAATTATGATGTGTTTCTCTCTCTCTGTCTAGTTCACCTTTATGTTTCCACCTATAGCCAACCAACTGCCTCTTGGGGGGTGTTGTGGGGGGAGAACTATTAGGGGATGAAGGTGAGAGCCTTGCCCTGTTGGTTCACAATAATACATACATACATACATACATACATGCAGTAAACTTTTAGCCCTTCCTGTCCTTCATTGTCACTGATCTCAGCTTCTTAAAAACACCAGACCATACAATGAGATACATATCATCAACAGGAATAGGAATATTTGGTATTAGCTCTTGGTAGACAACATGTCCTGTAGGCACAAAGTCCAGGGTTCAATCCAACCATCTCCAGTTAAGAGTTGCTAGGTGAAATTGCAGAAGGCTGCTGTCCAACAGCCTTACCCCTTATGTTGCAAACCATTCCCTGTGTTTACCATATGTGTGATTCAGAGCCATGCTTTCAGTATAGCGGGCACACATCTAGGGAACTCCCTGCCTTTAGAAATCAGGCAGGCCATGCCACTGCTAATTTTCCAACACCAAGTTAAAATAGTTTTATTTCAGGAGGGCTTTGCACTATGAATGTCATTCTAATGTTTCTATTTTCTGAAGTATTAATCTAAGTTTAATTTTTGTTGTTGTTGCTGCTGAGGAGATTTCACCCCTCCCATATCCAAGAATCTGCTGATGTTCTCTGCTGATTCTCCAGAGAGGAGGGGGCGGTTTTCTACTGTCTACTTATTCCGCTCCAGCCTCACATCAAAGTGTCGGGGGGAGAGAGAGAGACTGAGTGTTAGAGAGAGGTCGTGTGTATGGATAAGGTTGCTGCTAAGAGCAGCTGCAGACACTCAGTGCAGTTCAGCATTTTCGTTTAGACCTCATTTAGCTCTGTATATAGTTGTGTATTATAGTTGTAGATAGAATAAAGAAGATATTCTACAGAGCTGCTCTCCGAGTCGTTTATGCTCTGCTATACTCTGCTATACTCTGCTGTGCGACGACTGTCTTCTTGTGGAAGTGAATCCGGTGCTCACAACTCTAAGCTGTGAGTCCATAGCACTTTGACCTGTTCCTGTGCAGAAGGTGGTCTCTGGAAGTGCTACCCAGCTCGCCTAGCCCAGTTGAGGCTGAAGTGGATGAGTCCAGTTGGTGGCACTGGCTCAAGGGCGATGCTGACAGTTGCATGCTTTGCTTTGTCTGAAAGCCACTTTGAGGCATATAGTGAAAGGCAGGGTATAAATTATGTATCCACATGAAACTCCTTCACGTTAATAGAATCCCTGACTGGTCCTTAAGGGACAAAACCATCATTATGCACAGTGATCTCTTTCTCACGCTGGCCAACCATGTGGACAGTGAGGAAGAATTTCTATTCTGCACAGCAGCACTTTTAGGTGCCAGGAGAAGATTTCCTCTTCAACCAGGCTTTTGGGTGATTGACATCCAATACCCTTTCCTATGTGTTGTGGGAGGGGATTTTTTGGTTTGCTTTTGTTCTTACTTTTATTCTGTATTTTGTGTTTTTAATATTATAATTTTCTATTGTGAACCCCCCCCCCCCAAGATCTACAGATGAAGGGCAGTATACAAATTTTAATAATAATAATAATAATAATAATAATAATAATAATAATAATAATAATAATAATAATACCACCTGTGAGGGCAAGATTAGCGGAGGTAGCCCAATTACTCCCATAATTCATTCTTTCAGTAAATGGGGCGGGTACAAAACTCCCCAGACTGGAGCTGCAATCCTGTACATGCCTACCTGGGAGTCTGTCACACTGAATTCAATTGGCTTTGCTTCTGAAAAGATATGTGTAGGATACAGTGCATTGTAAACAACTCATGATCCTTAAGAGGAAGCAAAATCCTGAAGGGGAGAGAAATAGAATTCACACTAGCAACATTTTTATAATGCAAAATAGGGACAAGACAGGAACAATTATTTACCTGGGGGAGAAATGAGAGAACACAGCAGCATAGCCTTTTGTCCATTTCTATCCACTTTGGCTCTCTTTCAGCATTTATGTCACATTTTCTGCTAAAATGGCAAGCCTGCTTTAATTTGCATCCTTAGTAATTTCTCTCTGACAATGGCAAGTGACCTAACAGCACATCCACAGACAACCTCAGAACTCCTTAGCAGTATACAAATTGCTTTTGATAAGTCGTTGGTTGCAGATATTGAGGCAAAATAGGGAAGAAATAGCTCTCAAGATACTAAAAGGCAACAAAGGAGCCATAGCAACCCGGTTTAAAAAACACATTATGTGGCGGAAAGTGACAGCTACAGAACTTTAATTATTTAGAAAGTCAGTAGAAGATCATTTAAGAGTAACTGAATTGTGAAAACATGATAGGAGGAGGGGACCCAAAAGAGACAGAAAGAAAAGCCATTGTGTTTTAATAACACTCCCAGCTCCAATTGTTCTAGTCATTTCCCAATGAGAATATAATCAGGCATTAACTACCAAAAAAACCTCCCTCCATTAAACTGAATTTTATTATAAGCGTGATAGAAAAGCAGCATAACAAGTTGGTTCAGTCTCCACACACATCACTTAGACTTTTCTTAAGGAATTACACCAGGCTTTGCCAACCTGGTCCACTCCAGATGCTTTGACTACAACTCTCATCAGACCCAACCAGCAGAGCTGATGGGAGTTGTAGGCCAAAATACCTGGAGGGCAGCAGGCTGGCAAAGGCTAAAATATACCCCTCACCCCAGCTGGTATCTTTAGTAGTATCAGGTCTTTTTTCAGCCTTCTACAAATATAGGCATCTGCCTATGGACTATTGGTCAGTCTCACTCAGTACTGTCTACACTAGCTTGGATCCAAATTTAAGTTAACTTGAGGATATTCATGGAAGGGTCTTCTTTCGTTCCTCTTTCCCCTGAAGCCCTCTGCACCCCCTGAAAAGCCTCTCTGGAGGTCCACTGGACCCCTTGACCAATGTGAGATGGGTTGTGTGGGGCTGCAGGAGGGAGGGTGCATTTATTCTATAAACTTCCTCTAGTTGACTTACTTTAGGGTCCAAGATTGATTTCAGGTGATTCTTCACCCGCCTCTCACACCACATTTTTTTCAGAAAGGGCACCCACCCACCAGAGGAGCTTTGGGTGGTGAACAGGTAGCTGCAGGGAGGAGCTGAGATGAGAAACCATGAATTTCCTTAAGCTGGCTTACCTTCTGATCCAAACCACTTGACTGATATTTTCCAGAGTTTCACATGGGACTCTTTTCCAAGCCTACTTGAAAATGATGGGGATCACAGTTGGGGATT
Source organism: Podarcis bocagei (assembly GCF_964188305.1). Taxonomy (NCBI): domain Eukaryota; kingdom Metazoa; phylum Chordata; class Lepidosauria; order Squamata; family Lacertidae; genus Podarcis; species Podarcis bocagei. The sequence continues at coordinate 70,798,652 of NC_138128.1, forward strand.
GCAGCTGGGACCTTTTGCATACCTCTAGCTCTGGGCTAGATGTGGGATGCGGGTGGTGCTGTTGGTTAAACCACAGAGCCTAGGACTTGCCAATCAGAAGGCCAGCGGTTCGAATCCCCACGACGGCGTGAGCTCCCGTTGCTTGGTCCCTGCTCCTAGCAACCTAGCAGTTCGAAAGCACGTCAAAGTGCAAGTAGATAAATAGGTACCGCTCCGGCGGGAAGGTAAACAGTGTTTCCGTGTGCTGCTCTGGTTCGCCAGAAGCGGCTTAGTCATGCCTGCCACATGACCAGGAAGCTGTACGCCGGCTCCCTCGGCCAATAAAGCGAGATGAGCGCCGCAACCCCAGAGTCGGCCACGACTGGACCTAATGGTCAGGGGTCCCTTTACCTAGCTCTGAGCTATGCTGATTCCCCTCAAATTATAATCACGGCAGCTAGAAAAGGTGGAGCCACAGTCACAGGAATGGTAGTAACACTTTCACTTTATTCACTTTATAATTCCCTGTGTGGTTGTATATGTGCACAAATTGATAGTAAGATTCTATAATCAGTGCTTTGGATCATCTAGTCCAATTGTTCATGCAGTCTATAAATTAGGCATTACCCCCTTGGCAGATGTACAAAGGGATGGCTGAGTGCAGAATTCATGTCCAGGTAGCTGCTGGCAAATCTCTCTCGAGGTAATACACTAGATCAAAAGTAGGCAATGTGGGTAGATGTTGCTGGAGTCCAACACCCATCAGACTCAACCAGTGCGGCCAAGGATGATGGGAGTTGCAAAATGAAGTGCAGCTGAACTGGAATATAAGGCAATTCAAGAGCTCAGAGGGATTGACAATAAGTGGGATTTGCAAATAAACAAACCCCGTTAATAGCTGTCGTAACAACAATGATTTGGGATGCCTATGAAATGTACAACTGTTTATCTCCTGTGCTGTGAAGTCAAACAAGCATTTAAGCACAAGTTATGAATTATAAACTTAGTCATTTAAAGAAATAACTTTGTTAGCTGCCAAGATTGATAACAGTTGTACAAGCCAAAGGTCTTGAGATCAGTTTTGACCTATCTTCATGCACCAGCCATGACTGACTAAAATATTGCTTCTCTCTAAATGGCCCCTTTTTTCCAACACTGCAATTCTCCCTTGTTAACACACACACACACACACACACACACACACACACACACACACACACAATGTATCTACTTAATGTAGATAAAAGGTGAAATCCTGCCATCCGTTATACATCAATTAGTCCCATTTACTTTAATAGTACTTACACATGAGTAACTTGGGATAGGATTAGGATTTCAGGTCCTAAAGTTTATTTTGTTCCTGGGAAAGCGATTTCATTAACTTACACAGTGCTTTACCAGCACCACTGTGTAGTTCTTGCAACAAATCCTGGGAAATAAGTCACTTTAACTCACATTTATATCAGGGGCTGCTCGAGACTACACAGCATACAGTTCTAACTCTCTGGGTCATACAGTGATACTTCCCAAGGATTACTTCCAAAGATTAGAAATAACTTTAAAATTCATTTTAAGTTTTAAAAGTGCATGTACTCCAAAGCAGCATGGACTTGCCTTTTTAAAGCTTTTCAGTTTGAGAACAAAGTAGATGCAATGGTGAAGATCCATAGCTAATATCTCCTGCTGTTTCTGTTTGACTAATTCACAGCCTCATGCAGTGATGTGAAGTGGGTTGGGGGTGGGAGATCCTGCATCTTCCCTCCTATATCTAATAGCAGGGTTTATAGAGAATTGGGGGTAGATTAGAGAAAGCACAAAAGTGGCAAGGGTTAAATCAGAGGGATTTATTTTCCACTGGAAGATCTATTATCTTCACTCTTGTAGTACAAGTTCTTCAGAGATCTTCCCAGCATTGACTCCTATAGAAGATTAACAGTGGATTTGCACTGGTATGGATAATTTGGATTATTTTGAAACAAGAACCATCCAGAATGCTTAGGATCTCACAGGAAAAGAGAGGGGCCAAGGACTGAAAACATAATATACTGACTAATTCCTAAGTTTTCAGCACTGTTAGGGGGACAGCTCCCTGGCTTCCCAGTGATGACTAAAGCTCACCATCCCTACTTTTTATGAACAGTTCCAAAGGACATGGGGACTTGGATCATTTGGGGAAGCAAGGCAACTTGATTGGACTGAAAAATATATTTTAACAGCAAGAAAACAAAACTGGCCGAGGCCAGTTACCATTGAGATGATTGTACCATTTAAGTCTGGAAGAAGAAGAAGAAGAAGAAGAAGAAGAAGAAGAAGAAGAAGAAGAAGAAGAAGAAGAGTAGTAGTAGTAGTAGTAGTAGTAGTAGTAGTAGTTTGGATTTGATATCCCGCCTTTCACTCCCTTTAAGGAGTCTCAAAGCGGCTAACATTCTCCTTTCCCTTCCTCCCCCACAACAAACACTCTGTGAGGTGAGTGGGGCTGAGAGACTTCAAAGAAGTGTGACTAGCCCAAGGTCACCCAGCAGCTGCATGTGGAGGAGCGGGGAAGCGAACCCGGTTCCCCAGATTACGAGACTAGACTACCGCTCTTAACCACTACACCACAAGTAGTGGCTTAGATAAGAAAATGCTCTGTCAAGGGGGGAAAGAATCCAAGCACAGGGTTAGCCACATGGTTAATCCCAGTTTGCAGGATTTTTAGAACATTGCAAATGCAGAAGCCATGATCAATTACTGTGTGAACCACCCTGAGAACTCTGGGTATAGGGTGGTATATAAATTCGATTAATATAATAATAATAATAATAATAATAATAATAATAATAATAATAATAATAGTAATAATAACCAGAACACAACCTTCCAATCTTCACATGGAATCCATAAACTGTGTTTTATATTAATCTAATCCTGTATGCTGCCGTGATCATGAAGAACTACCTACACACTCACCCACCCAAAGGACCACAATCATGGATCTCCAAGACTATGACTACCTTGGTTGTTTTTTGGTCATTCTCCATTAACAGCTTTGACAGAGCGGAGTCTACAGTAGGGAACAGCATTCAGCTGCCACTAGGCTAGATCTATCTCCCACTTTCCCTACTCAGAAACAAAGAGGAATCATAGACAGACAGGTGTCCCTTGCCATGAAACATGATAGCAATGCCATAAAATGTAGTTGAATACCATCCTGTGTCTTCCCCACCGATGACCCAAGCAGGTCTTCTGAAAACAGAGCCATAATTAAATTTGGTGGCAACAGGATGCCCAAAGGCCTATTTTAAACTAAAAACATTTGGAGCACCATCCAACCAAATTTAAGTCCCATTGATGTCAATCAGAAAGTTAAGGATGTGTGCAAATTTCTCTCATTAAGAACAGTAGGATTTCCCTGTGCCTAACTTTTGCTGGATAGTGCCCAAATAATTTAAATTTATAGAAATTATTCATCCCCCCCCCTCAGTTTCATCATTTTTGAGTAGAAATGTAATGATAGTTATTAAAATATAGGTTTGGCTGGGTAATAGGACTCATCAGGACGAATTGGTCCATAAAATGCTATATTTCTGCATCTGCTTTAGAGGCCCTCTTTCCCCCTAATTGGCGGAGTGGCTTTAAACATTTAATTGGAAACAGCTGTGTGTGGCTGGGCAACACAGAGACACATTTCAGTTTACCTAGGGGCTGAAAGAAAATGAATCCAGCTGGTAAGCATAGGAAGGTTAGAGACTGCTCATTAAAGCCAGAGAGAAAGGCAGGCTTGCCGGGAAATCATCTCTTCCAGAAAAGGATAAATTTAGAAAGTCTCAGGTTTTGGGGAATACTGAACGAGAGGCACAAACGAAGTGACATTGACCAGAAGTAATTGTCAGGGTTGCACTGAACCAAGTCAGTTTGCTGCATCAGGCAGAGGACAAGATGGCGGTCTCCCTCCATTCCATACATAGTAGCTGACAAGACTGGAAGTTTGCTCTTAAATACTGGAGAAGGAGCCCAACACCACATGCTAGCACAGGGGGTGCAGAACAGACAGTGTGATGCACACAACTCTGTAATTCAATGGAAAGGAATGGCAATAGGCTACTGCCCACTCCCACAACACTTCAACATATATTGCCTGAGGAATCGTATCACTCTACCTAATGATAGAGCCGGGCCTTGTTTTTTGTTAAGAACTGAAAAGAACACTTTCAAGCTTGTTATAACTAACATATGTGAACATACAATGCTACCTTGAGTATCATTCATCCAGTTAGGCCAGTCCTGGGATGGAAAACTGCGGCTGCTATTGGATTAAAGGAGGGATAAAGAATCTTCTTCTTCTTCTTCTTCTTCTTCTTCTTCTTCTTCTTCTTCTTCTTCTTCTTCTTCTTCTTCACTGAAGAGCTTCATTTCCTTCCATATCCCAGTGCATGTTAGTGCTGGAGGCAAAAAATAATAGTTGGAGCAACAGGTGTAGCTTTTTGTACAGTAGGCAACAGGAGCCATTATTACAGTTCAAGGACATATTCCTAGGCTCGCCATATGTCAGGAAAATTCCTGACATGCCCTGGTTTTTGAGTGTAAAAATGGTGTCAGGAGGGAATTTTGCCATATCGTCAAAATGTCAGGGGAAACCTAGATGTATGGCAACGCACTGGAAGAAGCAACGGAAGCAGCTAAAAAAGCTTAAAATCACTATTTTTCGGTTAGTTTCCCCCTTTTGAAATATGGCAACCTTACATATTCCATCCAAGCAAAAGCATTTGAGGAGGGTGTGGCACTGGATCAGTGAGCCACAGTTACCTTGTTAAGTCTTGCAAAGCCAACATCAAAAGAAAGTGAACTTCAAAGCTAGCTATTGGAATATGTAGGGATCTAGAAGTAGCACTGAACAGTCAATCTGATAAAAGATATAATTCTGAAACAGATTCAATTATCAATGGTATAAACATGTAACTGATAACAGAATTGCTATCTTTGCACATTAGCTTCATTGTAGGATTGCCATATGTCCTCTTTTTCCAGGACATGTCCTTGCATTTGTGAGATAAATGATAGAAGATGATAGATAGATAGATGATAGATAGATAGATAGATAGATAGATAGATAGATAGATAGATAGATAGATATAGATAGATGATAGATAGATAGCAAGAGAGAGAGAGAGAGAGATGGCCACTTTTTTACAAGGTAGCGCTAAGTGACTTACAATATTTTAGCATGAAAGAAACCAACATACATTAAACTATCATAAAAGAAAACAAAGAAAATTAACAAACTCAATCCTATTTTTAAAAGGCAGGATTAAAACATCCCACCCACTCAAGGCTACTATAAATTAAAAGCCGAAGGTCTGGCTTTTAATTACCTGCGGCCTCTGAGTGTAATTTGAATTCATTAATAACACCCCCACCCCCACACATATACATACATATCCAGGAATTAAGCATAGCATACTTTTGTGCATTGCTTTGGGAAATGTAAATTAGGTAGGTTTACATTAAAATGTGAACTAAACTCCTCTCCCACACCAAGGCACTGGGATGTTGTGTATCGTAAGATGGTACAAGGAAGTCAAGCTTCCTTCTTATGCAAGTTTCCTTTTGCCTGTGCTACTTATGATCCAAGTCACTGCATATTTTTTATAATGCTAAAGAAATGAATAATATTATTTGTATTTCTAATTCTAATAAGCCAGGAAGCCCAATCATTTCATGAGAAATACCACTAAGGCTATTGAAATCTTCACAGTTTCTCTGGAGAAACCATGTCCCAAAGTTGTTGTAGCCACTCAGAAGCAATTGGAATTTTTGATGGTTTCCAGTGTGCCTTGCCAAATGTATCTTAGAGGCCCCTGGCAGATTTGCAATAAAATTGCAAATTTTATTTTGTTTTTAATTGTTTTTAAATTGAACAACACCCAGCAGTACAACTTTAGAGGCCAATAGAGGCACTGGGCTGGAGTGTGTGTGTGTGCGCGCGTGTGTGCACACACACAAAAAACATTTTCCCCATTGTTCTTTTTGCAAAAGGAACATTCCAGGCTAAAGTAAAATGGAAATAACAGGTTCTTTACCTTATTCCCTTCAACTATGTGGTATACTAGCATCCTGTTGCAAGCACAAGTCTCATGGAATTTAATAGTTCTTGCTACTGAGTAGACATGCACGGGATTGTGATAAGAGTACTAAGCCCCCTTAAATTCCATGGGACATGTGTTCCCAAGTAAATGTGCATAGGATTGCAGCCTCATTCTCCTACCAGCTGCGCACATAGGAGGATGAATCTTGCCTTGTATCAGTAAGGCATTGGACAACGCTCCATGTGAGTGAGTATCTATCACTGCTTACATTGCATAAGATCTACTGAATATAATAGTAAATGGGTCTACAGATGAGACCAACACATATGTACAGGTAATGACTGGCATGTTGCAATGTGTGTGTTCATCCAATAGGTTCACGGGCATGCAGGAAGTAAGGGAAACTACTCCAAACTAGTTTTTACCTCATCTTAAAGGTAAAGGTAAAGGGACCCCTGACCATTAGGTCCAGTCATGGCCGACTGAGGTTACGGCGTTCATTGGCTGAGGGAGCCGGCGTACGGCTTCCGGGTCATATGGCCAGCATTACTAGCCACTTCTGGCAAACCAGAGCAGTGCACGGAAACGCCGTTTACCTTCCCGCTGGAGCGGTACCTATTTATCTGCTTGCACTTTGACGTGCTTTCGAACTGCTAGGTTGGCAGGAGCAGGGACCGAGCAACAGAAGCTCACCCCGACGTGGGGATTCGAACCGCCAACCTTCTGATCGGCAAGTCCTAGGCTTAACCCACAGTGCCACCCACATCACTTCACTTCATCTTACCTAGCATTAATTTTGAATAACGTGAATGAATGTTAATTCTGAAACATTTGTAGATCTAGAGGATACACTGAGCTTTAATCTGGACAAATACTAATTTGTGTAGCAGGCAGATTCTATCCCTATGTGTTGTGGCACTGATGTCTGATTACTGCGGGCACTGATCACTTTGCTTTTGCCCTCAGGCAAGACATCGTAAAAGTCTGGGATTTGACAAAGGACTGTAAGCCACCCGAGTGCTACAAACCAAGCAAGCAACATTCCATCAGCAGCCTAAGGGTTGGTGAGTGTGAAAAACAATGAACAAACTAGGCATTGTTGGGACAGACAGTGAGGTGGGAGGGGAAGAACTGATCTGGGTGAAAGTATTTGGGGATACAAGGGCACCTCTGTTTGCATTTCTGATGCAAGGTGTCAGGTTTGCTGTTTGTAGGGCTGCCTGTGCTGCTTGCTTATGTTCTTTTTGTATTTTTGTAAATTAATCGAATATTGCAAACACAGTGATCACCCTAGTAAAAGTAGACTAGCTGCACATCCCTGATGATTTCCAAGTGGTCAGGGACAACCTTTTCGTGATAGTAGTAGTAGTAGTAGTAATGTTCTTATTTTTTTTAGATGCTTTTGCTTTAAAATATTTTGAATATGTCTTTACTACATTGGCCCTTGATGACCTACTCTCCTTTGAGAGGAAGGGCAGGACAGACGGACAAGCAAACAAATACTTTTTTTGCAAAGCAAGAAAACTGAAACTAAGATGTTTTTCTACATTGTTTTCAATAATATGTGCATTTTTATATACACTTTGTACAGGCATATGCAGTTTTGTACAGTTTACATGGCTGGACAACTGTTTGGAAAATTGGCTGTGTTTGGCTTTGGTTTCAGAAAGTGTGAATTTGGTGAATTCTCCTTTGAATCCAACCTGAATTTAATTTCTCCACTGTGGAGTGAGCCACTTTGGTCATATTAGGACCTCTCAGGGGAAAAGGCAAAGTATAAATAAATATGAAGTGGTGCTTTTTTTCTAGAAAAAGAGGTGCCAGAACTCACTATGAATGCCTCCCTTGTTCTCTTATAATGGCAATGGCACCTACCTGAGAGATGCTGGAACTCAGTTCTGGTGAGTTCCAGCTGAAGGAAGCCCTAAATATGATGATGATGATGCTTCCTGCTAAGTAAATATGCAAATGACTTGTTGTTGTTTAGTCATTTAGTCATGTCCAACTCTTTGTGACCCCATGGACCAGAGCATGCCAGGCACTCCTGTCCTCCACTGCCTCCCACAGTTTGGTCAAACTCATGCTGGTAGCTTCGAGAACATTGCAAAAATTCTGCAATGGCTTAATTTGATAAAAATCATTGAGTACTTAAATAATTAAGAACAGATATGGCAGGATAAAAATGCCAATGTGCCAGTAAATAATTCCATTTTTATGATCACAGCGGGGAATCAGATTCCAAGCAAAAGATGTATAAAAGGTTTTGAGATATTTTGTTTAATGGATTACTTTTTATTATAACACATTTTAAAATATGACAGCTAATCCCATCTTGTACAAACATTTCTTTGTTGAAACCTAATAAAAAAGCCTCTGATAAATATGTCTGTGCAAAACAGCTGTAAGTAAAGCTGTGAGAATAGCTTGCTTCCAATGAGACCTGACAAGTCGAAAACAGATGGCAGAGTGGAGAAAAGTATTATTCAAAATAAATTCTGTTGAAAGAAAATGTACTTTGTAAAGCACTCCATTCCAAGGTATACATCACCTTGCAGTATATAGTTATGGAGGGGAAAGTGTATCTCCACATATTAATTTGCACTGCATGGGGGTGGAAGTATTTAAAGACTTAAGGAACATATTGTAAAGGGCACAGATATTATTCGCTGCTAAACAACTGCTAGATTCGTTGTTGGGCATGGAAGAAATAATGATTGGCTTTTTGGAAAAATTATTTTAAAAGATTCAAATGACCTCCACTTCGTCAGTTCTAAAAGGCTACAAAAAAGCCAAGTAAAGATGAAAATAATTATCATTGAAAAAGGTAGAAAAGAAAGTGTTACCTGCAACAAAAACTTGGAATATGGAGTGCTATGGTGCAGTGTTTCAGCCAGCCATGCCTGCCTCCATGATACTCTTTTCCATTCCACCTGCAATCTAGCTTCCTCTTGCTCCCATCTCCTTTAGCCATCATTCCATGGCCATTTCAGTAGCCATTGGGCTATTTTGGAGGTCTTTCCTGTGTTAGATTCCCCTCCCAACCGATATTTTGCACTTCCACAAACCTTGGTGTTTCCCAAGCATGCTGATATTCTGCATTTATGTATGGTTGGTGGTGTTTTGACTGTTAGTTTCTGTTTGCCACTGAGCAGCTGCTTAGAGTCACGAGGCTCTGTTTACATTCCACACATTCCATACTGTTGGAAGTCTCACGGGAGACGTACTGGTTTTCCTGTTCCTTTGTTCCTTTGGTTCAGTTGCTCTCTGCTTTCACAGAGAGAGAATGTATATTTCTTTGCTGTCTGCGTAGCTTAGAAATAAAGCATAGCACATATCCATAAATCTCATCACTTCTGCATGCTGTTTTGGATTCTCTGCTGGATGGGATGTGCCTAGAGCCTTATCAGAGGCTCAGGTCATTAATTATCATCGGGTGCGACTCGGCCGGAAGATGAGCTTTATCAGCTCAGTCGAACGCAGATTCCGACATTGACAACATCAGGCAGGTGTTGGAAACCTTTGGCTCTGCAGATCCTGCTAAACTACCATTCCCATTTCCTGCCCTTCCTTTTGAAATACTTCACTGCTATAAAACAACATCATCATCTGAGTGCAGACTGAGAAGTAACAGGTGCAATCAATTAGTGCAATTAAAACAGACAGCTCTGATGGGCAATGATTTATCAAGCAATGTTTAAAAGAAGAATGCAAAATTAGAGTAAGGTCTATCTTTGAGCTTTAATGTATCTTCAAGATGCAGACTCTGGGCTAATTAGGGGACTTCATAGAAGTACCAAAGACAGAAAAGAGAAAGGACCATAGAAGAGATATTGCAATTGGAGGGGGGCAGTTTTCTGCTCCTATTAATATACTAAAACAGTAGATATTGTTTGCAATTTGTGACTAAAGGAGGACTTACTTTAAGTCAGGGGTTGCCAATAGCCCATGGGTGCTAATGTGCCTTCCAGTAGCTCCTATGATAACTGAAAAGGTGTCAGTAAATATCCTCTAAAAGTCCGCAATACACTTTTTGCTGTTTTCTGCTTAGCTCCTATTTCTCCTGGCTTGGATTTTCCTACATGCCCCCTTAAACATACTGCATTTCATTAGACACCATCTTCCTATCTGTTCATGGCTTGGATGCATGGCTATTATATTGTGGGCCCAGTTTTATGGAACTCTTTTCTGCCTGAGGTCAAATAGCCCCTTCCCTGTTGAACTACCTGCGCTTACTGAATACCTTTACAGTGATACCTCAGTTTAAGAACAGTCCAGTTTAAGAACAATTTGGTTTACAAACTCCACAAAACTGGAAATAGTGTCTTGGTTTGAGAACTTTACCTCAGTCTAAGAACGGAATCCAAATGGTGGAAGGGCACTGGTGGCTGAAAGTGCGACTTGGTTTAAGAACAGACTTCCAGAACGGATTAAGTTTGTAAACCGAGGTACCATTGTATTAGTATTCAAGCAGGCTTTTAAACTGAATTTTGATTTTATATTTTTAACACATCTTTAGTCTTCTTGTGATTAAGCAGCACTGTTGAAATAAATAAATAAAATTATTTATGCATTCTTGCTACCCCAGAATGCATTGGATAAAGGGAGGCATAGGAATGCTTTAAATAAAAAATAAATAAACCCACTCAATGGAAAGGGACAGACTTTTGCTCAGCACTTAGCTTACTAATATTCTAGATCTATCCACAACCCCAGTGTGGAAAACTGTCACAAGTTTGCAATTGTAGAGAGAGAGATCTATCTGATTACTGTGGGGGAGAAGGGGGAAGAAAGAATTTGTCCGTTGTATAAAAGCATGTTAAGTGAGAGGCTCTTCAGCTGATACCTGCCACTGCAGCAGAACATTTTCAACATATTATCTTTCTATTTCGAAGGAGAAATGTTTATGGAACTCTTCAATTAGTAGCAATTTTAAATACATTGTATAACAAGTGGCAATACTGAAGGGTGATTTTGCTGTTGCATTATCTGAGTTGTGCTCCTAATGAAACTTGTCAACAATGCAAGCTATCCAATAACTAAAAATATAGCTTCACATGATTAGAAGAACATTAGTTGAGCTTGTCAAGGTAGTCTCTTACAATCATGTCAATAGGAAGAAGCTGAATAGTGCTTCTGCAGAAGCCCATTAACAGAACAGGTGCTGTTTGGAAGTAATGTCTTTTAATGTACTCCAAGAATTTAATCTCCCATTCTTATATGCCAATCTTTCCTTCCTTAAGACTAGAAAATCCTAAGCATGCCTACCTGGGCATAAATCCGATTGACTTCAATGGGGGCTTCCTTAAAGGTTGACATGCCTAGGATTCCACTGTAAGTCATTCAGGTTTCAAACTAAAATCACATGGTTTTCTTTAACCAGGATTAAAAAGCAACAGCAACCCAAAATCAGTACATGATGAGTGAAGAGCAAAGGAGACTGCATGTAACAGGATTTCAGCTCTTAAAACAGGAAAGCAAATACAACCTAATAGGCATTACTGAGACCTGGTGGGATGAAACTCATGACTTTGAATGTAGAATTAATCTCAATTGGGACAAATGTCAGGTTCTAGACCTAGGCAGGAAGAACTAGCTGCACAAATATAAGATGGGGGACACCTGGCTTGCCAGTACAGTGGTACCTCGGGTTAAAAACTTAATTCGTTCTGGAAGTCCGTTCTTAACCTGAGTTACCACTTTAGCTAATGGGGCCTCCCGCTGCCACCGTGCCACCGCCGTGCGATTTCTGTTCTCATCCTGAGGTAAAGTTCTTAACCCAAGTTACTACTTCCAGGTTAGCGGAGTCTGTAACCTGAAGTGTTTGTAACCCTAGGTGTTTGTAACCCAAGGTACTACTGTAGTACATGTGAAAAGGATCTAGGGATCTTAGCTTAACATGAGTGTGATGCAGCAGCTAATGCTGTTCTAGGCCAGGCATAGGCAAACTCGGCCCTCCAGATGTTTTGAGTCTACAATTCCCATCATCCCTGACCACTGGTCCTGTTAACTAGGGATGAGGGGAGTTGTAGTCTCAAAACATCTGGAGGGCCGAATTTGCCTATGCCTGTTCTAGGCTGTATCAACAGAAGTATAGCTTCCCAATCAAGTGAAGTAATAGTACTGCTCTATTCTACCTTGGTCAGACCACACCTGGGGTGGTGTGCCACAATTTAAGAAGGGTATTGACAAGTTGGAATGTGTGCAGAGGTGGGCAACCAGGATGACAGGGTCTGGAAACCAAGCCTGATGAGGAACAGCCGAGGGAGCTGGGTATGTTTAGCTTGGAAAAGAGAAGGAGATGATATGATATGAGGGAGATATGATAGCTATCATCAAATATCTATAGGGCTGTCACATGAAGGATAAAGCAAGCTTGTTTCTTCTGTTTCAGAGGGTAGGACCCAAACCAGTGGATTCAAGTTACAAGAAAGGAGATTCTGACTAAATATCAGGAAAAAAATCTCTGATGGTAAAAGCTGTTTGACAGTGGAATAGATTCTCTCAGAAGGTGGTGGCCTCTCCTTCCTTGGAGGTTTTGAAGCAGAGGTTGGATGGGCATCTCTGATGCTATAGTTGAGATTCCTGCATTGCAGGGGATTGGAATGGATTACTCTTGTGGTCCCTTCCAACTCTACAATTCTGTGAATCTGGCATTCATTCCCAGCTTTATAAACTATGGTTTTATGAAACCTGGATCATTATGTTTGAACTTGACCAAATTGCCTTCCAGAGAAAATTCTGCTTTGTGAACTGTTAAACTTCAAAGAAAGCTGAGAATCCCTAAAAATGTCACCTTCTGGTTTAAATGATTGTCATCAGCACTGAGTGCTATTTTCCTGGATGGTGTTGTTTAAAAGCCAATGAAAAATCCACATCTAAACAGTTCTAAATGAATTAAGTGATTGTACCAATTGACTGATCAATGCTTTCTCCCCAGAAGTAATGCTCACCAAGCAGCTAAACAATCTTACTAAGATTCTAAATCCAAGCACAGCTACATGTACCTCAATTCCCAGGGAAAATTAAGTGCTGCTGAAGGGGAGGGAGAAGTCTTACTGAATCACAGTCTAAGAAGCTGGAACTCTGTAAGATAAAACACAAAATGCTTCTGTTACATGTGTACAAGTGGTTGGAGAGCAGGAGGGATTTCCCCTGATATATCATGGTGCAATTGTCTAGGAACATTTTGTTGTTCTTTGAAGCATCTGGTACAGGCTTGTCTCCAGAACTGCAAGATGCTTTGGTAACGTCAATGTTCCTAGGAATTTCTCATTTCATTACTGGATCCTGTAAGCTTGCAATAGAGTTCTTTCACTACTATCAAGATAAGGAAAGTACAAACTGCAGTAGCTTTACTATGTGTGCAATTTTTCCTAGTTGCTATAAGTGTCATTAAGTAAACTGAGGGCTTAGATTGTTGCTAATGGCCAAATAGCTGGGCAGTTTCAGTTGTTTTAATTCTCACTGTACAGACTCCACCTTAATGTGAACATAGAAGGAGAAATCATTGATTAGAAAATATTTCATCATTAAATGTACTTTATTATAGAAGCCAGTGGCTAGAGATTGCCCACTGTATGAATAAGAGCAACAGGTGATGTGTCATAGAGAGTATTCAAGTTAGAATCGTGCCATATTTATTTTTATTTTTTGAGTTTCTCATTGTTTGGAGGAAGGGCAAAATGAAGCCCTCCTGAAACAGTTTTGGGTTTGTTTTTTCTTTTTGTGGGGTGGAGGAATTCCTCCATCACTTTTTGGGAGAACGGCTCCTGCCACAGCTTCCAGCCACCTTCCTGGAATGCCTTGGGAGCAATATCAATTCACTTTGCATTGCACCACCCCCAAGGCATTCTGGGAAATCTAGCAGGCTCTCCCCCCAGCTTGCAGATGGCCCCACACTTCCTAGGAATCCTCAGGAAAGTAGGTTGCCATCCATATAAACACATGGATAATTTTCTCCCACCTCGAGAAAGCAGAAATAGACTCCACTGCTTTTTTCACAAGGGAAAAATACGTTCTGGAAACTTGTGGAAGGATTTTGGGTCAGCCTTAATTCTAGTCCCATCTAGTTTTGAAAAACCCATTATGAACAGAAGACAGATGGGTAGATAGTTCTTATGTCAATGGATGAGTTATAATGGAGTTTTAAAATAGACTGAAAGCCAATCCAGATGTCGAGTTGTCATTTCCCTTATGCTCCCCAATTGCTCCATCTTGTTATTGCCTTTATCTATTTCTGGTAATACTTAATATGAAATGTTGATAAATTTCATTATCCCCCTCCCCCAGTTAATTTATGAGATTATATTTAAAAGAAATGAAAATGCAAAGAAATCCCTGATCCAGTACTGGAATGATATTCAGCAAGTCAATTACATTTACTGTAAGAAATTTGCTACAGTAATTTATGCATGTAAAAAAAGAATCCCAACCTTCTTTATATAGCTGACAGATACCTAAATACATTCAAGTGTCTGGATATTCCTGAACCAACCAAAATGAATATGGACAGTTACACACATTACTTGTAAGTGTGGGGTAAGGAAAGATGTTTTAGGCTAAGACTAGGGCAACTAATTCCACATTGTCAAAGAGGAAGTGCACCCCAAAAGAGGACAAAATGCTAATTTAGAAACAATTGCTAGGATCAAAATAGAAATACAATGCATCGCGCCATAGTGGGGAAGAATGTGACAAGGTGACATGTCTGCCTGCTCAGCTGGATGCCCAGGCAAACTGTTTTGCAGTGGAATCCTGTGTGTAAAGTCAGCCCCATCATGTACAGTGGGGCTAACCTAAAGGTAAGTGGATATGCAGGATTGCAACCTGACTGAAAGAACTGCCTTAAAGGAAATGTGCACAGGTAAACTGTACATAGAGAGGAAAGGAGATTTGGGTTGTTAATTTTGGGCAGTGAAAACGCGCAGAGGTAAGACCTTAAGTAGCCTACTTTTCTCTGCCCCATGCAATCTTGGCAATGCCATTTTCTTTTTTAAATAGGGGAAAGAAACACGCAAGTCTATTGAAGGTCTAGTTCCACCAGTTCCACCTTAAAGTTAACATTACAAAATGAAAAGGAATGGACTTTCCCTTTTTTTGTAATGAATGCCCATGTATCAAATATCCATCAATAGCCAGCTCATGATAAGCTTATCACCTCCCAATTTGATTTCCAGTATAGGGGTAATGGCCTTGCTCGGAGAGCAACACTCGTTGATGGCTGACTGGTCATGTTGTGACTAATGATAGTAGTTACCAAGGACAGGGCCAATTTCCTAGAAAATACACAGCTCTCCAGCACATGGAAGTTAATGTGCACACAGCAGCTTGGCACAGCCAATGTGGAAACTGATCAACAAGCGGTATTGGCTCCATTGTCAATGTCTGAGTAAATAAAAGAAAAAAAGCTGATGCCAAGCTTTTCATTTAGCCTGGCAGAAGGCATGAAAAAGGCTCCATCTTCCTTGAAAGCAAGGCTTGGTTTTAATATGTAGTACCACT
Organism: Podarcis bocagei; assembly: GCF_964188305.1. Lineage (NCBI taxonomy): Eukaryota > Metazoa > Chordata > Lepidosauria > Squamata > Lacertidae > Podarcis > Podarcis bocagei. Next base: position 70,814,197 of record NC_138128.1, read on the forward strand.
ATTCCTAAGATACTCATGTGAACAGAAGGCATTCCATTATTTGACTAAGCTTTCCCCCTTTGTGATTCCCAGCAACTTAATCCATTAGGTTGGCCTAATGATGGTATTGCTGTAATATGGTCTTAATTTTTTTCCCCTACAGGCCAACATGGCTACTTTTATTCTATGTGCAGCTATGCTGCTGCTGAGATCGTGTATCAGATTCCATGAGTGTTGTTATTTTCCACCAGAATGGGGAGGGGCTGCTGCTGCTTGAAGCACTAGTGCAGTTCTTTACAGGGACTGTGAGCATCAATCACAATTAGGCTGTTAGGTTTGACAATTCTAACAAAACCACCCCAGCTCCTTATGGAACCTGCAAGAAATTTGTAAACACATGCTCTGGTTTTGAAAATCTAAAATGTTTTCTGACCCCCTTGGGTATTATATTTGTTCTAATAGGACTGGTTCTAGTGTCCTTAAATTTTCACTATTTCCCCCCCTAATTCAGACTTTTATTTGTTACAGGGATTCTCATAAAAATTTGCAAACAAATTACAAACTGTGGTTAATGAGCTATACCATAACCCCTGCTTTATCCTTTCTCATTCCAGCCATCTGTTTTCCTGTTTTATTATCCGCCTGCAAGCTAATCTACCTACTTTATTTCCCCTTTCATAAAAAATACTGCTGTGAAAGATTTCAAATGTCTGCCTAGTTTTATCTTTATTTTTAGTTCTTTTAATATTGTGTTTTATCCGTTTCCAGTCCACGCACACTTTCAAGATTTCCCACCATAAAGTGCAAATGGTAATTCTAGTTAACTTTAGTCATCCTGATTTATCTGACCTGTTGATTAGGAGCATCAGGTCTCAAAAAATTTAAAAGGATCAACTCTGTTTTTCACATGTAATATTTAAAAATCACAAAGTGATGTAAAAGTTACAATAAAATTCATACTTATGCAACAACAGAACCATTCTGGGAGCTATCTCAGAATGGTCAAGGCTACTAACAGTGTAGTGGTTAGAGTGTTGGACTAGGACCTGGGACACCTGGGCTCCAATCCTGACTCAGTCATGACCCTTGCCCAGTCACTGTCTCTTGGCCCAACCTCACAGGGTTCGGAGGGGGGAGCCATATAGCCTTGAACACCTTGGAAGAATAGTGGGATAAAACTGTAATACAGTGGTACCTCAGGTTAAGAACTTAATTCATTCAGGAGGTCTGTTCTTAACCTGAAACTCTTCTTAATCTGAGGTATGACTAGCTAATGGGGACTCCCTCTGTCGCCGCGCCACTGCCGTGCGATTTCTGTTCTCATCCTGAAGCAGAGTTCTTAAAACCCGAGGTACTATTTCTGGGTTAGCGGAGTCTGTAACCTGAAGCGCCTGTAACCTGAAGCATCTGTAAGCCGAGGTACCACTGTAAAGCATAAAATAAAAAAATAACAGTACAATCATATAAGTACATGTCCTCTCAAATGCAAGCCCCACTGAGCTCAGTGGAACTTATTACAAGGTAAGCGTGGTTAGCAGAGATGGGAAACCTGTGAATCTCCAAGTATGGTTGGCTCCAACTCTCAACAGCCCCAGTGAACATACACAATGGTCTAGCCCAGGGGTTGTCAACCTGGTCCCTACTGCCCACTAGTGGGCATTTCAGGATTCTAGGTGGGCAGTAGGGGGTTCTGCGGCACAAGCTGAATCCTCCTTCCATTGAGCACTGGTGGGCGGTAAGGAAATTTTACCATCAAGAAAGATGCATTAGTGGGCGGCAAGTATAAAAAGGTTGACTACCCCCGGTCTAGCCTCATGGGAATTGTAGTTGAGCAAAATCTGGAGGGCCATAGACATTCCTTGTCTCTAGAATTCCTGCCTAACTGTGTACAGTGGTACCTTCGATTACATACACTTCAGGTTACAGACGCTTCAGGTTACAGACTCCGCTAACCCAGAAATAGTACCTCGGGTTAAGAACTTTGCTTCAGGACCAGAACAGAAATCGTGCTCAGGCGGTGCAGCAGCAGCAGCGGGAGGCCCCATTAGCTAAAGTGGCATTTCAGGTTAAGAACAGTTTCAGGTTAAGAAAGGACCTCCGGAACGAATTAAGTTCTTAACCCGAGGTACCACTGTAATCTAATCTATGTCATTACTGAGGAGCTCAGCCTTATTTTTCTTTTAAGTACAGTATGCCCCTAGCACTTTGACATCTCCAGTTTCTTAATGGAAGTATAGAAAACAAAAGCATAGAATCACAACACAAGAAAGCTGCAGTGTGTGCTTGCTGACAACTACCTACATTTAACTACAAAGTAGTGTGAGGCCCTAGAAAATGGAAATGTTAAATGATTCAAGGACAGAAATGAATGGTTTTGCCTTCATCTAGCACATGATATCTGCTCGGCAATCTCACAACTCTGTGCCTATATCACAGCAGCTGAAGGGATATGTCAAGCTATTGGGTTGGAGAGGTGTGTGTGTGTTTGTGTTTACAAACTATAAAACATAGTACAAAAGAACAGACTGTGACTACAGGGGGGAGAAACAGACTTATGAAATGTTCAGTCTATGAAGTTTACAGCCCAAGTGTTTAGAAGAGAGAGGTGATAAACTTACTTTAGAAAGAAAGAAAGTTGATATTCCACGGAAGCTAACACAATTCCTCAGATAGCACAAAGCTGCCTTGGGGCCATTTTCTGCTCTTAAACCGTATGTAGTGCAAGTCAGTGGATATTGGAAAGCAAGAAGCACAGGGCTGAAGAACCAGCTGGGGTATAGCAGAGGTGCCTGTAGAAATGTTCCACTATCAGACAGGACAAGGAATACATTTAATACCGAGAGTAAAACAAACTCAGGGCCATTTCACTGGTCGTGCTGGTGATGGTGATGAGGGGGAACAGGACACACAGTTAATTTGTGCTTCCTGTTCCCGGGAACAGATATGAAATTATATCTGTGCATCTCTCACAGCAAGGTGTCCATGCGCTTGTGGGGATAACGCAAGATTTATTTCAGACTTCCTTTTCCTCACCACCACAACATCACATCTAAAATGGCTATCTGGCAGCCTAATAAATCTTGTTGCTTCTGTAGAAAAACTAGTTTAGAAACAATTTTATGGTTGTAAGGATAGTTTGAATCCTTCCTTCTTGGAGTTTTAGCTCCTGTTTTGTTTATATCTGGAGTGGGGATCCCTCTTCAGGCTGAGGGCCACATTCTTTTCGGTACAGCATTCTGGGGGGGCCATATGCAAGTGAGATGCAGAGACAAAAGTAGGTGGAGCCCTGGATGTATAAGTTAGGTTTGTATAGTAGGCTTGTTTCTGCATACACACACACATACAACTCTCTAGCCTCCATCCAGACATGCAAGAGGCCTCATCAGAGTTCAAGAACACATTCCATTGAGGCAAAAGCATTCAGAGTGCAAAGCAGCGACACAGAGTGGTGAGGCATGGGGGAGAGATATGATGGCCAAAGAGAGAGACATAGAGGACCCGCAGGTCTGAGGTAACCAACCCCATACATACGGTTTTGGGTCTTCCCTCTGAATTAGTACTGATCTCTTTAAATGTTTCACAGAACTAAGAGGTTAGGTAGTCATTTGACTTCTCACCCACAACTCCAGGCTCATATGCCCATCCATTTCTCCTTGTAGCATCCAGGACTGTAGTTTGGCGCAACACTGGCCGCCTAAGAGAGTGGGCAAGCCATACAAAGGACTAGTTGAGAAGCAAGGCAACTGGCAGGAGAGGTTAGTTGTCACTACTTCAGTGCCAAACAAGAGATAGAAGCCACCTCTGGACGAAGGCCTGGAAACCCCAACTTGACTGCAAGAGTGATGTACCAAAAACCAGTTGATTTTGGATCTGCATTATTTGCTGTGCAAAGGAATATATGTCTTTAATGTAAACTTTTAGCCTGCAGGCTCCAAAAAAATGAGGCAGGGCCACTGTGGAGTCAATACCAGTTAGGATCAGACCTGTAACATACTGAAGCAAAATAACTGAACAGAATGTGACTTTTAATGATTAACTGTATCTGTTTGGGGGCACTCTGAGGTGATCACAAAGCTACTTAAATTGGCTCTAGTCTATAAAGGATCATGCTGCAATAAAGGTGCCTTTTCAAGTGCCACAGGACTCAGTTGTGTGGCACATCACATCACTGTTTACTTAAGGCTGTAAATTCAGAGAATGCTTAGTATTTAGATCCCCCTTACAGGGATTATTATATAAAAAAATTGCTTCAGAAAATGCCTTAGCATTATAACCATCTTCAAAATTTCTGTTTTGCTGCAATGCAGGAGTGATGCATAGATTATCTTTAATTATCCTCACTACAGAAAGCTTGCAGTGTCGCTTGTAACAGAATCAGTCGTGAAATCCTGTACACACTGACTCAGAAAAAAACCAACTGTATTTAATGGGCCTTGCTCCTAAGTAAGCGGTCCTAGGATTGCAGCCTAAAAGTGGTTTCTCTGTATTTTGTGTTAAGGCTATCCTTATGTATTTACCATTTCATTCATTTTTCCACTGTCATTTGATCAATGATCACTTCACCCAAATCCCAATAATGAAGATTTAATGTGAATCTAGGCAGCACCATTTACCTGGTTCTAGTTTTCTCTAGTGAATGCAGCCATATGAGCAACACCAAAAACTCAGGAAGGCAGGGGAGTGACAAAACTACCCTCTCACATAGATAAACTCTTCTGATGATCATTTCCCTCATGTAGCTCCATGCCTGCTTTGCAACATACTGTCTGTAAATCTGTTCCTATTCACTCAGGCATGCCTACTAGAGAAGTCTCTTATATTTTAACACATTTGTCTCATGGGAGGCATCTGCCTGATGGTGCATGTGGGAGATCTGCTGTATATACACAGAGCTAATTCTCTTCAGTGCAAGTAACGTTCTTTGAGAAGAATGGAAATCTCAAAGTGCTTTCTCTGTGGAGTTTAACATTGAGATTTCTGAGCCAGAACAAAAGGAAGGGGGGCAGACAAAATCACAATCCCTTAGCCCACAAACACAATCATAAAGGCACAACCCTACCATACACAGATACACCCCACACTAGGGAGCACACCAGTACAAGTAGCTAAATAGGTACAGCTGTGGCGGGAAGGTAAACAGCATTTCTGTGCTCTCTGGCTTCCGTCACGGTGTTCTGTTGCACCAGAAGTGGCTTAGTCATGCTGGCCACATGACCTGGAAAGCTGTCTGCGGACAAATGCTGGCTCCCTCAGCCTGAAAGCGAGATGAGCGCCGCTGTGCAGGTCCCGGGGGGAGGTTACCGTGGGGCGAGGTCCAGGACCTGAGTTGAGGGTCGGCAGACAGTCCTCCACGGGCGAAGCAGGGTCCAAAGCGAGGAGCCGGGCAAGGACAGGAACTCTGGAGGAACAGGACTGCGTGCTGGCCGAAACAGCTCTTCAACGACATTGCTCCCACAACCTGGGACTGGGCTGACTGGCCTTTATCTTCTCTGAGGTTAGGGGCAGCCCCAGCCCCCAGGAGACCCGCCTCTCCTGGCCTTAAGGCGAGCACTCCTCCTGGGAGAAACCAGTTCTCTCTCTGCCCTGAGCCTCTGCAGCTCAGGAGAGGCTGGAGGGTTACTGGACCCAGGGGGAGACTCACCTTCCCCTGACAGGGCTGGGAGAGGCGCACCTGTAGGCACTGTGTCCTCAACCACATCCGGAGCCAGAGTGGATTCACCTGGTGCCTGCTCCTGAGGAATCAAGGCCCTGCCCCAGTTCAGCCAACCCTGGAGGTGGGGACTCCTGTGCAGGCTGGGATTCCTCCGGTTCAGCCTCTGAATCGGATTCCCAGGTCATCACAGCCGCAACCCCATAGTCGCCTTTGATGGGACTTAACCGTCCAGGGATCCTTTACCTTTTTTACCTTTACACACCACACTCATCCTTTAATTTGCCAGATAAATGATCTATTTGTTTCAATATCCCCCCTTTTTTGGCAATGCACATTATAGGTGCTGAACTCCCTGGAATGGAGTTTCCCTGGCATGTTGGGAATGACTGGGGATCAGAATTAAAATGTTCTTTATTGTGAAATCATTATACGAATCTATGTTGCAATCACGTTTGGAATGCTGTGTATGTTTCTGGCTGTCTTCTCGCAAAGGGGGTACTGTATTTCTAAACATGGGACAACAGTCAGTTCTGTAATTTTAAACATGTAGCTTAATGGTCTTAAGGGGACTCCTCCCTTCAGATGGTAATGTGTTTCACCTCCCTTATTTCACATGGGACAGCCTAGTCCCACTGTGCGTGGGACAGGCTGAGCAGGGCCTGGAACCTCTGCCCCCAAGTCTGCCTTGGTGACCCCCACCATCTGAAAAAAAGAGTCCCCAAAGTTATCAAGGGATCAGAACACCATCCCTGAGTCTGGCTGTCTGAAGTCTTTGGGAATGTTTCATTTAGAAGAGGGGAAATTGAATGGGGAACGTTAATGTAGAGACTTATATGATTTGTATTAAGCAGATAGATATTCTTCTCCTTTTTCATTAAGGACTTCAAGGTCACGAAAATAAATTGATCAGCAGGAGGTCCTGGGATTGCAAGGCGAGGAATATCTTCACTCCGTATCATTAGCTTGTAGCCATTGTCAGTTTATTTATATGCCAAATTACCCACAGACACATTTGTGCTCAAAGAGGTCTACAGAAACCAACAGTCCAAACAGAGGAGTACAATAATTGTCAAAAACAAATGTGTGTGTGTGTGTGTGTGTGTGTGTAAATCTCACTACAACATAACACTCAGGGTTCATAAAATAAATTCATTTTACGTAATATCAAAAGCAAAGTGAGCATGAAGCTTACCAACAGGCCAATTAACAGTATCCTAAAGTAGTCCCCGCACTGATAGTATTAGTACTTCAGGAACCTTCCCCCAATTTCAAATTGCCTCCCCTATGAAGACCCCATAGAGCAGGAGCATGTGGCAAACACTGTCTGTCTGTCTGTCTGTCTGTCTCTCTAACCCCACCCCTCCCCATTAGCAGACCAAATCTCTGCATTAAGGTATAAAAAGAGGGCTGTTGCCTTTGGACCCTGTTTATAGGCTTCTTGGAGACATCTCACTGGCCACTTTGGGAAACAATATGCTGAACTAGGTAACCCCTTGGTCTGACTCACCAGGGCTCTTCTTGAGTTCTCATCTATTTTTATCAGGGCTGCAAGTGTGTCCCGGGAGTTGGAATCTTCCACTCTATTGGCATTTTCTCTGTTTGGAGAGAGTCGCCCTTGTTCCCCAGCTGCAATTGCAACTCGGTTCTATAATTGCCACTAGTACTTCTATAGACATCAGACAGCTGCAGGCCACAGTGAGACTGGGATGTAAACAGCATCCTTAAGTAAAAGTTCACTTTGGGATTCCATCCCTGTGTGTGCCATAAAACTTCCACACAACCTGTCACATCTCTCCATGGCTGCTTTATGTGCTATCCTGGACTTTAAAAAAACCAGCAGGTATGACCTTCATTCTCTGTGTGATTAATGATAGCAAACAATTTTATTTTAAAGACAAATAAGGCAGAGTAACTAGGGATGAGAAAAATTAATTAGGTGAAGAAGTTTTGCATTAGTTATGCAGATTGTGGGCCAAATTTAATTGATTGCTTCAATTTTACACACTGTACCATCTCATTTATTCAAATGGTTCAAGAGACATATAAATTATTTCAGTAAACATAGACGTGACACAATCGCTGTTTACAAAGTTATGCTGAAATTGGGCCAGGCAGAGAGTTTAGCAGGGATCTGGCTACATTTGTGTGTTTGTGTGTGTGCATGCATGGCTTACGAATGGGAGAATAAGTTCATTTAATTCACATTTTAATGCAAACTTAATTAATTCACACACACACACCCGAAAGAGAGAGAGAGACACCAACACAATTGTCTTTCCAGATTTGCAGTTGTCCAAATTGTGTAATGCAGTTTTCCAACCAAACAAAATTTGTAAAAATGCATATAATCATGAATAAAACCAAAAAAATGTGTTGTATTGGGGAAATTGTTTCCAAAAATGGACAAAATTGCATACAAAATGTGTATATTAGGAGAACTGCACACTAAAAACATTCCAAATTTTCATGAAGACTTTAAAAATAAACAAACCTGTGTCCTGAAATGGCAGCCAATGTGCTTTTGATTTACGATCATTGTCATTTGAGAACCTAAGTAATTACCAGCCAGTTGCCAACCTCCCTTTTAGGGCAAGGTTCTTGAGTGGGTGGTCATTGACCAAATCCAGGCCTTCTTGGAGGAAATTGATTTTCTAAATGCATTTCAATAGAGGTTTCAGCCTGGCTTTGGCCCCAAAACTGACCTAGTTGCCCTGGCCATCTTTACCCAGGGCTGCAAGGTATGTGGGGCACCCGGGCGCTGAATTCTGGGGTGCACCAGGTGCCCACCGTTGAAGCCACCTAAGCTCTTAACTATCTACCTGTTATGAAATAATAAATAATTTTGATCAAGCTAGAAAAACAAAATACATATATACCTAGGTATCACCGAAATGTATACCTACTGTTTCACTAAAGGACTTTCGACTTTGTGCGCTCATTTACCAAAGATGCACCGCACCAGCAGCGGCACTTGTCAGACTCAACGACGGCGCTTGTCATTCTCAACGGTGCCGTGCATGCAAAATTAACTGTTACATCAAAATATTATGTTACTTGTTGTACTGAGCTGCTCTGCAGCAGCGGGGTCAGTGGCACCTTTGACATGACTGATGTTTCTCCTAAGTAGGTGCCTAAATAAATAAATAAATAAGTTTAAGTGTGGTGGTGTTGTATACTTAAGTATAAGTGTATTGTAAATAAATGAGCAAATAAAAAAGTTTGTTTCTTTTCCCTCCCTTCTTTCATAAAGAAGAGATAAGGCATAAGCGTGGTGTCTGACATATGCATAATAAGAGTTAAGTAGGGGGCTAAACTAAATTCGGGGGGCAATGGCAGGAATCTTTGCACCCCAGCAGCGCATATACTAAAGACGGTGCTGCTAGATGCCATATATGATGACAGATGCAATGTGTCCCTGTTAATCCTCCTTGACCTCTTGGTGTCTTTCAATAACACTGACCACTGTATCCTTCTGGTGAGGCTGTCTGAGTTGGGAGTGCTTTGCAGTTGATCCTGTCCTACTTGGATGGTCACCTTCATTGGGTGATGCTTGGAGTTTTCCACTACCATGGGACCTTCAATGTGGGGCCCCTTAATACTCAATTCTATCCCCTTATTATTTGCTATCTATCTATCCATCCATCTATCTATCATCTATCTATCTCTATCTATTATTATTATTATTATTATTATTATTATTATTATTATTATTATTATTATTATTTTAATTTATTATTATTATTATTATTATTATTATTATTATTATTATTATTACTACTACTACTACTACTATTATTATTATTACTACCCCACCCATTTGGGCAGCTTCCAGAGTATATGACGCTACTGAGTGGAGACATCAGCAGTATGCATTCATTCCAGTATCTTATTCTTATATATGAAAACAAGAAGTGGAATCCCACTACTTTGGATACTATATTGATTGGATAACTTATTGACTGGAAAGGCAGTATACCGTTAAAGGGAGAATTATGTACACCCTTATTGAAATGAACAAAAGTTCTTTATATGTACATACTTGGAATCGTCCTGCTAAAGTTGTTTCCTCCATAAGGATATAATGGGGGGAAATGCATACTGTAGTAAACAACATGTGATAAATGAACACAACATAGTGGCCTTTAGGATTAATGAGCTATTTTCTAACGAGATATAAACAAGACACATTATGTTGCTCTTTTCTTCCTCAACATTGTTTTTATATCATGGCGTATCGTGAATAATGGCTTAGAGTCCAGAAAGTTAAACCAGCTGTTTTAAATATTTGTGCCTCAAAATGGCTCTTGGGAAGATTATCAACCAGGACAGGATGAGCATGCATAGACTATGCATGCTTATTTGCGTATCAAGGCCCCATGACCACCCTGTCCCCTCAGGTGAAAATTAGACAACGAACAGCTTATTAGTTTTGGGATCAAATAAGGCCAAAACTTTATTGGTTACAGATGTGAGGTTTGGCCATAGGCATTGTGGTAAGCAATGGTGCATGTCATTCCATCTTCCAGCCCATCCGCTGGGAGTGTTTCCAAGGGCGAAGCCAGTGGGGACTGTGCCCTATGACCTACGTCAAATTGGGGTGTCCCTAAACTGGTCCCTGTTAGAGGGGCGTTATGGCCCTAGCCCCTGTCTGGGCATCGGACAGGAGCCACTCCTCCTGGATCCTTTTAACAGGATACCCTTATCCATGAAGGGGCAGGCAGAGGCTACAACCTCCCCTCCAACCAAGCCTAGGCCTCTCCACAAGGGTAAATATATTATGACAAAGATCTTGGACTCTGATGCTCTTGATTACATCAGAGACAGAAAAAATATATTGCCAGCATTTTCCCCCTAGGCGAAGCATTTTTCAATCATCTTAAACTCTAATTATTCTGTTGTCTTCCATTTTGTATATTAAGCAGAACATCCATGGAGGGAGATGGATTCATATTATTATTTATTACAATATAATATAATAAAATTTGTATACTGCTCCTCAGCCAAAGATCATAGGGCAGCTTACAGAATAGCTTACAAAATGAGAGCACAAAATACAGCATGAAAAAAACAAAAACAAACCAATATCAATAGTTATTGTTCGATATTCCTGGAATAATAAGAAAGCAACCCTCCAGTCTTCCTGCTATCAATCCAATGATGCTTGGCAGAGGTTGACAAAGATAAAAAGGGAAAATAAAGCCGCAGAAAATATTCAGATTGTGCCAAATGGCAAGGCATTTGCTAATGCAAAGACCCATTATACCTCTGGTTAACTGAATGTGTAATGGGATGATTAGCTGCTTGTGCGTAAAATCGTGCTCCCTCAGAGTTTGTGCGACTCCACAAACCTCTGTGTGTGACAGAGCTCCACAAACATGTCTGCTCTTAGTCACTCGTAGTGTCTGACAGTGGCTGTCTGCGGAAGCGTTTCCAGCAAAGAAGCTCCTTAACGGAAACGCGTCTCCTGGACTCACGGCGTGACAGTTTCCGGCGAGGTGTGGGTCTCCCTATGGGAGACTCAGATACCTCCCCACTGTTCTCGCTGGAAGCGTCTCTGAGCCCTCCCTCCTGCTCGCATTCCCTCAGAGATCCACTCCTCCCCCTGCTGGTTCCTGCCTCAGCTGTTGAGTCTCTTTCTTCCTCCCTGAGACCCTCCACCGCCTGATGCTCCGATGGCAGTTCCCTGACATCCACCTCCCCTCCAGGGCCCCCCTCACCCCCTCCCATTTCCTCTTCCCTGGGAGGTGAAGGGTTAAAACCCCGAAAAGAATCTTCTTCATCTTCAGACGTCTCGAACAACTCCCTCCATCGATCGCCGTCCTGGCTCGCTGAATCCTCCTCCTCTTCGGAATCTGTGAACCCCTCCAACTCCTCTTCCTCGTCGGTGGTGGCAAAGTATTTCCTTCGGAACCTCGCTACAGGCTGAGGTTTGCGTGGGAACCTCTGATGAAAAGTTTCTATTAAAAATTCGTCATTGACATCCTCTGCCCTAACCCAGGTGTTTTCCGACTCCGGTTCCCCTTCCCACATTACCAAATACTCAACTTGATCTCCCTTCCACCTGGAATCGAGGATCTCCGCTACATGGTAGCTGTGTTCCTTCTCCTCCATTGCTGGTCCCCTAGTGACCCTCCCTTCACTGTCCCCTTTATACGGTGACAGCAATGACCTGTGGAAAACTGGGTGCAGCTTCATGTGGTTCGGTAACCGGAGTCTGAAAGCCACTGGGTTGACCTGCTGCATGACTTCAAATGGTCCCAGCCTTTTGGGTCTTAACTTCTTACAACCCCCTTTGAATGGCAACCCTTGGGTTGACAGCCACACCTGGTCCCCCACCCTGATGCTTTCACCTTCCCTTCTGTTTTTGTCTGCCTGCCTCTTATATTCCTCCTTAGCCCTGTTTAAGTTGAGTTGGAGCTGGCGATGGATCGCTTCCATTTCTTCAACGAACTGTTCTGCAGCTGGAACGCTCCAGTTCTCCCCTTCCCCCCCTGGGAAGGCTCTGGGATGGCACCCGTGATTAGCCAAAAAGGGGCTCATCCCCGTGGACACGTTCTCTGCATTGTTGTAGGCAAATTCTGCCAACGCCAGCTTCTCCACCCAATCATTCTCTCTGTCATTCACATAACACCTCAAATATTGCTGGAGAACACCATTAGCTCTTTCCGCCTGCCCGTTGGTTTCTGGATGACGGGCCGTTGAGAAATTAACCTCAACATGCAGTAAGCTCATGAGCTTCCTCCAGAACCTGGAAGTAAATTGTTTCCCTCGGTCTGAAACCACCCTCAAGGGGGCGCCATGCAACCTAAACACATTTTCTACAAACAATTTGGCTGTTTCTTCTGCTGTGACCGCATGTGAGCAGGCTATAAAGTGGGCCATTTTAGTTAACAGGTCTACCACAACCATGATGGCTGTTTTCCCTCTAGACCTTGGCAGATCAGTCATAAAATCTATGGCCACTGCTTCCCACGGTCTTTCAGGTGTGGGTAGTGGTTCTAATAAACCTGCCGGTGCCCGCCTCTCCCCCTTGGCTCGTTGGCATTGTTCACACCCTCTCACATACTCCCGCACATCTTCCCTGACCTTGGGCCACCAAAATTCCCTGGTAACCAGCCACATGGTTTTGTGTTGCCCAAAATGCCCTGCTGTGGGGCTATCGTGCAGTTGCTTGAGTACCTTCTCCCTCAATTCCCCTTCGGGTATATATAACGCTCCCTTGTAGTACAATGCCCCGTTTCTCTCCTCAAAACCCCCGGGTTTGTCTCCCTCCCTCCTGAGACCCCTGAGTTTGTCCTGGGCGTATTCATCATGCACCGTACCCTCTACCAACTCCCTTTGCCCCACCAATGCCGCCCCACACACCCAGCGGTCCTCTGGAATGACATGGGTCTCTGTTGGAGTTGGAACTTAACTGGTTAAGTTGTTCCCATGATGCCTCACCATTCTGACGTCACTTTTAGAAGCTTGGGAGGAGCTTCTGGGAAAAGTTTGTCAGTCCCACTATGTGAGCTGTGGGGAACAGACGCAGGGCAGTGATGGCTGCAACTAGCCCTGGAAATACCTGAGAAATGTTGGAAATAAATGCTGTATAGAGACAAACGGGACTCTGTGTGTTTGTCAAGAAGCTGAATCCAGCAGGTGACAGTTTTACAACGCTGTGCGAAGCTCTGCTGACCGTGACCAAGAGGAGCAGGGGCGGAAGCGTGCCGGGCAGCAATAAACCGCTAATCGAGGTTTGTAAATCAATTAGCGGGGGTCACGGCTAATAAAACAGCACAGGTTATGGGTCATCACCGCTTGTAAAACTGTCGAGCAGAGGCTTTGATCTGCGGTGTCGAGCAGAGGTGGAAGGCAAGCTGCAAGACGCAGAGAAGTGCCTGCGTTGCTGTGGAGCCAAGTTGCTGAGAACTGCCAAGAGCTGAGAGCAGCAAAGAATCGTTTCTCCGGACGGGTGCTGGATGAGCTGGTGATCTTGTGAGTACAGCTTGGGGCCCCTTGGGAGAACGGAAGAGGATGGCAGGCTGCCAGGTCTTGGAGGACTGTGGGAGGCTCACTTTAAGAAGTTGGGCAACCTGGCTGCTGATCTAAAGTCTACTGTTCTGGGTGCCAGGAAGCCAGAGGCCGTTCAGCGCTCCAGGGTGTTTGTGAGGCTGGAGGCGGAAAGCAAGGGCCCGGAGATGGCTGCTACAGAACAGAAAGACAAGATGGCGCTGATCACCTACGTGAGAGCCGGTGCACAGCTGGGAAAGGCTGTGGGCCCCGGAGGGGGGGCAAAGGGACTATTGGCACTTGGAAATGTCCTGCTGTGTTTGCTGTGAAGCTTCAGCAGGAGGCCAGAGCCCTGGAGAAGGAATACAAAAGCCTAAAGATGGCTGGAGCCCCTGTCCCTGATGCTTTAGCCACAAGGAGTGCTAGTGAGCAAGAAGGGGGGGCGGAAAGTTCCAAAGGCAAGTTTGAAAAAACTTTTCCACTGAACCTGCTGGGATGAAGCGGCGGTTCAGGGGGGGCGGATCTGGCAAGAGGTGCTTTTCCGGGAGGAGGAAGGCCAAGCCAGCTGGGAGGAGCCCCAGGCAGTGTTTTTCCACTGGAGTTCAACGTCTGCGTCGAGATTGCCCCCACCGGAGCAGAGAGACAAGACAGGATGTTGACAAGGTCAAACTGTTGAATTCTCATGGGAACCAGTCGGGTTTCCATGGCAACTGGTCTGAAAAAAAACAACCAGGCGTGAGACTGAGGCTGGTGAACGTGCCAGGTGCCAGCAAGAGACTCGTGGGACAAGGTCAGAGCAGAGTGTTGTTATTGGCTCTGCTGCTGATTGCAACTTGATTCCAGAGACATCTGCTGGGAAGCTGCGGAAATGCAGGGCTGTTTTGACAGGGATGACTGTTAGGTTCACAGACGGAACACAAAAATCAGTCTGTGGTGATGGCTAACGTGTTTTTCTCTACTTCACAGGAGGAGCAAAAGTTCTACGTTGTGCCGGGACTGAAGTGTTGTCTTTTATATGTATCAGCTCTAATGAAGCAGGGATACAATGCTCGTTTTGAAAATGACACCTGTTCCATTTTCAGAGGAGGGAGACAACGGGTCAACATGCAGAGGGAGAACAACGTCTTTGTTCTGGAGACACCTCTGGAGGGTTGTGGGAATGCTGGTAAGGCACAGGTGCAGTGTGCTAAGGTTCCCAGTCATGTGCAAAAGTTGCAAAGGTGCACAAAAAGGTGCAAAACCACCAAATGTGGGAGGAGGTCCCAAGGGTGCAGGGCATGCAAGGGTGCAAAGGTGCTTGGTTTTCCCGGGTTTGGGAGGGTAACCAAAGAGCCCTTTGAGCTGGTTCTCACAGATCTGTCAGGACCCAAGAGGTCTGAGAGTCTGGGTGAGGCCAGGTATGTGCTGTCGCTGACAGGTAACCACAGCCAGGTTGGCTGGTGTTTCTCTCTCAAATCACAGGGGGAGGTGGCGCAACTGATCCAGGATTGGGTTGCAGAGGTGGAACTAAGGTTCTCCACCAGGGTGCAAGGGTTCAGGAGCGACCGAGGGTCACAGTTTACTGGGTCTGCTCTGGAGGAGTTTTTCAAGGAAAAGGAAATACGTCACCAGGTGACGGGTGCAAAGTCTCCTCAAGGGGAGGAGAGGGAGGCAGAGACTGATCCCGGTGATGGGGATAAGGTCCAGAATCAGGGTTCAGATCCCGGTGATGGGGACCAGGTCCAAGGTCAGGGTTCAGGGCAGGTTTGGGCATCTCCAAGGGTTGTGAAAGGAGTGTCCAGGTGTGAGGCTTCATCTCCGGTAATGGAGAAAGCTCACAGAAGGATTGTCAAGTCAGAGGGGGAAACGTCTGACGGAGAAGACACAACTGCTGGCTCTAATGGGTCAGTAGGGTATCAGGTCACAGGTGCGTGGAAAAGTGTCGCACAGTGTGATTCTGGGAGTGTTGAAGGGGTTCAACAGGTGCCTGGGAAAGATGCTGGGAAAGAGCACAAGGCAAAGGGGAAGGTGTTGAACTCAAAAAGGTGTGGTCAGAATGTGATGCAAGGGGGGGTGTTGGAGTTGGAACTTAACTGGTTAAGTTGTTCCCATGATGCCTCACCATTCTGACGTCACTTTTAGAAGCTTGGGAGGAGCTTCTGGGAAAAGTTTGTCAGTCCCACTATGTGAGCTGTGGGGAACAGACGCAGGGCAGTGATGGCTGCAACTAGCCCTGGAAATACCTGAGAAATGTTGGAAATAAATGCTGTATAGAGACAAACGGGACTCTGTGTGTTTGTCAAGAAGCTGAATCCAGCAGGTGACAGTTTTACAACGCTGTGCGAAGCTCTGCTGACCGTGACCAAGAGGAGCAGGGGCGGAAGCGTGCCGGGCAGCAATAAACCGCTAATCGAGGTTTGTAAATCAATTAGCGGGGGTCACGGCTAATAAAACAGCACAGTCTCTTCGGGTGCTCCCTCCCCCTCCAAATATTCAGGTTTGCGTGAGAGAGCGTCCGCCCTAACGTTCTCTGGGCCTGGCACGTAACAAATCTCAAAGTTAAATTTGGAGAACTCCTGGGCCCATCTCAACTGCCGTTGGTTGAGCACTCGCGCAGTTCTCCAATACTCTAGATTCTTATGGTCCGTGCACACTTGCACCTTATGTTGTGCACCAATTAGCAGGTGCCTCCATTTCCGGAAAGCCTCATGAATAGCAAGAAGTTCCCGGTCGTACACCGTGTAGTTCCTCTCGGATTTGTTCAGCTTTCGCGAAAAGAAGGCACACGGTCGCCACTCTGACTCCTCCTTCCCCGACTGCAGAAGAAGCACCGCCCCTATGGCTCTGTCAGATGCGTCTGTTTCGACCCTCAGCTTCTTTTGTAAGTCCACATGCAGAAGTTGTTCTTCCGAGGCGAAGGCCCTCTTCAGTTCCTCAAACGCTCGCTCCGCCTCCGCCGTCCATACAAACTTCTTTTTACTGCTGAGACAGTCCGTAATGGGCGCCGTCAGGTGGGCGAAGTTTCGGATGAACTTACGATAAAAGTTTCCAAACCCTAGGAACCTCTGCACATCCTTCTTGGTTTTGGGTGTTTTCCAGTCCAGCACTGCCTGCACCTTACCGGGATCCATGGCCAATCCCTTGTCTGACAGGCGGTACCCCAGGAATTCCACCTCCTTGGTATGAAACCGACACTTCTCCAGTTTCACCCACAGCCTGTTGGCTTGCAGCCTGCTCAACACTTCTCTGACGTCTCTCACATGTTGCTCCTCATTCTCCGAATACACCAACACATCATCTAGGAAGGCAACGCAATTCTTGTAGAGCAAAGGACCCAGTACGTGGTTCATAAAAGATTGAAAGCACGCTGAGCCTGCTTGTAATCCAAAAGGCATAACGAGATATTCAAATGCCCCCAAAGGGGTAAACATGGTGGTTTTCCATTCATCCCCTTTCCTTATACGTATCAGGTTGTACGCCCCCCTTAGATCCAGCTTTGTAAAAATCTTTCCCTTCCTCACCCTGGTCAAAATATCATCAATCCTGGGCATAGGGAAAGTCACTGGTTCAGCCACTGCATTTAACCTCCTAAAATCACATACAAGTCTCGGCTTGTCCGTGTGCTTTTTATCCACAAAAAACACTGGGCTACCCCCCGCTGCTTTGGACTCTCTGATGAAGCCCCTCTTCAGGTTCTTGTCAATAAATTCTCGCAACTCCTGCATTTCTCTGTCTGACATGGCATACAACTTGCCCACAGGAAGCTGTGCTCCAGGGAGTAGATTGATCTGGCAATCAAAGGGCCTATGAGGGGGTAGTTGGTCAGCTTCCTTCTCGCTGAACACGTCGCTGAGATCTGCATACTGTGGTGGTACCTTCACCTTCTCCATTACTTCTGTCCCTGCTAGGGTGGCTTGGGCCCCTGCTGAACCCTTTTCCCCTTTGCAGTGTTCTAAGCAATGTGCTGAACCAAAGGAAACCACTCTTTGATGCCAGCCCACCAGCGGATCATGTAGCGCTAGCCAGCTCATTCCCAAAATAATGGGAGCGCCTCCCAAGGTGGCCACATTAAACGCTATCAGTTCTGTGTGCCTTGCCACCCTCATTATCATTGGGACGGTCTGCAAGCTGACTCCTCCTCCCAACAACTCCCTGCCATCGATCGTGGTCACCTGCAGGGGGTTGCTTAAAGGGATCGTCTGTATCTGGTGTTCAGCAGCAAACTCCTTGCTCATAAAATTGCAGGAGCTGCCTGAGTCCAACAGCGCCTTTATTTTTAGGGGGTGTCCATTTTGCAGCTCTAGCAACACATCAATAACTAGAGCAGGTTGAGGAGCTTCTGGCACGGGCACTTTCACTGCTCTTTGGCCTGGCTGCAGTGCCCCGACTGTGGCAACCAGGCGTTGGCTTTTACCTGCTCCGTTTCTCCCTGCTCTCCTCCCTCAACAGCTCCCACCATCCCTTGCCATTCCTTCCTCTGGGGGCAGACTCTGGCAAAGTGGCCTGGCTGTTGGCAGAGATAGCATTTCCGGGCGCCTTTTCCCTCCTTCTTAACCCCCTCACTGGGTTTTGAAAATGCGCGCGCGCGCGCTGTTCCGATTTCCATCGGCTCTGCCGGCGGGAAAGCTGGCTCAGGAATGTCTGGAATGCGGAACTCCTTCCAACGTTCCCCTCTCCCTTCCCGCCTCTCCAAGGCTCTTGCCTCCTGATGCGCTCCTATGGTCAGCGCAGATTTGGTCAGCTGATCCATAGACACCGCCCTGGGGCTCCGGGACAGCTCGTCTTTCACAGCCGAAGAAAGACCTTCTTCAAATAGCATCTGAATAGGTGCCGCCGATAAATCCCAACCCAGTCTGTGAATCAGCATGGTAAACTCAGTCCAGTACTCACGGACAGATCGGCTTCCCTGCTTGCAAGCCATTAGCTGTCTGCGCACCACCCCTTCCTCAATATCGCTGGAAAACATGATATCCATTGCTCTAAAGAACTTCATCGTGTCCTTTAGGACGTCATTGTGCGTTGCCATTAGGGGTCGAACCCAGTCCCGCGCCCCTTTCTCAAGATGCCCAATTACGAAAGCAACTCGCGATTCCTCATCAGGGAACTCATCGAACTGCACATTAATGGCATATTGCATCTCTGTCCTAAAGGCATGGTAATCCTTGGGGTCCCCCCCAAACTTCTGCACCAATCCTGGTACCTTTCTGGGGAACTGAGTGGCTCTCCCCTTCTTGTCTGCATCCTGAGCCCTTCTCTCCTCAAGCCTCGCCGTCTGCAGCGCAAGTTGGACTTCCAACGCTCGGTACCTTTCTTCCAAGCTTGGACCAGCGCCAACTCCTGCTCCTCCGGTTCCGGCTGGTTCGCTCATGATGCTTTCTCCTACACAGGCAGCGTACAGAGACTGTCAGACTGCTGTAATGGGATGATTAGCTGCTTGTGCGTAAAATCGTGCTCCCTCAGAGTTTGTGCGACTCCACAAACCTCTGTGTGTGACAGAGCTCCACAAACATGTCTGCTCTTAGTCACTCGTAGTGTCTGACAGTGGCTGTCTGCGGAAGCGTTTCCAGCAAAGAAGCTCCTTAACGGAAACGCGTCTCCTGGACTCACGGCGTGACAGTTTCCGGCGAGGTGTGGGTCTCCCTATGGGAGACTCAGATACCTCCCCACTGTTCTCGCTGGAAGCGTCTCTGAGCCCTCCCTCCTGCTCGCATTCCCTCAGAGATCCACTCCTCCCCCTGCTGGTTCCCGCCTCAGCTGTTGAGTCTCTTTCTTCCTCCCTGAGACCCTCCACCGCCTGATGCTCCGATGGCAGTTCCCTGACAGAATGGATAGGCCAGGACCAACAGAATTTGGACATCAAGGAAAGCTTTGGAAGCAACCAGAAGTGGCTTACCAGGCACAGCAGAACTGCTGTGCTCCCATAGCAGCTGTGAGCTCCAGTTTTTATACTTTGAACTTAACTTCTAGGTAACAGGGGCTTCCTTAGTGAGTGAACAACATGACACCATGTCCTTTTAATCACGCTTGTTCTTCCTAGTTTACGTTTGCGTGTTGAGTCCCACAGTGCCACCCCCAAAAAAATTCACACTTCACACTTCAATTTTTGTTTAAGGTTTTTGGCATAATTTTGGCCACAACTTTATTCAAATACAAAAAATGTGAGTGGTTGCTTAGGCATTGGTTTGACTATCTGTCCTTGCCCCCCAAGGACAGAGCTGGTCCCTTCCGGACACCACCGGAAGCCAGCGTGGGAAACAAGTATTGGGTGAGAAATGAAGCTGGGACACAGACCCACACCTCTCACCCTCATGTTCCGGTGGGGCTTGCACGGCCCAAGTCCGGCTCCACGGACAAGGACGAAAGAATGGCAAGCCCCTGGATTCCTTTAACGGAATTCCCTTTCCGCATCATTTGGAGGGATAGGCACTTACCCCTCCAAGAACCAATTTAACCAATGCCTAACCGCCATGGAGCCCACAGCTCCCCGCCAAACCACTCACAGCCCCAGCCAAGACCTCAGCTTGGACACCACCGCACCTAACCAAGCCTCATTACCAGAAGCAGAAAGGTGCACGCCATCAACTCGAAAAAAGGATGGCTCCTGAGAGAAAATCTCAGGATGAAAAATCACATCTCCGCCCAGCTCCACGATCTTTTTCGACACTGCGGAGTTAATGCATTTTCTGGCTCTTTCAGTGGCGGCTGGGCAACGACTGCCCTTCCAAGCGCGCCGTTGTAGCAGCCTTGACCAAAATATTTTCGCTGTTGGCACCATTGCCCGCAGCGCCTCCAAGTCCGACAAAATTGCAGCACGCAGGGAAAAACAGTCCGTAGAAACCAGGTCGTTCTCACCCAGCTGCACCACAATTGCCGATGGGGGTCCTTCCCATAGCAACTGCCTCCGAATCCGATGCAGGAGCTCTGACCAGCACATTCCCCTTCTGGACAGCCAAGACAACTGAATATGCCGAGGAAGGCCGAGACCTGGACCCATTCCCGACTGCCGTGCTGCAACACCAGCCCAGTGGATGATGCTGTGCCCCACCATCCAGATGCAGACAGCTGCTAAAACTGAGATAAACAAAACAATGTAAGAAACCATGTTAGCGAACATAACCTCTGAACGCACCCAATTTCCAGCGGCCCAAATCCTTTATTCTGGTGGCTGACAAGCCCCAGTGAGCTGCCGTCGTGGCAGCCCCAATCCTAAATGAATGGGGAGCAAAATCACCAGCTGTGCTGCCACAAGCCAGAATCGCCTTCCGCATCACCTTCGCAAATTGGTGCCTGCTAGGGGCGACCCATTTTCATGCCTGAGTAGAGGCCCATCCCCTGGGGTGCGCACCGCCAAGTACTTGCTGACATCTTTTACAGGGCAAGGGCCTTTGAATGCATTTGATTTCCAATGACCTGTATTTTATTTCCACTGCCTTATTAACACGGTTTCCGGCCTTCTCGGTGGTAGTTTGTCTAGGCATTGGTTCCCGACTAGCTGCACCTGACCTCAGCAGGGCAGCACTGACGACTGGGCCCCACCATATCGTCAGTACCAGCAAACATTGTGGGGGAGCAATGAATCCCAAGGCAATCGCATCCCACCAGGTGTCTTT
The DNA here is from genome assembly GCF_964188305.1 of Podarcis bocagei. NCBI lineage: Eukaryota > Metazoa > Chordata > Lepidosauria > Squamata > Lacertidae > Podarcis > Podarcis bocagei. The sequence goes on from NC_138128.1 coordinate 70,835,410, forward strand.
CCCCATAGGGGAAAGATGCACCCCATCTGCCCTAAAGGGGGCAACTGCCTTGAAGAAAAATAGCAGGGTGCAATATTACAGAACCACCTAAAGCAAGGACCTATTTTATTTTATTTGTTATTTTATTTACTTTATTTATTTTATTCTATTGTCCACCGCCTTATTAACATGCTTTCTGGCCTGCTCAGTGGTAGTTTGTCTAGGCATTGGTTCCTGACTAGCTGCACCTGACCTCAGCAGGGCAGCACTGACGACTGGGCCCCACCATATCATCAGTACAAATAAACAGCGTGGGGGAGCAATGAACCAGGATCAGACTCAAGCTCACCCCCAAATGCTCCCAGGGACTCTTGCGTGGCCGTACCCCTCGAAAGGGGGTGACAAAAGCATGGCGAATCCTTGGATTCCCTTAATGGAATATCTTTGCACATTGGAGGGGACAGGTGCTCCAACCCCCGCTCCAGACCACCTTGAACCAATGCCTTAAATTATTTCGAGTCCAGGGAGAGCTGCCATCAACTCAATCCAAGCCCTCTTGCATGCAGGAATGCAAACTTATGCTGGAGGAAGACAGCAAACATTCTCGCCCAGCTGTACCACCAGCACTGCGGGAGGACCTGCACAGGTCACACTCGACCACACCAAAGGAAGGATCTCCTCCCAAAGCATTCCCCATCTGGACATCCAGTATATGTTCACATGGGCAGGAAGACTGAGATGGCGCCCCAGTTCAAACTCGTCAACATGCTTGCCAGCCTAGTGTACAATGCTGTGGCCCAAATGTGCACAGCTGCTCCTATGAAAAAGGAAATAACAGACAAGCATCAGCACAGACATCATTGTGACACTTCCTGATATAACCCTTGTCAGCGTCAAACTTCCAATGACCCGTATTCACAATCCTGTCTACTAACAGGCCCCCAGTGTGCAGCCTTTGCAGCAGCACCTAATCGTAAGGAATGAGGCGTGTTCAGCGGTAAGCAAGTCGCAGGCCGTAATAACTGGTGCACAACGTGAGCACATTGATTTTCATGCACTAGGGGCAGGCCAGCCCCCAGGGAATAAAAGCCAAATATTCTGTTATCCATAACCAGGCAAGGGCCCTCCTCACCTGTGGCGGGAAGCCTGATTGTGGCACTCCTGCCCACTAAGTCTGTTTTAGAGTTCCCAACTCTAATGACAAGCTCCAAAGGATGAGGAAAAGTCCTGAAGCAATAAGCCTCCAGACTCTCAGCCCCGTACTGGCTCCAACAACCATTTTCCCAACCCTCAGTGCGAAAATGCAATGGACTACTGAAAGGAGTCTTGCATTGATCTTTAACCAGCAGACAAGTTTTAACTTGTTGCAGATACTGCATAGGTAAAATTGACCGACTTCCTGCCCACTGTCCTATGAGGTTGGAGCCTATTCCAACCTTCCAAGGCCCTGCGCACTACAAACTTTATACAAGGGTCTCTGAAAAATAAAGCTTCAGTGTAACAGACATTGCAGCAGACTGAATTCTTATAGTTATAACAGCACGCCCCATCTGCAGCAGGTGGACCAAATACTGCAGGATCTGCTCAGAGGATGGGGGCCAATTCATCTGAATGGCCGAGGACTGCCAGCTTAAGGCTAAGAAATCCATCCTTTCCATAAGAGGTAAAAGCAGAAGGGGAAATGGAAGCTGCCGCTCTCTGTAATTACTAATTGTTGTCAAAATGCCACAGGTGGTCTGGAAAAGTCTGGCAATAGCTGAGTCTGGAGCCCAGGATCTGAAGCGCTTCATCTGAAAGTGGGATAGAGTGTCAGCGACATCATTAGAGGATCCCATAATTTGGAGAGTAGAAAGCACAATATTAAACCTTAAGTGGCGCAGCTCAAAAGCATGAGCAGGGCGGCAGAAACTGTGCTAGAGCGTGAGGACTGTTTTGCCAAGATGCTCACCACTACCTGGTTATTAAACCAAAAAACGATCCGATGGTCACTGAACTCCTCGGGCCACATGTGAACTGCTACTACAATGGGGAAAACTCAAGAAAAGTTATGTCACATGATTGCCTCACCACACCGGGCTTGAGGCCATAGCTTTGCACACCAGCAACCCTTGAAATAAAAACCAAAGGGCAAAGATCCAGCAGCACCAGCATGAAGCTGAAAATCCCTGTGCAGGTTCAAGGTATCCTGCCATGGCGAACTACTATTGCATACATGCAGGAATTGCTACCATCGCCTGATATCTGCCTTCACCACACTTGGTAGGCGTACACAAAGGTAAGGGGACCTCAGACAGCCTGGCCTGGTGGGAAGATTAATTAAGTGACCCAGCAAGATCGGATCTGAGGAAGCATCACTTGCTACGAGGAAGTATTACAAAATAACTTCCTTCAAGGCAGACAGCTTCTCCATAGGCAAGTGGTATGTTTTAGCAACGATATCCAACTGGATCCCTAAATAAAGGGGAATATTGGGCAAAAGGTATTGAGCTATTGCTTGCCAGCTTCCAGCCCCCGCTTGGGCAGGGGGCATCTTGTGCTGCCATCATGATATGTGAATTTACAGGGCCGATGCTGGCCAGAACCCCTAAAGAAGTCCCGACAAAGCTGCTGCCGAGCCAGCTTCCTTTTCAGACACACACTCTGTGCAATGCAAAAAACACACTCCGTGCAGTGCACACACTCTCCATGCAATGCAACTACACACTCCGTGCAATGCAACTACACCCCCCGTGCAATGCAAAAACACGCTCTGTGCAATGCAACTACACACTCCGTGCAATGCACGCACAAACCCTCCGTGCAATGCAACTACACACTCCGTTCAATGCAACTACACACTCCGTGCAATGCAAAACACACTCCCTGCAATGCACACACACTCCATGCAATGCAACTACATTCCATGCAATGCAACTACACACTCCGTGCACTGCACACACCCTCCGTTCAATGCAACTACATACTCCGTGCAATGCACACACACTCTGTGCAGTGCAAAAAACACACTCTCTGCAATGCAACTACACCCTCCATGCAATGCACACACCCTCCGTGCAATGCACACACCTTCCGTACAATGCAACAACCCACTTTGTGCAATGCAGCAACCCACTTCGTACAATGCAACACACTTCATGCAATACAACACACTTTGTGCAATGCAACTACACACTCCGTGCAATGCACACACACCCTCCATGCAATGCACACACCCTCCGTGCAATGCAACTGCAAATCTCTCACGCAATGCAATGCAATTGCAGCCCGTGCAGCGCCGTGCTCTGCAACGCACAGAGCAAACTGCAATGCAGGTACGCAAAGGTGCTTTCCCCCAGTTGCATATTGCAAACGTGGCGCCTGTTACATCCCTCACAGTGAGGTAACCACCAAAAGGACCTAAGTGTCCAGGTAGAGCAATGGGGGAGCATGCAGCTGTCCCATACCGGGACCAATCCTGCAACCTAGGCATTACCGGCACTATGCGCTGACCCAGTGAAACCAAAGCTTCATGGACCACATGGGGACACTATTCAGGCTGGAAATGCTTCCAGGCCATCGAATTCTAGGGCAAAACCCTAGGATCACCTGCTAGGCCAGGCATAAATGTTTCCAGTGAAATAGCAGAGTTGAGGTAGCCCACAGCTTGTCCAGGTACCCCTGCTTGCCCTTTTAGAGGGAAGCACCCCTTCAAGAAACCCAAAGTTCTTCTATCACAAATGGGCCAAACTACCCAGCAACAGAATAGCCCAAAAGGAGCAGTTTGTTTTGTTTTGTTATAACAATGGCTAAGAGGGGGATATGAACCCTGTCTCCCAGGTCCTAGTCCTACACTTTAGCCACCAAGCCACAATGGCTCATCTCTAAAATGGCAGTCGCCACTATCAGGGCAAAACAAACTTAAAGAAAATAAACTCGTTCAGAAACAGCATAGTTCAAGAGCATATACAGAGTGCTCATAGTCCTTGGAGGCACAGGGAGCCTCTGGGGCCCTCTGTCTGCCTCAGATATACATTAGCAGCAACTGGGCCTGCAAGCAGATACATTCCTATAGCGAGAATGTCATAACAATATTAAAGGAACTCAAATTAGTGCTCCCACCCAAGGCTAGCTTAAAATTTGGCCAACAGCGCTGCACACACTCAAAATAAAGCCAATCTTCGGGGATACTATAAACGAAAGTGATTCCAGCTAAGCTGGGAACAGCCCTGACTAGCCCCACAATTTCAACAAGAGAAATGGGGGAAACCTTTTTGTGAAAGAAAGCCCTTAACGGGGGCTCTCTCACTATTGGGAAAGGCAAGCCACAGATACAGGGAGAATCTTCCCACAGGGCAGGGTAAGGGGTGGGGTGGGAAATCGAACAGGAAAAGGGGGGGGAAATAAATTATTTAAGGGACTAGAGAGGATTAAAAGAAAGGGGAAATAAAGAAATACAGTGGTGCCCCGCAAGACGAAATTAATTCGTTCCGCAATTTTTGTCGTCTAGCGAATTTTTCGTCTTGCGAAGCACGAAATCCCATAGGAATGCATTGAAAATCAATTAATGCGTTCCTATGGTCAAAAAAAGTCCAAACAAAGCCAAATTTGGTACAAAAAGTGTTTATTAAGTGCTCTTTAAAGTCACACATACTGTAAAGAGCAGTTCAAAAATTGAAGGGAAAATAAATTAACTTTATAAACAAAACATGTCTTTGTTTTTAGACAAAGGAAACAAAGCCGCGAGACATTTTCGTCTTGTGAAGCAAGCCCATAGGGAAATTTCGTCTTGAAAGGCAAATCGCGAACGGAAAAACCTTTCGTCTAGCGAGTTTTTTGTCTTGCGAGGCATTCGTCTTGCGGGGCACTACTGTAAAGAAATGTAACCAGACAATGAGAAGATTGTCCAAGTGCTCCATGTGATCCGGTGCAAAACGGCCAAGAGGATGTCTCATCGTCTGGCTCCTATATTTATAGCCTCTGACCCCTCCTCCGAATTGGCAACACTCAAAAATCCCCAGCAACCCAATTAACCCTTTACAGGTTTGGGTTCCACCAAATTTGCCTAGTCATGACACAGTGGCCTGTTCCCCCAACCGCAACACGTGCTCTCTGTTAGGGAGAACACGCTTTCTGTGAGTTATGTTTGCGATAAGAAGGACTCGGTCCTAATTTGTGGAAGACTACATCTTATCTTTATCCTGAATTTATCCTAAAAATGGGATTGTCTTCTCTGTTTGAAATCCAGTTTCTGCTCACAGGACTTGTGCTCTGTTCTTTTCTGTAGCCATTAGGGTGAGGATGTTCACTGTTCTTTTAGCTCACATATGAGGTAGCAGGTGTCCCAGAATCACAGATAGTTCATGAGGGGATACCTTTAATGTTATGCAGCTTTACTGGTGCCACAATTCATAAAACTAATCCATGTAAGAAGTCCAGACTAGCACCTATCATTACAGGAAGCAGTCAGAGCAGTCATCTCTCTGTGAGCATGCAACATAGCTTCACATTCTTGCTTAAGATTTAACTGGCTGTGCTCAAAACTTCTCCTATGTTGCCCAAACTAATGGTACTTTACTTAGCAACTTGTGAAAGAGACCGCTACAGGTCTTACAGTGTGCATGGAAGCGCTTGGATTTCTTTTTTAAAAATTAGATGACCAGGATCAGTGGTAATCAAGCCACACAATTTATAATTGGACTAGGAACAAAGGCTTACAGAACAAAGGATGTCACTTCCAGTCAGAGTTGAGCATTAAAAGCTTCTGTTTTAGACACTTAAAAAAATCAAAAATCTGGACATGCCATTCTACTAACTCTGGCAAAGTATTTGAACATTTCTTTAATCTCTCTTATCTGTTAAGGGATTCCAATTTGGCAGTGCGATGTAGCACTCCGGGTGGCCAACACATAGAAAATGACTCTCTAGCAAAGGACATTTATTATGCCTTGTTAGAAAAGATTTGTAATTGGAGAAGATCCATGTGCAAACAATGCGATCTGGAATGTGCTCCATGAGGTTAAAGTCCCCTGAACGTCAACGAGACTAAGTTTGCCTAAGAGCGTTTTGGATTGCAACCAAAGAAAACAGCTGGAATGAGAGTGACAAACTTGTCAGAGAGCATTAGGCAAATATGGAATTAACTAACTTTTGCCCCTATGAATCCATCACATTATTCAGAAATGCGGGCTTTGAATTTTTCAGCCTGTCACCTGGGTTGTCAAATCAGTACAACAAACCATGTAACAAAAGAAAGGAAAACAGGGAAAGTCACCTCTTCCCCTAATCAGAGCAGGTCAGCTTTCTCTCTGGGGATGCCATATACCCAGATCAAAAATCCCAGTTTGTATTCCCAGAAAGTTTTGCACAAAATTACCAATGTTCACATTTACAAAGCCCAATTGCCCTGTCAAGCTTTGATTAATAGGGCTACCACTGGTGGAGTGGTGTTTTCTATGCTGGGGGAATGGGGAAGAGCTTCTCTCCCCCAAACAATTGTGTGTTGTTGTTGTTGTTAAAAGAGTTTTGAAGCAAGCCTGGCTACTAATTAGAGGTCTAGGTATTGTGTGACTCATATCAGTTGTATTTGTCAATTTTGGGCTTCATGCAGAAAGTGCAGCGTGGCTTACTGTGAACGTAATTTATTTCAGTTTTGGGAGCACTGTGGTTTTTCTAATGAGCATCTTCTACCTTACAGGGGCTTCCCCATTTTCTTTGAGTCACGCTACATTCTCCATTACAGTGAACAGGGAAGTCCATTTATGCAGGAGCTTCATGTTTTCAATGCAGTGCTTGGGGAGCTCTCAGTCAAGGGGACTATTTTCAGGTTTGTATGTGTGAAGGATCAATACTGTTTCTTTTCTGTTTGGTTTATTAATTTTATGGATTGCTTCACACAACTGAAAGGTGTCTCAAAGCCATTTACAAGAGAGTAAAGCAAAAAATACAAAATAAAGCATCCACAAACACAACACAAATACAAATATACAAGAAGTGTTCATCCGAAATCACTTAGAACGCAGAATACCACCCAACACAAGGACAAACTCCAGAAACAGTCAATAAAAGCCAAACCACTTGGTGTGTTTAAAGGCCAGCCTGCCTGATTAATGCTTTCCAAAACCATATGCAAAACAAATCACAGCCACCCTCTTAATTTGGCAATGTCCACATACTTTTGTACCTGTAGATGTAATTCCTAACAAATAAAGTATGTGTTTGTTTCATCATAACAGTAGCAACCTCAAGCTTTGTGATGTGCCTCAAGCATGCAAGTTCCTACCCTTTACACATGGTGTGTTTTTGAAGTATCAGCTTGGCAGTTGCAGGTTTTCTGAGTGCAAGTTTTCTCTAAATCGGTTCCCTACTGCTACATTTAATGAGACTACTTAGTTTCATGTTATTTTATAGCCAGTTCAGCCCTAACATATCTACCGTTTATGTTGTACAAAATGTGATGTGATCTTTTTCCATTACGTGACATTGCATATTAAAAATGAAAGAGATATAATTTAATTTGAACAGTGTTATTAATTTACATCTATGTATAAGTTATTAACTGCTGCTGGTTGCTGAGCTCCAAGGTAGGAAGAACAGTGTTTTGATTTATGTATTAATTATAACGCAGAAGCCAAAGTTCCTTTTATATTTAATGTGTGATTATTCTCCCCAAAAAGTGCCTTCATAGACATTCCAGCATCACGGGGAGTTGGGTTAGTCTCCTACAGATTTCTATATGAAGGGTTCTCTAATCAGAAATCAATGGATTCACTCGCTCAACAATTGGCAGCCTTGGAAAATTACTAGGGCTGTGCCAAGTGCTCTCTTGTTTCAATTTTCATGTGGAAAATAGTGCACGGGAGACAGGACCATTTTCCTTGTGAGAATGTTCGCCATTATCCATTTCTGTTTGCTGCTATTGTTTCCTCTCTCTGCTGCACCAATCTTTTAATGACTGCAAGTACTTCTTCTTCCTTTGGGGGAACCAGAGCTCATTAGCAGAGCAGCTGCCTTGCCTGTAGAAATCCCAGGTTTAATTCCTGACAACTCCTGTTTTGCAGTGGCAGCTGGTGCCCGTTGCGGCTGGTGGGGTGGAAGGCATGGAGCCCCAACAGTAGGTGGGGACAGAGATAATGACTGACATTTTTGCCCCCATTTTCCTCCCTGGTGAGTTCTACAAGGGCAACACTGAGACTACAGAGGAGGAGGAAGCCAGCAGGCAGGGCGACCCCTCGGATTGGCTGTAAGCAAGAAGACTGAGTGGTGGCTGAGGTTGGTGCACCAGTGTCCCATTAGTCCTAGTGGGTCAGCTATTTTGCTTTGTTTTTCTTTTTAACAGGAAACAGGTAGGACATGATGCAATAGGCCCTAGAAAGCTGCTGCTAGTCAAGTTGGCCAGTGTTTTTCCTCTTAAAAAATGTTTAGGGGTACTCTCATTTTGACTCAAGAAAATCACCATTTTATAGTTCAAATTGGGGAAAATAAATACAGTAAATGGACAAAAGTACAAAGAACCTGCATTACGTCATATTACACAGCTGACAGCTCGCAGTAACTTCCATACTGGCATGAGGTTGTGTGCAGTAATATCTTCCCGATTCCAGGCTAGATTTCAACTCCTACTTCACACATTAAAAGCTCACTTCCATCTGAGACTCAGGAAACACCCTGACAGGAAATGAGGCCGTCATCAGGGGTGACAAGAGAAGTGACCATTCACCATGCTATTCAACAAAAATGACGATTCACCGTGCTAGAGAAGAAACTAATTTTTTTAATTTTTTAAGTTTCTTCTTCCATTAGATTCACAAAATATTTAGGGGTATGAGTACTCCTGCGTCGTCCCCCCCCCCCAGAAAAAAAGCACTGGAGTTGGCAAAGATGGGCTTGGCCAGGGGCAGCCAAAGCAATACCCTCCAGAGGTTGTTAGACTCCAACTCCTACCACCCCCAACATTTCACGATACTGGCATGGGCTGATGGAAGTTGTAGTCCAACAGCATCTAGGGGGCAGCACACTGGCTACCCCTGCACAAGGTGGACAAATAATCTGGACTGAAATAAGTCTTCTTCCTATGTTCCTTAATGAGTCAGTGACAATGGGTAACCCAAGACTATTCAGGAAGCACAAATGTCCTTATGCCATTTAGCTAATCATGCTTGGCTGCTGGGTAACATCATCACTGAAGGCAACACAGTACTGATTCAGAAGGCACAGTGAGCCTTCACTCTAAATAGTTTTTGCTCACATTCAACACAACTGTCAAAAGAGAAATGCCAAAGACTGTGTATGTGCTCCTTGAAAATGCCCAAAACGTAATGGAAAAGTAGGCTCTTTTTCAGCTAGAAATTGCCCTGTCAGTCATGCATCCATGAAAAAGAAATAATTTCAGCTGCTTAACAGTGCAATCCTATGCATGCTTCCTTAGAAATAAGTTCCACTGTGATAAGTAAGCTCACTTCCAGGTAGATGTACATGTGGATGCTGATTTAAAGGATTATTTTTACAGCAATGAACGCCTCGATTTTCCAACAAAGAGGACGATTTGCCACAGGCCGTGGTGTGAAGATAAATGCTTGGTAGGGGATAGATCAATGTGCAAACACCACCCTCTTTTCTTTTTGGAATAATAATAAAAAAATATCATTCTGATTGTTAGTTGCAGCTAAGGATGACACCCTTCTGTGCCTAGTAACTATGTTGCATTCCTCAGCAGTAGCTGGCTTCAGTTAATAAGAACTGTTCTGTTCGGTGAACGCTCATGTAATCCAGAAATTATACTGGGTTCGTCACACAGGATAAACTTGGTGACATTCAGTAATGAAGAATGAGCTACTTTGTTGGCTGGCAAGTGAAAATCAGCAACAGAGAAAATCCCAGCATATACATTTTTCTCTGTTATGTAAATGGAAGGCGCACTCAGCTTACCTTTCCACATGGTAGGATGGGACAAGGCTTTTCTCTCCTTTTTTTAAAAGTTTGCAATTTCTATCTGACACTCAAAGATTTCAAAGGTCTTGCAAATGAGAATCCTAATGGGAATCAGAACCCCTTTGGCTTCCAACTTCCCATGCATTCCTAAAGTGAGGAAGCTGACAACATTTGAAGCCAAGCAGACACATCTCATTTCTCCCGCCCAAGACCTCAGGGGAGCACTCCCCTGGGCAGCCTTTACAAATCTGGATGAGCAGCATTTTAATGCCGCTCATTTAAACTGCGTTTTAAAATCTAAGGATGTTTTCATCTGTGACAGGATAATCATGGCCTAAGGGGCCACAAGGTCTGATAGACAGGAACCAAAAATGTCATCTATCAATCATTTGTAATGACACAGTAAGACAGAAACAAAAAAATCCTCTGGCTTTTCTTTTCTTTTGGGAGTGTAGCACAAGTGTTAATACAGAAATGATTTTTATTACATTTAAATCCTACCTTTCCACCAAGGTGCTCAAGGTGGTGTATGTGGTTTATCCCCCCCCCATTTAATCCTCACTACATACCTGTGAAGTAGTTTAAGCTGAGAGAGAATGACTGCCAACCTAGCAGTTCGAAAGCACGTCAAAGTGCAAGTAGATAAATAGGTACCACTCCGGCGGGAAGGTAAACGGCGTTTCCGTGCGCTGCTCTGGTTCGCCAGAAGCGGCTTAGTCATGCTGGCCACATGACCCGGAAGCTGTACGCCGGCTTCCTCAGCCAGTAAACCGAGATGAGCACCGCAACCCCAGAGTCGTCCGTGACTGGACCTAATGGTCAGGGGTCCCTTTACCTTTACATACCTGTGAAGTAGTTTAAGCTGAGAGAGAATGACTGGCCCAGGGTCACCTGGTGAGCTTTATGGGTGAGTGAGGATTTGAACTTGGGTCTTCTAGTTCCTAGTCCATCACTCTAGCCATTAGGATGTAGGGGGTGTTAGGGGAGGGATAGTACCTTTGGTGGGGAACACGTTGTGCTTCTTCTGGGGAAGTTTGTCCACCTTTGGTCCCCACCCTGCACTCAGCTCTCGCCAGTGGCTCCTAGAAGCTGTCAGCATGTGATAGTGGCCACACCCTGGGAACAACTTCAACTGGTGGCTAAACCAGGTGAGAGAAGAAAGAAAAGGCCTAAGGAGTAAACAAATGTGGAGTGGAGTCTCTAAAACAGTAGGATGGCACTTTGTACACCTCCTTCTGGCAACTCCTCCAGTCATTGCTTTGCTTTTCTTTGGACCACATCAGCGAGGCCAAGATGGGGGTCTTGTCATCTGGGCAGCCCAGGACCTCCATACACACTGCCCAGGCTTGTGCCCAGAGATGTCACTTCAGTGCGGCTTATAGAGCAAAAACAATGCAGGAGCCAACAGTTACGGCTCTCTGCAGCCACAACAAGCACTGGGATTCTTCAGAAGTTTGACTTCACCTGCAGAGGTGCACTCCCTTGTCTTATGAGACAGAGTGATGCTAACAACTCTAACCATTACATTACATTACATTACACTGGATTGCACACCACACTGGCTCAAACCTGCTTCATCAGATGCTTATGTGTTTGACAAGGGTTCATATGAGAAAACAAACTAGCTGTACACGGTGGATCTCTAAAGGCAATGAAACCACAAGTGACAGAATTAGACCGGCAGAACAGAGATGATTTCAACATCCATTTAGCTGCCAGTGGTACCTAGAAATAAACCAGTCATTAGTGGTAAATCTGCACTGTAAGCAGGGACGCGGACTTAGAAAAAATATTGGGGGGGCCCGGGAAAGCTCATGAATAATAAATAAGCTCATGAATATGCAAATAAAGTGGCTCCGGCCCTAAATAGGGCAAGCCACGCCCCCCCAGCTAGCCGATTGGCTGGCTGGGAGGTGTGGCCAGTCGGGATTCCCCTGTTCTCACGGGATTTCCGGCAGTGCCTCCGATTAGGGCGCGCGGCTGGCTGGCTGGCGAAGGAGCAGGTGAGGAGGAGGCGGGGGACGGCGGCGGCGCTCTCCTGGAAGGGCGCCGGCCCGAGATTATTTGGGGGGCTGAGCCCCCCCAAAAAAATTTTTGAGGGGGCTCGAGCCCCCTCAAGCCCCATGGAGTCGGCGCCTATGACTGTAAGGTAAATAACTTTGACACCTTAAGTCACCTATTGCTTTTTTTTGGTGTGAATGCTATTCTCATTAAGACCAAATGCAACAGCACTATATTTGCTAATGAGTTACTCATCAACATCATGCTGGAGTTTCCCTTTGAACCTTTTTGTTCAAACCAGAAATAAAAACTGGATGGAGAAGATTCATGGAAAGGAGGGGGAGAAAGCAGTGTCAGTTAAGACAGTGTTAGCTGGCAGAGGCAGATGCCATCTCATTTTGCATATCTGAGTTTAAAGACTTTATTTCCCATAACCTTGCATGCTTTATCCCTCTATTATCTTCAATTGCCAATCTTTTCTCTCCTTTTGTTGGGAGAGTTTTTACTTTCCTAAAGGACTTCTAGCTAGAAGAATGACATTTCAGCACAGAAGTGGAAATCTGCATGCTGAATAGCAATTGTGAAGCAAGCACCAAGGGACTCCTTATTTATTCACTCAAGATTAACATATCAAATAAGACTCAGCCTCAGAATTAGGGGTGTGCAATGGGAGAAAACATGGCTTTGTTACTTGAGTCATTATCATTGTTAAAACCTTCATTTGTCCTATTATCCCTTTGTTAGGATCATTTTAAAGTCATAAAAAGGGGGGGTGTCACATCTTCATTATTCTCATTCATTTTCGTTGCCTCCTAATTTCTGTGCTAAAGACCCAGCAGCTCTTCTGCTGCCTGCAACGTTGGTATTTTCCATCTTATTGACATAAATTGTTCTATCATTCTGCTACTCTTCCAAAGAATCAGAGCTAGCCAGATTTCAGATAGGGGAGGGTAAAGGACCTCCATTTGATGAGCAATTAAATAAAGCTTTCAGGCAAAAAAATGGGGGGGGGATAATACGGTAGACAAGCACCTATCAGGCAGATATGGGCAACAAGCTTCAGCAGTAGTGTGGCATGGTGGAGAAGCACTAGACTGGCAGGAGGCAGGAGACTGGGAGGGTGGAGAAAAAACCTATGGCAGCAGAGTTTGACTGGTTCCATATTACTCTATCCCCTTTCCATGAGACAACCTACTGGTAATTCCATTTCAGAAAAGCTCACTGTCCTTTGTCCCACTTCCCGACCATCATAAAAGAACAGGAGCCCGAATAAAAACACCTTTAAAGTCCAGGGGATAAGGAAGTATCCAATTCAAAACAGTTCCAAGGCATGGGTGCTATCCTTAATCTAGGGTTCTTGACGACTGATATGCTTCTTTTCTAAAGGCAAATGTCACCCTATTTATGATGGTGTTATGATGCTGTCTATAAAGCTATCACCATCCATGATGCCACGGTCCCACAAGTTTGACACTGTAAATCCCCAAAATATGCGAAGCAGCCTGCACAAAAGTAGTACAGAGCTGTGTCCCCCGCCTGCCCACCCATTCTTGTCACCTATTTTAGTTCATCTGTTTGCTGAACTTGATAGTTCTGCAGGTTTGGCGGTGTCTAGATCAACAATTTGGATCTTCTTAGGGCTCATCCAGACTTCTGCTTGCCTTTTTGCATTCTCCCGGGGAAACCTGATCTTTAGCACTCATTCAGAGCAAACGGCCATTGACATTTGCCCCAATTTAAAACTAAACAGCAAGTTTTCCCTAGGGAAGGAATGGGACAAGCGGAAAACTGCCTGGACCTGTTCTTCCTAGGCATGGAACAAGTAGAAGTGTGGATGAGCTCTTAGTTTAGAAAACAGGCAAATAATGGGGACATGACAGAGAACTTTGGCAGTAACTGTCAGAGGAGTAACAGCACTTACATGACCATCCCTCTGACCAGCATCATTGTGGCTTATCAGGAGGGGGAAGGGGAGCAAGGCGGACATACTGTAAGCAAACTGAAAGGAGTGCCAAAATGGTACCACTGGAGCATTGGCTATAAAGACCTTGCTCCTCTCCTTCCTGATAAGCCATCTCTCTTTCTATGGCTAAAACCATAGAAAGAATAGTGGGGTAGTAAATTCTGTTGCGCCAGAAGTGGTTTAGTCATGCTGGCCACATGACCCAGAAAACTGTCTGTAGACAAACACTGGCTCCTTTGGCCTGAAAGCAAGATGAGCACCGCAACCCCATAGTTGCCTTTGGACTTAACCATCCAGGGGTCCTTTACCTTTTACCTTTAGTAAATATTTCAGTAAATTAGAGTGCCTTCAAGAAATGAAAAAGCCTAGTCTGTATAGCAGGCTAGAAGGCTAGAAAGAGAACTGTGGAGGAAACTGGGGGGAAATATAACAGCATTCATTTATTTCTCCTTAAATACATGTGACTAATAGAGTCAGTTTTAATACTGAGCTTATCTGAACATTAGAGCTTGAAAGAGTCACTATCTTTTCTAAAAGAAAAATTGAACATTTGCATACAGGGAGATCTTACTTGTACCAATCAGAAAGAGAGAGATCTTGGAATTGCAAATATTATTCCAGTAGGGTGATACTGTATTTGAAAGAGAGTCTAGAAATGGGAATGAAAAAGTAATCCTTAGGTGTGTTTTTCTCCCCCTTAAGTTTGCAAAGTATAAAAGATTTTGAGCCCGTTACATTTAATGATTCATGTCAAGTCACCTACAGTTAAAGAAGCCAATTTCGATTTCCATGTATATGTAGATAAAATTGATCTTATGGCACATTGGTGCTCTTATTTTGGAATGCCATAGAATCATAGAATTGGAAAGGACCCAGGGGGCCATCTAGCTCAATCCCCTGCTATCCTGTTGTCTTTACTAGTACTACTCTGGAGTAAAATGGACAGGAACTGCAGATGCAGTTAAACAACACATAATAATTAGCAATCATATAGTGCTATTTGGATGTCCATCTGCATTAGCTCAGTGACCCTCACAACTTGATGAAGTAGATTATTACCCACATATTGCAGACAAGAGGCACAGAGCCCATGAGATAATGGCTTGTCAAAGCTATCTAATGAGTTCATTTCTGAAGCAGGGGCAGGAACTTTATTAATAAATATGCAATCTGCTTATAAACAAACACTGTAAGCAACTAATATTTACAGTTTACTGTAGATATTATGGTGGTTAATTTTTAATCAGTAAAAACTCTTGTCAATCCAATGAACCAGTATCCCTCCCTCTTGAACCTTGCTACACAGCAAGATAAAAACTGCAGCTATATCTCTTTATACCTGGTCTGCCTAACCTGTGGTCCCCCTGATGCTTTAAGACTTCAGCTCCCATCAACGCCAGCTTGCATGGCCAATGGTCCAAGAGGATAATCCAATGGTTTTTGGAGAGCAAGAGATTATCCACCCCTGCTCTAGACAAACCTTCGGAAGGCAAGCTGAACCAAGATTTATCCATATCTCCAGAAACTTAAACAGGACCAGTGTTTTTTCAGAGGGTACTCAAGTACCGTATATGCAGTACCACCACCTCTTTTTTGTTGCTAAAAAGTGTGGCACTTACTGTAACAACTTCATAAGGAGTACCAGTGCCTATTTTTCTAGGAAAAAAGGACTGGTGAGGACAATAAGTCATACTAAGTAGGGATGTTGCTAAAGTTTGGGTGATAGGCTGTTAACATGGAGCCTTTCTAAGTGGTGTTGTTATTTGGCTAAGTTCTGCATTCTCCATCATGTTCCACAAGCCATTTTTGGGTGAAAAATCTGGGCCGCTGTTTGGAGATTGTGAGGTGCTTGTCTGTTAATTACATTTCTATGCCACTTAAGATACATGATCCCAAAGTTCTTTTCATAAGATGTTAAAACCAAAACACAGACGTTATCCCCAAATAAAACAATGAAACAGTTACTGCCCTGTCTGAGGTGTTATATCTGAATTAAAGCTATGAGTTGCATCTTTCTAATATTTGTGAAATGAGCCAAGCAGAAGGGGTGGTAGTATTTTCTGCAGAATGGGGCTGTTAGGACATGCAGTGGTTTCCCCCCACCTACATCTTGATTTTTAGCAAAATATATTGAGTTGTATCCAATGGTATCGCTCAGTTGACAATAAGTCTTCCTTTGAGGAAGGAAGCAATTTTCAGGGATACCCTCACCCCTCTAAATTAGCTCTGGAGTGCCCCTCAACTTTCTGGAGCAGATTTAGAAGTGGGGGATTCCAGATGGCAGGGAGAATCATTGAGAGGAAGACAGAGGTGTTAGTGGTGGCTTATATCCCTGCTTCTTCATGCTAGGATACTTGTGACACCAAAATGCAAAAGTATGTAGGCCAGGAGAAATTCACACTAAAATGCTGGAGAATTTCCATGAATACTACTACTACTTCTTCTTCTTCTTCTTCTTCTTCTTCTTCTTCTTCTTCTTCTTCTTCTTCAAAAATCAAATTAATGTTAAAAATCTGTAGAACTGGAAAAACGAGAACCCAAGAAAAAGCAAAATTGACAGATTTGTGTATCCTTGGACACCACTGCTACTACCCAAAGCTCTACCCAAACTGCAATTGCTGCAAAACTGGGGATCAGAATCTAAAACTCATCAAAATTAAGAACCCTAATAATTGACTCGTGTTCTGAAACTTTCAAAAGTGTCATTATTCGGTGTTTGAAAAGTGGAAAAGCAACGGAGAGTACAAAAAACATATAACTGATGCAATCAATTCTAAACTCTTTCTAAACCTACTTAATGTTTGACTCCATTGTATATGCATGGGAATGTTTCTTGGGGGGTTGTATGGGGATTGTTTGTTACGTACATTTTTAGAAACTGGAAAACAAAGAAAGAAGACAAAAGGGAAAGTAATGTGGAAGGAAAGGTGAAAAAGGAGGACTTGCAAATATATAGAACACTACACCAGCCTTTCCATTTGCCAGTTTCATCTAAAGAAATTGCTATCTTTTGGAGTACAAGGTGGGAATAAGGGTAATTGAATTATGAGTCCCACGATGAAAGAGTGGTAATGACTTTGTTCTCTGCTTCCTTGACTTCTGCCCTCAGTTTATATAAAGTAGTATGACGTTATTACATTTTGTACACAAGACTCTCCTGAGACATTTGATTATATAACTATCCTAGTGATAGTGAGACTTGTCAGCTATTCAGGCTCCTACCCACCCACAAAGTTACTGAAATTGTTTATATAGTGACCTGAGGAGAACAGGATTTCTAATAGAGTCGCAGGGTAACAAAAAAAGTGGTACATTGCATATTGTCAGCAGATTCCACAGTCCAATTTCTCATAAACTTTGCAAACTAGAACCTCCTTCTAAATTCACTTTAGCTCCTGAATTCTGCCCCCCCAATCCATTGACAGCCATCACCTTGCAGGTAAATGCACATAATTGTTGTTGTTGTTAATTTATATATTAAATTTGCAACTAAACATGTCTCTCATATCAGTCCCTACAGCCACAGCAGGCGCTGTAACCTTCCAACAGTTTGACTTCTCCATTGTCCCAAAGCACACTCCTCCATTGTCTCCTGAGACAGACAAAGGTCAACGATATTGAATTTGTTAATTGCTTTATCTTGCTCAGGGGAACCCAAAGCAACCAACAGCAAATCAAACAAATGGAGAAAAAACACCTCACACTGATACATTAAAACCAAGAGGAAAAAGAAAAACGTCAGAAAAACCTCACACAGAAGGAACTCTTGGATTAGCTCTGAAAGTCAGTCAGTCAGAAGCACAGATAGAACCTGAGATGGCCGAGGCTTTCTATATATGCCTTGCCTCTCTGCAACTTGCATGGTTATCATGGTTAGCAGGAAGAAATATGGGGTCCTTCACTGCCCATCATTGGCCTAGTCTCTTTTGCAGAATTCTTGAGTACCGTATTTTTCACTCCATAAGATGCACCTGACCATAAGACGCACCTAGTTTTTAGAGGAGGGAAACAAGAAAAAATATATATTCTGAATGAAACAGTGGATGTATGATTTTTGTGGTTCATGCTGTGGCCACAGACATGTGATTTGATGGTGAGTTTGGGGTAGCCCAATACAAAAATCCTGAGAATCCCTGTGGATCCGTGCTTTGTAACCACGTCTTTGTGCCATTGTGGCCCCAGTCAACAGTGGATGTGTGACCTTTTTTTGGTACAGGCTGTAGCCATGGACATGCTATGTGATCTGGTGGTGAATTTGGGGTGACCCAATGTAAAAATCCTGGGCTTTTACCTCCCCCCTCCCAGGCAGCCTCCTTTATCCTAGCCTCCCTTATCTCTCTCCCGATCCCACCGATCAGCTGCTTCCTTTCACCACTCCCTTCCCTCTTGTTTGCCTTGGTGTCTTTTTCTTAGCTGGAGCAGTTTTTTGCTCCTCCTTTTCTTCTAATTTTTCTCCTCATTGATTTAGTCTTCCTGTCTCCTCTCCTTGCAAGTTTGCTGTCTTTACCTCCCCCCTCCCAGGCAGCCTCTTTTACTGCTAGCGTCCCTTATCTAGCTTTCGATCGCTTGCGATCAGCAGCTTTGTTTCAGCACCCACTTCCGTCTTTCAAAAAAAAAAAAAAGCATGATCAGCTTTCTGCCCCTGGGCAATTTGGCTCCAGGGACCACGCATTCACCCCATAAGATGCACAGACATTTCCCCTTACTTTTTAGGAAGAAAAAAGTGTGTCTTATGGAGTGAAGTTACAGATAGGTAGCCGTGTTGGTCTGCCATAGTCAAAATAAAAAAAATCCTTCCAGTAGCACCTTAAAGACCAACTAAGTTAGTTCTTGGTATGAGCTTTCGTGTGCATGCACACTTCTTCAGATACACTTCTGAAGAAGTGTGCATGCACACGAAAGCTCATACCAAGAACTAACTTAGTTGGTCTTTAAGGTGCTACTGGAAGGAATTTTTTTATTTTGATTATGGAGTGAAGAATGGTATATTAATGAGTGAAATAGTTAAGGCAGCAATCCTGTTCATAGTCAACTGGGAGCAATCCTCAATGAGTGTAGAAGGGCTTATGCCTGAGAATATACGAATAAGGTTGGGCTGTGTGGCATTGTTTGAAAAGTGGTCCAATGTTTTATTAATAGCAGGAACTATTTGTCCTGCAATATTGATTTCAGCTGTGGTAAGAGAATGGATTTGAGCCAGAGTTGTTTTAATCTTACAACTCTGTCTGAATTCCAGGAATTATGTTTTTGGTAGCCCTCATTTTCACAGAGGATGTCTGAGGAGTGCATTTATATTAACTAAGCAGGCGGGGAAAGCATAATTTTAATGCAGGCTGTTGTTTCAATTCCAGTGTGATAAGTTTGAGAAATGTCCTTAATTAATCTAACATTTATTTTTAATTGATAGAGGGCTAACTGGAACCATCCCTCTTTTATAGCGTAATCTCTCTTTAAATATCACTTATCTTTATAATTAAAAAAACTTGCCAATTTTTTTAAAAAATCTGTAAGCTTCTTCGTCCAAACTACTCTTAGCTATTTCTTTCTGGAGTTAATTTAAAGTGCCAATTTTTGCCTTTAAAGTCCTCAGTGGTTTGTGAGGAGTTTATTGGAAGGACTATCTGCACCCATATCAATCTGTGCAGATCCTGGGTCCCTGCATCCTCATCTGCCATCAACCCCCCCCCCCCCGATTGGAGGGCACCAGGCAGGGGCGCCGACTTATAAAAAATTTTTTTGGAGGGGCCCGGGAAAGCTCATGAATAATAAATAAGCTCATGAATATGCAGATAAAGTGGTGCCGCCTCCTCGTGAGCGAATAGGGGAGAGCGTGCTGCGCCTATTAATCAGCTGTGAGGGAAATTGGGTGGAGCTTTTGCTCGGGAGGGAGGGCAGGAGGCATGCAGCCCGACCCTGTGCATTTAGGGCTGGGGGAGGGGCGGCGATGGCACTCTGCTGGAGGGGTGCCCGAGATTATTGGGGGGGCGGAGCCCCCCCAAACGAATTTTTGAGGGGGCTCGGGCCCCCTCAGGCCCCATGGAGTCGGCGCCTATGGCACCAGGCCATTTTCAGTGGCCCCACATCTTTAGAACTTCCTCACCCAGGAGCTACATATGGTCCTCTCATTGGTGGATTTTAAGTGGACTTAAAAAAAAATGGTTCAGCTTAGTTTATTTAATTTAATAGAAGGAGCTGCCTCTTCCTCCAAAGAATGCCATAAGAAAAGTCATGGTAGTTTTGGATCCGTAACCAAGTGATCTCACCAATTAACCACAAAAAAGAGTTACAGATAGGTAGCCGTGTTGGTCTGCCATAGTCAAAATAAAAAAAATCCTTCCAGTAGCACCTTAAAGACCAACTAAGTTAGTTCTTGGTATGAGCTTTCGTGTGCATGCACACTTCTTCAGATACACAGTGTGAAGAAGTGTGCATTCACACGAAAGCTCATACCAAGAACTAACTTAGTTGGTCTTTAAGGTGCTACTGGAAGGATTTTTTTTTATTTTCACAAAAAAGAGGGCCTTTTCAGTGATGATGCTCCCTAGAACAGCAAACCCAAAAATGTTTCCTTGGTGCCATCTTTGTGGGGTTGGTGCCAGATAAAGACCACTCAGTTATTTTAAATAAACGATGATGTCTGGGCCTCTCTCTGGATTTTAACTTTGGAGGTGCAACTGGACTTGGTTTATGTTGTATTTATGTTATCTTTGATTTTATAGTTTGATGTCTTATTTGTGTTTCCATTGTTTTCTTATATGTTGTAAGCTGCTCAGAGAACTTTGTGTTGTGGGGAGGCATACAGATGTCATAAATAAATACCAACTGGACTCCAAGCCTTTCCAAATGAGACACTCTTAACACGTGTCCCAACTTTCTGAGCCGAAGTCCCAGTCCATAGCAATTCACAGTCTTTGAAACATGCATCTAGCATTCTTAACTTTCTCTACTATAAGGACCTTTAGAACTTCATATTATATTGTTGTGACCTATAGTCTCATGGGCACCATATTGCGGTTTCCTAGGGTCATTCGGTTGCTCCCCTGGTAGAGCCTTTGCTTCATTTCACTTCAATGAACTTAAGAAGAAAGGAACTCAGTGAAGCCAGGTCGTCCAAACATAGAAAGGTAAGCACTTATGTTTACTCCCTGTCAAAACCATGTCACTGCTTGACTAACAGATGGTTGGTTGCAGCAAGCACAGCTAGGCTTTGTTTTCACCATACCCCTGTGCAGATGGCTACAATGTGAACATAAGGAATTCATGGTGCTATCCTACTATTCCCTCCAGGTTTTGGTTATCCACCCATTTTCTTCATCAGCACAGGTCTCATTCCTCTCTGTTTGATGGATTCTACTCATGGTCCATTTCAGATGTGATCATAGCTGCTCTTATACCCATTATGTACCTGTCACCTTTATGTATCTGATGAAGTAGACTCTGCTCTGTGAAACCATAATAAATTAGTTAAGTCTTGAAGGTGTGTGCAAGAACAACTTTTTGTAGAAAGTAGAGAATGTATTCATAACATAGCCAGGAAACACAGGAGAGAATTTGTGACAACTAAAAAACATGATTGGGCAGGCTACTATATAGCACAAATCAAACTGGTGGTTTTTGTTTGTTCGTTTTATTTAACATAAATAGGTGAAAAAGGGAGCTGCTACTAGATGCTATATTTAAATCTCTGTTTATGGCTAGGACTTGCAAACACGTCCGCTATAAAAATTTCTGCCGAAGTAGCTTTTTGAATAGAACTGCTTTTCCAAACACATTGTTCCAAAAGACACCAGACTGCTGGATAAAGATGACCTTAACACTGTGTATAGGAAAATGGATGGCATTCAGAAGACTATATATATATATATATATATATATATATATATATATATATAGGAACTCAAACACTGAGATCCTGCTCTGTTCTAGTAACTAGAAGCCGAAAGCACCAGCCTGAAGATGACGAGTGAGACCTCGTCGAAACGTCGCCTAGACACCCCAACTCTTACACGGGAAGATACCCGAAGACACCAAAACCTGCATATATATATATATATATATATATATATATATATATATAATCGCACAAAGTGACTGAATGCAAAACAAGATGAGTCCAGCACATACAGAAATCCGGGATTGTTGTAACAGATTCCATACAAAGATGACTGTCAGTTTTCGTGCAAGTAGAAAAGCAACATGGTCTCAACAGGAAAAACATTATTAACCTTATAGTTTGCAGCCAGAGCTCAGAAAGGTTTTGTTAAATTAAACTTTACTGAACTTCCTTCCACCCACCATCCACAGAGAATTCTAATCTTACTGCATAGACACACTCAGTGGAAAACAACGAAGTTACTGGAAAGCTAATTTTTCCCATTCAAATCCACAGATGGAAGCCCCACAGAGGAAAGGCTGCTATGGCAACCTTACCTGGGTTTTTCTGAGAGATGTCCATTGTGGTGTCTTTTATTATGGGATTGCTGACTAATTGTGGACTGCAAGAGAGATGTTCGATGGGATGCTGAAGAGATGCATGCAGTGTTTAATGAGCTGAGATTAAGGAAAGTGATCTGTGCAATATAATATCGGCTGCAGAACACCAGCTGTGGAGGTGAGTGGGCCTGGGATTTTAATATTTTTACAGATGGTGAAAGGGAAATGGACTAAATCCTTTTCTTATTCAGCTTCCACTCTCCCCTGCCCTCCTCCTGCAGCATCAGACAGATGAAGATTTTCAAGAGTTAGTCCCACTTAATAGCTTGCAAGATCATTAAGTGGGTGAGGGCTGAAGTTAAGATTCCCTTTAAGGTTATTTGCTAGGCCTACATCTTAGAACAATCTGGACATGGGAAAAAGAAATTCAGCAATCTTGGGATCTTCTCTCCCTCTGTTATCTCCCCATGGTTAAGCGTCTTTGAGACAGGGACCTATCTCTCTGTTTATGTCCTGAAGCACTATGTAATTTGATAGATTCATGGAAGTGACTCACTTAAGGAGTAGCCAGTGTGGTGCCCAGTCTTCCAGATGTCATTGGGCAAACTCGCACAATCCCTGATCATTTGTAATGTTGGCTGGGCTGATGAGAGCTGTAGTTTTTTGCCCTGGTATATATTTTTCCAGCATTCAAGAGGCGAGGGCATGCATTTTCTCCCTTCCATCTTGATGGGGCTCAAACTCCTGCTTCCCTATAGAGTGAGACACTAGAGGATGCTATCAGTGTGCGCCATGGTTCCTTTCTTTGACAAAAGGGTCTTGAACCTCTGTCCCAGGAAGGCTTTGAGTGCTTCCTGCTGGTCCTCTGCCAGGACACAGGGATGCGTGTCCTGATTTCCCTCCCCTTTGTTTGTGTGGAGTTCCAAGTCAGTGGTGGTGAGGAGAAAGAGACTTGAACCCGTGTCTGGAAGGGTGCCTGGGAATTGCTGGCTGCAGCACTGGGGCTGCTGGAGTGGGAGTTGTATTGATTTGCACACTTCATTGGACGATTATACAGTGGTGTGTGTCTCAGGCATGTCCCCATTGTTGTGAGCTTATTGGCTACCTCTGTGAATGACAAGTGGGCATTAGTGGCAGCACAATCCCTGATTGGTAAGTAACAGAGGGATGCTGTATCTGTTATTTTTTTCTGCCATTTCTGGTTGCATGTGTCTTTCCTTTCCCCTCTCCTCCAATAAGTTGCCATTGGATTTGGCAACTGCTGTCTCAACATAGAAGCAATGTGTTTCTGGACCTGGTATATGTGAGCACAGGATTGCTCTTCCCTTCCTGGAAATGTTTCCATTCCCAAATGCCAAATCATATTGACATTCTGTATACACCTTGCCTTCCGATGATGCAGGATAAATGAGGACAAACGACTCATCTGAACAAGCTGTCACCTGTCTGCTTCCATAATTTACCTGCAGCACAGCAGAACTTACATTGGAATCAGTTATATTTATTGCTGCCAACACAAAGGTCTTAGGACTGAAGGATTTCCATCTGACAGCTCGTATACGCAGCAGACCAAAATGTACAAGAAGACTATACTGAGGGATCAGGGCAAGAGAAGGGGCCATGTATTTTATTACTTGCATCAATGGTTCCTGTGCGTGCTTCTTCTCAGATTCCTGTTATGCTTCTACCCTTGATGTGCAGTGTTGTCACAGAGTCAAGGCCAATTCATTGACTGGTTGTTATGAGATTGGCAAAACAGTGTTTTCCTCCTAAAGTCCAGCTGCGTATATATATTAGGGCTATCTTACGCACTCAGAAGAATCATGTAGGAAACGTTTCATACACTGTACCTGTCAGGGAACTGCCATCAGAACAGGGGTGGGAAATAGAGGGGCAGTTGTGCTACAGAGAGCCTCCAAAAATCTTGCGAAACAGTTCCTTTTCCGGTGATGATGAAAAGCCCACCTCCAGTGGGAAAGAAGTGAAAGGACCAGAGGATACTGGTGGGAGCCTTAGCACCACTCCTGGCAAAGCCGGCCAGGATGGAAGCACGCTCCTTTCGTTGCCCACCCTGCACAGAAGTCTAAAGCACAAAGAGGGAAGGAAAAGGCTGGGCGTAACGAGGCTTTTATGCTGGGGGAGGTCCAGGAAACAGGCACTCCCAGATTCTGCTAGCGATTGAGGCAGACATGAACTTTGGGGTTCTGCACTGTAAATAGTTTGCACCTAAATAAAACCTGTAAAAGACAGGTCAGAGTCCTGCCTGGTTACTCGTGAGCCATCACTCTTACCATCTGACAGTACCATTTGGGCTGAAAGGTGGGGGGTCACACTCCCCAAGTGGTGTACAGTGAAATTTTGTGTAGGGGAACAGTTAGGGTCAGGGGCACCAGCTTGCGAGGTGGGAGCTTGTGGGGGTGGGGGCAACGTCTGTGGTGTCGTCACGCACATGAGCATCGCACCTCACTCCCTAAGCTGGGAAGAAGCTTCCTGGGTTTTGAGAAGGAGGTGCCAAGGGAACATTTAAGAGAGTAGCCTAGCCTCCTAGGCTCTCTCCCCAATTTTTCTTGTTGGCTTTGTGCATATGTACATCAATTTTCAATAACCTTCTTTTTCATAGTCACACATTTTCTAGAGTCATTACATACAAGTATTACAACCAAGATCATGTCTGAAAATAAGTTATGAAATATACCATGAAATAAAAACAAATGAGTAATTTGCTCCAGTCTTCTAAACAAATCTGTTATCCAGCAATGTGAAGATGACTCTGGCATGTCTAGATGCTTGTGAAAGCTCTCACTTTTGAATGGCTAGAATGTTGCCAATTGTACAAAAATTAAGAGACATGCCTGTTGTGATGCCCACTTTTTCTCTGTACAAAAACAAACACACCAACTGGCATGCTGGTCCTGGACTATTGCTGCCCTAGGGCTGAAAATATGTTTTCCAGGATGTCTAAGAAGTCCATCTACACCCCACATTTCTTATGTATTGGTCCTCCCAATGTAGCAAGATTTGGGGTGACATTTTTCACTTAATAAGAAGGAAAAAAATACTTTGAACATTTATGAAATGTGTGACACAAGAGAGGTAGAAAAAGGTCTGTAGCTTCAGTGCCGTAGGCTAGGGGTGCTGATCCTGCATTTTAATATACAACTTAAAATTAAACTCATTTTGAAATGATACAGTACTTGGGGGAGCTCATTTAATCTACCACATCAAAGGCACTGAAGATGTTCCAATATATTGAGGCTCAAGTGTGTGAAAGTGGTTTAGTTTTTGTGAGTGGTCAGCCACATATATTCAAAGTTAGTCCTTTGATATCAAAGAGCTGGTTTTCCTTAATGGCTGTCCATCTGTAAAAGTAATTAACATTTGAGTAGAAGCTCCTAATCTGTTGGTCTCTAAAGTCATGGTGTTATATATCTTCACACACTTGTCTAAATGCAGAAGACATCAAATGATACAGCTAAATTTGGCCTCTTCCAGAAATACTCATTTTCAGAGGATCGAAAGTTCAGCACTGAAAATTAGCTAGACAGAGCCTGCAATTCAAAGTAGCCTTTCCTGAAAGTAAGTCTTACTGAACTCAAAGGGGACTTACTTCTTAGTAGATGTCCATAGGATTGCATTGTATGACTGCATTACTAAACACACTTACAAGGGAACACACTTGCAAGGTCCCATTGAGCAGAGTGAGTAAATTTGCATAGGATTATGCTGCCCAGTTGTAAACCAATACACATTTACTTCCAAAGGTGGTTGGTACTCACTAGACCTGGTGGAGCTGCTAGGAGGTCATGGGGTGTGACCTATGAGGTCATGGAATCACAATGGGGTGGGCAAGCACACTAAAATAAAAGAAAATTGAATCTGGGACACAACCAGCATATTGAGACCTACAAACAGACTTCTCATATGGCCCCTCAGCACATCTATTCTGTGGTTGTCTGCTGTAACAGACTTAGCTGGGTGGGATGTGCAGGCAGAATGCAGTCCATGCTCCCATGCTCTGCACATTGAGTTCTCATTTGAACCATCCAACTTTTTATAATAGTATTTTAAATATGCCACTGTGTTTTACAATCTTTCACCCTTACAACTTTGTAAAGTGGGTTGTAGTGCAACAAATGGAACTGTTTTAGAACCTTGGAGACAGAGCAGGAGCAGGAGGAGAATCTGGTATAAGTTTTCCTGGGCTACAGTCAGATGCTCATTGTTGGTAATCTATGCAAGTTTAGGTAGTAATACATTTGTTAACCTTTAAAGTACTACTAGACTATTATTTCACTTCTGTCCAGAGTGACTGGAGCCACCCAGAGTGGCTGGGGAAACCCAGCCAGATGGACAGGGTATAAATAATTTATTATTATTATTATTATTATTATTATTATTATTATTATTATTATTATTATTATTATTATTATTTTACCCTTTTGTCTGATAGGGTACTGGAGTAATGTACCCAGTACCATCCAATGACCCTGTGGCAGAGAGGAGAAATGCTAAATTAGGTCCCTCGATCTTATGGTGGGCTGGTTTTTTTTGGCGTGGCAGAGTGTAAAGGCAAGACACTTGCCAATTGGTGTACTGAGAAGGACGATGTGCAATAACGATTAAGAATTATGAGCCCCAGAGATAAATGACCCTAGCATACACAAACCATACCCTTTATAGAATTGGACAGCCTTTTCTTCTGAATGTCAGAATGCAAGTGTCACTATATTCAATCAGGACTCAAAAGAGAAGGCAGCACAAAGGCACTCAGCTCACATGCTTCAGATTATCTCCTTGGGAAAATTCCCATCCTGCGAGTGCCATATTTAGAAAAGTCAGTCTGTGATAGAAGTTGCATTTCCGAGACCTTATGGATTCAGACCTTACGTGCCTTTATTTTTGAGTCATATCGCAGCAAGGCTGTAATTGAAAATAGACATGAGTCAATGAATGAAGAGTTCAATATCCCAGTAAAGAAAAAGAGCACAAGGTTAGTATAATAAAGCAAGGATTAGACGAAGGAGGGCAGGGGGGAGCCTGAACAACCAAAGCAACAGCTGCAGATTTATGTAGTAAATGAAGTCATAGGAGAGATGCCAGTTTTAAAAAGATTAAAGCCGCAGTCTAAAGATACACACAAGCCTCCTGTTCTGTCGCAGGCTGCTCTTGAAGTCCATAATTCCCTCCTCCCCATTTTGAGGGAAGAGTTTATTATTTATCGATTTAGCTGAAGTATTTTTATACCACCCTACAGTCATATTCCCAGGGCAGTTTACAAAAAGAATAAAGCAATTAAAATGCAAATACTAAACACACGCATGGACACAAACTGGCAGCCGCAACATTGTTAAAACAAGAGAAAAAGCAATAAGCAAGATTAAAATCCATTTCAAATGTTATAGGGGCAGCTTGTGAAAAACAATAGCTTTGAAGCCCCATGGAGCTCAACCCTCTGGGTCTGATTCTAAATATGCTGGTTTTGAATTATGGTGGATAAACCCAGTGTCAGTCAAAGGCAGCCAAAACAGCACCAAGCTTACATACCTGCTGGATCAGGGACTAGAAATTCTTAGAGAAGTCTGAGGCATTTCACCTAGTAAGTATTGAAGGTGCAACTCAGGAACTAAACTGTGGTGTGAGTCTGGCTCTGAAGAGAGTAGGGTAGTGACAGGAAGAGTGAATAAGGAAATGATTAGTGCCATGTCAACTAAATATCCACCTCACCTGCTTGCATTTGGGGGCACAGCTGTGTTCACCCCAGTAACCAATTTTTATAATTTATTTACTGCATTTATAGCTCACCTTTTTCTCTAAGGAGCTCAAGGTGACTTACATGGTTGTCCTCCTCTTCCTTAAATCCTGTAAGGTGGGTTAGACTGAGAGACAGTGATCAGTACTAGGTCACCCACAGAGCTTCATGGCCAAGCGGGGATGCTAACCACTAGGCCACACTGACTATTTTGGAGTACATGGTGCTCCCCCTCATTTAATTGCCACAAGGAAGGACCCTGTGAGGTGCAATCCTGATCACACAGCAGATTTCCCCCATGGACAGTACAGGGGTGGGAGAGAAGCTGGCAAGGGACACAACAGAGAGACAAGTCCCAGTATCTCTCTAGACAATGCTACTTGCAAGGAGACAAAAAATTAAAATGCCTCACTACAGCTTGTATCGTGGTCATAATAGGTGACTCTGTGAATGGGAGCATCTAATCCTCAAGAAATGTGGGTGCTCTTTGGGCGCCTCAGGGGAAGACCATTCAAGTGAGCTCGTCTGAGCAACGCAGATTCTGATACCATCCCTAATAAAGAAACCTACTAGCCAAAATTTGAGCTTTCAATATTTTCTGAAGTACCTACTCCCATTCTATTTTCCAGTCTGCAGACAGTGGCAAGCATAACTGTACAAAGAGTTAATAAAGCACATATTAGGCATTTTAAATACTACTGAACATTATTCTCTATTGTAGCCCAAGAGCCTTGGTACCTCCAAACAAAAAACTGCTTTCAAAGATGGCATGCCCACCCCGAGTCCTCAACACAAACGTTCACCATGAAACCACCATGAACCTTTGCAATAAAATGCCCTCGTGCCCTTTTTCAAAAAGCTAGTTCAAAGAAGCAGAGCAGACTTGTGCTCATCATTTATTGATGTGGTGAAGGTCATTTCTGAGGAAGCTTCTGGTTTCAGTCAGCTCCCTTCCTTTCTTTCACACACAAATGCAAACTGTTGTTGAGTGTTTAGAAGGACCTTGGTGATATGAAAAGAAAAAGACAGATGGATACGGGGGTTAAATCCTGTTCCAGCTCACACTTCCCTTTCCTTCTTGTTTAGATAACAGGGGGTAGAGACATTCTGTCAAGAACCATCACAACTTCGTTTCTCCCTTCCCTCAGTTGCCTTGATGCTGGGCCACTGTTCCTCTCCACATGAGTTGCATCAGGACAGGAGAACCTCCAAATGTTGTTGGATTGCAACTCTCATCAAACTATTGGCCATGATGGTTGGGGTTGGTGGGAGTTGTAGTTTAGCAACAACTAGAAGACTAAAGTTTCCCCACTCCTGAGCTACACTGTTCTACATCCATTCAGTTCAAGGGAGGTCCTCCATCATCTCAATTGGAGGTGTTTCTTTAGACCAGGTGTGAGGAACCTTTAGTCCTCCAGATTTTGCTAAACTGCAACTCACATCATTCCTGGTCACTGGCCATGCTTGCTGGGGTGATGGGACTTGTAATTCAGCAACAACTGGAGGGCTAAATGTCCTCCACACCTTGTATGTAAGCTTGCTTCTGTTTCCACCAACAGTAGGGTGTACAGCAGCATATCCCTCAACAGTCCCGATTCAATTTATTGAATTGAGCCATCCCATTTTTGGCATGCTCTCATGTGAGAACACAGTGTCCAAATAATGTGTTTTGGGGTGCCGTACTCTCACATAGATCACATGACTCGCATGGGAGCATGGCCCTAGGAGACACTGGTCTTGGTCTTCCACTGGGACATGTTGGAGAGTATGCAGCAGGGCCTGGAAAAAGTCAGATCACTGAGGCTGCAAGCCTAGCTTTCTTTGGTGTAAGCCTTATTGAACTCATTGAAATGTGTTTTTGAGCACATGTGTATAAGACTGCACTGCTAATGCTTCAGTGTGAGCTGGGGATGAGCCCACCAAAATAACATCATTCTCTTACTTTTGGCAGGTTAAAGGGTAAGTAGGTTTTCAGGATGTGGAAATGGAAGGTTCAAGTTGAGCCACAAGTCATTTTTGACCACCATGGCATTTTTGACTGTAGTCTACAGCCCCATCCTTCAGGGAAAGGTCTTTAAGACTTAAAGGGAAGCATCAATATTTTACTTCCAGTAGCGTAACAGCAACTGAAAACATAATGAGAAAAAGCCAATAACCACTGCAATTTGTGCTTCATAAATTGTTTAGCGCTGCTACATTTTACGGGATTCAAATTTTAGGAACAGCTAGTGAAGCTTTACATATAGTGCCCTGGGCATTCTTCTAAATGTTTGCAAAGAAAGGCTTCTGCACTTCTTACCATTCTAAGCTATGAATAGGCTTCTTCAAGTAATTGGAAAATAATAGTGAAAATGAAGCCATAGTAATTGACATTTCTGCTCCTTTTGTCTTATTAAGAGAAAACTAATTTTGTTCCATGGAAAACCCATTGATAAACACCAAGTATTTCCAATTCAAATGTTGGGATGGGTTAAATTTTTAGATAATGGTGAACAATTTTAATACCCACTCCTGAGACTGATTACCGGTGGGTAGCAATGCATCTTTATATAAGCTTGAGGCATTGTATTTAAAAAATGCCTATCTAGATTGAACAACTACTCAATTTTTAATATTTATTTAATTTATGATATATCATTCGTAATTATTTCTCTACTTACAACATACATAGTGTTGTATCGAGCTACTCAAAACCAACACATTGACATTAATGGACCTATAGTAGTCCTGTTCTTATTTTGATAGTAGGTCTATCTGAATAGAATTAATATTGGCTACAACCCATAGTATCTGTTTCAGTGGAGAGGTTTATTCTGACTCTTAGGATGCGTTTCCAAACCATTTTATTGGCTGGGGAACAAATATTTTTGTGCATTAGCACAATGATACTTCAGATTGCAGTCCATCTTAATATCAGCTTTATTGGTGGTATGATACATTCTATTATTTGTGATTACTTTTGAAAGTCAACACTTTAATCTCATTAGCTGTTCATTGATGAGTAGGTTCGGATTGGAAAACTAGCACCTTGTCTGGGGAGCAAGACGCTGATGAAAAATATTAAAGATTACTGCAAAGAAAATTGACTGTCTTTTATAGTTAGATTCAGTTCAGTTCCTACTTGAAACAGGATGGAAGATAGAAATTGAGCTGGACAGACACCTTTAAAATCAATGGTTATTTTTACAGATTCTGAAGGAAGGAAAACGGTAAAATATTTAGAAGAGTGTGCTAACTCGCATGGAAAAAAACCCAACGCAAACCAAATTTGAACAATGTAGCTTTGCTTTAATCATCACAGATTTGTGGCATTTGCCTATTTATTTTAGGTTCCTTTAATGCTGCAAAAATTTTTGACTATTTCTGAGCTCACAGTGGATAAAGTTTAGCACAGAATTAAGGTTACTTTGCTGAAATGCTTACTTCATTGTTTCTTAGTGTTTTATTTCAAAATCCTATGGATATTTACATGAAAAAAGGTCTCACTGGGATTACTCCCAGGTAAATGATTATAGGATTTCAGCTCCCATTGCTCTTATTTTTGTTCTCTGATTGTACACTGTGGATTTTACATGAATGGGAATGTAGACCTGGCTCGTTACATAGCAATACAGTTCTAAATGGGAACCACTCTTCAGATAATAAGCAGTCTATAAATGGAAATCATAAAAAGTAGAATTAATGAATGAATGGTGGTGCCCTGCTTTTCTAATAGGCACTCTAAGTGGATTGCAACGAATAGTGCATCATAATTCAAATAGCTTTTCTGAGATAAATTGGGACTCTTCACTATCCCCTGATGATGTTTGTTTGATTGATTGTATGTTTTGTGAGTTTAATGGTTCAGTGGTACTACTGTTATTTTCATTTATTGCCATTTCAGAAGGCAAAAACCAACAGGCCCCATTTTTTTTGGCTGACTGGCACAATGAGTAGATTAAGGATAGTGGCTAAAACTCTAGCAGATGGGCTGAGCCTGGCTTCCACAACAGAAAAGGCTGAAATTAGATGCTGCAAAGACTGTATGGATGAAACAGTCTAGCACCTCCTCCCCCTCCCTTCCACAATGTGATATGACATCATCTGCTTGCAACATGACTACATCATTACATTGATAGTCTGTCCAGGCCTCCAAACAGCAGCCAATAAAGTGGAGCAGAGATGGAAAACCAACAACACAATAATGTAAAGTCAACTGTTATGAGGTGTTGCGGGGAGAGAGAGAAGGAGGTAACAAGATGGCTGCTGTGTTGGCGCTAGTCACATGATCACTGCACCATTTAATTTCAGCCTGGGGCCAGGTTATGAAGATCAAAGTTCTCCTGCAAGGATCCCTATGAAACATATGCAACCAATATGGCTTTTGTACTGACCAGACCAGAAGATGGGCTAGCCTTCTCCCTTTTGCCTCACACAATGATTCTGTTGTTGGAATGCTGGTACCCACTTATCAGTGTACCATATCACCTGTGTTTATCTTTAGGACTGTGGTGATGAGTCTTTCAACTGTTTTGTCTCCGACAATAGCCATTAAAATCTGGCTTCTTTCAAAGTCCTTATCCTGGCACTCTGAAGTGTCTTGAATGTACTTTCAGACACATGGATGCGCTGATTTAAATAGTTTGAAATGCCTCCTTTTCAATTTATAATATCTACCTGTGTCTTCTTCCTCTCCAGTTTCCAGGGTGAAAGCCTTCTTACCCTCCTCCCTATTGTTTTTCACAAGTACTGATTAGCAGGAAGTTTGTGCTGAGTATAATAATTGGGGTAGATGAGATGCTGAAGAAGTCAAGAAAATGAACAGAAAAGCCAACACTCTGATACGCGAATGACAGGGTGAAATTATGTCTTTATGCTTCTCTTGTGACAGGCAGGCTAAAAGGTGAGCTAATTTTGCAATATTCTGAGACACCTTTATGGTATTTTGCTGTAAAGACAGTTGTTCCTGTCAGACAAAAAATATGTTGTGAATATTCTGCACCACCACCACCTATCCTTTCAGATGAAAATTGCAGCTGCAACATATCTGGTAGCAGTTCCCCCCCTTTCTTACATTTTTCTGTTGCCATAGCAATGCACGAGACACCAAAACTGCATCATCACACTTGCATAGAGAAATACTTTCACTGTATTTAATGGAAGTTTTTGCTTTAACTAATCATCACTCTAACTAATCATCATTCCTTACATTTTCAATAAAAAAATCCCTCACTTTAGCATTTTGTTTTTAACCCCAGGGGTATATTTCCTTAATTTTCTGTGAATAGAGAATCTAACATAACAGAATGATATATTTATAACAACAGCAAGAGGCACTTTTGTCAGCTATGAAACCTAAAACAGTATGAAATATAAGAGTTTCCATTTTCCTCACCAAATAGACCTTAATATTTTTGAGCAAGGGCTCAGAAATGTTTAGTTTCAGTCCTTGATTTTTGTGTCAATGGTATTTTGGAATATGTGAAGTATATTTGAACATTATATTTTAAAAATTCAAAATAGCGTACTAAAACAATCAATGCAGTTCCATAGCTACGTGGCATCTATCATAGAGGTCCTCAGACTTTGTCTAGAAACACCCATCCAAATGGTCTGAGTCCCCAAATCCCAAAGTTTCTAAAAGGTCATGCATGGATGTAATAATAAAAACAATTGTAATAAAAATGAGATTCAGTGAAGAGAGCCTCTTTTTACTACCATGCAACCATAGCCAACTCCCCCGATACCCCTCACTTTTAGAAACTGTATTGAAGCAATAAGCTACTTCTCTAACCTGCTGCTGTCTTTTGCTATATTGCTTTCCCTGGAATGCTCATGGCATCTTAATGATTAAAAAGAAAAATCTCTGCCTGCCTCCTGCTGTATCCATTCACTGACATTCAAATGACATGAATCTTTCCTACCAGTGGTTCCACTTACATTTCTCCCTCTTGTAGCAGAAACTTCTTTCATACCACTTACTTTGAGTCACCCTTCAGTGAAAAACGTATTGATAAGAATGTCGGCTGTCTCCTTAGTAGACGCTGCATAGGGGGGTGGTTGTGTTGGAGTGAAGATGAACTTGGCCTGCGGCGATGGAGGGAAGAGGCAGGGCTGGGATTAGCCAGCAAGGAAGGCCCCCTTTGTCAAAGAACATTATGAAGAAGAAATAGTAGAGATGCCTCTGCCATGGTTATTCCCATAGTTATTCTTTATTTTAGAGCTATTCAATGTCACTTTTAAATTTTCTTTAGGATTTGTGCTGAGGTCAAGATGCGTGCAAATTTCCTGCATTAGTTCCGATTCCCTTTGCAATTTGCAGTGAAACTGGAACTCATAGCATTCCTAATATCTGAAAAATATTTCGGCGATAACGTTCAGCTGGGTACACGGAATCACTCTGTG
Source organism: Podarcis bocagei (assembly GCF_964188305.1). Lineage (NCBI taxonomy): Eukaryota > Metazoa > Chordata > Lepidosauria > Squamata > Lacertidae > Podarcis > Podarcis bocagei. The sequence continues at coordinate 70,869,825 of NC_138128.1, forward strand.
GGGTTGGGGCTGGGGATTCAGCTAGCATTTAAAAGCATACTGAGCTAACTTGCACATTTCAAAACAATATGCAAAAGTGAAACATGCAATCCTTCAAAATTTCCATTTCTCTGAATTTTGCGACGCAGCTCTGCAGCCCAGTAATGTGTACAAAAATGCATGCAGATGGAACTGAAATGTAGTGGCAAGCAGGCCCATGGGTAACGGATGGAGGTGAAATGAACCACACCTTGTGATCCACCACCTGAGGCACATTCCCCCCAATGCAATGTTATAGGACCGGCCCTGTCTGTATTTTCATGGTGTTTTACTCTTGTCATCACCATCACCATCATTATCTTCAAGCTATGTTTCTTCAAGCACAGTTTCTATGCCAAACTGTGTTCATTCCCCAGAGTGAGGACTAACATACATATTTTTTTTAAGTAAGTGCAAATAGATTTGCTTTTAAATGCAAACTGAATTGAATTCCTCCCCCGTTCTCTATTACTCAGTGTCTCAATATTTTACCTCTCTGTCCCTGTGTAGATATTATTAGCTTACAATATTTGTCTAAATATTTAGGGAGAAAGGGCATCTAAAAATACCTGAATATGACTGGCGTTTAAAATGACATATAGACAAGAGTAGACCATTAATTAGATCCACAAATGCCAGCTTTCATATAAGTTGCGTGTTGAGTCACAGTAGCCCCCCAATAATTCACACTTCACACATCAATTTTTGTTTAAGGTTTTTGGCATAATTTTGGCCACAACTTTATTCAAATACAAAAATGTGAGTGGTTGCTTAGGCACTGGTTCCGACTATCTGTCCTTGCCCTCAGGGACAGAGCTGGCCTTCCGGATACCAGCGGAAGCCAGCGTGGGAAACAAGTATTGGGTGAGAGATGAAGCTGGGACACAGACCCACACCTCTCACCCTCATGTTCCGTTGGGGCTTGCACGGCCCAAGTCCGACTCCGGGGACAAGGACGAAAGAATGGCAAGCCCCTGGATTTCCTTTAACGGAATTCCCATTCGCATCATTTGGAGGGGTAGGCACTTACCCCTCCAAGCACCAATTTAACCAGTGCCTAACCGCCAACCTTACAAGTTGTGACGATTTGCTACGCAGTAGGCAAAACCAAATGGCACCAGCCAATCAGCCAGATGGCAAAATTCCTACCGTGCCCCCGCACCAAGGCGAACGACACCATGACAGGCATAGCAAGGTCAAGCGATCAGCTTAAATAAAAAACCCCCCTATTAAAGGGAGGGAGGGCAGGTGATCCGATGCAAAACGGCCAAGAGGCCGTGCCAACGTCTGGCCCCTGTATATATAGACTCTGACCCCTCCTCCGAATTGGCAACAATCAAAACACCCCAGCAACCCAGTTTAACCATTTAAATGGTCGGGATTCAACTAAATTTGCCTAGTCACTGGAGGGTGGCCTGTTCCCAACCGCAACACGTGCTCTCTGCTAGGGAGAACACGCTTTGCGTGTTGAGTCACAGTAGCCCCCCAATAATTCACACTTCACACATCAATTTTTGTTTAAGGTTTTTGGCATAATTTTGGCCACAACTTTATTCAAATACAAAAATGTGAGTGGTTGCTTAGGCACTGGTTCCGACTATCTGTCCTTGCCCTCAGGGACAGAGCTGGCCTTCCGGATACCAGCGGAAGCCAGCGTGGGAAACAAGTATTGGGTGAGAGATGAAGCTGGGACACAGACCCACACCTCTCACCCTCATGTTCCGTTGGGGCTTGCACGGCCCAAGTCCGACTCCGGGGACAAGGACGAAAGAATGGCAAGCCCCTGGATTTCCTTTAACGGAATTCCCATTCGCATCATTTGGAGGGGTAGGCACTTACCCCTCCAAGCACCAATTTAACCAGTGCCTAACCGCCATGGAGCCCTCAGCTCACCGCCAAACCACTCACAGCCCCAACCAAGACCTCAGCTTGGTCACCACCGCACCAATCCAAGCCTCATTCCCTGAAGCGGAAAGGTGCATGCCATCAGCTTGGAAAAAAGGATGGCCTCTCAAAAAGAATCTCGGGGTGGGAAATTGCATCGCCACCAGCTCCAAAACTTTTTTGACCACAGCAGAATTGATGCGTTTTCGGGCCCTTTCAGTGGCAGCCGGGCAACGACTGCCCTTCCAAACGCAGCGTTGCAAAAGCTTTGACCAAAAAATTTTCGCTGTCGGCACCATTGCACGCAGCGTCTCCAGGTCACCCAAAATTGCAGCACGTAGTGACAAACAGTCCATGGGCACCAGGTCGTTCTCACCAAGCTGCACCACAATAGCAGCTGGCGGCCCCTCCAAGAGCAACTGCCTCCGGATACTTGGCAGGAACTCCGACCAGCACATCCCACGTCTGGACAGCCAAGACAAGCGAATATGTGGAGGAAAGCCGAAATCTGCACCCAATCCAGATTGCCGTGCTGCGACGCCAGCCCAATGGACGATACTGTGCCCCACAATCCAAACACGGGTCACCGCTAAACCTGATAAATAAGATGAAACAAGCAAAAATTGTAAGACACCAATAATGTTAACGAACATAATCTTTGAATGCATTCGATTTCCAACGACCTGTATTTTATTTCCACTGCCTTATTAACATGCTTTCCGGCCTTCTTGGTGGTACGTTTGTCTAGGCATTGGTTCCCGACTAGCTGCACCTGACTGTGGGGGAGTAATGAATCCCAAGGCAATCGCATCCCGCCAGGTGTCGTTCCCCATAGGGGAAAGATGCACCCCATCTGCCCTAAAGAGGGCAATAGCCTTGAAGAAAATTAGGAGGGTGCAATATTACAGAACCACCTAAAGCAAGGACCTATTTTATTTTATTTGTTATTTTATTTACTTTATTTATTTTATTCTATTATCCACCGCCTTATTAACATGCTTTCTGGCCTGCTCGGTGGTAGTTTGTCTAGGCATTGGTTCCCGACTAGCTGCACCTGACCTCAGCAGGGCAGCACTGACGACTGGGCCCCACCATATCGTCAGTTCCAATAAACAGCATGGGGGAGGAATGAACCAGGATCAGACTCAAGCTCACCCCAAATGCTCCCAGGGGCTCTTGCATGGCCCTACCCCTCAAAAGGGGGCGACAAAAGCATGGCAAATCCTTGGATTCCCTTAATGGAACATCTTTGCGCATTGGAGGGGACAGGTGCTCCAACCCCCCCTCCAGACCACCTTGAACCAATGCCTTAAATTATTTTGAGTCCAGGGAGAGCTGCCATCAACTCAATCCAAGCCCTCTTGCATGCAGGAATGCAAACTTATGCTGGAGGAAGACAGCAAACATTCTCGCCCAGCTGTACCACCAGCACTGCGGGAGGACCTGCACAGGTCACACTCGACTGCACCAAAGGAAGGATCTCCTCCCAAAGCATTCCCCATCTGGACATCCAGTATATGTTCACATGGGCAGGAAGACTGAGATGACGCCCCAGTCCAAACCCGTCAACATGCTTGCCAGCCTAGTGTACAATGCTGTGGCCCAAATGTGCACAGCTGCTCCTATGAAAAAAGGAAACAACAGACAAGCATCAGCACAGACATCACTGTGACACTTCCTGATATAATCCTTGTCAGCGTCAGACTTCCAATGACCCGTATTCACAATCCTGTCTACTGACAGGCCCCCAATGTGCAGCCTTTGCAGCAGCACCTAATCGTAAGGAATGAGGAGTGTTCAGCGGTAAGCAAGCCGCAGGCTCTAATAACTGGTGCACGACGTAAGCACATTGATGCCGGGCTAACGGGAACCCATTTTCATGCACTAGGAGCGGGCCAGCCCCCAGGGAATAAAAAGCCAAATATTCTGTTATCCATAACCGGGCAAGGGCCCTCCTCACCTGTGGCGGGAAGCCTGATTGTGGCACTCCTGCCCACTAAGTCTGTTTTAGAGTTACCAGCTCTAATGACAAGCTCCAAAGGATAAGGAAAAGTCCTGAAGCAATAAGCCTCCAGAATCTCGGCCCCGTGCTGGCTCCAACAACCATTTCCCCAACCCTCAGTGCGAAAATGCAATGGACTACTGAAAGGAGTCTCACCTTGATCTTTAACCCGCAGACAAGTTTTAACTTGTTGCAGATACTGCATAGGTAAAAATTGACCGACTTCCTGCCCACTGTCCTATGAGGTTGGAGCCTATTCCAACCTTCCAAGGCCCTGCGCACTGCAAACTTTATACAAGGGTCTCTGAAAAATTAAAGCTTCAATGAAACAGACATTGCAGCGGACTGAATTCGGATAGTTATAACCGCATGCCCAATCTGCAGCAGGTGGACCAAATACTGCAGGATCTGCTCAGAGGATGGGGGCAAATTCTTCCGAATGGCCAAGAACTGCCAGCTTAAGGCTAAGAAATCCATCCAGGCCTTCCCATAAGAGGTAAAAGCAGAAGGGGAAATGGAATCTGCCGCTCTCTGAAATTACTAATTGTTGTCAAAATGCCACAAGACTGGAAAAGTCTGGCAATAGCCGAGTCTGGAGCCCAGGATCTGAAGCGCTTCATCTGAAAATCGGATAGTGTCAGCGTAATTTGGAGAGTAGAAAGCACAATATTAAACCTTAAGTGGCGCAGCTCGAAAGCATGAGCGGAGGGGCAGAGACTGTGCTACAGCATGAGGACTGTTTTGCCAAGACGCTCACCACCACCTGGTTATCAGACCAAAAGCAGATCCGATGGTCACTGAACTCCTCGGGCCACATGTGAACTGCTACTACAATGGGGAAAACTCAAGAAAAGTTATGTCACATGATTGCCTCACCACACCAGGCTTGAGGCCATAGCTTTGCACACCAGCAGCCCTTGAAATAAAAACCAAAGGGCAAAGATCCAGCAGCACCAGCATGAACCTGAAAATCCCTGAGCGGGTTCAAGGTATCCTGCCATGGCGAACTACTATTGCATACATTCAGGAATTGCTACCATCGCCTGATATCTGCCTTCACCACATTTGGTAGGCATACACAAAGGTAAGGGGACCTCTGTCAGCATCGCCCTTGAGCCAGTGCCACCAACTGGACTCATCCACTTCAGCCCCAACTGGGCTAGGCGAGCTGGGTAGCACTTCCAGAGACCACCTTCTGCACATGAACAGGTCAAAGTGCTGTGGACTCACAGCTTAGAGTTGTGAGCACCGGATTCACTCCAACAAAAAGACAGTCGTCGCACAGCAGAGTCTGAGTATATAAACAACTCAGAGAGCAGCTCTGTAGAATATCTTCTTTATTCTATCTACAACTATACAAACTATATACAGAGCTTAATAGGTCTAAGCATAAATAAATGCTGCACTGCACTGAGTATCTGCAGCTGCCCTTAGCAGCAACCTTATCTCTACACATGATCTCTAACACTCAGTCTCTCTCCCTCTCCGACACTGACTGACTGACTTGGTGCTGGAGCAGAATAAGTAGAGACCAGAACACGCCTCCTCCTCTCTGGAGAATCAGCAGACTCCTCAGGAGATTGTTGGATATGGGAGGGGTGAAATCTAGGCAGCCTGGCCTAGTGGGAAGATTAGTTAAGTGACCCAGCAAGATCGGATCTGGTGAAGCATCACTTGCTACAGAGGAAGTATTACAAAATAACTTCCTTCAAGGCAGACAGCTTCTCCATAGCCAAGTGGTATGTTTTAGCAACGATATCCAACTGGATCCCTAAATAAAATGGGAATATGGGCAAAAGGTATTGAGCTATTGCTTGCCAGCTTCCAGCCCCCGCTTGGGCAGGGGGCATCTTGTGCAGCCATCATGATATGTAAATTTACAGGGCCGACGCTGGCCAGAACCCCTAAAGAAGTCCCAACCAAGCTGCCGCCAAGCCAGCTTCCTTTTCAGACACACACTCTGTGCAATGCAAAACAAACAAACAAAAAAAAAAACCAACAACACACACTCCGTGCAGTGCACACACTCTCCATGCAATGCAACTACACACTCCGTGCAATGCAAAAAGCACGCTCTGTGCAATGCAACTACACACTCCGTGCAATGCACACACAAAACCTCTGTGCAATGCAACTACACACTCCGTGAAATGCAAAACACACTCTCTGCAATGCACACACCTTTCATGCAATGCAACTACACTCCATGCAATGCAACTACACACTCCGTGCACTGCACCCTCTGTTCAATGCAACTACATACTCCGTGCAATGCACACACACTCCGTGCAATGCAAAAAACCAAAGCAAAACAAAAAACACTCTGTGCAATACAACTACACCCTCCATGCAATGCACACGCACTCCATGCAATGCAACTACACACTCCCTGCAATGCACACGCACTCCATGCAATGCAACTACACACTCCCTGCAATGCACACACCCTTCATGCAATGCAACTACACTCCATGCAATGCAACTACACACTCCGTGCACTGCACACCCTCTGTTCAATGCAACAACAAACTCCGTGCAATGCAACTACACACTCCGTGCAATGCAACAACACACTCCGTGCAATGCAACTACACACCCTCCGTGCAATGCAACTGCAAATCTCCTAGCAATGCAATGCAATTGCAGCCCGTGCAGCGCCGTGCTCTGCAACGCACAGAGCAAACTGCAATGCGGGCACGCAAAGGTGCTTTCTCCCAGTTGCATATTGCAAACATGGCGCCCATTACATCCCTCGCAGTGAGGTAACCACCAAAAGGACTTAAGTGTCCAGGTATAGCAATGGGGGAGCATGCAGCTGTCCCATACAGGGACCAATCCTGCAACCTAGGCATTACCGGCACTATGCGCTGACCCAGTGAAACCAATGCTTCATGGACCACATGGGGACACTATTCAGGCCGGAAACGCTTCCAGGCCATCGAATTCTAGGGCAAAGCCCTAGGATCACCTGCTAGGCCAGGCATAAATGTTTCCAGTGAAATAGCAGAGTTGAGGTAGCCCACAGCTTGTCCAGGTACCCCTGCTTGCCCTTTTAGAGGGAAGCACCCCTTCAAGAAACCCAAAGTTCTTTTATCACAAATGGGCCGAACTGCCCAGCAACAGAATAGCCCATAAGGAGCAGTTTGTTTTGTTTTGTTATAACAATGGCTAAGAGGGGGATATGAACTCCCAGGTCCTAGTCCTGCACTTTAGCCACTAAGCCACAATGGCTCATCTCAAAATGGCAGTCGCCTCTATCAGGGCAAAACAAACTTAAAGAAAATAAACTTGTTCAGAAACAGCATAGTTCAAGAGCATATACAGAGTGCTCATAGTCCTTGGAGGCACAGGGAGCCATAAAGCCAACCTTCGGGGATACTATAAACGAAAGTGATATCAGCTAAGCTGGGAACAGCCCTGACTAGCCCCACAATTTCAACAAGAGAAATGGGGGAAACCTTTTTGCGAAAGAAAGCCCCTAACGGGGGCTCTCTCACTATTGGGAAAGGCAAGCCACAGATACAGGGAGAATCTTCCTACAGGGCAGGGTAAGGGGTGGGGTGGGAAATTGAACAGGAAAAGGGGGGAATTAAATTATTTAAGGGACTAGAGAGGATTAAAAGAAAGGGGAAATAAAGAAATAAAGAAATGTAACCAGACAATGAGAAGATTGTCCCAGTGCTCCATGTGATCCGATGCAAAACGGCCAAGAGGCCGTGCCAACGTCTGGCCCCTGTATATATAGACTCTGACCCCTCCTCCGAATTGGCAACAATCAAAACACCCCAGCAACCCAGTTTAACCATTTAAATGGTCGGGATTCAACTAAATTTGCCTAGTCACTGGAGGGTGGCCTGTTCCCAACCGCAACACGTGCTCTCTGCTAGGGAGAACACGCTATACCATGTATTACTTTTCTAGGCCTCCAAATAACAACACTCCAGACAACTATGGAAATATATATTCTTCCGGCAGTTTCCATAGCTTAAAAAGGGTTAAATGTGAAGCTCAGGCCATTATGGAACTAACTTCCAGAGATGAAAGCATGAAGCATTGTTCCTAGAAGTCATTATTACCAGGCAGCAGAAAAGGATGTCCATCACATTAAAAACCTGTCACAGTTTTCTTTATGAGGAGCATTATTGGAAGCTGGTAATCCTGTCCCCCTTATATATATATTTTAAAAAGTCATTTTTCATCATATTTGTTAACAATTTTTAAATTCTTCCTTCCTTCCATAGCACAGAATCCATCATTAGCAAGATACATATCTTTTATTGAGCATTTTCTTATTTAGCACTCAACAGAGGTGCCTATTGTTTTAACTTTTAAACTCCTCTAAATATAAAGAGCACCCTGCAGTTGAGAGAGTGATGGTAAAAAATAAAAACAAAAGCTTGCAAAAAAACCCCTTCTGGGAGTGTATTAGTGCATTTTTCATCAATGAACTTCAAGAACAGCTTCCAAATTCAAAGGAAACATTTAAATACAATCCTCGTGTAAATAACAATAACAAATAAATGCATATGCATTTCAAATATATAAAATGCAAATTCAAATCCCATTAATCAAAATGGAACTCATTTTTCTCCTTCTTCCCGAAGTACATGGAGAATAGCCATCCACGTAGCAGAGTGTCTTCACTCTGGGTTCAGGGAATTATGATCCCTCCCCATGGTGGCAGTCAAAAAGCAGATAACGAAAAAGAGTTCTTACCACATAATTTATTCAGTATTCACACAGAGAGACAAAGGAATGCTGTCTCTCTTAGATAATGGAATTGCTCCAAGTAAAGTCCCACTTCTTCAGTCCCTCCTAATCTACGTTACCCCTGCGCCAGCTAGTCAGTGCTTTCTGCCTCTCAGATTTCTGTTCTGCTACTCTCACGGCCTGCCTGGTTTTGGGAGGGGGGGCGTCAGGAATGCTTTCAAGAGATACTGAATCTGTTATCTGTCTCTCCTCAGGTGCTTCTCCTTCCTGCTGCTGCTGCTCCAATATTTCCCAGCTTTTCGTCTCAGCAGTATCTGAACTATGCCCTTCTGCAAACCACTGTTCTAAATCTATACTGTCCTCCTCTTCTCGGGAAGGTGCAGGGTGTGTGTGTGGCAATCACACAGGGCCCCCGGACGTTTCACTGTCTATTGATCCCTGTGCCACCATGTTATTTCTCACTGCCACCACCCAGGCCCTACCTGGTACAATACTGAGTCCAGTCAGGGTTAAATTGGAACATAAACTTTTATTTATTTATTGCAGTTTAACAAGTGTGTAATTTCATAAACAGTATCGGTCAATTACAATCATGGGGTGCCTATCCAGACCTATAACTTCTGCTACCTGCTCTCACTCACTAAACCACCTCTCAGATATTTACTTGTCTTCCTAGTGCCTAGCTATTCCTGACTCAGCTTTTTTCGCTACACTAACTCAACCTACCCACAGACTCTATCCCAATTCACTCCCACTCCAACCAACCACCCAACGAACTCATGCCCTTTGCCCCTCCCAGAGCTGGTTTTATAGTCCCTCTGACTCCACCCCCTGGGTCCTGATTGGGTAACCTGTTTAACTATTTCACCTCCAACATTCTCATATGTTAATGTCATAGGTGGTGGCTCCCACCATTCCTCAGTCCAGCCCCTGGCATTGAGCACTTCTTTTACTGCTGTATATAATTTCCTGGAATATCCAGAAAACCTAGACATAGGTACAACCTCTTTATTTTACTCATCTATAAGTATTTTCATGCTTTGGACTGATCACTTTTAAAGGATTCTGATCCAACTAAAGTTAATCATGGCTGGGTCTCACAGAAAGTAATCAGAGTAAAGTTAGTGGCAGGGTAGTCTTCAACTGGATCATAATCACTGATCTGTCTACTTTAGTATTAGCTGCACCAAGCTCTCCAAGGTTTGCAGATAAGACAGTTTTCCCAGCACCACCAGGAGTGGTCAGGGGCTGAACTTGGGATCTTTACATGCAAAGTGTGTGTTCTACCACCGAGTTGCATTCACAGTGGACATACGCTGGACTGGGACTCCACTCCAGTATATACAGTAATTACAATAGCCATCCATTCAGTCTGGTCCTTGCTATTTGAATGGCAGTGCCTGTGGGTTTGAGACCGGGGAGATGCAACAGTTACATCAGGGTAGCTTTAGGAAACATGGTATTATTTCAGAGTTGTGGCGCCTTTTCTGGCGTAAATGTTCTAGATCAGGATACTAGTAGTGCAGCCAAATAAGAAGAGAATACATTTTCCTCATAATTTCACTGGAGTGAAATTTATCTGCAAGTCCAGTCATTCTGTGAGCAGAGTGGTGTGAGTAGGCACAGTTTTGTCTGTTGCCTCACCCAGGGAATGCCTTGTGCAATATCTTCATTGTGTCCATTCTGCTGCCCATAAAGTTCCCTATTCACAGCAGGAACATATGAAGCTGCTTCCTACCAAGTCAGACCATTGTTCCATTTATCTCAGTATTGTATGCACTGACTGGCAGTGGCTCTTCAGGGGTTCAGGCAGGGCATATCTCACCATCCCACCTGGAGAAGGCAGGGATTGAACCTGGAACCTTTTGCATGCATTCAGCTATGGCCCTTCCTGCAACATGCGCGCGCGCACACACACACACACACACACAAAACCCTCTTATGCTCATACCACACATACACACCATTCCTATATTACTCACATGATGAACAACTTTCTCACACAGGGTAATAGCTGACAAACACCAGTGTAATGTTGCCTAGTAAAATGAGTTTTCGCTTCCCAAATTTCATAGCTTGTAAATATACAAGTGTCATGCAAGATTCCTCCTAATGACTAAAAGCAACTTATGTGTATCAAGTATGCAAATTGATACAATATGTTTTCCAATTAGACATGGACCGCTGTTGGTGGCGATATTAACAATCCAGCATTGAAACCAATTCAATCACTGACTTCTGCACTTGGGACTGGGTTTATGCCAGGGATCACTGGAGCTTGGTCCTGACTTTTTCTCCCCCCCCCCCCCAGTGTCAAGACTCAATCTCAGAACACAGAAGGTTTGAATGGATGTATTTGTCTATGATCACACAGAGAGCGCAACTCCTCTATCACTTAGTAACTACAGAGTTTTCCCACTCATCAAATATTAGGGAAGGGCTTTCAGATCACCGAGTGTTTGTTTCTTTCTCTAGAAATTAAGCACTACCAACACTCCCATTAAAATTCTGAATGGACGAACTTCCTGGCACATGCTTCACTGAAGACACCCCCCCTTCCCTTTTTCCACTGAGAATGGTATATTAAAATGTGTCTGTCTTCATCAGTCATCACCCCACAGATGATACATCTTTACTCATTTCACATCACTTGTAGTTTATCTGAAAATAAAATTGCTTTGTCAGCTCTCTGATGATCATCTCAGAGGACTTGTCTTCAGAGGCTCTCTTTCTGTGCTTGAATTTCTAAGCACAGTGGGCTGAGCAGTACACATATCCAATAAAATTGACTTTCTCCCCTGTAATAGAGTAATCGCTCCATGATTCTTTTTAGTCACCCTTGATATCAGCTTAGGGAATAGCATGTTTGAGGGTGGATTCATTCAGCTAGGCTAGGAGCCCAATTTCTCTTTTCGTCTTTGCTGTGCCATATCCATAAATGACTCACACCAACCCTGGTCATTATACTTGCCTACTGAAATAAATGAAATCCTCATTTTAAACAGAAATGCTTAAAAAGATTTCCATTGAACGGTTTTGGCACAAAAATGAGTTTTTGGGAAACCCGACATGTTTCTTCAAAAGCCATCTCAAAGATTATCTTTTTCACACTATTCGGCTGCTGATTCATTTTCATTTTTTTTATTTTATTAAATTACTCTTTTCCTTCTACCTGTAATTTGGGGGTGTGATGACCTCACTGAGGACAAACTAAGGCGATTCAGAGTGAGGAACATGCCAATCATGAATGCTGCTGTTGCTCTGAATTAGCTCTGTTTGCCCTCAGTAAGGTCACTACAAAGGAAAATCTGGTTGGTGCTCTGTGACAATGTCACTATTGCTCAGACAAAGGAGGGTAAATGGGGGACTGTGAAGAGGCTGACAAGAGGCTAGTACTGCCTGGGTGCCAAGTATGGTGGTGTAAAATGCCTTAATATCTCCTGAGAATTAAACCACCAGTTTTTGCAGGTGGAGAAACTTCAACATTTCAGATCAGCTTGCTTAAAATAAGGTGTAGCATGGACAAGCAGTGTTGAATGGACATTGTTCCTAGGACTAGCCTGCCACTAGTCTAGCTGGAGGCTCCCTCAGTGCGGTCATTTCCTGTTAACTGCCCATCGTGGACCTCCTGTTGATTCTCCCAGCTCTCAATACAATAGGAGACTGGGTTCAGGGTGGCAGCTGTAGGTCAGCACCAAGAGTAGCCCACTTAGTGGTCACAGTAATAGCTCCCTGGCAGTGTTGTTGCTGCTGCTTAGTGAGAAGAGGACAGGCAAGGCAATGGCAAGGTCTGAATGCTGTGAGAGCACTGGCAGGAGTGCTAGGTTGCTTTGGCCAGTCTGCCAATCCACTTGCTTTCTCAAATATGGGCCTGACCACCAGCTGATGCCAGCTTAGGAGGAAGGCTGCTTATACTCTCTTGTTTTGTGATTCAGCCTAGCTCTGGTCAGGGGCTGACTCCATGCACCTCCCAATTCAAAGGGCAATGTATGATTCAGTCAGATGCCACCTGTCCCACCATTTCAGGGACTGAAACTGACCAAGCAAGCAGTTGAATCGCACGTCAACACTTACTCAGGGCAATATGTATGGTCACATACATACTGTATGTGCCAGTGTGGTGTACTGGTTAAGAGCGGTAGACTCGTAATCTGGTGAACTGGGTTCGCTTCCCTGCTCCTCCACATGCAGCTGCTGGGTGACCTTGGGCTAGTCACACTTCTCTGAAGTCTCTCAGCCTCACTCACCTCACAGAGTGTTTGTTGTGGGGGAGGAAGGGAAAGGAGAATGTTAGCCGCTTTGAGACTCCTTAGGGTAGTGATAAAGCGGGATATCAAATCCAAATTCTTCTTCTTCTTCACACAGCTGTATCCTCTCTAGGACCTTGCAACTGCCCCTTGCCCACCCAACCCCCTCTAACTTTTGTTGCCTTCATCAACAATGCCACCCTACTTAGGGGTGGGGCCGGCCCTGGGATCAACCCTTAGCATCTATAACTTGATGCCTAGTCATCAGTCTATCAAGCCATGAATTTCAGGAGAGAGGGCCCATATATATTTGTTCCCTTAAATTCTGTTCAATATTTCATGGACATCAGCCATTCCTTAAAATCCAATTTGTGCCAAGCTGTGTCCAGCAAATGATGTTAAGAATGCAGCACAGTCCTCTCCAGTGGTGAGCAATGAAATATTAAGGCGAGCTCTGCTCCATACTAAAATGTAAAAGTAGGTTCTCGGAAGGGAGATATCGTCACACCTGTCCAATAATGTCACTCCCCCCCCCCCACTTTGAATTCCAGGTCAGGTAATGACTGTGCCCAGAACTGCCTGGAGGAAGTTATTAACTGCATTGTATAGTGACACTATCTGCAGTGCTGTAATGTTTCAATTAAAAGCTGCATTTAAAATTTTTCATGATCTAATAGGAAAGGAGAAAGAAAAGCAAATGCAGTGCAAGGCTGCCTTCTGTCACACACAGATTGGAACAACGCTGGAACATCTAATTTGTGCATATCAGTTGATCATACGGGAAGAGTGGCAGAACCCAAAGCAACACAGAGCAAACCAACGAAAGCGATGACAAATGATGCCACTAATATCTGAGAGTTTCCATATCAGTACAAAAACTGCATATCCGCAGATAAGTGTCCTGAATAGGAAGCTGGTTCGAAATTGTTAGACACACAACAGAAAAAGTAGCAACAAAACCATTGCATGCTGTTGTGCAAAGAAGTCAACCGCAAATGCAGCTCCAATTAAGATCGGCACCGCTACTTAGATACATATATGTATCTTTCATACCATCTTGAAAGGGGGAATTACTGGGCCATTACTGATAGCTGAAGGAAGCATTGAAGGCTCTAACACACAACCGTACCGTAAGATCCTTTGAAACATGCTGGAAATAAGGTTAGCCGTCAGGGAGAACTCTTACAGAAAGGGTGGGAAGTGGAAGGTTGAGGCAGCCACTGGTAGTACAAAGCAAACGTATTTATCTGCAGATCAGAATGTTTCGGTTTCCAGAAAAATCATTTAGAGAGTTTGCTGGCATCCTGTCTTAAAGACCTGCAAAGGTATAGGCTTCAACAGAACTGTGTGGGTAGCTTTAATATATACGAACATATACGAACTGTTGTAGCCCAACTGTAAGAAGTGAACATAATGGAGGCACCTCTGGCCAGGGAGGGCGGGGTATAAATAAATAAATAAATAAATCATCAACATGATCATCATTATTATTTGCACAGGAGACAATAAAATGGAGCTCCCAGACTGCTGGTTGCCTCTACCAGAACTGCTAATATTCTAGGTAAAGAAGACTCCGACAATCATATAGCTACTTTCCTTAGCTCATTGCTTCTTTTGTTAATGCTTGCTTACTTTGTTTTTAAAGACATCTAAATTGATATTAATTGGTGTTAAAATGTACCCTCGGGGCTCCTTGGTCTGAAAATAACCCCATGAAGAAGAAATTCCAGACCCAACCACAGGAGTGCCTACTTGAATAAAATATTGGGGGGGGCAGGTAACCCCACATAATTGATTAGATGATGCACACACACACCATTTGAATGGCAATGCCCACCAACCTGAGGCCAGGACTTGGGACCCCCTCAAATATTTTATTGGGGGAGGCGAAGCCCCCCCGGCCCCTAAGAGTTGGCTCCTATGCCCAACCAAATTCATCATGTGGAAACAGAGAGGATTTACCAACTTCCAAAGAATGAGAGTGAAAGGAGAGAAATTCAGAGAAACTAATTCAAAAGGCAGTTCCTCAGAGTCCTGCTGAATCTTCACAAATACACATATTTCCTCTTTGTCATCTGCGGGGTCAGAGACAGATTAGACTCCATGACAAAAGGTATGTCCTTACAGTAGGGGGGCCTATTGCACATGCTATATTTAGAGAAGCTCTCACAGCTCAGTAGTTAAGCAAACTCTGGGGTGCTTGTGTTAACCAGAATGTGAGATTCTAAGGACCTGGAGTAAGGATTTTCCTTAAACACAAAAAACCTTCCTACACAATAATGCTCTGAGCTGTCCCAGTAGAGAAGAAGCTTGCTTGACCAAATTCAAGGAGATCCTAATGGAAAGAACCTAATGCTGTCAAATTTCTTCCTTATCTTATAACCTTAAACTCAAACAGATCAGCAATAGCCTCTAATTTAATGTCTTGGCTCATCACTCATGAGTAATGAGTATTTTGAAGCCTCATGTTACTCTGCAGTTGTGCTTTTCTGCCTTGTGTAGTTCTACATTTTCCTATGTAACCTGTGTATCTCTGTATTTCTCTAGGTCTATGGGCTTTGCAAAAGGTAAGATTATCCTAAATGTTGCCTGTTGTTGTTGTTGCTGCTGCTGCTGCTGCTGTTGTTGTTGTTGTTGTTGTTGTTGTTGTTGTTGTTGTTGTTAAGCAGAGGATTTTCTTTTTTTAAAAAAAGTTAAAACCTTCATTTAAATGTCTTTTAAAAAATACACACAGTGCTCTGCTTGGACAAAACAAAAATAAAACAACTACAAACCAGAACTCTTCAGAAATCAGCAGGCTATCCCCATAATAGACCTTATTCTGTGAAATAATTGGGGGCTTGTAAAGGCCTACTGGACACAGACAATCACCAGAAAGAAAGGCCAGTATAAAGCTGCATTAAAAGGGGGAGAGGGTACCACCGAGTACATTCCCTACTCAACCACCTTTTAGTTATTTTATGGTAAGAAAGTGACAAAACCCTGCTTCCCCTGGCCCATAAGATGTTATGGAGGCTGTAGAAGCATCAGTGTACATAAGAAAGTGCTTGGGTAGGCAGTAGGCATGCATACCTGGAGCTCTCTGGTTCCTGGCAAGAGTCAACTACTTGGCACAGCCTCCTTTTATACATTATGCAATTTCAAACATGTATATTTCCCCACAGCATTGTTTATTTTATTGCAAGAAATCTGCATTTCAATGAGTTTGTAAAAAGTGGTTCCTTAATGAATTAGGCCTCATTCACGTAAAATCTTAATGTCATCAGCAGTGAAATGCAATGCTGCCGAATTAAAAAAAAGGGTAGAAAAGAAGAATGATAGCCAACCCTTTCTGAGAAATCCTTGTTTAGCCCGTGTTCTACAGTTTGCAAATAAATGTGAAGACTCTGGGGTACGGAAAGATTGATCCACACTAGTGCTGTGTGTACGCCGGTGACAGGTGTTACATGGCAAAGTTATTACCTCCTAGGGTTTATGCAAAATCATGAATATCATTATAATTTCAGTTGTAGCTGCTGTACCGATGACGGAAGAACTCAGTGCATGTGCTGATGCACAAAGTTTAGTCCATGTGTAATACTTGCTGGAAACAATGATGCTCTGTTCATCGATGGGGAGGCTGGTGGGAAGGAGATGCAGGTATGAACAAGGACAGTTTTTTCCATTGCCGTTGACAGCTTGAAAAAAAGTGTGTGATGACAAATATAAGGTATGAGAGAGGGGGAAAGCTCTGCAGTCCGACTGATTTGGCAGAACAATTAAAACACTTCCATGCATACATGAGTTTCTTTTAGCAACTGGATTAGAACTATTTGGGTGTGGGAATGGGTGCTCGGTGTCCCCAATCAGGGTGGATTCCCCGACTTGTGCATTTCTTACTTTCATGCTACATTTCATAGAATCATAGAGTTGAATTGTAGAGTTTATTGTGGAGTTGGAAGGGACTCAAAGGGTCATCTGGCCCAACTCTGAGCAATACAGAAATTACAGCTTTTGGCCCTAACAAAATTAAATTCAGGCAGCTGTTTTCTTCAGGAAGCCCCAATTCTGCAGATATTTCTAGGAGGCTCACCATAAGCAGAAGTATCAACATGGCTCCCAACTTTTCTAACTTTTCTTAAATTATTAACAAGCAAAAGAACCTACCAGCAGTGGTTGGTGGAGTGGCACAGGTGAGGGGGGGGAGGGACTGAACACCTGGTTTCCTCATGTCAGTTATTCCTGCTGCTTACTGAGAGGGAGAGGTGAGGTACAGGGAACCCAGTGTGTGTTGCTCCCACAGCACTGGCTCAAAGGGGATGTGTTCAGGGTCGGATTTAGGTTTGATGAGGCCCTAAGCTACTGAAGGTAATGGGCCCCTTTATATGTCCAGCTGTCCTTTGTCAACAACAAATTGTTGCTGTTTCTCGTGTTGAATATATGCTATATGGTAATTTATGGACCTAATAGGTATCTAAAGCCATCTGCACATAACAAAATATGTATTTTATCAAAGTAATTGTTGAACTGAAATACAATTAAGAAGAAGTATGTTAATAGTGAAATACAATTAAGAAGAAGTATATTGGGGGGGGGGGGTTCCCAAGAGAGTGGGGCCCTAAGCTATGGCTTGTTTAGCTTAAACGTAAATCCGGCACTGGATGTGTGTTGCAACAACACAGAAATCAGGGCAAAGGCTTGAAGCTCCCAGTAGCACCAGTAATAAACAGACAGGAGGACAGGAGAGAGACATGCCAATGAAAATAGGGACATCCTAAGGAAAAGTGGGGCATTCCAGGATCAAGTCAGAAAACTGGGACAGCTTCTCTAAACCAGGGACGTCCCTGGAAAATAGGGACACTTGGAGGGTCTGGGAGGTATTCTGTTCCAGTTCTTTATGACCTATAGTGTTGTGGAGGAGGATGAAGCTGGCTGGAATCCTGAACAGGAGCACTCAGATCTGTTAGGGGCAAGGCTATACTGCAACATTTTGTTTCATTTACACTAATAACAATTAGAGAATGAAAGGTGCCAAGCATTCTGCATTCTGTAATCCGAGAGGGCTGTCAGTTTTCTTTCAAATACCAGACACCTGTGCTGGCAAACGGCTTTTGAAACTAAGGACAGTCTTGAAAACCATTTGTGATGCATCATGGGGGGTCTTTAATTCAAAGGAGAGAAAGTGGAAAACATCACAGGGTGATCACAAGCCCTTGAGCTAGCTTCAAGTCACATTTTCGATCTCAGCCATAGCATAGTACACTTTTGTGGATGTGAGATTTTTACAAGGTGAACTGTAGCTGTGAACGAGTATTAAGAGAGAATGTACACATTCATTTTGCACACATTGTATGCATGTATATAGACACTTCCAGAACCCCTGAATACTGCTGGGGGGGGGAGAGAACTGATGGGTGCCCCCATGTACCCATGGCTACAGCCATCATAGGCTGGGGGGAAAGGTGGCAGCTGCCATGAGCACATAAGGGCAGTCCTCTTTATTTTCCATGCATAGTTAAAGGGAGGTGTGACACGTCCTGTCCCGTCCTCCTGCGGTCTTTTATGGCTCCATTTGCAAGGTGTGTCATGCCCCTTTCTTTCTGCACCACAGGATGCTGTAGTGATTCGACCAGATGCACATCAGGTGAATGGTGCAACCCTATCACTGCATCCACTGCTGATCGTGCTTCTGCATTAAGCTACAAATCCTCTCCCAATAAGTATTTAAATATGCAGGTCCATTCAAAACATGCATCACAGGTTGCTTTGTTATATTTGTACTGCGGAGATCAAGTCATTTCATATACGATTTCACAAAGATTGAATTCCTCAAGTGTCCCTAACTGAGCCTCTTGGGCTTGCTGATCAGAAGCTTGGCCCTGCGTGCGATGGGGTGAGCTCCCATTACTCTGTCCCAGCTCCTGCCAACCTAGCAGTTCGAAAGCACCAGTGCAAGTAGATAAATAGGTACCGCTGTGGCGGAAAGGTAAGCAGTGTTTCCGTGCTCTCTAGTTTCCGTCATGTGTTCCATTGCACCAGAAGTGGTTTAGTCATGCTGGCCACATGACCTGGAAAGCTGTCTGTGGACAAATGCTGGCTCCCTCGGCCTGAAAGGTGAGATGAGCGCTGCAACCCCATAGTCGCCTTTGACTGGACTTAACCATCCAGGGGGCCTTTAACTTATCCTTACCTTACTTGGCAGCCTCTTCTTTTGACATGAGAAAGTCGCCTTGGTTTCTATACCAAAGAAAAAGAACCTCACATATCCCTTGAGAACTTTGGTCTTTTTTTCTTATTGCAAGCAGTTTTGGAAACCCCTCACTCCAAAAGGGATTGTAAACTCAAGAAACGTGAATGTCCCTCTGACATCTATGACAGACCAAAGAGGAAAGGTGTTATCAATGGTATAAGTACATGACATTACTTGACTATAAGCAGTTATCAGAAACCTGCTCCCAGGCAGCTCTCTAGATGACTGTATAAAAGCAGTTGACAAAACATCAAGGGGAGAGTATATTATTTATAAGAAAGCATGATATATTTTTGCATGAGAAGGAAAATGGGAGGAGAATTATCCCCCCGCTGAGAAAAAGATCTTCAAAAACATATTAATGAAGACTATTGTAAAGTTAGTTTTATAAAGAGCAAAGGGAAATGTGGCAAATGAAACTGCTAGTGGGGAATCAGTCACCAAAATCAAATGCGGCGTAGTCAGGCGGAGCTGCATAAATCAAGCATAAGATGAACTATTTATCAAACCCAGCAGATACATTTGTCCCCCCCCCCCAAAAAAAAATAATGTATTTACTTCGTGTGGGGAAAGGAGGACCTGAGCGAAACCATGAACAAGATGTTAAAGACTGACAAATGCCTCTGAACGGCACATTATTCAATCCTCCACAGTTATGCAACACAAACTGAAAGAAGAAGAAGAGCAAACATAGATTCATGATGCACAGGATGAGTTTGGGATTCAAGATAGATAGAGTATTATCTGTTGCTCAAAATCATAGCCATTGAAGGTACATTACCACATTGTCCCTCTTTGATCTCCTAGCATGATTTCTGCCTAAAGCCATAACTAGAGCTGTGTGAACTCTGCGGGCTTTGGTTCCAAGAAGGGCATCACATCATAAACTGAACACTGCAATGTGGTTCAAAAGAGCTGGC
This sequence comes from Podarcis bocagei, assembly GCF_964188305.1. NCBI lineage: Eukaryota > Metazoa > Chordata > Lepidosauria > Squamata > Lacertidae > Podarcis > Podarcis bocagei. Next base: position 70,889,835 of record NC_138128.1, read on the forward strand.
AGCAATTTACTGTCATCATTTCTTTTGCCTACAGGTGAATAACCCAGAGGAGCACAGTGTGTATCATACCATTATGTGGAGTGACATCTAAGATAAGCTGATATGATAATATTGCATGCATTCACCTACTTGTTTTCTCCGTGTCAGCCTGAACAACTTGTGACCCACCGAGCTGAATGCTCCATACGACACCAGCCACACACACACTGCCTTTGGCTTTATGTACAGGCCTGCTCTGTATTTTTCAGTGGAAAATGCCATTGTTCACACAACGAGGTAAAGCAGAGTGTAACATGAACATGAAGCATACTGGAAGATTGTGTGATTAGTTGTTGGCATCTACCCGTCTTGAGAGACAATGGAGTGTGCCTCTGGGGGTGAAGTCTGTGTTAGCTGCCCAGACAACAAAACCCCTCTCTCAACCTCGCTGATGTGGTCCTAAGGAAATCAGAGCAATATGTTTGGCAGCAGCTTGGCTGCAGGAGTTGCCAGAAGCAGGTGCACTAGGTGCCATTTAGCCATTTTGGGGACTCCACTCTTGCTCTGCAAGTGCAGCTTTCTCCTGATTGAAGTGCAGAGTGTTTGAGGGACATTCACAGGGAAACCAAAATGCTTGTTTACAAAGCTGTTGCACTACCAACCTTACTGTATGCTTGTGAAATGTGGAACACTTACAAACACCATCTCCAACTCCTCGAAAGATTCCATCAATGGTGTCTCTGAAAATTTTTACACATCACTTGGGAAGACAGGCAAACTATTGCCAGTATACTGGAAGAAGCAAAGATCACCAGTCTTGAAGCAATGATTCTTCAACATCAACTTCATTGGACTGGTCATGTTGTGCAGATGCCTGATTATCGTCTATCAAAGCAACTATTCTATCCAAACTTAAAAATGGAAAGCGTAATGCTGGTGGTTAACAAAAGAGGTCTAAAGACTCTCTCAAGGCAAATCTTAAAAAATGTCATATAAACACCAACAGTTGGGAATGCTCCAGTAGGAGAACAGCCTTTACCAAAGGTGTCATGGGCTTGAAGATGCTCAAACTCAGGACGAAAGGGAGAAACGTGCTAAGAGGAAGGCATGTTTGGCAAACCCTCACCATGATCAACTCCTGCCCAGAAACCTATGTCCCCACAGTGGAAGGACTTATGGAATCAGAACTGGCCTCCACAGTCACTTACAGACTCACTGTTAAGACCGTTTTCATGGAAGACAATCTTACTCGGCTATTAATGATCACAGAAGAAGAAGAAGAAGAAGAAGAAGAAGAAGAAGAAGAAGAAGAAGAAGAAGAAGAAGGAGGAGGAGGAGGAGGAGGAGGAGGAGGAGGACTACAAGGATTTAGGATCAGAGTTTTCCTTCTCCTAGATGGGCTACCTTCCCTGGTTGATGAGCCCCATCTGCTCCTAAGTGCTCAAGACATTCTTGCGTTTCATCCATGTTTGTCTCCTTTATTACCAGTGGTTTTATTACCAAATTCGAATGCTGACATGGGAGGCTCAGCTTTGTTTAGTTTATATGGGTGAAATTGATCCAGACTTTGTTTTCAGGAAGAAGTAACCATGCTGAAATGAAGGTCTGAGTCTGAATGGAAGAGCACCTGGTTATGTTGTCTTGATGAAAGAAAGGTGGGAGTCAATAATCTGAGATTTAATCGCAGGGTCTGTTGGTGGGTGGTTCCCAGATGAAGATTTGGCAGTTTAGTTGCTCTGGATGGGTTTACACTTCCTCTGAAGAAAAAGGTATGTAATCTGGGGCTACTCCTAGATCCATCACTGTCATTTGATGCATAATAAGTCTCCACAACAAGGAGCCATTGGGGGGCAGGGGACCAGGGATCAAGGCCCCCCAAAATTTTCAATGATCCCCTCAATATTCCATGGCCTGTGATGGGCCCTGCCAGTCCTTCCTGCAGCTATGACAGGCTTTTCTTATGGCAAGATGTCTGTGTGAATCAAGAACCTAAATAAGAAATCATTCTGTGAATTTATTATTATTTTATGTATTACATTTTTATACCGCCCTTCTTCTGAAGATCTCAGGGTGATTCAAAGCATAAAAATACAGGATAAAAATACAAAATACGGATCACCCCCCCCTCCCCCTAAATGCATGTAAAATGATATGGAATGTTAATCAGCCCAAGGTTGAAGAGGAACGTTTTCACCTGCCTGGCACCAAAGATGTATAATGAAGACACCAGGCGAGACTCCCTGCATAATATTTGGGTGATAGTCATTTAATTTTTACTCAGAGTAGACCTGTTGGAATTAATGGACCTAACTTAGTCATTAATTTCCGTGGATCTGCTCTGGCTAAAACCTAGTTGACTATCACCCATTGATGATAGTGTACAGTAGTGAAAATGAAACTGCACTTTTGAAATGGTGGTTAGCTTTTTAGTCAGCATAGTTCCAAGTCGTCAAAATATATGGAATTCACCATGGTGTTCCTGAAGTCACAGCTCCCATCAAAGCAAACTATAATTTAAAGATGGCTGCAAGGGAATCAGGTAAATGATTGATGTGAATGCTATAATTTTCAGTATTAAATACTAAGCCTCAAAAATACCATTAAGCTGTTCTATGAAGTCAACACTCAAAACCTACAAACAACAGTTTAAGAGATCTCTGTGGTCTTAATAACAAAACACTATATCTCAGCATTGATTTTTTTTAGACAGAACTTGGTCAGCGGGGAGTCCTGTTTAAAATCAATTGCGCAAAGGTTTATTAAATTATCAAGGGTGATCAAACTTATTTTTTCACCAATTTGTTTTGCTGGGTTTTGTTATTAGGAAAGGGATTTAGTTGGTACATAATGTGATGACTTAAAAGCAGATATACTTTCTCTCTCTCTCTGGGTGTTTTTAATAGTTTAGAACTGATGTACCCCAGCTGTGAAGCTAAAATGTTTGTGCGCAATGTTTTTCTCTTTCCTCTTTCCTCTTCCCTCCTTATCTTTAGAATCCTCCTAATGGTGACTTGGGTAGGATGTGCGTTGCCAGAAGCCATGCTTGTACTACTGTGAACACCGCAGCCGTCGTAAAATGCTCCCCATGCAACAGAAATTACGATGCTGTACAACGAACCGACAGACATTTTTAAAAGCAGCAGCAAGGGGCCATTCAGAAAATGTAAGTGCCGTACTCAGTCAAGTTCAATGAAATGAAAATTGAGAGGCTTTTACTTCTAATTTACATTCATGCACAAACGAAGACAACGTTATGCTCCTTCACAGATGGTTTCAAAGAGACCATGCAGAAATATTCAAGCCGTTTTATCAAACCAGTTGAAAGAAAACCAAACCAATCCTTAGTTCCCTGGGAGAGGGCATAGGAGAGGTAGTCCGTGATCAGGAGGAGAAGCTCCACAGCCAGAGACTTTTTTTATTGCGGCGGCAGAAAGTGACCTCATCCATGTTTCTCCTCCTCCATCAGTGTTCTGATGACAGTACATCTGAAAAGGAGCATGCCAGGGCCGATCAGAGTTGGCCTTGTGTTCCTTCAGGAATACAAAGTCATCATCATCATCATCATCATCAATCTATATTACGGTCCAGATACCCAACAAATCGTTACAAAGCAATACACAATTCATACAGCGTACCTCCAGGTTAAACAAGCATTTTGTTCAGAATATAGGGATCGTTGGTTCTTGCAACCACCAGTAAAAACTTTGCCACTGCTAATGTTCTAGCATTTGTCCGGTCTTCCAATAGGAACCTGACATAGTGAGCCTCTGATTTTCCCGGAAAAGGTACCAGCAAGGGTAATATCAGTTCAGCCCTGGCTTGCTCATATTTTGCACAGTGCAACAAAATATGTTTTATGGAATCGATGTCTTGAGCACACGAGCAAAGTCTGTCCTGGTAGGGAACTCCTCTCAACCTGCCATCCAACACTGCAGAAGGAAAGACGTTTAGTCTGGCTTTGGTGAAAAGCCTTCGATAGTTTGGTACTGTCAGGTTTTTAATGTAAGATGTTAACTTAAAGACATGCCCATATTGTACTCCTACTGCCAGCGGACTACAGACTGCGTGTGATCGAGATCGCAAGTCACTGTGTGTGTTATCCCATAATCTTTGCTTTAACGTCTTTAGGGCGCCTTCATAACCCAGGTAATACAGTTTGGGGGGGGTGACAGACCAATAGAGGTGGCTTTTTTAGCCACAAAGTCCTTTCAAAGCCAGTGTGGTGTAGTGGTTAAGAGCAGTAGTCACGTAATCTGGGTAACCGGGTTCGCGTCTCCGCTCCTCCACATGCAGCTGCTGGGTGACCTTGGGCCAGTCACACTTCTGTGAAGTCTCTCAGCCCCACTCACCTCACAGAGTGTTTGTTGTGGGGGAGGAAGGGAAAGGAGAATGTTAGCCGCTTTGAGACTCCTGAAGGGGAGTGAAAGGTGGGATATCAAATCCAAACTCTTCTTCTTCTTCTTCTTCTTCAATCCCCTGACAGTTATCTGGGGATGGGTGACTCGGTCAATTTTGGTTTCTCTCGGTTTCTCATTTTTCCAATTTCAAACTAAGTTTTCCACATTTGCTTGTGATTATTCTTATTCTTTAAATGTCCTCGTCAATATTTCAGTGTAGATGTCTTCAAATGTAGACCTATTTTGCATGCAATATACACACTTTTGCAAAGCTCTTTTCTGCAATATGATTCACACCCCCCCCCCCAACAATTCATGCATCTGTATGCACACTTCAGATGTAACTTTTTGTAAACATTTCCTGGCTGGAGAACTTTGTTGTGAAATTGCAGAGAAGTGTACATTTTGAAGGATGGCTTGTGTCTCAGCTTGCACGTTGTTTCAGAAAGTATGAATGCAAATTGAATTGAATTGATCACCCATACCTACAAGCACCTTAACTTGGCAGAAAAAAATGCCTTCAAGAGCTCTGGAGCTGGCAGCATAAATTTCCCTTCACCACCACCCCAACACTACAGTCAATCAGGGGGAAATTAGGAAACACCCATCTGTGGGAGAGTGGATCAGGCTACTCCGCCACACTTTCCACCCTGGCAGGGCTTAGAAATTTGCAGTTTCTCCTCCAAGGAATCTCGCTTCCCTTACAACCTCCGTAGGATTGTTTCGTTATTCCGTTTGAGATGCTGAGTATGGAGGCAACAGAAAGGTGCTTCTCCTCATTCTTGCAGAGACAGAGGAAGGGAGAGGAATGAATGTGCTCAAGATGCAGCATAAGGACCTTGACCGAGACTTGAAAGTTCTAGAGGTGACTTAAAAGAGATCGATAATTAATCAGCGAATAACGTTACTGCGTGAAGAGAAATTCACTTTGTCATTTGGGGAACTTCTGTTCTGCTTCTCCTGCAGTGACCTTTGGCACATCACTGTTCTACTTCATCAAGCTTCCATCTCTATAATTAAAGTATGGACGTAAGGATAAAATCCAGCATGTCAGGGAAGTAATTGGGGTATACGTCCCCAAATGGGAGTAAAACTAGAGAGTTAGGCTGAGTTTTTCAAATTACTTTCTCTGGAATTGCCTAATTGATACCAACTAGTCTTTAAAATTTGTTCTTGCGTGCTACCCAAAGGGATGGGCAGATGTATTCATTAAGTCTTTTCTGTCCAATTTCCACATTAATCTGCGTTTTTGTTTAATTCACACAATTTATATTTAAATACATATGCAAATTTTCTCTCTAAGTACTCATTTCTAAATGCATCCAATCCTAAAATACCAATTTCATATGCATTTTGCTTTTGCTCTTTTTTTAAAGTCAAGAACTCCACCACAAAATTCACAGGTGTGTGAAATCTGGTGGGAAGCTGTGTTCTGATCTGCACATTGGTCCTTGAGATGTGGATCAGATCCAATTCAGGAAGGAATTTGCCCAATGAAATTCTTTACCCATCCCTGCCTGCAAGTGCACCATCTACATGGATTAGGCTATTTGCCATCGTTGTGATATATAACAAACCTATTGCAGTTTCACTATTATTTGATAGTCCTGTGTTTCTATTCTAAACAAAATGCCATCTAAGTTAAGGGTAGTCCTCCAGATGTTTGCACTACAACTCCCATCATTCCTAGCCATTGGCCAGGCTGGTTGGAGATGATAGGTTTTGGAGTTCCAAACACCTGAAAGGCACCACGTTGTCTACTCTGGATCTAAGTAGATTTGTATTGCAAGTTATGTGGGGGGAATAGATGGCTACCACCAGCTGTTGAGCAGAGGTTTATGTTCTGTGAGTTGGAGGGTGCAGCACACTGAGAGCCAGTGTGGTGTAGTGGTTAAGAGCGGTAGTCACGTAATCTGGGTAACCGGGTTCGCGTCTCCGCTCCTCCACATGCAGCTGCTGGGTGACCTTGGGCCAGTCACACTTCTCTGAAGTCTCTCAGCCCCACTCACCTCACAGAGTGTTTGTTGTGGGGGAGGAAGGGAAAGGAGATTATTAGCTGCTTTGAGACTCCTGAAGGGGAGTGAAAGGCGGGATATCAAATCCAAACTCTTCTTCTTCTCTTCTTTGTCCAACAGCTGCTCAGTGGAAAATTAAATCCTGCAGGCTGTAGGATGCTCCTTCCTTCCTTTTGATCAGGAGCAGGGGGTCCAATACTGCAGAATGCTGCTTTGCAGAATCCTCTGTGGGCAGCAGGATGCTGCTTCTCTTGCAGGATTGAACCTCCTTGTTTTCATTTGAGAGGCGGGGAAGTAGATAATGTCCCTCCTTCCCCTGCCTCCTCTCATCCATATGTTTAAAAGATCAGTCCTTATTAAAGATTAGCCCAACTCCCAAAATATTTCAGGAATGGATCGTGTTGTCCTGGGTCAGGTGGTCCTGATTTGGGAGCCCAGGTCCGGATGGGGTGGGGGACTATGCAAAGCCTTAAGTGGAACTATAGTGATGATATTGCTTTAGAATTTCAAAAAGTTGAGGTTCAGGAAAATTTATCGGATCCGTGTACATCTTCATACATAATCAAGCAATGAATGAAAGAGAAATATGTGAATATATGAAACTTCCTATACAGAGTCAGAAACAGTGTACAGTGGTACCTCGGGTTACGTACACGTCAGGTTACATACGCTGCAGGTTACAGACTCCGCTAACCCAGAAATATTACCTCGGTTTAAGAACCTTGCTTCAGGATGAGAACAGAAATCGTGCAGCGGCGGCGCAGTAGCAGCAGGAGGCCCCATTAGTTAAAGTGGTGCTTCAGGTTAAGAACAGTTTCAGGTTAAGAACAAACGTCCAAAATGAATTAAGTTCTTAACCCGAGGTACCACTGTATTCATATATCCAGGCAGTAGCTCTCAAAGGTTCCAAGCAGAGGTATTTCTCATGTAGAGGAACTCCCTTTAATGGGCAGTGCCAGCAATGGAACCTAGGACTTGGCATGCAAAGCAGGTGCCATTGAACTGTGTGTTTCCCACGATTTTCATAAGCAAACAAGGAAGTTACAAGCATACAGAGTGGTAGGAAGCATCTACTTATCTCCTAGGCATAGCTTACTAGAACAGGTAAATAACTATGTCCTTATAATGTACAGTTTAATCTTGGATACTCCAGCACAAATCCATGTACATATTTTTAATTATTGCAAACATGATTTCAATCTCATGCCTGAGTGGTTGGTTTATGCAATGCAAAATAATAGTTACCCATAGTGAATAATTTAACTGAACATCATAAAAGATGCTTTCCAGAGAATATTCCTTGCAATTCATAAAACCATCACATCGCCACATACTTTTTTTCTATTATAAGTGTTTACTTCCCAAGGTTAATATGCTCTTTAGCACTTCTAGATAGCACATTAATGTTAGTTTGTAGAAATTTGATCGATTCTTCAGGTGATGTGTTGATGGCAAACTGTTAACTTTTTAATGATTGTGATTCTTTCTTAGCACTCTTAAGCCTGCAATCCCATACCCTGTTACCTGGGATCAAGCCTGCCTGAACTAAATGGGACTTTGGAAAAGGCATGTAAAGGATTGCAATGTAAGTTGTTTTGTTTAAATCTCCTCCAGACATCATTTTTATCACCAGTCTAAATCATTTCTGCTTACCATTGTGAAAAATAAGAAATAAAACCATTTATCTTTTTGATAATGAAGTGTGTGTGTGTACACATAATCAATTATCTCTGGTTTGCAAATTGAGAAATGTTGCAGTATAACTTATTGAGAAAGAAAAAACTTGAGTCCCAAGAAATTACTCTGATGCAGATGGTGGTTTTTATATATCTAATTGAAACTGATGGATATAATTCTCAGAAGGATAGTTCGGTGGGGGGGAGTGAGAAAAGTAATTGTTGTCTATTCTGGTACTGGACTCAGTGTTCTTCATTGATGCAAGTTTTGTGCAGCTTCCACATTCCCATTGAATCAGGGTTTACAATTTCCACAGAAAACACAACAAGTAAAATAAAAAATAAAAGGTAAATTCAGATTAAACAGGGAGAGAAATATCAAATGGCATTTTTATGAGGAATGCATCGCATAGCCACTGCAGAACACTCCATAATCTTTTTAAATTGTGCATTCATGATCATTTGTGCTCCTATTACTATCACAGTCACAAGCAATCCTGCCTCCAAAACTGTTCAGGCCTGCAAGTATTTTGGGGGAGTCACACTGCCTCATCCCCAACCACTACATTTCCTGCTGAAATCCACAATTTTTAAAACTACAAATGTTCTGGTTTATTTTGTCTGAAGTTTTGTTACTCTATAGCCCCTCCAGACATCAATGATGTAGCAGCATTGGGGAGGTATTATAGAACAAACCAAAGCAGAATATATTCACCACTAATGCACTATCACTGTGTCAAGAACAAGTTGCTGTATACACCTGCAATAATGCCAGTCTGGCCCTAAACTGCCATATGGAAGTGTCCTTAAAGAGTTGTAAATGTCTAATGGCTTCATATGCCTACCATGAGCTACTTCTTCTTGCAGTTTAGCTCCAACTTTTGCTGGCAAACAAGCTGTGGCCCTCCAGATGTTGCCAGACTCCAGGCCCATCACCCCTGATCATTGGCTGGGGCTGATGGAAGTTGACATCCAGCAACATCTGGAGACCACAGCTTCCCTACTTCTATTCCAAAGATAAAAGCCCAGAGCCTAACGCTTGGCAAAGGGTATTCTGAACTTGTGGAATCAGTTAATACAAAGATTGTTCAGGCGCTTCGGTCAGATGTCATCTTGGTAACCCTTTTGCATTCATGTTAGTCTTCCAACATTGCTTGCCAAGGCAGAGAGAAATAATGTGGGGCTTAAAAAACAATGTATTGGGAACCATTCCAACCTATTTCGATCCTCTGAGCTAGATTTTTATTTCAGTGGCAGGCATGTAACTAAGCACAAAATTTGGTTAGACAGGCACAGAACACTGCATTAATATTGCTGTCCTTCTTTCGCTCCCAAGAGCACTCAGGGAAGGGATCCATCCTGCCTTTTTGCTTTTCTAAGTCAGAGCCATTCGTAGAAGAAAGAAAAATCCAAAGCAGCAAGGTTTGTGAATAGTATTAATATCCCAGCTGAAGACAACAAGAGCTGATGTCTACTTAGGTTTCATTACATATATTGTCCTGTTTCGTAAAAGGAAGGAGATGCACTTATGTGACTAGAATGCCACATGTGTATAGCTGACATTGAAAAAGGTCTATCTGTACCCAAAGATGTCTACAAAATTCACCGCATCAAAATATCTCTCTGGATTATGTAGTTCTTGGTTATCCGACTTTGTTTTGAAAGTGGAACTGATGAAAAGCCAACCAGTGTGGTTTAGTGTGGACTATGCTGGACTATGACTGAGGTCCAACCCATGTGAAGTTCATTTAGTCACTATATTTCTGCCTGACTGATGTCACAGGGTTGCTGTAAGGAAACAATGGACTGTACACTGTCATGCATTCCTTGAAGGAAGAGCAGAATAAATAATGCTCTCCCCCCCCCATTCAAGTGGTATACACCTTTTATTAAATAAAGTCGTAGGATTACATTCAGTGGTGTCATTCCCTGTCGGTAAAGCTCCCATCAGTGGAATACGAAGGGAATTGTTTTCAGTGTCTCTGCAGAGAAGAGGGGAAGTTGATGGAAATAGTTTCTTCATTTCACAGATGGCAGTCTTATTGGCAGCTGAATGACGGCATTGAACACACTCCTTAATATAAATAAACATTGGGAATTCACCTCTTTTCTGAAGGTTGTACGTGTGTGTGTGTGCAGTCTGACAAGCTCTTTGTTTATGCAGGTTGTACGGTGGTCTAAACCACTGAGCCTCTTGGGCTTGCTGGTTGGAAGGTCGGCGGTTTGAATCCACATGACAGGGTGAGCTCCCATTGCCCTGTCCCAGCTCCTGCCAACCTACCTGCCAACCTACTTGCACACCAGTGCAAGTAGATAAATAGGTACCTGTGCCACGGGAAGGTAAACGGCATTTCCATGCGCTCTGGTTTCTGTCACAGTGTTCCGTTGTGCCTGAAGCAGTTTAGTCATGCTGGCCACATGACCCGGAAAGCTGTCTGTGGACAAACGGCAGTTCCCTCAGCCTGAAAGAGAGATGAGCGCCGCAACCCCAAAGTCTCCTTTGACTGGACTTAACCACCCAGGGGTTCCATTATCAAAGTGTGTGTGCATTAATAGATGTAAACAAGCAATGCTAATGTGATCGACTGCATGACTGCACCATCCATGAGTCACAATGATCTGCATTTGAAAAGAAAAGAAACCAAAACCTGGTATTAAAATAGAGTTTTATAAATGTATTTTGATACATTTTTTGCAGTGGATAACTGGATCAGATCATTTGGGAAGTATGAAAACTGGTGGAAGAACAAAGATAATTACACTGGACTGTAAGGGGAAGTTTAAGTCAGTTTGTATCTGAATCCATGAATATTAAATTCATCAAGCATCTGTACTCTCACCCAACTGCAGATATGTCCAACAAGTCACACATAACAACTGTAAACCACAGATAAAGGGTGACAAACAACAAAAGACAAATCTAGCCAGTTGAATAGAACTCTGATGAGTATTGAAATAGGGACTAGTGAACACTGAGGAAACAGTGGGAATGGTCTTCCTAACTTAGACTGCAATCATAATTCCACTTACCTAAGAGTAAGCCACATTGAGTTAAATAGAACTTACTTCTGAAGAAAGATTCAGTCAGCATTTTAATGAGAAACTACCTAGTTCTAACTTCTCGAACAAACGTCAACTGAAACACAAGGATTATGTGAATTTTGCACTCCATTTCTCCAACCAAATATTAGGAGAATGCACACAATTGAAAAGAACATGTAAAAATGTCCTACACTGGCTAACATTTCTTGCAAATGTGTGTATATTAATCAAAACTGTATACAGATATGTCTTTATTAAGAGAATCTCACGCTAAAATGTTAACAAATTAAAAGTAAATATGCAAACTGAAGGACTGAATTTCAGGTTGCAAAAATGAGAAATTGAGGGAACTGAAATTGACAGAATCATCCATCCCTACTTCTGAGTAGACATGGTTAAGGCCACACTGTTAGTCAATATTTTCAAGTTACATTGGCTTGAGTATCACAGGCTTCAGAATCTACTTCAAGCATACCATGAGATTGCCCCAAATTCAATAAGCAAGGGAATGAGCACTATCTTTTTCATCAAGAATAGATTATTCCTTCTTCTTGTGACTGGGAAGGAAAATAAAACCATATAAGGTTGCTTTCTCAGTCATTTTAATACACAGCACTACCTGAGGCAAAGAAGGGAGGGGGAATCCATGATGTGTCAGTGGGATATTTGGAAAGAAGGAAAGGGAGCTTTGCTCAGATAATCATCCAAATGCATTTGTAAGTGGCAATCCCATTCCTTTGTCCCCTTTAATCACTTTTAGACCTTTGTTGTCTCGCACATCTGAATGTCACTGCACATTGCGATGGAGACTTTGGTGACCTGAACAATCTTACTGCAAGGGCTCAGAGTATGGGCCTTGACTTCACAGAGCCCTAAAAAATAAAATGAATTTTCTGAAGAAACATATTAAAGGTCTGTGGGTGTTTTTTCGTTTGCTTGCTTTTTGACAAATAATGATTCTGGTTTCTGAGGGCTGATTTATCGATTCTCTCAGTTTGCATAGGCCTTCTTTTACTATCTGTCACTGAGTGGTATCTCAGCTAACCTTTAAGTGACTCAGTCAGACTCCAGGTACAAGAAAAGCAAAGTGAATTTCTGCCACAGCAGCAATTGTAGGTAATGAACACAGTGGGGAGACAGGAAAGGAAAGGAAAAAGTACACAATTTCAGCATCCACAATCCAGCTGTCACACTTCTAAGAACTTTTGCAACTGAAATTAATTAACGGAAGCAACAAATGGAAGCTGTTTGGTGACAATACAGGAGGAAGAGAAGATCTGATGCAAAATAAATATTAATGCTAATGCCCCTTTTATAAACAGTATAAATTTATATATTTCAGCAGCTAGCTTTATAGCCTTCCTTCACCTCTTGAGTGCAACAACATGAAGGATAAAATCAATTAAAAGGTACACTGACAAAAAACACACTGTTGCATTAAATTTATTAGCCATACTCTTTTCCATGAGGTATGCTTCATACCAGAGCTGAGCAAAGATTTGCTTTGCAGGCTGTGTTGTTTTCTCTTCTCTTTACCACTATTTTTCTTTTTCTTTTTCATGGTCTCTCTTTTGAATGGTGATGGTTTGAGAATATTGGGCCTGCAATGCAAGTATACCCAATTTCCAATACACAAATCATTTTGACGCAAGCTCTCTTGCCGCTGAAAATGAACTTCTGCTTGCTTTTTGAACTGAGTTTATTGCAAGCTTATGTGCTTATTATGTGCCTGCGTGATTTGCATTCCCCCAACTTGGTGCTAAAAAGGCAGCTGACCGATGACATTTGGAGGACCACAATTTCCCCATCCCTGATGTAGGGTTATATTGTTAACTGACACACCAGTAACAGTAAGTAAAGTTTTGACTAAGAAGGTTTTGCATTAACAGGATAGGCTAGTGAAGCAAGAGTTTCAAACTGGGTGATTTTCTTTCAAGTCAAATCTTGTTCAAACCACATCAAATATTATTTGGCTTCATAAGTTCTTCTAGATGTTGATTTATATACATATATACATATATAAGCAAAAGGCATTTCAAGTAAATAAAGTACTTGCATGACAGATACTAGCCGTGGGGGTTGCATTAAAATTGGCAATTACCCACCAGTAGAAATGGAGCAGTAGGGGGGTAATGGCAGAAAAAAAAAACAGGAAAGCCCAATGATCAAAGGAAGTTTATTTACTTATCAGCAAGGGGAAAAGTGATTCAGCCTTTCCAGCTGTAGCTGCTGAAAGAGCCCCAAATAAACGTCATGTTTCTGTTTCTGGGCTTTTGGTATCTGACTGTGAAATTGTAGGCTGCTGCCTATGGCACTGCTAAATAGCGTATTCATTATTGGTATAATACATCAAACATAATATGTCAACTAATTCTTCAGCTTTACTATTTTTGTCATTCCGTCTCACTGGTCCTACTTCTTCCTCCTCAAATCATCTTGCACATGATTCAGAACCTCAAAACTCACCAACTTGAAGAATGGCTAAATTAAACAGGCTGTGACCACTAGGCAGGGCTGGCCCTAGGATGAGGCAGAGTGAGGCATCTGCCTCAAATGACAGATGCTGAGGGATGGGGAGGGGACAGTGTTGTGAGTACCATGCAGCCGGCCTGCCCTGTACCCTCTGCACTAGCTGGTTGCCCTCAAGTGAAGTGGAAAATACTTTCCTTTCACCAATATTGGAGTAAGATTCGACCACCAATCCAACTGGCTTCTCTATAGCACTATCTTGTCCTTCGCCTCAGGCAGCGAAATGCATTGAGCTTGCCCTGCTACTAGGCAACAGCAGCAAAGTGGAGTAAGTCATCTAGAGCAGCTTGTTTGATGGGAGATAAACCATTGTCCTAATGGTTCTAGCCACTGAACTGCAGATTTTTAGCCAGACATTTTATGGGGAGGGGTCCTAGTGTACAGTGTCAGGGTGAGGAGCCATCGCCAAAAGCACCAGAGATAAATATGTTCGAAATCTTCAATTTCTTGAATTAGATTTTACATGCCATGGGAACATAGTGAGTCTTCTTATGTCAAGTTAGACCTTTGGTTCATCTAGCCCAGTATTGTCAATGACAGGTGTGGAGAATCTTTGGCCCTCCAGATGTTGCTGAACTACAACTATTACCAGCTCCCTAGGCAAGCATGGCCAATGGCCTGGAATGATGGGAATTCTTGTCCAGCAGCACCTGGCGGGCCAAATATTCCTCACACCTGGTTTACAACAAGCGTTGGCAACAGTTTGTGGGAGGGGGGTTCCTCAGGGGCTGCATTCCCTGGTAGGTAATCTGTTAGAAGCCACGTTCTGGTAGTAGGTGAGGCCTGTGGATAGGGCCAGAGACAACAGCAGCAGTTCCCCCTCTCTTTCTCTCATTACTGTCTGTCACACTCATTCCCCACTTTTTTCCTCTTTCTGTCAACCTCCTTGCCCCACTCATGTAATTCAGCCAAGAGCTGCACAAAGTTAAGCTCAGGAGCACAAGTTGCCCAACTCTGGTATATGCTGACTGACAATGTCTCTCCAGATTTCAGATGGTACCTTTCTCAGCCCTTCCTGAAGATCCCAAGATCGAGCCTGGGACTTTTTGCTTTCAATGCATATAATCTACTATTGAGTTAAAGCTCTTCCCAGGTAGTGTCTACCTAAGTGCCCTCTTAGGTCCTGGTTTCTGAAGTGAGCACATTAACTAATATTTCATTTCAACAGAGATGTCTATTCAATGCAGCATTGCTAGAGTAAATAAAACCACAACATCATTAGTGGTGGTGATAACAATGTTCCGCCCGGTTGCACAGCACATAACCAAGGGACCCGTAAGCAATTGGAGGAATGCCAATAATGTAGCCGTGGAAATGTGTCATTCTGAATTAATCTTCAAAAGTGGCATCAGATAAGAGTTCAGGTTTCCAGTTAATGGGAGAAAAGAGGATGGACAACAAAACAGAAGTTGAGCATGGTACTAGAGCGGGTAATTGAGCTACAACTTATTCCATCATATTTAAATGGCTCTTAGCCGTCATTGGAAAGTGGGTGCAGGATTCAACTAATGAGTCCTGGCAGTGGATGCCCAGGCAAGACCTTATACTTTTGCAATGGGGTTCCCTTCTCTTCCTCTTGTGCCACTGAAAATGGCTTTTGGGTGGATCTAGAGAACCCCCAGAACAGGATTTAGGGGAAGGAGAGGGAGGATCATACCATCTTACTGAATTGGGTTAACCAATTCAGAACAGGAGCACACCCTGAGCCACCCTGCAGCTTCCCCTCCCTCATCCCTTCAGAGGAAATGGGGTAGAACTGCTTGTACAATTTCCCTTATCTTCCAGAAATACTTTTGAAAATAATGAAAGGTCAAAATGTAGAGTTGGTCCTCTTTGAATATATTCCTAAGAGGGCTTTTCCTCTACAGAACCCTCCTGAGAACTGCTAGTACAATTCATCCACCAGCATTTTGCTTCTTTTTCATCTGTCTTTGCTCTGATCAGCAACTCCTTAAGATTAATAGAGTGATATTCTCACAGAATTCATAATCCCACACACCCAGTGACTCACTGCCAACTAAGTCGGCATCACGAGATACCAGTGTACCTTTCAACAAAAGTGCTGTGCATATTTTAATTGCCAGGACCTGACCATGAATTATCACTGTTACCTACCATTTCTCCAGCACTTGTTCATATGGAAAGTGCTAACCAGTATGTTCCTTGACCACACAGTGACCATTTTTGGGTACTAAGACCAAAGAAGCATGACTTGCCCAAGATACAGTGTGAATCATAGGTCTGAACTAGGTTTTGAAAACCAGATCTTCCAGTCTCAAATCCAACAAGTGGTATACCAGATACCATCTGACTTCAATTGGCAGCCCATACTTTCAAGTGGGATTAGCCTGTTCTAAGGTTGGTCACACCAGTGTCACTATCTCTGGACACATGCATGAGGGTAGGAGGGGGAGGAATAACCATAATCTATCTTTGGACATTTCTTACAGAAGCTTGTAGCATCAGCACAATTGGACACCTTCAAGCTCAGAAAAGAACAGGAGAGCCAGGCAGTGATAAGCACCGCAACTCAGAGTGAAAACAGACAGAGAACTCACCTTGAACGAAACGCCATACAATGGGAAAGAACAAGAAGAAGAAAGGACCAAAAAGCTGAAGGCAAGATGAAGACGTGGAAAACCAAAGCAACCCACTCTCCACCCTCCAGTGTTACAGGGAGAACAGGGAAGACTGAAAGAATCACAGCACAAGGCTGTGCAGGTAATAGATTTAAAAAAGGGGCACTACAAGTTTCTGCAAGAGAAAAAAGGGGAATTTGTGAGAAATGGTAAAATCACAAAAGACTAAGAATAGCTTTAATAGACGGTTGAGACTTTGAAAGCATTGGAAAGAAAAGAGGCCAAGAAATGACATTACAACGAGCAGAAACATAATGGGAAAGAGCTGGGTTGAGGAAAACATCCCCACTTAAAAGCAACAAGCAAAGCAGATCAAGTAGCTCTCGTGACAAAGGGAAGACTGGGATAGTTCGCTTGGTGGAGAATGAGACTCTTAATCTCAGCATCGTTTGAATCCCATATTGGGCGAAAGATTCCTGCATTGCAGGGGGTTGGACTAGATAAGCCTTGTGGTCCCTTCCAGCTGTACAATTCTATGATTCTATGACTCCAGTGTACATAAAAAGCTGCCTAGCACTGAATCAAACCATTGGCCAGTCTAGTTCAGTGCTCTCTATACTCCAAGCATGCTGATGCTGATGCTTCTCTCTTGCTTCTCAGGGGTCCTACTTTGACACTCCATTTCAGTCAGCTCCAAGCCATTGTGATAATGGTGGAGAATATTTGAGAAAATCTTGAGACAAATCTCAGAAATGTCAGCTCTGTTCTGGAGTTTATCATTACATTGAACAATATGGAAAAGCCACGTTCAAGTTCTCCGAGGGTCCATTTCCAAGTTATCTCATAAGTTTGTTGTGCCTCTCCCCTTGAACTGGAGCAAGACCCCCGGGATGCCATTCATCCTATAATGCAAAAATTTATGCTTCCATCATGGAACTTTCCTACCTCCCCCCCCCCCCACAACTCACATTTGCCCTGTGCCTCCCCAAATCTTCTCTGAAGGGTTGTGGTAACCCCAGAACAGATTTAGGGGTCAATAGGCAGGGGGGAGAGAATGTTCCATTGCACAAGGAGAAATCCTGGCATTGATGCAATGCTCTTAGTGCTACTTTGGATACATCCCATTATGCATAATGGAACTTTCTTCTGAGTTAACATGTATTGGCCTGCACTGCATGGCTACAACCCCACAGGGTAATCTCAATTGAACTCAAGGTGACTTACATCTGAGTAAAGAGAATGTTATGCTGCACACTTCTGCCTTCAATGCCTTGGAGGAAGGGTGAGTTATAAATAATGCCTGCCATTTATCTTGCTCTGTGTTGTTCCAGTTCTACTGGTATCAGTGGTATTCCCAGTGACTGCTATACTAGGGCACTTGCCACTGCGGGCCTTTATAAATCTATACAAGCATCTCCCTTTCCTACTGCTAATATTAGCACGTTTCCAGGGTGTGTGCAAAATTCAATGCACTTTTATTTCGGCCTCATTTATTTCACTGCTTCAACAAGCCCATTTCATTCATCAGCAGAGCTGATGTGTTTCAGCCAAAGCCGCTTTCCTCAGGGTGCAGCCTTGCCAATAGCCCTGAACTGCTATTTAAATAGAACAATTTCTAAATAAACCCAAGGCTCAAATGAAAGAAGAGTCTCAATTGCTGAACACGGGAGTATTATTGAAATAGCAATGATTAAGCCAATCCCAGGATGATGATGTCACATGAGGGGAGCTGATGAGAGATCAGGGCTCCGATCTCATTTGCTCTCCTTAAACAGTAATTCAACATTGCTGGGAGCGCTCTAAGTGATTTTCTGGCTGGTTGCTTAAGAAACTACAGGCCAGGTTTGCATGTACTTTATATTGAACTCAGAAAGACCTAACACAGATACAAAGTTTAAAGGAACTAACAACGGGATGCCAGAACTATGTGTGAGGAAAAACGGCTTGTGTGGACTCTGAGTAATAAATACATTCGGTGATTAAAGATCCTCATGAATCTGGAGTTACCTGTGTTACTATGTCCAAATCCAACTCTCAGCTCCTGACTCCACAGGGTTGTTGTGAGGATGAAATGTGAAACAGGACCTTGTCTGCCACCTTGGGCTCCTTGCGGGATAGAAATATAACAAATAACATCTGAATCTCTTGTGACTGGACAACTCTAGTCACAGCCAATGTAAAAACAGTAAGAGAATGATCTGGCCTCAGATGCCTTCTACATGACTCACTACCTTGATAGCAGGAGGTACGACTTGATCAAGTAACTCCTGCAAGAATTGCAAGCTGTGGACTCCTGAGACAGCAGCTCCATTTTATGTTCATGCACTGGAAAAGTAAAGCTTTTCAGATGAAAGTGCCAAGGATCCCTTGTTTTAACTGGGGCAACAACAAAAGGGTGTGTGTGCATGTCTCAGTTTTCAGAAGCTTCAGAAACACTAAGCAAACAATTATTAACAATCGGAAAGGGAGTGCAATACCATCCAGAGTCTTTTGAACTTGCTTCCAAGGTCTTTTCTAAGTCCCAATTAGTGCCAACAGTGTTGCTGCTTCTGCTAAAGTCTTGGAGATTTGAGCTTAGAAAGTGACATTACTTTATACCAGGGGCAGGGATAATTTTCCAATCCAAGGGACATTTTCCTTTGTGGCCTGGTTTCTAGGGGTTCACATGTAAGGACAGAGGCAAAAGTGAGTGGAGCAATTGACCACTGTGAAGAAGACTCCATTCTAGCCGTGCAGAAGTCAGGCGTGCGCGTGCACACACACACATACACGCCTTTCCGGAAAAGCAAAAGGCATTACCACAGTCCAAGGACACATGTAAGTCAGACAAAAGCACCTGAATGAGGCATGTGGTCTGGGGAGAGCAAGAAAGAAGAGGGGCTTAGAGGACCCCATCTCACCCCCGGCCCTGAAGTTCCTCAACCCTGTTTCACACAGCGAAACACCTTCTCCTCTTCGCAGTGCTTTTTTGGGGGGGGCGGGCGCAGGGGTACGCATATCCCTAAACATTTTGTGAATCTAAGTTTGGCCTCATTGAGGGACAGTATTTCAATATGAGTAGGAAAATGAGAGTACCCCTAAACATTTTATTATTTTTATTTTTAGGGGAAAAAGCACTGCCCCTAAGCAGTGGCGGAGCTTCATGCTCCAGCACCAGGGGGCGGAGAGCAGACAGGGGCGGGGCTGGGCACATCCTGGGGGTGTGGTGCACTGCCCACAGGGGCGTGGCGTGCATCCTGGGGGCGTGGTGTGTGTCTTGGGGGCGTGGCACATTGCCTGCAGGGGCATGGTGCCCAGTGCAGGGTCTGCCGCGATGGCACCCCACCGGGATCGTGCTGCTGGGGGTAGTGCACTCTGCCCACACTCCACTTCCTCCGCCAGTGCCCCTAACGTATTTTGCCAACCCCCTTCACTTGAAGGTGATTCACACATGCATGGACAGCATGTGAATTCCCAACACCTGATGACTGGCCGCTGAAGGTGTGAACTGACCCAAATGGTTAGAGAGAGAGAAAGTACTGCATACTTTTTTTGTAACAGGTCAGGCTGTTGTGGTTACATTTTGTTTATTTACTTGTATTTAAATGGACATGCCACTTTTCTGCCACAGAGGCAGTAAAAGTGGGTAACTGAGGGAATTGCTAATGGTATCTCTTTTCCCCTATCCTTCTTTTAAGCAACTATAAAAGTATTTAATGGAGTGGAAATGCAAAGAGTTCTGCTAAGTAACTATCCACCCCAGTATGTTTTGCTTAATTCCATATTTAGCAAGTTAATATTTTGTATCTGCCTCATTTAAACATTATCTTGATCATCAGCTTATGGCTTCTATTATGCTGACTCGCCATTTTACCATCTTTATTTTGATTAGAATGCTTTCTGACATATAGGGAAGTGACTTTTAAGAATCCCTTATTCTCATCCTCATTAAATTATGCAATTTAATTAGGACTTATTAGATTTATCTTTATTGCTATGGAGTCTTTCCTGGCAGTTTTCTGAACAGATAGGGCCATTGTGCATTATTTATTAGAACAGTCAGGGGTAAAGTTTTCAGTACTGCTCATTGTTTTACTGCCAAGGAAAAGGTACACACAATTATCTTCTTTCTCTTTTCCTTCCTCCCTCCACCTCTCTCTCTTTTTTTGTAGCTGACTTGTAAATTTTACTATTCTAATACCAGGGCAAGAATATAAATATTTTAAAGAGTTAAGAACTGAACACCTTGTTAATTCACAGGAGAAATGTAATGTATGACTTGTGGACAGAAGTGAGTCGACCAGGATAATCTCCATGGAGTTTCAGAGTTCCTTTGTGAGCTGGGCTACACATTACTCTTAGCATGACAAAGAGCAACTGAACTCTGCTGAGAGTCTTCAAATTCTAAATCAGAGCAGACCCCTATGGTTCATAGCCTCTATTCAATGAATGGGGATTCCACTCATAGTAGGAATTGTTGCATTCAAGCCTTGGGGTTCAAGAGTACAGTAGAAGTTATTATTTTCTAAATGTATTCATTGCATATTAATATTCCTCCTTCCATTCTTCCTTGTTTGTACACTCAAATGTCTTTCTCTTGCATGCAGATTTGTACAAACAGCTTTTTTTCTTATACTCGCCCTTTCTTACTTTTCCTAGGCTTACGTTAATCACAAAAATATATCCAATTTTCAGCATTCAATTTAAGAGCCATGTTTGCTCCTGAAAAACTTGCACTTCAGTGCCCCATTTCCATAATGTTGTACTGTAAATAGGTTTTGGAGGGGTCTGTTCCCCCGCCTCTAAGATTTCTCTCTGTTTGAGGATTTTGTTATAACTAGCAGAAAGGGAAGTATAGATGAAACGTTTTAAAAATATGAACACAAACTTCTGTTTTGTGCAGTGTGGCAGACCTATCGTTTATACTTAACTGTCTGCTTTGCAAATTAATAATAATAATAATAATAATAATAATAATAATAATAATAATAATAATAATATTTATACCCTGCCCATCTGGCTGGGTTTCCCCAGCCACTCTGGGCAGCTTCCAATAGAATATGAAAATACAATAGTCTATTAAACATTAAAAGCTTCCTTAAACATTTGTTTTCATACACTGTGTGGAATTAACCAACAGATTCTACTTTGGGTGTGCTACCAATTTCCCCTTCCTTCATGTTTGTTTCTACCCAAATAAATGCCTGGACAAAACTTCAGTTATCATATTTTCAATTGAAAACGAACCTTATCAGCTAGTGGGCTTTTAAATGGCAGGCTGTGCACTACTCAATGCTGCATTGTTTATCAATGTTTTTATCTATCAAGATGCATCTACATCTACTAATGGAATTAATTTCCAGACTATTTATTTATTCATTCATTCATTACCTTTCTTTCCAGCCGTTCCTCCAAAAGGAGCCCAGAGAAGCTCCAAGGTGTCTAAAACATGAACAATGGCATTTCTAACAACTAACAGCATTCTAAAAAGGGAACCCCAAAGTTTTCCCCAAAGGAAAAAGAGGAAGAAAGATTTCTTAGGGGCACATATCAGAAAGTTGTGAATGTTCTTGGTTAACAGAGTTGTATCTGTCACTGTAGTTCCTGACAGATAGGATCCTAGACAGGATGATCACTACATAGTACAGCTGAGTCAAAATTTGGCTTTTCCTTTCTTTTTGGGTAAGGTTTCTGAGATCTTTCTCTTTCTCATCTCTCTGAAATAGGGCCACTTTGCAGAATTTTCCTTGAATATTCTGTACTATCCTGTTGTGAAAGCTCCTTCAGCACCACCTCTTTCCCTGGAACAATGCTAGAACTAGGGCATTGTGGGAGATGCACAACATGGTGGCTAGGTTGTCAACACAGTTGCTGCCACTTGAAGGAGTAGAAGAAGAAGAAGAAGAAGAGTTTGGATTTGATATCCCGCCTTTCACTCCCCTTCAGGAGTCTCAAAGCGGCTAACAATCTCCTTTCCCTTCCACCCCCACAACAAACACTCTGTGAGGTGAGTGGGGCTGAGAGACTTCAAAGAAGTGTGACTGGCCCAAGGTCACCCAGCAGCTGCATGTGGAGGAGCGGAAACGCGAACCCGGTTCCCCAGATTACGTGACTACCGCTCTTAACCACTACACCACACTGGCTCTCCGAGTAGCAGCAACAAAAAGGGAGGGAGAGGGGATAAAGAAGAAACAGTGCTACAGCCACTGCTAATGGTTACCCCACCCATGAGAAACTGTTGGAGAAATTCAGTGAAATTGTTCCCCTCCCCAATTACTCTGCTCACAAACAGGGTGAAACATTGCAAACCATTTGGGCACAGCTCAGCCACACAGATACAGAGGAAGGATGAGTGTGGGATGATGACAGCATACACTGCTGTCTTCAGTTAAGATTAGAGCAGCAGGATTCTAACAAAGCATCTTTGTGACCCAATCATCTCTTGGTCATGGCCATAACCAGAATAAAGCCTCACATTTTAGGTAGCATTATTATCACACACAGCATGTAACATCTACATCAAACAGAAAAGTATTTCCTTTTATTTACCGTTAGAAGACATAATTAATGTACCTATTCCCTTAATGATCCGAGAGCCAAGTTTCTTCAGAAATTGTGTTCTCTGTAGCTATCTCATTTGTGTATTGTTTATAATTCATTTAACTACCTTCCTTCCTTCCTTCCAAAAAAAAAAAAAAAAAAGAGGAATCCAAATGACTTCATTATGGTTTCATCCAATGTTTTAAAAGACCTATACTTCTCATGATTATTCTTGTACTCTTCCTATTGCACTTAGCAATTATTGGGATAATATTTTCAAACTGAACTTTTGCATTTTTATCATTACTTTTCACAACTGCCTTTTTGCATTCTCCCCCCACCCACCCCCAAAACACTTTCCTTCTTTTATACCAGTGACAAAATGATAGCAGAGGGTGCAGCGTATATCAAGGTGCCTGGGTGCAAGTCCCTGAACGGATAATGACAACATACGTGTTGAAAACAATCCTTTTTTTAAAAAAAAAGAGGAGTTGTTGTTCACTGTGGCTATGTGAACAACAACCTATCTCCACTGCAAGGAAGCATCTGTGTGTTGTTTAAAAAGGCACATCTGCAAAACTGCCACCCTGTGATCCTAGAAATAATCCTAATAAACATTTTTATTGTTATGAAAAAATGTCATGTTATAAAACTGTATATAGACAGTTGTTTATCTCAGACATATGCATCAGCTGCCTTGCAATATAGTAAATTGGATACATGGTTCAATGTTTATGGATGAGTATTCATTAATGATTATTAAAAGGTAACCCACTCATTAAATTTATTATTTATGTCTATGTTATATAATTGTAGAGTTGGGAGGCACCCCAAGAATCATCTAGTCCAACCTCCTGCAATAACAATCTCTACACACTGTTCCCCATCCAATTTGAAACCATTCCAGACCCTGCTTAACTTCACAAATGTGCTAGCAATTTTATTGCTGCACCACTGGAAGCCTTCTTGCATAAGTTGGTTTGGCTATAAGGGATATTCACATATCTGATTTCCCATTCTTTTATGTGAGAATTTCCCCATTCTCCAAAATATGACATATAAGACCCTTGCTACTGTGATCATATATAAGATACTTCTTAATAGCTCCTATGAATGGTAAGCATAAGGGTCAATAACAGCTCAAAGGTTTCTGAGAAAGCTGATTCGTCTCTTCCAGAATAAAGGAGGGGCATCTCGGGACCCACTGACTGATCCATTGGCTGCCTTCAACATTGCTTCAATATTGTTGTGCTGTGCTGCTATTGGGAATGACAAAAAGAAGTGTGACGAAGCTGCAACCATGTAGAACATGTGTGTGGAATCCTTGGCTCCCCCAGACGCTGCTGAACTACAACTCCTATCAGCTCTAGCAAGCATGGCCAATGGATAATGGGTGTTGTAGTTCAGTAAAAGTAAAGGTAAATAACCCCTGGACAGTTAAGTCCAGTCAAAGGCAACTATGGAGTGCGGTGCTCATCTTGCTTCAGGCCAAGGGAGTCGGCGTTTGTCCACAGACAGCTGTCCAGGTCATGTGGCATGACTAAACCGCTTCTGTCATGTGGCAACTCCTGACAGTTCTAGATTTTAAAATATACCAGTAATTCTGTACATTGTTAAACTAATAGCTTGCCAGTATTTTTAGCATTAAGATAATTAAGTGTAGATAGTCAAATGTCCCTACCTTCTTTGTACAGTGGCACCTTGGGTTACAGACGCTTCAGGTTACAGACTCCACTAACCCAGAAATAGTACCTTGGGTTAAGAACTTTATTTCAGGATGAGAACAGAAATTGTGCGGCAGTGGTGCAGTGGCAGTGGAAGGCCCCATTGGCTAAAGTGGTACCTCAGGTTAAGAACAGTTTCAGGTTAACAATGGATCTCCAGAACGAATTAAGTTCTTAACCCGAGGTACCACTGTATATATTTTCAGAATAAAAATAACAAATTCCACTTTTTAAAACATTTTTTTGCAGATTTGATACACCACCTGGACATTATTTTGTATCCATTTCTGCTTACATTAATATACAACAGGAAATTATTACCATACAGCAATATATTTTACCCAACCCTGACATTTATAGGATGACCCAAATCTTGCACCCAGCTAATTATGACATTTTCCACCTATTCAGTTTCATAGAAAATTGCAGATTTTAAACACCACATACTTTTTATTAGCTGATATTTTCGTGAACTTCATTGACAGAAAAGATTGCTTCTGTAATTGTCTTGCTCCAGATACTTGCACCAATAAAGTTCCTAATCATCCACTTTGTCTCTAATTTCTTCATATGTGTTTAACTGCTATTACCTATTCAATCAATCAATATGCATAGATTGTGCTTGCTTACACACACACACACACACACACACACACACACACACACACACACAGACTTTCCTAATTGACCATTCGGACTGAAATCTAAATAAATAAATGCTGCTATTGGCAACTCAGCTAAACTAACTTTAAATTTGTCTATTTCTTTTTTACTTATCAGATTGCCAATGATAAGATGCCGTTTTCTTTGTCCAAATGCTGGCTTCCAGTTTATAGAGCCTGTAAGTTTAAATGGACATTTTGCTTTTCCATTTTCAGTGCTGATTTTCTTTAGACTATACATCCAGTTAATAATATTGGTGTGGCAAGAAACCCTTAGCCTCTTTTTCTCTAGCTTGTATTATAACTTCTTTTGTGATCCATATCCATTACTTTATTAATTTCAATCAGTTTCTTAGCTGAGATTCATACTAACTTATTGGAAGGAGGGTTGTGCATCAGCCTCCAGCCAAATCCTAAATCCTGAAATGAATCAGGCTGAGTTGGTTTGCCCTGGAGGTTTAGGGCTTATCCAGACTTCCTTTTACACTGCACTTCCCAGGCAGAGGAAAACCCATTTGCTCTTTGCTCTCATTCAGTAGTAAAATGTGGGTTTTCCTGGAGAAAGCGCCGGGGCGGAGGGGACAACTGCTCTAATACAGAGCTTTAAACCTGGTCTTGTGGCTAGAAGTGCGGTACTAAAGGAAATCTGGATGAACACTAAATTGAAGCAGATTGGGGCAGTCGCAGATCATCCTGGATCAGATTAGGTCCGTTTGGAGCTCTGTGAGACTTTCAAAAGGGGTGGTGGTAGATTGGTGGCAAGGAAAAGGGGAGGAGGAGATGCATACTCCATCTTTCCCCTCTCCCGGCTGGATGTTTAATTAGGATTTAACCTCAAACTCTGAAGCAGCCCCAAAATAGGTTCCAGGGCTGGAACTGGGCTAGTTCAGTCACAGATCATCCAATATTAGATCAGGGTCACTCCGAAGCACTGGATTGGGCCCCAAATCAGATTGGGTGCCTTATCATTTTTATGGCTGCTCTAAAAGAAAAGGTTTAGTGCATTTAAATTCTCTATCCCCCCCCCCATTCTTGTAAATGCACTGGTAGTAGCTCAATTCTCATTCAATTTTCTGCATTACCTCATTTAGCAACTATCTTTTTTCTGTTTTTTATAGATTTTGAGACCAGTAACACATCAATATTGTAAAATGATTTCCGGCAATTCTCTAGAGTTCATAGGATCCGTTATTGTCAAAGTGAAATCATTCAAGAGGTGTTCATGGGTAAGCCACCACATTAGTTCAGACAGGGTAAAGGGTCCAGGGAAAACAAAGGCCTTTAAGATGGAACCAGTGGTTCCTATGGCAACACCTTGTTACATTTTAGTTTCAAACAAAAGCTTAATTGTAAGGCATGAAAAAGGGCAGGTGTTGATTATGAGTTAAGAGCCAAAGCTTCCACAAAATTATCAGTTCTCAGGGAATCCTTTTAACCTTTGCCTTTACAGAACTTTTGATTCTTCAATTGTTTTATTTACTTCAGATTTGATGAATGAAGTTTTTATGGGGTCATCTATATTGGGATTTCTACTTAGTGCCATGTTTGCCTAGGAATGGATAAATCAGGCTATTGTTTCCGGTCTGTGTCACTTTAACCTGTGTTACTCATAAATCCACTTCATCCTGTTTACATAATACAGTGCATTTTATTTATTTTTAATCTGGGCAACAGGAGCAATTCTGTGACAGCCTGTCCACCGTTTTATAAATGGCACAATGCCCTAGGTCTAGTGTCATTCTGTGTAGGGTAAATAGCAACCGCCACAAAAATGGTGGAGAATATTCAGAGAAAACTTCAGAGAATTGCCTTCTTTTTCGGGAGGAGGGTTGGGTGCAAGAAAATAAACAATCTCAGGAATATTATTTTTAAGAGAAAATGACTTCTTTAAATCATTGAATCTCAGGTGAGGAAAACACTGGAAGCCAATGAAGACAAGCTAGAGCATGAGACTCTTAATCTCAGAGTGGTGGGTTTGAGCCTCACAATGGGCAAAAGATTCCTTCATTGCTGGGTGCTAGACTAGATGCTCCTCGTGGTCTCTTCCAACTCTACAACTCCAGTGTGGTGTAGTGGTTAAGAGCTGTAGACTCGTAATCTGGTGAACCAGGTTCGCGTCTCCGCTCCTCCACATGTAGCTGCTGGGTGACCTTGGGCTAGTCACACTTCTCTGAAGTCTCTCAGGCCTACTCACCTCACAGAGTGTTTGTTGTGGGGGAGGAAGGGAAAGCAGAATGTTAGCCGCTTTGAGACTCCTTAGGGTAGTGATAAAGCAGGATATCAAATCCAAACTCTTCTTCTTCTACAATTCTATGATTCTAGAGATGCATGATTTGAAAGGTTGCAATTTTCGGCCCTCTAGAATCTACATCTGAGTTCAATTTAGGAGATGTTTTTGAACATTCCTCAAAGACAGCTCCACAAAAAGCTCATTGCAACACTCTAATTTGGATGTAACCAATGGGTTGTGTGATGTTGTCTAGCTCTTCCTCTCCCAGGGAAGCTGGTATATCAACCTAAGATGGACAAAAGCACCAGCTCCAGGAAATTTCCCAAGCAGCAAAACTGTTTAAAATAAAATAAAAATTTAAACCAGAAAGTGGAGTGTCATCCAAAGCAGGTGGTATACCTTTTGCTAGACTAGTTATGCCATCAAACATCTTGATTGGATTAAGGTTCATTAGGACAGCCTGCTTCCAATCATTGCTGGTGTCAGACACTGGTTTTGGACCTCTGCTGCCTTCCTGGAATCTAATCCACAGCAGTGGTAGAGCTGGGTGCCATCAGCATATGGATGCTACTGGATTCCAAATTTCTAGACAACCTCATCCAAAGAGAAATCAATTGATTAACATGCATGTGAGTAAAGCAATCCAGTGCTTGGCATAATCATTGACAAGCACATAATAATCCAAATATCCCACTGTTTTCAGTACCGTATTTTTCGCCCTATAGGACGCACTTTTTCCCCTCCAAAAATGAAGGGGAAATGTGTGTGCATCCTATGGGGTGAATGCAGGCTTTCGCTGAAGCCTGGAGAGCGAGAGGGGTCGGTGCGCACCGACCCCTCTTGCTCTCCAGGCTTCAGGAAGCTATCCCCCCAGCCGCGCAAGGTCCCAGAGCGATGGCGAAGGTGCGCGCACCTTCGCCATCACTCTCCAACCTGTTGGGGGGCTGGGATCAGGGGAAGCTCCGGCTTCCCCCACCCCCAGTCCCGCAAGCTCCGGTAGTGATGGCGAAGGTGCGCTCACCTTCGCCATTGCTCTCCGACCCGTTCGGGGGGCTGGGGTCGGTGGAAGCTCTTGCTTCCCCCGCCCCCAGCCGCGCAAGCTCCGAGAGCGATGGCGAACGTGCGCGCACCATCGCCATCATTCTCTGACCTGTTCTGGGGGCTGGGGTCGGGGGAAGCTCGGGCTTCTCCCTCCCCAGCCCCGCGCCTGGGGGGGGGGAAATAATTTTTCCCCCTTTATTTCCCCCCAAAAAATCTAGGTGCGTCCTATGGGCCGGTGCGTCCTATAGGGCGAAAAATACGGCACTTGAAGCTAAAATGTGTTTTTTTGTTTAATGTATTTTTCTCATTCAATACATACACACAATGGCTAACTTTGCGGCTTAAAAATGCACCTGTCAGTGCACAGTATCTGATGGTTCTGATAGACTCCCTCTTCCAGAGATTATTTATTAGCAAGGAGATTATTAAAAAGACAAGCTGAAAGAAAGCTTTCATGTTTCTTAATACACCTGTAGTGAAAAGTTACTGATGAAATGAAGATGAAAAGACTCAAGAATGTGCACATTCTTATTTGATAATGGTTGTATTGAAACTTCACCCTCAAATTAATATTAATTAGAGATTAAAGATAAGAGAGCCTCTGTTCTGTTGCGAGTGAACCTCTTAATATTTTTTTATTAAAAATTAAATTGCTTGTTCTGCTGCATAATTATATTGAACTTCCATTAATATTATTCAATCTATTGTTTTATTAGGTCATGCAATAGAGGGATCCTGAACCTAAGTTTCTCTTACAATTATCTCTAAAGGAAAACAAAATAAAATGGATTTGCTTAAGAATTATCTGTCTTCCACCTGCATTATGTTTCCAGCCAGTGTGTCCAAATGATCCTTCTATGTTTTCTTCCTTTTGCTTTATCAACTGTTTCTTTCCAGTTCTTGCTTTGATTTCTCAGCAATTAAAAGCTGAAGTCCTACAGAATTCACTTCTATGCACAGTCTTACTTATGGCTAGTTTACGTTAATTGTCTGAAAGCTGCTGTCACCGCCCTAACTCCATAGGCAGTAATTGGCAACCAATCCATTACTCGTTCAGTCCATTACTAAGGCAAGACAATGGTCCAGCACATCTGCTGCCACCCTGCTGATGTAAAGGAGAAGTAGAGCTGTGTGTCTAATTGGCAACCAGTGCAGTCAGGCCAGGATTGGCATTATATGCTCAAATCATCTTGCTCCGGTGAGCAACTCGGCCACTGAATTCTGCAGCAGCTGAAGTTTCTGAACTGCTTTCAGAGGCAGCCCCCCACACAACACATTTCAATAATCTAACCTAGAGACCTAGAGGTTACCAGAGCATAAACAACATCCTTGTCCAGATAAGAGTATAGCTGGGCCACCAGCCAAAGCTGATGGAAGGCACTCTTGCCTCAAGCTACAGCAGTGGATCCAGAATTACCCCACCCCCCCAGCTACATATCTGCTCCTTCAAAGGGAGTGTATCTCTATCCATCTAGTCTAGGGAACCGTCCACTAACTGTGCCTCAGTCTTATCTGGATTGAGTTTCAGTTTGTTGGCTCTCATTCAGTCCATTACTAAGGCAAGACATTGGTCCAGCAGATCCACTGCCACACCTACACATGTAAAGGTTTGTGCCATCAGCATATTGCTGACAACATACTCCAAAACTCCCAGTGACTCAGTGGTTTCATGTAAATATTAAACAGCATGGAGGATAAAATTGAATCCTGAGTGGGGTTCCACGTTGATGGCTCTGTGAGGCCAAAGAGCACTTCCCAACCAACACCCTCTAGAAATGACCATCAAAGCCGGTCTGGAACCACCACAAATCAGTGCCACCCAACCCTAACTTGAACAGCTGTTGTGTGTCAAAGTCCCAAGCCACCCCCATGAGAATAAAGACACAAGGACACCGAATTTTAGGTTAATGTTAATGGGCAAAATTTAGGTCACAACTTTATTGGTTACAGAATGTGAGTGGTATTGGCTTAGGCATTGGCATCAACTGACTATATCTGACTCCTGCCTGCCTTGCAGGGAGTCTGGTAAAGGTAAACCACCAGTAGGGGGAGCCCCACCAATGTGGATTGACTCGAGCATCCCCTGGGTTCACGCTGGGATCGTGGCATGGCCCTAGCCCCTCCCTGGGCTTCAGAAGAGATCCACACACCCGCATTCCTCTAACGGAATACCCTTGAGGGGCAGGAGGGGCAGGTGATGGCCACACCTCCCCTCCCACACACAACACTATTCCAATGCCTAACCACCACATGAGCCCAAGGCTGAAAAGGGGCAATTCAGCATCACACTATGATCTAAATTGGTCCGGCCCATGCCCCCCAATCCGCCTGACTGGCTGTTTGGCTAACTGGTGTGGCTGGGCCTCCCCAGCGTAAGGTGGAATGCAGTCCAACCCCCCCCCCCCACACACACACACTGAGGGGGGAAGCTTGGCGACTCACCCACAACTCATCCCCACAAAGAGGTGGAGCCAATTTTCAGAAGGATACTATGATTGATGGTATGAAAGCCACTGAGAGTTTGAGGAGTATTAACAGGGACACATTTCCGCTGTCTCTCACCTGACAGACACCATCATACAGGGCAACCAAAGCAGTTTCTGTGCCAAAACCAGGCCTAAACCCCAACTGAAATGGCTGTAGAAAAATCACTTTTCTCCAGCAGTGCCTGAATCTGGTCTGTGACCACCCACTCCCAAACCTTGCTTAAGGAGAGTAAATTGGCAACTGACCGGTAACTCTCTAAGATTTTCTGAATCCAGGGTGGGTTTCTTGAGGAGTGGCTTTATTACTGCCTCTTCCTATCTTTGTCATAATATCATAACTGAGGACAGTTCCTGGGAATGAAGTGTCCATTCCTGGACAATAAACCCAGGTTATCATCTCAGTATTTTAGATCCAGTTAGGCTGAGAGCACTAAAGCAAGTTAAGCAAAGTTTGGATACTGCTTCAAGGTAGATATGAGGGAGGGGAAAATAGTCAGAAAAGCATTAGCAACATCTAGTAACAAGTAGTGTACTTAAGAATGTATTAGCAAAAGCAGACCAAACAAGATATTTTTATTCAGGTCTACTGTTATCACCTTGGCAACAGAAGACTTATTCCATCCACACTAATTACATAATGTCTAACAAAATTTATTGTCAATTTTGTGCCAGAAGTATTGTTGTTTCTCCTTAAATCCGGGAAAGGATTTGCATTGTTCTCCAAATGATTCTTTTTTTGCTTTTCCTATAATGTCTGAAATACAATAAATGTTTATTTGTAGGTAAGTCATCCTGAAACCCACCAGCACATATTGTTCATTATTAATCAAAGCCCTCTCCCTGCCTCTGGTTTGTAATGCACACGCCACATGTTCCCCAGAAGAAGTGGATTCCATTCATTTGTCCGTTGCATTAATACAAGGATTTATGTTCCCACAATGGAACTTTTCCCCTTTCCTGCCCTCATGCACCCCAAAAATCTGTGCTACAAATAGGAACAGTAATATGAGCTGATATTTAAGTCCCATGTATTCATGTATCATTTCAGCATGTACATGACCTTCCAGAGCTTTGAGTTTCATGTTCCTTTGAAGTATAAAAATCAGCTTAGAATGTCAGATGGGTTAGGACATTTTTTTTGTCCTTATGGGACATTTGAAAACGTAATATCTTTATTAGTGTTGTGGGAAGATTAAGAAATGAACAGATACATTAGCAGCATACAAGGATTACAACTGTAATAAAATGTTAAAACTGTGGAAAGATATCACTGAAGGTCTGCAGTTCAAGAGATTAATTCTCTCCAGGTAATTTCACTTTACAAGTATTACAAGCATATACTTTACAGGAATGTAATACTCTTTGTACTTCAAGAAGACGTGATAGGAGAGATCCAGTTGTGCTCTTCCAAACCCACAATCACTTCCATCACAGAAATCCAATATGATCTACCATTCTGCACACACAAGAATACTCAAGTGTTGATGGAGAACAACTGAAATCTATCTGGATATTGGGGGAGGGGGCGCAAAAATACAGCACTATCACATCAATCTTCTTGCAAAAATGATTATGCATTAAAGAAGAAATATATAAGAAGCTCTTATACACTATAGCACCATATTCCAGATACTGTTGGACTGCAATGCCCATCATTTATGACGAGTGCTTTTTTTCTGGGGGTAATCAAGTATACATAGTACCAGCACCTTTTTTTCTAGAAGAAAAGCACTGTCTATGACTGTTGATCATGCTTGCTGGGACCACTGGCAGAGGAAGAGGGGGGCGGGGGGAGTGCAACTCCTCCGGCACCATGATCCTGATGGGGTGCCATTGTGGCTGCTCCCCTGCACTGGGCACCACAACCCTGCAGACGGTGCACCACGCCCCCAGGACACACACCACGCCCCTGCAGGCAGCATGCCACACCCCTGGGACAAACACCACGCCCCCTGGGACACGCACCAGCCACACCGCTGCCTGCTCTCCACCCCCGGTGCATTAAGCTGCTCTACTGGCTGGGACTGATGGAAGTTGTATTCCAACAGTATCTAGAGAATACCAGATCCAATGTGAGCTTAAGCAATCTCTTCCCCATCCCTACCCGGGAGTAAATCCCACTGAATACAGTGTGGCTTACTTCCAAGTAAATATGTATAAGATTATACTGTCCATCTCATACATCAAAATATATGTTGATTGATCATTTTGCTACTCAAAACATTGGCCTGATCTCACTCTCTCTTCTTCCAGGGCATTTATATTTAAATTGTGTTCCAGTGAATTAAGGGAGTCCGCAGAAGCTTATCAGCAGGTTCTCAATCAACACATCATTAATGCTGGATAATTTATCATGAAAGCTGTCAAGCTCACAACTACTCATCATGTCCTGCAGGCCATGGATGCATGAAAGCTGGGTATGTTAACAGTGTGCATGGGGTAAGAATGGAGAAGACAGTTCAGTTCACATTTAAAGGTGACACAACCTAGTTTGCACTTTATGAAACTGCATGTGAAACAACACACAACCATCCTTCAAAATCCATACCTGTCCCCTTTCTTTTTGCCGAGGGTCTGGATAATTTCCCTTGAAGTAATGTTTTGTGGAAATTGGTCCAGAATCCCTTGCCTGAACTAGATCCAGATTTGACCTCTAATACTGAGCCTCCTTATTATCATTCTGCTCGGACAAGCCTTTAAAAACCAGGCTATAAATGCTCTCCTTCCAATGGCCCTAGGGTTGCCGTGTGCCTTTAAAGTTACACTGCAGAGAGTGATTTAATAGTGTCAGCTCTTTCCAGGCATGGAAGCCTAGGGATGGGAAAACTGTACCTGTTGACATGGGTACTATAATACAGGAACTATGACGCAGTTGTGAAAGACTCACATCTTACACAGAAATAAGTGCCAACCCTTGAAAGATACTTCAGTATAATGCTGCTTCAAAACTATACTGACCTTTATCAGAAGATGTTGTTGCTGAATAATCCAGGAAACTGATTAATCCAACAAATGTCACACAAAAAAGCCCAGGACCCAAAAATTTATGGAACTGTATTCCTAAGTGCACTTGGACCTGTATTTCTTGAGCAAAAGGATTAGCTC
Source organism: Podarcis bocagei (assembly GCF_964188305.1). Classification (NCBI taxonomy): domain Eukaryota; kingdom Metazoa; phylum Chordata; class Lepidosauria; order Squamata; family Lacertidae; genus Podarcis; species Podarcis bocagei. Next base: position 70,923,819 of record NC_138128.1, read on the forward strand.
TATATCAAGCATCCCTGAAAGGCAAAAGCATTTTAAAACTGAAATGGAGTTGCACAAGTGGTTTGTGATATGAATTTATTCACAACACTTTTTAAAAATCCTTGCCTTCTTTTGAGCAGTTTTCATGGCCTTCCCATCACTTTATCTAGGGTTATTTCCCCCATTTATCCATTCCAGTACACACACATGGGTTCAAACATGCCCTTGAAGTTGTTGGGAATCTGAGGCTAAAGTTGCCCCTAGTTCCAGCCATCACACAGGGACAGCTTAGAGTCCAAAACAGTTTACTGCTGCAGAAGAAAAAGCTTCAGTAAATACAAAATATTTCTGTTGCTCCAGCAATTCAAGGCATAACACAGATTCACTTCTCAAGGCTGACCCAGACACAGTTAGCACAAGACCCCAGACGCTAATGAGCTGATATGCCTTAATCACTTATACAGAGGTAAAGTTAAAAGCAAAGATAAAGGACCCCTGGATGGTTAAGATCAGTTGAATTTGACTATGGGGTATGATGCTCATTGCCGCTTCCAGGCTGAGGGAGCCAGCATTTGCCTGCAGACAGCTTTTCTGGGTCATGTGACCAGCATGACTAAACCACTTCTGATGCACGGGACTCTGCGACAAGTGCCAGAGCGCACGGAAATGCTGTTTACTTTCCTGCCACAGCAATTCCTATTTATCTACTTCCGCTGGTATGCCTTTGAACTGCTAGGTTGGCAGGAGCTGGGACAAAGCAACAGGACCACACCCAGTTGCACGGATTCGAACTGCCGACCTTACAACTGGCAAGCCCAAGAGGCTCAGTGGTTTAGACCACAGCACCACCTGTATCCCTTTATATAGGGGTACTGGGCGTTACCATAGCAACTGGCCTGGCTGATCCTGCACCTGTTGCCTTATCTCAGACCATGGGGTGATCTTAGAATAGAACTTCTAAGTATTTACTTCTAAGTAAATACTCTTTAGACCATACTGTACACGTTTTAGGCTATGCAATTAGCAATACCCTTTAAAAAGATGTTTATCATAATGCCTGAATATCATATGAAATTAGCTCTACCGTTGCAAAACATTTATTACAATTTCCAGACAAAGTATCTCCTGAACAATATTATTAACTCAGAAAAGACTTCTTCACATATGATTAATGATGGAAACATAATGAGAATATGGTTCTGTCAGGGGATACAGATATTTATCTTCTCAGCCCAATGTTTTACTAGCCATTGCCTTTTGTTACAATACAAAAAGCCTCACATTTTCCATCAAAACTGTTTCAGTAGATTTTAATTATATTTTAATTGCTTAACATTTTATTATGATTTATAGGCAGCAGTATATGAAATTTCAAGGGACACGAGATGGTTCTTCATAAAACAGATATTAAGTCTAGAGGCACAGACTAAGATGAAGCAATGTGTCAGGTGGGCTATTTTCCGCAAAAACATACGTTATGTGGCCCATTTGTTGACTTGAGCAATAATCTACCCAGCTGCTACTAGAGAAGACGTTATTTCTGAGACTCCATGCTGTGCACAGCCCAGAGAAAACTACAAGGGCAAATAGAACAATTCTACCACTGAAACTGGGATGCAGGTGGCGCTGTGGGTTAAACCACAGACTTGCCGATCAGAAGGTCGGCGGTTCGAATCCCCACGACCGAGTGAGCTCCTGTTGCTTGGTCCCTGCTCATGCCAACCTAGCAGTTCGAAAGGATGTCAAAGTGTAAGTAGATAAATAGGTATCACTCTGGCAGGAAGGTAAACGGCGTTTCCGTGAACTGCCCTGGTTCACCAGAAGTGGCTTAGTCATGCTGGCCACATGACCAGCTCCCTTGTATGCCAGCTCCCTTGGCCAATAAAGCGAGATGAGCGCCGCAACCCCAGTCAGCCACAACTGGACCTAATGGTCAGGGGTCCCTTTACCTTTACCACTGAAACTGAGCAGACCAGGCCTGTATGCTACATGAATAGGAGGCTACTGGGGTGCCACTCATGTAAACAAACTGCTTAGAGAAAAAAGAGAGTGGTTGATATATAAATAAATTAATATTGGAAGCAGCCTTTCAGGCCATTGGTCAATTTAGACCAGTAATGTGTTTAAACTTTCTTCAAGAAGTGATGCACTGGAGGACAACTCCGGTGTAGTTCCAGGTGCATTTTTTTTAGGCCGGGAGCATTGATGTCTTCTATCAGAATGCCAAGATGTGAATGAGGGGACGTTATCTGAAAAGCCTATTTAAATTGACAGTGTATACAGCCCATGTCAATACGATTATTTATAATCAGCTCTCCACCCATTACAACTTTTCAGTTAGCAAATATGGAACTCTCATGAAGAAACAACAGCAATGTTGGCTGATGAACAATGAAGGCTGAAGTCTTAGTTTACCTGGAAGTAAGCCTCACTGAACTTCATAGGACTTACTTCAGAGTAGACGTACATAGGATTACACTCAACATACTAGATTGTTGGAGGGGAGAGACCCTCTCAGCATGGGGAATCATTACAACATCCTATCCTACCCTCTGTTAATGCATTCTGGTTGGAGGTATGCAGCTGGTGTGTTATTCACTCAAAATCAGGGTTGGAAATGTTAAGTGGATGTCCATCTCCAAAGTGAAAACAAAACACAAGCTTTCTTACTCCTTTTGTCTGTTACTAACCTCTTTCCAATTGGAACAATTGTGATGCAGGTGACAATTGTTCCAGTGGTTAGGAATCCTCATGCAAGGTAAACCAAAAATAAAGATAATGATTTTTCCAGGTGAATGCCTGAGCCGATCAAATTCATAAATTGTATACAATATAGCTTCTCAGCAGAGTAAGCTGGAAATCATGTGCAGAACTCTGACTTTTTTGTTTCTCCACAGAAAAATCCATTTTGTGTTGCACGTCCTGCACATTTTCCTCTCCCCTCCAAAAAAACAACAACAAATAAACAAAAACAAAAACACCCCTGTAGTGTCAAAGAAAATCATCACAGTGGAGGTGGGGGTGAGGGGGTATAATACTAAGGTAAAACTTTAGTGGGTGGCTGAAATCTGGAATGGGATGAAATGTAGATGACCTTCCTCATCAAAAATCTGAATCACCTGAACCTCATTTCTATGGAGAACCTGGGACATTTCCCCCATCCCTGTATTAGCTTCACTGACTATCATGTTACAAAAGCATACAGCCAAATATGACTCTTGAAGTGGCACTTGCATATCTGCCCAAACTCGTTAATTCTCCGGTTGAAATGAACTGGTCTAAGACGTGCTTAATTCTGACACAATATTGCCCAATGTGCATGTTTTTAATGAGCATGGCAAACTTCATCTCTTAGGATTAATTAATATTTTGTATTGTATTTCAGCCCAGGAGAGCAGCCGTAGATCAGAGATGAACATATTTGTCATGGCCTCTGGAGCCTTCCCCTGGCTTCATAAGCCGCACAGCTTAGAATCTCTGTCCAAGCTCTTTCAGGTCACTCCTTTGTGATGAAATTCAAGAATAAATTTAAAATGCAAGCTTCCACTTTTATGTTTTCTTGCTTGTGCAGCTAGTTCAATAGAGGATGAAGTCTGACTCAGGTATACATATAGCAACTCTCCCACTTGACCAATTAGAATCGGTTTCTTCATTTATGCCCTTCGGGGCTATGCACCGAAGACCAGTCCTGCAATCCCCTAAAACAGCCATTGCAAATCTGTCAAGAAACGAAACATTCTTCTTCTACGTAACTTGTTATGCAGCTGAAAGGTTTCTTGTTAACCATAACTTCTTCTTTTTTTAAGGAGCAGTATTTGCAGCTGGAAGAGGAGGGAGGAAGCAATGACACCCTAAATTTGTTTATTCATCTGCTACATTCATATGCTGCCTTTCTTCCATGTCAGAATGCAAGGCTGCGTAGGCAGAGTTCTCAGGCAGTCTCCTATGCAGGAGACAACGAGACCCAGGCTGGTTTAGTTTTAATGAGGATGTTTCTTTGTGAGCCTTCAGGTTATTTGCCTGTGATCATTTAGCTGGTACAAGAAGGCTTTCCCTTTTGTTAAACTGGAAGAAATGTAACACATACAGAGAGTGGCAAGGTTTCCAGTGTCTGGTTGGAAAATGAAGCAAAATGGTCTTGATATTCATTTAGCTGTGATTCCTGCATTTCAGGGGGTTGGACTAGATGACCATTGGGTCCCTTCCAACTCTACAATTCAGTGATTCCACGATGCTGATGTAACCATGTGCAGTTTTCCCTTCCCTTCTTCATGGCTTCTCTTATTGCCATACAGTGTTTGATCACTGGCCAGCTCTTTATTTTCCTTTTAAAGTGGCTTGAATTCAACCTTCCCAGGACTTCTTATAAAGGACATGAGTTAATTGGAAATATAAGCTGTCTGTGTGGCATTGTCTTGTGACTTCAGTAAATGAGATGCTATAGTTCCTAGGCGCTTGTTGTCTTCTTTGTGAAGCTTGCTCTTACAATGGCAGGTTTTTAATCACTGAATTTTAGAATCTTCCTTTCAATCTGCTTCTTGCCAGTGCAAAGTTTTCCAGGCATCAGTTGTCAAGAGCTGGTTCACCCATGCATGTCCAGCAGCTGATTATTATCGGGATGACTTAACTGTCTAAATGTGCCATCACAGACAGAATGTTCATATCACCTCACATGGTCTCAAACTCAAGGCCATCTAAGAGTTGTCAAGTCACAAACTCAGCAGCCTGTCACCAAGTACACAGTAATTAACTTATGTACATTCATGTTTTAACCAGGCTCAGATATAAAGTAGTGCAATTAAGTGCAAATAAATTAAGTGACGGGAATGAATGTGCAAATCAGTTGCAAACCAACCAGATTTCTTACTGGAATTTAATTCAAGCTGTGCAGCCAATTTATCCTGTTGTTTATCTAGGCAGGTAAAGGTGGGGCCCATTATTCCTATGACACTGAGGATCAACCAACTTATCTTTCCTAACCCAGAATCCAGATCAGGCAAATATTTTGCCACTTATAAGTAAGAAATGATTGAGATTTTTTAATAATAATGAAAATGCAAGCCATCATACAGTAGTTGGAGAGAGAGTTAATTACGCATATTGTCCCATCTTTGTTTTATTAAAGTGTGATACTGCCTTGGTAATTAATTTCTCACCTAAAGCTGTAAAGGCAATATCACCTAGCCAATTGAAAAATGCCCCAAGACTTAACATGTCTGCTACCATGGCTACCACTGTGAGGTGGTCTGAGGAAAAGCTCAAAATACAGTTCAGGGAATGGAACTGAGAACTAATTAAAACTCCCTCCATTATCTCCCATGTAGAGAACCAAGTGTCTTATGTATATTTAATGATCAATGTGAAACAAAGGGCACCCACCCTAGTCATGTAGACACTCTGACAAGATTGACTTCTTAGAGATTATATCACTTCGGTAATAAGCTCCAGCTCTGCAACCATCCCACTTTTGCGTGTACGCCGTCTACAGTGGGATTAAAAATAATGGGTCGGAACATCAATAATACATTAAACACTGCCGCTATAACATGGCTGGATTGGCAGAGCAATAAAATCCATCATTCTTTGCACATTTCTAACAATATGTCTTATACTTAACAACGTGGTGTTTTTTTCTGTGCTACCAAGAGATGCAGAAAGGATTCCCAAGCCAAGAACTGCCCCATGGTCCAATCCTGGAAACCCAACCCATGCAAAGTGCGATGAACTCTTAGCAGAAGGCTTTAAAGGCAGAATTCAAGCTGTATGAAAGAAAGAGTGCATGGTAGACTCTGAAGGTGTCTGAGCTGATACTAATCTACAAGCTGAATGTAGAATGATGGGACGAGGTCACTGACATGAACCATGTAGGCTCCATCCACTCATACAAAGGCATCTTCTTACTGATAGTCAGGTAATTACAGTCCACACTCTATCCCGGCCTTTACTACCTAAATTCATGGTCTCTGTGCCCTACTGCCAAATGCCATATTCAAGTAAGAGATAATAGAGGCCTTCTGTAACTGAGAGATAGCAGAGGTCCAGACCCACATGGCTTGAGAAATGACTGATAGTTAAAGCAGAAGGACAGCTGTCAGATCTATAGGCAGGCAGCAAATCCCTCAGATGTGCAAGGAAAGGCAAGTGATTTCCCTAGGCAGAGGCCCAAATTACACAGACGTGTGGCCGTTCTTAAGGCACATTTTCTCCATACGTCTCTGGAAACGTAAAAGCAGATACATGACCATGTGATGTTTTGCTCTATGTTTCCACATTCCAGTGTCAGTCCACTGGCTGCCCCATGGAGGGTGGAGTGGGAAATACTATGTGAGATGACGTCACAAGTTTTAGGAGGAAACAGAGAGAAGGCATGAGGTAGTGGCTATATGGTTGGATTCAGTTCTTGGAGGCCTCCCATCCCCAATTTGGTCAATGCAGCAGCATCACCACCTCCCCCTGACCCATCCCCAATACACTGCAGTTTTACCTTGGGGGGGGGAACACACCCTTCTTTTTGAAGCCAATATAAGACTTTTTTTGAGGCTGACTGCAACACAGGCAGCCATTTTCAAGGGTGTAGTTGGAGAGGAAATGGTTAATTCTTCCCAAGTGCAGTTACCCACCACTAAAACTGTCCCCTGAACCCCGGCTAGGCTTGAAAGAAGGCTTGTTGGCATCGGTGGGGTGAAAGGAAAAGTATCCACTATACGCTGTGACCCTCCCCTCCCTCCATCGCTGCTAAAAATGCCCCAAGCTCCACAGTTAGGTTTGGGGGAGAAAGCCACAAACTCATCTCTCTTTATTTTTAAAGTGTTCTCTTATTCATATCAACAAATAGGTTATAAAAGTAGTTTTCTAATTCTGCAGAATAAAAGCAGGTGTTGGTTGCCAAAATGCATCAAAAATATAAACATAATAGAAGCATGCGTGCTTTCATTTAACCTGATCACCGAACTGATTAAACAATACATGCTGCTGATGTTACAACATTCACAGGATTCCACGCATTATTCTCCTGTTAGAACTAATAGGGAAAATATTCAAGCTAAAAGAAAAACATGCACAAATGAGCATATAGGAAAGGCCTGAACAGCTCAATTTGTCTATATTTCAGTCAAGGGTGTAATATCTTCATTAGCATTTTCAGATGTTGTTTATGGATGTCAGGTTTATTAATGCTTTCCTAGCCGTCTTCGGTTTTCCTGCCAATAACCATTCTATGGCTGACAGTAAAGCAATCAGATCTGCACTGAATCATATATTTTTTCCCCTTCAAGATAATTCGCAACCCACATAACGAGGAGCCCAGTGGGAACCATAGATGCATACAATTTATTTCAAGTTTTGTGTTCTACCTTCCCCTTTATTAGTCATGCTTTGTTCCCAAAGCCCTGTCACAGCTTATTAAAAGCTAACATAAAATAAGTTTGATACAAAGGCAAATCCCCTCAGTTTTACCATTTCTGCAGTTCTGTGTTCCTGAACTCTAGAGGCCCAAACCTAAATAGTCCCATGAACTCCAGAGACCCAACCCACACTCATGATTTTTAAGTCCCATCAGATTGGTTGGTTGGCATCCATCTCTCTTGGGATGCAATGGAAGAGTGTGCCTTTAGAGGTAAAGTCAAACCGTTGGACAGTTCCAGCACCTGCTATGGCTGTGGAGTCCTATACAGAGGAGACATAGTTTGTTGCAGCTGGGGCAAATGAGGGCATCCAGTTGTGCTGATGTGTCCAGGCATCCAGGTGCTTTTTCTCTCTGTGGCCCTCCCAGCGGTCTTTCCTCCTCTCGTCCCTGCTGTGAATACACAGCCTGACTGATTGTCTTCAGGTGCTCCGGATTCCATTGGAATCTACCTAATAACTTCATTTCTTTTTGAAAGCAATAAAATAATTATACATATTCTGTAGCCTTGAGTGGCTGGCCATATGGGTCACCAGTTTTCAACTGGAAACTCCCTAGCAGATCTTGACAGCACAGGAGTGACATCCTGTCATTTGGCTGCAGAAGTTCAGAATTGATCCAGAAGTCCTATACAGTAGCTGTGTTTGATACTGAAAGAGAGTTGTGACTCTGGCCTAGAAGCAAAATGGAAATGGTTCCAGTGGAGAGATGAGGGCAGAACTTTGATAGGTTGATGAAATATGGCCCTGCTTTGTAATTGATGGAAAAATTACTATATTTTAACTTACACTTATTTTTTAGCAGTTGCATGGGCTGTGGATTTGCATTCACTGCCAGATGCCTCTTTATGCCCTGTCACAGAAGAAGGTACTACGAGCCTCTGGCCCCCAGACCCCCAGAAAAACAAGAAGCACTATTTGAAATTAGAATTCTTACCATCCCTATTTCCTGGCAATATAGGTGAAATAGGCTTTAGATTTATTGCTGCTTAGTTTGGCTGACCTGACCTCACCCAGATGACTTTGGAACCAGATACTCTGGAAGCTACAGGTACTTTGGCTGAAGAAATACATTTCTTCGGGAAAAGGAGCATAGCTCACTGGCAGAGCATCTGATTTGCAGGCAGAAGGTCTTAAGTTCAATCCCCAGCATTTCCAGGTAGAGCTGGAAATGCCAACCATCTGAAACCCTAAAGAGCCACTGCCAGTTATTTTTTACAATACTGAGCTCAACGGAGCAGTAGTCTGACTTGGTATAAGGCAACTTCCTAAGATCCTCTACAAATTTAATTCTCGAAAACAAGGACTAATTCAGCAAAAACACAGGAGATCTAAAGTTACATGGCTCTTTTAAGGCCTTGTGTAGATGGCAGCATCCTGTTCCTTCCCAAGGCAAACACGGTAGCTCCATACATTACCCTCTATCACCAAAGGCCTGGAGAAAGAGCAATGTTTTCAGGTGGTGTGGATGGAAAACTACTCAGTGCCAGTGTCACCTTGTGGTGGGAGGGGGTGGATATTCCACAGCAGGGTGCCACCATCAAGAAGGCCCTGTCTCAAGTCCTAGTTCTACAAAATATAGCTAAGAGAGTCCACACTGTGGACATGGGCATGACTAAGGTCCAAACATAGGAGATACTCAGCAGATCTAAAATCAAATATAGATATGATATCAGTAAGCCTTGTAAAACCAGCCATGGACCAAAGGTTATTGGCCTGAAGGAGTTCAAAACATAGGTATGCTCAACTATTGACTCTGGTATGTAAACATTATCAGAATTGGTACTTGAGCATTTGAAGACAGGTAATGCAGACAAAACCACAGTAGAAAACCTTTAACAGCACACAGTGGTGTTCATTGCCTATTTAGACTGGTAAGGTAGAAATCACAGAGGCCAACAGTAGGTGGAGCCAATGACAGATGGAGCCAATTAATTCTATTTGAGTCACCATCTTCATCCCTGATGATTTGTACAAGGGCAAAACTTAGACCAGGAAGGGGAAAGCACAAAGCCAGGCCTACCCTCTAGAGTGACTGAAAATAAGAAATAAGATTGACTTGGATGAATTAAGACTGAGGTTTGTGGGGCAGTGACCCCATGTGCCTTAATGGGCTAGCCTCAACAGACAACACATTTAATTTGTCCCTAGCAATGCACATAAAAACAGCCTTTGACAATATCTCTCATCCACGGCAGCATTCGGGACAGCTGGGGGCATTTTCTCTCCCCAAACTCCACCTATATCTCTGAACTGCTTACTGATCCTACACACTGAATGGCTATTGTTATAAATCAGGACAGGGGAACCTGTGGCCCACTATAACTCACAGCATTACTGAAGGACCACAGTTCCCATATATCTCTTATAAATAATAAAATGGCCCTATGCAATACATAGCGTGCCGAAGGTGTGTGTGTGTGTGTCTGTGTGTACATAGAAAAAGCTGTTTCATTTATGGTGATAAAATTAAGTTGGTGGATAACTGAAGGGCAAACAAGAAAGTAATTTAACAAATAGCCTTAAAATACTTCTTTAAAATGTTGTTTTTTTGAAATTCAGCCATGAAAGTGTCAAAAAGCAGGGTTATGCCTGGATTAACCTTTCTTCCTCCAGTTTATTTGCTTCCTCTGATGAAACCTAAAGCAGTCCTCCATCCCTTACCTATATTGACGTATTCCTGGCAAAAACAACATTTTGTATGGATCACTTCTCTTCCTAGCATTTACTACTGAGGGAGGCAATGTAAATATCTTTTGAAGACACGTTATATATTTTTTGTGTCCTGTTTTCTCTTTAAGCATTTTTTTTGTCTCTGAAAGGCTGCGAATAGTACAGTAGCAACTTTTGCAGGTGTTAAAAAAATACTGAAAATTGCTGAGCCTAAAGCAGATCACAAAGATTTATAGAAGGATGTCACAGCACTTGGTTCACTGGCAACAAATGGAGAAATTAAATTTAGCGTTGATAATTACAAAGTGATGCACCTTGGAAGAAAAATAACCCAAACTATGCTGCTATGCGGTCTTGCCACTGAAAAACTTTTTTCTGGCATCCTTTCTTAAAGGAATCCATTAGGCCCACGAGCAGAAGGATCCCCATTTATAATGAGCTGCAGCAGTGGAACTGCAACAGAAGATTCAACAGTCTAAACATTATGCCACTCAGTAATACTGAATTAAATAAGACAGTCAAGTTACAGTTGTTAAAGTTGGGGGACGTCAAAAACTGCTGATTGTCATATTTTCCCCAACAAGAGACATACAACAGTCGCATTAACATTCCCCACAAACAATGAGCTGCTAATGATCTCACTACTGGTTCCTCTGAAGCTATTATTATCATATTAGACAAGCTCATTATAGATGTTAACACTCCACAAGATCTATCAGCCTTCATCAGGAACAAAGGAAATGAGACAAGAACCAAATAGATGCATTTGTTATAATGTGGCTGAACATGCACTCATGCTTGTTAGAGCATCGAAGCTCGTACACACTCTAGGTGTTCACTTCTCCACCCCGCCCCCTGAACAACAACCAACATGGCAACAAATCACTGATGAATCAGTATTCCTTAAACAGCTTGGGTATCACTCTGCTAGAGAAATGTGATTCGTAAATATTTCAGCAAAAGTGACTGTGGCGTGTCACCCACATTGCATTAGACTTTTGTTCTTGCTTTTAAAACTATGGCTGGGATCCAAAGAACAAATTAAAGAACACCCAAGGACTTTGCAATATTATGTGGCCTGTAATATCAGTGACTGAAGAAACATAAACTCAAAACTCTCTCACGGCTGTGGAGGTAGTTCTGTGGTTCTTTAGACTGTGGCATCTTCGTTTGGGTGTGGTCTCCATTTCCACAGGATGTTTAACTGTCTGAGTCAGTTATAATATAGCAGCTTCCAATAGGAGCATGATTTTTTTTTAAGCAATCATGTTAATGCCTCTTATCATTTTGCTTATTTCAGTCTTTGATGATCAGCAATTCATATCCTAATAAATGTGTCATTTAAAATATTGTATAGACATAATTTAAAATGCATGATGGAGCAATTGCTCTGCTGCCTCCATTTTACACACAAATCCCTACTTTGAGAATTAGACTGGTTTTGACAATATTTACTGAAGCACTATAGCAATATATGCTAAGAGCTAAGAGGTGGTCTGTGTCACCTATAATAGAGGAAACGAGCAAAGTTTATTTGAATCATAGAATCACAGAGTTGTAGAGTTGGAAATGATCCCATGGGTCATCTAGTCCAATGCTTTGCAATGCAGGAATCTCAACTGAAGCATCCATGACAGATGGCCATCCAACCTCTGCTTAAAAACCTCCAAGGAAGGAGAGTCCACAACCTCCCAAGGGGGCCCGGCCATTCCACTGTCGAACAGCTCTTACCATAAGAAAGTTCTTCCTGATGTTTAATCAGAATATTGGGGGGGGGGGGTTTGTAACTTGAATTCATCTGTTCAAGTCCTCCAGAGCAGGAGATGTGATCTCTTCATGGATGTTAATGTCGTCTTTGCCTGTGTTGTATAAGATTATTTGCCTTCATCGTCCAATATCCTCCTACAAGCAATGAGCATTTTTAAACCAATTAAAAAAAAAAATTAACAGCATTTTTCAAAATGGTGGCTGATCCATTATGTGGAGGTGGGTGGTGGCAATGCTAAAGTGGTGGCAGCAGTGATCCTGTGGTGAATTTTGAATATTGACATTCTGGGCATGCAAACAACTGTAGAATACTTCCAGTACTGTAAAAGGTAGCAGTGGAAGCTGGTCCACTGGGGCAAATGGGGCGCTACCTCTTTAACCTAGCCTGCCCTCAGCCAGCTCCCATCTGCCTGCAATCTTAATTCCCACCAGCCCACGGTCAGCCAGCTTCTTCCTCCTTCATCTCAGTGTTGCCCTTGTAGAACTCAGAAGGGAGAGGATGGAGACCAAAGTAGAATTAGTTGTCTCTGCCTCTTACTGACTCTGCCTTCACCTAGTGTTAGCCACCCTGCCAGTCCCAATGAACACCACTCACCAGTGGGAGGTAGGGCAGGGCATGAATATAACAGTGGATCCAAAGTGGGATGGATCTATATCTACATATGGTATTCAGATGCTCCACAACAGTGGAGGCAGCTTGTGGCAGTACAAGCATTGGTGCACTTAAGCATTTTTAAACTCTGCACTTGATGGTCTTATGCAGGCTTGCTTGCTCTTTAGATGGGAAGATGTATTACTTCATGCACTTCAAAATGTGGTAAGCCACCTCTGTTGCATTGAGGGGCTTCCCTGGTCATTCTACTGACTGGAGCCTTGGACTTCTTTCCCCAAGTCTTGCCCTGACAGCACCAGTGGCTATGAGACACATAAATGCAACAGATACACATTTTCCTGGCATGCAGATGCAGTAATGGGAAAAGCTTATTCACCAGCTGAATTGTGCCCTTACTTAGCATGTGGCTCTTCACACAGCCACCAGGAAAATGTTGACAATACAACTTCAAAGCAATACAGCTTGGCTCTAGAATCTCATTACTAACTTTTAACTGCCATCTTCTCTCATCCAGAAGCATATCTGATTTTTGCAGTTTTGGTCATGTTGTTGCAACCTCTATGGTTTTCAGGCAGCATTGCTTACAAATTATATAATCTTATAAGTGTCTTCCTTCTTGTAGTGGGAAGATTAATCCCTATTGTTGGCCAACTGTGGACCTCTGTAAAATATCATAGATGTTGCAAAAGGTGCTTTACAATTCAGCAAACAGCCCCAATCTCAGCCTAGCCGGAATACTATAAACCCTGTTCTATATACATACTGCGGCTTTATTGTGAAAATGGATCCAACTAGTTACATCGCCTGAGAGCTCCAGCTTGCACTATATGTAGAAACTAGCCTTATTTATTGTACTTTTATACAATGAAATGGTGCACAAAGAGGTGCTTCACAGTACCTTATTGCCACAGAGAAGAGATAATTCTGGAACATTTCTTGCTCCTTTGCAAAACTGGGCAACTTTTGAAAGATTTACCTAGTCTATAGCTAACAATTTGTACACACAAAAAATATGGAGTTTCTTTGCAGCCTATGGGAAACAAGGTTAAACAAATGAAAATCAATGTTAATTTAAAACAAGTAGGAGCAGCAAAAATTCAACAAGGTTTTTTCACAGACCCAACTCCTGGTTGAATAACAAATGTTTCCTTCCTTATTGCATGGTGTAGCAGAATATCAGGGTGCTACCAGTATCGGTCTATATGTGTTTAATTGGTGTGTGTGTTTTTCATGATAAATCTGCTGTATTACCTTTCTTATTGCTGTCGCACATTTTTGTTCTTGTGTGTGTAGATTTGTAACACTGGATTCTGGAATACAGACCCCAAACTGCAAAACTAATGCTATACATGACAGACAGCATTATCGCATGCCAGATGGTAAACTCTTTGCTACTGAGGGGACATTCAAAAGCAGTTTCTGATGTATGAAGGATGACCTGGGGTTTTGAAATGGAAAAAGGGAAATCAAAAGGTCCCATTAGGCATATGCAGGCCTTTTGACATAACTTACAGCAACTTTCTTGTATCCTACTCATCTATTCCCTTGAAAAGAGAATTCTCATCTCTGCCCACTTACCAAGGCTGTTGTATACCAAACCAGATGGAACATTAACACCACCATTTCTTCAAGCTCCTCTTTGGGCAACATGCTAGAAGCATCTCAAGGAAAGCTTGAAATGTTGGGGGGGATGCTTACTTTATACTTTAAGATGTTAACTGCTTCACCATCAAAGGAGACACTAGGAATTCTGGCCCAACCTATTAAATCTTGGCCCATTAAATAGGCAGTCTCAGTGTGTGAAGCCTTCATGTGTCACGCCAGCTGAGTTTGATGCCAAACAAGCTACAGTTTTGGCGAACATGCAGGTTTTCTCACTAGTTCATTCACGGACTGTCATCTGCTTTCTGATTTCTAGACCCCAGCTGTCATTGGGAGGTTTATATCTGGGCAAAAGAAGCAAATTCATCCAAATGCCTTGTTGTTTTTTCATTTTTGCCGCTTTATCTGGAATCCATCATAATATTCCCTTGAAAGGAAGTGTGTCAACATTGAATTCACTTGTAAAATTGTTTCAGACAGTCTTTCTTCTTTCCCCCCTCCTTCCAATTTCTGTTTTATTTGTTGGGCTGGGAATGTTATATACCACATTCATAGAGGTAGTGAATTTTCACATAAACCTATGCTGTTGGGGCACAGCCTAAAATTTTGTAGTACTTTAGTAATAATAATGACGATGTTAATGATGATAATCTAAATTGCATAGCAGATAGTACACTGAAAGGGGGTGTTTAATAGACTGACACTACAGATGCAGCTAAAATACTTCTGAAGCTGCATTATATTGTCAGATCACTGGAGCATCAAGTATAGTACTCTATGTTCTGACTAGAAGCAAACTCTGAAGGATTTCAGATGGGTAAGACCCCCAATACCTGATCATTTCAAATGGAAATTGTAGGGATTTTCTGCATGCAAAGTAAGTGCTCTGTCACTCAGCTATAATCCTTGCCCCAATATATTTTCTTTACCAGTAACAGTGAAAGATCCTGGTCACTATACCATCAGGGAATAAAATGCAGACCAACAAGAGAGTCTGCATGTGTGTTGGCTATGAAACTGAGATAAATATTTGCAGCAAAGTTCTCTTTAGCTAATCTAACTAACGAAGTCCCTCTTCCAGTAAGCAGGGCAGTCTGTCTGTGGAAGGGGATGCTGTAATCAAAGGGGATCTTGTCTGAAACATCTGTAGGTTGTCATAATCATAAACCTGCAGCAAGTAGGCATGCAGCAGCCCTGGTGCCATGATGTACATGGTCAAAAACTAATGATTCCAGTTAAAGAGCTGAAAAAGCCAGATGAAATGCATTGTCTTTGCATAATAATCCAGGGCTTTGCCACCACAAGTAGAAAAGGATTGAGTTTATGATGCAAAGCTTGTGGCATAACTCAAAGGAATGCCCAGTAATAGTTGAAAGTCACTTTGGGTTGTGTTGGGCAAGATAAAGGGACTAGGAAATTTAATAAAGAATAATAGAACACATCTTTCTCTTTCCTAAGGTGATGGTGCTTCTCCCACCCGTTATCCCTGCTCTCTCGTTTGCACCTCTGTTCAGAATTACAATGGCACTTCAGAGTTGGTCTACAACAGGGATGGGGAATCTCGCGTCCCAAGCCTCTCTCTACAACCCTTGGGACTTTCCAAAGATCACAATCCTTTCTTCAGGCTGGTACTATTATGGGGCAGGTCAGCCTAGGAAGAAATATAAATGAATAAAGGTCCTCCCCACCTTGCAAATTCATGTCCGTAGCAAGTGCTACTACATATATGAAGACAGAATTTGCCACAGAGAATAAAGCAGAACAACGGCTAATGCACTCTCAGAAACCAGAAAATTCATGTTTTTCAATGTAACCATTTACAAGTTACTCGGGAAAGTGTTCTCATGATTTTAATCTTTAGTTGTTACATTTTGGTTGCAGATGACAACTTAGTATTTTACAGCACTTCTGCAGGTCCTCGAGCAAGTATTATATCAGTTGTATTATTATCTTTGCCTCCTGGCTGAGCTATGTATTGAGTTAATATTTGTAATTGAAAAATGAAAACACCAATAAAAAAAAAAACCACACACAAAGAAAACCCCAACACAAATGTTTAAACCACCCTCTCCCTTAGCTCCTCTCTCCATCTCACTGGCATTTAGTTTCTTGCCTCCAGAAATACACAAGTATGAGTTTTGTTTTTTGGTACGTATCTAATGAGTACATGTTCAGAGTGCAATTAGCTGTGTTATTCATAATATTGAGCTGCTGATATCGATGTCAGTAAACTTGCATCTGGGAAAGGCTGTAAGAAACTTATAGATGAGTTAGGGCATTTCACAGTATGATATTTTTAAAAATAGATATGCCAAATTAGGAAACCCACCTCAATTCCCCCAACTGTTCTGAAGACACATCGTATGACAGCTTGTACTAAGATACATATACACAGTGCTTATAGATTAAATCAAATATGGACGTGCCGCATTTGTATAAATGGTTTTTCATAATGCTATATGTACACCACCAAATATTTAAAACAACCCCTCCAAAGAATCCTGAGACTGTAGTTTGTTAAAATATTGGAAACTGCAGTTCTGGGAAGGATAAACAACAGGTCCCAGGATTCTGTGAGAATGTGCTTTAAATGTATGGTATGGACACAGCTTTTGACAATTCGGGAAACCTGAGACCTACCAGAAGTTGTTGAATTCCAACTCTTATCAGCCCTAGCCAACACAACCAATGAACAAAGATGAGGTGGGTTGTACTTCAACAACATATGGAGGACCACAGGTTCCCCACCCCTGATCTAGCTTAGTTCAGTTCATTCTGATTGGTTGTCTAGGGTATCCAACAGAGTTATTTGCGCGGACAGGCGGAGTCCCCAGATCCTGCACGGTCCCCCCGTCATGTGGAATAACGACTCAAGACAACGTGCTATGGGATTAAATTGGCCACAACTTTATTAAATTTCAAATGTGGGTAGACCTTGGCTCAGGCATTGGGCGTTCTCCCTCCCCGGTCCCCAGCCGGGGACCTAGGGAGCATCAGGGTTATCCAGTGTGGGGGGGGGATGGGCCGGCTCTGGAGAACATATGTTCAAGCAGAGATGGCCGCCCCCATAACGCCGCCGCCGCAGGAGAGAGCAATGACGACCTTTCGGTGTACGGCCAAAGCCTCCCTTCAGAAAACCCCTTTAACGGGGAACCCTGGTATCGCCGCCGCAAGAGGAAGATGGACAAAAGGATTCCGCCCAAGGCCTGATGCCGCCAAAGTTGTGACGTTTTGCTACGGGAAAGGCGAAACCTGCCAATGCAGGGAAATTCCTTTCCGGCCCTTTAACAGCGACCTTAACGTAGCAGCGCCCACATACCTGTGAAGAAAAGTTAACCTGCAAAACCTGTGAAGACAAGTTAACCTGCAAAATAAGACATTAACTGAGGGTGGGTAGGGTGGGAGAAGCTCTGGAGCCAAGTGAGGATTCCTAGGTAAGATCCTCCCTCTATTGTGTGGGCAGGTAATCCCTCCCCTACCTGGCCTGGTCTCCTTGGCAACGCTTCCCCCAGGTGGGATTGGACAACTGACTGAGGTAGGCGGAGACCTCCAGGTATCACACCTGAGGGAAGGCAAAGCCAAGCCTATGCTGTTGGGGCCACTCCAGATCTAGGGGCTGCACGCGTCCACGCAAAGGGCGCCCCCCGTTTTAAGCGGGGAGTGGTCATTCCCAAAATTCTACTTGATATCTTTTTATCAAGCTGCCAAACCTGAGACCTCTCATACCCAAATTACATTTTCTGTCATGGTCATTAACCTTCAAAATACTAGCAAACTAGAGCATAATTGCTACTTAGGAGTTCTTTGAAGGGGAAACTGCACTTTAAAAACATGTGTACCCTTCATAACTGATGGGGTATGGGTGTCTTATAATCACTTCTCTGCATCTGAATACATAAGCATCTAGGAGCATGAGGAAACAATATGGATTGATGACATTCCTCCAGTCTTAGGGTCTGTCCTAGGAAAGGATGACAAATGTGATATAAAAAGAGGGAGGTCACCGTATTCTTCAAGTCCATCTTTAAGGCAGAAGTGTCAGACAAGCAGAACAGTAAATCAAACACTGGCTGAAGTTCATAAAGTCCTGTCCCTTCTGAGTAGCGCGATAGGCAGAAGAGGCCTGCTAGATCAAATCCAAAGGCCTATCTGCTCCAATAACTTGCTTCCCACAGAGGCCAGCCAAAGGTTTACATGAAATTTGCCAAGGCAGAACATGGGTACAATAGCTCCCTTTCTTGCTATTCCATCTCTCATCCCCCCCAAGTGACTAGTATTCAGAGAAATGATACCTCTGATCATGGAGACTATAGAGTTATCATCATGACTAGAACTCGCAGATAACCTTATATTCCATGAATATAGAAATCCCCTTTTAAAGTCATTTGTGCTGTGGTAGCAAATCCCATAGGAACTTGACTACTTCTTTAAACCTCTTCCTCAGTTTTGGGAATATGTGATAGTCCTTATTATAAGAACGTACCACAGGGATTTCAAAAAGGGTTCAAAGCTCTTTAATGTCGTGAAAGATTGAGGCAGCTGGACTAAAATTCTCCTTACGACATGGCTGAATGATATAGGTGACCAAGCTATCCTGGGGGTGAGAGAGCCTACCAACAGCAGTTTCCTCACCTATGTATGTCAACTAACCACTCTTTGCTTCTGTGGTTTATTGTTCTTATTGTCAGGAGGAACACAATTATAGGTTCTCCCTGTGATGGGACATTGGCAATACATTATTGGGCCAATTGTGATGACTGCTTACAGCAGAAATTTCCAAACTAGATGCCAAGGCACACTGGAACTGATTCTGAGAAAATGACTACCATGGTACTGAAGATGAACACAGAGCAGTGTGCTGGATTAAAGCCAGAAGGTTCTGAGTTTAAATTGCCACACAACCACAAAGTTCACTGGTGACTTTGTAGAATGTACTAAGTTAGACCGAGAAGTCATTTTTAACAGGGCAACATGCCTACTTGGCAGTCCCATTGAGTTAAACAGAGCTTACTCTCAGGTAAGTGTGTATAGGATAGCATCCAGCATTTCTTATTTCATCAAATTCAGCTGAAAGAGGAGGGCAGATGACAATATTTGTAAGTGCACAACACAGGGGCAGCCTCTTTTTGGAGACAACAATTCCACATATTTCGGCTGCAAGCCTAATCATGTTTACTCATAAGTAAGTCCCACTGAATTAAGTGGAGTTTACTCCCAGGTTGGCTAGGATTGTGGCCTTTGTGGTCAGCTCCTCCAATTAATCACATAGCAAAATGTACCCTGTGATTAAAACTTGGATGATTTGTCATCCCAACTAATGGACCAACTCTTTTCAGTTAAATTAAAATCAGATCAAGATCGCCATTTGATAAGATACAAATGCAGATGCATTTGGAAAGAATTCAGTTTAGGACTGGATCTGTCTATAAGACAAGAGTGACCTCTTGTGAATAAGTGCCAGCCATACTCTAACCATTCATAGAGCATGGCCTTTCAATTGTGTTTGACAGAACAACTGGGATCACACAGAAAACTGTCCTAGATAGTACCTCCCAATAGGAATCACCAAAGGCGCTGATACAGGATTGGCTTTTTGGTGATTTAAACCATGAGAAGGTTTAAAAATAAAAGAGATTGATTTTAAAATATCTTGAGTGTTTTCCCAGATACAGCATTGGGACCTTGGTTCTGAAAGATCTTTTACTGCTTTTCCGTCAGAACACACACAAGGCATTTTCAATTACTTTAATTATATGTCATGGTTATTGACACTCTAAAGCCTCCCAGACATTCCACAACATTATCTTTCATCCCAAGCATATTCTTATCTACATTAAAAGTTCAAAAATGCTACTTTGTGCCATTTCATTTGGAAAAGAACAGAAGGAAATACAGCTTTCAGATTAAGAAATAAGGAGATGAAAGGCTGAGTTCTCCCCTACATGACCCCATCATAATAGTATAATTATCATGGCAGCATTATTTACCCTTTGCAACTAAGCTTTTAAGCATATTATTAGAGGTTAATGTCCCATGCTTTTCTTTCCTTCTTTTTTACTAGTCCACATTACTAAGGCTCATGAAGTCTGAAATTGCCAAAGGTGGCGAAGAACAGAACAACATTCACCAGCACCCCTGCAGGCAGTTAATCCTCAATTGTAAAATGGAGAACAGATTGATTTTGCAATCTAAGTGACTCACCCTTTCTCAGAAGGAAATTACAACCTAAAGAAATACAGATTGAACCAGATTTTTGGCCCGGCTAAACTGAAATCATTCCCCTGAAGAGCCACACACTGCTTAAATCATAAGTGTGCATTGGCAATACGTTATTGAGCCAATTGTGGCAATTGCTTACAGCAGTAATTCCCAGATTGGGTGCCAGGACACTCTGGAACTGATTTTTGAGAAAACCACTACCATACAACAAAGAATAAGTGCAGTCGGTGTAGCATAGCAGTTTAAAGTGCTGTGCTTAAACCACAGAGATCCAGATTCAAATCCCCATTGGGTGATGTCTCTCAATGGCCTGGTTTGCACACCTGTTGGGAAACACCTATTCCTCTCACAGGGCTACGATTTTCAGAGTAGTTTAATGGCCAGTCCCTCTCCCAGAGAACTCTGGGAATTGTAGTCTGCCTGGAGGGGAATAGGTGTCTCCTAACAGCTCCAAGTGCCCTTAATGAACTTCAGCTTCCATAATTATTTGGGGAAGACATGACTGTTTAAAGTGGTATTAAAGAGCTTTATATGTCTGATATGACTGTGACCTATGTAAGGTGCAGAACAGAGATGCTTAAAGCATGATGTGCAGTCTGATCAGACTTTCACTTTGCCCACTTTTGAAAACACTGGTTTTTAGAGCTTTGACAAAGTGGTTCTATCTGAATATATGTGGAGCTTCTCTGCAGCAATTCTGAAATGAGCAATGAGAAAGGTTGCTGCCGTGCTTTGCATGCATCCTGTAAATTTCAAAAATAATGCATAGAAATACTAACCAACTGACCAGGTGAAAATGAAATGCATCTAGGACACATTATTCAGGGTACTCTGTCTTCTTTTCACCCATTTCATCTTCTTTTGTTTTTAATTCCTTCTGCTTTCATTAGATTTCATCTACCGCAAACAGGACTATTTTGCCTTCAGGTGTTTCAATTATTTATGAACATGGAATATTTTCTGTGTTTCGCCCTTTCTGTGTTTCCACTTGTCACCTAAATGACTTTGTACATGAACAGAATAGTCTATGTTTAATTTTAGAAGCTCTATTAGAAATCTATCCTGTTTTTAAAGCTTATGCTTCCCTGGCATTCTGCAGCCTTTCAGTAGAATTTTGGCCTCTTGTTTCAGAGCCTGCATGAGAGATCAGAATAGTGAAACAGGAACTGAGCTAGAAAACCATATGCCTTAATTTCATATCTCAGTCTTCTGCGATGTCTTTGAACTGCTGCATTTTCTTTTAGTTTGGTCCACTTGTATTGCAGATTACTTGATAGCATGCTTGTGGATTCCAATCTGCACAAACGGGAAGCTGCTTGCTTAAATTTAGATGCAGTCTAAAGCTGCAACCATGAGTTCCACTGAAATCATTCGGATTTACTTCCACAAAATAAATTTTTGGTACAGATATCTGGCAACTTATGGACATTTAACATGTGTGCATTCAGCTTTACATGCTTGGCCAAAATAAATTAATAAATTAAACAACAAGGAGGCGGAAAGTGGGTGGGCATCAGGGGGAAAAGACCTTGACAATCCCACTCACCACTGAATCCAAAGTGTTTTCATTGTACGCCATTTTGTCTTCATGCGCCATCCCTAGAATGTAACCCCAGTGTAAGTTGAGAGTCGCCTTTACAACGTTAGATACTTTAATGGCCCCTTTCAAATTGCTTACTTTAAATTTGGCTTCAGTGTGATGAGTCAATAGTAAACTATTGGACTACTGATTTACTGGGCAGTCCTAATTTAACAGAACAAATTTCCTGATGACTATCCCTCCAATCCTTAAGATCTCCTGGAGAATCACTGTTCATGTTCCTGTTGACCAGTGTGGAGGACAAGACAAAGATACCAGACGGGGCATTCTTGGTAGTAACACCTCATTACGGAACCCTCTCCTGATTTAGATAGGACAGTCTTCAGCATTAGCTATAAATAGTGACAGATGAATAAATACCTTTTTGGTTTTTTTTTTTTGCATGCTTTTGGAACCTGGTGATGTTGATGCTGGCTGGAGCTTAGGCTTTGTGTTGCTTCTATTCTGTGTTCTATATTACTGTTTGCATTTTGTGAATTAAGTTGCTAGGTGTTCCAATCTGGAGGAATGGCAGAGTACCAATACATTAAAATAAATAAGCAAATATCCTTAAATCCTTGCACCTTGCCTGTGACACTGCTGCAGTGATAATTGGTGCTAATAAAGGTAATAGTTTATTGACCTGCCAATTTTATTTTAAAGAGCCTAATATTGATTTAAAATGGGACGGCATTATACTGAATTGATGTAATATATCAGAGGGCAAGATGTATGATTACTAGTCATGATGGATCTATGCTACTTCCAGGATATACCCCTGGAGGCATGATGCCTCTCAGAACCAGTCCCTGGAAAACAACATGGGGGAGTCCTGCTGCACATAATTCATGTGACTGATCATTGAGGTATCATGCCAAGGGGAGACCAGATCTGGCAACACTGTCTATGTGAATCACTTGTCCATGTGACAAAGGGACATATTGTTAGAAAATAAACTGAAATCCTTGTATATAAAGAAGTAGCATCTTTCTGTTTCTCCCCCCATCCACACCCACCCCGCCTTAATCTCTGCAAGCCGATATCCAACTCCCAATGCAATGTATGCACATTATCCTCTTATATACCGAAGGTTGTTTAATAATTCCAGTGCTGTGCCACTTCTTCTGATCAGCATGTTTGCATCTACCAATCATTTCAACAGCTTTTAATCCTTCACTAAACTTATTCTTCCAACTTTCACCTAGACTTATGTATTTGTGTGATATGACACA
The DNA here is from genome assembly GCF_964188305.1 of Podarcis bocagei. NCBI lineage: Eukaryota > Metazoa > Chordata > Lepidosauria > Squamata > Lacertidae > Podarcis > Podarcis bocagei. Next base: position 70,946,884 of record NC_138128.1, read on the forward strand.
CAAAAAGGTAGCACGCGTGCTGTTGGGATCAGATTGACTTAATTGTCTCATTTGTTTCAGCTACTCTACGTGTCCTAGAAGTAAAATAGGATGTAATGAATATGAAGCCCTTTCAGCACACTTAACTGTTATATGAAAACTAAAAATTATTATTGCACAAGTAAGTTACTGGGCATCTTGCTATGATTATACATTTTCACCACATCTATCCTGATAGCTACATTTGTATTTTTAGATCAGGTACAAATTGTCTAACCACCCCCTTTCTATGAGGATATTATGCTTGAGAGAAATAGGTTCTCTCTGGAACCAAAAGATATGAGTGATATAAATATAACTTTATTATCACATGCAAAAACATGTCACACTTGAAAAGCAAGCATTAGACACTTCTGTCACAGTCCCTCATCAGTTGAATCACAGAAAAGATCAAATGCATCTATTTGCTGGTAATAATCTACATCTCAGAATTTTTTTTACATAAAGGTGGGCTTGTCATTCAAATGGCAGTGAGCAGGAAAGAATATCACTTGATTTAATTATCAGGAGAACTGGTTGTTTGCCGCACATACACACACAAAATGCCTATGCAGGGTGTTTCATATATTTAATTCACACACCCCAAAAAGTCATTTTAAAATGCTACTTTTGGTCAACAAGAAATATCTTCATGGAATTTAAATGGCATCTAGAGCTTTTTGTAATCCTATAAGTATGGTATAGCCTTTGCTCAGAAATGAAGTGTTATTCTCCAGTGTTTCAGTTTTACGAACCTTAGCAAGGTTCTCAGCTGTTGAGCTTCTTATCAAGCCACTGCAGACTTATGGCACTTCAGTTTAAAGCTTGTCGTCATCCAGTGCTTCCAAGTCTTAGGCAACAATCAAATATTAGTGTTCAGTATGAAAAGGCCTGGTATCCTAAATGCTTTCTGAAAGCCAACAAATCTTGGTCAGAGAAAGCAGGTCTTTAGAGTCATTATCTTTAACAGCAATGAAGGAAGTTCTCAGCGCCTGTGGAAGTTGAAAACATCGTTTTCGTCATAAGATAAATAAACAGAAAAACTAAATAAGACAAGAAGTGTGACTATTAGGAGTCTCTTGGACCATAAATAATATCAATCTGACGACAGTTTGCAATGAATGGTGTGACTTGTACTGCTACAGTGATGGCAAGGGTTGCTTGAGAAAGTGTGGGAACACCATCTGTCTCCAAAGAAGACTCTATCTGGAAATATAGAGTATGATGTTGATCTTCACTTACCCCTTCTTCCCTATGGAGACACCTTTTGTGGTTTACCATTTGTGGTTCACCTGAGGTACCAAAATGTCTTAGGCTGGCCCTGTTCATAGATGAGTGATTTAAACCCTGTTCTCCTACACCCTATTTTATTTAAAATCCCACGACATTCGAGAAAGAAGGCATTGAAGTAAATAATTTGGGGTGGGGGAATAATTTTTTTCCATAGGGCTGAAAGTTGGGGTTGGGGCTTGTTAACAGTTTTGTGTTGCATCTTGAAGAATAATCAGTTCAGGTTTCAGTCCTATCTGGGAGCAATCACTATGGAATTTAGTGGGACTTACTTCTGAGTAATGCATAGTTATTGCGGTATTTGTTACGATATTGAAGCAATGCAGCCGCGAGCTACTGCTAGCTTGAAAGCAAAACATAATGGGAATGTTGGGACTGTTCCGTGGGAAACAGAGGGACAGTCAATTCACAGTGCAGAGGGCACCGGAATTAGCTCAGAGTGTAATATGAGCTGTACAGGAAGTACAGGTGGAGTTAGTCTCTCGACTGCTGGAGCTTGAAGAGAGCAGTCATGATTTTTGTAACACTGCAAAGACAGAAATAAAGGCATGTAAATACGTTTCTGTCTATCTCTTTCCCCTGCCCGGGGGGGGGCAGGAAAGAGGGGGGGTGTTCTTCTCACGCCGAGAAGGATCGCCTATCGCGACCTAGCCTGTATCCTGCCGGGGAATGCAGACAGGGAGGTCAACAGGAGATCAAGCCGGGTGCCTGGAGAGTGGCCAGTTTCTCCTGATGAAGGCTTGATTTCCAACAGTATTAACCTACACTAGAAATTTTAACAGCAGGGCCCCCTTCTAAACCAAAGACACTTTTCAGTTTAGTTAGGCACTAAGTACTTATACAACTGCAATCCTTTTGTGTCTAAGCCTTTGCAAGGGAGGATGGGAAGAAAACTAGAACAACTTGTTACCACCCAAATGACCTCCTTGGTCCCACCCATTTGATGTTATTGGCCACAGGCTGTCCCACCAGTCAGGGGCTTCCAGACACCACTGTTTATGTTGTTTTTAGTAGGCTGCGTTGAGCAATATGGAAATTATGAGTTAGAAATGTTTTAAAGTAACACACTTCCATCTTTTGTAATTCTGCAAGGAACCTGGCAGAATTTCACATCATGCTACAAATACATTTTATGACTGTGTGCGTGTGTGTAGTCCAGGTCATAATTAGACCATTGTAGGGGGGGAGAGGGTAATGGGTTTTGAGAGAGAGAAAATGCATGTGCAGCTGAGCAAGAAACTAAGTAATATTGCCAAACGCGGAAGATATCACAGTATACAGAAATGGGAAGTGTTCCATGGAGAAGGAGGAGGGTGGGGGAGAGAATATGCTGAAGGGTATCACTAAGATTAGAAAGTTATAGAGGTTTTCACACACATTTACTTCCAGGCAAAGTGTCCTTTTCTATATGATTTACTTCAAATAGTCCGTATCAAAAATGAATGGGAACTGATCTCTAACATTGTGGTATGGATGGCAGAGTATTAAGGTGTTTGGGTCTGTGCAACTCAGAATCCAAGAACCTGTGACAGGTAAATCAACTGTAGAATTGCCTTGCGATCTGCAATTTAGATGTCAGGCCATAAGAGCCGGTTTAGAATATAATCTCCACTTGATCCAAAGCGCTGTACCCAATGGAGGCATTACAGATACCAACCACTGGGGCTTTCCTGAATTGAGAAGCTGAACTAATAATTTGGATGGGGAAGGGAAGGGAAAGCAATGATATCCCTAAAAGCAAAAGCTGCAGTTGTTGACATTTCTTTCTAAAAGTGCTGCTAATGGGAGAAGAAATGATTAATTACATGTGTCTTCCAAACCTGGGGCTGGGTCGCCCACAACCCCATCTCTGCTCATTTGGATGATACTTCTTCCCCACTGGTACAGCCTAGGCAGGGCAAGGGGATTACTTCCTGTTGAGGATCAGGCTCAGTGGGCAGAACCACTCCTGTGGGAAACCATTTTCCTGTAGTTCTGGGGGTCCCACCACATGAGGGGGCTGGGCACAGAACCGACGTATCCCTCTTCCTGCCTTGGCGGCTTCTGACACACATTCCATGTCCATCATTTAATGATTCAATGTGAGACAACAGGCAGCTCAACTCTGTTGAAAGCCCTGGTGAAGAGGAAAGTTCTATTGACAAACCTGAACGCTGGTAACTTCTCCACAGACACATGATGTGTGCATGTGTAAACTCATACAAACTTGTAAGAAATCCCCCCACCTCCATTTCTGTTTTGCTTTGGAATAAAAAAAATAGAGGATCACTGTTCTTTATCTATGTACCATGGTTAAACTTCTTACATTTCCAGATCACAAGATATTAGGAAGTTGTCTTATGTCCATTTGACTGAGAGTAGCTTTCCAGAATTTGAGTCAGATTTTTTACCACTGAGCTACAGCTCTTCCCTTGATTTGTATTTATACCTAGGCATGACTGAATGACACAGGGGTATAGCAATTCTACCTATGTGGCAAAAGCCCTCGGACACCATCCTGTATCTCAGTTCTTCTATGCACTCTGGAGATGGAACTCACCTATGTTTTGGGGCCATCAATAGCAATGACTCCCACTATCTTTGGCATTGCAATGAGCAAGTAATTGGGGTGCTTGTATTTCTCTCCTGCTGCCAGCTGGCTGCTAATGCCCCATCAACTGTCCTGCCTGTGCACAGGGAATGGCAGAAGGAAGGAACTGTGCAACTTGTCATTCTTAAGAGCACGTGTCACAGAAGGAAGCAAGCACCTCTGTCTTTAAAATGACAAGACCTAGACCTTCCTGTACGAGCTTTCCATCACTCATATTATTATTATTTCTTGCACTTAATAGTCATTTGCTACTCCAAGCAACATAAACATTTTAAAGAGCATAAAGCGATGAATATAAAAGAACATAATGTAACTTCGTGGGTTTTTTAAAGCTCATAAAGAATCGAAGAATCCACAAGCAACTTGCAATAAAGCAGCTACAAAAGCTTTGGCAGCAACAAATCATATGAATAACAGCCAAAAACGAACATCATAATAGGCCTTCAAATGCCTTGGGAAAAGGTTACAAGATATTAGTAACGGCACCAGGCAGATCTCATTGGAGAGAGAGTGCCACAAATAGGAAGCCAAAACTGAAAAGACCCTCACTCCATTTGGAGATTTCTTGGGCTGTTCAGAACATTGCTTCCAGTTGGCTCTTGCAAATTTCACAAGATTTTATAAAATCTAAACAGCCGTTATTGATAGTGCAAACTAAGTTTGCATAAACATTTGCGAGTATGATTTACAATTTGGTCTCAGTTTTCCTAGGTGAATCTCTTTGTAATATCTGGACCTGGGCTTGATCCCTGCATAGCACAATTCTCGGCAAGTGCGGGGTGTGGGTGGGTGTCACAACATAGTGTGAAATGTTCTCTTTGTATGCTGACAGAGCATATTGAGCAATATACCCTAAAAGGTGAGCATGGTGACTTCCAGATGTAATCTGCAAAGAGAAAGCAAGATATTTTGCTTAAAACAGTGGCTCTCTCAGAACTCACCATTGCTGTCATGTATGAACTGACCAAGTCAGCAAATATTCTGAGATGAGGACAAATGGCTATTAAACATTTCTCCTTGGCTAGGGCACATTTTCTCATTGTCCTTCTTATCATAAAGCTGACTCAGTTCAACAGGAGTTTTTTTTAAAAAAAAGTTAAAGACTATTTAAGAGTATTTATACAATACGGCCCTTACATTTCACCTTTTTAATAGTGTCACTTAGCCTGAAGCAAAATAGGCTTCTTAGCATATTGTTCCCCTCCATTTTCTTATTTATAATCCTGTCCAATTGCACAAACTTCTAAATGCTCAAAACACAATATCCCTGAATCAGCAACGTGAGTTTTCAAGCTGAGGAGTGTCAAGGCCACTGAAGGAAAATAAAACCCATTAATATATATACTGGAATACTGAGAAGCTTTGGATACAGATATAAACATATTTAGAATTGATATGTTAATAAGAAAGAAGGTAATAAAGAAAATATATTGCTGGATTTTAACACACCCACACTCCTTAATGTACCTTCAGGGGAGCACGAAAGAAAGTAGAAAAATTCTGGGTAGAGATTCATACAAGTCTTTCATTTCTGGTTCCCCTTCACCAATTCTAACTGACCAAAGACAAATCAAACATTGCTTTTGCCCAAACTGGCACTGTTCATATCCATGCCAGCTATCCTCCAAGGAGCTCAAGGTGGCATTAATGAGTCTCATTTCCCCCATGTTATCCTCATAATAACCCTGTGATGTAGGTTAGCCTGAGAGGTAGTGACTGGCCCAAGGTCACAGAGTGAGTCACCCAGTTCACTTAACAGCCTTCCATCTTATTCCTCATTCCGGAAAAAAGATGTACAAGTAAAGAAGACAGAGAAGGGGAATAATTGTTTCTCTCAGGGTCTGGAAATTTATGGGGTCCCTCATTAACTGTCTTGTGTTCCACCTTTAAGACTAATCAGTTCAGACTTAATTCCTGCACCTACTTATAAGGGAGCAATCTCCATGTGATTTGGTGGGGCTTGCTTCTGAGTAAGGTACAGTTATGGTGGCACAGATCCACTTCTGGAATTGTGACAGCATGGGACCCCTTCTGAACCAAAGGAAGACACTTTTCAGTGTAGTTAGTTGCTAACTATGTTTGTACAACTGCAATAGTTAAGTGTCTACAGTACAGTGGTACCTCGCAAGACGAATGCCTCGCAAGACGAAAAACGCGCAAGACGAAAGAGTTTTCCGTTTTTTTAGTCGTTCCGCAAGACAAATTTCCCTATGGGCTTGCTTCGCAAGACAAAACGTCTTGCGAGTTCTTGTGAGTTTGTTTCCTTTTTCTTAAAGCTGCTAAGCCGTTAATAGCCACTAAGCCGCTAAGCCGCTAAGCCGTTAATAGCCGTGCTTCGCAAGACGAAAAAACCGCAAGACGAAGAGACTCGTGGAACGGATTAATTTCGTCTTGCGAGGCACCACTGTATCTCTGGAAGGGAGGAAGGTGGCAAGAAAACCAGGACAACTTGGCCATGCTCCCAGTACCTCCTAGTAGCCGTATCAAGTCCAGTGGGCAGCAGCTGTGACTGTGTAAAGTAGTCCTCAGATAAACCCATACAAATGTAGTTTTGTTTCTCATATATATATAAAAGGGGGAGATTTTTTATAACAAAAAAGGGGGAGATTTTTTAACAAACCCAGCTGACGTTAGCTATAAGAAAACTCCATCAATCCCAATTGAAATGTATGCTTATGATTTATTTAACTTCACCTGCTGCCAAAATAGTACCTTTGAATGGATGTGGGCAGTCAGCCCAATAGCTGACTGATTCAGATTGATGACCGTAAGCCATGTTCAAATGCAGAATGGATAGTGAGATCTTCAGATCACTGAGCTTTAGGTGGTGGGTATTTGTCCTTCCAGCCTTATCATATACAGTATGTCTCTTAGCCACCATTAGAGCTCATAGAATCTATTTTTGTTGTCAATCTGTTAGTTCCCACACCTCAGGGATATAATTGGAGAGTGCATGTGCATCCACAGCTATCAATTATTTCTCCAGAACAAAGTTACATTGAACACTAGTTTTTTACCACAAAGAAGGCACCAAAGGACATGTCCACATCCTTTGCCTCAAACATGATTTTGAAACTGTTTTCTGTTAAGGAAGGTGTAGCAACCCCAAGTAGTTTACGTACAATAGCGCACCTTACACAATATTCTCTATACAGCTGTTATATACAGCTTTATTATTTTTCAACATTTTATTAAAGTACTTCAAACACGATCACATTAAGGATGCTTTTTCCAGTGTGTTATCAATTAATGTGTGCACCAGTAATGTAAAGAGAGGAGAGGTACAAATAAGCAGATGGAATGGAAAGCTGCAGCAAACAGCAGTCTGTGCAAAATTTGGAATAAAATGTAATGTAAACTGAATATTGAAGGATTCCTAATGCATTGGTTCTACTTTGGAAGTATAATCAAGTAATTTAGCACTCCAATATTCTGGGAGAAGTTCAGAGGAAGAGAATTTTGGAAACATCCCTCCTCACTGCTGGACACCCAAGAAATGTACAGCCAAAATACAGAGGCAGAAGGTGCGCAACATGAGAAATTGAGGTGTCATGACAATTGGAAAAGCCCTTTGATCATGAGAAGAAGTACATTTATGTTGGTGTGACTAGAATGGCTTAATCATGGGTGAAAAGCCTGTGGCTACCCAGATGTCTTTGGACTACAGCTGCCCATTGACCATGTTTTCTTGGGCTGATGGCAACTGGAATACCATGACTTTTGGCGGACAATAGGTTTCCTACACATGGGCTAAACAAAGGGTACTCCATCCTTCATATTTTTCTTCACTGGTTTTATGGTCTTCCATTCGACAAGATGGTTTTAGAAGGACAGTGGGATACAGTGAATCACTGTTAAGAAAATCCAGATTATAACGCTGTTTAATGTTTCTGTAGTATGGGGTAATGAACTGTTTTTCATTCTCCTGCGTTTTTTACATTATCAGGATTTTCTCTTAAGGAACGTAATTTCAGTTTCCTATTACAAGTAATTGGAATGTGTTTTATCTCACTGCAGCGTCCACTCAGATGAAACATGAAAGTACCATTTAAAATAAGAACAATAAAAATACAAAAAACCTCCGCAAAATCTCTAATGCTCCTCTTTCATCAGTGCTATAGGATGTAATTTGAATTAACTTTTTCCTATTTTGTCCAGTATAGTCACCTTTTTGACAAGCAGCTTTTTTTTGGGGGGGGGGAGCAGGAAGTCTGACTTTTCAGAAGCCACAGCTGAAAAGAGTTCTTGAGATGGATAGTGTGTGTGTGTGTATTGCACCACAGCTGTGCCTTGAAAAGAATAAAATCAGCATGAGATGGACAGTGATCCAAACAACTGACTATAAAGTTCACGTTGCATTGTTCTAAAGCACTCAGAAGCATGGTACACCAATACCAGACCCTTCAAATGTCCCTATTTTCCAGGGACAGTCTCAGATTTACAGAAGCCATCCCAGTTTCTGATCTGATCCTGGAATGTCCCTCTTTTCCTTAGCACGTCCCTATTTTCATTGGAGAAATGTTGGAGGGTATGCAATACAAGACAATTTCAGAGTCAAAACATATGAAGCAAACCCATTCCAGCTCTGCCTCAGAATTCTGTAGGCCAAGAAAAAAGAAGGGGGAAATTTCAGGTGTTGGCTAGGCGGCAGGGACAACCCCTGACTAGTCTGTTGTTTATCTCAGCTTCTTTCTCTACATAATAGATCATTTCCCCTAAAAATTGGTTGGAGAGGGGAAAGCAGGATTTGTTTCAGTATCATGATATTAGGTATCCAACTTCACCCGTTGTGGATGAAGACTGGTGAAGCTAAAAGCCAGCACAATTACTTGAGCAGGTAGCAAACGCTGCACAGAAACTCTAATTTTGTGACTGAAACATTCTGAGCCAGTTGGCTCTCAACAAATTCAGTAAACAGTCATTTTCTTTTGTTTTGCTGCAAAAGATGCTCTCCTCCACCCACTGCCACAGTTCCTTATATTCGATCCAACCCCAGTTGCTGAGAGATTTGTAAAGGAGTTTGCAAAAAGTGATCATAGAAATGCAAGGATGGTGAAAGAGAATTTCTATTTATCGTGTCAATCCATAATCTCAGTAGGCGCCATTCTCTCTCACACCCACCCTCTCTCCCTTCGTTCCTCTCTCTCTCCTGCCTGAGCTCATCCACAGGATCTGAAATGTCTCTCAGCCCTCTGCCGCCTTCTTCAAGTAGCCGTGAGCAGGTGATGCCAAAACTCTGAGTGCTTTTATACATAATGCCTGCTGTGAGATTCTTAGTTCTCACTATTTTCTGCACATGGTCTCCACTTTGACGAGGTCAGAGGAAAGGAGATCAGAGTAGGCCTTGATGTTTTTTGAATGCTATCACTGTCTTTTCCACATTGTGATCCAGCTGGGAGCCATAGAAAGGAGGCAACTTACATATGCTTCAGAGAGGGCGTGCCATGGTTCACAGCTTCTAGCAGAGACACATTTTGCGCTTACTAAAGGTATTTTATACTGCCCAGTTCACCAAGGCCACTTGGCACAGCATAGAGCCTTTTGCTTGGGAAATACATGCCAAGGCCTTCCTTAATGACCACATTAAATGGACAGCATTAAACTGCATTAAGGCCAGTTTAAAGATGGAGAACAGGGTTTGGCCTTGAAGTTGCCAATCTGGACAGCGGACTGATCAGGCACACTGACCACCTAGGCTGCCCGCACACCACACATTTAGAGCACATAGCTTTCCCCAAAGACTCCTGGGAGTGGACCCATCAATGAGCTATAATTCGCAGCACCCTTTACAAACTACTGGAGGAACTCATGTGTGTGAAATGTGTTTTAAATGTATGGTATATGCAGCCCTAGTCACAGTCTTCATTACTATGGTTAAATGTATTGTAGTTCCATTTAACTCATCGCTCTTTCTAAATTTGCAGCTATGCATATGAATCAGCATATGCAAATCTTATACAAGTCTGTATCCTATCTACATTTCCTCTTAGTATGTAATCACCCTACTATTAATTCCCTCAGCTTTTCTAAAAGTCCATAAGGCTCCTCCTGCTCCTGAACTGTTTCTAAGCCATTTTATAAGAGCTAATCTTTTAAGAATTGGTGCCTGGCTTTGCTTTTTTCTTCTCCTCCCTGCCCCCCCCCAATCCTTTTTTGTTTTTAGACCATAAGCCTCTGGGCAGGGGCTGTCTTATTTTAATTTATTTAATAAAAGCTCTTTGGGGAGCCATTGTGGCTGAAGAGCAGAATACAAATGCTCTAAATAAGTACCCTAATAATTGTCATCGCAGCCCTTTCTGTGTAAGAGGTTTCAGGGGAACTGAGCTATACTCCTGGGAACTATAGCACACCCTTCAAAGAGCTATAATTCTCATCACACTGCCACCTTTTACTTCAGCCCTCTTTTTGCTGTAGTTTTGATGGTAATTCTCTTATGTGGATCACCAAGAACTGTGATCCAAACTGGCTCAGCCCATACCAAGCCAGACAAATTAATCTCACACAAAATGAATAATGAGATAATTTGAAGTTCAGGTCAGCTTGTATGGCTCTAATTGATTGTAACCTTTCCATTTCTTTTAACACTAAATTCATGTCATCAAGACTCTGTGAAGTTTGATGCACAAATAACCTTTCAAATAAATACCTAATTTGTCTACTTTGAAGTGCAAGCAATCATTGCTGAGGTCAGAAAATATATTAACAATTACACCACTTACAGCTTCAAATGTTGATTACCTTCCTTTCAGGTGTCAAATGATCAGTGTGCAGAAAATAGGTGTCCCTGGATATCGAACGAATTCCCTCACAAGCTAATGTCAGCAGAATATCAAAACAATGTTGCTGTTGCTATTCAAAAATAAAAAAATAGGAAATCCCACTAAAAAATATTGTAAAGGATTGTTAACAGAGCTATGATTATGTAAGGAGGCAATGTGCCTTATAATTTCCCCATATGCAAAATGTACTCTTTGCATGAAAGATGATGACCAAAAGATACTTTACACAGAACGAACAAACTTTAGGCATGAGAAAAGTCCACCAGAAACCTACATCCTCAGGGTCTGGTCTCCTGAGCAAGAGTTCCTAAAATGTGATTCATGAGCTTCATTCAGGTGGTCCCAACTGTGTCTGTGGATGTGTGGTTGAATTCAAATTATAATTCAATAAAATACAATATTCAAGAAATAAAAGCACCAATAAAAATGCAATTAGAAATCATCCAGCACAGTACATGATAAAGTCCTCAAGAGGCAGAAAAATAATCACATGGTCCACCATGACCCTCAGCAATTTTCAAGTGGTTGGTGGAGAAAACATTTGGGAACCACTGCTCTAGAGCGTTGTGTAAAACTTGAACCAGAAATAACCCTGGTGGACAGACTTCCGGTCGGCGCCAGCGTTAATGGCGGTCCTCTTTCCGAGCTCCGGAGGAGGACTGCTCTGCGAGTTCGGGTCTGACCCGCTACGGCAAGCGGGGGACCCCTAAAATCACAGGCACGGAAGCCTGTGAACAAGGAGACTCGGTGGGCACCAGAAGCGCCCCCCTTACTGCAGAAGGAGCCTTTTTAAAGGCTCCGGAACGGCATCGGGAGAGCGCGGTGCTGAGAGTCGTTACCCAGCCCGCAGGGTGAAGCCGCGTCGCCATTGACGGAGAGCGCTGATTCCTTCCTGTAAATTTTGGACTGAAAAAACCCGTGAGTAAGACTGAACATCTATTGAAACCAAAGCTTATACCTGAAATTTGGCTGAAAACGGGGAAGGTGAAAATCAAGGAAGTCTGCCTTCCCCCGACTGCATGACAGTTAAAGCAACGGAAATTTAAAGCTGCATCTGTATGAAGTACCCTTTGACTATTTAAACCTGACATTGGACCTAGATTTCCCCTCTAGCAAGCAGGGCAGAGGGGAGGGGAAAAAAGGACATTAAGAACCTGCATGATTTATCTAAAAGAAAAAGCCTTCTGCTGTCTTAATACCCTGAAACGGACTGCCAAATAAGACATTAGGGCACTGAACTGTCTTTAACTTGTGGGAAAGTTACATGGTTGAAGTTTTGTTTGATACAAAGTTTTAAGACTTTGCTGCTACAGTATATTGGAGTGTGTTGAAAGAGTATCTACTGGAAAAAGTGTCGCAGCATATATTTTCAAGCCTCCTGATATACTTGTGTTTAACTTCTTTGTTTCCTCACTTGGACATTTTGTTTTGCTCCCCCTAGAGGGCTCAAAGTAACGGTTGTAACAGTTTAAGACAGTGGGATTTTCCATCAGGGGACTGTTTCTGTGGGAATGTCCTTGGGACATGAGTGGCTCAGCAGAAGAGATAACCACCAGAGCCAAAGCTAAGCAGCAACAACAGCAACAAAAGAAAAGAGGCTCAATTACAGGTTTAACTCCTACAGGAACAGCAGGACAAGAAAAAGTGACAGCTGCCTCTATGGAGTCAGTGACACAGGCGTTACTCAAGATAAATCAATCTTTGGAGACTTTGACAAAGCAGAGTACAGAAAATACACAGAAATTAACAGAACTAACAGCGAGATTGGACTTGAACACAAAAAGTGTGACAAGCAATACAGAATCTATAAACAGGTTGATTGAAGAAAATTCTGCAACACGTAAAATTGCAGAGGAAGCCAGAAGTATTGCTGGAGAGACACAGGAGAAGTTAGAACCGATTGCTAAAAAGGTCTATGAACATGATGCAACTTTGTCTTTGATGGAATTACAGAGAAAGGAAAGAAATCTGAAATTAAGATTAATTCCCGAGAGCGAAGGGGATAACCTGGTGGAGTTCCTGACACAAAAGTTTGCTGACTTTTGGGAAGATTTGGAGGAGGAAGAATTTAAGATAACAACAGCATTTAGATTGGGCAGGAGACTGAACAGAAAGACCCTGAGGGATTGCCTGATTACCCTTAGATCCAAGGAAGAAAGAGATAAAATATTAAAACTACATTACCAAAAGGCCTTGGAAATTGAAAATTCACCTATACAAATTTTTAAAGACATCCCTAAATATATCTTGGAGGTGAGAACCTTCTACAAGGATCTGGTAAACCTGCTCAAGAAGAACAACATCCTCTTCAGGTGGGAGTTCCCACAAGGATTGTCCTTTAACTACAAGGGAAAGAAGGTGAAAATAAAGACAATACAAGATAAAGAGAAGTTTTTGGAAAGAAACCAAGAGGACCTACAGAAGGGAACGGTGGACCCAATTGCAGAACAAAGGAGAGCACTAGATATCCTGAACCTATCGTTTGGACTCAACCCACCACCATCAGAGGAAGAGCAACAACTTGGAGTGGTTGGAGGAGTAACGGAAAAGTAACAAGATGGCCCTGCAATTCCTTAGTTGGAATTGTAATGGGCTGAACATGCCTTTGAAGAGACGTCAAGTGTTTCATATTTTGAAAAGAGAACAATTGGATTTGATATGCTTACAAGAAACCCATGTAACCAGGGTACACAGGAAACTACTTATAAATAAAAGACTAGGACAAGAATTTATTTCATCGGACAAAGTCAAGAAAAGAGGAGTTGTGATTTATGTAAAAGAGAAATGGGTTCCAAAAATGATGTTTAAAGATGAACAAGGAAGATACCTGGCAGTTGAAATACAAGTACAAGGAGAAAATTTTTTAATAGTTGGAGTTTATGCACCAAATGAAGGCAAGGCGGAATTCTTTAAGAAGCTTCATGAAACTTTGATGGATTATTTGGATTACAATGTAATAATTATGGGAGATATGAATGGTGTGGTTTCTACAAATATGGACAAGGCACAAAGACTGACAATCTCAAAGGAAGGGAGACTTCCGAAGACCTTCTTTGAAATGACTGAAAATATGGACTTAATAGATATATGGAGAACGAGGAACCCTCTTGAGAGAGAAGGAACATTCTTTTCTCAAGCAATGATGACCTGGACCAGAATTGATCAAATTTGGATCACTAGTGGGATGGCTCCAAAGATTAAGAAGGTAGAAATCTGCCCAAAAACTTGCTCCGACCATAACGCCGTGAAGATGGAAATGAAACTTACAACAACTGGTCAATTTAGATGGAGGATGAATGACACCCTGTTTCGAGATAAGGAGATCCACATGAAGGCCCAAAAAACTTTAAAGGACTATTTTGAAATAAATCTAAAGGCCGATGTGGAAAAAAGAGTGATCTGGGACGCAAGTAAAGCTGTGATGCGAGGATTTTTGATTCAACAAAATTCAATAAAAAAGAGAAAGCAGAATGAGAAGAAGGAAAAGATTTTGGAAAAGATAAAAGAAGGAGAGAAAAAATTAAGATCAAAACCAAAGTCCCAGGAGATTTTGAGAGAGATCAAGCTATATCAGACACAATATATGGAATTGATGAATCAAGAGATTGAGTGGAAGATAAAGCAAATGAAACAAAAGACATTTGAATCGGCAGATAAATGTGGTAAACTTCTGGCTTGGCAATTGAAGAAAAGGCAGAAACTAAATACAGATCCAAGCCTAGAAGTGGATGGAAAGAATATATCTAAACCCAATGAGATTAGAAACTGTTTTTTGAGCTACTTTAAAAAACTATATTCTCAAGGGCCACAAAATGAAGAGGACATAGATGAATTCCTTAATAAATATGGATTACAAAAAATCTCTCATCAAAGCAAGGTGGATTTAAACCAGAGAATAACAGAACAAGAGATAGAGGGTGCCATTCAGGACATGCAACTGGGCAAATCTCCAGGACCAGACGGACTGACTTCCAGATACTACAAAGCTTTGAAGGAGTGGTTGGTTCAACCGTTAAAGGAAGTCTGTAACGAGATTTTAGAGGGAAAAAAGGCACCAGAGTTGTGGAAAGAAGCTTATATTACACTCATACAAAAGACAGAGACTGAAAAGACTCAACTTAAGAATTACCGCCCAATATCACTACTTAATGTGGATTACAAAATTTTTGCAGACATTTTGGCAAAAAGATTTAAAAGAGTGTTGATGGAGAAGATTCATAAGGACCAAGCAGGCTTTCTCCCAAAAAGGCATTTATCAGACAATGTAAGGAATATAATAGACATTTTGGAACGGCTAGAGGTGAACATAAACACCAAAGCAGTGCTGATTTTTGTGGACACGGAGAAAGCCTTTGACAACATTTCTTGGAGTTTTATGAAAAAGAATCTTCATGGGATGGGGGTAGGCCAAGGATTTGAGAACGGTATGGGTGCGATATATTCTGAACAAAAAGCTAAGCTGATTGTAAATAATGTGATAACTGAGGAACTTAAGATAGAAAAAGGAACACGACAGGGGTGCCCAATTTCCCCATTGCTTTTCATTTCTGTTCTGGAGGTGTTGCTGAATATGATTAGAAATGACCAGCAGGTTAAAGGTGTACAGGTCGGAGTTAAACATTACAAGTTAAAGGCTTTTGCAGATGACTTGGTATTGACCTTACAAGAGCCAGACACTAGCACGAAAAGGGTGTTGGAGATAATTCAACAATTTGGCCAGGTAGCCGGATTCAAACTGAACAAACAAAAAACTAAAATCTTAGAAAAAAATTTAACAGTCATGGAGAAGGAGAAATTTCAAGAAGAGACAGGTTTGACAGTGGTTAAGAAGGTGAAATACCTAGGGGTTCATCTGACATCTAAAAATTTGAACTTGTATAAGGACAACTATGAAAAATGTTGGTCAGAAATTAAAAAAGATCTAGAAATATGGTCAAATTTGAAACTGTCACTGTTAGGCCGAATTGCAGTTATTAAGATGAATGTATTGCCTAGAATGTTATTTTTGTTTCAAACTTTGCAGATTCTCGACAAGATGGACTGTTTCAAGAGGTGGCAGAAAGACATTGCGAAATTTGTCTGGCAGGGCAAAAAGCCCAGAATAAAATTTAAAGTACTTACAGATGCAAAAGAAAGAGGGGGATTTGCCCTGCCGGACTTAAAACTGTACTATGAAGCAGCAGCGTTTTGCTGGCTGAAAGAGTGGATGCTCCTTGAGAACACAGATATCTTGGATTTAGAAGGTTTCAATAATACATTTGGTTGGCATGCATATCTATGGTATGATAAAATCAAAGTGCATAGGGCCTTTAAAAATCACATTGTTAGAAAAGCGTTGTTTAATGTTTGGATAAGATATAAAGACTTGTTGGAAAGTAAAACCCCTAGATGGCTGTCACCCCTGGAGGCTAAGGCATTGAAGAAACTCAATATGGAGGCCGGATGGCCAAAGTATTGGGAAATTTTGGAACAAGATGGAGATAAATTGAAATTACAGAGTCATGAGAAATTGAAACCTAAAGTACGAGATTGGCTCCATTATTATCAAATAATGGAGGTTTATAAACAAGATAGGAAAATTGGCTTCCAGGTGGAGAAATCAAAATTAGAAACTGAACTGTTAGAACCCAATACCAAGAATTTGTCAAGAATGTATAACTTGCTGCTGAAATGGAATACACAAGATGAAACAGTTAAATCGGCTATGATTAAGTGGGCACAGGACATTGGTCATAACATTATGTTTGCTGACTGGGAATGGTTGTGGAACACCGGTATAAAATTTACGGCATGTAATGCCCTAAAGGAAAATATTATGAAAATGACCTACAGGTGGTACATGACCCCAGTCAAGTTAGCAAAAATTTACCATTTGCCTGACAATAAGTGTTGGAAGTGTAAAGAAACCGAGGGTACCTTTTATCACCTTTGGTGGGCGTGCCCGAAGATTAAGGCTTTCTGGGAAATGATATATAATGAAATGAAAAAGGTACTTAAATGTACTTTCCCTAAGAAACCAGAGGCCTTTCTCTTGGGCATGGTCGGCCAATTGGTGTCAAAGAAAGATAGAATTTTCTTTATGTATGCTACGACAGCAGCAAGAATACTTATTGCAAAGTATTGGAAGACACAAGATCTACCCACTCTGGAAGAATGGCAGATGAAAGTGATGGACTATATGACACTGGCTGAGATGACTGGCAGAATCCGTGACCAGGGGAAGGAGACGGCGGAAGAAGAATGGAAGAAATTTAAAATCTACCTTAAGGACTATTATAAACTTGATGAATGTTAGAATGTCGAGGTTCTGAGAAAGAAAGGGTTACAGCAATATAAGATTAGAATGAAGGAAAGATTAAGAGGACATATGTTTGACAGAACTATTTAGAAGTTGCTGAAAAACTCTGGACATTGGGATGCAGAAAGGGGAGGTATGGGGGAGTCTGAGAAACAAGGTTTATGAAAAAAAAGGTCATGAAACTATACATGTTTGTATGTCTTTTTATATGTTTGTACTGTTCTAAAAATTTTGTAAAACCAATAAAAATTTATATATATAAAAAAAAGAAATAACCCTGGTGAGTTGGGAAAAAAACATAAAATGTGGACTGGATTCCCCACCTTTACACGTACCGTGAGCCAACATAGGAGTGTACTACACAGATAGGAATAGGCATTACAAATGTGTGCTATATACATACGGTAATGATCCCGCACACAGTTGTCAACATTTCCCCTTTTTAAGGGAAATTCCCTTATTCCAAATTGGATTCCTCGCAAGAAAAGGGAAAAGTTGACAGCTATGATCCCGCAGTGTGCAAACCAGAATCTGCAAACTTTTGGCATGGTCATTGCCATCTTGGTTGCTGCTGCACAGCTGCTTCCCTCATGCCACTCGAATGATGTACACAGAGGAATATATAATTCCAAGAACTATGCTTCTCTAAATCCTAAACTAGTGGAAATGGTTGAAACATGTGCCCCCCTTTTTTTTGCATGCATTGCTAGAGCATATATGTCAGGGCATTTCCCACATTTACTTAAATGCCTGACAAAAGATTTACAGGAAAGAAGAACAAATGTTTATTGTGTTTATTAGGGAGTGCATCTCAACAGCCACACAGTGCAAAGGGATCCCAGATGGAAGATTCAGGCATCCCCAAACTCGGCCCTCCAGCTGTTTTGGGACTACAACTCCCATCATCCCTAGCTAACAGGACCAGTGGTCAGGGATGATAGGAATTGAAGTCCCAAAACATCTGGAGGGCTGAGTTTGCGGATGCCTAATTTAGTTGCTTTAGCATGGGCTTATTTACATCTTACGATACCCTTATTTTGAATCTGAATCCAACGGAGTTGCTAAGTGCATTTTAATTTGCTCTGGATTTTGAACAGCTAAGTAACAGCAAGCAGTGGCAAAGAAAGAGGCACAAATATCAATTACTACACTGCACATCACCCACAGCCTAAATGCAACACAACACCTTAATTCAAATTGTGGCCTAAAGGCAGAGCCTCAGAGAAATGCACGCACACACCCCATGGTGTTGTTGGGTTTGCTTTTGGTAGCCTCATTCCTGATCCTTGAAAAGCAGCCTGACCCATAGAAATTAAGGAGCCAATATTTCCATTCTCACCCGCATTGAGGGGTGGGCGGGAAGAGAAACTCAGCACAGTTTGCATTTAAAGGCAAGTCTACCAAATTCCTACCAATTTCCTAAAACAATACATGAACTGAAATGCATTAATCCTTCAGAATGTAAACTTACCCAAAATTTGTGATGCACTTCCCCAATCAAGCTGTGCTTGCAAAAATCCGTATATTAGAAAACATTGTGCATAAAAATGAGTATGTCAGCAAAACGGCATTCAAAAATCCATTCTGTTAAGGGGAAATGGGCTGCAAAAACTTACTTCAGAGTGTGTGTGCTATTAATGATGTGCATTCCATGTATTTCTGTTGTTGCTCTTGCTGCACTGACATTTTATTGTCATAAACTGCTCTGAGAGGAGCATGGGCCTCACATCAGCCAGTTTTCGTGACTGCAGTGCCAATTAAAAGCAAAGAGAATTCCAGGCTGTTCACAGCTGCAAATATTATGCATTAATATAAGCTCAGAAAAGAATTAAGCTGTAGGCCACCACCATTTTATCATTGTCACTGGAGCTTGAGATATTGCAGCTTCGATGGCTGCAAAGTAGGGGAAGTTTTGATTGGGTGTTGGAGTCACTTTCCATACTATCTTCAACCTCTTTTAATCAATGGCCTGGGTTTTCTAGCTTGAGTGGAATCAGGGACCCAGTTTATAAAGCAGGGGAATAATGCTTATAGCTGTATAGGAAGGGCTGAATATCCAGCATGCCAATTGCTTTGTGGGTAATAATAATAATAATAATAATAATAATAATAATAATAATAATAATAATAAATAATAAATAATAGGAATCCAATGTTGCACTAAGGAAGTCACTGCTTGATAATATGATCTCCCTTGTCCTCCCTGCATCTGCTGTTCTGGGGGCACATAGGGACAACTGAGTTGTTGTTGTTGTTGTTGTTGTTGTTGTTGTTGTTGTTGTTTGTTGTTGTTGTTGTTATCCACCTTTCCTCCAAGGAGCTCAAGACATGATCCCTGCCTCTGTGTTTTATACTCAAAAGAACAGCGTGTGGTAGGTTAGTTTCAGAGACAGTACAGTGGTACCTCAGTTTAAGAACAGTCCTGTATACAAACGATTCGGTTTACGAACTCCGCAAAACTAGAAGTAGTGTCCCAGTTTGCGAACTTTACCTCGGTCTAAGAATGGAAGCCGAATGGTGGAAGGGCACCGGCGGCAGGAGACCTCATTTGGGAAAGCATGCTTCGGTTTAAGAACTGCTTTGGTTTAAGAACGGACTTCCGGAACAGATTAAGTTCATAAACCAAGGTACCACTGTACCTGACCGAGGTCACCCAGTGAGTTTTGTGACTCAGTGAAGATTTGAGCCCTGGGGGGACTCAGCTACATTAGTCAAAATACAGCTATTTGAATGCATTATAAACATGCAACTCCAGGTGGCACCAGAGAGCACAAAACTTTTCTATACCAATTTTTACATAGGTTCCCCCCCCCTTTTGTTATAATGATTTAGTTTCTGACTTATTTATAGTGCTTTTTCCTGTGTGTAGATCCACCCTTGGTCTCCATGGTCCTAGTCCAACACTACAGCTACTACACCGCACTGGGTCTCTGTTTGTTTGTTTTTTGTGTGTTTTTATGTGAGTGTCCCATATGTCCTTTCCTGACCCACTGGAGAATTGGTAGGATATAAATGTAAAATGTAATACATTCTCTGATGTTTCTTAAAAGTCGTCAGGATAACTCTGGGCCACATGGCTTCTGGATAACAGAGGTGGGTTTCTGTTTTGATTTATAAAGATGGTTCAAAGGAGGGGAAAAAAGGAGAGAGAAAAATAAAGTTTCCTTCTCTCCCCAAAAAGAAACTCCTTAAAAGATGAGGGTCCTGCAGGGAAGAAAAGTTTGTACACAGCATGTGGTGTTTTTAAAGTAGTTTGCTTTGGCTTTCTATTTTGAGTACTTATCACATTTTATGCAAATAGCTCTAACAGCCCAAGGATATATGACAAAACTAACCCAATTCAACATTGACAACATTTGTTATGTACTGCAAAAGTTCTTGACAGAGCTGGAGAGCAAAAGAAAATAACTTCAGACAAATCGATCAAAATCTCTCCTAACTTCAAAACACAACGTATGGCTAAGCTGCTATGTAGCAGATAGTGTAAGATGTTCTGCGCCAGGTTTTTGTACTCAGAGACTGCAAATATTTCCTGCTGCTGGAATGAAAACGATGGGTAGCATTAATGAATTATTCCTATGATTTAATTTTCTTTTTTTAAAAAAAAGAAAATCAGTATGGTGGAAGCATATTGAAAGAACAAATGTTCTGCCTTCTGTTCTTGAATCTATAAAATCATGATGGAGAAAAAAGAACGAGATTGAAATTAATGCCCTTGCTTTTTCTATTACAGCCAGAGAGAAACAATCACATTGAGTTGGACATAGATACTCCGAAGTATCTCTTAAATGCTATACCCAGGGCTATGGGTATATTTTCTAGGACAGAAGTGGGACCCCACCAACCAAAGAGACTGAGCCTACCAACCAAAGAGATGTCAGCATCATCAGTTTTGACAGAACCAAATACCAGTGGCAAGAAGAAACTGAATCCACTTCCCTCTCTTCCACCGCAGACAACAGTAGTATCAAGGCTGACAGTGCTTTTTGATCTCTTTGATAGGAAGATCCTTGTCCACAGCAATATCCGTGCAGTACTGTGCATGCAGTCTGCTCCTCGTGCACAAGGAAGTGTGGATCAGACCGAAACCATTGCCTTGTACAAAAGCCTATAGACAGTGGAAGCTCCTTTCATATTTCCATGGGTGCAAAATTCCATGCCAGTCATTTACAGAGTAGTGAGTTTCCTTAGATAGCTGTGGCTTTGTAGCATCTGTTAATTAACAAATGTGCAAGCTGAACTGGAAGGAACAGTTGGGTGACCAGACAGGCAGCAGACAAAAAGCAAGAGCGATAGGAGATACCGATTTTTGTTACTGGATTGATTTCAACTCTGGACATGGGGCGAATAAGCAGACACTGGCAATTTCCACTCCTGTTTCTGTTTTTGCTGGAATTCTAAGACATCCCTAGTGCTGAGCAAACAACTTATTCTATGTGAAGTAGTTTTATTCCACCGTTGCTCCAAAAGATTTCAAGACAACTAACAACCATCAATCCAAACAGCATGACAATAAAGCTAATAATACAATTATTTTAAATGTCATATCAAAATATCATAGTATCAGAGTTCATATGGGAAGGTACCTACCATTTCAGAAAGAGAAACCAAATGATACTTCCCATTCACATCAATAGGTCGACAGCTCATTGAAGGCAATGAGTTTTAGGCATGCGGAATGGTAGGTAGTTTCTATTGACAATGATTTTGCATTTTATGAAATGCAGTGCTTTTTGCCATTTAACTTTCATTTCCTTTTGATATGATGGTGGGGGCATAATTTTGTGGCTGAAGCATTTTCTTATCAACGCAGAATTGCCACCATAATTTAAGGCATTATAAATATAAATGGGAACGAGGCACAAACATTTCCCACAGTCAGCACAATACAACATTAAAATTTCATCTGTTTCTTTCCAATCTCAAAAGTGAGATTGGCCACATCGTTGCAATAATCATCCTATAAAATCTCATCTTATTTGAATGAATTATTACTTTTTTCTTTCGTTCTGGTCTAATGTCATTTTTACTGCACATCCATGAAAGTTTTTACTGTTAAAAGCTGGATGGGACTAAAGTCTCTCAAGCCTCTTATCTGCTTCAGAAAATGGTTTAAAGTATATCAAAGAATATATTTTTGAGAACAATATAATTTCTCTGCAATATATTTTTTAAAACCCCAGAACTTGGCTAATTAGCAGTAGTAGTATATTATATTTGTTCATGCTGAGTAATTGCATCTTCTAATTTGTTTATTAAAAAAATTCAGACAAAGTTAAGTCAATTGTGGATATTAAAGATGCCTCAACTTTGCCTGAAGTTGTGTGTGTGTCTGTGTTTCTGTGTCTGTGTTCTAAAGTAACTTACAGAAAAGCAAACTGTCATGAGTTATTCATAGCCATTGTCAAGCTCAGTTTGTAGTAATTGTTTCTAGTAGCATCTGATATTATTGTGCGCTAATTCTGTTCCCAAAACAACATAGTTTGGGGGCATAATCATTACCCATTGCTTTGGATTTACAGAAGAATTGGGAAGTAGGATACAGTATCCCCACAACTGGTTTACCTTTAGCCAGAGGCCTGGCTAGTTGTTTTGTAAATACATACTTTATGTTTTGAGGAAACAGGTCGTTGCTAGAAAGTGTGATGTAAAAACTCCTGTCATTCATACTGTTCATGGTGTCTACCCAGTTATTACAATTTTCAGGCAACCCTTGCTACTTGACCAGAATTGTTTCTTTGGCATTCCCCTTTCACAATTCACAATTCCTCAAAGTAGAAGTTCCCCAGTACCACTTTGCTGTCATAATCTTTCAGCCAGTAAACTGGTCTCTTCCCCCTTATGGGGACTGCATCAACAATTGGCATTCCGCATGAAAATGCCCCTTCCTCAGCTTTTGTCAATTTAATTGGGCCATCTCTTCATAGACAGGCTCTTCCTCAGATATCAGTGCCATTGGCTCATAAATTACCTCTCCGTTGCTGTCTGTGAAACTCAAATCATTAGAGGCTCAGCTGTTTGGAGACTTATCATTCATGCACTCAGGGAGTACACAGATCCACTTGTGGTCAGTTAGGTCAGGTTCCTTGAAGTGCCCAGGAGTGATTTGATTTGCATAATCAGGTAAATGCTTGATCTTTCTAAGAACACAGTGCATTCACCTAAACAAATTTCATGTAGATATTCAGGAGTGCATTCATCATCCTTACTACATGCTTCTCCTACAGGAACTTGGGGAGTGAGTTTATTGCTGAGCAGTATCCCCAACCTGCGATGTTTATGTCATTTAATATTAAATGTATACAATTTCATATGAAAGTTACGCCATTTTTATATAGAAAAAAATTGAACTTCTAGTAAAAGGGGTGGGACTTCCAGTGAATAATAGATATTTGGATAATAGGATGTATTCAGGGCTTCAGTGAACATTTGGGGTGCCATTTCTTATCTGTAGCAGAACCTGGAATACATTATCAGTAAGTACAGGCTTTAGATGACGTAATATGATTTTCAGGGCCTGGCTTTCTTTTGTCACATGAGAGACAATTTTAGACAATGAGGGACTGTCAGGATACAGAAGCAATTTCCCTTTGGCATAAGGAAATATGTGTAGGACTCCAAGAAACGCATGTCGCTATGTACAATGTATGCTTTTCTTGGTTTGAATCTTTTGCAAGGTTAACACCATAGGAGGCAATGGATGCACTCAGTACGGAGCTCAGATCAGACATATACATCACTTGAGGCCTGTTTCTTATGACTTGAAAATATTTCTTTGGTATGCCCCATTAGCTACTGCATCACCCAGAAGTTCATTGTTTCTGGTTCCATCACAGTAGACGAACTATTGCAAGCAGCCTTCTTCTTTGCACAGACATGGTAACAATACAGGCAATAGGGAGCTTCTGCAGCTGCAGTGTCTTTGCTGACAATGCCAATAATCCTTGTATCCACTATCTCAGTGACAACATTTTTTAAAGAAGAAATAGTTGTTTTTATTAAAGGATTTTCATAGTTAACAAGGCTAAATACAATGTCTCTGCTTTCAATACAGTGGTACCTTGGGTTACCGACGCTTCAGGTTACAGATGCTTCAGGTTACAGACTCCGCTAACCCAGAAATATTACCTTGGGTTAAGAACTTTGCTTCAGGATGAGAACAGAAATCGAGCGGCAACAGCGGGAGGCCCCATTAGCTAAACTGTTACCTTAGGTTAAGAACAGTTTCAGGTTAAGAACGGAACTCCGGAATGAATTAAGTTCTTAACTGAGGTACCACTACTGTATATGGGCATCTACATGAAATTCACAGCACTGAATGACAGGCTCCTTTGTGGGTTTTTGCCCTTTCAGACACTTTTAGCCTTATAAACTATAGAACAGCATAGTCCTTGTCTACTGGACTTTTTTTAACACATTCCTCTGTCTTAAATTCAATAGTTGTGTTACCTCCAAGCTTTTTTCATTGCAAATAGGCTGGGATGCTTCCTTTGGTACTGGACTGTAGGTATCCCACCTGCCCCCCCCAAAAAAAAAATTCAGCCAGCCTTAAGATAGGTTTATAGCAGGCATAGGCAAACTCTGGCCCTCTAGATATTTGGGACTCAATTCCCATGATCCCTAGCTAGCAGGACCAGTGATCAGGGATGATGGGAATTGTAGTCCCAAACATCTGGAGGGTCTGAGTTTGCCTTTGCCTGGTTTATGGTTTCTGATTTCTCCTGCCTTCAACAATGTATGCCAGGAGTTTGAGGTGACATCAGCCTTGCATTTGATGCTCTGGTAGAGCTGTGAATAATGCCACGCACATGTGGTCACTTTTATGCTAGTCTTTCTTTTCCTGGTGGAGCCATTTTCACAACAGGCATTTTTGTATTTGACCTGTGAAATTCTCTGGAACCTGCCTGTATCATTCCTCAGTCTCCTTTCAGTCCTTCTTTGTTCCACTGAACACCCCTCTCCATTGTCATGAAAAGCAGGTAACTCTTAATCGGCAAATTTATAAACAGAAACATGGAAGAAGCCACAGCTGAGCCTATTATCACTGCTAATAATATTATATTTGGTCACTTTGGTCACCGAGCAACAGGATCTCACTCCGTTACGGGGATTCGAACTGCCGACCTTCCGATCGGCAAGCCCTAGGCTCTGTGGTTACTTAGGCTCAATTAGAAGACTTACTTAGGCTCAATTAGATTTCAGAATTTGGATACGTACAATTGCTCGGACAACACTGCAATTGATTACATATAATCCATTAAAACACACATGATTAATTCATTTAAAATTCTCTACTCAGATAACAGTACTCAGTTGAGTATCACAGCGTGAGGTTGTAGCAAAAAAAACCCCACCGCTTTTCTCAGATTATGTGGACATCGAAGCAAATGACCTTCATACTTGCTGTCTCTAGATTTGAAATTCTGTTGTGAAAGTTGATGATGAAAGGTCAGCACAAGGTCAGTAGCTGTCTTGCTGCTCTGACTTCAAGGGACAAATAGATCAGGGCTCCTGATTCAGCGTTTCCAGCCAGTGGCTGGGAGGCTGCCAGTGCTTAGGCTTCCCCTGTGAGGCTGCTGACTCAGCCTCTCTTATTCCCTGGCCTACTACAAAAGCACATCTCTCCTTTGATAAACAATACAGCCATTAAAACATTCAGGTTAATTATCAACATTAAATTCAGAAGAGCCAGAAAGAAGAAATGTGCTTTTGCAGCAAATTTATAGTCAAACAACTTCCAGAGGGGTAGCCCAGATTGTTGTTCGTGCTGCAAAGGCCTGAGAGTTTTGTGGGACCTTAAACACTAGCTGGTGAAGTGGACTCAAGTCCTCAAAAAGCTTCTGCCATGAATATACTTCTCGTTATTAATATTCCACAAGACTCCCTGGTGCCAGAGCTGAGCAACAGCTCACAAAATGAAACTTGGGGGAGAGAGAAAAATTCAGATGTAGCTAGCCTATCAAGAAAAATAAACACCCTGTAATAATAGCAATGACTTCAGGTTACATATGCAATAGATTATGTATGTAAATTTGATTTGTCCACACTACAAACAGCTTCTGTTGACACTGAATAGACCTTGGAGAATGTTGGTCATCTGTAACCCCAGAAATATGAGCCAGAAGGTAGAGCCTATCATAGTATGTTGTCCAGAAAAAGTCCCAGCCTGACCTAGTTATTCCAGATACAGGAGAACCAACGGGCAATCTGGACTAGTGGAGTCACTCTGGAACCTGGGAATACCTAACTATCATGGGGCAACAGCACAATAGTGCCAGAGCTTTGAAAAAAGTTTGGTCCCTGCATGAGTGCAAGAATTTCCCCCCTGCAACATGTACACCAAAGACAGAAAACACGAAATGGCCACCCTCTGCAGTCTCAAGAGACACTCTATATTAAAGGTGGCACTATCTAGCAGTAAGAGCTTCACTCTTAGAGTGCTAAGGCATCACGTACAAATGTGCACATTTACACACTGCTTATGTAGCAAACTTTTTTTTGCAGGGGACGAGGTATAATTGCAAAAACTGCTCTGAAGGGTTCAGGGACTCTCTGCAGCAGAGTTTGGGGCTGCCAGAGGGAGAAGAGAAACTTGAAATCTTATTGAGGAAGTGGATTTCTGCTGCACAACCAGGTGGACCTCACTGGATATAACCCATATTATTTTGAATGCTGGAGAATACATTTATGACAAAACACACGTACATATATACTCAGAAACATTTTCTCCTCTTGTGTGTTCTTCTGTTAAAAGAGCAAAAATGTTTTGTAGGCTAACATTTCACCAGATCTCCTTTTTCATGATGTTCTGGACTGCTAAACGGGATATATATACGCAGTAATCAACTGCTGGAAATGAATAATTTTACAGCGATCTCTTTCACTCCTCATTTCACAAAGCAAATACTCTCTAAAGAAATGCGCAAGCAAACAAATAAGCAAAGGATGAGCAGTGCAGAGTTTTACTTTTCCTCCCGTTGTCCGTAAAAAGTATATGAAAGTCAATAAGAGACAGAACAAGAAAGCAGTGTGTGTGAAAGACTATATAGCTTGAAATTCGAATTGGACATGACATACCCTATGCAGTGTGACAAGTCAGGAGTTAAAAGGAACACAGCTCTTTGTAGATTGCATGGCAAGTGTCAATTCAAATAACTCTTTGATCTGGTTTTTAGAACGAAGTGAAAGAGCTGGTTTTCCTGCCTCAGCTCCTTGTCTTTTAACAGATTGTTTTATGGGCTTTTGTCCTTTAAAGTTTGATGATGCAGTTTCTCTCTGTGAAGAGTTACAGCAAAATCTCAGAGCAGAAAGCAGACTTTAGTTTTGGGCTATTAATATCCACAGTATCCTAAAATGCTAAAATGCTTGCAAGATTATTAACTAGTTTTTGGTAGCGCAAGTAAACACAGAAGTGATTATTTCCTCAGTAATAGCTTACAATATGCTGCATGCAATGTAGCAAAATTCGAGTACTCAGATTAGATTGAATATAATCTGAACACTCAAATGCAGCAAGTACAAGGTATTAAATTTCTTGGAAGCAGAGATGTAGAAGGCTGAATATTTAGAACAGAATATAAAAGTGCAATCAATATGGAATAAATACATGAGATGAAACACTGATATACAGGGGAAGGGGTTGAAAGCTGAGAATGAAACACCTAACATCTTACAAATGGAATACAGTTCTATCTGGATTTGAAATGTAATAATATCCAACCCAACCCCCTGCAATGCAGGAATCTCAGCTAAAGCATCCATGACAGGTGGCCACCCAACCTCCAAGTGAGGAGAGTCCACCACCTCTCATGGGAGTCTGTTCCACTGCTGAACAGCTCTTACTGTCAGAAAGTTTTTCTGAATGTTTAGTTGGAATCTCTTCTTGTAACTTGAAACCATTGGTTTGAGTCCTACTCTCCAGAGCAGAAGAAAGCAAGCATGTTCCCTCTTCAGTGTGGCAGCCCTTAAGATATTTGGGGATGGCTATCATGTCTCCTCTCAGTCTCCTCTTTTCGAGGCTCAACATACCCAGCTCCTTCAACTGTTCCTCATCAGGCTTGGTTTCCAGACCCTTGATCACCTTGGTCGCCCTCCTCTGCATACATTCTAACTAGTCAATATCCTTCTTACCACACATCATCTTACAAATCTTGCAAATAAGTGTATATGAGACAAAATTGCATACAAAAATGTGTATAATTAGGGAAAACTCAAGCTATAGTGCTGATGAAATTTCACAAGCACTTCTTTTCTTAAAAAGCAAAAATTACAAACTGATATGGAAATACGGAGAACTGAGTTTAAGGTTGAGAAAAATGAGAAATTGAGACCTCCTCCCCGGGTGTAGAGATGGGGGACATTTGTTTCCCAGTCCCACTTTTGTTGTGTAGCACTCAACACTTAGGAAAGAATTGGGGTGGGGGGATGGATAAGGAAGAGTTGGGGAAAAACCCATTCAATGCATTCAATGAAGCTAGAATCAAAGGCAAGCTAGAATCAAGCTAGGACCCAGATCCCCCTCCCAGAGCCACAGGATTTCAGCTTTTAAAATACAACTACATTAGTGCCATGCTGGCTGTTACCATCAGACATGCAATTCTGTCATACAGCTGGGATGCATCTGTCAAAGGTTCTTTCCGCATTGTATAAACCCTTCCTTGATAAAGGCATTTGGCTTTAGATATAACTGCCCTATTTTATTCCATCTTTTAAAAAAAAATGGAGGACAGGATCATATTTAAAATCATACAATTTAAGCAAATGAATAGGGTTGCACATTCTGCTAAGCCAGAACATGAAGTATAATTAGCATAATAGTAACCTTTATTGTTTCTCTCCATAAAAAATAACAATTTCAGAAAATTATCTTCCTTTTCCCGGAGAAATGCATATTAGCAGTTCCAGCACAGCCAGAAGGTAACGTAGACCATGTTTTATGAAGAATTTTCTGTAGTTCCAGACCAATTTGTGCACTGTTTATTCTTTTATGACCACTAAAATACATGGTGATTTTTAAAAAGAAGAGTGGGGAATAAATGATTTTCCATTAAATTTGCAGCACTGAGGTCATTTAGATATATACTTCAAATGCTGACTGAGTTTATGAACTTTGCTAACAAGCTGTGATAAAGTCTGAAGACAAGCTAACTTGGCAATCCCGAAAAAGTAATTCAAAGGAAATGAAATTATCTCATTTTTCAGTCTGGCATTTAAAAAAAAAAAAAAACACCACATAAATATTCTTTAAAGTAAAAGATGTTGAAAACTGAGGCACATTGACTAATTTATACTCCCCGCCCCGTCCCCATTCTCAGAAAGGAATATGACATTTAAGGTGAACATTTTTCTCAGGTACCCTTACTTAAATATGGTTTTCAAAGTCTGACATCATTTTCTAAGTTATTAAAAGGGGGGCATGTCCAGAAAATGGACAGCCACATTCACACCCTATATTAAAACATTGTGATACCACTTTAAATGGTCATTTATTTATTTATTTTATTTTAATTTTATTCTATTCTATTGAGATAGCTTCCAATTAGACATGCATGCACTAGGATCCTATGCTTAGGATTGTGGTGGCCTCAACAGATCTGAAGCTGAGCCTTATACCAGAGACTGAAGTGTTTGTGGAGGTTGATTCCTAGGAAGAAGAGAGGCAATGCATTAGACTTAATGGTTTCTTATCAAATGCTGTGTCATGACAAGGATGCAACCATTTCCAGGCAGGCACAGCAAATATCAAACTCTTGTTAACTCTTAGAATAACAGTTCTGCTTCCCCAATGGGTCCAGCAACCATCTATGGCATTCTTTATATGCTTGTTTTAATGTATTATTATTATTATTATTATTATTATTATTATTATTATTATTATTATTATTAAAAGAAAGAACGTCACAAACTTCAGTCAATGACTAGATTTGTGCCGTAATCTAGCCTCCTATCTTTGCTCCACGCGGAGGCCTCTTGTTGACTGGGATTCAAGGATGCTCTGTAGAGCACTGCCCCAGGGTGGTCCAAAGAGTACACAATACCGGAATGCCATTTCAGTGTAGAGCAACACCCCGTGGAGAACATCCCTCTTGCCTCAGGGCCAGTGAGAAGGGCAAAGAGGCCACCTTATAAAGCAATGCTGACTTTCAGCAGCTGAACTTCAAACCACATTTGAAAATCAGTAAACTTGTCTGTGCGATGCTGCTCTTCAGTGGGGGCAGGAGGGGGAGAATCTAAAGGGAAAGTGTACAAGCTCTTTTATGTGATGACATGAAGACAGTTCCGCTTTGATTTTCAAAGGCTTCCTTTCTTTGCTTCATTTATAATTGTGTAATACCGAACTTTTATGTTTCTGTGCCCATGGATTTCTTTTAAGGGTATCTTTGATCCCACCAGCCTACCCACCAGTGAAGAGCCGTAGCTCACCCATCCTGAAAAAGTTATGCTGCCTGTGGAACTTTTAAAAACACCAATGTAAATACAGCAGCCAACTGGCTTCTTTTTATTGTGAAGTGTACTTTGCTGGCTGTTTTGAAGGAGACTGGAAAAGAAGCACAGTCACTCCATCTGCAGAGATCAGTGCTCTGATGCTTGCCTCTGATTCTGAGAGGTGCAGACCCAGCTGGGTTCATGGATGTGGTAACCATTATCACCCTCCGCTCTTTATGAACCAGCCTCAAGTGGGGAGCTCTTAGTTACTCTGGGTGAGATGGCAACAATTGAACCAGGGTCACATAGTCTAATCTGACAAGAACTTCCACCAGACAAGAAATGCACACCAGGAATCCTGGCCAGGAACCAGAAAATCATTGCCATCAGATTGATGTGAGCAGTTTGAAGCTTGCAGTTTGAAATTAGGTAAAGTTCCAAAGATCTACTTCAAGGATAACCAAAGTTCTAAGGATGAGGAGAAGTTTACATTTTAATGCAAACCGACCCAATTCATGCTTCTGGGTCCATTCCATGAACTAAAATGTTGCCACGCCTTATCAATTTGCACTTCACTGAATTTTGTGATGTCCTTCTCTGACCAAAAATGTGTGTATCAAGCAAATTGCATATAAATATTAGGAGAAATGTGCAAATTCTCATAAAACAGTTCTTTTAAAAATCACAAACAGATGTAGAAATAGAGTGAACTGAAAAGACTGGTGGGGAAAAGACAGATTTTTTTCAATTGCTACTTCAGGCACACTTGGTGGGATGGTGGTTGTTGTTGATTATGATTTTGTTAAGCCAACTGTCATGGCATGTCATAAACTACTTTGGAACAACCTGGTAGCATCTCAAGAGTCATCAAATCTTAATGCTATCAAGGTTCCACAAGCCATATTTATATCCAACCCATTCTTATGTATGGAGGAATTCAACCCACACTAATTTGATTGCTTTGTCGGGGAAATCATCTCCCCTCCCCTCATGACACACACACCCTAGACAATTGGGAGAGGAAAGGGGGAAGGTCCCACAGGCTCCTGCTAGTGCAACTAGTTACTTGAATCCAGCCCTTAGTAAGTTCCCAGGGCAACTTACTTTACCAACCCTTCTTGCAGGTAGAGCAGTTTCCCTCCACATTTTGCCTGCATTTAAAAGGAGAAGCAAGATGAAGTGAGACAGTGTTGAGCAAGACAGGTGAAGCAGAGAGAAGTGTTTTGGTCACCAGCAAGTCGGGTTGCCATCTTCTTTATGGGCAGAGGGGATGTCCCTTTTATTAGGTGGCTGATGAGCAGAAGAAATTCAGCATGCACTGAACTCCCCTCACTGTACCTTCGTGACAGAAAAAGCATGAAGTCTTGTCTGTCATACGGAGGAGGTATCCATAAAAAGGGAGAAAACCTACAACAGAATGCTCATTCAGGACTGAGGTTCAGAGTGCTTAATGTGGTTTCCACATCAACTACAGGTCAGCCACAGCCTAAGATATCATGCAAATCAACAGACAAAGCTCAATCCTGATTCAGCACTTCTACAGCTAACCTTTCCGCAGACGTTGCATCTGCCTACAGTGTCTCCAGCCACCAAGCATCCCCACAGGACCTGCAGGGTCTAGCAGCTGGCAAATATGTTATCAGTTGCATTTCCCATATCCACAAAGGCATTTATTCTAGGTGAGAGAGGAAAAAGCTAGGATGCTTGCAAGTGTAGTCTAAACCACATATCTTTTATGAATGCCCTGGGCTTTAGCAACATTTTCTTCCTCCAGCCAAGCAAGGTTCATGGCTCTGAATCAAATAGCATGCTGCTAGATTCCATTCATAAAGACTGATAGCATTCAATGCAGGAAAAATGGCTTATCCCCTTAGGAAGTAACCCTGTCAACCTTATACAGGTGCAATAAATACGAGGATTAGAGGGTTGTAGGGGACCATTCAGAGAGGACGGCTTTACAATGTAAGGCAATGGTTTAGAGTAGCATTTTACTCAAAGGACTTGTCAGAAGTCTTTTGCCTGGGTTTTAGAAAATAGCTCCAATCTACAAGTCAATCCTCCTCAGCCTTTTGAAGGACGCTGCCTCAAATGTGTTTTGGCAGAATCCTGGAGGCTCAACTCATAGAGATTTGCAATTTAATGGTGATTCCAAAATCATTATCACATCCTCTTAGTTTCATAAATTACATGTTTCTGACAGTCCACAGGACGTGGAGGACAACAAGTATAGGAAAAAGCATACACAGTAATAGTGTTTAGAGTGGTTGATCACTCATCAATCAACAACGCCATGTGTCAGAAGTTAATGATGTCGTTACACTGTGTGTTGCCTTTTTGACATTTTGGACCACAGCCCAGTTCTCCTGGTGCTGGATAACTCGCAGCATGATCTTATGCTGAACCCTTTGGGGTTTAAATGTGAATCAGAGGTGGCAGCAAATTCCACAGGGATTGGATTTTCAACCCAGGTTTGGATTGCCTGCCACATGCTGATCCATTTCTGACTATACTGGGTTAGGCTACACTGGGTCTCATTTCAATCAGAAATGGATCTACACTGATTCCTTTGATGCCGAACAGGTAGGAGCAGCAAACAAAAGCTACTTTATGTTGTGGGAGACTACCTCTCTCAGTATTGTTTACACTGACTGGCAGAGGCTCTCCAGGGTTCCAAGTCGTCAGTCTCTCCCAGTCGAACCTGGAGATGGCAAGAATTGAACTTGGGACATTCTGCATAAAAAGCAGATGTTGCATCCCTGAGTTGTGTGTGTGCCAGAGCCTGGGGGCTTCAGTTGCTATTGCAGGTATCAGTGGGACCAGTGGGACCTTTCCCATATCCTTTCACT
This sequence comes from Podarcis bocagei, assembly GCF_964188305.1. Lineage (NCBI taxonomy): Eukaryota > Metazoa > Chordata > Lepidosauria > Squamata > Lacertidae > Podarcis > Podarcis bocagei. The sequence goes on from NC_138128.1 coordinate 70,980,130, forward strand.
TACCTGAGACACAGCAGTGCTTTCTTTTCCACTGAATCAAAATATTATTTTAAAAGGGCAGAGGAGGGGCTGAAGCCATGAATGCTGCTGCATATGCACTCACATATAGTACTTTCAGGGTAGCGGAGAACTATGGTTTCTGGGATGTTGGGGAACAATAAATTCCCCCTAATACCATCAGAAAGTTTGTAACTTGACTATGGTCTCTTAATTAGGTTATTGAACCCTACTAAAGAACCCCAAGGGACGCAGGTGGCTGGCTGATCGGAAGGTTGGCGGTTCGAATCCCCACGACTGGGTGAGCTTCCGTTGCTCGGTCCCTGATCCTGCCAACCTAGCAGTTCGAAAGCACGTCAAAGTGCAAGTAGATAAATAGGTATCACTCCGGCAGGAAGGTAAACGGCATTTCTGTGCGCTGCTCTGACTCACTTAGTCATGCTGGCCACATGACCCGGAAGCTCCCTCGGCCAGTAAAGCGAGATGAGTGCCGCAACCCCAGAGTCGTCCATGACTGGACATAATGGTCAGGGGTCCCTTTACCTTTACAAGAACCCTACAAGAAGAATTTGAGGGACAATACACATAATGTTGGTTATTCTTTTTGACGCCTACAACTACCACCCTCCTGGCCAAAAATGCCATTTTAGTGAGATTTTTTTGTTAAGTCTCAAACAAGTTCCATTGCTTATGTATTGGACCATAATAATAGAGATCACTTTGAGAATTCTCTGACCTTCTTTCCAAAAGCTTCAATCTCTTGCTACTTTCTTTTTGTTATTTTAATCAGGTTTTGCACATTATTTGTAACACTGTATTTCTAACCCAGACTCTGCTGGGAACACACCATTCCTGGAGCAATGAACAAATTGTATCATTGAAGTTATGTGAGGGGAGGGAAACTTTGTTAATAATGTTTTACTTTGAAAACAGTTCACACCAGATGCTGCTTGTATCCCTTTCATTTCTTTTGTCATATCACTTGAAAAGTGGCTTATGGCTCTTTGTTCTTATCTCTTTTTTTATTTATTGTATTCCAAAAAAGAGAGAGAGGGGGAAAACTTGCAAAGGACAAATTTTCAGGGAACACGGCCACAAATCAACTGGCAGAAGTTTGATGGAATCATAGTTTAAGGCATTGCATCCCATCACAGCAGCGAACATGGCAGAAAGGTGCTTTGATCTTATTTTTCCACTTCTTTATATCTGTGGCAGGGCTTAGCTACACCACAGTGCATAAGAATGAATTCTAGATATGGCTGGAGACACGTCCTATTCAAACTGATTCTTACCTCAGCTATGATTCTGATAGAAACCACACCTCCTGTTCTGCAATTAGCAGAACAGATCCCATTGGTGCCCTGCAATGAACTTAGCACTGTGGAGGACCATAGCTCAATGGTGGAGCATCTGCTTTCTTGCAGAAGATCCCAGCTCCAATCCCTGACATTTCCAGGTAGGGCCGGGTGAGTTTCCTGCCTAAAAACCTGTACAGCCACTGCCAACCAGTGTAAACAATAATGCCAGAGCTGGAGTCAGGGATAGGTCAGCAATAAAACAATTAATCACCAGAGGCCAATGAAGTTAATTCTTCATTCTATGAAACAAACCACAGCTCAGGCCTAGTAGCCTCAGCAACTCTTTCCAGGAGGTCATGTCCCAATGAACCAATTGTGAGGAATGGAGGCCCCTGCCTTTCCTTCACTCTCTAAGGCTCCCCCCACCTACCCACCTACCAGTTCCTTCCCCAGCAGCCTAAGGCTTCGCCTGCTTGCCTCTCATTGCTCCACCGTCTTCATCTCTCTATGTTTTCTGGGAGATCAGGGGGAGGAGAGCTAGTCGCAGCAGGAGGGGAGATTTCCTGTCTTCTTCCACTCAGCCTCTTGATCCCCCTCCTCACCAATCTCTGAGTCTGCACTGCTCTCCACCACAGCCTCTTCCTGCTCGCTATGCCCTGTTGCTTCTTCTGCTCCCAACGCCTCCTCCACCCAGTCTATTCCTTCTCCCTCTGACCACTCATTGGCATCCCACCACCAATCACAGGCTCTGAGCCTTTTCCCTTGGGGGTTCCCTGGGGATTTACCCGGCTTGTGTCTCCCACCACTCCTCTGCATCTAGCCAGTCCATGACAAATATTGAACTGGGTAGGGCCAATGGGCTGACTCATTATAAAGTGGCTTCCTATTTTCAATTAGGCCCAAGTTCAAACCAACATCTGAGGCCTCTTTAGGAAGGAACTAATGATTCGGATTCAAAGAGGTCCATAAGCATCCACAAAGCACTTTGTGCATACTCATGGTTAGGAAGCACGACTTCCTGTGCAGCTATAGCTCTTCATGTCACATCAAAAGTTGTGTTGGTCCTCGATAATCAGGAGATAGAAAGGGAGGACTCAAAAGTCTCTTCAGATCTCAGCCTCTCTATACAAAGGAATGTTCACAGAATACAGTGAAAGCATCTGTATGAAGAAGAATGAAGAGAGAATCAGCTCTCACTGAGAGTGCAATTATCACAAAAATATTCTGTGCTACATTTTATGTTTGTTGAATAGGTAGAAAACCCTGAAACCATTGCAATGATGTAATCTTCTGTTTTAAACTGCCTCACCTCTGACAAGTAACTAAGGAAAGCATGATGTTTGAGGAGCCCTTTTCTGTTTTCCAAGGGCACAGATGAAAGAAGCAGTTTGTGGGTATTGCTTAGGCTTCCCAGGAGGAGAAGATAAGGTGAAGTTTCATGAATCCTAAGTGAATCTGTTCAGGGGTAGGTAGGCGGATATGAAACCACAATCACTCCTGCAGTTACTGCGGCGCTCGTATTCCCAGGAAAGCATCTCAGAAATTACTCTTATTTCCTGCTCAAACTTGATGCCAGTAGAATCAGCATGTGCCAAAACAATTGGTAAATGATAGCATCCAATTTTTAAACAGCAGCAACACTGGTTTTAAAATATGGGCAGCTCCACACTTCACATGTGAGGCTAACATGGAAATACAGGTACATTCTTCAGAGATCCTTTGGGGTGACAGCTCCCTTTTGAGTGTTCACTACGTGGCCAGATTTGCTTTCTCACAATTTTTAGTGCATCGGGTTGGCCACTGTGAGACTGTTGGACTAGATGGACCATTGGCCTGATGCAACAAAGCTCTTACGTTCTAAGAATGCCGGACCTTATTTTGAGTCGTATTTCAGTGCATGTTTTGCTATGGCAGAGGTGCATAACCTCAGGACAAGAAGTCAAAATGTGGCACTCTCTTTCCACCCCTCTCCCCAGACCATATCCCATCCTAAGCCACACACCTTAGTGGTCTTGCTTCACACTCTCCTTGACTGGAACGTATCCTTGAGCCCTGAGATGCCTCTTGCTTCCCTGGATGGCTGACAGAGAAGGGTGTGAGAGTGTATGAAGAAATGTCTACTGTACAAAGATAAACATCCATCTTCATAGCTCTACCCACTTTGGCCTTGCATTCCCCACCTAACGCTGGCATGTGGCCCCTGGAAGCTTGCCCAGAAAGGAATGAGGCTCTTATGTTGGAAAGGGTTCCCTACTCCCATGCTATAGCTTCATGTTATTCTTGAGGAAGAAAGGAAAAACCTGACACAGGGCTTATGGGATGGGGGAAGGCAAGAGAAACACTTGCTCAGTAATGGAAGTTCACTGGTGATAAGCGAAAAGGAGCTGCTGAAGGAAGCTGCCTTCTTTGGTTGCAATTTCAGATCAAAAGAGGGGAAATTCCATAAACTGACTCTGGCTTTCATGCAAGATGTTCTTATTGCTGCTTAAGTACTTCAGTGTGAGAGGAGGGGTGGGGAGTCACAGAAAGCTTTCCACTCTCCACTCGCATTTGGGGCTTCGTTTGCTCCAAGGGGAAGATACTTTATCTCCCCTGTGCTTTAATGGTTCTGTAGCCCAGGTAGGATGGCTGCTCTGCAGTTTCAGTTATTGTTCTGTTCAAAGCCACAGGGCTTGTATTCAGCCTCTGAAATTAAAGTTCTGCCTTGAAGATTCAGGAAATAGCAGTCTACTCTTCCACATCACTTTTGATGTTTCTCCACACTCAAGGAGAGCTTTCACCTTTTATATGCCAAAAAAACCCCCCAACAATATGAACAACAACTGAAGTAGTCCTTCTAATTCTCAGTCAGCCAGGGGTTGGGGAGGAGAGAGATTGTGCTTACAGTACTTTGTATAATTCAGCACTCATCTTTTTCTTGCTCATTGCTCTCTGAATAACTTCGGTCATTGTCTTAATGTTACAGGCTTTGTTTTTAACCAGGCCTAAGGAAACACTATCTCTGCCGTCAGATGAGATTGAAGTGGGTTGGTACAGGAGAGGCCGGGGGCAGCATTGTGTAGATGCCACTGCCAATGCATGACACAGGCATTCTTTTTTTTATTAATTAATTAATATCTGTCTACCTCTGCTTTCTGACTGTAGCAGGAAACTGCGAAATCTGCAGAGTCCGGCCAACTGGCTATCAGACGCTGGCCAAAAGGTCAATTTGTTATTGAAAGACAATAATATTAGGCCCTGTTTTGAGAAGAGAATATAGAGCTGTAACTCAGTGGTAAGGCACATGCCTTGCAGGTTCAACCTCTGGCAGCTTCAGATGGGCTGTAAAAGACTCCTTTCTGGAATTCTAAAGAGCTGTTGCCAGTCAGTGTTGACAATACTGAGTTAGATCCAATAGCCTGATGTGGGTTATCTAAGGCAGCTTGCTATGCTGGTTATCTAAGGCAGCTAGAGGTCATGTAGGGAAGAAAAGGCGAGCATCTTTACCTGCAGAATGTAATAGGTGCCTCATACTCTATCCATGTCAGGGGCTTGGCTGAATCGGGTGCAGAAGGCTACCCTGACTCTGCAGTGGAAGGAAGGTAGGCACAGACAGAGCAGCCTTTGTCAGAAGAGGAAGAGGATAGCTGCCCCTCCTTCCTGTCACGTTCCCAGCAGAGAAAGCAGTAAATTCAGGAGACTCTCAGTCGGAGGAGGAAACAGACAGGTCTGAGATAGTTGTTGAACAACCAGGAGGGGGGAAGAGTTTGGAGGGCTCTTTTTTTGAGAGCGGGGGATGCCCCCCTCCCCTTGGGGAGGGGTTAAGGAGCAATGGAAGCACAGGGGAGGGAGCACAGAGAATTGGCGTGCTTCCTGTTGGAGGGGAGGAGAAGACTCAGAGTGAACAACTGGTTCCTTGAGATGAGTTGGCACCATGCCTCTTTCCGTGTGTTATTGCAAATAAATGGCTATAAACCTGCCAGACACTCATTAATTCTTATCGGAACTTCAGTGCCCACCAGTAGACCTGACAGTCCAGCTCTTCTATGAGTTTCAAAGGCAGCAGCACCCATTGTTTCCTGAGACAGACATATGCCAACTAGTTTGATGTGGCTTGCTAGGCTCATTTGCACCTTCACCAAAGTGTTATGTTTAATGCACTGTGGGACAGGAAAAGCACACTTATGTTCAATAGGCATATTGACTCAATAGTTGCCACTCAAGTGGTACAGTCATGTGTATTAGCCACATGCCATACACACAAATGACTCGTTTACATATTATGGCATATGCACAGAATATTTTTTTTTTAAATTCTATTCATATTTTATGTACATTGCCCTGGCGTTCATGCTTGAATAATAATGCAGGTTGGACATTATGAAAATTAGAACAGAAACTTTTCAAATAAGAATAGGGAAAAAACCCCAGCATTTTTTAAAAAGATTAACAACTCAAACATTGCCAGTCAATTGCAATAAAATTCTAAGGATATCCTTGAAACAAAACTCCAACTGTAAAATTAATATATTTCTTTTAAATGTCCATATATTTGTAGGGGCATCTTCCCATAAAATGCAGGTCGGTCTTCTATGTTAATTATTCAGCTAAAGTTCCCACTCAGAATTTAATTTTTATTAATGGTGGCACTTATTACTATGGACAAAAACACTCCATTTAGTTAAAGTTAAGGTCATGCTGTCATAAGCAGAAAAATATATTTTAAAACCATAAGCTTAACAACAAACAAGCCAAGGGTGTATGTGCCTGTGTGGAAGAGGTGGAGGAGAGCTGAATTTGTCATGACAAATGCAGGCTTGCTAATGTAGCACACAGCAGCAAAAGGAAGTGTGTAGGCACAAAGCAGAGGGCTGTAAATACTCAGGGCCTGTGCTTGAAATTCATCTTAAAAACAAAACACTTCATCTCTGTGGTCTGTATTTTCCAGCCCCTGTTTGTGGCAAGAAGCCACGCTTGACAGAAAAATAATAGTTTTGGCTACAGAGATGTAAAACTCTCTGACATGTTGTTATGACTGGGGATCCAGGGCATCTGGGTGATGTACATTCTTAGTTCCATTTTGCAAAGTTGCCTTGTAAGTTAAATCCAAGATATAGAACCCGATCACATCCCTGGCTAAATAAATACTCTTAATTTACCATTTCCTGTTGTCCTGCAACGACTCTGAATTTCCTCCTCCTTCTGCTACTATGCATTATTAATCTCCACTGTGGTCTGCTATTAATAGACAGCAACACCTGGAATACCATTTTTCATGGCTAAATAAAATAATGTTTTGTTGTCTTCTATTAATCATGCACCAAAGCATAATCCTCATTGTTGCTTTGCAGCATGGGCAAGCACACTCTTCTGGGGGACAGTTGCTCAACTGATGCATATAAGCAAATGGTAGCGCTGGAGCTTAATACTCAGAAGCTGTTAATATTGCTTTACTTCATTAACAGCTACATAAACATTAGCGTAGAAGACTGCGGGTGGCACTCAGTGTTGTGCAACTGGAAAGCAGCTCACACAGCAGACCTTTTCCTTCCCCTCGTTCCCCTTGCAGATCCCTGTAAAGCCTCTCCAGAGGGTCAGGGAGAGCTACCAAGCCTTATAGTTGTGTTATGTGGAATCATCCAACACTGGGTGGGGGAATCTTGCACCAAATTCTTTTGCCCAATTCAGACAGTTATCTCTGCCCAGTGTGTATGACCCAGACTCTACTATTCCAAAAGGGGCTACAGAAGGGAAGGGGGAAATCTATGGTGTGAGATTGTCTTCCATTGCAGAGCAAAGGATAGGTAAAAGTAAAGGGACCCCTGACCATTAGGTCCAGTCGTGGCCGACTCTGGGGTTGCAGCGCTCATCTCACTTTATTGGCCCAGGGAGCTGGCGTACAGCTTCCGGGTTATGTGGCCAGCATGACTAAGCCGCTTCTGGCGAACCAGAGCAGAGCACGGAAACACCATTTACCTTCCCACCGGAGTGGTACCTATTTATCTACTTGCACTTTGACATGCTTCTGAACTGCTAGGTGGGCAGGAGCAGGGACCAAGCAACAGGAGCTCACCCCGTCATGGGGATTCGAACCGCTGACCTCCTGATCAGCAAGTCCTAGGCTCTGTGGTTTAACCCACAGCGCCACCCGCATCCCAAAGCAAAGGATATAACCCTATAAAAACCCTTCTTGAACTTGTAGTCCAACAATATCTAGAGATCCACAACTCCCATCGTTCCTGAACATGAGGAGGGCTCTTGGGAGCTGAAGTCTAACAATGTCAGGAAGGCCTTTCCTCCAACAAACCACAATACATTTCACCATTTGGTAGATAGTGGATATTCAGAACTGGATTATTGACTAAAGCTGCAGTCCCATGCACACAAACCTGGGAGTAATCCCATTGAGCTCAGTAGACCTAAACAGGATTGCACTTTTGCACATTTCTGTTCCTGTAGGACTCACCAGTCAAACTAGATTTACAGGTGCGGCAGAATGAGGTAGCAGAGTTGTGAGATGGTGCAATCCCAAACGCATCTTAAGGTCAGGAGTACATCAGGAAGAAAATGACCAAAAGCAGGGGGAAATGGGAAACACAAAAATGGACGGAATAGCCATTTGCAGCATTAATTCAAGTCTTAGGAAGACGTTTTTAGAAAGCGTTAATTAAGCATGAGCTTCCTGAGAGAAAAGAGAAGAGTACTTTTGTTGAAGGACCATTAACTCAGTTTAATTTAAGGTTGCATCTGATTTCAGTCTACAGAAAGATCCAGTATTAGGAGAAGAAAGCAAATACAATGGATTGAAAAGAAGTTAAGTCATTGTGCAAGCTTGGGCAATAGAACTTTCTCTCCCTTGCCCTCCTCCCACTGGCCCTACACACACACGCACACACAGACAAACACACACGTTTTAACATTTCCCCTCTCCTAGATGGGCTACCTTCCCTGGTTGACCAGCCCCAACTGCCCCTCACCTCCCTATACAGCACATGCAGAAATCATCTTCTTGTCCACTCAATCCATCAGAGCCTGGCTTTGTATTCAAAGGAAGTCTGCTGCTCACCAAGGATTTGAGATTCACAAACAGGCATGCACAAATCTGTCCATTTTGATTTCCCGTAGTACTTCAGTCTTAAATCCAGATCACTTACCGTAATTTCTGCATAAGCTGGTGATTTTTTTATTTTAAAAGTCTGTACCAAAATCAGTGTACATTTATTTTTACATACTCCATTTTGTATGCACTTTTGCTTAATATATCCATTTTACAAGCAGTTTTCCATATCATAACACATTTTGTATGTTATTTTCCTAAATATATGCATATTTGCATGCACTTTGCATGCCGCTTATGGTGTTTTTGACTAGAGAACTATACCACAAAATTCAAAGAAATGCAAATTTCAAAGGACAGCTGTGTTTCTGTTCACATTTTGGTTTAGAAATTGAGAATTAATTCCCCCCCCCCATCACCTACTGATCAATAAATGCAAAGAAATCCTTGCTGCTTAGACCTCACAGTATCAGTGGCGGTAAAGGTCCTGTACCGATGAAAACCTAGCAAAAGATTGGTTAAAACAGATCATTTTCTTAGCACTGGATAGCACATTTCTCCTTGAAGCAAAGAGCAGACATAAATGTATTTGTAGCCTAAGCCTGTTTCTTCAGTTCGCCACAGAACATTATACATCGTCAGCATTTTGACTAGCACTTTTTTAACATTTTAAATTCTGCTGTTGTATGAAGCTCACACAGTATAGTTTGTTTTATACAAGGCATTCATCTTCCCTTGTTAAAGGATACAGCTGCTTGTGTGTTATGGCATCATTCCTTAACTCACAAAGATAAAGCTAATCAATTATAAACTCTCTATTTACACCATAACAATTACAGATGAAGTGCTCAATAAATCATACTTCCCCCCTTTTTTTGCATAACTGTGGTAATAAAATAGCATAGACTAGGTCCTGTAGTATCATTGAGATATAGCTATGCAAATTCTCCCAGAATACACTCGAGTTGAACTCAGGGAAAAAAGAAGTTATGGAGGAGATATATTATATTTCAAGATTTCACTCTGCTTCCCAGAGCAGAGTAAACAGGAGTCAACAAGTCCAGCCATTTCAGGGATCCTCCAGGTGACCTATTTAAAGCATTCCTCCTTATTTTCTTGCACAAATGAGATTATATTTGGTCTTCATTGAATATTTCTCCTGATCAGTTGTGGGGTGGATATATCACAAGGAGCCTCCATCCTGATTTGCTTGGAGGGTTTTAACACATCTTCCTGTTAGTCATTCACCCCACACTTTTCATTGCATTTCCCCATCACCTTTTGAACGGCAAAATGACCGCTCCCCGCTTAAAATGGGGGGCGCCCTTTGCGTGGATGCGCGCAGCCCCTAGATCTGGAGCGGCTCCAGCAGCATAGGCTTGGTTTGCCTTCCCTCAGGTGGGATACCTGGAGGTCTCCGCCTACCTCAGTCAGTTGTCCAATCCCACCTGGGTGAAGCGTTGCCAAGGAGACCAGGCGGTGGTAAGAATCATTGCGAAGCAATCTGCAAAATCCAACAGGGTAATTCGCGTGCTCCGTCTCTTCGTGCTGGAATGTCTGAAAGGTAACATCTCCTTTACCGCACGGTTCATCCCGGGCCTCAATAACGACGTTGCAGATGCCCTGTCTCACTTTCAGATGGAGCGTTTTCGCGACCTAGCACCCGAGGCCGATCAACTCCCAGAAGCCTTTCCGGAGGACCTCTGGGAACTTGGACGAGAGAAGTGACAGCAGGAGTACTGAGCGCCCTTGCACCATCAACACTGCAATCCTACACCAGAGCATGGTCCCAATTCGAGGGGTTCAGAGATAACTTTGGTTTACGACGCAGACGTGCAGCTAAGGAGTATGATGTTCTAAAATATTTGATTCACCTAAAGCGTAGAGGCATGGCCCTTAAGACCATCAGCCTGCACAAGGCTGCTATCTCATACTTCAGCAACTGTTTTTGGCTCCCAGACCCCTGTAACACTTTCCATGTAAGGAAGCTTACTGCAGGGTGGCGTCGCTCCCACCCGCCCACTCCAGATAAGAGGAGGCCAGTAACCATTGAGATCCTCCGGCTGATATAGATCCTCCGGCTCCCCAGTATTTGCTGGTCCAACTATGAGGTTAGGCTCTTCAGGACTGCCTTCTCCCTGGCCTTCTTTGGTGCACTCCGTATCGGAGAGTGCGTTGGGGGCACATTGTCACCTCATCGCAGGGGCTTGTCTGTGGCTGATATCAACCTTGACAGGCGCATGCTACAAGTCAAAATCTGAGCCTCCAAAACCGATCAACTAGGTAGGGGTTCCACGCTAAGTCTAGCCTCCTCCACACACACTGGACCATGCCCTGTCGTGGACATATGCAAATTCCTGAAGGTACGTCTTCCAGGACCAGGCCTTCTCCTCATTCATGCATCAGGCCGCCCCATGACCCGTTGCCAATTTGTCTCAATATTGCGTAAAGCCATCCATGCTTGTGGAGGCGACCCGGCACAATTTTCCGGGCATTCCTTTCGTATCGGTGCAGCAACCACGGCAGCTGCAAGTGGCCTCCCGGCAGAACACATAAAAGCAATGGGGCGATGGCGTTCAGCTGCCTTCAAAGGCTACATTAGATACAACCAGCAGACCATATAATCCTTTCTTTCAGGCACAACCCCCAAACATGTGTGGATCTTCAGCCACAGCATAGTGCATTGGGCGGCCATCCATGCCACCACTGGTCCAGGTGGAGAACATCTGGGTCTGCAGCCAAAGATCTCCATTTCCTGGTTCGGACAACGTGGAATGCAGTGGGATGCCCTGCTCCCTCGGTTGCGTCACAAACTTGCGTTCCGCCACCCGCCAAACGCGGTTGTGCTCCACCTCGGCGAAAATGACTTGGTCATGCATAAAAGCATAATTCTGATCAAAACAGCGATTGCAGACCTGGAAAGCGTACACGCCACTCACCCCAGTATCACGATTTTCTGGTCCAAACTTCTGCCACGCTTGCATTGGCGGGGCAACATCAAACCCACAAGACTTAATTACACTGTAAAAAAAATCAATAGGGCAGTGCGCTCTGCAACCACTCGCATGGGATGTCGGGTTGTGAAACACCCCAACATTAAAGTTTACATGCAGGAGCTATTTCGGCCCGATGGCGTGCACCTATCGGACCTTGGTAATGAGCGTTGGCTGAGCGACATCAGGCATGGCCTGATTGACTGGTTGGAGGATGGCAAAGGGGCTTTTCAGATGTAGGTAGTCTTGGCTTGACGGCGAGACCTCAATCTTTGCGGTCTCGGGTGGTGGTATCAGGCCTTGGGCGGAATCCTTTAGTCCATTTTCCTCTTTGCGGCGGCGATACCAGGGTTCCCCATTAAAGGGGTTTCTGAAGGGAGGCTTTGACTGTACGCCGAAAGGTCGTCATTGCTCTCCCCTGCGGCGGCGGCGTAACGGGGGCAGCTATCTCTGCTTGAACATATGTTCTCCAGAGCCGGCCCATCCCACCCACACACACTGGATAACCCTGATGATCCCTAGGTCCCCGGCTGGGGACTGGGGAGGGAGAATGCCCAATGCCTGAGCCAAGGTCTACCCACATTTGAAATTTAATAAAGTTGTGGCCAATTTAATCCCATAGCATGTTGCCATGAGTCGTTATTCCACATGACGGGGGGGACCACGCGGGATCTGGGGACTCCGCCTGTCCACGCAATGTATTATTCTTTTCCAATATGCTGTAGGCAATTCAGTCAAATTGCCAGATGAGTGGCACAGCCCCGTGAGCTGTCTGCTGCTAAATTACATGTCCAGTGGTACCTTGGTTCTCAAATGCCTTGGTACTCAAACAACTTGGAACCCAAACACTGCAAACCCAGAAGTAGGTGTTCTGGTTTGCAAACTTTTTCTGAAAGCCGAATGTGCTCCATTTTGAGTATTATGCTTCTGATTTGAGTGCCACGCTTCCATCTTGAGTGCCACACTTCCATTTTGTCAAAATAAAAAAATTCCTTCCAGTAGCACCTTAAAGACCAACTAAGTTAGTTCTTGGTATGAGCTTTCGTGTGCATGCACACTTCCAGTGTATCTGAAGAAGTGTGCATGCACACGAAAGCTCATACCAAGAACTAACTTAGTTGGTCTTTAAGGTGCTACTGGAAGGAATTTTTTTATTTTGACACTTCCGTTTTGAATGTTACGCTGAGGACTGTCTGTCTTTCCTATTTATTTTGCATTTTTGTTTTCACGGCTTTTTTGTTTTGTTTTTGTGGCTGCATGGAACCCAGTTCAGCTACTGATTGATTGATTGTGTGACTGCAGTACATCATTTATTGCTTTCATTTTATGGATCAATGGTCTCGTTAGATAGTAAAATTCATGTTAAATTGCTGTTTTAGGGGTGGCTTTTAAAAGTCTGGAATAGATTAATCCATTTTGCATTACTTTCTATGGGAAAGCATGCATTGGTTTTGAAATGCTTTGGTTTTGGAACGGACTTCCGGAATGGATTCAGTTTGAGAACCAAGGTACCACTGTATAGATCACCCACCCACACCTTGCTATATACGATTCCACTGCCAATTAATGTAGTCAGTTAAACAATGCAGCCCTACTAGGATATATTGACTCTTCTCCATTTGCCTCTAGAAATGTTCACATTTATTAAGATACCTTATTATTAATAACAAGATACCTTAATAAATGTTACATTTATTAAGATAACTACAAAGCCTTAAAGAACTCAGGACCGCAATACCTCAAGGACTGGCTCTCTCCATATGATCTTACCTGGATCCTGAGATCATCATCTGAAGCCCTTCTTTGTGTGTCTCCTCCACAAAAGGTCTAGAGGGTGGCAACATGAGAATGGGCCTTTTCTGCAGTGGCTCCCATTTGTGGTATGCTCTCCATAGGGTGGTTTGACTGGTGCCAGGTGAAAACGTTCCTCTTCAACCAGGCCTTGGGCTGGTTAATATCCAATAACCTTTTAATTGTGTTGTGGGTGGGGGGTTCTTTGTTTTCATTCTTGTTTTTATTATGTATTTTGTGTCTTTAAAAATTTTATATTTTGATATTGTGAGCTGCCCTGACAACTATGGATGAAGAGTGGTATACAAATTTAATTAATTAACTAAGCCACTCTGGTGTTCTCCATGTTTTGGACCACCTGCTATCTGAGGCTGATGGGAGTTCAAAACATCTGGAAAGTAGGTTGGGGGGAGCTGCTTTTGATAGTAGTTTGCTTGGGCAATATTTGACTATTACTAAGTGCTTGGGCTCCATAGGATGAGGAGACTTAGTTATTCACTGAAGTCCATGGGACTCCACTATCTTAGATGCTTGAACTTCAGTTTAACTGGATGGCAGATAAAATTGATAAGTAATCTTGTAATTTATTTAATGGGGGCGCAAAGAGCACATCTATTTTAAAGGAGATAAAAACACCACAACCTGGAATGAAAATGCATTCAGGAGCTTGCCCCTCACTTTCTTTCCTTTGCAATTTTTCTACTGCTAACCATTCTGAGCTCGAGTGATTTCCTTTTATCTCTAAGTGCCTTGATTCACACAGGCTTATTGACAGCTGCACCTGTTATATACTGCCAATGTTCCAAAATATTTATGCAAAGGGAAGCTCTATAAATAATTTGACAGTTATGTTTTCTATGTTTACTAGTTAATTTTTATGGGGTTGGGTAATATAAGCACTGTTTATCATTGACTTTCCATGTTTGCCTTTTTGATTTCTGCGCTTCATTGTAGCATTTTATGGCCGCCATTAATGAATCAAAATAAAAATGAGCAATATTATAAAATGCCGCAAACAAACCATCTGTTTTGCTTTAATTACTAAAAAAATTAACATGCCTGCATCTGCACCGGCTTCTGAATACCAACTCCACTCCTATTTTATAATAACTAGCCATTACCGATCCACTACTACCATCCCAAAAAAGTTTTAACTTCTGAGACAAACAAATGAAACCGTAGGACAAAGGACACCAGAATACTTAATCCTAGTTTACAGAAACTGGTGGTAATTGAAACTGGTGGGGCAGAAGGCAAGGAGCCCAACAGTAGGTGGTGGTGGTGATGATGATGATGATGATGATGATGTATTTATATGCTACCCACCTGACTGGGTTGGTTTAGGTTGCATATGATGCTTGTGGGGTTGGTGATTTGAAGAGAATGGAAGGGGTTCTTGGAAAGATTTTTAAAAACTGGTTTAAGGAACATGTAGAAGGGTCAGGAAAAGGGGAGGATTAGCCTGCTTCTTCCATGGGCCAGAACTGAAATGAATGGGAACTAAAGCCATGATGAATATGACCAATTGCATTCAACGGGACCTGATGCAACTGAGAGGGACGTCCTAACTCCCAATGTTGATGGATGGAAGATTGAGATGGAGCATAGTCACAGAGGGCAAAGTTTAGCACATTGGAAGCTGTCTCATATTGAGTCAGACCATTGGTCAATCTAGCCCAGTGCTGTCTACATTCGGACTGGCAGCGACTCTCCAGAATTTGAGGCAGGCACCTCTCCTAGCCTTAGCTGGATATTGAAGCTGGGGTCTTCTGCATGCAAAGCAAATGCTCCACTACTGAAACATAAGTCTTCCTTGAGAAGCACTGCTGGTCAAGGGGACTTCACTGAGGCAGAAGCCTTGAGCTACCACCAGTGGAAACCCATAAAATGGGTCATTTGGGCACTAAGGCCTTTGGATCCATCCAGAAAAGAAAACTGCTCAACACCTTCCACCTTGATGGACAGGACTTTGGATGCAATTCAAACTTTGGTGAATCCAAACTCTGTGCCACAAATCAGAGTGGTAATAATTCCCCTGATGGTCTGGATCCAACCTTGTGTTTCTAATACTGAAACATTGTGACACTGCACAGTCTTCTTCTGCCACTTGTGTAAGAGTTCATGGATTGGCAGCACTCATATATTTTTCCTTCCACTCACAGTGCTTTGGCTCCATGACTGCTATTAATTAAAGTTGTTTGCTTCATAGTGGTGCATGGTTGTTTCCCCCCAATTAGCTTTTCATTGCATATGTGACCCTATTCATTTGCTGCAGTGATCCATCTGCAAAACATTTAGCGGATTTCTTTCTTCAGCCAGTGTCCAATATTATCTTGCATAAAGAAAACCATCTGGTCATGTTGCAATTAGTCCTATTTCATGTGAGTTGCTTGAGCCAAGCGGTTTCAAGATAAGGACGTTTTTTCAAAAGAATTGTTTAAACAATTAAAACACAGTGGACTGAATTGTAAATTCTAAAAAGATGCATGAGCTTGAGCTAAAACAAGATGCATTGACAAAAAAAATAGAAACATATTCTTTGAGGTATTTGAAGGAAACAAGCATGAATTGTTTTGCACTGTTATGGCAATTCACACAGTCTGGAATGATTCCCTGCTAATTCTGATTTGGTCATACATATTCCATTGTGATCTGTTCCAAAGGACAGAGAAATTTAAATATGTGTTTCAAGGCAATTGATTCATGCCATTAAAACTGCAGCACATTTTATATTGGCAACTCAAGCACTAATGCAATAGCAAAGACAGATATGAAAATGAGGTGATCTCTGCAAAGAAGACCACAGAAACAAAAATCTGCTCTGGGAAAAGAGATAAAATAGAAGAGTTTTAAACAAATTCAAAGCTGGATGATCTATTTATCATAGACAATACTGCTCTGCTGAATTCAAAAGTCAAAACCCATTGATTAATTCCAGACAGCTTCAAGCTGAGGTCACATTTTGCAACAAATATTTATTTCAGGGTTGTTGAATAATTTTATAAGTACAGTAATGTGTGCACATTTCAATATAGTATTATATGTACAACAACATGTATAATTGGAGGCAAGACAGGGATAAAGGGGGTGGGAGAGATCCACTTACATTGGATCAATGCTTTATCAGATGATCCTATCCCTAGTTCTAATACAGGGGTACCTTGGATTAAAAACAGCTTAGTTTATGAACAACTTGGATTAAGAATGCTGCAAACCCAGAAGTAGGTGTTTTGGTTTGTGGACTTTGCCTTGGAAGCAGAATATTTTTCACTTCCTGTTGAGTGTGTTCCATTTGTAAATTGAGTCTCCCGCTGCTATGGGAAAGCACGCCTTGGTTTAAGAACACTTTGGTTTAAGAACGGACTTCCAGAACGGATTAAGTTCGTAGACCAAGGTACCACTGAGGTATTGTGTATTTTGGATTCCTTTTCTCTTGCTTTGAGCTCAGTGGAACTGGCTTTTTGAGTAAATCATGCATAGTTAATTTTGCCTCTACAGTCTTGAATATATGAGACAGCAATCAAACCTTTTCCCTGAGATCTGTTCTACCCAGTGAAGATTTGACTGAGGTCCTCCTTTTCATGGAAATACCTGAACCACAGAAGATATGCTTGATTTGTTAAAAAATGATACATGCAAATCTTATAGCTAATCAGTATGAAATCCAGCTGCGATGAAAGAGAATTAAAGCTGGCTTGTCTCAGGACTTCAACCATATGCGTCACAGTGAGCATCTCTCAGGCAAGGAATAATAGGTGTTACCCTTCGTCTAGGCTGTGACGAACTTTTCTCTAATCAGAATCAAAGGACAATAATGCAGCTAATAAAACCCGAAGACTTTGCAGAATCTTGATAATCATGTTGGAGTCTGAGGTCAAGTCTCTTGACTTCCTCATTAAAGTTTCTCATTCCGTGATCAGCATCTCTTTGCAGCATGGAAGAAGGTATAAACCAGCCCGTTCTGATTCAAGGCCTGGCTTCTCCTTAGCCTTACATTTACATTTGCTTCATCAGCCTTTCTTAACTACCTCCTGATATTTGTTTGGTAACAGATGCCTGAAACGTTCCATATATAATTAACGTTGTAAACATCCCCATGAATGCTGAAACGTCCTTAAGCATGGGGGTCTCGAAGTCAAATTCAAATATGGGTCTAACACTAATCCTTGGATATAAAACTGCTGATGGTGCTGTAAAAATTATAGTGCAACAGTATTTGGAATACTATGTACAGTTCTGGTCACCTGATGTCAGGCGTGAGGAATTATCTCCCTCCCCCGATGGCACCAAGAATCAGGGAGGAAACAAGAACGTTCTTACTTATGATTTATTCAGTCATCACGGTGAAGGACAAAGAAGTATGATTATTCCTCAGTGATGGCGTTGCTCACGCTGAGCTCCTCCCCCCCTTCCCTTCTAACAAACAACACCTGCCTCTACAGCGTCCGCCTGTGGACAATTGCCTCTGTGAGCTTTGCTTTTGCAGCCTTAACAAACACCACGTTTTAGGAGAAGGGAGGTTGGTTCTGCTGTCCAGTGACATGTCAGCTAGCTGCTCTGCCTACCCTCCTCCTCCTAACACCTCATAACTCTGCTGTTTGCCTGTCTCTGAGCTGTTATTTGCCTCAAAGCCCTGCTGTAATTCGAGACTGCCTTCCTCTTCTCTGGAAGCTACAGGAGAAAGGGTTGGGGGCCTCCACCATTCCTCCTCCTCTTCAGTCCAGTCCCTGACACCTGACCTCAAAAAGCATCTTGTAGAATTGAAAAAAGATCCAGAAAGGGGATCAAGGGGATTCAGCAAGTACAAGGAAAGGCCACAGTATCTGGGACTTTTTTAGTTCAGGGAAAAGGTGAGAAAGAGGAGACGTGGTAGAAAAATTATGCAAGGCATGGAGGAAGTGGACAGATAAAAAGTTTTCCTCCCTCTCTTGTAATACTAGAATTCATGGGCATTCAATGAAGCTGAATGTTGGAAGACAAAAGAAAGGACTTCTTCACCCAGTGCAAAGTTAAACTATGGAACTCACTTCCACAAGAGGCAGTGATGGCCACCAACTTTGATGGCTTCAGAAAAGGACTAGGCATATCATGGAGGATAAATGTTTCAATGGCTATATTCTACCTTTATGGTCAGAAGAAATTATTCTTATGAATACCAGTTGCTGGAAACTGCAGTAGGGGCAAGTGGTCTTGCGTTTGGCTACCACAGGCATTTGGTTGGCCATGGTGAGGACACGCTGTGGATCAGATGGGCCATTGGCTGCATCCAGCCGGCTCTTCTCATGTTCTCAGTTAATATTTCAACCCATTTACTGGGTGCTGACATTCCAGAATGTGGGGGAAAGAGCTTGCACAGTGATATAATAGGCAAGTTCTACAGCGATTACTATGCTTCTGCAGAGAAACATCTTTGTTTTTTTTTTTAAATATTTTTATTGGGTTTTCACATTTTATATAAACACAAACAACACACCAAAACAAACATAAAAAACAACAAACATGGATAGTTCCCGAAAATCTTATTTTCTAACCCTAGTCCTTGACTTCCCCCCACACCCTCCCCTGCATCCCTATTCCCAAACTTATGTCAGCAAGTTGGCATTTCTTCCATCTTAATGTTAGTCCTTTTATAATAAACAAAAATAAATTTTCCCTAAGTTGGACCCCAATTCTCTTCCCTCGATTTCTCATTTTTTTTCTTACATAATTTTCTTAATACTAAACCCCCTGGTCTTGAGTGTTGTTTAAATTTGATACTTCCCTCCCTCCCCTCCCCGCTTTGCGTCCTTTCCCAAGACATGTCCAAATTAACAGTTTTTAGCCTGGATTCCGGATATCCGAGGCTCTCAATTCTCTTTTAGTCCCTCTCCGCCGGTTTTGTTGGTAGTCCTTTTTGTCTATCATCGAGTCTCGAAAGATTTCCTTAACAATCAATCCAATCAGTCCATAGTCTCTTCCCATATTTAAAGGCAACTGCTGAGGAATTTCCACAAGGCCTAAGTCTTGCTGATAGTCAAAATCAAAGTCTATGTGGAGGCCCCAATTGTACTTCTTTATTTCGAGCTCCTGAATTCCATAAAGTCCCAGGGCCTCCACTTTCATCTTCTGTATCTTTCGTAGGCTTAAAGTGGATTTAATCCAATAGTCTCCTTGCTTGTGTTCTCCAGATGCCGGCTTCTGGTTAGTACTTTCCCAGATAACTTGTTCTCTTTCTTGTTTTGTCTTCTCCTCTTCTTTGTTTATTGTTTCAAATTCAGCTGTGGGTTCTTTCTCACTCAGGCCCTCATTACTTTCAGCAGAACTACTTGTTTCCAAATCCAAGGTCGTCAATTGTTTACTCATAGCTGTAGTCTGCTCCTGTAGGGTTCCCACCAGTGAGAACATTCTTTCGATTTCTCTCAGTATCTTTCCACCCACAGCCATTGTAATTCCACAGAATTCCCCCTAGAGGGAATCTGGTTACTGAGTAACCTTTTCTCCAACAATCCTCTGTCCTATTATTGTTTCTTTGTTTCTCAAAATTTTAGTTCAATTGTAACTCCTTTTAATCCGGAGAGGTCTTAAACAGCAATTTTTTTCACTATTAATAGTCCATTTGACAGCTTTTGACAGCTGTCAAATTCTGCTCCTCTATACAGGCTCCAAATCAGGTCGCTCCCGGGCCCGGGAGGGAGGGTTGTTTACCACAAAACAAAGACTCTTCCAACACTCCACTCTCCTGCTCAAATTTACCTTTCTAAATCTTGAAAGTTACTGACTTTTTAAGACTCACCCTTTACAGGGTAGGCACTCCAGCTTAGTTCTTATTTCTTTGCTCTGGATCGTCTGCAAGGGGGGGTGTGGGGACTTCCTTTTAGCACACCCCCCGGTCGTCTCAAATTCAAAAGGTAAAAGTTTTAAAGTTCAGTTCCAAATTACTCACGGGTTCTTTTTTCAGTCCGAATTTCAAGGAAGGAAGTCAGCGCTCTCCGGTTATGGCTCGCGGCTTCGCTCAGCGGCGGTAGCGGTCGACTCTCAGTGCCACGCCGTCCCCTGTATCCCCTCCGTAGCCTTTAAAAAGGCTCATTGCGAATCAGGGGGGGCGCTTAAGGCACCCGCCGAGTCTTCAGTCCGCAGGCTTCCGCGCCTGCGGTTTTTAAGGGTCCCCGTGTCGCCGGCACGGCAAAGACCCATCCACCGCTGAGCCGATTCCCTCCGGAGCTCGGAGGGAATCCGCCATTTCCCGATCGCGCCAACCCGGAAGTCTCTTGCAGAGAAACATCTTTGGGCATAGTTTTAATTTTCTCCTGCACACTCTGATGTCAGAGGTGTGAAACAACTCATGCATGAGTGGAAAGCACATTCTGCATGAAGAAGAGAACCTTTGGATCCAATCCTATGTGACATTTAATTTCAACATGAAGTAGATTTGTCATTCCTTTGCCATTTGATGTATGAAACGTGTCACGTTGAGTGGCCTTTTTGCTCTAAGCAGCGCTCGAGGATCAGTAACATATAGTTTATGTCAGTGCAGGCTGTGATAAAACAGGTACAACTAGCACATTCACAAGCATATTTTTCGATTAAGGGGATGTTTGGTAGTGCTTTAGTAGTTTGTTGCTAAAAAAACATAGATGTCTGAGGCCTGCATGTGACAATACTTTGATGAGGGGAAGGCCATAGCTCAGTGATCAGACACATCCTTTGCATGCAAAAGGTCCCAGCTTCATTTCCTTGCAACTTCAGGCAGGGCTAGGAAAGAACCAGGTCAGGTGTAGATAATACTAAGGAAGATGGACCAAGGGTTCGGGATTGTGGGTTTGAACCCCACGTTGGGCAAAAGATTCCTGTATTGCACTAGGTGACTGTCATGGTCCCTTCAAATTCTACAGTTCTATGATCCTATTAGTTTCGGTATAAGGCAGCTTCCAATGTTCCCCATAAATATATGTTAATCAGTTCTCAAACTGATGTGGAAATGTGAAGAATGGAAATTTAAGACTGGGAAACCAAGAAGAAACCAACATTGATAGATTTGTCCATCCCTAAGCAAATTCAGTAAGACTGAACCCTCTGTGCTGGGAACCAGAAAATTGGAACTTGAAAACTGGGAGCATGAATACTCCTTTCAAATGTCAAATGATTTGTCTACTGAGTTTATTTCTATTTGTGTCTTTTTAGTGGTATCTTCTTTAACCTTTATATTAACTACTAGTTTAATTTAGCCTTTCCCCCTCCCACACATATATCAGGGGATGAATGGGAGTGAAGCCTATTTAAATGCATTGAAGTGCATTAGCATGAAAAATTGATGCAACCTTACGGCACCCTCATTTAAAGGTGCCTTTAAATTAGTTATAACATCTGTTGTCAAGTGACTTGCTGACATCAGATCAGATTTTGACATTTTTAACTAGAGTGTCCCAAATGAACATTTTGGCTTCAGTGATATACGGCATATAAGGGAGACAAGAGTCAAAAGTTTCTGTTTCTTGTCCATGGCTTCCTTTTCCTTCAAATTTGCATGATGCAATTGCTGTCCCCCCCCCAAAAAAAAAATATTCTAAGCTCAAAATTGCCACATAAGGTTGTATAGGGTATACCCATCTTTATAGAAGCATAATACATAGAACACAGAAAAGGGTCTCTGCGAAATGTACACTAGGGTACAACTTTTTTTACAACCTCATGTTCCAGTAGCTTAGTTAGATGAACTTTTGCCTAAAAACAAAGGAATGAACTGTCATTTCCAAATATTTGGGGGGGGGGGAAATCACCCTGAAATCAATAAATTGATTTTTGTATATGTAACTGTATAATATATTATGTAATATGCATAGCATACAAGAAAAATAGAGCTTGCAAATTTTCTAATACTTGCACTGGCAGAGGAAGAGGCATGCGTAGGGGGCGCATTGCCCCCGGCAGCGCAATCCCAGTGGGGTGCCATTGTGGCTGCCACCACCCCCACGCTGGGCTCCATGCCCCTACGGGCGGGGCGGCACACCCCCAGGACGCGTGCCTGCCCAGCCCCCACCTGCTCTCCGCCCCCAGTGACAGAGCATGAAGCTCCACCGCTGAATACTTGGACAATGTTTTGTGCATTGTACAATGTACAGTGGTACCTCAGGTTAAGAACTTAATTCGTTCCAGAGGTCCATTCTTAACCTGAAACTGTTCTTAACCTGAAGCACCACTTTAGCTAATGGGGCCTCCCACTGCCGTTGCGCCGCCGGAGCACGATTTCTGTTCTCATCCTGAAGCAAAGTTCTTAACCCGAGGTACTATTTCTGAGATAGCGGAGTCTGTAACCTGAAGCATCTGTAACCCGAGGTACCACTGTACACCACTTCTTATTGCTTAGAATAAATTGAGGTTGCAGTTTGTCTTTGTTTCCGCTGCAAGCACTATAAAGTTCCCGTATCACTGTGATTGCACAACACACACTGATCACTTCTTGGTATCAGGAGTACAGATGGCTCCTGCTTCCAGTGATTCTCCCATACAGTTTTAAGAAGTTCCAGACTCCCTAAATAAGGCATTAAAGAGATAACCTGTTGGACACCATCTCTTTCCTTGTGAAAACAAGGTGCTTTTGCATGTTTCCAATACAAAAGGCTTGTTGAAAGAGCAGGGCCTTCAATAGGCACCAAAAAACAAGCGACAGAGCCTAATATTTAAGAGAAGGGAAATGCTTGAGCTTCAAGATTTCAAGAGATAACATGTCCATTGTACAGGCCTGCAAATGAACAAGGCTACAGTCAGACAAAGATTAAGCGTAGGGCAAGTTACATTGGCTGCTGAAAATCACAAGAAGCAGAATTCTTTGTCAAATATTGTAGGTGTCTTCCTACAAAAAGCAAAAGTTGGATCCAATTTTAGTCATACCCATGAAAGTCAGTGGTACCTACCCTACTTACCTGGGCATAAGCCCTGGTGAATTTAACAGGGCTAACTTCTGAGTAGATGTGATGAGGATTGCATGGTTCCAACCCATTGTACTTTAATTGGATGTATTGTTTTAATATGACATAGCAATTTCAAGTTGCCGAAAGCTGTGCTGAATAGTGAACGGTGCACTTAGAAGGTCAGGACAGAAATGTTTATATAGATAAAGAAATGACTATTGCCCCAGTCAAGCACCCCTGCAGAAAAGGACGTGACAGCCCAGCTACTTGAAGAGAAAGGCAAACCGGGTGAACAGCAGTGCAGAAGATTTACAGCTTCTGTTGTTATAGACTAATCGCGTGACCAAAGATTAGCTATAGGGGGTGCTGTTAATGCTCCTAAGCCAGCACTAAAGAGATTAACTTTTTTTAATTTACTCTCTACTTTTTAATAACCTTTACACAGTTGCCAAATAAAATAGTCCTGTTGCTTACAACCTGTGCTTACTTTGCTGGAAATCTGGCTCTGGAGTAATAGGAAACAACTTTTAACAACAGTTCTTGCCGTGTCGGATTTTTTTATAAAAAAAGACCACGGCGACACATCTTTGTTTGCAGAGGAAGAAAAATGAAACCATATTGTTGCTATTTCTCCCCTCCACCCCTAAACTTGTTAACCTTTCATCAAGCTTGTCGTTCCGAATGAATATCAAGTGACCACAATATGTAACAATATTTGGTCTTCCGTCACATCCAAAAATGACGCTGTGCAAATATGTATGTGGTCTGGTTGTGGAGACAGCAGCACACGTGCATCTCTTCATCGTTACCCCTTCTGTCTTAGGACATTTTCCCTCGCCTGCGGAGAGGCCTTGGTTTACCCCTGAAAATACCCTTCCTATTTTGTTGTCCCTATGCTTGCTCACAATTGCTACCTTCCCTGAAAATTGTGATCCTTGCACTATAAGCTTTCTTGCTCCTGCCATCTGCCACCTAATCAATCAAATGTGTGGGTGTTTATTTAGACCTATTCTCTGGGATACCAGAGAGGCTGATTGACCCTTACATGCTGTCTTAAAGCCAAGAAGAGGGATATGTGGCTTTAAAATGTGTATGTGTGGTCATTTTGAAATACCTGGCTTATTTCAATAACAGATTATTGTCAATATCATTAATATCCAATATGAATCATGCCCAAGAGGCAATGGCATTTTAATATGTTTAAAAGATACAAGAAGAGCAAGATCTTCTGCATCCTACATCAAAATCCCTAAGATAATGTCATTTAGATGATCACAGTACACTGATTATTTAATGTTTTCAAAGAACTATCCATAATGACAGTGAGATTTATTTCTGGAGCAGCAGTAGCTGGACAAGATTCAAAGTGTGTGTGTGTGTGTGTGTGTGTGTGTGTGTGCGCGCGCGCGCGCACGTGCTGGAGAGAGGGAGAGGGGGAGAGAGAGAAAGAAAGATTTAGGTTGTTTTAACCAATGTGTTTCCCCTTGCATTTTTTCATAGTCAAATACCTTAGTGTTTCCAGGTTCCATCAAATGAAGCATCACTTTATGAATAGCTACTTTTCCTTGTGGAGAGGCATTGAAGGGAGGGGAAAAGAGTTTTATTGATTTCCCCCTGTTTTATATTCCATATTACAATACACTGGTGTGAAAAATAACATGAGGAAGAATAAATGGAAACCTATTCAACAGAAGTACAAAAAGACCTGGCACGAGCACCTTGGTGAATACTGGACTGCGGAGACAGGGTGTGCTTGTCGGTTTCACATACCAAGGGCTTTCTAAGCAAAGAAGGACTATTTGCTTCCAGGCCTTGGCTGGGTGGTCACAGAAAAAGAAAGGATGACAAGGGGTTGTGTTCCTGCTCACCCTGTTTGCCAACCTCCACCCTCAGCCATTCTCCCACACCAACACCCTAGAGTTTCCTCTTCCCACCCCATAGAACCACTAAGCCTAGTTTTCGCCCTCCCAACTCACGTCTCTCTTTTATTTGCAGCCCCACTTTCCACCTTCACCCCATGCCCATAGGTT